>NC_056664.1:88711063-89939396 GCF_018350195.1 Panthera tigris
TCCCTAGGCCTAAGGTTGTCAGATTCAGTAAAGGTGAATAATATTTTTTTTAATTTATTGTAATATTTATTTCTAAGAGAGGTGGAGAAAGAGTGCGAGCGGGGAAGGGGCAGAGAGACAGGGAGACACAGAATCCGAAGCAGGCTCCAGGCTCTGAGCTGTCAGCACAGGGCCTGATGTGGGGATCGAACTCACAAACTGTGAGATCATGACCTGAGCCGAAGTCAGACACCCAACCGACTGAGCCACCCAGGCACCCCAAAAGTAAATAATTTTTAACATAAATATGTGCCATGCAATATTTGAGATACACTAAAAAAAATTCTTCTTTGTTCATTTGAAATTCAAATTTGACTGGGTATCCTACATTTTATCTGGCAACCCTATCAAGGTCTCAGTTTCCCCATCTAAATGGAATATTAAGCCAGATCACTGATTTTCAAGCTTCTTTAAGGACAAAGTTCTTCTGTCAAAAGAACCCTTCCCCAGATGCACAATAAGAGAAATAGGTAAGAACAGAGCTGCCATGGTTGGTGTGGAGGTGGGCAGCCAGAGCCCTCCTCCCACCTGTCCCTGAACTCAGATCTGCACTGGCTTCTGTTTCAAAACCAAGAGAGTCTGTCATCTTCCCCCCTCCCCTCTCTGACCCTCTGTTTCCACCAGCCCGGGTTTCCAGGGGCCTTCACAAACAAAGATCTTGCAAAATTTCGGGCCACTAGTGTCTGTTTGCCCCGGCACTAGAATCCTTCACGTGTCCACGGTGGTGGGAGGTAAGAGGCTCATCTTCAGATCTTTAGGTCATGATTCCAGGCTCACAAACCCATGAGACACGGGCTCAGCCCCTGCTCTTAGACTCATGCCATGGCGACGTAGCACTTCAGAGACTGTGCGTGCTGTGAGGGTGTCCCAGCCAGGCTGTGCACGGCAATGGGGAAAGCCTGGGCTCCACTGCCACTGTTCAGCTGGGTGACCTTGAGACTTAGCCTCTCTGGATATCAGTTTCACGGTAATAGAGCTATCCACATAATAATTAGATAAGATAATGTATATAAAAGAGGTTCGTGAATGAAGGAAGAAAAATTTCCTCCACAAAAGAATACAATATTGTATGATTCCATAGACATAAAACTAAAAAATACAAACTGGTCCATAGGAACAAAAAGCAGATGAGAGGTTGCCCAGGGAGGAGGTGCCAGAGAGGGACTCCCAAGAAGCATAAGAGGACATTTGGGGGTGATGGATATGTTCAGTATCTTGATTGTTGTGGTGTCGTGGTTGTATATACAGGTCAAAGCTTATGAAATGTATAGTCTTTAAATATATGCAGTTTACTGAATGTCATTTATATATTAATAAAGCTATGTCAAAATAAATAAGCACTAAATATTGAAAAAGTAATATACGAATGTTATTATCATCGTCATGCTTACTTTTCTGCTGGCTTTGAGAATTCCTCCAGGGTTGGAGGAGTGTCATTTTCTCCCTACAGCCAAGGGCATTTCTAACAAAAAGTTTTCAAGTTTGTGTGACCTTGTATATGCCCAAGGCTTATGGAATGTTATCACTTCAGAGGAGCAAAGGACTCTGAATGTCATCTAGGCCAACCTTGTTTCAAACGCACCCGTTACTCTTCTTGCACCCCCGCATCCAAGTCCTGTTGGTTCTCTCCTGCCCGTCTCCCGTGTCTCTCCCCATTTCTCTACCTCCACTGTGCTCACCTGGTCCAGACACTACCCTGCCTTGCTAGACCATGGCAACAGCCTCCTGCTAAATTGCACACTCTAGTCTTGCTCATTTCCTACCCATTATCTACACTTCAGCTGAGGGGTCTTTTAAAATGCAAATATAGGGGCACCTGGGTGGCTCAGTGGGGTAAGCATCCAACTCTCGGTTTCGGCTCAAGTCACGACCTCACGGGTTCGTGAGTTAGAGCCCCGCTTCGGGCTTGCACTGACAATGCGGAGCCTGCTTAGGATTCTTTCTCTCCCTCTTTCTCTTCCCACCGCCTCCCCTCACCTCATGCTGTCTCTGTCTCTCTCAAAATAAATAAATAAACTTAAAAATAATAATACATAAAAATAAATAAATAAAATGCATTATAACCGTGTCACTTTGCTGCTTAAAACCTTTCCCCATGCCTTTAGAAAAAGACTCAAACTGTCTAGCATGGCCCACAAGGCCTACAGGATCTGGCCCCTGCCTAACTGTCTGGCCACAACCTGTACCACTCTTGTTTTGTCTGTGCCAGCCAAACTGGGTTTCTTTTTTTTTTTTTTTTTTAATTTTTTAACGTTTATTTTATTTTTGAGACAGAGACAGAGCATGAACGGGGGAGGGGCAGAGAGAGAGGGAGACACAGAATCGGAAACAGGCTCCGGGCTCTGAGCCATCAGCCCAGAGCCCGACGCGGGGCTCAAACTCACGGACCCTGAGATCGTGACCTGAGCTGAAGTCGGATGCTTAACCGACTGAGCCACCCAGGCGCCCCCAAACTGGGTTTCTTTAAATGGGTCCTTCTCAGTTCAAGTCCTCCCCATGTTTCCCATAAGCTACTTCTCCTGCCTGGAATATTCTCTGTCCTTGCTCCTATAGCCAACTTATCCTTTGGGTTTCGATAGGAATGTCACTTTCTCAAACAAGCTTAATTAATTCTCCAGACAAGCCCTGGTCCCCCTATTTTAAATACCAATGCATCCTATTTTCCTTTTGGTAATCAATTGTTCAATATCCATTGTCCTTCCTGAAGGAAAAGGACAGGAATCATATCTACCTTAATCACTTCTACATCTTTACTACTGAACATAGTGGCTTACACATTGTAGGTTCTCAATAAATTGTTGCTGAATGAATTAATAAATGCAGAAATGTCTGCTACAGTCATGTACTATTCTGTTGTGACTCATGTGCAAACCTTCAAAATCCTTAAAATGTTACCATATTAACCCAAATTTGCATGAAATTATAGAAGTGATCATTGGCCCTATAAGCCAGGATCACCTTGTGGCAAGATTTGAAGAAAAATTGAAGAACTTGGTCAATGGTGATTATGATTATAACATGAAAATGTATTTTATCTCTTGGATTGGCAGAAATTAAGAAAATAGACACGCCTCTTGTTGATGAAGTTGTAGGGAAGCAAGCCCTCTCAATCACTGTCAGAGGGAATATAAACTCATACAACTTTTTGATGAGTCACTTGACATCATATATTTATATTTGAAATGAATATACCCTTTGTTATGGACTGAATGCTTGTGTTCTCCCAAAAGTCCTATTTTGAAATCCTAACCTCTAATGTGACTGTATTAGGAGGAGGGGCTTTGAGGTGATTACAGTAGGTGATTAGGTCATAAGGATGGAGCCCTTATGAATGGGATTAGTGCTTTTTACATAAAGGAGGCTCCAGAAAGATCCCTTGATCCCTTCCACCATATGAGGATACAATGAAAAATCTGCAACCCAGAAGAGGGCCTTCCCCAGACCATGCTGACACCTGATCTTGGACTTCCAGCCCCCCAGAACTATAAGCAGTAAATTTCTGTTCTTTATATTATTTCATTATAACAGCTCAACAGTAGATAGAATTTTACAAAACAAATATTGGGGAAGAAAGCCTAGAAGATACCTACTAAATTGGAGATTAGGTAAAACCTTCCCTCTTTTACATCATAAATTTGTGTATTGTTTTAATTTTTACACCAACATATATTACTTTGGGAATCAGGTAAGTCAATACAGTTTTGTTTTGTTTGTTTGTTTGTTTTCTTTTTTTTAATATTTATTTATTCTTGAAAGAGAGAGAGAGTGCGCAAGTGGGGGAGGGACAGAGAGAGGGAACAGAGGACCCAAAGCAAGTTCTGTGCTAACAGTAGAAAGCCCAACGTGGGGCTTGAACTCACAAACCATGAGATCATGACCTGAGCTGAAGTCAGACTCTTAACAGACTGACCCACCCAGGTGTGTCCCCAGTTTTATTTTTTTTATTTAGAGATTTCTTTCATCCAATTTCTTTGTCTTACTATTGAAGAAACTGGAGCCCAGAGAGTCAAGGAATGATTTCTGTCTTCCACATTTACTTTTTTGTCTGTCCAGCTTTTTCTTTGGGTAGCTTCCCTTCTGTCTGATGGAATTTTCAAACCCAGAAATGGGCATATGGTTCTGGCTGGCCAATCAGAATATACATCACCCAGGACATAGAGTTTGACTCATGGGTGGAAATATGACATAAACACAATCAATTAGAATCATTTTCAGGAATTGGTGTGGATATGGAGGGAAGAAGATTTCACGTCTTTCACCCTAGATTATTATTCATGAAAAATATTAAACAGTAATTTTAAAAATCTGTTGCATGTTTATGGTTTTTAATGACAGGAAAAATACCAAGATTGAGTGAAAAGGTAATGTTTATTTTACCTCTTCCATTTTACTACATCTAACATAGCTCAGAAATGTTTCACTAAAACTATCTCTAATTTGGGAAGGAAACTGACACAAGATAGCCAAGAGTTGGATTTGTGGAAGAGAACTATAGTGGCAAATTATTATTATTTAGTTGAAATAATATCAGTACATGCAATATACATCATTGAACACATTTTCAGTCATATCAAATATCCCTCACATCCTAGCTACTAGAGTCCCCGTGAATTGTTTACACAAAATCTTCGAACAAGTAGCCCCAGAATGATGCCCTTGAGGCAAACAACTGAGCGAGATGACAAGAGTGTATGTCGAATTACGTGAAGCGACCCCACAGGCGATTTTGGTTCTTCCAGACCAGTTACCCGAAGTCAGGCACACAGGAGCTCCCACATAACTAACTGAGGATATTTCCTCTTTAAAATGAATATTCAGTGTGTCCCTTGAGATGCACTCATAACCCACGGGGAATATTTCTGTCCTGCTTCCTGCCTTCTGCATCAGTGACTGACATACAACTCATCACCTTACTATGTTTCTCTGGCAAGAACTCCATGTTTCACCAGGCAATCTTACCTTTAATTCTGCTCTTGAGAAGTAGATTAAAGATGTCATTAGTAAGGTAAAGATTTAGGAAGTATTGTTTACTTGGTTTACTGTAGAAACTCTCCAAGAGTTATACTTAGAAGTAGTTCGGTGCAGTGGGAAAAGCTTGTGTTTTAGAGTAACAGAAACCAGAGTTCAAATCCTGGCTGAGCCTCTTTTGAGATATTTAGCCTGACCACACCTCAGCTTCCTCACAATATAATGCTCAAATACCCCTTTGCTGGGTGGTGATGAATTTGAGCCCTGTGCAGTGCCTGGCACACTATGGAAGTAATCAATTGTGAATGAATCACCTTACAATGCTTCGTCAAGTGCCTTTCCGTGCCGTTCAGTGCTTCCCAAATTTTAAAGTTCACGGTGAAGTATTTTGGGAATCTTGATAAAATGCAGACTAAGTCTGGAATGGGGCCCAAGCGTTCTGCCTGGCTCCCAGGTGATACCAATACTGCTGGGATGCAGACCAAGACCCGAGTAGATTGTACACCACGGGCTCCCAAAGCTGACCCTGGAACCTTGCCAAGACACTTTTAAAAATACTAATGACTGGGTCCCACTCCCAGAGATTCTCACTTAATTGGTCTAGGGTGTGGCCTGGGCATTGGGATTTGTAAAAGCTCCCTTGGTAATTCTGAAGAGCACCCAAGTTTGAAAAACACTCTATGACCAATGGTAATTGTAAATTTGACACTTGTAAGTATTTGTAATTGTAAGTATGACCAATGGTAATTGTAAATCTGCTGAGGATCCAGATGATGGTGGTCACATTTAGGTAACGTGTACTATAACACTTTTCTATAACAAATAATGTATATCATGGTGTAATAAAGAGCAGAGAGAGCCATATAACTTAGCAGGTAGGTCTTAGCTAAACAATTTGCCAAAAGAGCAGAAGAGGGTAAACCATTCAGAGTCTATGCAGACTTCAGAGTTTTCTAGACTTGAAATTAAACTACTTTAAATGAATTATATGCAATGCTCTAAAGAGGGATTTTTTAAGGGTGCCTCATCAGATGAATTCCAGTGCGTGGCACAAATAGGGAGGTTTCTGTCCTGTCTCAGTAACTAAAATGTTTGGGTTTCTTTTCACTGTGCATTCTCCTTTGCAACAGAGAGCGGGAGCATAAGACACACGATGCAATAGGGAAAATGTCGAGGCCACGTTTTCAAACATAATCATCCAAATGTGAAGGGACACGCAGTTCAGAGGAAACAGAGTAAGATGATATAGCAAGGAGAGAAGAGAGCAGGTGACGCAATCTGATGTGACGCTGACATGCCAGATCAAAGACTCTGACGGGTGAGAAACATTTCATTTGGGAATCAAGTGAATTGTTATCAAGTTAACAGAGAGAAGGAGGACTGTGGAGATAATAGAACTGGCTTTCAGCCACCACATCTAAGGACTTTGCCCAGAGGAACTATTCAAGTACTTGTTCAGAACACACGGTCTGGAAGCTTAAATGAAAGTGCCCAGGATTCCAGCGGGGTCCGCTTGCTTTAAATGTCTCCACCCTAATCCCCGGGACCTCCGACCTGCCAGAATATGTCACCCATCGTCCAACAATCTTCCTCAGAAAGGACCGATCTCCTCACCTGAGATCTTTATGTATTCTACCAGTTCACTGAGTTTAGCACTTAATTTGCATGTTAGCACTTGCTATTGGACTAATTTGTTATACCTGCCACTAATTTTTGTAACTTGAAAAAAAAAATTCCTTCACCACGTTTTCAGATTGTTAAGTGTCTTTTCCCGCTCCTTCAAACCAACTAATTTTGTTATGTCTCCTTAATTTCTTAACTCTTTTCTGCCATTTGACTGTTTTGCAGAACAAATTTACCACTTCAAAGAAAATAATGTTAAACAATTGATTTGCAAAGCTGAACAATAATTACCTTTGAGGAGTCTGAAGAGAGAGCAGTGAATGGCTTTCTCTCTGATCTTGCTCTCTGAGGTTGCCTGAGTTGGGCAAGACACTCCTTTTCACCTTGTTTTTTTCTATGTTTTCCACAACTTTTTCCATAAGTGTCTTTAAAATATGAGAGATTTTGACAAAACGGTATAAAATTTCTCAGAAGGACACATTAAAATTTATCAAGGTGAAAGTAGGAATGGAATTAATATGAACTAATTGTACAACTTAGAAGGAGTTTGAACATACCTGAAATAAGAGAATCATGTTTACATTGGCCAGAGTCTGACTCTTAATAAACTTCAAGGAATACCACAGAGTTAGTAATAATTGAATTTAAAATGTTAAACTAAATATGTTTATATGGTGATCAGAATCATAAGGAAAGAATGAAAAAGCTGAATTGAAGACCCTGTCATGAATGGTCAAATAAGAAATCTCACTAAAGTGGGGCACCTGGGTGGTTCGGTCAGTTGAGCATCCAGCTTCGGCTCAGGTCATGATCTCACAGTTTATGAGTTCAAGCCCCACGCCAGGCTCTGTGCTGACAGCTCGGAGCCTGGATGGAGCCTGCTTCACATTCTGTGTCTCCCCGTCTCTCAGCCCCTCCCCTGCTCATGCTCTGTCTCTGTCTCTCAATAATAAATAAACTTAAAAAAAATTTTTAAGAAATCTCAATAAAGCATAACTAGACAGAGCAGCCGGAGGGGCCTGACATCAGGGAAGAATGTCCCATGACTGAATCCCTATAATGGAATTGAAGGATAGACCTAGTTATAAGCACTGGAAGGAAATACGGCCCACTGGGTGCAATGTGTTCTTTAAAGAGTATAGTTACAGAAGATGAGGGGCACATGGGTGGTTCAGTCAGTTAAGCATCTGACTTCAGCTCAGGTCATGATCTCACGGTTCATAAGTTCAAGCCCCACATCGGGCTCTCTGCTATTAACTCAGAGCCCACTTCAGATCCTCTGTCCTCCTCTCCCTCTGCCTTTCTCCTCTCTCTCTCTCTCTCTCTCATTCTCTCTCTCTCTCTCTTTCTCTTGCATGGTCACAGAAAATGATGCCTGGCACACAGTAGACACTCAGTAACTCCTAGATGGATGGAGGAAGGAATGAGTGGATGGATGGATGGATGGATGGATGGATGGATGGATGGATGAGTGAGTGCATGGGTGGTTGGATGGGTGGGTGGAAGGATGGATGGATGGGCATTTAGTCAGAGTCCGTAAAGAGATAGTATGCTACCAATAAAGGCACTCAATTAGGGGACATGAGGAACACAAAAGAAACTCAGCAGCTCCAACAGGCAGGCAGCACCAGAGCTATCCATCAGCAGGTAGAAGGTATTTAGGGAGAAAGAACAGGGAGGCATCTAATAATAGAAGAGCTCACATCCTGGAGAAACCAAAACAAATGGCAGATTGTCGACACAATAATTTGTAAGAGGCAAATAACACAAAAACTAAACTCTCCAATGAAAAAGCAACAACTACCAGACAGAAGATCAATTCTCAGACCTAGGGCACAGAGTGAGACGTCGTCTCTGGACCAGCATACAACTTCAGGTTATCAGAATTGGTCATGGCTGTACTCGCACCAAAGACCACTCATGCTGAAACATGAAACTCATTAAATCTCTCCTACCTGGAAATGGGATTCGTCCTAGGGCCCAGGGCAGAGCTGAGACTACAGATGTGTTCAGGAAGATCCAGCCTGGGGGAGAGGAGCCAACAGAGGCTGGAAATTCAACAACCTGGGAAGCAAACAGGACCCTAATGACTCCAGTAAGAAGAAAGGAGAACTGAGATCAGGTTCCAGAAAAATGCAAACACCAACATCTCATGGGCAATTCCAACAAGCACCACAAGCATCTGAAAACATCCACCTGACAGATAGCTCTATAGTTGAGAAGCTTGAACCCTCATGTGGTCCCACTTCTATGTGCTCCAATTACGTCAGTAACCTAGTGATATTAGTAACCTAATAACACAAGTGCCACCAGCCATCAACATTCCCTGACTCCCTTCCGTGCAAAGAGGCCCTGTCCCAGGCCTCTGTCAAAAAAGAGAATTCCTGTGATTTAGAATAAACTGCTGACAGGAATGCTAAGACTGAGCAAGGATCATGTGAAAGATATCCAAGGATTTCTCTTTTCCAAACTCGAGACATAGGCCATTCGCTCAAGTAGCAGGGATTTCTGCCATCCATTGAAAGCAATGGGAAATGGTCCATTGGGCTCACAGGAATTCGGCTTGCTGAAATCAAGAAGCCAGAATGTACAGAAGGCATTTGCCTTTCCACTCAATAGTCCTCTCATACCCTCATCCAAGTTGGTCTCAGAGCCTGGGCCTCTCTCCAGCCACAAAGACAGAGCAGAAAAGCTGAAAGTCTGAGTCGGTGCCCCAGGATGTGAACAATTTGCTCAGAGGGAAAGGAGCGCCTTCTCCTACTCCTCCAGCCTGCGGTTTCAAGACACCTTCCCCACATCAGTATTCTAAAGGGGTCCTCCCGAGCAGTGGCATTGAGGCTGAGCGGTTGTTTTGGTTTTAGTCCATTCCATATTTTTAGCCCTCAGCATTGCCTCCAGCCACTTGCACTTGCTTAAGAGGATCATTTGCTACTGATGTTTGCTCGGAGCATCAGCAAGATGTGATGGTGCTGCCTTTGCTTAGCAAATAATCCCAGTTTCAAAGAAGGGAGACAAGCTGCCTTGCAAACCCAGAGCCGCTATGGAGAATTCCAGAAGGAAGACTCGACTTTTCAGAACCAGGGTCTGTGGTGCCTCACCTCGCGGCTCCGTGAGGCACCGTGCAGCAGCACAGTTCCCCCCCGGGGCACACTGTAGATGTGACAAAGGAAAGGAAGGGCCTCCCCAAAGTCTGGATCCCTGTATTGAAAACAAAGTGAAAAAACTATCTGAATTCTGAATGCTAATGAGATAGAAGCCACTGACCCAGAATTCAAGAATAGGAGAGTGCCCCCTACACTTATGCAAGATTCTTGTATCTTCCACCCCATAGCATCCTTGGTGCTGGCAATGATGCCAAAGACAGCTGGCCCCAGGGAGCCTCTCCGCCATTCCTGCCCTCCTGCCATTCACCAGGCAAAGAAGACTGGGTCTTCTTTGCTGGGCCATTCGTGTCTCCTTCCTGTGAAAAAATGGGCCTAGAGGATCCAGATGAGGCAACTCTATTCCATTCATCTCCACTCTCAGTCTGTGCGGTCTTTTCTTAGCTTAAACCACTAACATCATTCTCTTTCTCTGCTCCTTCCCCCTCTTCAAATCTTGCCCTCCTTGCATTCCCCCAGGGAAAAAGCAGGGTCGGGTGGGTGGCGGGGAAGGCTCGCAGGCAGGACAAAGAAGCTGAAAGGATAGATGAGGCTGGAGGTGGAGACCGATCCAATTGCTATTTTGCCACTGTTAAAGCTAGCCATATTGACAAGACCTTCCATTGTCGTCCTGGCAGAAAGTTGAAGATCTCTCTTCTCCAGGCTGTAGCTTTCTCTGTTGGGAAATGGGGATGATCATGCCTATCTTGCAGGGCTACTGAGGGAATGAAATGAGATGATGAGTACACGGAGCCCAGCACTCAGTAAGCGTACAATAAATAGTAGCAGTTACCATTGATTTTCTCCCCGACAGGGCACGCACATCGGCGCTCTGTAGGCCATTCTCCATAACTGGCTACCACAACCACCCCACGCAGTTCAACTCAGCCAGATGAGGCAGATGTAGCATTACTTCAACCTGACTGCCTTCAGCTGTGGCCCCTGGAGCTGTGGCCCTGTTTCTTATCACGGCCGGGTGAGCCCCAGAGGACAAACTAAGCTTTGCCTTTGGAGAGGACTAACTTGAAGCTGAAATGGAAATTAAAGTTCCTTTTAGAGTTCAAAACATCCAGATATCTGTCCTTTCCATCTTATAACGCTGCTCAGTATTTGCAATTACAGGCTGGCTTCAAGGAGCCATGCTGTAATTTGAAGGACAGGCTGTATCAATATTTCTGATCCACCTGAACCCATGTAAGTGCCTAAGAAGCTCCCGAACCCTGCAAGATTTACAGACCAATTTTCTCAACCAAAGTGGTTTGCATAGGCTTTGGATAAGAATCTGAAATCATGTTTCCTTATCTAAACTGGACCACTTTAAAAGAAGAAGATACAGGATCAGCTTTCTAGGGAGTGGTTTGTGGCAATACAAGACCAAGGAAAACAATTATCTGGAAAATGAGTGTCACAAATCAACAGTTCCTATACAGGAAAGACATGAGACCACATTTCACAGAGCTTGGGAGAGTACACGTGAAATAACTACTATGATAGAAAAATCACTAATTGAACTCAAGTGGTATTATTTATCTGGACCCTGGTCACTATCTCCCACGTTATAACAGAAGAGATGTGATAAGAAGAGATATTGTCTACCTGAACAGTAACTTGGGGTGGTTGGAGGTCATAAATCGGCACAGGTATTAACCTCCCATTACAGTCTATAACAGCCCGCACCATGGAAGTGATAATGGTGGCCATGCACCCATCCATCTCAGATAGAATAGAGACACGGAACTCCATGTAGCTACAGTGGAGGCCAGTGGTTTCTCGGGTATAATATCCCCTGTAGTCCATCAGTATTGAGTGCCCCTATGATCAACAGCGTTTTATTGGGAGCCTAAAAGTATATTCTTAGAAGTAGAAGTATGGTAACTTCAAATGGTTACCATACTGAACTGAAAAATGTTAAAGTCTTGCCATGCAGGAAAAATGAAAACAAATAATAACCTTAAATAGGAAATGGTCTTTCAATAGATTTTTCAAGCATTTCACATCTTTTTGACCATCTGAGGTCTTGATACATCATTTTCATCTTCAAATGGATTTGGGGCTATCATAGCATCTGTCCATAATCTCTCAGCAGTATCAAAATTAGCAAATTCCCTATTGCCCCCCAGGAATGAATCCCTGAGACCATTTGACGGGTAATACGAGAAAAATCGAATCCCAATATACTGGGGAGTGCGGAGCAAGGAATATTTAAGAAAATATCTGAATTCAACTTGCTGGCGTTATACGAAATAAAAAGACAAAACCCGAGACAGTGCTCTCCCATTCACTCCCACACAGCTTTCTTCCAGAAGGGCGTTGCCTCATGATGTCTCACAGTCCTGCTACAGAAGTGTTCCTAAGTTAAGAGCTGTCCACAGAAAAGTGATTCCATTAGCAGGATCCTCTAGCAACACCTCCAAACTTCACCTCCTTTTCTCCATCCTGAAAACTTTTCTGATTTTTCGTCTCTGCATCGATCCTTCTTGGCAGCATCAGCAAGAGCTAGGAACTTGTTCGAAATGCAGACTTTCGGACCCCACCCCACACGACTAAATAAGAATTTGCTTTTTATCAGGGCTTCCTCCCCATTTCCCTGCACACACAACTTGGAGAAGGCTGAGCCACGCTACATTCTCCCTATTCCTACACTCACTTGGCCCTCCTGAGTTCTCTCCCTTTTTACGAGCATCCCTGAAGATTTTCTTAGTGATCCTGTCCTGATTTCAGTCTCAAGTATTTCCCTTGGGGCTATTTTTTCCTCTCATAGAATATGAAGCTGTGTGTAGGAAGACATTACGTTTTCTTTTGTCTCTTGTGCTTGTCATTATCCATGCTTGCCCAGGTTTGCCCTGTCTCATTCCTTATACTGGTGGCTCGGTGAAAACCAATTAACCGCTTGTCTACTCAGGAAGAGCCTGTGTCCGGTGCTATAGTTACAAGGGTGGGTGAGAGGCCCTGTCCTCTAGGAGATACAGTCTAAATGGGGACAGCTAGACTCTCTCTTCTCATTCATCCCAGTGGAGGCTCTGCTGTGAGCTCTCCAAGGGCACCAACACTTGAGAAAAGGGCTTCACCAGCCAAAACACAGCAAAAATGACCAAAAAAAAAAATGATAGCTATTAGAGGTAAGATCTCATTGTCAATTAGGAAAAGTGCCTAAGTTTCCTTTCTGTACTTAGATTAGATGGTCAATGCCTGAAGCAAAGAGACACCAAATATCCTTTTCACCCACTACACTTTCCTATTTCTTCTTAATAAAACATTTGCCAGTGGACACAGACCCATTTGGCATCTTTATCAAAGCAAGAATAGAGAAGCCATTCACACCCTAAAATCCTTGGGGTCAGATCTGTCTCTTGGCCTACGTTCACCCATATCACTACACAAAGTGTGAACATATGTGGTAGACTAAAGACAGCAGAAAGTTCTTTGTAACTCCCTCCATAAAAATGTCATTTATTAACCACCCCTTGCATCTATACTGGCCCTCTAACTGACATTTCTAATGATTAGATATGACAATAGGCCAGTTCCAGGCCTAAGTCTTGAGAAAGCCAGGAACTTCCATCTTTGTTCTTTTGGGATCCCTGAGTCACCATGTAGGCAATCTGTCTACCCTGGTGGAGAATCTCCATGAACAGGTGAGGCTCTGAGACTATGGAGAGAGAGGGAGGCTCAGTCCTACCAGCTTCTAAGTCTAGCTTCAGATGACTCCAGTTCCATTTACCATCTGGTGACAGTCACATGAGAGACTCCAAGTGACACATGCAGAACTGCTCAGCTGAGTCCAGTCAACCTACAGAACCAAATGAGAGCTAATAAATCGGCCTTTGTCTTAAGCTCCTAAATTTGGGGGGAGGGGAGGTTGTTATACAACAATAAATAACCAAAACAATGTATTTCTGGTAAATCAGGAATGGTCTTGGAATCTCAAGATGCTAGCCCTGCCTATTAGTAATCTACTTCCTGTGAAAGAAAATAAGCAACACGTCCACGTGACCCACCAACAGTTGAATGATGTCTCAGTTGTGGTCCCAGTGCATGTGGGAAAATCCTGTAATACCCAGACCAACAGATGAGGATTGATAAAGGACAGGGAGGTCGGGGTCCAGCTATACTTACTTCAGAGTCAGGTACTGACTGTTTTCAGGTATGACCAACCAGACCCTCAAGCAGCTGAGATAACATGCCACCTTCCCCCCTAAACTATAAACTTTGCCACTTTCATTAACGTCTGAACTCCCAGCCTTCAGAAGAGAAGGAAAGGCTCTACCAGAAACTGGTCAGGCTTCTTGTAGAAGTGCCAAGATCTGATCAGGGATCATGCATGAGGAACGTCTACAGATGTTTGCAGTGAAAACACTTGGCTCTGTCAGAATCAAAAAGCCCCAGCAACTGTTTCCTGATCATCAAGTGCGCCCAGTCTTCAGGACACAACCATCCACTCACTTTCCGATGCTCGATGGGAAGCAATGCACCCGAGACCTGAATCACTATGCAACCAGTAGTCATTAGTCCCAGAGAGCGGCCGAGTGAGTGCAGAGCGGAGGACCATCCGAGGCCGGCCGACCTGAGACCTGAGAGGCTGGACAAAGAAAGCAGCCATGTGCAGCCGATCGGCATCCCACCGTCCACAGAGTTCATCATGAAGTGGTGAAATGCGAAAGCTCTACAAGAGGCCTGCGAGGTCCCAGCCTCAATCTCACACCGGACACATGAGAACCAGTGGGGGTGGTTTAACGGAATCACTGGCTGTAAAATAGTCAGCACCTAATGTATGCTTGGCAGTGCCCTGGGAAAAGACACATATAAAAACCTGCATCAAGATATAATCAACTAAAATTAGGGGAGTAATTAAAGTAATTAGGGCATATTTATATGAAACTTAATCTTGCCATTACAAATTACATTGAGGCAGAATATTGACGGTACGGTAAACGCTCATGCGCCTGCCTGCCTGGATGATCTTGGACACTCACCTTCCCTCGCCTCCATTTCCTCATCTATTAAGGGAAATAACAACACCATGCTTCATTAATATCGAGATGCATGTTTTCTCACATTTTAACATCTCTGAAAAAAAAAATCACCATTTACAGGGACGTAAAACTAGTTGGTAGTGGTTTTTTTTTCTTTCTTTCTTAGTGTACATAAAATGATGGTGCATCTTAGAACCCACAGCATCTTAGACTCGATGAAGACGTAGGGCCCTACTGCGTTAGCTTGTTGCGAGGATTAAAAGCATTAATAATGGTCAAATGTAAAACTGCCTTACGAGGGGCCAGTGCTTGAAAAAAATGTTATTGTCACTGTTACCAAAGGGGATCTTTTTTCGCATGTAAGTACCCACCTCCACAGGAACAGTAAACTGTCTGCTGGAGAGGGGTGTGTAACACCCCTGATCCCTACCTAAACAAGTGTACCCTTCTCTTCTTTTGGCTGCCTGGACTTCACATCACCTATCCCTTCCTGTCCACAAGGGCTGGGCTTCTCAACTCTGGCTGCACACAGGACTCACCTGGGGAGCTTTTTTAAATGTCAGTGCCTATGACATCACCCCCGTCCACACACCTACACACACACACACACACACACACACACACACACACACACACACACCTTTAACCGGCCTGGGATAGGACCCTGGCCATTGGGATTTTTAAAAGCTCTCCAGGGGCACCTGGGTGGCTCAGTCGGTTGAGCGTCCAATTTCGGCTCAGGTCACCATCTCGTGGTTCATGGATTCGAGCCCCACATCGGACTCTGTGCTGATGGCTCAGAGCCTGGAGCCTGCTTCGGATTCTGTGTCTCCCTCTCACTCTGCCCCTCCCTCGCTCACACCCTGTCTTTCTCTCTCTCTCTCTCTCTCTCAAAAATAAATAAACATTAAAAAAAAAACTTTTAAAAGCCCTCCAGATGATTCTGATGTGCACTCAAGTGGAAAACCACCACATTAAATTACAAGGTCTTTGAGACTAAAGGCCTTTCTAGGAAGAAAACCAGTGGGCACCCCAGTTAGGGTACTGGAGTCAGCCACACGTAGGTTCGAATTCCTGCTCCTCCCCTGGGCTAGCTAAGTGACAAACTGCTTAACTTCTCACAGCCTCGATTCCTTCATCTATAAACTTGGAATAATACCTACCTCATAGGGTTGTTTAGGGGATTCATTAAACATCGTGGTATCAGCTGGGCATACACAAATGTGTATAAATAAATAAGTTGTTGTTATTAGCATCATTTGAGCACCTACCCAGTGGAGGTGCTTAATAAATATTTGTTGGTTTGGACCCGGAGACCACAGAAAGCCCCTCTCATGAGAAAGAAGGGCAGAGAGAAGGAGGTGATCAAAGGATGCCGGGTTAGGCCATCTCACAACTGAACCGAGGCCTGTCTGAGTCTCACCCTGCGGGCACGCGGGAATAATCACACTCCATTCACCAACAGGGCAGTATTCCTCATGATGACCAATGAGGGAAAGTCCTCTGGCCTGGAGACATCTCTACCTGTTCAGTCTCCTGTTTGGGCATATTGGCAACTGACCAGCATCTGATAATTTGGGCCGAAGCACAAACTGAGGAATCTTTCACAACAAGGAGGTTGAAACAAGAAAAATACCAAATGCAGGTCTGTGTTGTTCCTTTCCTCAGGAACAAATCCTGACCTTGAATGCTGAGCAGAGAGGAAGGCCAGGTCCCACAGGCCTCCCCATCCTGCCTGCTCGGGCCAGGAGACCACCAGCCGGGACTTGCCACACTCCAGCAATAAGCTGTACTAACAAGGGTACATGAGAATTGTGCAAAAGCTGCACAGGGAAATGAACCCCGGGCCCCATTCCTCCCGTCAGCATCAAATTTTTATTTCTTGACTAAATAGAAGCTCTGTGGCAGAGAAACAAAACTGGAATGGAAATCATTTGCTGCCCTCTTGTGGGTGACTTGGTATCCTTTCCGCCTGGTTTCTGAGATTAGAGACCTGTAAAAGCAGGGGGTGGGGGGATAAATATGATGTCCAAAAGCCCTGCTCACCTCTTCAAAGGACTGGAAAAACTGCACGTTTGCCTGGTCCCCAACCATCCTGCATGCCCAGAAATAGGCCTAGTTCTGGATGGGGCCTTGGGTACCCATAGGAAGTCTGGGTATATCCTTAGCTTTGGAGGAAAAGGGGAAGGAAGAGAAACAAAAACAAAACAAAACAAACAAACAGAAAAGCTCTGATTTGTCATGGTGTATAATTTTCCTATGGTACCGATCTGGATCTGGACTCTTGGCCTAACCCTAGGCCAGTCAAGGCGGCTGGGGGTTGGGACAGATAGCAGGATGAGGTATTCCACGACCAATTTCTGAGGGTTACATCTTCTCTAGAGTAGCTGAGATCAGGGGCTTAGGCCTGTCATGAAATCCTGAACTAGATCAACCAAAACAGGCTCCAGGGAACAGGAGGGGAGGTGAATTCACACTGTAGTCTGGGTGGGAAGTAGACACCATGCCCCCGCCGCAGCCCAAGTCCCACCCCAAGTGGGCCAAACAAGACCTTAGCCCTTCAGGAGCTAAAAGGATTTCTTTGTTTTGTTTTTAGGAATGTTGAAAGATATCTTCCCTAGTTTGGAATATATCCAAAATGTGTGTTAAAGCACAGTCTCTCTGGAGACTATCCTGTGCTAATGAAAGATTTAAGATTTCCCTGTTAGCCACCACGTAATTTGCAACTTAACTAGTGACAGATAAATGAACTAGGATGGATTTTTTTTAATTATTACATTCTTAATATATACATGAAATTTCAGAAACCTTACAGAAATGCAGCATTCTAACAATCTAAGGAAAGAAGGGGGACCTTAATAAAACAGTGTTTATGGGGTAGCTGGCTGCCTCAGTCAGTAGAGCTTGCAATTCTTGATCTCAGGGTCATGAGTTCAAGCCCCATGTTGGACATGCAGCTTACTTTAGAAAAAAAATAATAACTTAAGTTTTAACAGTATTTTATGTGCCATTATCTTTTTATTGATATGTCACAATACAATGGCTACTAACACTATTACTGGAGCATTCCTTCTGATACCAGGAGTATACGCATTAGAAGAGCCTATTTTTGGGGCGCCTGGGTGGCTCAGTCGGTTAAGTGTCCGACTTCAGCTCAGGTCACGATCTCGCGGTCCGTGAGTTCGAGCCCTGCATCAGGCTCTGAGCTAATGGCTCAGAGCCTGGAGCCTGCTTCTGATTCTGTGTCTTCCTCTCTCTCTGCCCCTCCCCCATTCATGCTCTGTCTCTCTCTGTCCCAAAAATAAATAAACGTTAAAAAAAAAAAATTAAAAAAAAAAAAAGAAGAGCCTATTTTTTTGAGCTTCCTCCAAACCAAAATCATCATTGTTTTCATTTTAAGGCTAGTTGATACAAAAATCAATGAATTTATTTTTTCCTTATTTGATTGTCATAGAATTGCATAAATATAGCTTCATAGTAACAATTCCTCCATTGGAGGAATCATTAAACACATATCTAATTGTATCACTCACCTACCTAGAACTGCTTATGGCCCCACACGTTCTAAAGTTGCACTGTCCAATATGATGGCCACTAACTGTGTGTGTCTATTAAAATTTACATTTTAATTCACTAAAATCAAAATCCCTCCATTGCACTGGTCACATTTCAAGCGCTCAGTAGCTAAAAAGAAAAAAAAAAACAAAAACTCGAGGGCTCAGGAGCTACATGTGGCTGCCATATTGGACAGCACAAATATCAAACGTGTCCAAGATCACAAACAGTGATCAGTAGTTTTGAACAGCATTTTTCTATAGGATGGCTAAAAGCCTTTGGCAAAACGAACAAGGCTCTTAACACCCTAGTCCTATCTGCCTTCCTACTCTCCTGTCTGGCCTCTTTCTCCAAACTTCCCTACTACATAGCCCCCTAACCCATTGCTTACACTAGTCTCTCTGGGATGGCTCTCCTGTACTTCCCACCTCCACTACATCAGTGAATTACTACTTTTCCTTTAAGACACAGGTTAATCATGAGCTCCTCCCTGCAGTTTCCCATGATCCACTTTCCCACTCCCCACCACTATAAAGTCAATTGGCCCTTTGAGTAATTCCGTAACTGTTTAATAGTTTTATAACATATTCATCACTTATTAATTGTTCTCAATAATATATTTTACTGACCTATACAATATTTGATTATAAAACAGTTTCTTATCTAATACTAATTTCATCTTTAGAAGTTTTATGAAATAATTATTTTTAACACTAAATGTGAACCTGGATCCCACCCTAGTTTGAAATGTAGTTCTCAAAAAACACCCCTGTAGCTTCAGCGCCAGGGTGATCTGAAAGAATGCGGATTGAACCAGGGAACAGAAAACCTGAGTCAAATCCGCAGAGGAAGCCCTAACTACCTGTGTGATCTTAGACAAGGCAACTAACCTCTCAGTTTTCTCATTTATCAAATGCAGATTTTGGCCTGCTGATCTCTGAGAACTCTCTGAGTCCTTCCAGGACCTCTGTCTAAGGAGGAAGCCGATGGGAAAATGGAGGACAACGCCGAGCAGTGCAATTGAGGGGGGGCGGGGTGGGATCAGAACTTCCCACTCTTCATTATGAAGCTTTGGGAAGCTAAATCTAAATTTCTGCCTATTCTTCATACATCCATACCAAGCTGGGTAACTCCAAGGACTACTGCCTCGTTCACGCCACCAAAGCCGCCATGTTCTCAGAGCCACGTCAAGAGTCATCACCTGATAGCGACATACCTACAGCTGGGCCCTCAGATGTGCTGTGTTTGTGATTCACTTTCAAATACTAGAATTACTGGGGAGGACTCAACACTAAACAAGCCAGATACCACTAGTCCCCCCAAATCAGTACATGGCAGTCTCCTGAGATGTTCAGACCTCGGCTCAACCGTCATCTTCTTAGAATGGCTTTCCCAGACCATGCGCCAGGCCAGTTGTCCTTCTTAACACTACCCCGTTTTGTGTTCTTTATAACATTTACTGTTATCCTGTTTCCTTGTCTATTATATGCCCATACACACACTAAATGATAAGCCCCACCAGAGCAAGACTATATCTGCCTTATTCACCATGGTTTTCCTAACCCTGTAGTAATGACTCACACATGGTAAACACATAATAAGCATTTGATGACTGTTTGCTGAGCGAATGAGGTCAGCAAAATTATGGCAGAATCACCCCTACAGTAAAACTCCATTTGGTAGCGTCTTTAAACCTGCCACCATTCCCACGTTTGCTCTCCAGCACTGCAGAGCTGTTTGCAAAAATCTTTTTACTGTCCTGACCTTGCTGTGTTATACGCTAATGAAGCTCCATTCTCATATATTCCAGTGAGCACACTCTCTTCCTTTGGCACTCTCTTCATACTTCGCTGTCCCCTTAGTAGGCCTCAGTGGGGCTTACCAGCCTATACTGTTCCCTCTTTGCTTGGAAGTCAAGGGCACAGGAGCTGGGTCCTGATGGCTCTGTGCATATGGAACAAAATTTTGTACCTCTGACTCCATGACTCAGAGCATAGTGAGTCAACCAAGAGTGGGGGGTCCAGGGACCTCAGTGGCACCCAAGTGGGATCAATTAGATGTTTTTCATGAAGACTTTTGAAAGATAGAATGAAAAAACCCAGAGACTAGGAGTCACCAATCTCTAGAAGACATCACGAACACTTACCTGTAGAATTGCCCATTCTGAGATTTGGTTGTCCCATTCTTCCTTTAACTCTGTGAGATATAATGGTTTTTTCTAGTTGATTTCCATTGCTTATAATCAAATGAACCTTAACTGATACAGGCAAAGAAGTACTCCGTTCCACTCTGTATCAAGTGACTCTGTCACCAACATCCTATCTGGCAGATATCACTGTAGTTAGAAATAAATTAATTGTAGTTACAAATAAACTTACACCTTGATTGAAGTTGGCTGTTCAGCAGGAAGCTGCCGGCACACTGTAAAACATGGGAACGTGGATGAAAGCTACCAATCCAGAAAGAACTGAGGTTGCTGGGGAAAATTGTACAAAACCAAAATGATCAAATTTGATGGGAATAGCGATTAAGACTTAATGTTATAATCATCTACATAATCAGATATGAGAAGCTGGAAAGATCTGGCTTGTTGGCAGTGTAAATGGAGAAGACATGAGGGTTTCAGCTGAGTCTAATCTCCCAATAAGCTAACATGATGAGCACTAATAAACTGATCAAATTTCCAGATCTTGATAGGTAATGATGACACTGCAGTCTGTGTGCATTAAATATTGTTTGAAGTATTGTGTCTAAATCTGTTGCCATTCTCTAAGGGTGACATTGACTAGAGATCACCAAGGGGAGGGCTCTAAAGAGGTAAGAGATAAAGCGTAACCCATGTGACAGGAGGAACCATTAACACAATCAGGGGTGTTTGGTTTACAGAAGATAAGGTTTAAAAAGTGCAGTTCCTTCATCACAAATTTAAAGACCAAACACAGGAAAGGAAACCTTCATTGAAACTCAGTAGACAGAAGTAGGAACAGTGGAAGAAAATGGAAGGGAATCAGAATTTAATCTAAAACATAGCTTTCTATCAGAATGTTCCAACAACAGAATAACACGTCTAACCAAGAAGTAGGCTACCTTCCCTGGAAATATTCTCCCCCAGGCTAACTCTAGATATTTTAGAACGTGCTCCTGCATTGGTTGGATGAGTGGCATGGATGACATCCCAGGCCCTTTCGATACTAAAATGTGATGCTTCCCAGGCAGATCCTATCACTCACTGGCTGGCTTGAGCAAGGAAGTTAATTCCTCTTGGGCTTTTTAGCCTCATCTATGAGAAGGAGGAGACTAAATCAGATGGTCTCAAGGTTCCTCAAATTGCAAAACTCTGTATCTTACAACAGAGAGGGAATAGGACGGCTGAGGAGGGAAGGTAGGCTCGCAGGGTAGGAAAGATGAGAGAGAGGAGAGAGGACAGGCTGATGTTTACAACAGGAGAGAAAAGAAGGAATCAAAAATTGGAAGGAGAAGGATGAAAAGAAAATGGAGAGTTTCTGACTTTCCCCAGCCCCTCCTCAGTCTATTTAATAGCTCCAGCTCCACCTTCGTCATTGTTCAGCTATTTTGATAAATTTCAGCTGGCGTTAACATAAAGCATGTGGTTAATATCATAGTTTTAACTTCCAATTCAATTTTATTACTGAAAGCGTCTTTTTTTCCAAACAAGGATTTCTCTGAGACCCACTGCATTTTCCTTTTATATTCATCACATATTGAAGGTTTCCAGGAGCCCCTAAATTTCCCATTTATGCTGATGCTCCCATTTGGTATGCTGAGGGTACTTCATCGCCATTCGTTATGAATGAGCTACAACAGTATTGCAACAGCGCTCAGCAAACAGCTCCTGACTTTCAGGTGTCATTACATGCAAGTTAAACTAAATGGATGAATTTTTAGCAGGAATAATGTAGTTCATGTTGACATTATTCACAGCTTTCCCAAGAAGACAGGTATTAATCAGACAACACTCGTGTAGGTCTCAGTATATAAATATTTGGGCGTCTGGCTAAACAGTGCCCTAACCTTTAAAAGGCATATAGACCTTATGCTTTAAATAGGATCATCAGTATAAAGGGCAATTTAGGACAAATAAAAGGAAGAATTTCTTTGCACAGGAGTATGGATGTATATGGAACCCATTATCTCAAGAGTTTAAACAGCATACAAATAAAAATAGGCCCCCAAGAAGGA
Organism: Panthera tigris; assembly: GCF_018350195.1. NCBI lineage: Eukaryota > Metazoa > Chordata > Mammalia > Carnivora > Felidae > Panthera > Panthera tigris. The sequence goes on from NC_056664.1 coordinate 88,733,562, forward strand.
TCTCAATAACTCAGTAATCACAAAGTTCTGTGAATTCTTCCTTCAAAATCATTCATGCATCTGTATCTTCCCCTCTACTTCCACTGTCTTTACCTTGGACAACATACATTTACTGAGGCCTAGAGGAAAATTTTTTAAATATGGAAACTCAGGTGTCATCTCTGGAAGTTTATAATCTAGAATGTAGGATGTGGTATCCAACACGAGATAAAAAGAAAAGCATATAGGCACATGCTAGGTGTGCTCAATGGACCGACAAACAGTGATTACTTCAGAAATTAAAAAGAAGGAACCATTTCTCAAAGCAGGAAGACTTCCTGGAGAAGGATGAATTTGATATGGCCATAAGGCATGGAATGGAAACACACAAGCCATTAAGGATGAAAACTCTATAAACCAAGACATGAAGGCAGCCAAGGATATGACACAATTTTGAATAATGCAGCTTTTTAGGTGGAGAATGCAGTTCATATCAAAAAGCTTCACATAGAGGAGCACAAAAATAATAATTTAGGAACCAGATATCTGAAGCCTTTGACAATCAAGCTACTGAGTTGAGATTACTCTGTAGGGGGGTAAGGAATCATCAGAGCAAGAAATTCTGACAAGAAGCAATAAGGACCCAAGTTGAGAAGTTGAGAGCAACAATGTGAATAAAAAGGAAGGAACACTCTGTTCTATAAGACACTCTTTTCTTCCCTTCTAAAACCCAATGCTGCTGGATTAATCTTCCTTTATCGTTTTGCTGATCTTCCTTCCACTTGAAGGTCCCCGTTGCATCCCACACCAAGTCCAAACTCCTCCTTTTGGCATCCACCATGCTCTAGTGTCTTTCACAGACCTGGTTACAAACCCATTTGCCACTTACTCTCACCAGGACCCCTCCACCGTATTCAACTAGTCAGGGGCACCACTATGGCACCCAGCACATAACACCCAGACTTTAAAAGCATCGATTTCTACTATTTTTATAAGTCTTAGATTAACCTTCATCTAATACATAGGCATAATTAAAACACAAATCATTTCAATTTACCCGAATCACAATTTGGGAATAAACCTCTATGAAAAATTTATCCTTCATTCTTGGCTTTAGATGAGAAATTTTAATAACTAATCTTTCCCATCAAATTCCACCAGCTTTCCATAAGGCCAAGGGCTCCTACTAGTCACCAACCCAGGCCCCCTGACAGCCCCCCTTGCCCACTTGCCAGATACTTTTCACATATACATAGTTTATATTCTCATATATATATTTAGCCCCTCCAAATCACTAGCACAGAACAAAGCACAAGGTGAGCAATAGATACCCATAGATTGATTATATGATTAATTTTTATATATGGATGTTAACTTCATTCTAAGTTACTGAAAGAAAAGGACACTTGGAAATATTCCTGTATACCAAGGGGATAGATAGCTTCAGAGTTCCTCAGGATCTGAGAGCAAGATCAACCAGTTCACTGGACTAACAGAGAATATTTCATTCTCTTATTTTGCAGGAGCCCATGAGAAGGAACAGGAAAGGTGCAGCTGCTTGGAGCACAGCCATTGTGATAAAAGCCTCCCACATCCAGCCTGAGGAGAGACACCCAAGTCCTGCCCATTTAGGTGAGGATATCGGTGGCTTATGACTAGCAAGCCCATATAAAAACTATTTGATTCTCTTTCACATGTATATGCCATGTGTTACAGGACGTAAAATTGGGAGCATACCCTCACTTTCTACTGAGGCCCCAGGACAGTAGGCTCCAACGAATCCCACTCTGCAGTGGAGTCTCAAACCACGTAAGCAGGTCTAGCAGAGGTGGGGGAAGGGTGGGAGTAGTTTCCAATCACCCTTGGGGTTTGGTAGAGAGCTCAACATTTTAGTGGAGAGGTCTACATTTTAGTATGAAGAGAGACAGAGATAATGGCACCATCTACAAGGCGCTTTGCTCAACACACTTTTGGAAAAGCGGTAGAGTTCCAACCAAGGGGAGATGAATTTGCCTGTCATGGGAACTGCCAGATGAAAGATTCCCAGTGCCAGGGAGGTCTCCAAAATTTCTGTGGAAGTGCCCACCACAGAGGCATCTTTACACATCTACAAATATCTGCAACCATTTTGGTGGCAGTCAAGTTAGACATGTTTTCCTCTGCGTTCCTCTGCTCTAACCCTAGAATGGTCAGAAGTTATGGCTAGCCAATGCACGTATGGGGTGGGAAAGGGGTCAGGAGGTACAGGTCGACAGAAGACACAAAATAAAAGTACCATGCACTCTTCTGGTGGAGATTCGAGCAAAGCAAGGGAGCAGCTTCAGTGTTGAATGCAATTCAGAGTTTTGATTATTACACAACTATACATATCCATAACAGAACTGCACCTGTTTTGAGAGACTAAAGAGACCCCCAACTTTTCACCATGCAAGAGTAAGCAGATAAACAATGACACTTGCCTAAAATTTCACCCAGTGTTAGGGGGGCAACTAGTCCTACTGTGGCTAACTTTGCAAGGCCAGTTAAAAAATAATAATAATAAGTTGCTTTATAACTGTACCTGACATGTCTGCTTTTATTTAAAAAAAATTTTTTAACGTTTATTTATTTTTGAGACAGAGAGAGACAGAGCATGAACAGGAGAGGAGCAGAGAGAGAGGGAGACACAGAATCTGAAACAGGCTCCAGGCTCTGAGCTGTCAGCACAGAGCCTGATGCGGGGCTCGAACTCACGGACCGTGAGATCATGACCTGAGCCGAAGTCGGACGCTTAACCGACGAGCCACCCAGGTGCCCCAGTGACATGTCTGCTTTTAAAGTACTAGCTGCATATGTATAAGACCATCTATAGGAAAGAGAACTAACAACAATAGCTATTCAATTACAATGAATTCAAATTCCTCATATCAGGGAAGGCTTGAAGCAGGAGAGGAAAAAAGTAAAGAAGAAGGCTTATCACCTACCTACCAGGGATTTCTCCCTCTATTTTTGTGTGCAGAGATCAGGTTAAGTCCATACATGCTAATACTTGAGCAAAGAAAGCACCACTAACATCACTCTGCTTCCTATAGGATTAAAAGCTGGTAGGTAAAAGGAATAAACTTCCACGACCCCATAAGAAAGCCAGTTTTATTGGATGTAGTCTCATTAATAAGTTAAATACATTATAATACAGAAAAACAATATAAGACAAAGAGGAGGTGAATGTACCTCACACTCGAGAGGTACATACAAAAGATTTTGTTGGGCAGCGTAAGACTGCAAGGGTGGAGAAAAACGCAGTATACCAACCATGGGCAGGATTTGGGATTCAGATCCATGGTCTGTGTGTCAAGGAAATGGGAGCTATTTGAATTACGGGGCTATAATTCCATCGAGAGATCCTGAGGATTGCATAAACCACTTGAGCTTACAAAAATTACTACCCCATATTTCAGTCACTTGTGGTTTGTTCTATGAGTAATTTACTGGCTGCCTCTGCGCAGTATGTCATGTCAAACTTCAAACTTTGGATATTTCTTAGCAATTTGATTTGTCTTTTACCCGAGGATGTGTCCATTCCTGTAACCAGTCTTCATTGAGCATTTACTATGTGTATCATGCTGTGGAAGAGGTGGAACGTGCGGTTCCCTTTGGGCCTCCACCTATTGCACACGAATCTTAAAGTTATCCAACACCCGAAATTGGACACTCTACAACCACTGGAGAGCCCTGCCTGGGGAATAAATACCCAGCAACAGCAAGTAAAGCGAATGGTTGCTAAGGATGCAACCGCAAGCGTTTGTGGGCGGTGCTCCATCCTAACGGTGTCCCAAAGCTAATATGCACTCATAGGAAAAGCTTCGGGACAGTGACTTGCAAAAGCTGCTTTTGAGGAGAAGGGGTTGATCTAGCTGATGCTAAGACATAGGGCACATCCACCCAGTCAGCCCACACCACCTGCCTCCGAGCAGCTGGTGTAATGCCCTGTCCTTCCCTGCCACAGATGTGTTCCACGTCCATTTTAACTCTTTAAAGACACCTCTTTGCCTCCTTTATCCCTTCGGCACTAATGTCATCTACCTGTCTGAGATGCTAATGGTGGAGAGAGGGTCCTTGACAGTGGGGGTTGTCTCAGAAAGATGAGGATCCAGCCGTACTGGTGCTCCTTACGCCTATTACAACTCAGATCACATGGTCTGTGGACCACCATTTTTAAACCTCCAGATTCCTGAAAGCCTTGTTAGCCAAAGAAAGACACTGTTTCCTCCTTTCTGTGCTGGGAAGAGGGCCCCTCGGGAAGTGTCATGACTTGGAAAAGTGAGTTACCTTCAGGACTGCGAGAGCAGGGCAACAGTGGAGAGAGGCACAGTGGGCTCCATCTCTTGCATTCCTGGGCCGGAAGGACTCTCCCCACCACAGGGTCCAAGCCAACTTATTTGTCCCTCTCTTGGGGTATTTATCAGCATTTATCTTTTACCAGAGTTTTTATGTGTTCATGTCTCACCTACCGCTGAGGGTAGCGTCAGTGTCTGATTTATCATTCTGTCCCCCACCACGTCAGGAGATGAAAGAGAACACCTTTCTCCTTGGCTGTCTCTCCTTGGGGAAAGTCTGGCAAAAGGAAGCACTCAGCAGAGAAAACAGAAAAAAATCAACTACAGTCAACCATTTATTATCAGCGTAAAGAGACACAAGATGCCAGTAAAAATTTTTTTTGACACAGCATCATTCCTTCAGTGGTGGAATGACAGGTAAAACAAAGTGGCAATTTCATATCTTGGTAGATCTGGAGTTTGGTGTGTGAAGATGGGAAAGGCAGCGGTGGGAAATACGGCGGGTGAGGGAGGCGGGTTCCAGGTCACGGAGAGCCATTTGTGCCCGTACTTGGTCCTGAACGCTACAGAAGCAACACGGACAGTTTCCCTTTTTGAGTAGCTTCACGGCGTTGGCTTCGGCGGCACACGTACTAAAACTGGAAGGATACAGAGAAGACTAGCACGGCCCCTGCACAAGGATGACGCCCAAATTCTCGACTCGCCTGGCAGCAAGGTGGAGAATGGGTACGGGGGAAGCAGACGAGAAGGAAGGAACCTAGTGGGAGGCCGCAGCCCCGGAAGTTCAGGCCGAGCTGAGGAAGGAGATGCATTTAAACTGTTTTCAGGACGCAGAAGCCACAGGACTGGGTGACTACAGGGGTCTTGCTTAGACATTCGGTGGCTTGGAAACACTGAGAAATGGTAGACTGGGAGAAAGAGAGTTGACAGCTCACATCTGGACACGTGGAGACACCCACAGGCAGCGTCCCACGGGCATATGCGTACGTGGGTCTGGAGAATGAGGAGCAAGGTCTGGGGTGAGAGGTGGAGACGTGTGCAGCATCTGCTTATAGGCAGTGGAGAACCACGTGCGCGGTGAGCTCCTCTGGGCAGCAGGCAGTAGACACCCTAAGAATCCTGCCTTTTTCAGTCATTCGCCCAGGAATTCCCTCTGTGAGGAGTCAAGGTGAACGAGGTGTGTGGGGCCAATGGCCATGACCACCAGAAGCAAAGCGAATTGACCAGGGAAACCAGACAGCTCCCCACAGAGAACCAAAGTCTGTCTGAACATGGATCAGGGACCTGATGACAGGGTCTGTGTGTGTTCTGTAAGAAGGCAAACCCCACAGGGCTGGCTGGGAATGATTCGGGAGAAGTGAGTTAAGTCAAGCCATTTCTGGTTCAACACAAGCACCCTGCATCTTCACAGCCTTGTACTCGAGAGGTTGTGTGGTCTGGGGGTGCAAATGCTAGAATGGTGTAGAGCTAGCGGGGCACAGCGGTTTCACAGCCAGGCTCTTAAACACAGACCATGCACTTGAACCCCAGCTCCGCTGTTCACTTGGCAGAGATCCGGGGTTAAGTTAAACCCCTCTTTGCTTCAGTTCCTCATCTATAAACTACAGATGGTGATGATGGTGATGCTGAGGAGGAAGGTGGTGGCGGTCCTTATGATGGCGGCAGTGGTGACAGTGACAGTACCTATCTCACCGGGCTGCTGTGAAGGTTAAATGAGTTGCTGCACATAGGTTGCCAAGAACACAGTGCTTGGCACATAGTAAGTGATCTGTAAATGTCAGCTATTGCTGGCTGATTTGGTCACTAAATTCCTCTTTCCAACACTATGAGAATCAACAAAGCAGGAGGTGGAATCGGTGTTTATTGGTATTAAGTGGTATTCAGCCATCGGGAACAATGAAAAGGAGGTTTGAGCGAGGAGGGGCTTGAAGATCAAACTGCAAGACCCCTCATCTTATATACGAGGACACCAGGGGACATGGTCAAGGAGTTACTAAGAGACTAACCCTAAAGACAGTGGAACATACAAATGCAGGGTGCTAAAGACTTTTGTTTCAAGTTACTTACTTATTTTGAGAGAGAAACAGAGCACACAGCAGGAGAGGGGCAGAGGGAGAGGGGGAGAGAGAATCCCAAGCAGGCTTCATGCTGTCAGCTCAAAGCCCAAGGCAGGGCTCAAATTCACAAACTGCGAGGTCATGACCTAAGCCCAAATCTAGAGTCCAACACTTAACTGACTGAGCCACCCAGGCGCCCCAGGTGCTAAAGATTTTTACTCTCTCTCTCTCCAGCCCATTTGCTTCCACTTTTACCCCCTTCACAAGTTCCAGCCCTGCACCCCCTACTGGTTCCTCACATTCAGCGCGGCTAAAATCAAACACAGCTTTTCTCCAGACCGGTGTCCCTTTTCCACATTTCCTACACCTGGCAGCCCCCAGCTCCCAGCAAGACCTCATTACCTTGGCCCTCTCCTTCCCTGCATCCAAGACTCGGCATGTCCTTGTGCTCTGTGGCTGGCATCTCCCCCTGCCCACTCCCCCTGTGCCCCCTGCCCCACTTCTGACTTCTCTGGGAACCACTGAGATTGCCCAGCTGCTCTGTTGCGGCCTCCTCTCTGACGTGTCCTGTGTCCAGGTTGTCATCAGATAAACCTGAATTAAATATCCTCTCCTCGTGTGAGTCCCCTGCTCAGAAAACCTCCTCACCCTTATAGGGATGACTTCCACACAGTGTGGCCCAGGCTGCCTCCCCACTTACCTCCCATCTTACACTTGTACCACTGGTGAATCTGGACTATTTGACATCCCTGAGCAGCCCTAAGATTTCCACTATTTGCCTTTAAATGCACCAGCTAGTTGGAGGGAGACCTGTGAGGGTGGAGAAGGAAGCAGCAGCACAAAATAAACGTGTGGATACAGTAGGGCTGGGGAAGGGGTCCGGGGCTGCTCCCTGCCACCCACAGCCCTTCCCTCAACTCTCCTTCTCCCTTTCGAGGCTCCCTGTGCCGCTGTTTCAATCAGGGTTTACCTGGATACATGTTGAGCATGAGTCACTTAGGGTGTCTGCCCATCCTGGGTAAGGTGAACCTTTAATTCTAACAGGCCCTCAACTGGAGAGGACCCCTAAGCCTTCACAATGAGTGCACCACCATGAAAACAGACCAGGTACCTCTTGGACACAGAAGGCAGCCACACTGTGAGGGAGGACGCTGGTTCTCTTCCCTTCGTTTTCCAGAGTTTGCTTTCATCCACAGCAGAAGCGACTTTAACCTTGGTAGGTTTCAAAAGAAAAGTCTGTTGCTAATGGGAACGAGCCCAGCTGGGAAGTGTTTAATGGGTGCTGACAGTGGCATCCTGTGCAAACAAAACAGGCGGCCCCTGAGAGAGCCAGGACACCAACTGCTCTGCCTCTCCTCTAAAAGGAAAGGAGGACAAAAATATGAAAAATCAAGTCATGGAATATTCAGGACAACTGGCAACAAGATACTTCTCTTAACACTTCTGAGAGCACAGCATGTTGGAAAGGCAAACACCCCCCTTCCTTCTGATGCCTCTGAAAGCAAGGAGAGCAAGCTTCCCTAGTGGGACAGACACCAGGCTTGAGTCCAAAACCCCCATACAAGTTCTAGAAGGGTCCGGAGCTCATTTAAGTTGAAGTGGATACACATTGTCTCAAAGCATTTTCAATTATGGGCCTATGTAATAAGGGTCTATGTTAATAAGCAGTGCTGAATGGTTGGGATTTATTAGTCAAGAGAGAATGGGGGTCTGAAAGCCAAACTGTTACCTCTAGAATGTGGGATTAGGGGGTTCTCTCATCTTCCACTTACTAGATAGTCCCACGGTTTGGGAAGTTTGGGATTTTAGATGTTACCTTATTGCAATCTGCCCTAAATGCTAAGAAGCTAATATTTGGATAATAGTTGCTCAAATTTCTAGATAGGATTTCAAACACCCTAAATGTCTCCATCAATCCTGACATGCCTTTTTAGATCCAGCTGTCTTTCATGGTTCATCGCCAGGCACATATGGACAGAACACTAGGAAGTAAGATTTGTATTTCTAAAACCACTGCAAATCAATGACTTGAGCATGTCTTAGCCACTGTACCCTAATTTACCCCCCAAGCCTCTTTCCTCATCTACAAAACAGACATCACAATTACTTCACTGGAGAGGTACAAAAACTAATTTAGACACTATTAACAGAAGGGGAAGTTGCTCTATCATCAGGCCTCATACCCACAGCAAAGGTCTTAGCGTGTGTCCTGCTCCCCTCCCCCTTTTCTTCTCTCTACTAGTGGGTATCACTCCCCAAAAGCTCCGAGGGGCACACTGGGCAAGAACTAAAAGGCAGGAGAGGGTAGGAGAGCATATTCAAAGACCTGTTTTCTACTTAAAAAACATTCTGTTGAATTTCTATCTGAAAATTATATGCCTAAAAAATTAATTACCTCTGCTTTAATTATACAAGAACCTTACAAGAAAAATATCTTCCCGATCATCTAAGAGACTACCACTTAACAGTATGCTCTATGCAAAGATTTCAGATTTTCCTCATGAGTGTAAAGTTAAAACATTCAAATCTGCAAAGAGAGAAGCAAATTGGAATAAAGACATTCACAGCAAGCTATTTCATAACCATTAGTTATCATTTACACATCAAATACATACAGCATGAAGACCAAATGTACAGAATTTCCACATTTATATACAGTAATCAACATAGTGCACAATTCAAATCTATCTTACAATCAAGTATACAAGTTTAAATATGGCTTTATAAACTACTAACAATAACTGTGCTAAAGTAACTCATAGGTCCAGAAATAAACACTGGAATGCCACCTCGACATTGAGGCCCTTGTTCAGCAAGATGCTATTCATTGTGTTTGCAAAACAGGTGGTGCAGGTAAATGCTTCCGGGCAGTGTCCATCCATCAGCCCCCAAGCAGCTGAAATGTGGGCTCAAATTATACCAACATTGGTCCTTCCCATCTCGGATCTCTGAAAATAAATCTGTGCACCTTCCACACATTTGGTGACATTGGATTATAAACAAACAGAAGAGAGATTTATAATCAGTGAGATGTTGGTTACCAGGAATTATCAAAACATGCTTTTCAGATTGGTATTGAAATTCTGAAGCAATGCATCCCATATTTGCATTATTTGCTTTTTCCCCTCCTATCTTTTCTTATTTTGCTTAAGTCCATGTACTGTGAAATCTTTCAGAAATTTTCAAAACATTCTAGATCATGTGGTCCCAAAAACAGAATTAAAATAGCTCTTGTAAAGGGGACATCTATTTATTCACCATTCTCTTCCCCAACCCCAAATGCCCATTTTAAGTAAAAATACTTACTTACATACATACATACATACATACATTCGTTGACCTAAAATCATGCGCCCATGCCTATTTTACATCCACTTTGCCACAAATGTTACATACACATTCTTTAATCAGTTGCAGCTTTCTAGGTGCTGCCTGTAAGTACTCCTTGCCCCATTCCCTAAACTCTACTGAGTCCAGAACAACAGCCTTTGAAAATTTCTATGTTTGCCATGGTTTTTAATGTACACATCAGTACTGCATATGAGCACACTGTGTGTGTGTGTGTGTGTGTGTGTGTGTGTGTGTGTGTGTGTTTATAAATAAATATGCTAAAGGGCATGCTCAGAAAGTTTTACTGATGAGGCGAATGAGCACAAAGGTTTGGAGACCACTACCTAAATACGAATGATTTGGGGTGTCTCCACTTAAAGGGCATCTATAAAACAAATATACGTTACTTTGTACATTTTATACTCATGAGATGGAAACCATATGCCACGAACCCTTTTGAGAGAATAGAAGGAAGTTCCAGAATCAAAGGAACTGAGCAGAGGCCATCGCTGTCAGCTGCTCTCCCATTTCCCAGGCTTGGCTTCAGATGGCACAATCCCAGCACTTGAGCATATAAATTAAGACAAAGATCAACATTATTTCAGTGCTTCCTGCACCAGTCTTTCATACATCCACAAACAATCCTTCCCTACAAATTGCATTTGTTTTTGATTTGTAAACCTGGATTTTGTATTATGTTACTGACGCCACCCCTTAGACAACTTGCGAGGTGGCTGCCACGTCTCCAACACAGCCGTACCACGTGCTGCCTGAAGAGGCCACCTTTGTCACCCTTTCCTTCTCCCCTCCCACTCAGTGAAATCTTAGTATCGCCAAATGAAGGATTCAGACCCTCCTCTTCCCAGCCATCATTACCGTCTGAGTCGTGAGACACGCTGCATGATGCACATTCCTGGGGAAAACACATGTTTACAATAAGCATGATCCCATGAGACTGATCACATGAGGTAATCATTTTGACAGGAGTAACACAAACGTGTCGCCCCTACTGAAGCAGAGATTCCTTGAAAATTTGATACTGTTTTTAATCTTATTGCTGCAAAAGAATTCAGATACAATTTGTTTAAGGTAAAAATACAATCATCTGGACATGGTTTGTGTTTGAATAAGCCAAATGCGATCTCTTGTGGAGAGCCAGAAGCAAATATGACAGAACACTTTCAATTCTGAACAACTGTTAAAGGGAAAAGTCCACAGATTGTTGTTTGGGGTTTGTTTTGTTTTTTAAGAGGAGGGGGATGGTAAATATCCAAAGCAGTTCTCTTTCCTAGCCCTCCACTGTACTCCCTCTGCTACCTGTTCAGCCACAGCTAATTAACATGGCAATTCAGCAGCTGACTCCTATTGGTTTTAAAGACATAGGTAGGTGTATAAAATACTAAAGAAAGACCAAAGGTTTAAATATTATTGATAAATGAAGGTTATTCTATTCCAGAGCCATAAAGTAAAAAAAAAAAAAAAAAAAAAAAAATTGCTTGCTATGGGGAGGGAGGGAGGTGAATGGTCATATGTAGCAATACTACTTTTTATAAAATTAACCAGTATCATAAATATATATTGCTCTACAATTAGTGGATTGTTTCAAAATATGAAGTTGTAATTAGGGACAACCAGAATTTTTTAAACTTCATGAAGGCCATCACGTTCATTGATGACATTATTTAATTGTGTACAGAACACCAAAGTACTGTATCAATCTTTTACTCTAACTTGTTTCTTCCACTAAAATGATCAGGAGTGTGGGTGCTAGCTAGACCACATTCATAAGTTACTTTATTACTGCGATGGGACCCTTTATCTATCTACACGTTTTACAATTTGGGGCAATAATCTTCTTGAAATTTGAGCATCACCACTTTGTCATAATCTAGCCAACAACAGAAACTTCAGAGAGCCTTGCTGTGGGGACAGGTTCCCTGCCTTGGCAGGAGCCAGCATGGTTAAGGAGGTCCCGTTGTCAGCCCCAAAAGAGCTGAGTCACTTTCCTTTAAGCGGTTTTTTAGTTTCCTCTGTAACCATCTCTAAGGAGCAAGGCCAGTAAGTTATCCATTCCAGTTATCTTATCCTAAACATTAAGGAACTGTAAATATCTTTTTTTTTTTAATGTTTATTTTTGAGAGACAGAGAGTGAGCAGGGGAAGGGCACAGAGTGAGGGAGACACAGAATCCAAAGCAGGCTCCAGGCTCTGAGCAGTCAGTACAGAGCCTGACCCAGGGCTTGAACTCAGGAACAGCGAAATCATGACCTGAGCTGACATTGGACGCTTAATCGACTGAGCCACCCAGGCGCCCCTGGAACTTTAAATGTCTTTAGGATATCCTTTAAATTCAGGGACTAAAAACTCAAGTTTCTGGTAAGGAATTCAAATGAAGAAAATATTCATCATCTGTTGACATTTACTCCTGGTACTAGCAAAAGAGCTCTGGGAAAGAGAGACCTCCTGCCCCACCTACCAAGGGGATCCTTTCAAACTTCACCCAGTTTCACCACTGGAAGCAATTGAAAAAAGGTCAAGCACTCCACAATCACACATTAATTGATGGCTGGACCTATTAAAGATGTGTTGCCAGAGTTCAGCATTCAGACTTGGAAGTATTTGTCATCGAATGTATTTTCACTGGTTCTCGTTCAACTTAAACAGCACTGCACATAAAGGAGAACAAAGGATCCTGGATCATAGTCAGGAGCAATAAAAATAACTTCACCCTGTAAAAAAACAAAAAGAAGAAGAAGAAGAAGAAGAAGAAGAAGAAGAAGAAGACGACGACGACAAAGAAGAACCTGAGTAGTTACCTATCAACAAAGGCACCATCCTTTTATTGAAAACACACTCAACAGTTATCCTACGAATGAATTAATGAATGATGAATACAGGAAAACTTGACTGTGCCGATCTTTTTCCTATAAGGAAAAATCCAGCCTACCTTAATAACCTATCTCTCCTACCTTAATAACCCTAGGCCAAAGCCTACTCACGCAGAAGTGGTGGGTTTGAGGCCTGAAATGAAGCTTACCTGGCCCTGAATTAATTTTGATAAACCAACTTTTTGGATGGTTAACAGATAACCAAGAACAATAACAATAAAACCTTGTCAGTTTCAAAATGCCAAGCCTGTCAAAACAAAGATATTCTCTCAATTAACGTAAGACAGCTCCTCTTCCTTCCTTCCCTGTCACTCAACACACACCCAACACAGATAATAACAGAGATTGCTTTTGCATGCACATCCCATACCAATTTTCTACTCTCTGCATATGTCAAAGGCAAGAAAGAATGAACACTAACAACAGTAGCTTTTAAAGACTCTTTAGAAGGCTTCTTCCACTGGGGTCCATGAGCCCCCTAAAGAATCCATGGATGATTTCAGGTCTCTAAATCCGAAGTTACATGTAAAATTTTGTATATTTGCATATATGTATTTTTCTGGTAATAAGGTATAGGACTTTCATTAGATTATCAAAGGAATCCCTGACGCAAACAGTTTAAAAGCACTACTTTCTAGTGTATGGCCTGCTTTCTAGGCATACCTTTCCCATGCAGCCAGCAGGGAAGCCAACGATGTGTGCTGTGTTTCTAGAGGAAGGGGAGATTATAATGAGCTGGGAAGTCTTCTTGCAGAACTGATGAAGTTGGGCCTTGGGAGGTGGGCATGAGTTGGGCCAGTGGACAGGAAGGGCAGGGCTTTCAGGAGGGAGGCTAGCAGAAGCAGAAGCAGAGTGGGGACATGAGGCATGTTTAGGCAATGGCAAGGAGACCAACCAGGATGCACTGGATGGCTCATATGGAAAAGCCCTGGGAGACATCCCAGGAAACAAGATGAAGGAAGAGCTGAGAATACCAGGGCCCAGAGAGTGCCCTCATCCTGAGGCAATATGGCACCCCATCAGGGCCAGAAATTCTTTTAAAAATTAATGGTGTAGGGTGGAATGGATCAGGGAAGTGACCAAGCATTTAGAAGAGGCCATTGCATTAGTCTGGGCAAAAGCGGATGTCCTAAAATCAGGGTGTCATGTCTGTTCTGTTCACCCTCTAGATCTCCTGTGGATCTCAGGGCCAGGAACAGGATAGGTGCTCAGTAAATACGCAAGGAGTGATAATATGGCATAGATTCTTTAAAAGATAAAAAACAAAGAATATGGAGTCTTGGTGACTTGGTATCATTCAGAGTCTAGCAGTGCCTTGCACAGAGTAAATTCTTGAATTGGTCTGTACTGGGCTGAACAGACATGGAGAGCAAGAGTGGAAGATTCCAAGCACTCTTTGAGAGAGGCTGGGGATGTGCTGGTTCCATGAGCATGGACTGATTTCTCAGGGAATGTGGGTTTTAAAAAGAAACAAAGTCAAAGTAACGTAACAGCAAGAACCATCTAAGGCAAGGTGAAAGACTTCAGTTCAGGTCTTGCCTATAAATGAATATGCATGTGATATGGAGCCAATAAGAACCTCAGAGGCTCTCTTGTAAGGGGCTTTCTACAACTAATCCATTACCCAGCTATATACATTCTTATGATTTTATGTTTTCTCTTAAATAACCTAGGCTAAAATTCCTAGCTCTTCCCTTCCTTGAACTCTAACTATTTCAAGCAAAAGTATCCTAACACCTAATGCCACAGGATGCACAGGCCGGGCTCACTGGAGAGACAGACTACAGCTATGATTCAAGTTCTTGTGTCTGTGGTCAGTCACCAGGGTAGCTAGCTCATGGCCTCAACAATAGCATCACTGTTCACAATTCATTATGTCACAACAACAAAATGGTCAACTCTGACAATATAGCTTACCTCTGCCTAGCTGACATAGGCAGATTAAATCACACTGCTGCTGCTCCTTAATCCTGATGAGTGGGGACGAGGGGCAAAGGGAAGTGGATAGAGGGGCAGAATTTATTTTTACACTGAGAGGTAAAAAATAAAACAAACACACAAACAAAAAAACCGGGCAGCTAGTGGGGCTTCTGTCCAACCAAAAAACATCTGTTAACATTAAAGATCACACCTCCTTAAGTCACTTTCCAGGAAAAAAAGAAACACAACTTGAATAAGTAAGCCAGATGACCAAAATGTCCCCTAATTTCTTGTTATATTTTCTTTTAAGTAGCACCTGTTCACCATATTGGAGAACACTTCAAATCTAGGGAACTTAGGAACAAACCAGGTAAAATGAAAGCCCTTCCAACAAAGACTACCTAGGTCATCCACCCGACAGTGATTTTGTCTTGGTCATTTTGTTTCCATAACCCACATTGGGAAGGTAAAACCTGGGTATATTCCAGGGTTCCAAATCAAGTTACACCTTCGGAATGTTGAGTGCCCAGTCATGAGCTGGCAGGCTAGTACCCAAGACTCCAAGTGGTAATGTCCATTCAAGCCTCTAAGAGAGACACCTGGAAAGAATGACTTATTTTACAACTTCACGATGAACACTGGCTCTCTATGTACTTGCCCTGCAAGCAATGCACAGTAAAACGATATGTGACTCTGCACAGCCATAACTTAAATCATTCTTGACGCGAAGACACAACACGCTTTGTGCTATACAGTGAGAATAAATTGCAGGCAAGATTGCAAACACAACTTTTTCCAGCTATGGATGGGGATAGGTCAACTCGGTCTTTGTGCAGCCGGATCCACAGCCTAGCTGGTTATGACATTCACATTTGCAAGCCAGAAGTTTCCCTAGTCACACAGAACTACCACCAGCTGACCTTGGAACACACGTGTTAGAGACAGGCGAGGTGAAGAGTCCTGCCAAGTGTCGCTGGAGATACAACACGCTCATCCATTCATATCTTCTCCCCCACATTTTCATTAGGCACCAAACGGTCCTCTCAAAGATGAATGCTTTTAATAAGAAACTAACGACTGAGTTTCCTGTGCAATGAGAATCTCTAACTGAGGGTATCTCAGCATCTGTCCCCAGTTACACAGGTCCTACACTGTGGCTCCAATGGTAAACAGCCTCAGCAATTCTCCCCCTTTACCTCTTTGTGAATCCGCAGCATTTTAGGATTGTTTTGCAAAAGCCATATTCAAAGAGAGTCTTTTTCAAGCAAATACACAAACTTCTCAGCAGAAATTGCTGTCTCTTTTGAAAAATGTCTCTTTGGCCCCACCATGAATAACCATTACCCAGTGAGTCCGTTGAGATCAGAAGCAAAGCAGCTCTGCTTGCGGTTGTAAATCGTAACACCGACTCTCCTAGCCCAAATCCATGGCCGTCACCCCAGCATCTTCACCGCATATTTCACTGGAAAATGTTCTAAGTCAACAAAAAGGATGTCTTCAGAGATAGAGCGCTTTAGTAAATACAGTAACCCCAAGGGTCCATGTGCTCTACAGGGACAGAGAGGGAGCACAGGGCAGCTACGGGAGATCCTTAAGAAACATTAAGATTTGTCCCCAGCATTGCCTTCCTCTCATGGGGCAATGGCTGAGAACGCCAGAAAAGTTGCATTAGTAAAACTGCATAGAGTCTACACTGCACAAAGTGCTTTGATACCTGTCACGTGATCCTCTTCAGACTTCATCTTTTCGATACGTCTTGCAAGATTTGTTTTCAAAAAGACATTACAGGTTGGCAAGCATCTGCTTAGAAAAATCAGTCAAATCCTTTCCCCTTCACCTCTACGAAACCCATCATATTCCTGAGCTTTATTCCCTTCAAATAAATCAAACACAGGCAACTTAACACTCGGGAGTCTACAAAGGACAACATTCCAGCGTGCGGTCAGGCAACGGAAGAAAGACGTCTGCAAATACACAGAACTGAAGACTGTGTGTAGCTGTCGATGCTCTGTGAAAGCATTTTCAACGGTCTTTCAGTAAAAGATTTCCATTCAGGCAAGATCACAAAGAAGAATGGTGACAGAATCCTAACTGCGCCTTTGCGTGTGTTTCGTCTGCTCGGCTTTGGCGAGTGACTGTGGCTGCTGTTGGCTGGATATGGAATTCCTCTGCCCTCAAATGTTCATACGCAGGAAGCACAATAAAGAATAAAATGTTGTGTTTATGTCACACCTCTTCCAAGAGGTGCTACCACATGAATCCTCACAACACCCCTGTGAGGTAGGTAGGTGGAGAGTATCGTTATCCCCACCTTACAGGTGGGGGAAATGAGGCACACAAGAAGTAAGGGACTCGCCCGAAATCACACAGCTAGTCACTGGCAGGACTGAGAATAAATCTTATACTGATTAGCACCTAGCACAGTGCTTTGCACATAGTAGGTGTTCGCTGAATATCTATGGATTTTTATTTCAATTATCTCAACATACAATATACACACATAAAATACAAGCAGCCACCATAGGATATTTGTCTCCTGGACATTTCCCCCGATGATTTCTCTCATTACCCGGTGGGTGAAGGACGTTCGAGAATCCGTCTCACAAATAAGCCCTCGGGTTGAAGACGATCTACATAGACACAATCCGCAGACAATCTGCTCTTGCCCCTGCTCTGCCACACAGTGTTAGTTTTCTAATGAAAACAAAAATGGATTTCAGGAACCATGCTGACTTTTTTTTTTTTCCTTTTTGCCTGTTTGTTTTAAATGGAGCCATCCGAATGGTTCTGTGTCTCGTTTGTACAAAAAGAAATAAGGCTGCTATCGTCCAGTTAGCTCGTGAGAACTGTGTCGAGCACGAAGATCTCCTCCCAGCTCAGATAGATTTCCACCTGGGAAATCGGACCAACCCCAGGGAGTGGCCGCTCCGGCAGAAGAGGGTCAGCGTGGCTGAACGTCACTTGCACTGTTCGTGGTCTGTGTAGTCCTCCATGTCCACGTCAGAATCAAAGAGCGAGTGTCCGGTGAAATCCGTGTCTGGGGTTCTGGAAAAACTGTTCTCTGCTCCCTCATCTTCAAAGGTCTCTGTCCTTGAGTAAAAGCTGAAATCCAGCAGGGGCGTGTGGGTTTTGCTCCCTTCGCTGCTCTCCTCAGACTCATAGATGGTGTTGTCATCATCATGGTGCCACTCAGGCCAGAATTTCCTCCTTATCCTCTCACAGTACATGGCAAGGTTGATGAGCTCACCTGCGGGGTGGTAAGGAAAGCCAGGGTTAATTCTCAAAGGCAGCAATCTGCCAGCAGCTTGGCCTTCTGCGGGGTTGGGAAGAACGCGGTGGGGTAGACCTTAACAGTGTTTTTCCAAAGATGGACTATCAGATATTTAGATTTTCACACGCAGAAGAAGAAAGGCGAGTGGAAAAAGTTAAGTGTGAGTGGGCTGGGTGAGTGGGCTGGGTAAGTGAAGTGTGAGTGGGCTGGGAGTCGCAGGGTGATGGTGGGGGTGGGGGTGGCGGTGGTAATTTATCCAGAATGGCAGCTCAACTACCATCATTGGGCGTTGTCGAGCATTTTAGTATTTTGTGTTTGCTTATCAAGAGAACTGGAACTTCCACTCGTTCATATTTAAATTAAGTTATGCCCCATGTAAATCCACCAACTGTCAGCGAGGTCAGCCAGCCAGAAGTAAGTCCTCATTCCACAAATATTGGTGGTGCTATTAAGGGCTGGGTTCTATGCCACGTCGTTGAAGAAAGTTATGTTAAGATGCAAATTTTGCCCTAAATGATCCTAAATAAAATAGATAATTCAGAATTGTCTACGGATGAGTATGCCCCCCCAGGCACATTTAGTAAAACAGATTTTTTTTTTAAATAAAATTGAACGGCTATACTTATAATTAGGTTCCCAACTCAGTTACTGGGCTACTTCTTTTTCCTGTGAATCAAAGGAACACTTCTGTTAAGTTGCTAAAATTGTCCCGGCATTTGTCTGAAACGTGACACAGAACCGACTTTCATTTCCAAATTCCAAATGAAAAATAAAGAGGGTGAGTTTTTGCCTTTGATCCACCAGATGGCACTATTGCTTACGAATACATGATCTGGCACTCCCTTACCGGACTTCATTGCCCTAAGAATATTCCTTGGATTTTTTTTTTTTTTAAGTTATATAAACATCTACTTATTATAGAGGTAACCCAGGTTTTATTGAAGAATATTAGAAAATACCAAAACACAGAAAACAAAAGAATTACCAATAATCACATTCACCATATTAACATTTCCGTTTATATTCTTGGATATACATTTACATATATTTACATTTGCTATTTAGCATTTACTATATATTGTCCCTTATGCTACTTTTTTCCACTTAACAACATATAATGAAAAACTGTCAATTTCACACTATCACCTTGATAACTGCACAGCAGTTCATTATTCAGATGTACCATAGTTTCATTTTGTTTTTACCACACCCCCTTCAAGGCCATTTAGGTTGTTTCTACATTAACAGGTCTACTGACTATAGTCTTTAACTACTCTATTTTATTTTCTATCAAAGAAGGTAATACATTCTCATTTTGGAAGATTAGAAGTCTGTATATAGAAACGCCATAAAGAAGAAAACAAAAGCCCCCTATAATCTCGTCAATCCAAGGTAATCACAGTAGCGTTTTGATGTAATTTCTTTCAGTACGTTTTCTATTTATTGTCATTATTAATGTTTCCTGTTACTTCGTATGATGTGGTTATATACATTTTCCCATGAAAATTTTTCAAAACTTGATTGCTGTTCTGCTTACATAAGCACATCTCCTGTAAAATGTAACGAAGCAAATCCCCCTACTTCACAGATCCTATCAAGCAGTGAGCCAGCACTGGTTGCAGGTCACCATTTTCAGTTGTCTCAGATCATAACAGTTCAACTCGTACCATATATGCGCCCATTCTGATTGCCCCTTCCTCGAAGACTTTACACACACGTCCCGGAGCCAGAAGCCAAGGAGCCACAGGATTGCTCCTTAAAAAGATGCATGCCAAACCTTCACTTAGATCCTCCCTCGGGAAAGCAGTCATGAAACACCTCAGCAGGTATGGCTCCCAGTCACTGGTAACCAAGAATCGGATAAAGATCTGGAGGCGGCACCAAGGTTTGGTGGGAGGTGGTAATCAGAGATGGATTATGGTCACTTCATAGCAGGGTCTGGGGACAGCCGTGTTTGCCTCAATCACGTCCATTCCCTAGGAGCTGTTTAGGGAGCAGCTAGAAAGTCAGAATCTATTCCCAATAGCCACAGGATCTACACCATATACGATTCTATCCACTTCTTTTGTGGCTGTTTTTTCTACCACCTGTTTCTTCACTTTTCTTCCAGGAGAGCCGCCCTGCCTTTGTACTATGTGACATTAATACCACTTCAGTGTGCAATAATAAAAAGTAATAATAGCAAACATACAAATAGCCCTTACTGTGTACCGGGCACTGTTTGAAGTGGTTTTATGCATCTGTTGAATTAGTCCTCGCAACAATCCTATGAGGCAGGAACTATTATTATCCCCATCTGTCATGAGAACACTGAAGCAACAGAGAGGTTAATTAACTTGCCTAAGGTCACACAGTAAGAAAGTGGCAGAGCCAAGATTTAAACACCAGCAGTCTCCAGACTCCATGCCCTTCACCACGAACCACCTCCCTCCCTCCCTCCCTCTCTCTCTCTCTCTCCCCCCCCCTCCCCCCACCTCTACTGGTGATCTCACAGCCTGACTTGAGAATTCATAGATGCACACTCCCTGTCACAGATTATTTTTCTCAAATTCTCTCTGGGGTACTAAGAATTATGAGGGGATAGGTGCTGCCCCTCAAAGATAATGAGTTGTCAAGAAGTGATCATTCTATCATGCAGTCCAGAAAGAGTTTGCTTTGATAAGCAAAAACTAGGAGCTCACAAACCCATCCTCATTTCCTGCCACTGATTAAAAAAAGAGTAGAACGAAGAATGAAATTTTATGTTTGACTTTGCCAATTCTGTCAGGCTTTGCCAATTCCTTCTGTGCCTAGATTCTCCATCAGCGGACTCAACATGTCCCAGCCAAAAGAAAAGAAAAAAGTTGGCAGTAGAAAATGGCTTTGTGTGTGTGTGCGAGATATTCCTTTGTCAACACAAATGCCTACGCTGAGGATGTAAACTTTGTGAAATAATGGAAAAACTGCATTTTTGAAAGTGTACTCAATAATCAGGTAACAATTCATCCACCAAACTGGTAAAAATTAAGATTTGATAACATCCAATGTAGAGGGCCAGGCATTGTAAGCACATGTCTGGTGGAATTATAAGATTGCTATAACCTTTTTTGGAAAGTAATCTGATGTCATCTACTGAAATTTTAAATGTACCTGTTGGCCCAAAACTCCACTTTTAGTTCTCTATTCTACTAAAATAAAAGCACTAGTATATAAACATATATGTATACCAACCTCGACAGCATTATGTCAGTAAAAAAGAAAGAAAAGAAATATGGGAACAGCCTGAATGTCCATCAATAGGGACTGATTGAATAAATTATGGTGTATCAATTCTATATAATATTTTGCAGATGTTAAAAAGACATGATATTCTATTAAGTGAAAAAAGCAGGGCACCTGGGTGGCTCAGTCGGTTAAACACCTGACTTTGGCTCAGGTCATGATCTCGCAGTTCACGGGTTTGAGCCCTGCATCGGGCTCTATGCTGACAGCTCAAAGCCTGGAGCCTGCTTCAGATTCTGTGTGTCCCTCTCTCTCTACCCCTCCCGTGCTTGCATTCTCTCTCTCTCTCCCTCTCTCTCTCAAAAATAAATAAACATGAAAAAAGTTTTTGTTTGTTTTTTTTTTTAAAAAGCAAGTTACAAAGTAATGTGTATAATGCAATTCTACTGTTTGGTTTAAAAGTACTAAAAACAGAGGTGTCTGGGTGGCTCGGTCAGTTAAGTGTCTGACTTCAGCTCAGGTCATGATCTCGAGGTTGGTGGGTTCAAGCCCCTCATTAGGCTCTGTGCTGACAGCTCAGAGCTTGGAGGCTGCTTTGGATCCTGTGTCTCCCTCTTTCTGCCCCTCCTCCACTCATGCTCTGTCTCTCTAAGATAAACATTTAAAAATATTTAATAAAAAAAAATTTTTAAGTTCAAAACAAACTTGAATGCTGTGATGAGGACACCACCTTCCCCCCATCTCCTTGAAGCTAAAGGATACAAATTTGTAGATCTCAAAATACAAATACCCACAAAAGTCATCTGAGCCATCCCCTTCCTGAGACCAGACCTCTTGCTGAACACGTCCAGACGGAGAACAGTAAGTGTGGGGGGGTGGGGATAGACTCAGATATTTCTCAAGGATATCCAGCATTTCTTCCACCTTTCAATTAATCAAATAAGAAGCAAAAAGTCACCCAACAGTAACAAATGACTGCTGGTAAAAGAGCTAATGAATAAAGTGTTTCTCAGCACAAGAAGGTTGTGGTTCTCACACATCCAGAAAAATAGCATCGTGCTATGGGCCTGCTACATGCTACAAGGCGGGCAGACAGGTCGCAGAACTCCTTCCCTTCTGGCACTTTTCCAGACTCTGTAGTGCTCCATGTCTGTTTCAAAGAGTGCCCAGATCCACATGCAATTCCCTAATAAGGACACTCTGAACAAAATGTCAAATGGGACTCTACATGAGGAATTTGCTGAGAGTAAAACTGAGATTCTTTACTGGAAAAATGGCAAAAATTTCAAAATAAATTATATACAATCTTAATTGGGGAACAAAATTCGAGGTACTTTCAGACGGTACTCATAAGAATATAAACTGCTACAGTCTTTCTAGAAAACAGTTTAGCCATACAGACCAAGGGCTTATACCTTTTGAGACAGAAGTTCCCCAACTACAAGTTTAGCTTAAGGAAATAACCAGAGATAAGCAAGAATATATATTTATACAATATTCACTTCGGAATATTGGTAAAAAAGTATGTGAAATAACCCATGAGACCAGAAAAAGATTAATCACATAAATTACAGTGTAGCCATAGGATACAGGATATTATGCAACTACTAAACATATTGTTTTAAGGTATATTGAATGACAAGAGAAATGAAGACACAGTTAATTAAAATTTATAAGTTTATAACTGTATCAATACCGTGATCCTGATTTTTAAAAATGTATACATACATGTACTTGATGAAAGATGAGGATACATACCACAATATTAACAGTTGTCTGTGGGTGACAGGGACACAAGTTTTTTTTTTTTAACTTTTCTATTTTTTCTAGATTCTCTCCAGCAAGGAAATAATATTTCATATATCTACATCTATATATATGCAAACACATACTTATGTATATTTTGAGAACTGTTGAATATTCAAAGTCTGTCCTCCTACTCACCTAAATTAAGGCAAGTTTCTCCCTACTTTAGATGGCTCCAGAAGCAGCCTCTGTGGCTCCCTACTGTAATTAATACCTAGGACCAAAAGCTAATATTTATGCATATGTACACTCACACATTCACACATGTAGCAAGGCCAAAAGTGCCCTGGCTGTTCCAAAGCTAGGCAGAAAACTGCCTGATCTAAGCCATTCACGTTCCTGGATTTGAGCCAGTTCTAAATCATACAGGTTCTTAGTTGTTTCTGCTTCTCCTTCCTCTTGTTACTTCTTGGGAAAGTCTCCACCACAGAAAGAACAAAGGCAGAGAAAGAAGTTGAGACCAAAATATTAGTCTATTAGCAGCTCCAATCAGAAGATTTAGAAGGGCATGAAATCAATGACCAAAATGAGATTTAAAGACCCTCTGTGGACTTTTTTTTAATGTTTATTCATTTTTGAGAGAGACAGACACCGAGCATGAGCAGAGTAGGGGCAGAGAGAGAGGGAGACACAGAATTTGAAGCAGGCTCTAGGCTCTGAGCTGGCAGCACAGAGCCGGATGCAGGGCTCGAACCCACGAACTATGAGATCATGACCTGAGCTGAAGTTGAATGCTTAACCAGACTCCCAGGTGCCCCTAGAGACCCTCTGTGGACTTCAATGACTCACGCTATACCAGTCCCCAGGGAGAATTGGAAGCTGCTACCTTGTTTAAGAATCAAAGTACATGAAACCGTGTGCCAAAGTCCCTCACAGACGATGGTGTCAGATTCCCCCAAATGTGTGGGTCTTGGGTGGGACTCAAAATCAATCCTCTAATCTTCCAATCCTCCAAAAAGGCTGGCCATTTCTTTAAAAATAACATTAAATGTTTCAAGTCCTTCCAGGAAGTAAAAGAGAAAAGGGCCAAGTCATAAATAATTTAACATAAAGATGCTTCATTCCTACAAGAAGGGATTCTATAGAATTTGAGAGTTCTACTGATAGTGAATACCTAAATGCTCTGACTAAATACCAGATGACCTCAGCCGCGCGCACGCGCCTGGGTACAAATGTAAGTCTATGTGTACAAGTGTATGGGATATGTGTGTATAAAAGTATGTGAGCAGAGGTGGTGATGTGTGTACATAGGTGTGTAAGAGTGGTGTGCTAGGGAAATGGAGAGAGGGAGCAGGAAGTAATAGGAACAGAAAGTAGATATAAAACAAACCTCTAAATTAACTAAAGGGAACCAATATATTTTAGATGACCCTGGAAAATCTGATTAAAATAAAGGGAAACTATTTTAAATACTATAAGTATCGTAAGTTCCAACACATCACAAGACAAGGAATATCTCCATGCTGATCATTTAGGAAATTAAGTATCAGTCCATACTATTCCTACCCTCACTCAGCTGAAGTTCTGGAAAACCTTCAGTCAATGCTTCCTCCATTTCAACCACGTTTGGTAATGTATCTAAAGCCTCACCACCACCAATATGAGGATCTGGAGAATGACTCCTGCTGTCCATGCCCTGGTCTGGGCTTCTGGGCCTCACATGAATACACACACACACACACACACACACACACACACACAGAACTTCAGCCTTCACCAGCCTTCCTATCCACTCACCTATGACCACCACACATGAGTGTTTACCTGCCTTAGTTTCTTATATGATTCTGCCTTGCTTGGTTCCAACCATCCATCCACCCAACATTAAAAGCATTCTATATACGATTCACTGGTGATCTCATCTATACCCCCAACCTACTCAGTTGGGGTATAAATACCTTGGTCAACTCTGTCACACCCTTTCCCAAACCCAAATATCAGACTTTGATCCCCACATCCCCGGGCCTGAGGCACTTAAGTGGAGATGACTCCAAACAGCTCCCATCTACCAACACAGGGGAAGACTCTCCCAGATGGCCCAGCTGCCATGTGCATCCCCCCACTTCAGTCTGCACCGCCCTCCCAAGGAGGGACACCGCCCTCCCAAGGGCACTGTCCCCTCCCAAGGGACACATCAAGATCTGGTCCCTTGACATCAAACCACGTTGAGCTCACTTTCCCTGCTCCCTTGATAACGTGAATTTTACTCCTGGCTTAACACCCCTACCTTCACCTCCACACATACATTCATCCTCTAGGCTGGTCCCATTCATCCTCACTTCCACCCCTCCAACTATAAGTTAACTCTGGTAGGCCTTACAGCCAAGATCACACAACAGAGACACAAGGCTGTGTTTCTCTGGCTAAAATGTACTACTACTAGGGCTGCGGCTACTACTAACTACTACTAATAATAATAATAACAATATTTTGCATAGAACCAAGCTTACAAAACATTGGTTAACATCGCCTCCATTTTTACCGCTTGAACTTACTAGCTCTACTGCTCTCAATGGATCATCTACAGACACCCACTGGAAGGGGAGAAAAGAATGTTTTGAAGTCAAATGACACAGAAACATATGTTCCTATACCTACATGCGAAATATGTAAGACCAGTTCAGACTCAAAAGGAGCCTCGAGATGGGCAGTGAGCCCCATCAGCCCCACCCCACCATGGTTACTGCAGCATTGGATATACCAGAAAGTGGTGAAACACCACTGTCCAAAGGAAATTGAGGAAGACCAACAAGACAAGTGCATGAGGTGGAATGCAAGCCCGGTTTCAACAAGTGTTAAGTCCACTATGTAAGGAGCTGAAAGAAAAGCCCTGGTGTAAAACACGGTACAATTTGTGTCAACCTTGTTGATGGCAGGTAAGAAGCCCAGCGTCTCCTCAACACCTACATATCCTAAGCACAATAAACTGACCCTGGCCCTGGACATGACAGCCTGATGTCTCCATAAAGCACAGTCAAGCTTACAGGCAATGGCCTAGAATTCTCTGTTGTGTTACCCCTGCCTTCACCCCACAGCGACTCCCAAAACCTGAAGAGGTTTGTAGGGCTTGCCTTTGATCAGCCGCTCAGGTCTTGTCCCAGGTAAGGTCCACATTGCCTGTGCCAAGTGTCCAAAGACAGTGGCATCGAGAGTAGAAAGCTTGGGCCCCATGATGTACTTCTTATCACCTGCAACAGACAGAGTACAGAGGTCACTGGGCTGCCCCACACTGCCCTACACAGTCACCATGGCATTCAGCACACATGAATTATAGGTTCATTTAACTGCGTGTCAAAAGCTTTGCAGAGTCAAAATGCATGCACCCCCTTTCTCTTAAAAAAATTAGAAACAAAAGTAAAACAAATTAAATAATTTTATGATATGTCAACCCATACAATAGCAAAACAGGGAAGTAACTGGGAACATATCAAGAGAAGCAGATGAGGGAGGAGGTTCATGGGCAAAAGGGAGATCTGATCACCCCCAGCCCTCTGGAGCCACCTCCTTGTCTCAAACGCTAGTACTGAAAGCCTGAGATGCTTGAGAACACCTGGAAGTTTGCTTACATGGTCTCAAAAGTAACTCAAACCAAGAACACCAACCTCAGCACTTGCTTTTTTAGATTAATACATTTCCTCAGGAAAAACAAGAAGCCTAAAATAAGTTACTTAGGAAGTTTGGAGGCGAGGCTGTCCATGCTGCCCCACGGTCTCGGCAACGCTCTCGCCACTGAGCACCAGCCTCCGCAGGAAACACTACATAAACAGAAGCCATGAAGTTACAGGTCCAGCCCTGGGATCAGGCTCACATACGATGGTGTTTCGCACTGCTGCTCCCATCTCTCCTTTTCCATCACTACTGAACTAGCTCAGTCCTCGCCACCTGGACTATCACACATGACCTGTTAAAATGGCCCCCGGACGTCTCCTCAGGTGCTGTGGCGTAGAGAGGCAGCACAGGTGGTTTATATGCTGGCAACATCATTATTCAGTGTGGTAGGCTGATCAGTACTTAACCTCTCAATGCCTCAGTTTGCCCACCTGGAAAATGGGGATATTACCAGTGCCCATCCCTTAGGGGTATTGTGAGGCTGAACGGCATAATGCACCGTATCTATGTACCTCACACATTAGCTTCCACGACAGCAGCCCCTCTGTTTCTCCAGCCCGTTCCATATCCCACCTGAACTTAAGTCACCATGACAAGACTTTTCACCATGTCACTCCCTTTCACAAATACCTTCAATAGGCTGTAAAATGGATTATGAAATAAAGCCCGAACTCAGAATTCCAGGCTCAGGATGCTCTGCCTCCAATCCATGTTCCAGCTTTGTCTGTCACTCCTCCCTTATTCTAGCACACCTGGGGAACACCTGCCATTCCCAAGCACGCTTCGTGCTTCCCAAGGCTACACTTTTGCCCATGCTGTGCCCACCCCTTTCCCTGCCCCCTACAACCTGTATGTGCCCCCCACTTCTCTCCATTTGGTAAATTCTATCCATCCTTCAAGGTCCAGCACCAGCCTCCTTTCAAAGCTTTCTCTATTCTTTCTGGTGGTAATGGGAGTTTTCAGTTCACACAGCTCTGTGTTCAAATCTCGCTATTACACACATGACCTTATAGGACTTTAAGGCCTTTTGCGCCTATTGACTTCAATTTATGAACCACAAAATGGGAGGAATTGCTGGTTGTTTAGACGAATAAATGAGGTGACCTGAGGAGAGCACACAGAAGATAGTTCTTCAGGCGCTTGGGTGGCTCAGTCAGTTAAGCGTCTTTTTTTTTTTGAATGTTTATTTTGAGAGAGAGCACACATGTGCCAGCAGGAGAGGGGCAGACAAAGAGGGAGAGAGAGAGTCCCAAGCTGGCTTGTGCTGTCAGCGCAAAGCCTGAAGCAGGGCTCAATTTCATGAACCGTGAGATCATGACCCGAGCCAAATCAAGTTGGATGTTTAACCAACTGAGACACCCAGGCACCCCTAGCATCCTACTCTTGATTTTGGTTCAAGTCATGATCCAAAGTCATGAGATGGAGCCCCACATTGGGTTCTGTGCTGAGTGTGCAGCCTGCTTAAGATTCTGCTTCTGGGGTGCCTGGGTGGCTCAGTCGGTTGAGCATCCGATTTCAGCTCAGGTCACAATCCCATGGTTTGTGAGTTCAAGCCCCATGTCAGGCTCTGTGCTGACAACTCAGAGCCTGGAGCCTGCTTTGGATTCTCTCTCTCTCTCTCTCTCTCTCTCTCTCTCTGCCCCTCCCCCACTAGTGCTCTGTCTCTCAAAAATAAATGAATGTAAAAAAAAATTTTTTTTAAAGATTCTCTCTCTCTCTCTCTCTCCTTCTGCCCCTCTCCCCCACTCACATGCTTGCTCTCTAAAAATAAAAAAATAAAAAACATTAAAAAAAGAAGAAGATAGGGTCTTGCCTCTTCTCACCCTGCCTCTTGAGTAGCATTTTTTTTCCATACTGTGCTCTGTGCTGGTGGGTTTTTATCTTTCCAACTATATGGTAAGTTCTTTGAAAGTAGGAAAAACTTCTTATTTTTATGAAACAAACTCAAATACAATGTTTACTACATGCCAGCATGGTTCTAGATGCTGTACTCTAAAAATATCCACCCACTTCACTGTTCTTGAGCAGCAAGCTGACAACACTAAGCATCCAATGACAGTAAACAAATTGGGAAGAGAAATGGCTGGAGGTGGGAATGTGACTTAACAGGCCAACATGGCACAAGTAAAGCTGGAGGCTAATGCAAGGCGTTACCGATATGTAAATGTATCCAATCAACACTCTGTACACCTGACACAATGTTTCATGTCAATTACATCTCAATTTTAAAAGGAAGTTAAAAACAACAACACAAAGACCAAGGAAAGCCCTACAATTTGCTGAACATGCCCAAATTGTCTTTTCTGGTGACTACGAGCAAGCTGTTCAGGCCAGAGCCCTCAGGGGTTTCCCACTGCCAACCAACATCTCCCTTATTTGGGTCTTACCCTGGGATCTAAAAGCCCACTACCTGTATGCTGGGAACACACGGAAAAAATACTGTCTGGGCAAAAATAACAAAGCAAACCTGGGTAAATCATTTGTTCTCAAGAGTGTCAGTTATTTCTTAAATGGCGCTCCCTGCTGGCTCCATGCCTTGGCATTAGTGCTGGCATGAGAGACGCAGGTTGGCCAAAGCACCCTGGCCCCAGAGCTCTCATGCCATTGTACAGGGGCAAGAAAGGTGTGCCAGCCAATGGTCCCTCCAGGATTGTGCCAGGGCTCAGCCCATTCAAGGCCCTAACATAAGAATACTTTTCTTCCCTCCAGAAAGAAGAAAAACAAGATAGAGGACAGCTACAGTAGCTTCCTGATCAAAAGAAAGAAATGAAACTGTGGATCCCCTTAGTTTGATTAAAAAAGAGAGAGAGAGAGAGTCTAAGGGAAATGCCAGAATGAAGTCACTAAACTGTGACGGCTGTTGTAGAATCCAAAGACTCTGGGGGCAAGAGGCAAAAATGCATATGGATAAACAAAAAAAATTGGGGGGGCACCTGGGTGGCTCAGTCAGTTAGGCATCCAAGTCTTGATCTCAGCTCGTCATGATCTCATGGTTCATGAGTTCAAGCCCTGCATCAGGCTCTGTGGTGACAGGGTGGAGCCTGGAGCCTGGTTGGAATTGTCTCTCTCCTTCTCTCCGCCCCTCACCTGTTTGTGCTCTCTCTCTCTCTCTCTCTCAAAATAGATAAATAAACTTAAAAAAAAAAAAACCCTTGGGAAACCTAAAAACAGAGCACATAGGACCTTGATAAAAACAAAAAGTTAATTTAAAAAAACATAATCATTTGAGGGCGCCTGGGTGGCTCAGTTAAGCATCTGACTTCAGCTCAGGTCATGATCTCATGGTTTGTGTGTTCAAACCCTGCGTCAGGCTCTGTGCTGACAGCTCTTTGTTCTCTGTCTCTCTCTCTCAAAAATAAACATTAAAAATTAAAAAGAATATATATATATATATAAATATATATATATATTTATATATATATATATATATATATAAAATCATTTGAATCCATACATCAAGTAGTACATATAGTATTCAGCCCAAATTTCCCATTTAGTGTCAGAGCATTAAAACTAAAAGTTCACAGAGTTAGTAATAGAACCAGACTAATAAGGCTGGCATCAGATCTTTTTTTTTTTTTTTTTTAACGTTTATTCACTTTTGAGAGACAGAGAGAGACAGAGCATGAGTGAGGGAGGAGCAGAGAGAGAGGGAGACACAGAATCCAAAGCAGGCTCCAGGCTCTAAGCTGTCAGCACAGAGCCCAACGCAGGGCCCAAACTCACTGACGGCGAGATCGTGACCCGAGCTGAAGTCAGACATCCAACTGACTGAGCCACCCAGGTGCCCCTGACATTCAGATCCTCTGATCTCTGGCCTCATACTCTTTGCTCCCTGCAACATGCCTCATATACACAGATCATAGTCTCAGGGATGTTCCTTCTGGAACAGAAGGAGGGTTGAGCTGTGATCATTTACAAAAAAAAAAAGGCTTTAGTTAGGAATACAGAATATAGAAAAAACAAAAAAGGAAAGAAAAGAAGTCTAGGGTTTTTTAAAGGTGCCTCCAAAAAAAATGGATGGAGTTTAGCATTTGTGGAAAATGCTGACTGACAGATACAACATTACAAGTGTATACACACACACGTTATAAATTTAGAGAATATTAAAATATACTCTGCTATTAAAAAGTCCTCAAGTACCAAATGGCAGGAAGCTTTTTAAAACCTTTTTATTTTGAGGGGCACCTGGGTAGCTCAATCGGTTAAGCATCCAACCTTGGCTCAGGTCATGATCTCGTGGTTTGTGAGTTCAAGCCCCACGTCGGGCTCCATACTAACAGTACGGAGCCTGCCTGGGATTCTCTCTCTCCTTCTCTCTGCCCCTCGCCCACTTGCTCTCTCTTTCTCTAAAAATAAATAAATAAACTTAAAAAAAAAATACTTAAACACCTTTTTATTTTGAAATGATTTTAGACTTACGGAAAAGTTACAAAAATAGAGTTCCTGTTTACCTCTTAATCAGCTTCTGCTTATATCAACATCTTATATAACCATAGCACATTTATCAAAACTAAGAAATTAACACGAATACAGTACTATTAACCGCACTATAGACTCCATTCAAATTTTATTAGTTTTCCAACTAACGTCCCCTTGTGTTCCAGGAGCCAGTCTAGGATCCCGCACTACATTTAGGTGTCCTGTATCCTTAACTCCTCCAAACTGAAACTTCCTCACTCTCCTTGTCTTTTGTAACCTCAACATTTTTAAACAATACTAGTCAGTTATTTTGCACCATGTTCATCAATTTGAGTTTGTCTAAGGTTTTTTATGATTAGATTGGGTCATGCAGGGATGCCTGGGTGGCTCAGTCAGTTAAGCATCTGACTTAGTTTCCGTTCGGGTCATGATCTCACGGTTGATGGCTGCAAGCCCCATGTCAACACAGAGACTGCTTGGGATTCTCTCTCTGCCTCTCTTTCTTCCTTTCTTTCTCTCTCTCTCACCATCTCTCTTAAAAATAAATAAACAAATTTTAAAAACCAGATTAGGTCATACATTTTTGGCAAGAATTCCATGGAAGTAATAATGTACCCTTCTGTGATAGGTAATTTTATGTGTCAACGTGACTAGGCCACGGAGTGCTAAATTATTTGGTCAAACATTATTTTGGACATTTTTGTGGGGGTGTTTTGGATGAGGTTAATATTTTTTTTTTATTTTTTTTAACGTTTTATTTTTTTTTTATTTTTGAGACAGAGAGAGACAGAGCATGAACGGGGGAGGGTCAGAGAGAGGGAGACACAGAATCCGAAACAGGCTCCAGGCTCTGAGCTGTCAGCACAGAGCACGACGCGGGGCTCGAACTCACGGACCGCGAGATCATGACCTGAGCCGAAGTCGGCCGCTTAACCGACCGAGCCACCCAGGCGCCCCTGGATGAGGTTAATATTTAAGTGGAGACTGAGTATAGCAAATTACCTTCTCAAATATGGGTGGGCCTCATCCAATCAGTGGAAGAATAAACAAAACTTCTGACTCTCCCCAGAGTAAGAGAGAATTCCTTCTGCCTGACTGCCTTCAAATGGGGATGTGGGCTTTTTTCCTGACTTTGGACTCAAATTGAAACATTGGCTTATCCTGGGTCTTGAGCCTGCTGATGTTTGGATTGGAACCACTCCAACAGCAATCCCGGGTCTCTAGCTTGCCGACTCACCCAGCTTATCTTGTGACATCAGCCTCTATAACTGCATGAGCCAATGCCTTATACTAAAACTTTATACTAAATACACATATACCAAATATATTTATTTATTTACATACAGCTTATTGGTCTGTTTCTCTGACGAGCCCCCGACTAATATGCCTTCTCTGGGCATCATAATAGAGGGTCCATAATGTCTGTGTGTCTTATCATTGGTAAGGTTAACCTTGATTATGTCGTAAAGATGGTACCTGTGAGATTTCTTCACTGTAGTGCTACTATTTTTCCTTTTGCAATTAAGAATCTTGGGAGAGCTATTTTGAAACTATATAAATAGCATGTTTCTCTGCAAACTTTGGCCCACTGATTTCAGCATTACTACTATGACGTTTGCCTCATCAGGATTTTCTGTTTCTCTCACTCCTTCTAACCTGTATTGATTAGTATTTTCCTATTCCCTACATCCCCCATCTACTAATGTATTCAATTATTTATTTATGTAAGTATGTATTCATCAATACTTATCTTATTCTATGGCTTATAATCCAGTACTTTCATTATATATTTTATTGCTCAAATTGCTCTAGTTGTGGCCTTTTGGACGTTGGCAGGAAGTAATTTTAAGAGGGAAATTGAATTTAGATGTGACTCTGCTTAGAGACAAAGAGGCCAAGCTAAGGTCTCAAGACTTCAGCACTCCCAGCTTTCACCAAGCAGTTCCAGATCTCGCAGCCAGACATTGCAAAAACAAAACACTAAGGGTATTTTTGAAGGGTACTAAAGGAACAGGCTTGGGGGATGAGGCAACTCGAGTTTTATTTTCAATAAGTAAACTACCCCCACCAGCTTCTGTAGGGAGGGACAGAAGCAGCTAAGAGATATCTGAGCACCCACAACTCCCTGCCAGCCTCCAGACTGGGAGCGTGGACCAGAACCACTGGTGAGGGCAAATGAAGGCTGAACATATCAGAAACCCTGGGAGGTGAGGGATATCAGACTCCCTGAGGGATACTCCACCAGAGGCCAGTCTCCAAGCACCTGGAACACCTCTCCCTTGCAGAGCGCTCCTGACTATAAGGGTGAGCCCCCGTCACAAAAGAGTGTGAAGTATATCCAGCAAATGATGGCAGGGTGACTTCAGGTGCTCAGGGTGATTTCACAGAACTCCATGCCCTGATCTTCCAGTGGTCTTCTTGAGAGACCAGTGAAGAAATGCAAGTACAGGGACCAAACAGCCAGAGGGGAGGAGCCATGGAGAAGAAAAGCCCACAGCAGGGGCAAAAGGAATTGGCTCCACTGAGGGCTAGGGAATGCTAGCTGGTCCTGGGTGTTTCTAGAATCTGATCTTACCTTTCTTGACTGGTTTGGGCAGCTCCTCTCCATGACAAATGCCATGAGGCAGATGCAGTAACCATTGGGGCACCCAAGGATGACCAGAAGTTGAGTGGGGGTGCTAAGTTAAGAATAACAAAAATGTTCTGGGACCCTAGAGGATACTTGCTCTCTGTACCTCAGACTTGAGCTGTGATTGGACTTTATCAAGATCACTGGTCAAAATCTTGTGGTCCCATTAATATAAGGCTGCTTATCCTGACGTCCAAGCCTGACCTCTGGCTCTTTCCACAGTATCTTCCACTTCTCCTGTCATAGACAGCAACACAGGGCTGACCAGGAGACACCAGAACACAACAAAGATGAGAGTATATGGAAGAAGACTGAGCATGTTGGCCAGGTCCCTCACGCCCATTAGGACGGACTGAGATGATGGGTAGAAATGAGGGGGAAGGGTGAATATGGAGAACCAAGCCACAGAGTTGTCCAGGGAGAACTAAACCAACATGGAGTCTGAGAAGAATAGTCAGAATCCAAGCCTGAAGATTCAGACCAAACTGAGAGAACAAGCTGTAGAGCTGAAGCAAGCAAGGTTTGGTGAGCAGGGGAATCAAGGGAAGAGGAGAAAAGCAGAGAACTTTCTAAGTGGGTCTTAAAAGTCTCACTTAGAGGTAGGACCACATAATGGCGCAACTAAGAAAGAACTCCGGGTCCTAGGCTGCTGCCTGGCTCTCAGCCTCCACCTTGGGGAGAACAGGTGAGAGCTGACAGCTGCTAACTTTCCTGAGTCCCCGGCTGGGCACACCAAGGTCTAGCTAGTATGCATGCTCTACTTCAGTCAAACATGCTAAGTGTTCATCCTATTCCCCCAGCCTCAAACAACTTCTTATCTGACCTAAGTCTTCCCATCAGACTCAGATCAGGTCCTCCCTCTTCTACTCGGTGAAGACCACCCTCACTGTCGTGGTCCCACAGAGTACCTCTCATTTCCCACTCTTTTGCTAAATCCCAGAGGTATAATGGCTTAGAGCAAGGCTACTCAAAGAATAATCTGAGACCATGAGCATCACAAATTCTTACATCCCATCTACTGAATTAGAATGTCTGGGAGTGAAACTAGAAAAATCTGTGTTTCAATAAGCTTTCAGGTCAGTCAAAATCACCTGGAGGGCCTGCAGAGCTTGGGCCACACTTTGAATGACACTGTTCTAGGTGATTCTTATGCTAGAGTTTGAGAAGTATTGGTTTGGACGAGATCAGTGATCTTCAATTCAAGGACACATCATAATCACCTGGAGGCCTTTTAAAAAACACTGATTGATGCCCTTACCCCCACACCAGGAGTTTCTGATTCAGTAGGTATGGAGTGGGACTCAAGAATCTGCATTTCTAACAGATCTCAGGTAATGCTGATGTTGCTGGTCCAGGGACCACACTTTGAGAACCACTGATCTAGCTCTCTCATCAGGTAATTCACACATGCCATCTCATAGTCTTATTTACGTGCATGTCCTGTCTCCTCACGTAGTTTTTAAGCTGTTTGAGGACATATAACCCTCTGGTTTACTTTTCTGTCCAACAGGTACCTATCACAATAGAAACTGTCAATTAGATGATAATAGCTGTAATTATGTTTGATCTCTGCCCTTTCTTAGAATGGAGAGCTATTGTAAGGATTAAAAGATAAAATAATGTGAAAGTACTTTGCAAACTAGAAGTGCTATTTTTTTTTAATGTTTATTCATTTTTGAGAGACAGAGTGTGAGTGGGGGAGGGGCAGAGACAGAGGGAGACACAGAATCCGAAGTAGGCTCCAGGCTCTGAGCTGTCAGCACAGGGCCCAACGCGGGGCTCGAACTCACAAACCGTGAGATCATGACCTGAGCTGGAGTCGGACACCCAACTGACTGAGCCACCCAAGGGCCCCTGGAAGTGCTATTTTTTTAATTTAAATTTTTGTTAATGTTTATTCATTTTTGAGAGACAGAGGGAAACAGAGCATGAGTGGGAGGAGGGGCAGAGAGAGACGGAGAAGCAGGCTCCAGGCTCTGAGCAGTCAGCACAGAGACCGACACAGGGCTTGAATTCACAGACCGCAAGATCATAACCTGAGGTGAAGCCAGACACTTAACTGAGCCACCTAGGCACCCCTAGAACTGCTATTTTAACCCCAGTAGTCACAACAAGTCCTGCCTGTGGACAGAACCAGTCCAACATCTATCCCAGTGTAGAAATCCCTTCTCCCACTTTCCCACCACCTATTTCCCAACCCAATCCTGCTGGGGACTTCTCCATCACTTCTCGGGCAGGACAGACTATTCTATGGTTAGACAGTTCCAAACACTGGACAAAAATATGACTCCTTACAACTTCCATCATTCATCCCAGCTCTTTCCTTTGGAATCACAACAGAAATTATGGCCATATTTACTCTACCCATTCCTAGGAAAATAAATCTCCACTAACATATTTCCAAGTAAAAGCTGACCACCTGCACATATATCACTATGGAATAGTGGGTAGTAAGTTTACTTCAGGGCATTGGAAATAGCTACAGAAATGAACCTCTGACTCATGCCTGTTCCCTCCCTTACTAATTTTGCTCCCGTTTTCCACTGGTCATGACCAACTCTGCTTCTGCCATTTAGCTTAAGACAAAGAGCTCTGCGGGGCACCTGCGTGGCTCAGTCAGTTAAGCGGCTGACTTTGACTCAGGTCATGATCTTGCCATTCCCGAGTTCGAGCCCCGTGTCAGGCTCTGTGCTGACAGCCTGGAGCCTGTTTCAGATTCTGTGTCTCCCTCTCTCTCTGCCCCTCCCCTGCTTGCACTCTGTCTTTCTCTCTCTTAAAAATAAACATTAAAAAGTTAAAGAGAGAAAGGGCTTTGCTAGAAAATATAAGTTCAAGAGAGAAATTAAAGTCAAAAAAATTTCAAGCATGCATTTTTCTATTAGTCTAAGAAATAAAGAGAAATTGTGAATTTCCTTCTACTTGAGCACTGATATGACTTATAAGCAGATAATTCCAGTGAAGTCAATGTGGACACCACCAATATTTCTATTTGTCCTTCTCTCACCTTTAATTAGGAATTTGAGGAAAATTGAGAAATAAAAATTACTGAATACTTTCCCCAAGGATAGCACATGTCACAGAATCTTGCCAGCCAACTTTCCAGAAGACACATTAAGCTCTTTTTCCGCGTATGAATCGCCAACAGAACAAAGCTACAAGGAAAAATAAAATCTACTTTCTGTTCTCTCTTACACTCCTGAC
Organism: Panthera tigris; assembly: GCF_018350195.1. Lineage (NCBI taxonomy): Eukaryota > Metazoa > Chordata > Mammalia > Carnivora > Felidae > Panthera > Panthera tigris. Next base: position 88,770,190 of record NC_056664.1, read on the forward strand.
CAGACCCTCTTTGTTGGGCTACTTCCTTTAAAGAGCTCTTGTCCATATTCCCAGCAACTCTAAAATCGCTGTGTATGAGACGCTTTCCATTGCGGGGGAGAAAGGAGTTGCTATCTTATGTGTGAAGTTATTAATCAAGGAGAACACCAGAGGAAACACCTAAATTTCATGCCTCCTCAGATTTAATTCTAGAAAGCAACTAGCTAGCCCTGCAATTTTCTGTAAGATTCTCTGAAAGAACACCCAAAAAGAATTTTTCTCAGCTTGTATGAATCATCTTGACCGAGTCCCCACTGACCAAAACCAATCATCTCGCCTCTCCCTCCCCATCACCTCTTTGATGATGTCCCGGCTCTTCAGATTCTCTATGGATGAGACCAGGAAGTATATTCCATCCCCACTATAAGGAACGAGTTGCATTTGTTCTTCTATACTTCAGTCCTCATAATGTGTCCTCATAATGTGTTCATAATGTGTCTGACCTTATGAACGTCACACACCCAAAGCCTCCATGGGCATATAACTGTAACTTTAGAAAACTTGGAGAAAGGATTTGCACCAAGTGGAAAAACTTCACACATGGGAAATCTAGATTAGGAAAGTACTCCTCAGAATGAGGCAAATGCCTGCTAAAACTCACGTATTATTATAATTTAATATCATTAAACAGTAGCTCCTGGAAATCACAAGGAACTACAACTAACCTCTCAAATGATGACGTAATGTTACTGACTCACTGATGATTGGCCTTATTCATCTCTCTAGTTCTTTTTTTTTTTTTTTTTTTTTTAATTTTAGAGATGGGGAGACAGAGAGCGAGAGGGAGAGACAGGCAGAGGGAGGGAGGGAGAGAAAGAGAGAAAGAGAGAAAGAGAGAGAGAGAGAGAGAGAGAGAGAGAGAGAGAGAGAATGCTAAGCAGGTTCCATGCTCAGCACGGAGCCCAAGGTGGGGCTCGATCCCACGACCCTGGGATTATGACCTTAGCTGAAATCAAAAGTTGGATACTCAACCAACTAAGCCATCCACGTACCCCTATTCATCTCTCTTCTTAAAGTTGCTACAATACTGTTGCTTCTGAGTCTGACTACACATTGGACTGAAATCTGAAGGGTTTAAAAATCACATGGGTCTCCCCAATCTCACCTCACCGTCCCAAGTACACCTTTTTTTTTTCTTTTTTAAGTTTGTTTATTTATTTTGAGAGAAAGAGAGAGAGAGAGCACAATCAGAGAAGGGGCAGAGAAAGATAGAGAGAGAACCCCAAGCAGGCTCCGCACTGTCACCACAGAGCCCAATGCAGGGCTTGAACTCATAAACCATAAGATCATGACCTGAGCCAAAACTAAGAGTGAGACACTTAACCAACTGAGACACCCAGGCTCCCCCACCAAGTACACCTTCTGAGGGCAAAGAAGACATATCACTCAACTCAAACTACATCCCAGGAGAGGCTTTCCCCTTAATTTCATTTCTGTCTCGGCTGCCCTGTATTCGGGCAAAGGAACCAGCTGTTCCATCTCTGTATTCAATAAGGACTATCTGGTAGCCCCCACATTCTGGTTTGGTTAGTGAAACAACACATCAGACAGAACTCAATGTCACACTGAATTTAAGTTCACATCCTTTTATAAGGAACTTACCCTTTTAAGAAGACTGACTAGTAGTGGATTCCCATGGGAGGTTTTGTGTTTGGCCATCAAGGCCATGCAAGCAGTCTCCACAGCCCTCAAGGACTTTTATTCATTTTATAGATCTCAGGTTTCACCTTAGTCAGAACCCAGGATCCTCAACCATTTTCAAACATTGAAGCAAGCACCAAAAACTGGTAAAGATCTTTCACCACCAGAACTGTTTAGGGCCTGCCCAGAGTGATGGATCTTACTCAGATTCACTCAATGGGCACAGGTCCCTTGGGGTAAAATCAAAGCTATCGATTTTATCTTTAAACATGGAAATCCTATATGTTCTCAAATGCTATGCCCATGACCATGCTAAATATCACATCAGAGTTCTGTGTGAAGCTTCTTCTTAAGTGCAGGGCGGAATTCTTATCCTACTTTATAGGAGACCCTATTACTCCTGTACTGAATGCTTCTGTCCATGTATCCTGACCATTACACGGTTTAAAACGTGCCACATTACTCTCTCCCCAGTGCAGACTGCTTTCTCCAAGATCGCTGAATCCTGAGACAGAAACCTCCCACGTGCCAAGCTCTATTGCTTTGGAAAAGATACAGATTTCTTCAGAGCCAAGACAAAAATAACCCTTTAAGAATCAGAATGGGTAATCATAATAGTATCTTGAGAGACGGGGAGATAAGATTCTACTTCTGAAAGATGTAAAACCTTTTACTGAAAAACTTGAGGCAAATGAAATCTGATGCCTGCCACCCACCACAGCAGGATAAGCACTCTTCGGTCTGCTGACAGCCTGGCATCACTCTTCACAACTCAGCAGTCACTAAGTCTCCTGCCGGGATTAACAGGACAGGAGCCATGCAGGTGTATTTCTTATTGCTGAATAACAAAGCACCCAAAACTCAGCAGCTTAAAACAACAAACATTTATTGCCTCACAGTTTCTGTGGGTCCAGAATCCAGGCAGCCTTAGCCGAGTGCCTCAGGCTCAGGGTTTCTCACAGGCTATAATGAAGAAGTTGGCCAGGGTTGCAGTTAACTCAAGACTTGACTCAGGGAGGCTGTTTCCAAACTCATTCACAGGCCTCGGGTACTTGCTGGCTCTTGGCCAGAGACATGCCTTCCCTGCCACATGGACGTCTCCATAGAGCAGCTCACAACAGTGCTGGCTTCCGTCAAAGCAAGCAAGTGACAGCAAGAGCAAGAGAGAGGAGATGCCCAAAATGGAAGCCACAGTCTTTTTATAACCTCACCTTGGAAAGGATATCCCGTCGCTTCTGCCATATTCTATTTGTTGGAAGCAAATCAATAAATCTAGCTTACACTCAAGGGGAGGGGATTATACAAAAGGATGAACACCAGGAGGCAGGAATCACTGGGGGCCATCTTGGAGGCTGCCTACTACAGGAGGAATCTATCAGGGCTACATTCAAAAGCATTTGGAAGTTTAATGTCACGATACCTGTAGTTTACTCTAAAATACTAGCGCGCACACACACACACACACACACACACACACACACACAAATAGCAAAAGCAAATATAGCAAAATGTTAACAATCATTAAATCAAGATGATGATTATAAAGCTATTCATTGGACTACTATTCTACTTTTCTGTGTCTGGAAAGTTTCCTAATTAAAAAAACCAAAACCACCTGATCTTGTTCAGTAATAATGGATCAAGGAGGAAAATTGTATCAACTAGACTAAATCTTATAACATTATAACATTTGGCAGAAAACCTCAATGTTTAAATAGACTATACTAAACCACCCTCATCTAACAGGTTACTGAACTGAACTACTTGGGGTTTATTTGGTACCCAGATGCTCTGACAGTCTCATCAGAATGGTTCCTTGTGACTCTGTCTAGATTGTGAAATCAATGAAGAAAGAAATCACACTAGATGATGAGCACTACTTGAGTGCTAACACAGTACCCCCAGTACCCAGCCCCATGTCCCACACCTAGTAGGTACTCAGTAAACATATCAAATCTTTTAGACCAAAGTTATTCCTCCCATACTGATGGCATAGAACTCTTGGATCTAGAACTCCGGGGCACAACCAAAGGCTTGTATAGGTGCTTGAGCTAATAGTTCATGAAGAACTATTTGGCCCTGTCCTAGACAGCTACAGCTCACTGTTCCATGGAGGCAAGATGGCCTTCTAACCAGGTAACACAATGAGTCAGGACCTTAAGTTCTCATGAGAGAACATCAAAGCCTGGACCACCTGGTTTCTAATGCAAGGAGAACTGTCTTAAACCAATAACATGGAAGAGCTCTACCTCTGGTAGTCACCAAAAGAATTACACATAAAAGAGCTGACTCAGGGCTAGCTAAAACTTTCCCTCAACTTCTGCCCCCAAAACTATCTTATATTAAACGGTGGGTCTATGAGGTGCCTGTGCTGTGGCTATAGGATAAGTTATCAAAACCTTTAGGCTCTCTAACCTCCAAGTCTATAATAACTTATATCAGAAAAAATATATATAGGAACTACAGGAACTACATTAAAGTAGGTCTTCAGGGGCGCCTGGGTGGCTCAGTCAGTTAAGCGGCCGACTTCAGCTCAGGTCATGATCTCACGGTCTGTGAGTTCGAGCCCCGCGTTGGGCCCTGTGCTGACAGCTCAGAGCCTGGAGCCTGTTTCAGATTCTGTGTCTCCTGTCTCTCTGACCCTCCCCTGTTCATGCTCTGTCTCTCCCTGTCTCAAAAATAAATAAAACGTTAAAAAAAAATTAAAAAAATAAAAAATAAAAAATAAAGTAGGTCTCCAGAAATATGCCTTTGGAACAGCAATTCAATGATAGACCTTGAGCTTTCACTAAGGAAAACTTTTATAAATGTTTACATTCAAAAACACTATCTAGGGGTGCCTGGGTGGCTCAGTCGGTTGAGCATCCAACTTTGGCCTAGGTCATGATCCCACGCTTTGTGGGTTCAAGTCCCGTGTCAGGCTCTGTGCTGCCAGCTCGGAGACTGGAGCCTGCTTCGATTCTGTGTTTCCTTCTCTCTCTGCCCCTCCCCCACTCTGTCTCTCTGTCTCCCAAAAATACGTAAACATTAAAAAAAAATTTAAAAAACAAAACACTGTCTATAAGGGCCACCTGACTGGTTCAGTCCATAGAGCATGTGACTCTGGATCCCAGATCTTATTTATTTTGAGAGAAAGAGAGCAGGGGAGAGGAAGAGAGAGAAGGAGACAGAGAGAATCCCAAGCAGGCTCTACACTGTCAGCACTGTGAACTCACAAACTGTGAGATCGTAACCTGAGCCAAAACCAAGAGTCAGAAGCTTAACCAACTGAGCCACCCAGGTACCCCTCAAGTTTCCCTTCTTACCTTGGTGGCCAAAAAAACTTAAACTGTGCCCGATTCCAGGAATACACTCATTCCAAGAACATGATTTTTTCACTCAGTTTCTGAAAGTTTTGTATTATGGTTCCATATGTTATATTCCCCTCCCTTATATGTGGATTGCCTCAAATTCCTTTTGGAAGTAAGTATTCATTCAGCACACAGTTACTGAGTGCCTACTATTTTCCAGACCTTCTGTTAGGTACAAGGGTTAGAGGGAAGCCAGTCAGTCAATTCCTTCAAAATAATAATGTCCTCAGGCAAGGTTTGGGGAAAGTTGGGGTGGGGGGATGGGAGGCACAGAAAGAGGCCAGACAAGTACAATATAGTACTCCATGATGGAAGCCATTACAAAATGAAACAGGAGAGAAGAGCAACATACAATGTAGGCAGCCCCATGGGGCTGGAGGAGGTTGAGAACAAGAAAGTTTCCAAGTAGAAACAAAACTTAAGCATCTGTGGAATTAAGCAAGGCAAGGGAGACCGCCTATGTGAAGACATGAAACTGTCCAACAGCACAGTGTGCTTCAGGAATCCAAGGGTAATTTGCTGTGGTAGAAAGCAATGTGCATGAGAGGGAGAAGTAGGAAATGAGGATTGAGATGTGAGCAGAATTCAAGTTGTAAAGAAAAGGAGTTTGGATGTTAGTCTAAAAGACTGAGAGCCTACAGTTCAGATTTACATCTTAAACAGTTAGATTAAACACGCTAAGAGCCTACATCTTAAACACGCTAAGAGCCTACATCTTAGATTAAACACGCTAGCAGAATTAAAAAGCAGACCTGGAGATTGGGACATCAGCTAAGAAGCTGTGGCAAAATCTAAGCAAGAGACATTGGGTGCCCCTCCTATAGCGATGGGGCAGAAAGGAAGTAGGAGATGAAGGCATTTGGTGAGCACCCTGGTGATGAGGTAGGTGTATCCATTCCTTCGGTGAGCAAGCACTGATAGAGCCCTCAGCTCTAGAGACCAACTCCTGGGTCCAAGCCTGACCCCACCCCACCGCTTATTAGCTATGTGCTCTTAGGTCAGTTAGTAAACCACTCTGTACCTCAGTTTCCTCACTTACAAACCAGGCATAATACTACTGGTAATAATAACAATGTACCTACTCTCATATACCTTTGGTGAGGATGAATGAGAATAGTTCCTGTCTCATTTAATTCTCACCAAAATCGTTATGAGAATAGGTATTGTTATTATATCACTGTGAGGATACACACACACACGTATACATACACCTATATGTACGTGTCATATATTTATAGTAGATATTTCATATCACATATGATAAGTATAATGTTAAAGATTATTATATAATCAGAGTATAATATGCATTATGTATGTTACTATGAAAGTAGGGATTACCATATGAGGGTATTATATATTGTATTACTATTTGCTTACGCACACTGGCAATGCTCCACAAATATCAACTCTTGTCAATATTATTTTGGTTATGTGCAAGACAGCTCTGGAGGCTTGGGATACAGGGATTAACAGAACAGACAAGGTCACTGGTCTTGTGGAGTTTACATCACATGGAGTGACGATAAACAAGCCAATCAATAAGTGATAAGTGCCATGCAGAGAATAAAAGTAAGGTGACATGACAGCGGTGGCTGACAGCTACACTAAACAGTTCTGTGAGTCAGGGAAGGCCTCTCTGTGGAGGTGATATTTACCCAGAGATATGAATGTCCAGGAGGATCTAGCAATGCAAAGATCTTGAGGGCGAGAATTTTAGGGACAAGGAACAGCTAAGACAAATGCCCTAGATGGGAAACAAGCTTGGTGGGTTTACGAAGCAGAGAGAAGACCAGTGCAGCTGGCATATAATGGACAAGTAGGATTAAGAAGTGAGACTGGAGGGGCGCCTGGGTGGCTCAGTCAGTTAAGCGGCCGACTTTGGCTCAGGTCATGATCTCGCAGTCTGTGAGTTGGAGCCCCGTGTCGGGCTCTGTGCTGACCGCTCAGAGCCTGGAGCCTGTTTCAGATTCTGTGTCTCCCTCTCTCTGACCCTCCCCTGTTCATGCTCTGTCTCTCCCTGTCTCAAAAATAAAAATAAAATGTTAAAAAAAAAATTTAAAAAAAAAAAAAAGGAAGTGAGACTGGAAAGCAGGCAGGGCTCTGGCAATATAGGGATTTGAAAGCCAGGTAGAAGATAACGGAAAAGGAGAAATCTAGAATGACTTTTTAGCATCTGACCTGAATAACTGAATGTATGCTGATCCCATTCGCAGAGAAGTCACAGGTTTGGTGGGAGGATAAGGAATTCTTTGGGGATGTGCTGAACTTGAGGTGGCTGTGAGACACCTACGTGAAGATAACAGCTGGACTCAGGAGATGACCAGAATGTGGGGAAGGGAATCTGAGGAACCACTGTAGGGGCCAATGGCAGGCTGTCCCCAAAATGTGCCACTTTGGCATATTATTTTACATAAAAGTTACTTAAGAGAAGCCTGTGCAAGGACACTCAGACCATCCTCCACCCCCTGAAAGCAGGAAATAAATCTCCCATGTGAAAGGTGTCCTCCCTGTACCAGGAGACAAGAGACAATCTTACCACCAGAAACCAGAAATTTAGAGCCGAGAAGACCATATAAACAACCTGTGTTACCTTTACTAATTTATTACTGCAGCCCAAATACTGTTTAGAATTCCTTACTAACTGAAGCTCCCAAAGTTTTCTTTTTTCTATCAATTCCTCATAGATCTATTGTCTCTTTGTCCAAAAAATATACAATCTGCCTGCCTTGGTCATTTCTTTAGGTCTCAATCTCATTATGGGGCCTCTGCATGTGTGTAATAAAACTGTTTTTTTTTTCCTCCTGTTAATCTATCTCAAGTAAATTTAATTTTTAGTCCAGCTGGAAGACCTTAAAAGATAGAAAAGAATTTTTCATTCCCTTCACCATCAGTATTTAAGGAACTTGCAAAGGAAAAGTAGGAAAGAAAGGTCAGACAGATCCAGTAAGTAAGATAAAGGCTAAAAAGTGTTCTGCAAAGACTTCTGGCTTCTCCCAGACCACTTGGGTTCAAATCTAAGCTCCGCCATTTACTAACTGGGTGTCCCTGGGCAGGGGACTTCTTTGTGCCTAAATTTCTTCATGGGAAGGATCACTGTGAGCACTAATGAGTTCATGCAAAGTAAGTGCCCGCATTGGGTTGGTAGGTTATAGCCAATTAGGACACGGCCTAAAACAGCAAGATACTAATGCCTCCTCAGGGGATGCCCAGAAATCTGTGACTTGAAAATGGAGGATGAAGCCTCCAGAGAAAGAGAAAGCCTGAATCCTTTGTTCTTCAACACTTCCAAGAAACCTCATTTCCATTAGCCTTACAGCAGGAGACACTCCTCAGAGTCTCTCCTTCAGGTAGACATTTCCTACTTCCAAATGAAGCCTGAAATAAGGCTTTTATGCAGATCTGGTGAACAGGCAGGTTGCCATTTATCCTTCCAAGAGCACCTGAGGGCAGGGTAGGGCGGGGGGCTAGGAGTCTGGATACAGTGGTGCAAAGAGTGAATGGGAGGTGAGTATGACAATTGCTGCTTTTCAGATAAGCTTTGTGAAGGGAAGTCAAGGGATCGGACAGAAGGGAGAGACTTCTACGTAAGTAGGAGCAGCCTGTAAAGAAATACAGGGTGAAGAGAGGAAAGAGAGAATTTGAACTCAGACTCCTAAAGAGGGAAGGATGGGAGGGGGCGGGACTCCTCAGAATGACGAGGCTGAAGCTGACCAGGCTGACTGGGGCACTGCAGGATGGGAAAGGCGGAGGAGAGCTGGGCGAGGGGATGAGAACAGCGTCCATCATGGATCTCGGGCTAGGCTGAGTGACAGCGAAGTGAATAGGGGAAGAGGGGGCTAACAAAATGGCAGGGGCGGGGGGGAGAAGGTGAAGGAGAAAGGAGCCTGAGGTTGAGAGACAGTCAGCGATCAAGTGTGGAAGTGAGGTGGCTACTCAGGGTGCACCGGCAGGCTCTGAGGCCCTGGTCAGAAGTCAACAGCGCCAGGTGCCCTCTGAGTCCGGGGCTGGCCCGGGGAGAAGGCAGGCAGCTCTGTGGAAGGAGCAGAGGTCGCTGCAGGGTTCGGGGTGGAGGCTGGGAGGTGTTGGACAAAGGCCCACACAAGCGCTGTGGATGCCTACGGTGGGGTCAGGACTGAAACCTTGGTCAGGATAACCTTGGGTCTGGCTGTCCATCTGCATAAATCTTTAAGATTCCGAGTGAGATTGGGAAAATACTTGCCTCAAACATCACGGAGCATAGATCTGTGAGATATAAATAGATCAGTTACATTTTAAAGGAAACCTCAAGTTCGATAGAAAAATGGACAAAGGATTGGAACAGCGAATTCACGTAAGAAACAAGAAAATTAAAAAGGAAAAAAAGATTCTTGGAGGTGATTAAAGAATCAGAGCACAAAGTAACCTTAAGGCAACAGTCTATAATGAATAAAGTGGTCAGCTTTTTTTTTTTTTTTTTTTTTTTTTTTTTAGTCATCAGACCTGTTACTCATAAGCCTTCAGTGAAACTGAAGAGAAACCTCTATCTTTTATTGGTTACTTTGCAAATCTGTGCTTGTCTTTTGGAAAACACCATGGCAATGCCTAGGAACAGACCTAATGATGTTCATAACCTTTCACCCAGTAATTTCACTCCTCTGAGTCTACTACTCCAAAGTAAAGTATATTTAATTTTAGCATTTGCTTTAAAAAATGAACCGAATACAAAGATATGTGTACATCACATAGATTTCCTAAGAATTTGCATGTGGAAGATAGAGGAAGATAGAAAATTGTTATTGAGTTATGTAACAGAATGATGGTATCTAAAATTTTTTCCATTGTTTTAAATGTTGTTTAGTCTTTTTTTTTAAGTTTATTTATTTTTGAGAGAGAGAGAGAGAATATGTATGAGCAGGGGAGGGGCGGAGAGAGAGAGAGAGAGAGAGAGAGAGAGAGAGAGAGAGAGAATCCCAAGCAGACCCCACGCTGTCAGCACAGAACCTGATGCAGGGACTGATCTCAGGGACTGATCTCAGGATCGATCAGTCATGACCTGAGCCAAAATCAAGAGTCAAATGCTCAGCCCACTGAGCCACCCAGGCAACCCTACTGATTAGTCTTTTTAATGCAAACTGAAAATTTTAAATAAAAATGATGTATTACCATATATCAGGTCATCATTTATCTATAATTCCTCCCCGGGTTAGGCAGTCTACCCAGTGAATTTTATCCAGGCAACTCACCCCACCAGAACACAAATGCAGAGGGGCTTCCATATCTGGCAACAGGAAAGGATGTGTACTGGCAAAGACTTTAAAGGTGTATTATCTACACGGTGCTATCTTGTGAATTTTTCATTCTTTTATTCTAATCGTTCAGGAATTGGAATCCTGAAATTTTAAACATAAAGTCAAAGACACACTTTTCTCAGAGGAAGAAATAGCTAGAACGCCCCCAGGGTAAAGTAGAGACCAGATCACTTCTGTCAGAATTATACCAACCAATCTGTGTTGCTAAATAAGCCGCAAAGATTTCTAAAAACTCTGTACCCATTAGCATTTGATTTTATTCTGCTAAAAGTCATTTTTTGTTGTTGTTGTTTTCATGAATAGCCAATATATTTGGACCCACTGAGTTAGCAACAATGAAAATGCAAAAGAAACAAGCCACAGTCTGGGTCCCAACTGCCTAGTCCCCATGAGGGCGCAAACACCTTGAGCAGGGCCTGGCCCCGCCAGCCCCTGGCTATTTAAGGATACCCCAGCCCCCTGGCCATGCATTCCTCCCTCCTCCCTCTGGAAGTCCAAACTTCCTGAAAACAAGCGTTGATGCCCATTAGTGGCCTGCAAGCAATTTAGAGTTACTGAAGAATATGTATAGACCTGTCAGAGTAAATCACTTCCACTTCAGGAGGTGAGTACAGGACTCCGGCAGGAACTTGCAAAAAAGCTTAGGCACTCCCTGAAACCCAATCAATAGAGGTAAAAACAGAATTTATGATTTCCAACTCAAATTATTACTATCCCTGCGTGTGATTTTAACAAGCCACCAATGCAAACATATGGAAGTTGTACTAGAGCCAAAGAAAAGCGTTACTGTTATCTGAGCAGCCTGAGACCTACTCCTTCGCCTCTCTGACCCTCACTGGGCTTTCTCATCTGTAAAATAACTAGCTCCCAGGGGTGTGGTAAGATACAACATCTTGAAGATGCTGTTAAAAATTTTAAATGTATCTATGGGGCACCTGGGAGGCTGAGTCAGTTAAGCATCCAACTCTCGACTTTGGCTCAGGTCATGATCTCAGTTTGTAGGTTCGAGCCCACCTCCAGGCTCTGCGCTGACAGAGCAGAGCCTGCCTGGGATTCTCTCTCTCTGCCCCTACCCCACTCTCACACAAGTGCACGTGCACACTCTCTCAAAAATAAATAAACATTTAAAAATATTTTTAATGTATCTGTCTAAAATTTATCCACACAAAAAAATCAGCCTACTAGATTTTCGACATGGAAAGAAGGAAAGACTGTGCGAAGCACCATATGCACACCCTACTGAATGAAGTAGGCTCGGTTTGTTCTGAATTTCCTCCCTTTTGATAGCTGCCCAAAGCAAGGCCCAGGCCCCTCTTGGGGCCTCTACCCACCCAGTCCCTCCTCCCAGCACCCAGGTCGGCCTTTCTAACCTCCCTGGCTGCCCAAGATTAGATTACAGACACATTTTAGTCACTTGCTGAGTTTAAAAAACACCTTTCCCCAGATCCCCTCCCAGAGATCTGAATTATTTGGCCTGTGCAGCTGTGTTTTATAAGGTCCTGACGTGATTCTAATGCATAATCAGTGCTGAGAACCACTATTATGCTGAGTAGGCGACAGTAATTTGGAAAGGGTTTGGAAACTGCATTAGGAAACACTAATGCTTTGAGGTTCCAAAACATTCCCTTTAGTGTCTATTATTTTCTTCTTTTATCTGCGTGTTTCATCTTTCTAGATAGATTGACAGACATAATTACTTCTTTTTCTTTTTAAAGCTTTTATTTAACTTTATTTATTTCAGGAGACAGAGCACGCAAGGGAGGGGTAGAGGGAGAGGGAGAATCCCTCTTAGCATGGAGCCCAGTGTGGGCCTCAAACCTACAAACAGTGAGATCATGACCTGAGCCAAAAACAAGAGTCGGACTAACCAATTGAGCCACCCAGGCACCCCAGGCATAATTACTTCTATGTCTTTATTCCTCTGGCCTCAACATATGCTACATGTGTTCGTGTGTGATATATAACCTAATGCTTCTCATCTTTTTCTCATACCTGGTCCAGAAGGCTTCTCCAACCCATCACCTTCACTGGGAGGTATCATGTGTGGCTGCTGTGTCCCAGGTGGCTCTCAGCCTAGGCCTAAATGCCTAATGTGAATGAAGTGTTGTTTGCATAATATAATTAAACAGGATAGGAAGAGCAGCTATTAAAATAGCCTACTCCCAAGCTCACTTAAAAACAAAATTTCCCTGTTCATAAACCTTTGAGTAAAAATAACTTCCAAAGAAGTGGAGGTTTATTGAAAACCAACCACTGTTTATAAAGTAGATTTAATAGCAAGACATATAAACACAGATCATTTAAGGAACCAGACCTTCAGAAGGCAGGAGAGACAGCCAACCAAAAATCACACACAGTCCAAGAGATCAACCAAAACTTGAGTGATCTCTATTTTGGCCTCTGCCTTGTTTTGTAGCTTGGAAAGTCACCTCTGTTCTCCTCTCTAGAGAACCAATATAAAATCATGAAACCATCAGAACCAGAAGGAGCTCCCCCCCCCCCCAGAGACCATCTCTAGTTAGAGATCTCACCGCCTATAAAAAGACTCCTCAGCTATCCTGACGGTGGTCAGCAAGCTCACCTTGGAATAATTCCAAAGAACAGCCACTCTTACCACATCACAAGACAAGCCCTTCCAATTCAGGACAGGTCGTTTTAAAGAGCCGCCTCACCCTGACTTGTAATCTGTGGTCGTTCCCCTATGTACACACTCCACCTTCTCCTCTGTACTCCTCCCCTCTCCCCAAACATGTCCATCATCTGCTGCAACACCTAAGTCACTACCCATTTCCAATATTTGAAAAAAGCTGCTATATGACCCGTACATCTTGGCTTCTGCAGACCATCCTTCACCAGGATCCTCAAATTCCTTGCATGAAATTATTTTGAGACTAACCACCTTCCTAACCACCCTTCTCTGGACACACCCTAGTTTGACCAAGTTCCTTTAAAAGATGGATCCCAGGGGCACCTGGGTGGTTCAGTCGGTGAAGCGTCAGACTCTTGATTTCGGCTCAGGTCATGATCTCACAGTTCGTGTGAGCTGGAGCCCTGCCCGGGCACCCTGCAGACAAGACCTGCTTGGGATTCGGAAAAAAAAAAAAAAAAAAAGATGGATCCCAGAACTTAACATTGAAACTCTCTGTTCAACGAACACTTGTTGAATGCCTAGTGGGTGCCAGGCACTCAGGCCCTAGAAACAGAAATAAAAACACCAGTGGAGCTGAGGAGACAGTCAAACCAAATCATTAAAACATTAAAAGAAGGTGCAGGGAGTGCTCTGAGGAAGAAAGCACCAAGTGCCTGGAAGCAAGGAACAGATGTGCCCAACACACTGAGAGAAAGACCCAGAAAGGTTTCCTTAAGGAAAAAAACTTTTAAGCTGAAACACTGGGTGGCATTTAAAAGGCTAGGTTTGGGGCGCCTGGGTGGCGCAGTCGGTTAAGCGTCCGACTTCAGCCAGGTCACGATCTCGCGGTCTGTGAGTTCGAGCCCCGCATCAGGCTCTGGGCTGATGGCTCGGAGCCTGGAGCCTGTTTCCGATTCTGTGTCTCCCTCTCTCTCTGCCCCTCCCCTGTTCATGCTCTGTCTCTCTCTGTCCCAAAAATAAAATAAAAATAAAAAACGTTGAAAAAAAAATTAAAAAAAAATAAATAAAAATAAAAAATAAAAGGCTAGGTTTTTATTGGCTTCTTTGACAGTGCATCATACCTGCGGCATACTAAGAATGAAATCCACAAAAATCCTGAAGTCTCTTTTTCACACGTTTCTCTCCACCCTATATTTGTGGAATTCAATTTGGTGACCTAAGTACAGAATTTGACATTTATCCCTATTAGACTTCCCGTTAAGGTTCAAAGCTTTGATTCCTGGGGTTTTTTTTTTTTCATTATTTAATAAATAAATATGTGAAATGGTATGACTTTTGAAACTGTGGGACTCAACTCCAGAAAGTAGGTACTAGTTTTTATTTCTATCAGAATATGTCGCGCCTCCTTCCCACCCCTGCCAACATGCCACATTAAAAAACAAAACAAAACAAAACAGGGGCGCCTGGGTGGCTCAGTCGGTTAAGCGTCTGACTTCAGCTCACTTCATGATCTCACAGTTCCTGAGTTTGAGCCCCACGTCAGGCTCTGTGCTAACAGCTTGAAGCCTGGAGCCTGCTTCGAATTCTTGGTCTCCCTCTCTCTCTGCCCCTCCCCTGCTCATTCTCTGTCTCTCGAAAATAAACAAACATTAAAAAAAACTAACAGAAAAAATAAAAACTTTGCCAATTTGATTGACAGGGCGGTGCCTCATTTGTTAACTTAAATTTTTCTGATTACCAGAGGTTGAATGCTCCTCATGTATTCATTAGTATTGTTTTCACAAATTCTCTTTTTATGTCTTCTACCCAGTTTTCTCCTTCAAATATTCACTTTTCTTACTGATTTGTACAAGTTCTTCAAATAGTAACATTAATTCCTTGTCACATGTTGCAAACATTTTTCCAGGTTTTCATTTCAATTTTAACTTTGTTTATTGACATCCAAGAGGTTTTATTTTGCTCAAGAAACCTAGCGATTCAACTTTTCTTTTGTTACTTTTCCCTTTGGTACCATATTTAGAAACACTTTCCCAAGTTCAAGATTATATTAAAGTTTCCCATATTTTATCCTGACGCCTTGATGGTTTCATTTTTTGCATTTAAATGCTTAATCTCTTTGGAATTTATTCAGGTGCATGAAAGAAAGGCAGGGGTACCGTGCTTATTTTGTTCCACATGGTTAGCCAGCTGTCCCAACACCATTTACTGAATTAATTTGTGTTTTTTTACCGATTCAAAAGGGCGCCTTTATCATATGCTTTGTCTCCACTTGTGTCCACCTCACACGCATCTGAGACTCAGCATACCCACACCTGAAATTCATGACCTTCCCCTTTTCTCCAGCGTTCTCCAACTCTGAATGGTTATTTGTTCACAAAGTTTTCACGTCAAGAACATGGTTACTCCTTACCCCTGCCCTCTCCATCACCATCTCTCTCCCCGCCCACACACATATCAAGTCCCCAAATTGTAATCAACCCTGTCTCTCGAATATAGCTCTAATCCATCATTTTATGTCCAACTCTACACCATAGCTGTAATCCACAATGCCATCTTATTTTTCCTGGACCTCAACAGCCTCCTCACTGGGCCCCCAAATAAATCCACTCTTGGTTCCTCTGGCACATTAAATATAAATAAGGTCAAGCCACCTCCCTACTTTCAACTTGTGTTAGAACACAACCCAAGATTATGTAAGTGATATGAAGACCATGTGATCTAGCTCCTTCCTACCTCTACCTCATGCCACGCTTTGGTTCTCACACAGTTTCTAACACACCAGCCATCTTTTCACTCCTTGAAGGCTCCCAGCTGCTCTTCGTGTCAGAGCCTTCACATGTGAAGTCCCTTCTGTATTCCATGCTAGCCTCCCATCCCGCCCCGTTCCTGCTCCTCACACACATGCCTAACTCTGGCTTATCTTTCAGACTCCAGCTGAAGTATCACCTCCTCAAAGAATCCTTGAGGAGGGGCGCCCTGGTGGCTCAGTTAAGCATCCAGCTTTGGCTCAGGTCATTATCTTGGGGTTTGTGGGTTCGAGTCCCACATCAGGTCCTGTGCTGACAGTGCAGAGCCTGTTTGGGATTCTCTCCCTCTGTTCCTCCTCTGCTCATGCTCTCGCTCTCCCTCTCAAAATAAATTTTTTAAAACTTACAAAAAAAAAAAAGAAATATAAAAGAGGCAGAAGGCGGGGTTTTGATGAGTTTTATGTCATTTTTATAACATCAAGTGCAATACCAGGCACATAGAATTGTACGGTAGAGAAAAAAATACTTGCAATATATTAGGTGAGGAAAAGACAGGTTGGAAAATTATGTGCGTGCATGTGTGTGTTTTCAAAAATACATATACGTGACTCAAAATTACACACATATATACTGGAAAGACATGCACCAAAATGACAACTGTGGTTAGCAGTAAGTAATAAGATTACAGTGACAAAGTTTCCTTCTCAGTGTTCTTCTGAACCTTCCCAACTTTCTATAATTACTACTAAATTTAAAACTCAGAGGAAATGTTTTTTTAGACTTGTTTCCCCAAAAACAGTGCTTTTTTTTAATATATGAAATTTATTATCAAATTGGTTTCCATACAACATCCAGTGCTCATCCCAAAAGATGCCCTCTTCAATGCCTATCACCTACCCTTCCCTCCCTCCCACCCCCCCATCAACCCTCAGTTTGTTCTCAGTTTTTAAGAGTCTCCTATGCTTTGGCTCTCTCCCACTCTAACCTCATTTTTTTCCCCTTCCCCCCCCCCCCCATGGGCTTCTGTTAAGTTTATCAGGATCCACATAAGAGTGAAAACATATGGTATCTGTCTTTCTCCAAAACCAGTGCTCTTAATGGAGTTGTGTTACGTACAAAATCTGTGGCAGTGATAATGATAATAGCTAATACTTATTTAGCATTTTTATGTGCCAAACGCTATAGAAACTACATTACATAAATGCTTATTGAGTCCTCGTACTCTATGATGAAGGCATTGTCCTGACCCCCCTTCTGCAGACGAAAAAATTCAAGTTGTTCATGGGAAGTCACACAGCTGCTAAGTGTGTAGAGTCCAAGATGCAAACCCCGGGGATCTGACTCCAGAAATCCTTCTCTCATAAACTACTTCCCAAAAACCTAACCTTTCTGCTCTTGATTTGTACATCTTCCATGCTTTGTTAATTCTCACCCTTTGGGGAGGGGATAGAAATAGACAATATATGCACTTCTTGCATGAGATGAAAATCAGGCATCCACTACATATGGTATCTCTGCTTCAAACACACCCACCTTCCCAAAGGGGACATGGGAACAAGCAGAACCGAATGGAGATTAGCACTGACCACTAGGCAATCCTCCCCCCATTACTGGCTCTCACAGCACCACAAGCCTCTCTTTCCAGCCCTCATCACAGTTGCGTTTTACATTTGCTTGTTACTTGACTGCTTACTATGTGCCAGCTGCAATTCTGAGCACTTTACATGTGCTTCTTTTCACCATTATGGCCCCCATTTTATACATAAGGAAACTAAGGCCTAGAGAAGTTAAGAAACTGGCCCAAGGTCACAAAGCTAAGAGGCGATGGAGGTAAGGTTTGACCTCTGGCTCTAGAGGCATTGCTCTCAAATGAATGAATGAAGGTATGTTCTCCATTTTCTAAAAAACCCTCTATCTCTTATTAGGATGGCTTAATTTTATTTCTGTAGGTCCTGAATATTTCTCATATATCATATTTCTAGTATTTTCATTTTTTATTATTGTAAATGGAAATTTTAAATATTTTCTAATTGGTTATTTGAGATATCAAGATGTTTATATGCTTATTACTTTGTAAACTTTTTATCATTTTATTTTATTTCATCATGGTAAGTGTACTCTTTAATCCCTATTCCCTATTTCCCCCATACCCCCACCCACTTCCCCTCTGGTAACCATCAGTTTGTTCTCTGTAATTAAGAGTATGTTTCTTGGTCTGTCTCTCTCTCTTTCTATTTCTTTTGCTCGTTTGTTTTGTTTCTTAAATTCCACATGAGTGAGATCATATGGTATTCATCTTTTTCTGACTTATTTCACTTAACACAATACTCTCTAGCTCTATCTATGTTGTTGCATATGGCAAGATTTCATTCTTTTTGTGGCTGAATAATGTTCCATTATATTATGGAAACTTTTTATCCATTCATTCACTGATGGACACTTGGGCTGCTTCCATAGTTTAGTTTTTATAAATAATGCTGCAATAAACATAGGGGTGCATGTATCCCTTTGAGTTAGTGCTTTTGCATATTTTGGATAAATACCCAGCAGTGCAGTTCCTAGATCACAGGCTAGTTCTATTTTTAATTTTTTTGAGGAACCTCCATACCGATTTCCACTATGGCTACACCAATTTGCATTCCCACCTACAGTGCAAGAGTTCCCCTTTCTCCACATCCTCACCAATGCTTATTGTTTCCTGTGTTGCTAATTTTAGCCATTCTGACAGGTGTGAGGTGACATCTCATTGTAGTTTTCATTTGTATTTCCCTGAGGATGAGTGATGTGGAGCATCTTTTCATGTGTCTGTTAGCCATCTGTATACCTGTAACGTTGTAAACTTGTCGAACTCTTTCCATTAACTGTAATTTTAATTGATTCTCCATTATTTTAGCTATATAATCTCTTCATTTCTAGAAATAAAAATTCTGTCTCCTCCTTCCCAACATGAAGACATTATCTTTTCTCAACTAATTTTTATTGTTTAAATTTAATTTTTTATTTTTATTTGAATTTAATCAATTTTTCAAACTACATCCGTAGATATGTACTGCCTATATTTTAGTCTCTCTCTACCACCTACCCCCTCAGGCCCAAGCCATTCACTATGACACCAACAGAGCCACTTTTCTAAATCACAAATATGGCTCTTTCTCTCTTATACTCGGAAGTCTGTACCACCTCCATGTTTTCTGTATGATAAAGTCTCTCAGCATCATTATTACTTTTTATAAGGTGACCCCAAACTACTTTTTAATCTTCATTTAGACCATGATTCCAAAATCCCCCTCATTCATGATCCCTTTTCTCATGATTTCCCCAAATGGTCCTTCCTTGTTTTCTTCCTTGGGACAACCATTTACTTTCTGGGGCCAACATGACTGCCACCTCTACTCTGGCTTCCCAAGCTTCCCTGTCATTTCATCCCTGCTCTTGCCATGTCTTCAGAGCACCACACATAGACCTCTGTCATGGGACTTGTCACAGCCCAACTTGAACATGGGTACTTATTTAGAGCAGAGGTCAGCAAATTTTCATGGAGCATCAGATGGTAAATATTTTAGGCCTTCTGGGCCATATTTGATCTCTGTTGCATTTTTCCCCCCCTCACATTTTAATAGTAAAAACGAGTCTTAGCTCAGAGATGATTAAATAAATAAATAGACAGGCCACCAGCTATGGGCCATAATTTGCTTATTTCTAGTTATAAGTTCATCTCTCCTACTTATAAGTTCATCTCTCCCACTGAACAGGTATCAGCTATCTGAGAGAGGGGACAATCTCTTACTCATTTTTGTATTCCCCAGCTCCTGCCACATAGAAGGCGTTCAATCCTTGAAGTCAATTGAACTGAAACATCAATAATTAATTTCTCCTGATGAGTCAAATACATCCCTGGACAATTTCCCCAAACCTTGAACTACCTTAACAAAAGTCATTATGCATTTTCAGTCTCTTAGGCATCTTAAAAGTCAGCTATATCCCCAGGGGAGGGGGGAGGTAATGCTTTTTGCCTTGTTTAGTAAGAAAAACTCTGATGTTCAGCCAAAGAGCCTCTCCCTCCCCAAAGGCAGCAAAAGTGCTTCTCCTATAGAGACTAGGCTGCTCCCGGGGCCCCCACACAGAATAGAACTCCAGCAAACTCCTTCTTGTCAAGTAACTGAATCAATTTCTCATTTCAGGAAATCATTTAGACTTGATGCTGTCTGGAGTACTTGCCAGGTACCCACCCTAGCCATCAACAATAGATCTACCTCCCATCTCACCATAATTGGGGAAGAAGGATTTTGCTAACTCATTAAGTGCCAGAGAAACATGGATAGTTACCATTACTCTTTTTATTTTATTTTATTTTTGAAAGAGAGAGAAAGAGACAGAGCCTGAGCGGGGGAGGGGCAGAGACAGGGGGAGACACAGAATCCAAAGCAGGCTCCAGGCTCTGAGCTGTCAGCACAGAGTCCAACGCGGGGCTCGAACCCATGAACTGTGAGATCATGACCTAAGCCAAAGTCGGACACTTAACCGACTGAGTCACCCAGGTGCCCCTGGTTATCATTATTCTTATTGCTATCACCCTGCTCCCCTGGTTCTCCCAACCAGACAAAGTTCTCCAGAAACTGATGATCACCACCTCCCTGGTTAAGAAACCAACACTGTTAAGTTTTTCTTGAAGAGCAGCACTTTATTGGCATAATCTCTGTCTTAACTTTGAGAACTCAATGCCTGGCTTGCTGGGGCTCCCACAGCATGAGCTAGAAAGGAAGCTGAGAACAGGGAGAGCCATACTAAGGAGAAAATGGCCCACTGCATGTCTGCTCTGTGAGGCTGAGAGTCCAGTACTGTTTCCACGGGAACAAGGCAAACTTGAGGCTAATCGCTTCATACCTACAGCAGGCAAGCCCCTCTGGGCCCAGAAAAGCAAAGAACCAGAAGATACAGGCAGCGTCAGTCTTCAACCCAGGCAGTGCTTTTGAACGTCTGTGTAGAGCAGGAGCCAACAGCAACCCCCCCCACAAGACAAAGGTGGCAGAGAGCTGGCCATGCTGTTGGGATCCTCCCCCTGCAGGCCAGGGTTCAAAGGAGGACTCCAGGTCTTATGAGCATCTGGAGTGCAGAGCAGGGAAGGAGCCAGAGTGAAGTCACCCTGTAGGGGGCAGGTTATACCCAGCAAAGGCCCCAGTTCCTGGAGCACCAGATGGGTTTCAACAAAACAAGCCCCAAACCCCACTTCCTAGAGGAGATGAGGAACCCAATGTGCTCTAGAATGGAGGGGGCCAAAAGACAGTTAATAAAAACCCATGTCCCCCAGGCAAAATAAGCAGTCGCATAAGACTAGGTCCCATGACTACTCACACAGAGGGCTTGGCTCCCTATATGCACTAGTTGTCTCCAGGAGAAACCATCATTTCACACACAGGAGCGTCTGAATTCAAATGACGTGTTTACTAGCTGACATAGTTAAGACTCAAGCTCTGCCCAGTACAGAATCGCATCGGCCCAGCCACCTCCAGTGTCCAGCGAGGTGACAAAGGACACATAACTCCACTCTCGGTAGCCTCAGCTGCCCAGACCTACGCCGCTCCAGGCTTCTCTCTGAAGGGCTTCCCCAGCACAGTTCGACCCACTGTGCGCAGTGAACGCAAACTCAGAAGAGTTACGACGTGCTGGTAAGAGGAGGCCTAAGATTACAAACGCGAAACGTGAAAAAGGACTCGGGGCACGTGCACGAACCTGCGCCGCCGGCCTTTCTAGTAGCTTGAGGTCCCCCGGATGCACAGTTGACGCTTCAAGCACGCGTGCTTACAAGCAGCCCTTTCACCCTGGCCTGTGTACACGTGAACGAGCTTCCCTGCCCAGAACCGCCCTCCGCTCACAACACCGCGCCGAGACGCCAGCGGCGTTTCCGGCCAGGCAAGCCGTGCCGCGCCACGTGCTACGTTCTCTGCTCGCAGGTTCCCCCGCACGAGACTGTCTCGCCCTAGCGACTGGGAAGAGAGACGCTCGCTCCTGGAAATGAGGCGATCTGGTTAAATGGCGAGGGGGGTGGGGGGTGGGGGGGACTGCAGCCTCCAGGTGGAAGCAAAGAAACCAACCAACCAAAATAAAACTTTAAATCAGTACGCTAACAGTGCGTTACTAATCATGCAAAAAGCAAGGATAGAAAACATAGAATATAGAAGGTGTGGTACGTTACCCAAGAGCCCTGCCAAGGACCGCATGTCCTTCTCCATCAGCATGTAAATCTCCTCCTCCGAGAAGCGGCCAATGCCGTGGCCGTGCATCTCGCGCTTCACAATTCCTTTCGTTATGTGGCACACGACCCACCTCAGCAGGTTACTGAAGGGACCGCCACCACTAAGAGAGAGCATCTTCCGGGTCTCATTGAGATTGTCCACCCACTGGCAATAAGCTAACGTCCTGGAATTGTGTGGAAACAGGTTACTACCGGGCATTAGATACATGTCAGCTCCACAGAGTCCATTTCCAGGGAGTGCGTCAGAAGTTCGCACGCTCCGGAGGAAATGAGTCAGCGCAGCTTTTACAAAGAGCAGCGTGCATGGCAGATATTACCACAGTTTCTGGTCAGGGCCTAGACCTCGGGTCTGGAAGAGAAACTAAAACAAATCCAGGTAACGATGCCATGCTACAATGCCACCAAACCTCTCTTGGCACCCGCCCTCAGATCCACGCCCCTCCCCCCTCCCCCCCCCCAACACCTCCCAAGGCACGCTTCTGCTTCCTCTGAGGCAACCCCTCAGAAAATACTAGAAACCCACTACAACAGGCTTTTAGGTGCGTACCTACGGGGACCCCAGGAAGGAGGCACAGTGACTGCGGTGCTGGCTTCACTCTCTTTCTTGATCTAAGTAATGGATATGCAGGTATATGCTCTGTGGTAATTAATTAAGCTGCACTTTTGTAATCTGGTGCAATTTGGGAGTGCATTTTATATTCTACAGAGTCCAAGAGTTTTTTAAAAAGGAAAACTTTTGCCTTTTTGACAGAGGATTAGGGAGTAGGTAGACCTGTCCGTGTTTATTATAAACTATATAAATTATAAATATTAAGTATAGGATTTGCTCTCCAGAAAGTCAACTCTGCTTCAGTTTGTTTCTCCAGGGCTCTTAAAGCGAACACAAACACCAAAGGAACTTAGTTGAGTTGTTTTTCCCATCTGGGTGATGCTGGTGGCCAAACGCTCCCGTCCAGGAGTTCCCATGTTCTGTGCACAGACAGCTAAGCAGCTACCCGCTGTCAGTGCGGTGTGCTGGCTGCAATACTCAGGCCGACACTGATTTTGTTCTTGGAACTTGTGCAATTGCAGGACTGTTTCTACGGCTAATAAAGCTGGTAGATAGAAATTAAAATGGTTTCCTGCTGAAAGCTGAGAAAAGTATAGCTGTGAGAGTAGAGACATAAGATACTTTAGTTTTTCCCCATAATGAGCAATAAAAGATATACTGGTAGTCATCTCTACTCCTAGTGTTAGTTGACAGAGCAATGATGGCCACTTTGGAAAAATATGTTTGCAGAGAGAACACAAGGAATCGTAATAAATTATAGCTACTTTTCTACCTCGCCTTTTTAAAAGAAAAACAGAGTCCCTTAAATGTTGATCATTTTATATAATTCTATTCTTTCCCATCTTCTTTTCTCTACAAAAGGAAGAAACAGAAGATTTCTGTAAAAAAATTTTAAGCATTCCTGATTTTTACTGGAAAAGTCCTACAGCCAATTTCAACATACCCTTTGTACTGTAACCATAACTCTTCTTTAGTACCTTTTTAAAAGTGCTTAGAAATCTTGTTAGAAAGCTTTGGGTACTTCTTTTTGTAAATTTCTCAAAATAAAGTATTGAGTCAGGGAATGGATTTTGCTGAAAACAGGAAAAAGTACATTGCAATGGTAAGTAACGAATATGTACAGTCAGAGCAGTCAATGGATCCTTTGACATAAAAGAATCTCACATTTACTCTAGTAAACTCTTTATAAAACATGAAAACTAAATGCTTTCCTATTTGTTTTTCTTTTTACACCTGCAGTTATTAAGGTATACATTCTCACATTCCATTAGAATAACTCAGCACTTTGATTCTAATTGTACTAGATTGAAATGCAATAAAAGGGCTATGGCATCCTTGATTATTTTGCAAGTCCGTGATCTGAGAATAAAACTAAATTATCCCAATAAGTGTGACCAGGTAATAGCATCCAGGAAGCATCTAAAGAGTAAAAATGAGGAATATGGTGGCTCTACACTGACAGGTTGATCTGGAAAAAAAAAAAAAAGTACCTTCTTTGTAGACAAATTACACAGGTTTTATGATAAGCATAATTGGTCCTGAAGGATGAACAGAAGCTCACCAGGCAGAGCAGAGGGAGAGGGAGAGAAGGAGTGTGTGTGAAGAGCACTGGCCAGGGGATACAGGAGGCCTGGGGAAGCCTGTAAGAGTAGAGGCTGGAAGGGTGGGCCAGGACCAGATACGGACAGGCCTGAGACAAAGGGTGCTGAACTTTATTTTGGAAGCAAAGTTTATACACCGAAAATTTTAAGCAGATAAGAAACGTAATCGATGTGTCGATGGAAGTGGAGAAACCACCGGTAGGAAGGCTGCTTAGAAGACTATGGCAAGACCCCAGAACTAGACCAATGGCAGGGGTGGTGGGCGGGTGTGGGGGGTGTACAGGGAATGCAGAGGAGAAACCCCGAGATATGAAAAAAAGAGTCTGCTGACCAATGGATTAGGTAAAAGGAGAGATTAGGTATTTTCTTTCAGGCTGATGGTTTGAGAGGATGATAATGCCATTAACCTTTATAGGCGGGCACACATCAGGTACAGATTTAGGTGATGAAAGATGCATTAAGCTGTTGCATTTGAAGGTCCCATGGAACCCCCAAGTGAGAATATCCAGAGGTTGAGAACTCAGGAGACAGGTTTGGATTCAAGATAGAGAATTTGTGGGTGAGGGCATATCAATGAGAGTTCTAAAGCCGTCAGAGGAAAAGGGGTCACCTAAGGAAGTTTCTAGGGTAAGGAGTGGTAATAGGGCATCCACAGTTCAAGGACCAAGATAGAAGGTGAAAACGCCAGGCTGGAAAAACGCCAGCTTGGCGAGAAGTAGAGACACTGCTTTCTTGGAGATGGAGAGAAGGGAAGTGTCGCAAGACGTGAGGGGCTGCAGAGAGGTTCAGAGTTCCTGCCTAGTGACTTCACTTTCCTCCACAGAGCAGGAAATGGGGGCATGGGCACAGGATGAGGATGCAGCGATGGAGAGAGAGCTTTGGATGACTACTGGGTTCGAGTAGCAGATGGGGTTGGAAGAGGCAGCCGTTCTAGGTCACACAGCTAAGCTGGTAGGAAACCCTACCAATGCAATGGTGTAAGGTTCTCTTCCTGCCTTAGCGTGTTGAATGCAGGGCACAGTAAAAGGAACAATGGGTTGATCTGGAAGTCTATAGCTAGAGGTAACCCGAGAAACTGTCTGGGCTTCCTCTGTTCTCTTTCCCACCCTGCTCTTGGTTTCTTTCCTCATTCACTCCCTGTGCCCAATACTGTAGGCCAGTGTCAGGGAAGAGAAGCAGAGGGCCAGGCAGGCTCTATAAGGGTCAACCCCTGTGAAGTGGGTACAAACTTTGAATACCAAAGAAAATGGGTAACTCACGGATTCCTGAATCAATCATTGCAGGCAACAGACCTCATTTACACATGCTTCCATGTCATTACAACCAAGAATCCACCTCCTCCCATAACCAAGCTTCTGGCAAACTATTGACACTTGACGGAAACCACTCTCCTCCAAATCAACGATACCTCCTTCTTGCAAAATCCAAATAAAGACTCTTTCTATATTTATCTTTCTTGAGCTTTCTGCAACATCTGGCACTATCAGTGTCTTTCATAGAAGAGCCCTCCCTCAGCTTACATCGGTCTCTACTGCTTTTCCTGCCCCCTCGTGCATATTCCTGAGATTTTCATCGCTATTCCTCCTACCTCTTACTCCACACTTGTGGGGTGATCTAATTCACACCCCGATTTCAAACTGATGACTCCCAAACCCATACCCAGCCCAGACCTTTGTCCTGACACCCAGGGATCCATGTGAGGTGTCCTCAGGAGCTGCAAACCCACATTTCCAAAATCAGACTCATCAGCTTCCTTCCCTTCAAATCTGCTTCTCCTCGCCCAAACCTGAAAGAATCCCAGGTGTTGTTCCTCACTGCTCTCTGTCCCTCACTCCTGACAGCCAGTCCCCCCTGTGAATTTGCCCTTTTCTCCAACTCAATTAGCACATCATCCACCACAGGTCTCCTGACATCCCTTCAAGGCCCTTCAGAAACCCAATTGCCCCAAGGCAGCCACAATGAGCTCCTAAAACACAAATCTAGTCATATCAGACTGCTTCTCAGAGTCCTTCATGAACTCCCCATTCCTGAGCTTGCACACCAGCCCTGCTCCCACAGTCTGACCCAGGCCTGGTCTGGCCACTCTCTGGCCTCATCCTGTTGTGTATGCTGCTACTCTGCCTGGATATCCTAATCTTCCCCTGCCACCCAGCCCCTTCACCCACCACTCTGACTGTCCCTAGCTTCTGTTGTGACACCGTGTCCTCTGGGAAGCCTTCCCCTCATCACTCCAGCAGGTGCTGGCTGCCTTTCCTCAGTTCTTCAAATTCTACCCCAGCACCAACCATTAGGATGGCTCAACGTCTCCCCCAGCCTAAGAGTCACCTGAGGACAGAGATAGCATCTGATCACCTTGCTTCCCCACCACCCCCTCCAGCATGGAGCCTGGGCACAAGTAGTCATTCATTAAGTTTACTGAAAGAATGAACTATTGATTGAAATGTAAAAAAGCTTCACTTCTGAGCCAGCTACTGCCAAGTAGTGTTTCTATGGGGTGACAATATTTAAACAGAAAGATGGAAAAAGAGAAATGCCTTTGAAGAATGAAGAAGGGGCTGACATGTTCCCTTCTGAGGTCTGCGTCACTCTCCACTGGGAAGAAGCCCACTGCACAAGGATTCGTGAATCATTAACTGGAGAGGGCAGGGAGGGCCAATGTGGAAACTAGACTAGGCTGAACAATTAAAATAGTTCATCATTCTGAGAACCTCTTTCAGGAAGTTGATACTCATTTTCTTTATCGCAACTGATGTATCTGATCTCTTCTGCAAAATGGGGTCAAGGTTTCTTTTGAAGATTGATTAGCTTAGTCGGAACAGAAGAATAAACACTGTTCAACACTTTTAAAGGAGCTCAAGAGGCCAGGAAAGAAGAACTGACCCTGCTGTTTCTATGAAGATATCTCTCGTTATAACCTAACATGAGGCCTTGCCCATAGCAGAAACGATATTAACCTGTGGGAAACTACACACCATAGCAAACTACCGTTTGATGAGTGAGTCTTTACATGTGCCCTTCCTGACCAAGAGGATGCCTTTCTCCATGTCCTGCTACATCCCTGTCATCTTTTGCTTGTCCTCTGCATGCATGAGGGTGCAGGAGCATACGACCAGCTTCTGTGGCTTCACCGAGTTGCATAGGCACTAGACTCTAAGCCCCTCCAAACAGGACCTCTCGCTACATCTAAAATGGGGGTAAGGGGAACAGGGAAGAGGGGGACACATCAACCCAGTTGTAATCAGAGAGAGAGAGACTCCTGGCTTTTAGACAAGATCTTGGGTAAGTCATTTTCGTAAGGATCCTACCTCCCCCAATCAGTGAAACTATACCAAAAGCCAAACTCAGAATTTAAAAATCATGGCCAACCTAGAAGAAAAACTGAAATCCCTGTTCTAATGCCTCTATTTTAACGGGTCAAAGTGGGATGACTAGATGGCTTGACCACAGTGCCCTGCACACTTCCCTGTGGGTCTGGAAGACTCTTAACACACTAGTGTCTCATACAAAAGCAGCTGCAGTGTCTGTTACCAAAACTCAATGCCATTCCACTGACTTGACCACGTGTCTCTCATACTTCCCTTTATACCAACTTCCTTGCGTTGGATCTAACGTAAGCATCCAGTGGAACGAAGAGGTTAAAAACCTGTCTTCTTCATGTCCAGCAATAGTTTTATAATGCAAGTTGGACATGCTTGTATGGATTTCAAGTGCAAGAAAGCCCACTTTGATAGCAGAGTGTGCTTACTTGAGCAACGCTGAAGCAGAGCCTCAGAATTATGTGATGGTATTTACATAACAATGCCAGCTTGCCATTGTCTTTGCTTTTCAGAACATCATACCTGGAGTACTTTTATAGTTTCAGACCAAAATAAACGTATCTGAAAACTTCAGATAGTTTGAATCAAATTGGGTCAATTGATTTCCTCCCCTCCACCGCTGTAAATACAGACACAGCCTTGGAGCTTGCTAAGTGTCAGGATTTATCAAGTTCTCATGAAAAGCTCATACTTGTAGTATTGTCCTACATACTATGGGCCATTCCTTAGGCCGGCCCTGGTTTCTACGGGTGCACATCTTGTGTGTGGCCCTCAGACAAGACAGGGGAAGGAGAGGAGC
Organism: Panthera tigris; assembly: GCF_018350195.1. Lineage (NCBI taxonomy): Eukaryota > Metazoa > Chordata > Mammalia > Carnivora > Felidae > Panthera > Panthera tigris. The sequence continues at coordinate 88,798,365 of NC_056664.1, forward strand.
CTGAGGAAGACTGTCCACAGACTCTCTGCCTCAGGCATGTTCTTACCGGAGCGACAGGGGTCTCTTCTCCATTGGGATTTAGAGCTCACGGGAAAGCCCGTTTGAGGTCTCCTCAAGGCGAGAACATGGCTAAAGGTTAAGAGACCTTATGAAACAGAGGAAGGCTTGTTTTTCCTTCTGCTGCTAGGGACCAAAGGGGATTGAAGGAATTAGGCATTTGTCTTTGCAAGTTCACTGGATATTTGTATCTCAGTCAAGACCTGACCTTCCACCTTCACTATTTCTTCCTCAAATTAACCTTTGAGGAGGCACACATGAGAAACAGTAGCTAACCTCCTCCCCCCACCCAAAAAAAACACATACACTATAATTAAAGAGTGGATTAGAAAAGCAAAAGTATCCTTAGAAGAGTCTACGTATGACCTAAGCAACTCCCCAAGCACTTGGGTGTTTATGGTCCATAAAATTCAGATTCGTTCCCACCAGGGTACCACCTCCCAGCCTACACCCAACCCTCCCCTACCGAGAGCTGCCTCCGGTCAAGTATTAGCTGGCGCCTGTGCAGGAAGAGAAGGGGAGGGAAGAGCAGAAGGTGAACTTCTACCGGGGAGCAAACATATAAAACATCTGCACACTCAGAGCAAAAAGCAGTGACAGGTGGTACTTGGGAATCTCGCTGGATAAAAGCCTTTCTAACTGGAATATACACTTTATGAACCACTACAAAAATCAAACGGTTGTAGCAAAAGTACCAATAAAAATGTAAGGTGACTTTCAGCCTCTTTTCAGGCAGCTCACAAAGCGACAGCTCTCCGCATTAATGGGACGTCAATCAAATGAGATGCTCTGGGGGCTGCATCAAAAGAGGGCACAGAGGGTCAGGGTGGCCCTGTGCTGTTTCTTCATTTCCCTCAACTGCTGCAAAGTGGGGACCAGAACCTGGCAAGCAAGTGACACGGGCTCTGTGCCACAGGCTTTTCCCTGAGGCTAAGCACATCGCATGCAGTCATCCATTTGGCCCATCCTGCAACCCCTGCACTCTTTAAGAGGGGAAGTCCAACGGTTCTTCACAGGTTTCAAAAGGAAAACACCTGGGTTCATTCCGGGAGAGGAGTCTATGATGACTTCCATGCTAATCGGCACCCCTGCCTCCACTCTCTGCCTGGTCCCCCCTTGCTCCCACCCCTTTCACCTCCGCAGGATAGGGGGAAGAGAAGTGGTTGTTTCGGGTCTGCCCTGGAATCAACCGGGCAGGAACTGCAAGCAGAAAGAGGAAAAGAGAAGTCGAGAGTCACTTCAAATCCAAGACAGGGGACAGCAAGTTTCCATTTAGAAGGAGAGCTGAATTGATGAAATAGGAAGGTAATGGGGAAGAACTTCTCTAATCATCTCCACGCTGAGCGTATCTCTCAGTGGAGGACGTAAAAACTACTGCGTGAGCAAGTGACCCAGGAGTAACAATTAATGCCAAAAAAAAAAAGTGGGCTTCATGATTCTTAATTAAACCTTTGGAACAAGGTAAGTTTACAGAAATCAGAGAGAAAACTTCTCTTATCCACTGGAGTGTACAGAAAGGTACAAAAACTCCAGAAAACGGATGAAGGGAAAAGAAAAAAAAAACCCGCATGACCATGACTTTGTAAACCAAGAGGAACCGCATCTATTTAACTCACGTGTCATAGCCAGCACAATGCCACATGCAGAACACAGACAACTCATCAACACAGACAAGGAAGACAACCTAGGAGCCAGCCAGTCGGGGCAAAGACACCCAGAAAGCAGTACTGCAGTTTATTTCTGGAACACGAGAGAAGCTCTTGTCGTCTCAGGAAAACTGGCAATAATTTTACAAAGCTTGAATAATTTACTTCACCTGAGACTTCTATCCTGACTTAGTCTTCTGTTCCCTCCTCTGGGTATCTGATGTAACTTTGTTTTAATTCGGCAGTTTGTGTTAGTAAAGGGCAGAATCCATTGGAATCCCTTCCTCACCTCAATGAGATCAGGGGTCAGCAAACCACAGCTAGGAAGATATTACGTTTTTAAATAGTGGGGGGGGGGGGGGTTCCAAAAAAATAACATTTTGTATTAAATGAAATTTCAAATGTCAGTGTTTTCACTGCTTTAGCGAAACAGAGTCACGTTCGTCATTTCCACGTCGTCCATGACTTGCATCACAGTGACAGAGTTTAAGCAGCTGCAATAGAGCCACGGCCTGCTCAGCCTAAAAGAGGTGCTAGCTGGGCCTCTACAGAAAATGTCTACCCCTGGTCTAGAGACCTAGACACTTAATGGTCACAGCTTTGACCCCAAGTCAGTCAGAATGTAGAGAACTTTGAAAAGGCTGGGGAGTATCTGAGAAGTGCGACAGAACCTGGGCTTCCTCCAAAGGCTGGGGACAGGCCCTGGGCTCTCACCCAGCACGCCCGGGGGACTCACCAGTAGAAGTGTTCCTCCACCATCTTGGTCACTGCTCTGGAGATGGCTCTTTCATGAGGGCCAAGGTTTTTGTTTAAATTCACTCCCAGTTTCTCTTCCAGAAAGTCAATTATGAATTCTGTGCCAGAAACTTTCTCATGATTATATTCAATCCAAGGCATTTTCCCTTGAGCAGAGAGCTTTCCACCAAAATAATTCTGGGCAGAGTAAATTTGAAAAAGAGAAAAGCAATGTTTTGTTTAAATTTCACTGTATGATTAACAGAAACAAACATTCCAACCCTATATTGGTTGGAATATATATTGGTCTAGTGATGAGACCGTTTAAGTAAATGAACTCAGCACATAAACTCTTTAAGGCAATAAATAGTTACTCTTGGAGGAAAAAAAAAAAAAAAAGGATTTACCTCACATGAAGATACTACTTTACTCCCACAGATTTTATCCAGGGCTCTGGTATATTGTTACAAAAAAGACCAGAGAGCAGAGGTAGTGTTGAAATGAACCTGGTAACAGTTGTCCAGTTACAATGCATGAACAATCCACAAATGCCAAAACAAGTAAATAAACCATAATGAGGCTGGCACTGACCAGGCTGGTAACCAAAGACCTCATCTGAAACCCAGCAGCTCAGGCCTGAGTAATGCTTAATACCACTACACTGCAAACAAGTGGTCCCAGAAATTATAACACTTGGGTATAACAATGTGTATCCAATTTACTCCTCAACTCCTGTGCGGGTTAAAATGTAGATTCCTGGGTCCCAGCCCAGACCTCTGCAGCAGAATCCTGGGAATGGGGCCCAGAAATCTGTGTTTGTGATAAGCTCCCCTTTGATTCACACCCATGCTAGAATCTTACAGCATCTGGCAGGATGTAGTCCCAGATAGGGGCGGAGTGGGCAGGGCTGGTGGGGGGGGGGGGGGAGTCATACCCTATATGAACACTGGGAATTACAGTGACATTTGCTGCCCGCCATATAAAAAGTCAAGATCTTAACCATGCTGGTGGAGAGGATTCTGTGGTAATGATTGCATTTATTCTATCAGTTTTGTCAGTATATCTGGGTCATTTAAGACCTCAAAGTTAATTTTTAAATCTGAATCAATTTTTTGGTTGTCTACACAGCCTAAATTAATCAGATTATTACAAACTCTTCCTCATACTTCATGCAAGTCGATAGTTCAGATACTATTGGCTAATAGCAATGTCAGCTCCTGCAGAGGAACAGAACTCTCAAAACACTGTGCGTGGGAAAGTAAAGTGCTATAACCACTTTGAAACCATTTGACAATTTCTTTAGAAGTTAAATATACACCGGCCATATGATCTAGCCATGTCACTCCTAGGTAGTTACCCAAAAGAAAAGAAAGCATATACCCATGCAAATGGGTGTACGTAAATGTTCATAGAAGGTTGATTTGTACTTCAAAACAAAAACAAAAACCAGAAATGCCCTTGAGAAGTACAAAAATAAACAAATTCTGGTATATTCTTACAATGGAACATCACTCAGCAATGAAGAGGAATGAACTATTGATACACTCCATAACCACGGATGAATCTCAAAACAATGTTGCTACGTGAGATAAGCCAGACAAAGAAAGAGTACTTGCTGTAGGATTCCACTCATATAAAACAAACCCCAAATAAAACAAACTCATCTATAGTGACAGAAAGCCAACCCATATTTGCTAGGGATGATGGGAGACAGGCAGGGACAGGATTACAAAGGAGCACAGAAATCTGGGGGGTAAGGGATACTTGCTATCCTGACTATAGTGATGTTCACTTGAGTATTTACATGTCAAGATTTACCAAGTTATACATTTTAAATATGGGCAACTTATTATATGTCCATTATATCTCAATAAAGCTACTTTTTTTCTTTAAAAAGATAGCATGAGATAAATTTTAAATGTATCAACCCTCTACATCTTTAAACTTTTCTCTGAAATAGAGGTCAGCAAACGTTTTCTGTGAAAGACCAGCCAGTACATTTCAGGCAGACCATGGGGGCCTCTGTCACAACTCAACTTCACAGTTGTAGCATAAAAGCAGCCACAAACAATATAGAAACGAACGAGTGTGGCAGTAAAGGGTTGTTTGGGGGCAATGAAGTTTTCATTTCCTTTTTGACTTTTCTCAACTACTTAAAAATATAAAAGTCCTTCCTAGCTCACAGGCCCGATTTGATCCACAAACCTATAGCCTGCTGACCTCTGCTCAAGGGGTATCCAGTAACCCTCATCGCATCCTCGAGAAACAAAATAATCTTAAATTACCATTTGCATCAAGCCCTGGACAAGTAGATACTTCCTTGCAAAGATGACAGAAAACTCTGCCAGGGCCCCACTCAAGAAGACACCTGGTCAAATCCTCCTTTTGGGCTCAAAACCAAAATTTACGGAGAAATCAAAAAACTACTGTTTTTTTGTGGGAAACCATTGGGTTTAACAATGGTAACTATCATTCTAGTCCTCACCCAAATCACAGCAAGGTTTGCGCATGAATTTCCCCCAAAACCAAACCATATATCTCACCACAAGGGATAAAAACATAGAATGCTGCCAGTTTTCTAAGTCAAGTCTCTCTGTGTCTAGAAATTTTGCTTGCCAATTGCACGTGGTATATACTAAGCATTACCTGAAGACTATGTTGGCCTCCAGCAAGATAACAGGGTTATAGCTGGATATCATGGCCCTTAAAGGCAATTATCTATTTAAGCCCACAGAACTGAGCTTAGACTATGCTTGAAGGTCCTGGGCTTCTCAAACCTTTGAGGTAATATCACTTTTCTGCAGAGTTGAGCAGGTACTAGTTAAATGTTGCCACTCCTGTCTTTGGTAGAGAACAATGGGGACTTTAACTGGTCCCTGTCTCTTGGTATGCTGTATCTCATTGCTTATTCTAAAGAAATTCATTCTGTGCCTAGCCTAGAAAAGGGAGTTATTGGGGCTGCTGTTAGCCATATGTTTCTGTTGCAATTTGGAAAACAGAACATCCTCTGGGTAAATAGAGTCTATGCCAGGGTTCACAGCTTGGCAAGCAGAAGTGGGTCCAGATGTCGCCCCTACTCCCTAGCCAGGCTCTGTGGTGCAGCGAACAACCTGCGGAACAATACATGGCAACCCTAGACATTTCCCTTGATGTTGACCAGGAGAAATGTCATATACCTCTAAAAGTTGCTATTACATCAGACATTCTCATGTGTACACTAAAGATCTAGATTTACCATATAACATAGCACCTCTTTCAGATCACCCTTGATAGCACCCATATCCTCCTAACACAGCCCCATCAGGATTCTTGTCATTTGCAGATGGATTCTATCCTGCACACTGACACCAGAGGAAACTGCAATGCAAACAGCAGAGAGAAAAATTTCTGTGCTGCTCAAAATTATCCAGTGGTTTTACATGGGGCTATTCTAACCCTTTCCACATAGCAGTCTAGGCCTATGCCCTCTAGCTGCTGCCCACCTGCCCAGCCCCCTTGCTATCAACCCCTCCGATTTCCTGAATTTCAAACTGCCCACACCCGTGTCAAGGTCTTTGCCACCCCTCTGACTTTGCACACTCTTTACCTTTTACAGGAATCCTTTTCCCCAACCTCTGCCAAGTCGTATCTATCCTAAAATACTTAGTTCAAATTTCACCTTGTTGGTGAACTATTTCTCCCAGGTGCAACCATCATCTCCTTTCCTCCATGCTTCTGTCATGCAGCGTACGTTCCCCTCTTCTTATAATATTACTGTTTGTACCTCTGCCTTTCCTTCTGAACCAGCCCCTCCCTGAGTATTTGGTACATTTTTATCTAGATCGCTTTTAAAAACTGGATTAGCAAAAATTAGTGGCTGACTCTTACGGAAATGAAAGTTCCAGTAGGTCATTATCATCAAAAATTTTATTTTTAGAAACAGAAAAAGCATTTGACAAAATTTAACATCGATTCATGGTAAAAAGTCTCAACAAAGTGGGTATAGAGGGAACACACCTCAACAGAATAAAGACCGTATATGAAAAACACACAGCTAACATCATAGTCAATGGTGAAAAGCTGAAAGCTTTTCCTCTTAGATCAGGAACAAGGCAAGGATGCCCACTCTTGTCACTTTTATCCAACATAGTACTGGAAATCCCAGCTGTAGCAATCAACCAAGGAAAATAAATCAAAGGCATCCAAATTGTTAAGAAATAAACTGTCACTATTTGTGGATGACATGATACTAAATATAGAAAACCCTAAAGACTCCACCAAAAGTCTATTCAAATAAATTCAGTAAAGTTGCAGAATACAAAATTAATATACAGAAATCTGTTGCATCTCTATACATTAACAATGAACTAGCAGAAAGAGAAATTAAGAAAACAATCCCATTTACAATTGCATCAAAAAGAAAAAAATACCTAGGAATAAATTTAACCAAGGAGGTAAAAGACCAATACTCTGAAAACTAGAAGACACTGAGGAAAGAAACTGAAAGGCAACACAAATGAATAGAAAGATATCATCTTGCTCATTGATTAGAAGAATTAATACTGTTAAAATGTCCACTCTACCCATAGCAATCTACAGATTCAATGCAATTCCTATCAAAATACCATTAATATTTATCAAAGAACTAGAATGAATAATCCTAAAATTTGTGTAGAACCACAGAAGACCCTGAATACCAAAGCAATCTTGAGAAAGAAGAACAAAGGCATCACACTCCCTGATTTCAAACTATACTACAAAGCTACAGTAATCAAAACACTATGGGTACTGGCACAAAAACAGACACATAGATCAAGATCAACAGAACAGAATAGAGAGCCCGGAAATAAAACCCATGCTTATACCGTTAATTACATGAGAAAGGAGACAAGAATATATGAAGGAAAAAAGACAGTCTCTTCAATCAATGGCACTGGAAACCTAGAGACCTACATGCAAAAGAATGAAACTGGACAGCTTTCTTACATGATACACAAAAACAAACTCAAAATAGATTAAATATCTAAATAAGACCTGAGACCATAAGACTTCTAAAAGAAAACACAGACCGTAATCTCTTGGACGTCAGCCTTAGCAATATTTTTCTGGATCTGTTTCCTCAGGCAAGGGAAACAAAGGCAAAAATAAGCAACTGAGAGTACATCAAACTAAGAAGCTTTTGCACAGCAAAGGAAACCATCAACAAAACAAAAGGGCAACCTACCGAATGGGAAAAAATATTTGCAAATGATATATCCAATAAGGAGTCATATATATATAAATATATAAAGAACTCCTACAATTCGACGCCAAAAAATTTTTTGAAAACTGATTTTAAAAAGGTCAGAGGACCTGTACAGGCATTTTCCCAAAGAAGACGCTTACATGGCCAACAGATGCATGAAAAGATGCACAACATCACTGATCATCAGGAAAATACGAATCAAAACCACAATGAGACATTACCAGTCAGAATGGCTAGTATCAAAAAGTCAAGAAACAACAGATGTCGGCGAGAACATAGGAAAAAGGAAACCCTCGTGCACTGTTGGCAGGAATGTCAATTTGTGCAACCACTATGCCAAACAGTTTGGAGGTTCCTCCAAATTAAAGACAGAACATACACACCAGTGATTCCACTACTAGGTATTTACCCGTAGAAAACAAAAACACTAATTTGAAAAGACATATGCTCCTCTAGGTTTACTGCAGCATTATTTACAATAGCCAAGGTATGGAAGCAACCTAAGGGTCCATCAATAGGTAAATGGATAAAGAAGATGTGGGATAGATACACCGATAGATAGATAGATACATAGATATATAGATAGATACATAGATAGACTGAGAGACAGTGGAATATTACTCAGCCATAAATAAGAATGAAATTTGCCATCTGAACAATATTGATGGACCCACAGGGTATTATGCCAAGTGAAATAAATCAGACAGAAAAGACAAATACCGTATCATTTCACTGATCGGTGGAATCTAAAAAACTAACCCAAACAAACAAACCAGAAACAGACTCATAAAAACAGAAAACAAACTGGTGATTGCCAGGGGGAAGGGATGTAGGGGTCAGGCAAAGTAGGTAAAGGGGATTAAGAAGCACAAACTTCCACTTATAAAATAAATAAATCATAGTGATGAAAAGTACAGCATGGGGAATATAGTCAATAGTATTGTAGTAACTTTGTATGGTAACAGACGGTAACTACACCTACTGTGGGATTTTATGATGTGTAGAATTGTCAATCACTAGGCTGTACACCTGAAACTAACGTAACGTTGTATGTCAACTATACTCCAATAAAAATAAAAATAACAAAATATCAACTAAGAAGAAATGTATTTTGCTTACTAGATAAAAAAGCAGAAAATAATACTTTAGAGACACTATGATCATATCTAATTAAAAATTAGATGAATTCTATTTTTTCAAAAAACATTTAAAAGAGAAACACAAAAATGTCTAAAGTAACTGGCAAGACTATGAGATGCAGACGATCTTTCCATGAATTTCAATTCTTCAGAATGTGGTTTTGTTACTTTTAAAATAAAAGTGTTTATTTTAAAAAGAATACTTAATTTTCTTTAACTTCATTAAATATATTAAAGAACTCCTGGTCTGTTTTATTTAAGCAATTGGAGTCTGACTGGCCCATTGAGGGGAGTTTCTGAAAGTAATTTTGAGAAGAAAAATGAAGAGGTAAAACCTCTGTATTATTTCTGAGCTGAAGTTTCCCCCTGTAAGTCTGCCCTGGGTGAGATTAATCTATACTTACACTACATTATTAGCAAAGCAGTGAAAACCATAGACTTTGGGTTTAAAAGTCTGGTTCCATCATTTATTCAGAGTGACCCTGGTCCCTCTCTGAGTCTCCCTTAATCTTCCCTGGGCCTCAACTTCCTCAACCACACAATGGGGATATCAAGAATCATAGGAGTAAATGAGAAAATGCACAATGAAGTGTTTGACAAGTGCCTTCATCAGAAGTATTAACATCACCATCACCATTTGGAAATGCAGAATGTGAAACCTTAAAAGAAATCCCAAAGTCTTGGGATACTGACTTGCTACATTAGCCATGGTACCCCAACTTTTCAGCTAAATATATATCCATTACATTCACTGCACCCCTGGAGCCATCTTGAAAGGTCTCCCACTGGCTAAATTTCAGATATTTGAGAAATTCTGTGGATTATACCACATTGGAAAAAAAAGTCCATGCATCCACTGTTACGAAATAATAAGAAATATATACGTTGGTCTCTGCTCCCAGTTCTCAGAACTGAGCTCCTAAAAGCCTTATAAAAATTCATAAATGATAAAAGCACTAGGACAAGAGCTCCTAGAAGCATCTTTCGTGTTAATGAGGTGACTCTGGGTGGGCTCCTTGGATGGCTTTTAGATGGTGGCAGGTCACCACAAAGACCAAACCTTTTGATTAGAAGCCAGGAATTTTCAGCCCCACCCCCTCCTCCATCCTCTCTAGGACTGGAAATAGAGTTAATAATTGATCACGTCTATGTGAGGAAGCCATAAAATCCCAAAAGCATGGGGTTCAGAGAGCTTCCAGTGGGCAAAAACACCCATAGAGGGAGGGTGACCCACCCCAACTCCACAAGGACAGAAGCTTCTACACTGGGACCCTCCCAGACCTCACCCTAAGTATGACTTCATCTGGCTGTTCATTTGTTGTTGTTGCTGTTGCTTTTAATGTTTGTTTATTTATTTATTTCTGAGAGAAGGAGACAGAGAATCCCATGCTGCTGGCACAGAGCCCGACGTGGGGCTTGATCTCATGAAACCCGGGATCATGATCCAAGACGAAATCAAGAGTCAGACACTAAACAGACTCAGCCACTCAAGCACCTCAATTCATTTGTATCTTTTACTGTAGTCTTTAATAAACTGATAAACAGAAGTGTTTCCCTGAGTTCTGTAGACGGGGAGGGATACAGTCTGTGAGACTGAGCCTTTAAAGTGTGGGATCTGACAGTGCATCCAGGTAGAGTATCAGAATTGAATTAGATTGTAGGACACCCAGAGGGTGTCACAGAGAGTTGCCTGGTGTGGGGGAAGAACCTCCTCACATCTGTCAGAAGTGTCAGAAATGAAGGGTTTTATGTTAGTAGTAAAGGAGACTCACAAGAAACACACAATAGGGAAAAACTGGGTTTTCCCCTGTGTAAGAAGGAAAAAACTTGAGTACTTCTCCTTACAACTATGTATTGTAGCTTTGTAAACAAAATATCCATATTTTGTTATGTTTTTATTTATTTTGAGAGAGCATGCAAGCAGGGGAGGGGCAGAGAGAGAGGGAGGAAGAGAATCCCAAGCAGGCTCCACGCTGTTGCACAGAGCCTGATGCGGGCATGACCTGAGCTGAAATTGAGGTCAGATGCTTAACCAACTGAGCCACCCAGGTGCCCCAATGTCCTTATTTTTTGGAGATGCCTACTGAAGCACTGAAGAGCGAAGTGTCACGACGCCTGCAGCTTACTTTCAAATGGTTCATGAAAAATTGTTCACAAAGGTATACATAAAGAGAAATAAAGCAAAAATAGGCAATAACTGGTGAATCTAGGTGAAGGTCATATGGGTATTATAGCACTATTCTTTTAGCTTGTCTTTAGAAAATTTCAAAACAAAAAGATGGTGGGGGAAAACAGACAGGATCAGCAAGTAAACAGAACCATCAAAAGTTAGGGCTGAAAGCCAAAGCAGAGAGTTCCTAAGGAGCCATTTTCTTTCTTTTTCTTTCTCCTATTTAAAAAGAATCATCGTGCGAAATACATGCTTCCTCTACAACCAGTTATGGCAAATGATGTAGGTGTCCTTATCCATGTCCAGAGAAATGTATGGAAGGGAGACCAAAGTATCAGTGATGGTAACCTCCAGCTAGTAGGATGGCAGGTGACTTTCATTTTCCACTTACACTTTTGCGTAAGTATTGTTTGAAATTCTTATCAGGACTCTATGGCATCTACATGTAATCAGAACAACACCGGTAAACCTATTTTCATTTTGGAAAAAAAAAACTAACCGTATCTGCAGGACCCCGATATGAATCTGTAATTATTACAAAATGAAAAGTTTTTGAAATTGACCTACCAATATTTATAGCCTGATTTTTAAAAGATGATAACTGTGGCCAATAGATCAGGCTTTAAAAAAAAAAAAAAAGGGCCTTGTCAGTTTCTACTAATGGTCATCAAATATTTATTCCAGTCCCTCTTAGGTTACAAAATAAAGAAGCTTCAACTATAAAGTCGTGCTCTTAGGAATATGGCATCTTAACCTTTTTTTTCTTTTTTTTAAGGCACAGCACAAAGAAGGGACAGAGAGTAGAGCTCTCTGGATCTCTGACAAAATGCCTCTGCACAGACGAGTCCAGGCGCTGAGCCCTCCAGCACCTCCCAGGCACCACTTACATGAGCACAAACCCTCACTGATGGCACACAGGTCCCCAGGCGCCTGGGACAGGCACGGAGCATCCCTTTCTAAACCACAGAACCATTTTTCTGTTACCTAAATCTCCGCCCGAACTGACCATCCCCTCCATTTATTTTCCATAGAGACCTCACAGAAGGAAAAGCACACCTACACCTTTCTTTAAAAGAAAAAAAACATTATACACACACACACAGGAAATAATAATTTTGGAAGGGGGTAAGCGGTCACCTCCTCGAAGGCCTCTGTAACAGCTTCAGGCTTCATGGTGAGATGTGTGCCTGCTGCTCCAGACACACTAACTAAAAGCAGCTGCAACATGAACAAAGGTAGTTAGGCTACTAGTAAGGACAGGGCCACAGCAGTCAGTACCTGCAGGCGTGAAGACAGGAAGGGAAAGGGGAGCACGCCCTGGCAGCTGCCACAGCCCCACAAACAGCAGAACCGCTTCATCAATGATCAATGGCGGGGGGGGGGGGGGGGGGGGCGCGCAAGAGACCCAGGAGCCACGAGAGGCTACCGAGCACAGCGTTTGGTATTGGCACCCTGACTGCCCCAAAGCTGCCAAGGCTGATGGATATGATTTAGTCAAGAGTGATGATGGGACAGAGACAGGCAGCTGCTGGGTAGCAGTTCCTTCCTTCAGTGTGAGCCCCTCAGTGACATATGCTTTCCAGTGCCGACTGCCAACACCAAGCTGAACAGTGATCTTTGAACTCTGATCCACCGCCTTTAGATGGTTCAAGATTTGTCTGTCTTCAGTGCTATTTTATCCTCTATTCCTGCTTTGAAAGTCCTGAATGATCTCTCTGTTCCTCTCTCCAGACTCAGCCCTTGCATTCCAGTTCCCAGTCATAAAGAACCTCCTTCTGTCCCCCAAATACCACATGCCCTCCCAGGGCCCCTCACCCGAAGCCCAGGTCAGGTGCCACTCCGACACACCCCCAGTGGGGCCGAGAGGATGCCACGCCTCTCATCCCAGCCCCGCCTTAGGAGAATGACTACCACCCCACCCCTTCTCTTCTGTAGAGAAACTGGCTCAGAAAGCAGAGGCCTGGAGGCGTCAGCAGTTCGAGGGGTAAGTCACTATCAGGGAAGCCAAAAGCTTGGCTCCCGCTGTTACCGGCTAAGGAGACCACCTCCTCCCAATGCTGCTACTTTGTAAGACCAGTAGGAGGCATTTGGAGGAGTGGTTTGGGGATGCCTGGGGCTCACCTCCTTACTTTTCCTACATCCCCTCAGAGGCTAAGCTTTCGCCCTTGCCCCCTACAGATTCCCAGGCAGGGAAGCTGACATCTCTGGTAAAAGGAAATCGCAAACAAAAATAGACACCTGAGGCATACAACCACTATAACAGAAGAACAACAGACTGAATAAATACAACATGACGCAGGATTATGGGGACAGACCAAAGAGTTTTAATTAGCATAATAAATGTCATCTAAGGTATAAGAGAAGAAGTTGTAATACAAACACAGGAGAAGTATTACGAAGAAAAATAAAAGTGGACCTCAATAGATAAATAGTATGACAGATACAAGAAGAGAACAGAGTGGTACAATGGCTCAGAAAGGTGAATTCACCCAGAAAGAAGAAGAATGAAGGAGTATGTTCAAAAATACAGAAAATAAAGGCAGAGATTTCAGTATCTGGATAATAAGGCACAAGAAAGAAGGGAAGAGGTGCCTGGGTGGCTCATTCGGTGAAGCATCTGACTCCTGATCGGCTCAGGTCATGATCTCACCATTCGTGAGATTGAGCCTCGTGTTACGCTCTGTGCAGACAGCATGGAACCTGCTTGGGATTCTCTCTCCTTCTCTCTCTGCCCCTCCCTTGCTCTCTCTCAAACTCTCACTTTCTCTCTCTCAAATAAACTTAAAAGAAAAAAACTTACAAAAAAGAAGGGTAAAACAAATAAAAAAAAGAAGAAGAATTTGAAGAAAATTAGTAATTCCCCAGAATTAAAAAAAAAGATTAAGGACTTCAGACTAAAAGAGTTTAGAAAGGACCAAACAAGATGCATAAACACCCATACCAAGGCACATCATAGTGAAATTTAAGTATGTCAAGATTAAATGCAAATTCTGAAAGCTTCCAGAGAGAAAGAGAAAAAGAATCAGACTGACATCATATTTTTCAATAGCAATATCAATGCAGAAAGACAAAGGAAGAATACTTCTACAGCCCTGAAGGAAAAGAACTTTGAACGTATCTGTGTCAAATGTGAGGGCATAATGAAGACGTCGTCAGGCACACAGAGCCACTAGAAGTTCACCGCATAATAAGCCTCACTGGAGGCTCAATCGGAAAATATCAAGGACTTGCTCTAATAAAAAGAAATAATCCTGGCAGAGAAGATATATGGGAAATAAGGCTGACCAGAAACTTAGTAAGGTTTATTGCTAAAAAAAGACCAGGATTTCCAAAATCCCAGAATTAAAACATTAGACAACAACACACTTGGGATCAGGGCTGGGAAAAGAGAGACCCAAGAGTCATATGAACCTGTAACACACTCGTATCATCAGAGGACCAACAACACAGCATTTGAGAAATGGGGAGAGATAAGTAAACTCAAATTTGGATCTTCAGAGAAACCACCAGAACGACATAAATAGAATTTGCTTTAAATGACAAAGTTTTTCTTTTATCTATCCGTTACAAAGCAGGAAATGAGAAAAAAAAAAAGTATGATAAGGAGAAAAATACTAAATAATATGTTAGAGGGGTACCTGGGTGGCTCAATTGGTTACATGTCCAACTTCTGATTTTGGCTCAAGTCACGACCCTATGGCTCATGAGTTTGAACCCTGCGTTGGGCTCTGCTCTAACAGCGCAGAACCTGCTTAGGATTCTCTCTCTCTCCCTCTCTCTCTGCCTCTCTTTCTCTCTCTCCCTCTCTCTCTCAAAATAAATAAATAAACTTTAAGTAAGATGTTAGAAATAAGTCATAGTAAGAGAATAATTACAAGCATAAATGGAAAAACTCACCGGTTAAGGAGTCTTAGATTGGCTATAAGTAATACATTGCCCATGAAAGACATTACACAAAAAATAAAGAGGATGGACAAGGATATCCCAAGCAATTATGAACAAAAAGAAAGCTAGAGAATCAATCTCAATATCTGATAATATAAAATTCAAGATTACAAAAAGAGGGGAGGGGTGTCTGGGTGGCTCAGTCAGTTAAGTGACCGACTTCAGCTCAGGTTATGATCTCACGGTTCGTGACTTTGAGCCCCACGTCAGGCTCTGTGCTGACAGCTCAGAGCCTAGAGCCTGCTTCAGATTCTGTGTCTCACTCTCTCTCTGCCCCTCCCCTGCTCATGCTCTGTCTCTCTCTGTCTCAAAAATAAATAAAAACATTAAAAAAAAATTTTTTAAAGGGGGTCTCAGCTGAGTGCTATATACTGGGAAAAGAAACAAGAGAGTACAAACGTGTTCTTTCATATGATGTGTACCTAAACATATAACCTCTTGCATAAAGCAAGAAGCAAGAGAATGGCAGGAAGAAAAGATAAATCAACAAATACTGTTGGATATTTTAACCCACTCCTTTTGGAAACTGCTAGAACAGGCTAAAAAATTAAGCAGAGATATACAAGATCTAAAAAATACACTCAACACACTCAAGCAAGTAAATCTAGGGAGCTCTTCACCCAAACAGAGAATATGTAATTATTTTCAACATTTATAAAAACCAGCCACACATTAGGCTAAAGCCTCAGCAAATTCCAAAGAATCACTATCACAGAGACTATCTGCTCTGATCATAAAGTTAAAAAACAATAACAAAAACCAAAGCATTAAAATATTGTATGTGGCTAGATCTTAGCTGAAAAAGAAAAAGGGAAAATTTTTCTTAAAATACATAGAATTGAATGACAACAAAAATACAACCTGTCAAATTTGTGAGACACAACTCACAGAAAAATGTATACCTTTAACTGCGTTCCTCTGTTCATTCTTTAACGCTGAAATGAGCAAATGTTTCGCTGAAAGTCATCTGAACACAACATGGAGCCCCATGGAAAAGCTCTCACAAAATCCACACCTATCTCCCTGGTGGCCTGCTGGGTGCTCTGCCCCCCAGAATTCATGAGAGACAAAATATAATGCTGTCAAACAGAAATCTAAAGGAAAAAACCACGTGGGGCAATGGTACACCCACCTTTATTAGTAGCTGCCCGGGAGGCCTATCCAAGCTTAACCAAAGCCTACTCTATGTCAGAAAAGCGATACTATGACCCTGAACCCTACAAAAGTCCATACCCTTTGGATCCCTCATTAAATTGAATGTAAAAATCAACAGACGCTAGAATCAAGTCTCTCCTAAGTATCTAGTAAGGACTGGGCCCTGCTAATTTCACACCCACCCCTTCAGCACCAAGAGCAAGTCCTTCCCACGGTGTGAGACTAGGAACTCCCCCTCTGACATGATTGTCGTGAAAATAAAACATGTTTAGGGGCTGCTGGGTGGCTCAGTCGGCGGAGTGCCCGACTTCTGCTCAGGTCATGATCTCACGGTTCGTGGGTTCGAGCCCTGCCTTGGGCTCTGTGTTGACAGCTCGGAGCCTGGAGCCTGCTTTGGATTCTGCGTCTCCCTCTCTCTCTCTGCCCCTCCCCCCGGTCATTCTTGCTCTCTCTCTCTCTCTCTCAAAAAAAAAAAAAATTAAATTAAACTTAAAAAATTAAAAAAAAAAAAAAAAAAGATACATTTGTTCACAAGTACCTGATAGGGTAAGTCAGCCATCCTTAAGTAAGTTTCCATTTTCAAACAGAAAGGAGACAAACTGGGGACACCATTGTTAGGTCTTGCAAACTGATGCAAAATAATAGCATCTTTGGAGTCAATCTCTTGCTGTTTCCTGCCAAAACCAAAACAGAAATAAAGAACAATCCACATGTTATACATACAATTCCCTTAGTTCCTCAGAGGTCCCTGGTGGGTTGTAGCTCCTCAATGAACAAGCAGATCTGTTTGTCATAGGGGCTTACCTCACGCAGAAGCATTTAGAGTAGAAGCTTAGCCAAAACACGGGAGAACCTTACACACTATCACCATGATCCCGAGGACTTAGTTAGTAACTATATATCAACTTCCTTCTGATGATAACTATACCCTATGAGCGGGAAGAGTGCTTTCTATAACAGGCCCACCTCTTCTCCAGCTGGCTATGTTTACCTGCCAGGGACAAACAAGTTGGATGGATAAAAATGATTCTGTGTGCTTACTAGGTGTCAAACATTGTTCTAAGGGGTTCACAGGTATTATTTCACTTAATTTTCACAATAACTTTATGAGGGAGGTACTACTATTATCCGTGTTTTATAGATGAGGAAACTGAGGCACAAAGGATTAACTTGCCCAAGGTCACATTGCTAGATGCCAGAACCTGGACTGAACCAGGCAATCAGAGTCTATGTTCTTGACCCCTAGACTATATCATGAAACTGTCCATAGAACCCAAGAATAACAGCGCAGATTTACTCTGCTATGAACCAGTCTGTAGGGAATCTGAGACCTTGAATATTCTGGTCCCTCTTCCAAACTCTGTGTGCCCTCACCTGGCCTCTCACCTGTGTGATACCAAGGAACCCGGCCTCTGAGCTCTCTTTCACCTTCTCCAGTTTCCCAGGGTCCCCACTCTCACCACAGGCATAGATCTTAATACCCCTGCCTCTTCCCTTCCTCCAGCCTCAGCCACATGTCTATCTTTTCCTTGGCTACTTTTTTCAGTGGGAGGATTTCCCTGGTACAGCTTTTCAACAGACACAGTATATTAGAGAAAACGTTAGATTCCAAGGGTGGACACCTGGGTACAAATCCAAGCCCTGCTTCCTACTGGCCATGTTACCCTAGGCCTCTCTCCCTCTCACACATGGAAGGTGCACACAGTATCAGTTCTGCACCAATTATCATGAGGATTAAATTTTAAAAATCTGTAAACATTGGTCAAGCTCTCAAACACTGTAGAGGAGTCATAGAATCTATTCTCATTCACAGAGTTTTAATCCCCTTAAACTACAATATCTCCTTAAACTACAACATCTTCCACACAGCTTCCCTCTTACACCACCCTCAGGAAACTTTTGCAATTCCCTCCCTACTTTCCCTCCACCCAAGCACTTCCCAGTCAGATAAGCCTGTTCCTCCTCCTTGGCCTTCCCTGGGCCTCTGCTTCCCTCACATCACTCCCAGTCTAATCCCACACCCACTTGCACCCAAGCAAGAGACAAGCTCTTTGAATCATCATCCATGGATGCTCACGTACTATAGTATCTGCGTTCAGCGAAACAAACTCTTTTGGAGAAGTTTACTGGCAAAGCGTCCATTCCACTTAAAGAGTTGAGAATGACTCATTTTGAAAATACTGGTCAGGTCAAAAGAATAAAAATATTTGCTGTTTTCTGGCAATATTTGCTGTATAAAACAAAGATTTTCGTCTAGATGAAAGGCAGGGGAGGTCAGATACTAAAATCAAGGAGCCACTTAGACTATTCCTAGAGAGCGTGAACTAGATTTGACAATTAGCTGATTTTGTCCAGGCGAATAATTCAAGTCACAGAGTGGTATTTTCATGTAAATTAGCCAAGCAAAATTTAAGAATTGTTAAGAGGGGAGATAAATATAAAATCTTCTGCTCCACTGGCCAGAAACATCTAATTCTAATGGTTAACTTGGGCCATCTCATAATAAGAATGGATGTGACAAGCATATGGCGATGACTTTGTATATATCATGCATATTATTTTATTTCATGTTGACAGTAACACCACCGAGTGGATATTGTTAGGGTTTAAATTTAGTGTATCATACAGTAGATAAAGAAACTGAAGCTTAACAGAGGTTAAATAACTTGTCCAAGGAATATCATTTTAAGATCAGGTCATTAATAGCTCCAGATCCCAAGGTCTTAATTTTTTTTTTTTTATGTTTATTTTTGAGAGAGAGACATAGAGCGTGAGCAAGGGAAGGACAGAGACAGGGGGACACAGAATCTCAAGCAGGCTCCAGGCTCTGAGCTGTCAGCACAGGGCCCAACATGGGGTTCGAACTCACAAACCACAAGATCATGACCTGGGCTGAAAGCAGAAGCCGAACCGACTGAGCCACCCAGGCACCCCTCCAGATCCCAAGGTCTTAAGCAGTACATTGAAATGGGCAATTTCTTAGTTAATTTGACCAAAACAGCCAGTTTGACTCAGGTCGCTCAAGCCTGGAACTTTCTAATAAAAGTTATAATAGCTAATGACGGCCAACTTTTACAGAATGCTTTCTTACATGTCAAACTCTGTTCTAAGCATTTCACGTTCAACTCAATTAACTCTATAAGGAAGGCTACTGTTATTATCCCCATTTTACAGATGAGAAAACCATGTAGCCCAGAAGCTTACTCTCATATTCAAGGTTACATGGTTAAAAGCAAAGTTAGTTTGAACCCACTCTGGCTCCAGAGCCCTTCTTCCACACAGCAGGAACTACTCTCTAACTTAGGATCAGAGGAGCAGGTATTTCATAAAACACCTACATAGCTGTATTTTCTAAAGTGGCCTTATAATGAGAGCTATATAAGAGGTCATCTACAGGAACCGGGGTGGCTCGGTCGGTTAAGCATCCGACTCTTGACTGCGTCTCAGGTCATGATCTCACAGTTTCGTGAGTTAGAGCCCTGTGTGGGGAGTTTCTCTCTCTTTCTCTCTCTCCGCTCCTCGCCACTGCTTGCGCTCACAAATTAATAAACAAACAAACAAGCTTTAAAAAATAAATAAAATACAATATCTTAAAAAAGAAAGAATACCCACAGAGCAGCAAAACTAGCCCCTCCTCCCAACATGAAGGCTGTCACAGATGACAATGCCTCTGTGTACAGCTGATGAGCGGTTTGTGTATGGAGGTCAGGTGTTGGTGGACCTGTGGGCTGCTGTCATTCTCTAAGTTCTCTAGGGCAGGCTGAGCCCAAGTGCCCAACGTGCAAATGAGCTACCAACAACGAAATCATCACTTAGTCATTCACTTTACACACAACACATTTCCAAATGGATTGAATTTAAGATAACTGCTAAGCTATCCCCACTCAAGGAAATGAAGTAGAGGGTTGAGGCAATATTTGTTTAAAAATACTGCAGCGGGAAAAGCATGCACAAAATCCAAACTACTCCTTTGGTTTTATACTCATGAATTTAACTCCCTAAATAATTCTCACTGGTCAGCTTTCCTTCAGACACTGGAGACCTGGCCATACACTGGGGTTAAGTCCATGCAGCAGACAATTCAAGTGGTCACGACTTTACCGTTGCCCATGACCTCAGACATTGTGATCTTTTCCAGGTGTATTTTCCATCCTGCATATTCCGGATTGTTTGGTTTTGCTTAAACTGAGACAACTGAAACTTAAAGTTCATCCTAAATGGAAGTTTCTGTCTTGTGACCTCCGATGGTCAGTTCCAGACCTTGCTCCGTCTTTCCCCCCTATCTTTTTGTGCCACGAGAGGCTGTCAAAAACTCTGGTCCCCGCCACAGGCCTCGCTTGCCCGAGCAATGCCCCAGTTCTCTACATTTCTCCTCCTCTTCCCCCATCCAAGTTTATTTCACATCAGTACTTTCTAGGAGCCAGTGGTAAAAAAGTACAGACACACATTCCCAGGTCTGGATTCTACTACTCTTACCGTGTGATCTTGGGCAAGTGTTTTAACCTCCCTCAGCTGTACTCTCCTTATCTATGAAATGGGAATCACACATCCAACGAGAGCTGTGAGGGATAAATAAGTGCAAGGAAAGCACTTCTATGAAGAGTCCCTACTAAGGGATCAAAAACAGGCAGCCATTTTTATTATGTGCATAATAACAGGGTTGTCTACCCCATTATAACACATTTCCTACCCAGGGTTTAAACATTTGTCAAGAAACAAAAGTGAATCAACCAAGGATTAAAAACACCTCGATCGAAGTAAGTATCCAAGTAGTCCACTAAGTGGGGAAGGACACTTCTGTGGGCAGAAAGTCTTCCTTGTCCAGCAACCACACCTGCCAGGGCGTGGCCTGCTCCCAGGATGAGCTCTGGGCTACTCCCTATTTCTGCAAGGTCATTAAAGCAAGGTTTAGAGCTGGTCCTATGAAGCTGTGCCTTCACCCCCTCCACAAAGTGTTAAACCGGTGAGAAGTCACACAGTTCTGGATCCTGAAAAGGCTTTGGGCTGGAAGATAACTGAGAAACAACTGGGTTACTGTTTAAAGCACTGCACAAATGTTTTAGTTGTTCATACAGCTTGCCTCCTAACTTGGAATAGAGTTCTAAAACTAGCAAAAGTAGGAAATGATCTAGAGAAATAATCCACTTACAATTTTTTTTCCTTGGTTCAACTAGATGATTCAAGGCACTGTGCTGAGAGAATTCAATGTATATAATACGTTCAAGATAAAACTTCTCAATTATAGCTAAATAATAGTGAAAGCCAGTACTTCCCTCAGACCTAAATGATTTCCCACCCTCTCAAAGACTAGAAATATTCAAAATACCTACGTTAGCCTGTCACCATGACCAGGAATCCCCGCAGGCCTGTTAAAGGTCACCTGTCACTGTCTTTGTTTATAGCCTATTGTGTAGGATTCCCCCGCTGGAAAAGGGCAGTGTGAACACATTTCTCGCTATTTAAAAAATACTGGCCGAAGGATTTTCTCAGCTACTGAGAACCGCTTGCTTCTGGCCTTCTCCCGGGAACAGAGGGCTCAAATGCATGGAAATTTTAACCATAAATCGATGTATCCACAAGCCAAAGGACCATCCCAGGAGCCTATGGTATTACCCTACTCAAAGATCTCATGTTGTTCTGGATGTACCAACAGTAGGGGCCTCCATTTCCTGGTATTTCCGAGTCAGTCCTGTAAACATTCTGCGGCAGGGGATGAAACTGTTTACGGCACTGGGTGACTCCCGTGTTCCTGTCAAACACGCCCATGTGCTAGTGCTGTCCTCGGATCTTCTACTGTTCACACAACAATGGCACTGAAACCGGAATATGGTGCTTAGCGTTAAATACCTGATCAGCAGATAACCCGGTTAAGGCTGCATCAAACCTGCACACCACTACAACTGACCATGCCTCTTTAACAGGGACCTGGAGGTCTCTGGAAGCTTTTGCAATTTCAGCCTTTTGATGATGTTGACATATGGGGAAGGATAGTGGAGAACTAGTAAAAGATAAGGTTAGTGGTTAACATTCCAGCATTATTACCTATAAACAAATAAGGCATTTCATAAAAGTGTAAATTAATATTTCTACAAGGCCTAGTTCTATTGTTGCAAACATTGCACTTAGGATCTTACTAAGGGCATTTCATAACAGACTATTTTGCTCCACAACAACCCAGAGAATTTTTGCTTTTAGCGCCGAAGGATTGGGAGACCAATGTTTTTCCCTCCCAGTACCGGGTTAATTCTCCCATTAACTCCGAACTGCCCCTCAGGGCAGGTGACCACGGACTGCCTCTAGGGAAAGGTAAGGGCAGGATTCTTGGGCATTTTGGGCGGCGTGACCGAGAGGCTGGCACGGTCCCCCCTCGCGTCAGCCCTGCCCTGGCCAAGTGCCCCTCTCGGCGCCCCTGCGCGGGGCCCTCTCTCCGGCTCACCTAATGACCAGGAGTTCGTGGAGCAGATACGCAGCTGCGGCCAGCAAAGCTCCCCCGGTCAAGTAAAGTGTTTTCTTCCACCAGGGATCGGAGCCCAGCCCTGCCATGATCCCACCGTAATCCTGCAAAGGGAAAGCGATGATGTCCCCATAAAAGGAGAAGGGCTCCTCGGACCCGGCCCACCAGCCGAAGAAGGAGACGCTCTGGTTCCAGCTCAGATCCACCACGCACGGCCTGGACGAGGCAAAGCCAACCCCCCAGTGCATGCTGCGCGGCTGGCTGCGGGCGCCCCTCCCAGGGCCCGCGCCGCCCGCATGGGAAGAGGCCGGTGCGGCCCTGCGCGGGCTCAGCGGCGCGCTGGGGGCGCGGGCGGCGCGGGCGGAGGCGACCGAGGCGGCGGCGGCGGTGGCGGCGGCGGCGGCGGCGAAGGAGCAGGAAGGACGAGGGCCGCGGGCGGCGGGCCTGGCCGGCGGGGCCCCGGGGCCCTGGGCGGCAGCGGCGGCCGCCGGCTCCCCCCGCAGCGGCCTCTCCGCGCCACTCTTTGTGTCGGCGCCTGGAGAAGGCCGCGTGATGTCATTGCTCCCCGGGGCAGGGAAACAGAGGCGGGATAAAGTCACCTACCCCGCGCCCTGCCCCCGCCCCGCATCTCCGCGGTCCGGCGGCCTCCGCCCCGGCCGGAGCTGCAGGGCTAGGCGCGCCCGGCGGGCTCCGCGCCTCCAGGCGGCACGGCCGGGAACGGCTCGGCGCGCGAGCCCTAGCTGCGGAGGTGCCTGGAAATGCGGCTCCGCCGGGAGGAAGCTGCAGTCAGGGCCCGGATCTCGGTCCCCCCCAAGCCCCGGCCCGCCCTCCGCCGTCGCTCCAGCCCCTCCCGCAGGCCGGAGAGCGGGGAGCGCGCGGGACTCACCTGAGGCCGCGCCGAGTGGCAGGCAGGAGACGCCACCAGGTGGGGGCTGGGAACGAGCGCCCGGATTAAGGTCGGGAATTAAGATTGTTCTGGCCATCAGGAAGGCGCTGTGTATTTGCATAATTTATAACAAAAACACTCTTATTACAGGGCACAGTTACCTAGGCTTTGGCCATGTGCTCACGGAGAGGAGAGCTTGTCTGGTTTGACAAGTAACAGCAACAATGCACCCTAGAGAGATTTCCCCTCTGGCAGACCCAGCTCAAGTCTTTCCCCCTTTGAAGTCATTATGGGGAGAACCCGCAGATGTGGGGTGTTTTGGTTTGTTTTCCTTTTCTTTTCGGTTCAGAAAATCTCACAAACTCTGTGTGTGTGTGTGTGTGTGTGTGTGTGTGTGTGTGTGTGTGTGTGTGTATTTTCAATTTTATTCCATTAACTTCATGGTTAATTTCATTTTTTAAAGTTCCTAAGTCTAGGGGCACCTGGGTGGCTCAGTCAATGCAGCGTGGGACTGTTGGGCTCAGGTCAAGATCTCACAGTTTGCGGGTTTGAGCCCTGCATCAGGCTCTGAGTTGACAGCGTGGAGCCTGCTTGAGATTCTCTCTCTCCCTGTCTCTGTGCCCTTCCTCTCTCTCTCTCTCTCTCTCTCTCTCTCTCTCTCAAAATAAATAAATAAACTTAAAAAGATCATAAGCCCAAACAATAGGGTCATGTTTCATGGTTTTATGATATACACATGAATTTTAGCAAGAGCATGGATAGCTTAAAATTGTTTGGAGGCACTGAAAAAGAAATTCAAGTCGGCGATTTATCTATCACTCCCAAGGTGAAAGGATGGATGTGGGAACCCTCCAAGCTTTTTCCTGAGAGGGCGCACACTGGAGTGAAGGAAAGCTCCCCCTTCCCTTCTACTTCCGCTGCCACATCAGCCCTTTAGAAGACCAGGGAATGCTGTCATATTCCTAAAATATGGACTTTTTGCCAGCCTGAAGGAGATATGGGAGGTACTAACCAGGATTGGGGAGGGGTCCCATGCAGCAGTGTGTAGGTACCCCTGACCTCTCCGGAAGAAGGAGTGTGTGTACTCAGAAGTGGAACTCCTTTGAGCAGGTTGTGGGAGTGAAACCCAAGGGCCTGCTGGAGTGACACGGGTGGTCACCAGATTCCTCCAGGGAGAAGGACCAGAAGGCTTCAGGGCCTCGTTCACAAGAAGCAGAGTGGGCAGGTTCAGGATCAGAGCAGAAATGCTCTGTGCCCAGATGAGACAAGGAGCTGACACCAGCCATTCTTCATTCTTCTTCTGTGACCTTCAACAGAGCACTCAGCCTTTGCTCTCATTAAATGTTGAGCCAATATTTAAAAAGTAACCGTTTGTTTTTCGGTACTGAGCTCTATGACTGAGTGTCTAGGTTCAGTCACAGGATGAGCATAAGTTACCTTCAGTGAAGCCTTCATGGAAGGCAAAAGAGAGAATCAATACTGGCAAAATCTGTGTCTGGGAAACAAGTTAGAAACCAGACGAAGTTGAATGGTCTCATCCCAAGAGCCACTTACTGCATTTTACTGTCACAGCTCTTCTGGTAGGCCAACCTACCCCACTCACTCTTGGGGGCCTGTGGACATTCCTGGACTTGTCAGATCCTCTTTGAACATTATGTGGCCTTTGGTTCAAGTGTGGTTTACATTTTCAGAGACACCATGAGGTGAACTATTTTTAGATGCATGTGTAAATAAATTCTGTGAGAAAAACTAGAATATAATCTTAATCTGATGCAGATTAAAAGTTAGCTTTTAGACCTGTGACAGAGAAGAAAGATTATTAAAACTCAGCTTGTATAAAAGTGAAAGGAGGCAGGGGCGCCTGGGTGGCACAAAGTGGTGGGCTCTTGATCTTGGCTCAGGTCGTGATATCACAGTTCTTGAGTTCGAGCCCTGAATCAGGCTCTCCCATGATGGCGACTCAGAGCTTGCCTTGGATTCTATCTCTCCTTCTCTCTGCTCCTGCCCCACGTGTGCGTGTCTGTTTGTGTGGGGGGGTGTGTGCAAGCACACACACATACACACGCACATGCTCTCTCTTTCTGTCTCAAAATAAATAAACTTTAAAAAAATTTTAAGGGGCTCCTGGGTGGCTCCGTCAGTTAAGCGTCCGACTTCGGCTCAGGTCATGATCTCAAGGCTTTAAGCCCTGCATCGGGCTCTGTGCTGACAACTCGGAGCCTGGAGCCTGCTTCGGATTCTGTCTCTCCACTCTCTCTGACCCTCCCCTACTCATGCTCTGCCCCTCTTTGTCTCTCAAATATGAATAAACGTTAAAAAAATATTTTTAACGTTTATTTATATTTGAGAGATAGAGACAGAGCATAAACCGGGGAAGAGGCAGAGACAGAGGGAGACACAATCCGAAGCAGGCTCCAGGCTCCGAGCTGTCAGCACGGAGCCCGACTCGGGGCTCGACACGGGGCTCGAACTTGTGAACTGTGAGATATGACCTGAGCCGAAGTTGGACACTAAAATGACTGAGCCACCCAGGCACCCCTAAAAAAATTTGTTTTTAATTCTCTAAGGTGAAAGGAGGCAGGAATCTCTGAGGAGTCAATAGATACAAGAGGTGAACAAAAGTTTGGTATGAGAACATGAGAACAAGGCTCTGAGGAAAAGGAAAGCATCTATAGCTGTGAAGGCACAGCAGCCATGCAAGCCTTAGCCAAACTTTGTGCAAGATCAGACTGAGTCCTACATGGAAAAGCTGCTCCACAAAGGGGTGCAATCCAGCCACAAAGAGAAGGAAGACTATGGCCCAGAGGCAGGGACTCAGCCCCAGAGCAGTGGTGGTGGTGTAACTAACAGCCAGAGGGGAACTGAACAGAACTGGGTTAACAGAGGAGCTGAGGAGACGAACTCTTCAAAGAATGGCCCCTCAGAACCCCCTGTGTAGAGCCAGATCCCAGGCTGAATCCCCAGGGGCTGTGTAGGAACTGTGCCCTACAGGGTGAAGGTAGAGGGAACTAAATAATTCTGCCTTCCAGCTCCCCTCCTAGGACTCCTTCAGCTACAGAAATGGTATGAAGACCGTGGGAGCCAGATGGACATCTTCACTCTACCCCTTCCGCAACCGCCATCAATTCTGACTGCCTTGGTGTCATGACCATGGATATAAGCTCCACGCTAGAGGGATATTATTATTTTTCTTTCTCAAGGACTTTGTTTCACTAACTCTAATTGAGGTTTTACAAGACAGGAAAAGGGAAGGGACTAATATTTATTGAACACCCATCTGTCGATATTTTTTTCAGTAACTTTTCAAAACAACCTGTATTAGATAAGTATTGCCATCTCCATTTACAAATGAGAAAAGTGAGGCAAAGAGACATAAATTAACAAGTTCAATTCCCATAGGTAGGTAATGATACAGCCAAGGTTCAAACCCAGTGTCTCACACCAGGAGCTCTTTAAGCTTCCTACCACTTGGGGTATTTCTCAAGTGCCAGGGCTGGTGCCCTGTCCATGGCAATCCTTCTTTATACCATTCTGTTCTGAACTATGTCTAAATCTGATGGTTCTAAAGCCTCAATACCTACCAGTTATACTGTCACCTTTTGAGAAAGGTGGATTCAGACAGTTCCTTATGCCAATATTGCTATGTCTATGTTATGCTTCGCCACGACAGTATGACAAGGGACAAGTAAATCAGTGCTTCCCGAACTTGTATATGTATCAGCTGGAGCTCTGCCATTATGATCAAATAAGAAACAATTGATCGGTTCTTCTCCAACATTAGTGTGCAAACATTAGCTTGCATATGAAATACATGGCATCTTTTTAACATACAAATTATTTTTTTAATGTTTATTTATTTTGAGAGAGAGAGAGAGGAAGCAGGGGAGGGGCAGATAAAGAGAGAGACTCCCAAGCAGGCTCCACACTTCATCAAAGAGCCCAACGGGGTCTCAATCTTATGAACCATGAAATCATGACCTGAGCTGAAATCAAGCATCTGCCACTTAACCAACTAAGCCACCCAGGTGTCCCTTAACATACAAATTCTAACTCAGTAGTTCTGGTGTGAGGTCTGAAATTCTGTATTTTTAACAATCTTCCTGGTAAGACTAAACCATACTTTGATTAACAGTGGTCTAGACCAGGGGTGCCTGGGTGGCTCAGTGGGTTAAGCGTCAGACTTCAGCGTCAGACTTCAGCTCAGGTCATGATCTTGGGCTCTGTGAGTTCAAGGCCCGTGTCCGGCTTGGTGCTGACAGCTCAGAGCCTGGGGCCTGCTTCGGATTCTGTGTCTCCCTCTCTCTCTCTGCCCCTCCCCCACTCATGCTTTGTCTCTCTCTCAAAAATGAATAAATGTTAAAAAAAAAAAAAACAACAGTGGTCTAGACCACTGGCTTATGAGGAGGATCCAAGAGTCTGCCCAAAAGGGACCACCCCAACCCATGTTCTTTTTTTTTTTTTCAATTGGCAAGTGTTTATATTTGGTTTTAATATTAGTTTAATAGGACTTCCAAAGCAGTTTAATAGGACTTCCAAAGCAAAAATATTGAATTTTATATCATTCCTTTGGATTTCATATCTTTTACATGATCTTTTTTTTTTTTTTCTGTGATTGGCTTTATTTCACTTTGCATAATGTCAAGGTTCATCCATGTTGTAGCATGTGACAGGGTTTCTTTCTTTTTTTTTTTTTAATATGTAATTTATTGTCAAATTGGTTAAAAACTGAGAACAAACTGAGGGTTGATGGAGGGTGAGAGGGAGTGGAGGGTGGGTGATGGGTATTGAGGAGGGCACCTGTTGGGATGACCCATGTTCTTAACCAACTCAATCAAGTCACAGTTCATGATGAGTTTGGACACCAGACATACATATAAAAGGGTGTATGCAGCAGAATCAGACATGGAGAGAAAATGAATCAAGACTCAAGAAGAGCAATTAGAAGAGAAAGTAATACATATTCCTTGTGAGAGGTCCTAGCCTAAGTGCTATGAGGTGACAGAAGAAGTCACGGGGCAGGAGAGTTGGGGGTGAGGGGGAGTGGTAGGGGAGAAAAGGGGGAGAAGACAGGATCCTAGGAGATTAGCGTTAGCAGAGCACCTTTTTCAGGTGCCAACACAAAGAGCACAAACAAATGAATACATTGTTTTTATAAATTTCATTGACACTTGAAAAAATTTTCATTTAAGTATGATACTTTATGTTTCAAAATATAGTTTAAAAGATTTAAGGCCTTGCTGCTGGGGTAATAAGTGGATGTGATGTTGGTACTATTGCTGGTCTTACATAATAAAGTTTAAGATGCCACTTTATTAAAATATCTCTAAAATATTAAAAATTAAAATGTTATTCAAAAAATAAACAATTGAATTGATAATGTTACCCTAGATTTTATTGTAAAGCTTCTGCTTTCTTGGCTTGACTTGTGGAGAAGAGATCTAATACCACCCTACCCAGATACCCTGAATCTTCACCAACATTAAAGCTGAAAGCCAGTATATCACCATAAGATGACTTTGCCTGTCTACTTTCTGATTGGCTGGATGTGAGCATCTTCTAAATCTTTATGTAACTATTAGAAAACATTTTCTGCAAAATGGAGTTGATGCTGAGAAAAGATATGCAAATAATAACTAGGCTCAGATGAGTGATGGGCAATTGAGAAGGTGGGTCACAAGAAGGGTTTGGAGGGCCCCTGGGTGGCTCAGTTGGTTAAGCATCTGACTTTGGCTCAGGTCATGATCTCACAGTTCATTAGTTCAAGTCCCCCATCAGCTAAGCTTGAGCCCTGTTTCAGGCAAACACAAGCCCCACTTCAGATGAGCCCCACTTCCCTCTCTCTCTCTCTCTCTCCCTCTCTCTCTCTCTCTGCCTCTTGTGGGATTCTATCTCTCTCTCCCTCTCTCTGCCCTTTACTCACTTCCAGCACTTTCTCTCTCTCTCTCAAAAAAGATGAAAGAAAGAAGAAAAAAAGAAAGAAAAGAAAAAAGAAAAGAAAAGAAAAGAAACAAAGGAGGAAACAAGGAAAGAAAGAAGGAAAGAGTTTAGAGATTTTGAGCTGGGGCAGTGCATTAGTTTGCTAGGTCTGTCATTACAAAGTACCATACCCTGGGTGGCTTAAACAGCAGAAATTTATTTCCTCATAGTTCTAAAGGCTAGAAGTCCATGATCATGGTGTTGGTGGGGTTGATTTCTTCTGATGGCCATATTCTCCCTGTGTCTTTATATGGTCTTTCCTCTGTATGTCTGTGTCCTAATTTCCTCTTCTTATAAAAACACTAGGCATATTGGATTAGGTCTACCCTAACGACCTCACGTTACTTTAATTACCTCTTTGAAGATCTATCTCCAAATACAGCTGCATTTTGAGGTACTTCAACATATGGATTTTATGGGAACACAATTCAGCCCATAACAGCCCATAGAATGCTCAAATGGAGATGTCTCCAACTGTGAGGTTTAGAAAAGAGATTTGGGCCCAAGATCGAAATGTCTGGGGGTCATTAAAGGCAAAAAGAGTAGATATGAGAATGTGAAGTTCAATGCTGTGTGAGAGGAGAGAGGGCCAAGGATAGAACCCTGAAAACAACACATCTAGTGATGGCCTAAGGAAAAGAGACCCATCCAGGACATTGAGAAGGAGAAAGGGCCAGGAAGGAAGCCAGATGGGTGTTGGGGCTGCAAAAACCAAGGTGTCTCAAGAAAGTATGAACTGGGATCAATAGTGTTACATGTTCCCAAAAAGTAGAGTAAAATAAATTTAGCCAGCAGCACAGACATTACTGACCTTGGTGGCCAAGCACATTCAAGTGTCAAGGGAATAGAAGCTAGGTTTGAAAAATGAAGGAATGATGGGGCGCCTGGGTGGCTCAGTCAGTTAAGCATCCAACTTTGGTTCAGGTCATGATCTCACGGTTCATGGGTTTGAGCCCTGCACTGGGCTTGGTGCAGACAGCTCAGAGCCTGGAGCCTGCTTCAGATGCTGTGTCTCCCTCTCTCTCTGTGCCCCTCCCCCACTCACACTCGGTTCTCCCTCTGTCTCTCAAAAATGAATAAATGTTAAAAAAAATTAAAAAGAAAAAAAAAAGAAAAATGAAAGGACGCAGGTAAGTGTAGATAACACCCGTCATGAATTTGGCCGTGAAAGCGGAAAGCAAAGGTGATCGTTGGAGGGGGAAATAAATATTTCTCCATTCTTTAAGAGATTATGTAATTTATTTTTAATATAAATACACAAACAGTACAAAATTCAACAGCTACAAAGAAGAATGCAATGAAAGGTAGATCTCTCTGCCAGGACTCTTCCCTTGCCTCCAGATGTGCTCTCTTCTCCACCCTGCTCCTCGCCCCAGAGGCTGGACTTCATGAAGGACATCAATGATTTCCTTGCACTGTGGCTTTTGGTTGTATGCACAGAAACGTCCCTCATACGGTTTGCCCCATGACAGAGGTTGGAAGGCAGGAGGAGAGTAGGGAAGCTGTGAGTAAGCCATAGTGTCTTCTCCTGTAGTCACCATAGGGCCATGGCTCCTATCACGCAGGTCCCTCTACACTGCCACCTTCTGTGGGTTTCAGGAAAGTCCACACACCTTCAGCAGGAGCCATGGTAATGACTTCTGCTGCTGCCTTCCCTGGGGTGCAGTTTTGTAAATAGTCCTTTTTTGGCCCCTCTTCAAAATACCCACTTTAAGTGTGCTTTCAGTTGTTTGCTAGGATTCTTTTCTTTTTTTTAATGTTTATTTATTTTTGAGAGAGAGAGAGAGTGTGTGAGGCAGAGCAAGGGCAGAGAGAGAGGGAGACAGAGGATCCCGAAGTGTGCTGGGGCTTGAACTGAGAGATGATGGAACTGAGAGATCATGAGCTGAAGTCAGACGCTTAATCAACTGAGCCACTCAGGGGCCCCTCTTGCTGGGATTCTAAGACACAGTCGCCCTCCTAACTTTGTTCTTGTTACCCAGTTCCCCTCCCCAGATACAAATATAGCCATCACCTTCTGTGTTTATTCCTAGAGATATTCCATGCATTACAAAAGCATTTTCTATACATACATGTACCTATATATATGCATATATTGTTTTAAATTATTTTTACACAAATTTGTATCATTAACTGCCTCTCCTGCACATTACTTTCTTTTCCTTTTTATCTTAAATATGGAACTTCTAAGCTTCCTGATTCTTTTTTTCTATAGTTGCACAGAATATAGTGGTTATACATGCACATACACACACACTTCTGCATACGTTTATATTTCTAGAAGTGGAATTTCTGGGTCAAAGGAGCCATGCATGTAATTATGATATATATTGCCATATTGCCCTGCATAGAGGGCAATTTAAACTCTCAATAGTTTTGAAACTGTTTCCTCCTATGTCCCCTTACCACACATTTTCTTGAATCCTTTGATCATTCCTAATTTGGTAGGTGAGAAAAGTGTCTCATTTGGTTTAAAAAAATTATTTTAATGTTTATTTATTTTTGAGAGAGACAGAGCGTGAGCAGGGGAGGGACAGAGACAGAGGGAGACACAGAATCCAAAGGAGCTCCAGCCTCTGAGCTGTCAGCGCAGAGCCCAACGCAGGGCTTGAACTCACGAACCATGAGATCATGATCTGAGCTGAAGTCAGACGCCTAACCGAGCCACCCAGGTGCCCCTCATTTTGGCTTTAAATTTATGTTTCTCGTGTTATGTGTGAGGTTGGGTGCATTTCTTTAAAATACATTTGTACTGACTTTTCAGTGAACTCTTCATTTTTTACTGGGTTATAAGAACTTTTTAATTGATTTATATGAGCTTCTAATTGGAAAAAAAAAACTGAATTGATTTGCAAATATTTTCCCAGCTTGTTATTTTTCCTTTTTTTTTTTTTTTTTCTTCTATGGCTTCTTGGTTTTCTATCATAGTTTTAGACAGGGTTCCTCCTCAGACTGGGATGTTTCAGTCCACAATTTCAGATACTATTAGGTGACTTCAAGTGCTGGGGGTGTCCATGAAGGTGTCCATGGGGGTGTCCATGAAGCCTCTAGAGACAAGGTTCTGTTGCTGCTGAGGTAGGACACAAACCATCCACATAGACATTGAAGTTTCTCAGGAAAATGGGAGAACATGGGAAGGGTAAGGAAAAAAAAAAGATGCTGTGATTGAAGGGAGTGACCAGAAGTGGGGAATGGCAGCAGAGTAGTGAGGACAGGACAGCTAGACTTGAGGCTTGGAGACACAAGAGCTTTGTGACACAGAGTAATGGCCATGAGTAAAGAGGACACAAACTCCCATCTCTCAACTCTGAGAATGGGAAACTTCCTCTCAAAATGGCTCCAAATGAAATCAAGTCCTCAGAGGTCAGTTAAAGTAGGAGGTAAAGAAAACTTCGATGAAGGCTTGAGAAGTAGGGTAATTGGTAAATCATGAAAGGTGGCTTAGAGGTTGCAGCAGGAAGTGTAGAAGAGGGGAGGTTGAGTCAGACAAGAAGAACTCAAGAAACAGTCTTGAGTAGAGATTATAGAAAAGATTCGGTATGGGGTGTCTAAATCCTGGGCAGTGACTGTGGTTAGCAGGGACCCTTACTGGGCTACAAGAATGAATGTTAAAAATGTCTGTCCCCAGCAGGTCCCTGGAGCAGTAACACCTGGGCTGGAACGGGTCAGTTTGTCATCTCAGGAACACAGAGAGATTTGCCTCTAGAAGGGTTAAGTTTCAGCCTCCTTTGGTTGGTTCTCAGGGAAAGTTCTGGATCCTAAACTGACAGGTCTGTGGGTGCTCAAGTAAATAAACAGTGGCCTGCAAGGGCAAAGGCCTGTCACTAGGAGGTGGGTCTGCGTGCCTCCTTGTGGTACGTGTGAGGGTGGGGTGCCTGAGGGCAGAGAGGTGAGCTGCTTGGGGGTCACACTGCATCAAAGCCCTTCCCTTAAGCTCTTTGATAATGTAGATGAGTGTTTCTCATCCATTCATCCATCCACCTAGCCATCTACCTATTAATCTATTTACCTCTATTTAAAATCAGCAATCTTTTTTATGAGTCGGAATTCCTTAAATATTGCAGAAATCTGATTGTTCATTAATTCAGACTGGCCCTCCACCATGCCATCCGGACAAACTAAGTCTAAAAAACAGAATCCCAGAACATCTCTTTGATTCAATATCAAAGAATGACCAAAAATGGGGCACCTGGCTGGCTCAGTCAGTAGAGCACACGACTCTTGATCTAGGAGTTGTGAGTTCCAGCCCCACATTGGGCATACAGCCTACTAAAAAAACAAACAAACAAAAAGAGGCAATTTAAATATCCCAGTTTTTGCCTTTCACAACTTTTGACAGGCTTCATGTTCACTCTTACAGGTACAGGCAAAAGATGGAGTGACCATATTTTTCTTTTCCTGACATACTCTGCCAAGTAAAGGCTATGTTTCCCACTGCAGTATTTTACTACAGTAAATTTTAACTTTTTTGTGTGGCCATAAATTCTTTTGAGACTCTGATGAGGGCTATAGAAACATCCTCGGCAGAAAAATACATGCACACAAACACAAATGTTTGTCTGTTTTTTAAGTAGGCTCCATGCCCAACTGGGGTTGAACTCATGACCCAAAGATCTAAATTTGTATGATCTATCAACTGAGCCAACCAGGTGCCACCCCCCTGCCCTCGTCACACACACAATTTTGTGCCCTATTTCAGGTGGTTTCTGGAACCTCAGAAGCCTGTCTGTAGGCCTCAGACACCACAGAGACTGTCTTAGAGTTAGGAAAATAAATGGAGATCTCACATGATATCAGTGAGCTCTATGTCCATTAGGTTCTGTCAACAATAACGAAAATTCAAATCTAACAAAATGGAAACATCTGGTATCCATATTTACCTTGTAACTCTTCACCCACACCACCCCCCCCCCCACCCCCTCAGCTCTGCCGCATCATCTTGAGAACATATTTTCTTTCTTTGGGTCCAACTGGTGCCTTTTAGCTCCTAAACAGTGGCTCATTTATAAGTGCTCATCCTTTTCTTGCTGGGACACAAAGGCTTTATTGATCTCACAATAAATTATTTTGCTTGATTTTCATGAAAATCTTCAGTGTCAGGATTTTTTTTTTTTTTTTGATACAGAGAAGGCTTGCATGGCATTTCCATCTCATTAATTATAATCAACTAAGAATCTCCTTTCTAATAAAGTCACATTGTTAAGTTAATAAAAGCAATTACTTGTTGGTTGTACTTCCTTCCATTTGGTCTTATTTCCATGTTTATTTCTACATCCATATTTTCTTAGGATTCTTAGATTTTGGACTTATTTCTGTAAGCCTATAATGATACAAATATGTTTTATGGAATTGCAGGGACCGCACCAGTCCAAGTTTGAAAAGTATTTCCAGTAAGCATAACTTGCCCCTGTGCCTGGTTACCAGCAGTCTCCCTAAATCTCTACCTGATGCCTCTCAATGTTGTTCCAGGTCAACAGTAGCATGGAAACCCTCTCGAGTGTCCCTAGTATACATTATAAAGACATTCCAAACAGTGTCCAACACTATGACTTTTTGCTTGACTAAGATATTTTTGATATGTAGTATTTTAATACTTTTCTTCAATTTATTAATACAGTAGCAAAACCTATAGCTATAATATAGAAAGTAAGGATATAATTTTATTCTGGGTCTTTAAAGCATTTTACTAAGTTGCAATTAGTAGCATGTTGTAGTTATAGTCACAGAAATGTAACAAAGCTCTAAGAGAACTAAGGCAAATAGCCCAGACTACAGACCTTGTGAAGCTCTGTTTGATTGAAATGCTTGAAGATGTTACCTTGCCTACAGACAATTCAGATAAGTGATAATAAGCCAGTTGTGTGTGGTCATACTACTATGACCATAGAATGCCGCAGATATCAGGGACAAGTATAAAAGTAGTGAAGGTCACAGGCTCAGGAATCAGACTGCCTGGGTTCAGATCCTAGCTGCATCTTGATAGTTGTGTAATGCTGAACACAGTTTAATAGCCCTGTGAAACTGGAGTGGACAGCAGTCCCTCCCTCACGGGACTGCTGTGAAGTTTAAATGAGATAATACACACAGAGGCCTTCACACAAGGTCTGGTGTTCCATAAAAGCAAAAGATTACAATAAGTGGCCAATATTACTTATGGATCTTTTTTAAAAAACAGTATGAGACAGGATTCACATTAGTTGATGAAGAATTTCTTTGCTAGACCAATTCAGTATCACAATATTCGTTAACATTTTCTCTATTTTGAAACTTCCAAAATGACAGAAAAATTGATGGACTAGTACAATGACTATATGTACACCCTTCATCAAAATTCACCATTTGGTAATGTTACTACATATACTTTCTCTGTGTTTATACACAAGCACACACACACTCCCAGAAACCTAAATAAATATAGCTTTTCCCAAACTCCTGAAAAGTATTTAACCTGTCTTTATCCACTGTTCTCATTTTCTCCTTATCCTTTTCTAACAGTATGGCCTGTTTTCATTTTTAAACCCTTTGGGTTTTTTTAAATTTTTTTAATGTTTATTTATTTTTGAGAGAGAGAGAGAGAGAGAGAGAGATTGATTGTGAGTGGGGGAGGGGCAGAGACAGAGGGAGACACAGAATCTGAAGAGGCTCCAGGCTCTGAGCTGTCAGCGCAAGCACCCCTTCATTTTTAAATCCTTTGGATGAGAGTTGCAGATATCTTGTTTTTCAGTACCTACATATCCAACTACTATACGCAGTTCCTAAGAATAAGGACATTGTCTTTCAAAAACACAATGTTATCACACATAAGAAAGTTCATAATGGGGGCACCTGGGTGGTTCAGTCGGTGTCCGACTGTTGATTTTGGCTCAGGTCATGATCCTAGGGTCCAGGGTCATGGGATCAAGCCCTGCATCAGGCTCCACACTGAGCATGGAGCCTGCTTAAGATTCTCTCTCTCTCTCTCTCTCTCTCTCTCTCTCTCTCTCTCCTCTCTCTCTCTCTCTCTCTCTCTCTCTCTCCCCCCCCCCTCTGCCCCTTCCCCTGTCCACACATGCTCTCTCTCTAAAAAAAAAAAAAAAAAAAAAACCAGTTCATAGTAATTCCATAAAGTTATCTCAGATCTAGTCTATGTTCAAATTTATGCAATTGTCTCAAAAATATTTTATAGGTGTTTTGTGATTGCTGTTCTATTCAAAATCCAATCAAAGTTCTTGCATTGCACTGATCACTTTCAATCTACACCCCAGTACAGGTCAGGTAACTTGTAGAATGTCTCACATTTTGGATTTGACTTTTCCCTTATGGACAGTTTCTTTTAGTTTGTTCCCAGTGCCCCTGTAGTCCTGACTCCCTGTGCCTAAAGTCGGCCACTCTTGTAAGGATCCCTAAATCACTGGTTTCCTTTGCATGGGATCTTCCCTTCAATAAATATTTGTTTAGGTTATTTACCCCCACCCACTAAATGGTAATATTGACTCTAGGTTCGGATGTTATGGTAAGGCAAACTACAATAAACTAAGATTTGATTTAGCTGTGATAGAAAACGCAAGCAGCGGTAGTTTATTTTTTTTAACGTTTATTTATCTTTGAGACAGAGAGAGACAGAGCATGAATGGGGGAGGGTCAGAGAGAGAGGGAGACACAGAATCTGAAACAGGCTCCAGGCTCTGAGCCATCAGCACAGAGCCCGACGCGGGGCTCGAACCCACAGACTGCGAGATCATGACCTGAGCCGAAGTCGGACGCTTAACCGACTGAGCCACCCAGGCACCCCTTGCAGGGGTAGTTTAAACAAGCTGATATTCATTCATTCTCTCTCTCCCCTTTCCTCTCTTGTTCCCTTCCTCCCTACCTCCACTGTCTCTTTTCATCAAAGTCTGGAGGAGGACAGCCTCAGGCTGATACAGTAATGCACTTATCAGGCTCCTCTGACTTGGTGCTCCAGCTCTGGGTCTGAGCTGATTGTTCCAACTTAAGCCACCATGTCCCCTTTCAGCTAGCTGGAGGGAGGAAAGGCAAGAAAAAGTGCACTCTCCCTACTGACACTTCGTGGAAGTTACACATACCATTTCCACTCACATCTCATTGGCCATAATTAAGTTATATGGCCACATCTAGCTTCAGGGAAGGTCAAGAAATGTAGCTAAAATAAGGGGTCCTGTTGCTACAGAGGGAAGAAGAGATTTAGGGGACACTCACTAGCCTTGGCCAACTCTATTAACAGAGGCAGGTGGTCAAGAGGGTCACTGAGAGGGGTGCCTGGTGGCTCAGTCGGTTAAGCATCCAACTTCAGATCAGGTCGTGATCTCACAGTTCATGGGTTCAAGCCCCATATCGGGCTTTGTGCTGACAGCTCAGATCCCGGATCCTGCTTCAGATTCTGTGTCTCCCTCTCTCTCTGCTCCTCTCCTGTTCGTGCTCTGTCTCTCTCTCTCTCTCTCAAAAATAAACATCAAAAAAATTAAAATAAAAAAGAGGGTCACTGAGAAATCATCACAGGGAAGAAAAAAAAGGGAGGCTCTTCAGGCATTGGAAATGAAAACAGACCATATTCTTAGAAAAAGATAAGGGAAATTGAGACTAAAAAGAGAGGCAGATTAAATGCAGAACCTCAAGAAAAACTGCATTTATTTATTTGGGTTTTTGTGAAGGTAGTAGTAGCCCCAACGTAAAGTAAATGTGCACAGCTTATCATTTAAAAATAACCAGTAATAACCTGTTGGATTATCCAAATTATTTGACTTCATTGAAATTTCACTGAAATATATTGCCAGCATTTCATTCACTCATTTTCCCACTCAACAAACAAATATCAAGGTCCAGGCACTGAGCTGGGTCAGGGCATATAACAGTGAAACAGGACAATGGTCCAGCCCACATAGTGTGTATATGAAACAGAATTTAATCAACTATTTACACAAATAAATCTAAGTCTATAATTGTGATAAGTGCTACAAAAAAAAGGGAAAATGGTATAATGTTAAAAGGGGTATCTGCCCTAGTCAGGAATGTTCCCAGAGGAGGTGATGCTTCCGAGAGGAGGTGATGCTTGGGCTGAGGCCTGAAGGAGAAGTACAATGAACTAAGCGGGGGAGGCAGGACGCTGGTTAGGGAGTTTGAATGTGCTTGAGCGGAGGGAGAACTGAGTGGAATGTAACCACACCGAGACTTGAGACAAAGAGTGAAACGCTACTCTGGCTGGCTACCTTTCTTATAAGCAAGACAGGAAGTAAGAAAATATGCATGTATCTGTTTATTTGTGTAAAACATGTATGTACACGCATATGTGACAAACCAAAAAAATAATGCACTTGGTTACCTGCCGTGAGTAAGTGGGACTGGAGTGGAAAGAATGAGATGTATGAGGTATGGGAGTAGAAAGGACAGGGGGGAGTAACAGTTCTCGGAGTAGAACTGCTTGTATAGTTCTGACTTTTAGAGACATGTTAATGGCACATACCCTAAAAGTAAATAATTTAAGTCAGCCAGGATGTTGGGGAGGGAGAACCCAAAAAGTAATACAAATAGCAACACATGAACCTAACTGAATACATATGATTAGAAACTAATTACAATGAACAACATAACCAGACTGAGGTGGATGGGGAAGAAAAGAACTAACTCAATGTAACTTTGGAAAATAGTATTTTAACTATATATACTAAGGTTAAATTAAATTTGTTTCTTGGGGTGCCTGGGTGGCTCGGTTGAGCAGCCAACTCTTGATTTTGGCTCAGGTCATGATTCCAGGGTCATGGGATCAAGCCCTGTGTCAGGCTCTGTGCTGAGATTCTCTCTGTCTTCCTCTACTTGAGATTCTTTCTGTCTTCCTCTACCTCTCTCCCCCACTTACGAGTACTCTAAAATTAAAATAATAATAATAAATTGTTTCTCATAGGAGTATGAGTTAGCAATTGTGAAATGATGAGTATTCTAGGATTGAGAAAATAAGTAAAATAAAGAAAGGAAATTCTAGAATAAATCCTGTGATGTTGGACTGCCATCAGAGGTATCAGAATGAATTCACAGTCATACACACACGGGGGGCTCCTGGGTGTGGGGAGAGAAACAAGCATAGATGTGTGCAGGAATATATATTCATATACCTAGCTCTGTCTGCTGAGGGGATCTAGAAGCAATGACACCCAGTAATATAAGGACACTTAGTGCTCAGATCTTGGTTTCTAAATACTATTCTCCAGGAAAAGGAATTGGGACTCCTTGAATGCCAGGGCTAGATCAGGACAAATACAAGTTGAGCCTGGAGTACCTGTGACACCAGACGTGAGAAAGTGCTTGAAAAATTGCAGGAACATGAAAGGACGTGAGAAGGGTTTCCAATGGCCAAATCTGGGACAATTTAAGTAATGACAATGATAGCAATAGGTTATAACCCATATAAGACAATGTCCATGAGTCCATACTAATAAAAATAATTAAATCAATGAGGAAATGGGGGAGAAGGGACAGTTCTTTCTTTCAGAATTCCATTAATAAGTGTAGATGATGAAAATTACCACTAAACAAACACCACAGTCATAAGTGTTTCAAGAATCATCAATGGATCATAAAACTAGTGGGCAGAAGCATGAAAAACAGAGTATTTACACATTATCAAGGTATCTCACAATACGGTGAGATACATCATACAGGGAAAAAATATAACTTATGGTGAAGAAATCTGCTAGACACCACCTTAGCTGAATGATCAAGCTTAACATCACCAGTAACAAGACATATTGACATCATGTGTCTCCTGACAGGACGCCCTGAGAAAGGCACATCATTTCGGTGATATTCTTGCCAAAAACACATTACCTGAATTTAATTGTGAAGAAAAATCAGAAAAACAAACAAGTTGAGGTACATTTTAAACAAATGTCCAGTGCTCTGTCAGTCTCAAAGTCATGAATGACAAAGACAGAAAGAGGAACTGTCCCAAATTAAAGAAGATTCAGAAATGACAATTTAATGCAATGTGGGATCTTGTTTCCCCCTAAAAAAGACACTAATGGGACAATTAATAAAACTTCAATAAGATTTGTAGATTAGGTTGTAATCTACAAATTAGAAATGTGTCAAAGTTAATTTTCTGGGTTTACTGTATTGTGGTCAAAGATAACATTTGGGAAGCTGAATGAAGGGTATATCGGAACACTTTGAATTATTTTTGGAACTTTTTTTGTAAGTCTCAAATTATTTTATAATTATTTTTAAACTTTTTAAAAAAGTTTTATTTATTAAGAAAGAGAGAGAAAGAGAAAGCAGGGGAGGGACAGGGAGAGAGAAAGAGAATCCCAAGCAGGCTCTGCACTGTCAGCACAGAGCCTGATGCAGGGCTCAAACTCATGAACCATGAGATCATAACCTGAGCTGAAGATGCCTAACCGACTCAGCCACCCAGGCGCCCCTTTAATTATTTTTAAATGCAAAGTTTAAGATAATGCGAAAGAACTATAACGGACTCTTCTGTTACTGAAATCCAGCATATACTTGTCAAAAAATAAACAATGAAGCTTGAGAGGCAGGCAGGGCCAGATCATGTCTGGACTTGGTAGCCATGTTAAGGGATTTAGGTCTTTTACCTTAGGAGCAATGAAAAACCACTGAAGGGTTTTAAGAAGAGGCTGGCATTGAGTTCGTTTATCAGTGAGGGCCCAAACAGGAAACAGATGGCACATCTGAAATAAGATAATTTGAGGAAGATTTATTTACAGAAGACTATAAAAGTGTGGGTATAGGGAGCCATCCAACTAAAGCCAACAGGTGGGTAGAGCAAAAAAAGGGAACTCAAGCTGATAAGGAGCAGTTAGTCAAAGAGGGTGAAGTCCTGAAAATAAAGGAGAAAGGTAAAAGAAGGGAAGTAATCAACAAAGTCAATGAGTAAAAGCTGAAACGTGGTCTCTAGGTATTGTCACCTGGTCAATTTGTGACTGTGGTGAGAACAGTTTCAATAAAACAATAATGGAGGAAGGCAGACCAGAGTAAGCTGAGAAGTTACAGAATGAGGAAATGGAGACAACTCTTTTGATATGTGTGGCTGTGTTGGGGAGGGGAAGGAAACATAGGGCAGACATCATTCCGTAAGCTTTCCAATTATCCATTGTGAAATCAACTGGAACAGTGGGAACACCTTGAACAAATTTTCTAAAGCAAGATACCTACAAAGAATGGCTCTCTGTGGAGTCTGAAGCTTATCTACAAAATGACTCTGTTAACAAATCATAATCAAACAAAATGTTCAACCTTAGTACCCAAATGGCACCCCTCCCGTTTTCCAAATCCAAACACGTTCATCAAAAAATA
The DNA here is from genome assembly GCF_018350195.1 of Panthera tigris. Taxonomy (NCBI): domain Eukaryota; kingdom Metazoa; phylum Chordata; class Mammalia; order Carnivora; family Felidae; genus Panthera; species Panthera tigris. The sequence goes on from NC_056664.1 coordinate 88,840,055, forward strand.
GAAAGTCTCTTAAGATCACAGGTTGCAACGATATTGACGTTTTCATTTGAGAGCACTCAGGCATGATTTAGGGGACAAAGTGATAGCATTTCTAGCGCCTCAAGCAAACGTCTAGACATAAATTAAAAGATTTAAAGAAGATTCTTTTGTTATGTTTTGTCCTCAGGAAAAATATAGACCACACAAATACAGCAATGTTTTACATCCCTGCATAGCACCTATTTTCCCCAGAACATAGTAACTTTGGGAAAAATCAAAGCTTTAGTAACAACTGCCATTGCTTTTTATTCTAGTCTCTTAACCACGTTAATTTCTAGAATCCTGACTCTAGAAGGCTCTTTCAGGTTCCAAAGGGGTTTAGCATGTATGTGCTGGGTGCTGGATCCCACTGCTCCTTGTGCAAGTTTTGGGAAAAGCGACACTACTTGACCTCTCTCTTGTCACCACCTGTCTTGCCATGTTCCTGCCATCATTCATAGCTACTTCTAAGTGCTGAAAGTTTCGTTCTCCTAGTGCTTGTAGCATTTTGAGCCAACCTTAAATGGTCTAATAGTTTTGATCATTGTAGTCTCACTGAGCAATCTGACTCCCTCCAGGACCACAGGTGGTCCATGGTCCAGGTGACTTCCTAGCTTCCCACAGTTGTTCCCTTCACCCCAAACTAAGATTGCCTGCCAGTTCACCTTCTTACTCTCTCAGCCTTGTTCTTTTTCATTCTAAGACAGGTTTACAGTCTCTTTTGCTGGACTCTGAGTCGTAAAGTCTCCATCATTTTTTCTTGCAGGACATTCTCATGAACCCAGAGTTCCTCAGGGAAGGTTTGCAGATTAAACTCCCCAGCATAGCCTAATTGCTAGATTACTGCTTTTCAAAAGGTGGTAGTTCTCAAAATTAAAAATTTGCAGCTGGGCAATCCTCACTCTACAAATATACATTTTAAAAAACTGTAGTATCTTTTTGAGCCCATTTCTCCTGAAATTTGGTTGAAATTGGCCTGAAAGATCAAATTAGGTTATACACGGAGGGCATGAAATTTTCATCGCTTCATTCCACTGGAAGTCAAGTGAAACACAGAAGTAGCTGATACTGAATCATCCTGAATTTCCAGCACTTAACAATGTATTTTTAATAACTGAAAGTTAGTGTTTTCTTTCCTCTAAAATAAATATATTTGTTTGGGGGACTGCTTTTTAATCAATTTCAGTGCATGGTTCTTAGATTAATCTTTTATACCAACACTTTTTTTTTTTTTTCCTAAGAGAAAGAACAAGGAAGCTTTGTTTTTGTAATAAAACTACTAGAATTCAGACTAAGAATCTAACTTTAAATGGAGGTCAATGGAAGCTCCTAATTTTTAGCACCCTAGTTACACAATAGCATTTGTGTGGGGCACCTGGGTGGCTTAGTCGGTTAAGCATCTGACTTCAGCTCAGGTCACAATCTCGAGGTTTATGAGTTCGAGCCCCATGTCAGACTCTGTGCTGACAGCTCAGAGCCTGAAGCCTGCTTCGGACTCTGTGTGTGTCTCTCTCTCTGCCCCTCCTCTACTCACTCTATCTCTCTCCCCCTCTCTCTCAAAAATAAATAAATATTAAATTTTTTTAAATTAAAAAAATCTTATGGTAAGTAAATAAATATCTGATTTCATTAAAAAAATTTCACAGTAGCAAGTGAAATTAAATTTCCTCTTTTAATTCTTTAAATTTCAGTTTTCTCCCCTAAAATACTTTTGAGAATAAGCAAATGACATGCCAAGATGGCTGGGAAGTGTTTGCCTGGAGAGCTCAATCTAACAGTGACAAAGGAAGATAGAAAACATGAGCTTAAAGGTAAAAATGCTAGGAAGTTAAAAGCTTACCTTCTACCTGGGTCACATGAATTCAGTCCATGTTTGTCACACTGGGTCAACAGCCTCTATGAATGCCCTCATATAGCATCGGGACTTTCAGAAAAAGCCAGAGACTCTCAAATTTCAAGAGGCATAAAAATATATTTCAAGTCAGTCCCTTTAATTATAAAAATGTTAGCCAAAGAAGAAAATATCCATGACTGAATTTTTAATTGAGCCTTAAAAAGTCCTTTCTACTTAAAAAAAAAAAGTCACAATAAAACATTTATGGAACTGCATAGAAGTATGTCCAACATAATCCAAATTTCTTGATTTTAATGTTTGAATTGAAATCCAGCATACATTTAACTATCCATTTGCTTTCCAACAAACTAAAATTTAAAGGAAAAAATACATTTTCTCTTCCCAAATATAAGTGGCATAAAACTATATTTGGTTTCTTAAGTCAGAAGCATAAATGCCTTTAGCTAAAACCCAATAAAGAACACAGATAATGCAGATTCCTTTAAATTAAAACACATTACAGCATGTTTATATATATATATGTGTGTGCATATATGCTGGATGAGTATATATAATTTGTAAAATGAAGTAAAATATGCACATTCTATTTATATAACCAAGGCTGAGGAATTTAAACGCCTAGATTATACAATACCTTGACAAAACTTTTTTTTTTTTTTACCATATATCATAAAATAATCCCTTGAAAGTAGCTACTAGATGAAACAACAAAAACTTTTATCCAAGGTTTAGCCCTTTTTATGGACTTTCTTTTCTTCATGATCCTCCCACAAAAGAGAAATTATATATTTTTTCCAAATGTGAACACCAGACTTTCAAGCCATAGTATGCAGAACTTAGAAACCATTCATTTCTTCAACTCCTCCTGAGCACCTGCGTTGGTGGAGTCTTGGCCTCTAAGCTCCTCTGTTTCCCCCTTGAAAACAAACTCATCAGGCACTGGGTGATCCTGTACCCCGGATTTCACAGCATGAGCTGCATAGTTAAGACTGGTGTTTTCACTCCAATGCCAGTAACCTGAGAATGGGTTGTAGAGCATTCCTGCCACACTTTGAACTGACAGACCATCTGAAAATAAATAAATAAATAAATAAATAAATAAATAAAATCAGAAAGAATAGATTTAATAAGTATTTATCTTCCAAATGCCAAGACTCTAATGCAACTCTGTATTTAAAAAGGATTCCTGACTCAACGGGAAAAAATACGCACAGATCATTCCTTACTGTAACACAGAACATAAAACTCTAAAGCAGACTGCTTGGGTTCAAATCCCAGCCTGGCACCTATTAGATGGTGATGCTGAGCAAGTCACTTAACCTTTCTGAATCTCGGTCTTCTCACATGGACAGAACATATATTCATAGAGCTGTTGGAATTAGATGAGGTATGTGTATAAAGTAGCACAGTGCTCGGAATTTGGTAAGTACTTAATAAACATAAGCTGTTATTAGAAAACATCTGCCAAAAGTTGATTGTTCCTATAAAGCATCTTAAAATACTTTTTCCTCCTGTTTTCAACAATACACTTACAGAAATCTTTAGAACTTCCTACATCACAGTGGACTGATAATAATCCAAGTAAAATCGGTTTTGATATACTGTTATATGAAAACAAAACCCGAGACATACATGAGTTTAAGTACTCAAATGGGATACCAAATGCCAACTAAATATTCTTACTTGACAGGAATTTCACACGTAAATCACAAGCTCACAATGTGCAAAGCAGAGCTAAGCACTGCAAGGCGTACAAAAAGGACAGTCTTGCCTTCATAGGCCACACAGGGGCTTAAAAATACCCAAAGAACCGTAATAGAAGGCATGCTGTAAGTATCAAAAAATACTCAAAATGTGACCAAGAAGTTCAAAATATATCTGAGTATGGAAGAACCAGAAAAAATAACATGTAAGATAAGCTGATACACACAGGGCCTCAACAGGACAAACTAAGGATGTGTAAATAATAGACATTTGTACCTGATCCTTCAACAACTGAGGACTAAGCAAGCCAAAAAGTATTCATTGATCATCTGTGATTTGCTTGGCCCTCGGTTAGGTGTGCCCAGTAAGACAGAAGTGGTATCTAATACTTAATCCTAACTTCAAGGACTTTATGATCTGGTTAAGAGATGAAACCACCATCCAAGGAATAGTGGCCCATTTAATTAAGGGCTAGGTTGTGTGATTAATAATTATAGGTACATGAAAAGTTCAGTTAGGCCTTGAAAACTGGAAAAATTCTCAATACTTACTTGATTCCAAAATGCTTTCTAGCTTTTCAGGTGATACAAACTTCTCCCATGTATGAGTACCTTTTGGTACAATACCTGCAATTTGCTCTGCAAAAACAATTCCCAAGGCATAGGACAGCTGTGTTTTGTTGATTGTGGTAATGAATAAAGAACCACCAGGCTAAAAAAAAAAAAAAAAAAAAAAAAAAAAAAAGTATGGACAGAAGTAACATTTTAGATGTCAGGAGTATCATTTAGGTAAAGGCTTGGCTTCCTCCACCTCCTCCTTCCTTCCAAATAATTTAAGTGCAATTAAGATACATAAGTATAAAGTGTAAGTTACCAAAATACTTTTCTTTTTTCTTTTGGGAAACTCATTATTAAAGGCAGTCTACTACAGATGTACTCACTGGGTTTATGCAACAGTGCTTACAACTTCTTAAAATCACACTCCTGTGACATGTTTATAGTATATACTTTCTTTTATACGTATCAAATATTTTTATAATAAAAATATAGAAATGAGATCAGGCTACTCTTCCTTGTTACATGTCCACATTTACGGACTAACAACACTGTTTTCTCTTTGGGTCCTGAGTCCGTCTAACTTGTTTGGTGCAGCATACACCCCCGCTCTCATGCAGGTAACGCCAAGGGTCCTCTGACAAAAATGTTAGCGATTAAGGTTCGAGAGTTTTTTGTTTTGTTTTGATTTTATTAGTGTAAAGAATACAAAGAGATCAATATAAGCACTTAGATGAATACAAACCATTTATGAGACTATTTAGTCTGCCATTTTTTAGCGGCTGTATATGGTGTTTCCTATATTTATTCCCACAAATGGCAAACAGTAATGTCTCCTCCCTATTTTACATATTCTCATTAGTCCGATGGGGATAAAGTCACAAAGGTTCCTTGCAAAATAATTATCTATACATATGTGTGCATATAGATATATAAAGAGAGAGAAAATATCTCAAATACCACCCCAAAACCAAAAAAAAAAAAGATGAGACCCTGAAATATTGCAATGTGCCTTTATATTAAAAACTGAAATGTAAGATATTAGATATATAAGATACTATTGTAACTTTTCTATCTAAAACTCTAATATTCTAAAATATCTTATTAAGAATCACTTATATATGGGGCTCCTGGGTGGCTCAGTTGGTTGAGCGTCTGACTTTGGCTCAGGTCATGCTCTCATGGCTCATGAGTTCAAGCCCTGCATCTGGCTCTGTGCTGACAGCTTGGAGCCTGCTTCAGATTCTGTCTCTCTCTCTCTCTCCCTCTGCCCCTCCCCTGCTCATGCTCTGTATCTCTCTCTCTCTCAAAATAAATAAACATTAAAAAAAACTTAAAAAAAAAAAAAAGAATCACTTATATGTTAGAACGCCTGGGTGGCTCAGTTGGTTAAGCGTCCGACTCTTGATTTCACTTCAGATCATGATCTCGTGGTTCGTGGGATTGAGCCCCACATGGGGCTCTGTGCTGTAAGCACAGAGCCTGCTTGAGATTCTCTTTCTCCCTCTCTCTCTGCCCCTCCCCCGTTTGCCCTCTCTCTCCAAAAATAAATTTTAAACAACAACAACAACAAAGAATCACTTACATGTCAATTATATCTCAGTAGAGCCATGGAAAAAAATCACTTATGAATATCTAGTCTGTGTCCTACAAAATCTTATTCTAAGGAAAAAGGGGTAAGCAATGGTCATTTTTTAAATAGGCTTTTTATTAATGCAAAAATTAGTTTTAAATTCCACAATGCCAGCATTCCTATTACGTGTCAAAGAATCTCCATTCACATATACTGACTGGTATATAACACAAAAAATAAGGAGTTTTGCTTGGAAGATAGAAGATAAGCCTAATAAAACTCATTCAAGAGGAAACACCAAGAAACTGTAACAGATTGAAGGAGACTAAGGAGACGCAGCAACTAAATGCAATGCAGAATCCTGGATTGGATCCTGAAGAGAAAAATGGCATTACCAGAAACACTAATGAAATTTAACAAGGTATGGGGGTGCATGGGTGGCTCAGTGTGTTGAGTGTCAGACTTCGACTCAGGTCATGATATCACAGTTCAAGCGTTTGAGCCCCGTGTCAGGCTCTGTGCTGACAGCTCAGAACCTGGAGCCTGCTTCTGATCTGTGGCTCCCTCTCTCTGCCCCACCTCCGCTCGTGCTCTGTCTCTCGAAAATGAATAAACATTAAAAAAAAAAATTTTAGGGGCGCCTGGGTGGCTCAGTCGGTTAAGGGTCCGACTTCAGCTCAGGTCACAATCTCGCGGTCCGTGAGTTCGAGCCCCGCGTCGGGCTCTGGGCTGATGGCTCAGAGCCTGGAGCCTGCTTCCGATTCTGTGTCTCCCTCTCTCTCTGCCCCTCCCCCGTTCATGCTCTGTCTCTCTGTTTCAAAAATAAATAAACATTAAAAAAAATTAAAAAAAAAATTTTTAACAACGTCTGCAGTGCAGTTAATAGTATAATGTGAATGTTAATTCCTCAGCTTTGAGAAATAGGGCTAGGACTATGGCGAGGCAGGTGATGTGCCTAAGGAACAAAATCGAAGGAAGCACTCACCTTCTGGAGTGGGCAAGTGCAGGGCTGGCATGTAGGCATGGATGTCTCCTTCAGCTTTGTGCCCCTAGCTCCTGTCCTTACTATGAAATGTTAACAGAAGAAACTGGGGGACAGATATATGGGAACATTCTGTACAATCTTTGTAATCTTCTCTAAAACCAAACTTATTTAAAAAGGAGTATTTCTAAAAAGCTCTAATTACGTAAGAGCTAAGCATTTCGTTCTTTTAGATCTTGACCTTTAGGGTGTTACCTCTACATTAACAACAGGGTTAGAATAACAACAACAACAGCAACAATACTTCAGGAGATTTATTTTTAAAAAATTTGGAACCACCTTGAGAGGACTATGTCTGTGGCAAATTATGTAAACGTAACAATGTAATGAGAAGAACCTGACTTGGAATCAAAAAATGTGACATTAAGCCCCACTTAAGTGCCTAGCGAACTTTGACATAAAGCCCAAGTGACCTCTGGATTCTTGAGGTAAGATGGTAGACTTGGAGGATCCTGAGCTCATCTCTTCCCACGAACACACGAAGGCAACAACTACATTAATGCACTTCATTCTGAAGCCTGGCAAAACAGCTCTTCCACAGCTAAAGCTATAGAGAAAAAGCCACATTGAGAAGGGTAGGAGGGGCAGAGATGTGGTAGGGAACGAAACCCTTGGCACGGAAACCTATAAATTGGAAGGGATATCACAGGCTCAGAGGTCTACCTTGAGAAGCAAGGGGATCAAGTCCCACCTTGGACACTCCTAGCCCCAGGGACCCACACTGACAAGATGAACCCCCATAATGTCTAGCTTTGAAATTCAGAGGGGTTTAACTCTGGGAGAGGCAAAAGTCTATAGGAAACCAAGACTATTCTTAAAGGGCTAGCACAATACCTCAGCCGGGCCAACATCCAGCACATAGACAGCAGTTTGAGAAGTACCAATGTTATACATGAAGGAGATTTATTGACTAATTTTAGGGCATGTGCTGGAAAGGCAGAAATCCACAGGAGCTTTCTTCAGCAATGGAAGTACTGGTAGGTGCCATTTTTCTTACCTTCCTTCAGCCTAGCTGGCCTGATACTTGTGGGAGCCAGTTCTGACACTCTCCATCTATCTTGCTACCACCTCTCACCCTGCCCTGGCATTCCCCTGTGGACCTATCTGCCCTGGAAGGTGACCCTCCAAAGTGACTCCCACCCTGCCACACCCAAAGCTACTGCCCCACCACACCTAGTGGCAGCACTCCTACCCTGGGGAGTGGATGGGCAGCGCCACATACCAGCATGTGGGCAGAAACTGCAGCTGAGCCACTCAGCCAGCGTGGCTGGGAAACTGCCCTGTATGCCAGTGTACCTGCGGAAGTCACAGCTGGTCACTGCAGACAGCTAGGCTGAGGATCAACCCTGCCTACCAGAACTTGCAGAGTTATAGCCCAGTCACAACATGAGGGCGCACAAAGCCCATACAGGGGACACCCAGACAGTCCCAAACAAGATAAACCCAAGGATATCCACACCAAGATACATAATAATTAAAATGTCAAAAAATGAAGACATGCCAGAAGGGAGTGGCATGATATATTCAAAGAGATGAAAATAAAAAACCTACAATTAAGAATACTCTACCTGGCAAGGTTAATATTCAGAATTGAAAGACAGATAAAGAGTTTCCCAAACAAAAGTTAAAAGAAGTTCATCAACCCTAAACTGGCCTTCTAAGAAATGTTAAAGGGATATCTTTATGCAGAAAAGAAAAGGCCATAAGTAGAAGTAAGAAAATTTTAAAAGGTAAAAAATTTCACTAGTAAAAGCAAATATATATATAGTAAAAGTAGTAGATCAAGCATTATAAAAGCTAGTATAAAGGTTAAAAGACAAAAGTAGTGGGGCGCCTGGGTGGCTTGGTCGGTTAAGCGTCGGACTTCGGCTCAGGTCATGATTTCACGGGCCGTGAGTTCGAGCCCCGCATCGGGCTCTGTGCTGACAGCTCAGAGCCTGGAGCCTGTTTCAGATTCTGTGTCTCCCTCTCTCTCTGCCCCTCCACTGTTCATGCTCTGTCTCTCTCTGTCTCAAAAATAAATAAACGTTTAAAAAAAAATTAAAAAAAAAAAGACAAAAGTAGTAAAATCAATTATATCTACAAAACTTAGTTAAGAAATACACAATATAAAAATATGTAAAATAAGGTGTCATAAAATGTAGAGGGGGTAGTAAAAATGTAGTGCTTTTAGAATGTGTTCAAACTTAAGTGACCATCAACTTAAAATAGACTTCTATATATGTAGAATGTTATATATGAACCTTCTAGTAATCAAAAACCAAAAACCTATAAGAGACACATGAAAAATAAAGAGAAAAGGAATCCAAGCATAGCACTAAAGACAGTCATCAACCACAAGGATAGAAAGCAAGAGAAGAACAGAGAATAAAAAAAAACAAAAAAAACACCTCAGAATACAATTAACATAATGTCATACCTATCAGTAATTACTTTAAATGTAAATGAACTAAATGTTCCAGTCAAAAGCCACAGAGTGATGAATGGATAAAAACACAAAACTTATCTATTTGCTGCTTCTAAGACACTGGCTTCAGACCTAAAGAGCATAAAGACCGAAAGTGAAGGGGTGGAAAAAGATAATCCATGCAAATGGAAGCAAAGAAAAAGAAAGCTGTAGCAATATATACATCAGACAATAGACTTTAGAACAAAGACTATAACAAGAGACAAAGGGCACTAATAATGATAAAGGAATCAATCTAACAAGAAAATATAACAATTGTAAATATATACACAACCAACAAGAGAGGACCTAAACACATAAAGCAAATATTAACAGACATAAATGGAGAAATTGCCAATAATATAACAGTAAGAGACTTTAATACCCATCCCACATACATCAATAGATAAGAGCATCCAGACAGAAAATCAATAAAGAAACAGCTCTTTTGATTTATACATTAGACCAGATAGACTTAATAGGGAGATACATAACATTCATGTAAAAATAGCAGAATAGGGGCACCTGGGGTGGCTCAGGCAGTTGAGCGTCCAACTTTGGTCCAGGTCACGATCTTGTGGTTCATGAGTTCGAGCCCCACATCAAGCTCTGTGCTGACAGCTCAGAGCCTGGAGCCTGCTTTGGATTCTGTGTCTCCTTCTCTCTCCGCCCCTCCCCTGCCCGTGCTCGCTCTCTCTCTCTCTCTTTCTCTCTCTCAAAAATAAATTTAAGGGGCGCCTGGGTGGCGCAGTCGGTTAAGCGTCCGACTTCAGCCAGGTCACAATCTCGCGGTCTGTGAGTTCGAGCCCCGCGTCAGGCTCTGGGCTGATGGCTCGGAGCCTGGAGCCTGTTTCCGATTCTGTGTCTCCCTCTCTCTCTGCCCCTCCCCCGTTCATGCTCTGTCTCTCTCTGTCCCAAAAATAAATAAATAAATAAATAAATAAATAAATAAATAAATAATAAATTTTAAAAAACATTAAAAAAATTTTTAATAGAATATACATTCTTTTCAAGTGCACATGGAACATCCTCCAGGATAGATCTCCTCAGGCCACAAAACAAAAATCAATCAATTTAAGAAGACTGAAATCATATCATCTTTTTTGACCACAACAGAAATAAACTAAAAACACTGGAAAAAACACAAACACATAGAGGCTAAACAATATGCAACAAAACAACCCATGGGTCAACAAAAAAATCAGGGAGTAAACTTAAAAAAATACCTGGAGAGATATGAAAATGGAAACAAAATGGTTCAAAATCTTTGGGACACAGCAAAAGCTGTTCTAAGAGGGAAGTTTATGGCAATGACTGACTCTAAAGAAACAAGAAAAATCTTAAATAAAACAATCTAACCTTACACCTAAAGGAACCAGGAAAAGAATAAACAAAGCCCCAAGTTAATAGAAGGAAGAAAATAATAAAGATCAAAGCATAAAAACATGAAATAGAGACTAAAAAAAAAAAGAAAATATCAATGAAACTTAAAGCTGGTTCTTTGAAAACACAAACAAAATTGATACACTTTTAGCCAGACTCATCAAGAAAAAAAGAGAGGATTCAAATAAATAAAATCAGAATGAAAGAAGAAAAGTTATAACTGGCACTACAGAAATGCAAAGGATTATAAGAACAACTATGAAAAATTCAATGCCAACTAACTGGACAACCTAGTAGAAATGGGTAAATACCTAGAAGCACACAATCTTCCCAGCCTGAATCAGGAAGAAATAGAAAATCTGAACTGATCAATTACCAGTAACAAAATTGAATCAGTAATTTAAAAACCCCCAAGAAACAAAAGTCCAAGATCAGATAGCTTCATAAGTGAATTTTACCAAATATTTAAAGAGTTAAAGCCTATCCTTTTCAAAACTATTCCAAAAAATAGAAGAGGAATAAATGCTTCCAAATTTCTTGTATAAGGGCAGCATGACCCTGATACCAAAACCAGACAAAAACACTGCAAGAAAAGAAAATTACAGACCAACATCCTAATAACCAAATTCAATAATACTTTAAAAGGATCACTCACCATGATCAAGTGGCATTTATTTCAGAGATGCAAGAATGGTTCACTATGTGCAAATGAACAAACATGATACAAGACATTAACAAAATGAAGAATGAAAATCATACGACCATCTCAATAGATGCAGAAAAAGCATTTGACAAAATTTAACATGTTTATGATAAAAATGTTCAACAAAGTGGGTATAGAGAGAACATGTCTCAACAGAATAAATCCATATGTGAAAAACCCACAGCTAACATCACATTCAATGATGAAAAGCTGAAAGCTTTTCCTCTAACATAAGGAAGAAGGCAAGGATGTCCACTCTTGTCACTTTTATCCAACATAGTACTGGAAATCCTAGCTGTAGCAATCAGCCAAGGTAAAGAAATAAAAGGCATTCCAATTGGTAAGGAAGAAGTAAAACTGTTACTATTTGCAGATGACATGTTATATATAGAAAACCCTAGACTCCACCAAAAACTATTAGAGCTAACAAATGAATTCAGTAAAGTTACAGGATATAAAATTAATTTAGAGAAATTGGTTGCATTTCTATACACTAATAATGAACTAGCAGAGAGAGAAATCAACCTCATTTACAACGGGTTCAAAAAAGAATAAAATACCTAGGAATTAATTTAACCAAGGAAGTGAAAGACCTAAACTCTGAAAATTATAAGACAATGATGAAAGAAACTGAAGACAACACAAATAAATGGAAAGATACACCATGCTTACAGATGGGAAGAATTAATATTGTTAAAATGTCTACATTACACAAAGCAATCTATAGATTCAATGCAATCTCTACCAAATTCCAAAAGTATTGGTTAAAGAACTAGAAGAAATAATCCTAAAATTTGTATGAAACCTCAAAAGACCCCAAATCTTGAGAAAGAATGAAGCTGGAGGTACATAACCCAAGATTTCAAACTATATCACAAACTAAAGTAATTAAAATAATATGGTACTGGCACAAAAATATATCAACAGAACAGAATGGAGAACTCAAAAATAAATCCAAGCTTATATGGTCAATTAACCTACAACAAAGGAGGCAAGAACATACAATGGAAAATGGTGCTAGGAAAACTTGACAGCTATATGCAAAAGAGTGAAACTGGACCACGTTCTTACACCATACATAAAAATAAACTCAAAATGGATTAAAGGCCTAAATCTAAGACCTGAAGCCATAAAACTCCTAAAAGAAAACATACGCAGCATGTTAAATAAAGCATCAGCTTTAGCAATATTTCTCTGGATTTGTTTTCTCAGGCAAGGGAAAGGAAAGCAAAAATAAACAATTGTGATTACATTAAACTAAAAAAAAAAAAAAAAGCTTTTGCACAGCAAAGAAAACCATCAACAAAATAAAAAGGCAACATACTAAATGGGAGATGTTTGCAAATGATATAATTGATAAGGAGTTAATATCCAAAATATATAAAGAACTGCTACAACTCAACACCAAAAAAATCAATCCGATTGAAAAACAGGTAGAAGACGTGGATAGGCATTTTTCCAAAGAAATATAGATGACCAACATGAAAAAGTGCTCAACATCACTAATCATCAGGGAAATGCAAATCAAAACTCTAATTAGATATCATCTCACACCTGTAGGAATGACTAGTACCAAAAAGACAAGAAATAACAAGTGTTGATGAGACTATGGAGAGAAAAGAAACACTGTGCACTGGTGGTGGGAATGTTAATTAGTACAGCCACTATGAAAAACAATATGGAGGTTCTTTCAAAAAATTAAAATAGAAATACCATAGAATCTAGCAATTCCACTTCTGGATATTTACCTGAAGAAAACAAACACGAATTTGAAACACATATGCACCCCTATATTTACTGCAGCATTATTTACAATAGCCAAGATATGGAAGCAACGTAGGTGTCCATCAATACATGAATGGATAAAGAATACATTGTATACCATCAAGTATTACTCACGATAAAAAAAAAAAATAAGATCTTGCTATTTGCAACAACACGGATAGACACAGAGGGAATTATGCTAAGTAAAATAAGTCAGACAGATAAAGACAAACACTATATGATTTAACTTACCTGTGAAATCTAAAAAACAAAACAAATGAACAAACAAAAACTAGAAACATACTCATAAATACAGAGAACTGGGGATTGCCAGAAGAGAGACGGGTGGGAGACAGGCAAAATAGGTGAAGGGGATTCAGAGATATAAATTTCCAGTCATAGAACAAGTAAGTCATGAAGATGAAAAGTACAGCATAGAGAAAACAGTAATACTCTAATAACTTTTTATGGTGACAGATGGGAAGTACACTTATTGTGGTGAGCATTTCATAATGTATATAATTGCAAATCAATATGTTATATGCCTGAAACTAATACAATATTGTATGTCAACTGTACCTAAATTAAAAAAACCCAAAAGACCAAGTAAACTCTGATATCTCTCAAATATTGATCTCCTTTGGTCCAAGTTGGTCACACCAGTACCAATACCAGTACCTGCTTACTGGTCACACCAGTACCAGTACCTGCTTACCTTTCTCATCTGGTTGTAGGGAAAATCAATGAAATCATATATATGAAGTATTCTTTTATAAGCTAAAAACTGTTATATATATCACATACAGAGATACTTAAGAAATGTTAAGTCAACTTACACTAATGGTTTTTATTGATTTTTAAGTATTAATCCAAATCAATTTCTTAATAATTGTCATTCAATATCTTATTATTTTATTTTATTTTTTTAAGTTTATTTATTTTTCACAGAGAGAGAGAGTGCAAGTGTGAGCTAGGGAGGGACAGAGAGAGAGGGAGACACGGGATCGGAAGCAGGCTCCAGGCTCTGAGCTGTCTGTCAGCACAGAGCCTGACGCGGGGCTCAAACTCACGAACCGTGAGATGATGACCTGAGCTAAAGTCGGACGCTTAACTAACTGAGCCACCCAGGCGCCCCTCATTCGATATCTATCAGGTATTTAATCCGGATTATACCAATGGAAAACTACCACTTTAAATCTATTGTTTATAATTATAATGTTCAGCACCAACACTTCCCAAGATTCTTGGATATCAAGATACTGTATCTGGAAAACCCTGGTATTGAGTGCAAGCTGAGAAGCAGAAGTAACTGCCAGCAGAGATGCTATCCCCTAATCTTAGCTTCCTGGTTTCAAGTATTATGAAATATTTATTGCTATGAATACATATACACACTCAAAAAAAAAAAAAAACAAGTAAACCCAGTAAGTCTTACTTTTAACACTTGACAGCAGCACTGTATAAATGTTTCTAGATCAATCACATGCTCTACAACTTCAGAAGCTACAACAGCATCAAATGCTTCTGTTGTCTCTTCCACAATCTCTTCCAGGGAACATGCTCTGTACTCTATTCTCTTATCTAGGATTGGATCAAATGATTTATGGTGCTGTGCTGTCTTAATGTTCTCATCCACAGGATCGATTCCAGTAACTGAAGCTCCAAGCCGCCCTAGAGGCTAATTGAATAAAAAACTGTTATCCTCAGGAAGAAAACAGAACACATATTGGCAATAAAAAGCTTATCAAAAAGGAAACAAGATTAATCATGAGGGAATAATTATTGGAGACTGTTTATGGGTACATGGAAGTTCATTAGACCATTTTCTCTAGTTTGTACACATTTGACAATTACCATAATAAGAAGCTTAAGAGTGAATAATAATCACAACAAAAAAACCTATGAAGAATTATTTGAGAATAGCGGGGAGCCGGGGGAAAAGTTCTATTTTAACTCATTTTATTTTAGTAGGCTCCACACCCAATGTGGGGCTTGAACTCACAACCCTGAGATTAAGAGTTGTATGCTCTATCGATTAAGCCAGCCAGGCACCCCTCTATAGATACAATTACAAGCACATAATACAGTATTAACATATTTAAAGTGCACAAAAAGTTATTGTGTTGATAGCAGACAACAAAATAGAGCTGCCTGGCATAAATATAAGTTAAAGCAAATATTTTTTAAAGGGAGTGAATGAGTATTCTTCCAAGTACTCTAAAGCACCTGAGAAGAGGAGAGAACCCCACAAGCAGGCAATACTCTTAGGTTTTGATACTGAAATAAATGCAAAGGAATAGCTTATCATTGCATTTAAACCAGTGGAAACTGCCTAATCTCTTAGAAGAGACAAAAAAATTATCAAAGCTATTTGAATGACCAGTGTCCGATTTTGTGCAAAAACAAACAACAAAAAAACAACCAAAAAAATCCTCACTATAATTTTCTGAAATTTTTATATATATTTTTTAAGAAGGTAAAAAGCATGTATTAATGTTACAATGGTAAAAATATTAAGAACATTATGCATTTTGTTTTTTTTTTAACAAACAATACTATTTATTAAACAAATAAATGAGTCAGAAGCCTACTTTTTCTCAAAATATTTCCCAGTTAAAAATGGCAGGAAAGTTGTAAATTACTTACTTCAGTTAATAATCCACCACCACAGCCAACATCAAGAATCTTCATCCCAGACAAAGGTTTGCCTGGCTGGTGATCAGCAACTGTTTTTAAAAGATTGTCTCTTTTTTTAAAATCCAAAACATATAAAAGAAAGTTATTAATTTTGTCAATAAAATCTTAAAAAAAATTTTTTAATGTTTATTTATTTTTGAGAGAGGGACGCAGACAGAGTGCGAGCCGGGGAAGGGCAGAGAAAGCGGGAGACACAGAATTGGAAGCAGGCAGCACAGAGCCCGATACAGGGCTCAATTCATGAACTGTGAGATCATGACGCCCACTGAAGTCTGACGCTTAACCCACTGAGCCACCTACGCAGCCCTGTCAATAAAATCCTAAACGTGTACAATTTTCAAGGAAACATTAAACTCTTATTTTACATGGATTATTGATTTTGGGGGGTAAAAAGACCTTTTATTTTCAGCATTAAATTACTTTTTTAATTATCAAAAGCAGTAATAATTATGAGTTGTTACTTTAGTAGTAATCTAAAGGAAAACTAAAAACAATTTAGTTTTTATCTGCTTGAAATATGTCAACTGGGGAATCGAGGACCTACACTGTCAGTACTAACTAGACCCATTTCATGTCAGCAACAAATAGGCTATTTTATAGGGCTTAGATGTAACATACTGGTGATCTATATTTTCAGATTTTACCTATAGTCCCTTCTAAATTGATTCTCTTTTGATCTTCTAAGTTAGTAATGTTTTCATGATCATGTAAATAGGCATCCAAATCAAGTTAACTTAATTCTAAGATAATCATAGTAATACTTTACCACATTCAAAAACAGAAGCACACACACACACACCCACAAATATATACCTAACATAATGTAAACTAGACTTTTAAGTTGGACTATATATGAATTTTATTTATACTTTAATGAGGATACCTTAGAATATCTTTTTTGTCTTTTCTTTTTTTTTTTTTTTTTAAGAAGGCTCAACATAGGGCTTGAATTTACAACTCTGATATTAAGAGTTGCATGCTCTACTGAGCCAGCCAGGTGCCCCAGGATCTTTTATTGCTATTAACATTGACTGACTTATAAGAATAACCTACACAGTGGTTAAGTAGATAATATCAGAATGTTATACAGAGAGGATCAATTTCAAATGAAGTCCAACCCATTCTTCACAGATGGGCTAAAATGACTCCTTTATATTATAATTTAGATCATATCACTCCCCTTCAATGGCTTCCAATTATGCTCAGAATAAAATCTACATTTCTAACCATAATTTATACTTCCTTGGATAATCTGTTTTAGTGTGATGTCTAAATACAGACAGAGAATAGAGTTATTCTCAAACGGAATGTGCATCAGAATCACCTGAAAGGGTTGCTAAAACACAGACTGCCAACCCCCCAGGGCAGGAGGGCCAGGGCAAGACCTGAGGATTTTGTATTCCTCACAAGTTCCCAGGTAATACTTATGTTGCTAGTCCAGGACCCACACCTTTAGAACCGTGGATCCAGCCTAACAAAATGATATTTCTACCTTTTTCTTAGTGTTTCAGTGATGCACTAATTCAGAGGTAATAGAAAGGTGATAATATATCCCTTTTGCTTCACTGAGTCTGGATGAACCAGCAAAAAACAATGAAGAAGTTCCTTAACGGCAATCTGAGTCAGACATTCTGTGTCTATAACAGTGCCTTGCTCATACTGGGTGCTCAAAAAATTTCTTTAAAAATTTTTAAGTTTATTTATTTATTTTGAGAGAGAAAGAGAGGGTGGGAGGAGCAGGACAGAGAGAGAGGGAGAGAGATTGAGAATCCCAAGCAGGCTCTGCACTGTCGGCACAGAGCCCAATGCGGGGCTGCAGCCTGCAAATAGTGAGATCATGGCCTGAGCCAAAACCAAGAGTCTGACGATTAACTGACGGAGCCACCCAGGTGCCCCTAATAAATAAATAAACGGACAAAAAACCGAATTAACAATTCCTTGATAAATGGAGTCTGATTAACCCTTGTCTTTATCTCCCACAGAAAACTGTAAGTTTCTGAAGAACATGGATTATGTTTCAAATGATGAGTATCTTAGTAGAGTCCCCCAAGCTTTGTACAAGATAAGTTCTCAATAAATATTTGTTGAATTGAATTGTCACAGTAGTATTCCCTTTATCAAGACTGCCTAGGGGCGCCTGGGTGGCTCATTCAGTTAAAAGTCTGACTTTGGCTCAGGTCATGACCTCGCCATCTGTGAGCTCGAGCCTGGCTTCAGGCTCTGTGCTGACAGCTCAGAGCCTGGAGACTGCAGCGGATTCTGTGTCCCCCCCCCCATCCCCGGCCCCCGCCTATGCCCCTCCACCACTCATGCTCTGTTTCGCTCTGTCTCTCAAAAATAAATAAATGTTAGGGGCGCCTGGGTGGCTCAGTCGGTTAAGCGTCCAACTTCGGCTCAGGTCACGATCTCTCAGTATGTGAGTTCGAGCCCCGTGTCGGGCTCTGTGCTGACTGCTCAGAGCCTGGAGCCTGTCTTAGATTCTGTGTCTCCCTCTCTCTCTCTCCCTCCCCCGTTCATGCTCTGTCTCTCTCTGTCTCAAAAATAAAATAAACATTAAAAAAAAAATTTTTTTTTGAAAAAAAATAAAAATTAAAAATAAATAAATGTAAAAAAAAAATTTTTTAAACAGACTGTCTAAACATCAAAGTTAGTATAAAATGACCTTGATACCATAGGATCCTAGTTCCTTTTCATAAGGATTTAATTCTAATTAACCTGAAATTGTCCAAAATGCTTCAAGTTAACTAATAAAAGCAGCCTAGATTTTAGGTAATGTTATTAGAAAATTAATGACTTCAAACAATGGACAATGAAAAGAATGTCTCCCTCCAATTTCCAAAGCAAACTTAAAATGCAGCATTTTGAACCTAAGTATAAACCAAGAGAAAAATAAACTAAGATACATATTTTAAAAATATGTATTTTATTTTAAAAATAAAATAAGATACATTATTGAAAAGAATTATATTTTAAAAGACTGAAGAGTTTCTGGAACATTACCTAATAAATGGCACCCTCAGGTCATTCATAGAATGAAGAGGTGCATATATTCCTTGTTCATCCCACCACCTGTGAGCCAGGGCCAGGAATGTTTTTACCTCACTGCTGTCTACAGTGGTCCGAGAAGTACTGTACAGTCTTGTCCAAGGGTACCTAAGAGGTCAAAATAAAGAGCCAGGCAAAAATAGACATTTAAAACAATGTAACAGGGGATATATTATGTAGGCAGATATTCTAATTTATAATTTATTAGATTTTAAATACACGTGTTGCTCATTTTTGATGCTTTAAAACCAAGTTTTCTTACAATCACACTACAAAAAAATATACACATATTTATAAACACACACATATATACACATATATATTTATACACATATATATTCACAGATGAAACAAAGTTAATTTGCTTTCAAAGTAAATTACAACAAAAATGGAATGCTACAAAACTTGGCCTTCTAGGTCACATGTAACAGCAATGATGATAATAATAATATAAATAGGAATAGTAGTAATAGAAGTAGAAATAGTAAGAGCAGTCATTTATTGTGCACTTACTAAATGCCAGGCACTATTTAAGAACTCCACATATGTCATATGTCATCTTATTTAATTGTCCTGGTAACTCTGTAAGGTAGATACTATTATTACCCCTATTACACAGAAAAGAAAAGGGAGGCTCAGAGAGATTAAGTCAGAGTAGAGCCAGGATCTGAACCCAAGCGCCCCCATCTTTCTTCATTTCTAGTGCTATCACCCTAGTCCAAGCTACTATCATCTCTTGCTTGAACTATTTATTGTCGTAGCTGTCTGCTAGGAAGCTGCCTGCTTCCTACCTCACCCCCCACCACCCACCCACCACCAATCTGTTCTCTACAATGCATCCAGAGTGCACTGAAATATAAATACAATCATGCTATTTTTCCACTTAAAATGCTTCCATGGTTTCCCAGTGACATGAGGAAAAAAACTCAAAATCCTTAGCACAGCCCACAATGCTCTGAATTATTTGGTCCCCAATTTCTTCCCTCCCCAAACCCACTTTCCACTACTCTACTCATCCTCCCCATTCCAGCCGCATGGGCCTTCTCTCATTTCCTTGCAGGGACCCTACTTGCTCCATCCTCAGATACTTTGTGTATGTTGTTCTCTCTGCCTGGACCATTCTTCTCACATTCCCTTCCCTCCTCTGCATACCTAATTAATTCCTTTTCATCCTTCGGATCTCAGTTTAGATGTAATGCTATCTAAGAAGTCTTCCCTGACTCTCAAAACTGGGTCATATTTTAACCTCCATATAACTTTGTATGTTTTCATGGAGCTATGTGACAATTTGATTATGTCTCCTCACTAAGCACTACGAGGGCAAGACATGGACTGTCTCACTTACGATTTTATTCCTAGAGATTAGCACAGTTCCTAGAACACAGCTGGTACTCAGGAAACATCTGTCAAATGAATAATCTAATAAAAAAGGCCCAGGAAAGTATAGAATTCACCTAATTTTTTTTTAATAAAATGGGGTCACACAGGGACTAAATAGGGATCAGATACTCTACCATATTCCATGTCAAAGTATATAATAGGAAAACACTCCAGAAGTTCTTGGGTAAGAAAGAATAAGGTTGTTACATTAGAATAAGTAATGCCTTCCTTTCAAATTTTTACCATGTTTTTCTTCGCTACATAGAGAACATTCTATATTGATTACTTATGATCCTTTTAAGAGTTAAATATCATGCTTCTTTAATACTGTCTTATGAATTTACCATCTTTTTTCCATGCTTCATGAAATAATCAATGTCTAATTTATAATAGGTAACAGCATGTGGTTGGTCAGTTGACTACCAATGATCTCACATACACCCAATTTCAAAGGAGCTAGCTTATTTACAAGTAGAGCATGCACTTGGGAAACACAGTTCATATCTTAACTCTATGCAGTATTTTTCACAAGGTTAGAAATTGCTTTATAAAATACAAATACAGAAAGACATTCTTTGATTCAGTCTTACCACCTAGAAACTGTATAATTACCCACCTGATCATATTTATGTTGTACCCAAATCCTTCATGATTTGAAGCACTGCATTATTTCTATATTGTCACAAATGAGGAAGTAAAAAGTACATCTCTAGGTAATACAGTCTTACATCAAAAATAAAAGTCATATTTAAATATGGATGAAAGGTATGCACTAGATGCATACTGTATTATAACTTTTCTATAGATTTGAAATTTTCCAAATTTAAAAGTTGTTGGAAAAATAAGAATATTTAAATAAATAAGATACCTTAATCGAACCATATACACTATTTCATACTAACAGTGTTTATTAAACACAATCAATACTAAACTATTATTGTACATAATTATGTAAATTTTTGCCACAGGAATGAATAAACTTACCTGTAAATTTTTATTCTATTCAAGCAGGCAAAAGTCATTCTATAGGATTTGAACCACATGATTCTGTATTCACTGAAAACCCATGGTTTAGTCTGTGGAGTCCAACTGAACTGATTCTCTGAATAAACTGAAAATAAAAATTATTAAATAATCTCTATGCCCAACGGGGGCTCAAACTCACAATCTCAAGATCAAGAGTCACAAGCTTTACCAACTCAGCCAGCCAGGCACCCCTGAAAATAAAAATTAAGTGTCTAGAGAAAGCATTTCACAGTATAAATCCCTGATGGGCAGGGATTACACAATTGATAAACACAACTGATTACAATTGATAAACAAAAGGGTTTTCCCCTTAATTTGGGGTTTTATTCTTTTTTTTTTTTTAACTTTCTTTTTTTTTTTTTTTAATTTTTTTTTTTAACGTTTATTTATTTTTGAGACAGAGACAGAGCATGAACGGGGGAGGGTCAGAGAGAGAGGGAGACACAGAATCTGAAACAGGCTCCAGGCTCTGAGCAGTCAGCACAGAGCCCGACGCGGGGCTCGAACTCACGGACCGTGAGATCGTGACCTGAGCCGAAGTCGGACGCTCAACCGACTGAGCCACCCAGGCGCCCCTGGGGTTTTATTCTAAAACATAAAATAAAGTCTTGCATTCTGCCATCTAACTCTAATCAGAAATTTCTGAAATGTAAATTATCAAAAAAAAGTAATGCATATGTAAAAGTTTTTCATGCCATTCGTTTCTGCACCAGCATTATGCTGCACAATTATAAAAAACTCATATTCAAAACAAAACTGTGACCTTTTAAAACAAGGATAATATGAATTCAGAGATTTGTCAAAACTAGCTCAAATTCTGTCACGTTAGCTACATGAAATGGATTCATACATAGGCTGAACACCCTTTACAAAGGAAACACTGTGTGTGTGTGTGTGTGTGTGTGTGTGTATACATATCATCCTAAAATAATCACTCATACAGTCTATATGTTCAAACTTACATAGAGACCTGCTTTATGAACTAGTTACTCTGCTGCGAACATAACAGATGTTCAATAAACATTTAGACAAAATAGACCTTAGAGCAAATTACTAGGGACATTATAAAGTTCACTCAAATGATTTTTTGACAATGGTGCAAAAGCAGTTCAATGGAGAAAATAGTCATTTCAATAAATGGGGTTGAAACAACTGGATATCATAGACCAAAAAAGAAAATTTAAACCTAAATCTCACTTCTTATACAAAAATGAACTTAAAATGGATCATTGATCTAAATGTAAAACCATAATACTTTTAAAAGAAACTATGGAAGGGGCGCCTGGGTGGCGCAGTCGGTTAAGCGTCCGACTTCAGCCAGGTCACGATCTCGCGGTCCGTGAGTTCGAGCCCCGCGTCAGGCTCTGGGCTGATGGCTCGGAGCCTGGAGCCTGTTTCCGATTCTGTGTCTCCCTCTCTCTCTGACCCTCCCCCGTTCATGCTCTGTCTCTCTCTGTCCCAAAAATAAATAAAAAAAAAACGTTGAAGAAAAAAAAAAGAAACTATGGAAGATCTTCATGATTTAGGATTAGGCAGAGAGTTCTTACATCTGACACCAAAAGCCCAATCCATAATAGAAAATACTGATTAAACTGGACTTAAAATTTAAAACTTTTGAGCCTGGAGCCTGCTTCGGATTCTGTGTCTCCCTCTCTCTCTGACCCTCCCCCCGTTCATGCTCTGTCTCTCTCTGTCTCAAAAATAAATAAACGTTAAAAAAATTGAAAAAAAATACTTTAAAACTTTTGCCTTGCAAAAGACTCTGTTAAGAAAAACAAAAGACAAATCACAGACGGGGAGAAAATATTTGCAAAACACATACCCCACAAAGAACTTGTATCTGGAATATGTAAGGATATTTTCTAAACTCAACAGTAAAACCCAACTCTCATAAAACAAACAAGAACAACAACAAACAAAGGAATCCAATTATATAATGGGTGTGGGTATACAAAGTGGGTATAGAAAGACACGAAGAGACATTTCATCAAAGAGAAGATACAGATGCAAATAAGCACATGAAGAGACATGAAGTATCAATCGCCATTAGAGGAATACAAATGAAGGCTACTACATGCCTATCATGTTGGCTAAAACTTAATCACCCTCGTATAACCAAAGCTGCACTGGGATATGAAGCAACTAGATCTCTTACATATTGCTAGTGGGAATGTAAAATGATACAGATACTGAGGAAAGCTAAAAGTTTAGCACTTTAACCTATTCAAGTTAAACATACACTTGTCATACAAACCAACAATTCCATTCTTGGACATTTATCCTGGAGAAGTGAAAACTTATGTCCACACAAAAACCTGTATGTAAATGTTCACAGCAGCTTTATTCATAATAGCTAAAAACTGGAAACACCAAAATATCCTATGATAGGTGAATTGCTAAACAAACTGTGTTATACCCATATCATGAAATACAAATCAGAAATCAAAACTGATACAAGAACTTGGGATAGATTTCAAGGGTATTTATTCAATGGGTGGGTGGGGGGGCAATTTCAGAAGGTACATACTGTATGATTCCATTTATACAACACTCTTGAAATGGTAAAATTATAGTAATGGAGAACAGATTAATGATTGCCAAGGGTTAAGGTCAGGGTAGGGTCTGACTACAAAGGAGTAGTATTAGGAGATTTCTTTGTGATTATGGACAGTTCCATATTCTGATTGTAATGATTATTACACAAATCTATATATGTGGTAACACACACACACACACACAAGTGCATGTAAATGTGGTAAAATCCAAATCAGGTCTATGGTTTAATAATAGTATCATACTAATGTCAATTTTATGGCTTTTACAATGTATTGTGGTTAGGTAAGATATTATCACTGAAGAATTGAATGAAGGGCATATTGAAATTCTCTGTACTATTTTTGCAACTTCTTGTCTTAGATTATTTCAAAATAAAAAATAATTTTAAAATTAAAAAGCACAAATGGGTATACTACAAAGTACCTCGCCTACCTTGCTTTTTCCACCTATCATGGTATCTTGGAGATTTCATAACAGAGCATAAAGAACTTCCTTTCTTCTTTTTTTTTTTTTAAACATTTATTTTAGAGAGGGAGAGAGTGTGCACTAGTGGAGGAGGGGCAGAGAGATGGGGGCACGGAAGATGTGAAGTAAAGCAGGCTCTGTGCTGAAACAGAGAGCCTGATGTGGGGCGCAAACTCATGAACTGTAAGATCATGACCTGAGCCAAAGTCAGAGGCTTAACCAAGTGAGCCCCCCAGGCACCCCCCTCTTTCTTTTAGAGCTGCATAGTAATCCATTATATGTTTATCTCATAGTTTATTTAAGCAGTTCCCTATTAATGCATATTTATTCAGATTATTTACAAGTTTTTGCTATTTCCAAAACAGAAGACTGAAGTCCACAGATGGGGCACCACGTCGGTTGAGCATCCAACTTCGGCTCAGGTCATGATCTTGCGGTTTGTGGGTTCGAGCCCCGCGTTGGGCTCTGTGCTGACAGCTCAGAGCCTGGAGTCTGCTTCGGATTCTGTGTCTCCCTCTCTCTCTGCCCCCCCCCCCGCCCCCACTCACACTCTGTCTCTCTCTCCTTCAAAAATAAACATTAAAAAAATTTTTTTAAAAAAAGATTGAATTCCACAGGTAATTTCATATATTTTAGAGAGTACTTACTTGTAGGTAAAATCCCAAGAATCACTGTGTTAAATGGCATGTGCATTTATAAATTTGTAATTGCCACTCATAGATGTTGAAGCAGTTTGCAACCCCATGGGTAATATCAGTTTCTAGCGCTAGCTTCCTTCCCCACACCAACAGCCCATGCAATGTATTATCAAATGTTTTCCTTTGTTAATTCAATACGTGAAAAAGGTATCCCAGTGTTATTTGAATTTATCATGAATGAGGTTAAATGTCCCTTCTTAATTTAACGGGGCTATATCTGAATGTTTGTGTTCTCCCCAAATTCATTTGTTGAAATCCTAACCCCTAAAGTGATACTAGGAGATGGGGCCTTTGGGAGGTGATGAGGGCTCATAATGGAGTCTTCATACAAGACCCCAAAAGCAAGCTTGTCTCTCCTACCATGTGAGGACACAGGAAGAAGGCTCCATCTAAGCACCAGGAAATGAGCTTTTACCAGACACCAAATCTTGGAATTCCCAGTCTCCAGAACTGTGAGAAATAAATTTCTGTTGTTTATAAATCATCCAGTCTGTGGTATTTTGTTAGAGTAATCAAATGGACAAAGACAAATGGTCATTTATATTTCACGGCTTATCTTATCATAGTCTCTGAATATTTTTCTCCTGAGCTTTTATGTTTTTTTTTTGTTTTTGTTTTTTTAATTTTGTTTTTTAATAGGATCTTCACAGTCCGGGAACAAGGTCATTTCACCATTGTCAAAAAAAAAAGTTTGTGCTTCTAGGCCTTTCCTCATGTTATTCTCTCTCCCACCATTTCTATCCGTACTATCTTTTAAGACCCAGTTCAAATACCACCTCCTTTATGACTTTGGGTAGATAAATGAAATACTGTATTAGAGAATTATGTAAACTGTGATATGCATATAAGAATATATAAGGTATGACTACGCAACTGAGCATCAGAGATTTTAACACAGTACCTGCTCTGTACTCAGTGATGACCCCTACCTCCCCTTCACCTCCCCTATTTCTGTAAAACTAGCCCCTTGGTCATCAGTATTGCCAGAATTCTCAAGAGCTATAAAAACCACCACACCACACCTGAAAGAAACTGAGTTTGTATTAATAATTAGAATCCTACCAATTCATTGTCTACTTTGAATCTGTGATCCTTCTGGTACTTGAGATTTTAAAGAAATGAAGGAAAACTTCATTTAATTCATTCAAAACATCATTTACCCAAAGCCTATAACATACTACACCGACAGTGTAAGACCTCTACTCTGCCAATATCTTAGTTCCAGTAATCATCACTTATTATCTGGATTACTCTTAAGGTCTCCTTGAGCCTAGTCTTGTCTGCCACCATCTCACTTTCTACCCATCTGCCAAGTGTTCTTTCTTAAACACAAGTCTGATTATATTGCTCTTTCAGTAATTTCCCACTGTCCTCAAGATAAAGTCAATCTCAGGAGGTTTACATGGCCTTTCATTGACTTGTCATGGCCTGAAAAGTCTATCTCATCCCTTGCCACTCTCCACCCTCACCTCCAGCCCTCCTTTTCAAGGAACACTTTGCAGTTTCCCAGAAATCTCAAGATACTCAAGACGGTCCTTTGCCACTCCAACGACTTCTAAAATTGCCAAATTCCCTCAAGATAGCTTCCTAAATACCTTATTTAAAAAGTTTCCCTGTTCACAAATATGTATTAGATGCTCCTTCTATGTTCAGTCCCCAAATCTGAAAATATTTGTAATGTATTTTTCTGAAATTCTGATTATAAAAGATATGTTTACTGAAAAAATATATTCTGACAATATATAATGATAAAATGATAGATTACCACTTCCACCACAGATCACTAATTTTGATGTAGCTCTATTCTCTCTATATATAGTTCCATTTATATATCTCTAAGTGTATAATACATACTGATTTGTAACTTAACTTTAACGCTATATCCTAATCATTTTTCCAAGTGGACACACATTGATTTACATCAATTTTATTGGCTGCACCATTTTTCATTGTATTGGAGCACCAACTTACCAGGTCTATTGGTGGGCCTGGAGGTTTCCCGTTTTGCCCATTATATCCTAATCTTAGTTTTATTCTAACATTACTTAAAGAGACCTCAGAGGTATCATTCATTAAAAAAAAAAAAAAAAAAAAAAAAATTCCCAGTGCATGGCACACAGTATGTGTTTAATGAGTTTCAGGTAAAGGGTAATAAACTTAACTTTCTGGTTAACACTGGAAGTTAAATAATCAAACGGTCGTCTACAATCATCAGTTTCAGTACGTTATTTTCTTGATCTTACTTGCCAATAAGGTTTGCTGAATTAACCAAAAAAAGTAATATGGCTGCCTTAAATTCTTTCTAAAAAAAAAGGCAAGATACGTGCATACAAAACAAAATACAACGCTATCAAGAATTATGAGACAGCAGAGCTGGTCTTCCCGCTGCGGCAAAGGAAGAAAACAAACGACCTTCAGACTCCAGCCAGCACGGAATGGTCGCCGGCTCCGGAGGCAAGGGCTCAACCAAAATGAAAACAAAGGTCACTGGCCACATGGCGGCGGCCCGGGGGCTGCGCCCTCTTTGGCCAGAACCACTAGTCCTCAGATAGTTTTCCCAACCTGTAGGAAGGGCAGGGCGAGAGCCCAGGCCGGACGTTCAACGGACAGAGAGCGCAGGACCGAAAGTAGCTTAGCGGTGTGATCCTGCACGGGGCTCAGCGACAGCCCGCCGCCCTCTCCCGCGCCTGCGCAGAACAGCCTGCCCGCCCGGTGGGTTATGTCTGAGGGACCTCCACCCGGCCGACAGGGTTAAAGTGACACTCACCTGCTGACGTGATTAAACGAGTACACTCAGTCTGTGTGCCCCGGTACCTGGATATAACCACTCCTAAAAAACGATTCCCCGAGCAGCTTAGCTTGCTGCCTCCCCACATCGTGCGTGAAAGGATCCACCTCTTTTCCGGTCCCTCCCGCAAAAGATCCGCAACAGAAAGGTTCCGACCCACTCTCGCACTGTCTGGTGCCACTCTAAAACCATGGTTGCATTAATGGGTGTTACATATACGTAGGACGATAGTTCCTCTTCACGCTCAACATCCAAATTGTGCACGCAATATAGTAAAACATTATGTAGTAATTATATAATAAAATAGTAAATGTTTCTATTATAAAAGAACTTCAAGTCTCTTATATGCCTATTTCTATATGACCTCAAACCTCATGGCCAAAGTAGTCATACATGACACTACTTCGTACTATGTAAACTAGCTTTTATTCCCGTACAGCTTTATTTCATATTTAACAGAGGTCTCCCAAAGACATTTAGACGATTGTGTGCCACTGACCCTTAGAATCACAAAAGCATGGAAGCATTTCTTTCCTAAGGGTGTAGAATTGTTTCCCCTTTCAAGGCCCTCAAATGTCACAGAGGGCTAGAAGTCTAAATTGAAAATAGTTTCTTCAAGTGACCTGACAATATTCTGGACAGGGCATACATTATGTAGTAGGGCTATTAATCACCCGAGCTAGGCAAACTTCATTGAAAGCTAAAACGGTGAGTAAAGTAACACTTTACTTCCAAATGTACAAAAGCTCTTCCTTGAGTAAGAGCAATGACACATTTCCAAGGCAAAAAAAAAAAAAAAAAAATCATTGTACATTTTCAACAGGCAGGGTCAATTTGGTAAAGGATTCCTTGAATTAGTGAAATTTACTCAGAAATTTGCTCAGTAATAGTCTTTCACTTAAGGCTTCTTAATAAAATATTGACCTCCTCCTAAGAGTGGCTGCAGATTTTTCAGTTATGTCCTCTTCAGAGTTCCTCTCTCAGGACACATGACCATCTCTCCAAATGACAGCACAAAGCTCTGGCACAAAAGAACATTTAGCATGTGTTATACTTGTTGGAATGACAGATACAAGGAAAAAGCAAAGTGCAAGTATGATTTTAAAAGTTTTAAAAGCTTTATTTAAATATGCTTTATTTGAATGTACCACTTCTTGGGCTTCAGGCCCTTCCCCACTACCTTTTCAATTCAACAACAAAGGCAATCAGTGATTTGCCTTTAATACTGACAGGAAACAAAAACCTCTTGAATACCCACCAGTTTGGTCCAGGTAAGCAAAACTAGCTCATAGTACTTTTCTCTGAAAATACCGAAAAGCCTTTTCCAATGACACTTCAACCAGAGTTGTGCTGGAAAGACTAGCAATTGTAATGTGGTGTGTGGCCATTGCTGGAGGTATTTCCCAGACCACTGCTATGGTGTTTCACCCATGTGTTGTAAACCAGCATCTACAATTTATTTTACCATAAAAACTGAAAATTTACTTAATATTTTGAAATTCCATTTTATAAAAACTTCTCTCTTCCAAATTAAGTGTGAAGTACTACTCCTTTACATCTAATAACTTTATCCCTTTGAAATAATTTGCATCAGCTCAAGAGTTTAACTGGTAAATATTCATATTTACACATAAATTGGTAACTCAGGATAATTTCCTCTTTACTTACATTACCATAATCAGAGTGTGGCAGATTTAATCTTTGTATATTTACAGGAAAACTCTAGAGCACATCTGGCAAATCTTTATGGTGTAAAATGAAACTCCTCACACGAGTTATAAGGGTTAATAAAAAGCCTATTTTCTCATTCAGGATTAGACATTACAGCCAAATTCCACTTAAAACTGAAAAACTTTTAAGAGCTAGAAGTATTCAAGACCTTAAAAATAATCTAATCCCCCCCTTCTACAGTTGAAGAAATTGAAGCCCATTGTGTTTAAATGATTTGTCCAAAATAAATTAAGCAGCAGAGTCAGAACAATTCAACGGATCTAATAATATTTCCATCAAACCATGATTAGTACATTTTAGAAACTTCAACAAATGAAAATAGACTTTAATGTATATAAGAGAAGAAAAATCTGTTAAAATGTAAACGTTTCCAAGACAATATTACAGGAGCTTTGGACCTCATACAATTCCTTTTTAAAAATTCCCACATAAAAGAAGAAATCTCACCTACTGATTAATTATACTTCATTTGTTTCTTTGAAGAAACAATGACTTAGACACTAAACAAAAAAAAAAAAAAAGAGACTATGTTTGGGAAGTTCACCTATTGTGTATTATACCATTAAACAGATGCTAAAACAAGACATTTTACAATGGCAGAAAACATACACTGTGATTCCACACCAGTCTTTATTTATATTTTGGGGCCTTCATGAAACAAATCTTGTAATTACCTCTTCCAAGTTACATTTTATTCACTTGATGGTGTGGTTTACCCCGTTCCACAAAAACAAGTATGATTAATACACTAGAAATACTTTAAGAGAACCTCAAGACAGTTTTATTAACCAATTCAGACCAATGATTGTCTCAAAAATTGAAACTGATTTTGTGGTGGTGTCATTTTAGATTTCATAACCAAATTATGTATCTAGTTAACTTATGTGTGTTAGCATTCATATCCCAAGTCACGGAAGCCCTATTTTATAAAATCTTACCACTAAGGTAAACATACTTCATTATATGTCAGTGAAGTGATGAATTCCCTAAATTATCCATAAAAATCTGAAAAACCTAAGTATCTAATTATAACACTGATGTATCTACTAATAATCACATATATCATTAGTGTGTTTTAAAAAATATCTACAGATTTAAATAAGAAGCTTGCATATTATGGCAGAGTAATAAAACTGTCAAATACTATTTTTGGCTCTAATCATTTATCTTGCCCAAAAATGTGCATATCATAGCCAACAGAACTTTTCTGTAGAATTTTATTTTGAAAATATTATTTCACCTGAAGATTGATCTAAAAAACATTTTAAGATATGAAAATGTTATACAACTTATCTATTACAAATTAATCTGATAATTAATTCTGTAATTAGGTACACTGTGTTAGCTCACCTACATAAAAAATATTGCACATTTTCATTTTGTCTCCACATGTGACTGATGTCTAAACTATATAGAATTCCAAACTATTTAAAAGTTATTCTGTGAAATATCAACTTTATAAATATCAGAACTAAATGCACTGTAAAACAACCATTTTGGTAAACATGCATTTATTCACAGTTGATTTATTTCCTCTAGATAAATGCATAACTGCTCAAAATTATTTAAGAACCTATGTAGAGGTACAAGAGCACACTTACAAATCTATTTCTACCTTCATTTTGAAGAAACACTGATCATGGCAAAACTCTGGCTTATTTTAAAATGAACTATTGCTGGTAAGAAGGCATACTTTAAAACTTCCTGTGACCTGCACCTGCTCTTTTCTTTTTAAATTAAAACTTAAAAGCATTTGTTTTCAGAGAAGTATCTGACTATTGTTGCAAAACTGAATAATCACGTAAAACAGACCCTGAAAGCAGTTGAGCATTTAAATGCCTGCAGAGCCTCATTTTACTTGTAAGTTATGACTGTCTTAAATAGCTAGACCACTCACTGATCATAATTGTTAAGAAACTGACAAAACCAGACCATTTTAATGTTATGAAATTGACACAAACCTGCATAATACAGCATTCCTCCACTGAGTTGAGGTCATATTTTAAAAATATAAATAAATATATTGGATTGTGAGTCTTATTTCTGTAGTAACCCAGTGTTTAAAATATGCTTCTAAAACAGAAGTGGATGACTGCAGAATAGAGTTCCAGACTTGACTATGAGGGTCAAACACAACTGTTTCTTATGTGCACTGGCTTGATTGATTCCAGCAATTTCACTGTACAGAAGTAAACCATACTTTATACACAGAGAATATATTACTCAAAAATCCTCAAAATAGGAAGAAAAGTTTAGAAACCTGTCAAATGTTTCCAAATGAAAAGTAAAGATCTATTTTTGGCCCTCTTCCACACCCTTGAAAGTTGGAATTTGACAAAAAAATCCATGGGTACAGTTTACAAACTTTGACAAACTATTAAGTTAAAACCATTTTCTTTGGGGGAGATGAGAGGAAGTACCTTTAAAACCTGTTATACAAAATTCCAGCTGCCTTTTTATAAAAGTACGTTCCTTAGATTAAAATCATAAAATTAAGGTGCAAGAGGTTAACAAAAATGAACTGAAGAGCTTTATTGACATCACAGTACATTCAAGAATAATTTTAAGAACATTACAGCTGAAAGAGAATGGCATGTTTATAGTCTTATTAAGCACTATTTTTTGAAAAAAATGTAATACAAAGAAATCCTATTAAGTAACTTGGAGCAGCATTTGGAAAAAGTACACCTATTTACAGATTTAAAAAAAAAAAAAAAAGATTCTGGTTTCACCTACACAGCCACAATGTGCCTCTATAATGAGACAAGCCCTTAAAACTCATGGAATTTTTTAAACATCATGGCATCCTTGCCACATCATTCCTCAGCGTTTACGACGGGGAGGGGTTGTTGATCTGGAAAAAAAAAGGGAAAAGACAAATTTAAAAATAAAAATGTATTTTAAACTAAAGAATCTGCAATTTTTAAATAAATATTATTATATAGGATTTCTAAAGTTACTTAAGACTATGATCATTTATCAAGTACCAAACTGAGTTTATTAAAGAGAGAGAGAGAAAGGACACTTTCAACTTTGAATAAATTCAGTCAAATTTTTTTAAAAATCAGACAAAATACTTTAAAAAGTATACTACCTTGATCGGGACTTAGACTTGTGTTTGCGGCTTGCCTTCTTACCAGACCTTTGAGATTTCTCCATGGATCGCGATCGACTATGTTTAGGCTTCTTAGCCTTCTTTTCTTTGCTACTTCCTGGAGATTCAGAACTGCTCCTTCCACTAGAATCAGAGCCTGAATGTTTTTTACTATCTTTGGTAGTACTTTTCTTACTATCCTGTCTAGAATCATGTCGGATGATTTTAACAGATATAGAACCACTCCTAGAGAATGTTCTTTCGCTTTCTCGTTTCCTTTTTAACCTATCATCCTGACTACTGAACTTAAAATCTTTTTCTTCCCTTTTTTGTTTCTCTTTTCTCTTATCCTGTTCACGTTCCCTTTCTTTGTCTTTCTTTTTCCTATCTTTATCTATACTTCGGCTCCTCTCCTTTTTTCTCTCCTGTTCTTTAGCCTCACCTTTATGCTTATGACTGCTCCCACTAAGATTTCCACGTTGATCATCAATTTTACGCCTATCTCGACTCCTACTGCGACTGGACCGATTAGTTCGCCTATCCCTCGAGCGACTTCTACTTCTACGTCTCTCTCGAGAAGGACTCCGATTTCTTCGTCTTTCTCTCTCAATGCTATTTCTATTAGATCTTCTCCTATCTCTAATCTTGACTCTAGCCCTATTGCTCTCTATTTTTATTCTGCGAGAGTAACTTCTACTTCTACTCCGTCTAGCTTTAATTGTTGGAGATCTACTCCTGCTATGTCTCTTTTTCCTTTTAGGAGAAGAAGACCGAGAAGAAGTGCGACTACTACCTGAGCTAGAACTGTATGAAGAGCTAGAGACAGTACTACTAGTACTACTAGTTCTGCTATTGCTACTGGAACTACCACTACTAGAACTTCCTGATCTACTCCTTCCTTGTTTCTCTTTTTCTTTATGCTCTTTTTTTGGTTCTAAAACTGACGTAGTTTCATTTGGAGTTCTTTTCTTTTCATTAACCACATCACCGTCTGCTTCTCTTGCTTCTAGTAGTGATAAACTATTTTGCTCTTTATGGATAAATTCATTCATCTCTTTTGTAACCCTTTCTGTTTGTTGCTTTTCTTCTGAAACAGAAAAAGAAAAAATACTATGAAAAGTCAAATGTATGACCAAAAAATCCCTAAACTATCAGATTTCAAACTATCAAATGGTAACAGGAGAACAGCATTGTTTAACAGAAACAGAATACAAGCCACGTAAGTATTCAAACTTTTCTAGTGGCTACATTAAGAAAATAAAAACAGATGACCTTAATTTTAATAGTTGATTAACCCAAAATATTAAAAATATCATTTCAAATATATATACATACATATATATGTATATATATATATATATATGTATATAAAATCTTTCAAATCTAGTCTATTTTATACCTATAGCATACTTAAACTTGGTATATTTCAAGTGTTCAATAACCACCTATAGGGTTATCTATGCTCCTGGACAATACAAGAAAAGAGTGTCAAAGTGGAAAGGTACATGTGAAGCAACTGGAAAAGATTTCCTTTTTGTCTCAAAAGGCAACTTAAAGGTTAAGTAATTGACAGGAAATTTTCGACTGCTAACTCTTAATAATTTCCTTGTCCAAGTATGATTTTTCCAAAAAATTCAAAACACTCTTTCAGTATTCCTAATACCATTATGTAAACTATAAAAAACTACAGTCATGGATAGTATTTTACATTTGAAAACTTCTATAAAGGGGCGCCTGGGTGGCTCAGTTGGTTGAGCTTCCGTCTTTGGCTCAGGTCAGGATCTTGCAGCTCGTGGGTTCGAGCCCCACGTCAGGCTCTGTGCTGACAGCTCAGAGCCTGGAGCCTGTTTCATATTCTGTCTCCCTCTCTGTCTGCCCCTCCTGGGCTCACGCTCTGTCTTTCAAAAATAAATAAATGTTTAAAAAAAAAACTTTCTGTAGAAAGTCCTCTATTTCCTTAAATATGCTAGCTACGCATTAAATATTCTAACTACAAATTACTTTTCAATAGTTTTACAAATACATTTCCGCCATTTCAAAAGTCTTCTTTTTCATTTTGAAAACTTTAGAAAGAAAAAATACATTCAATGACAACTTATAGCTATTGAAATTAATGTCTTACAAAACAAGACAAAGTTCACCTTTTACATATTTTGAATACCACGATTAATTTTAAGTTTCATAAAAACTGCAAATAAGCCAAAAACCTTAGTTTTAGTCACATCACATGTTATCTATATTCTAACCTCAAGCCTACCCTCGATATTGTTAGGTTGGTTAAAAAATAAAAAGAAATACAAATAAAACTGGACAAAAATTAAGTGAGTCTAAAAGATATACCTTCCATCTGTTTATCATGTAACAGCTGCTGTTCTTTTTCTTTTCTCCAAAAAGCTTCCTGTTTTTGCCGGATTCGGTGCCGTAACTCCTCATCATCAGTGTCAGATGACTCAGAGCCTCTGTCACTCCTCTCATCTTCACTGTCTCCTGATCCATAACCACCCAGTCCACCTGTGTACATAAAGTTCAGTCTATCATATGGAAAAATTATTCTAGACACTAAAAAATTTTTAAGGTCTGAGAAGAAAGCTAATTTTTTTTCATTGCCTTTTCTTGGAAGAATATGCTTATTCGGGGTGGGGAGGAGTATAATTCCAATTCGTAAGGGAGTTCATAGAACCCTCGTGAAAATTGACAGTATCTCATTCTTTCTGAAATATTTGTATTTCTCACCACAAAGGAACCGTGATAACAGTTCTGTTTTACTGTCCATACTAACCAACAAAACCATTTAACAGGGCACTAATAGAGCCTCACTAAAGCACAGTCAATTCAACTACCAATGATCCTGAAAATATTTCTAAAATTAATTCTTTAATTGTTCAAAGCTCAGAAATCCCAGGTAGTATGCAAAGTATTTTTTCCCTAAAGAAATTAGAATACTGTAATTCTCACTGGTACAGAAATGGTAATGTGCTAAAACTACTCCCCACCCTGAAGTGATCTAAATAGTAATTAATCATTAACAAAATCACATGGGCATTTGGCTCTACCCATTTCTGTTGATCCCCACAAAGATTAATTTGAAATGATGTGGAAAAGGCAAGTTCAAGCTTTTATATACTTGAGAATATATCATGCAAAGAGCAAATTACGAACACATCATTACTATTACACTATTATAAGATAAACTCTTTCCTCTATGTTAAAACTCAACTTGCTACAACACAATCTAAATGAAAGTCCCCTATTAACAGCATTAGTGGATAGGTTCTTCCCTAAGGCATGTATGCAATCATTTTGAAAGTGAGCTTAAATATAATCAGGGCTAAGTAATGAACTATTACAGCTCGCCCCAATAAACTATGAATTAGTCACATTTATAATAATTCCTGTGAATGCTTTAGTCAAAAAAAAAAAAAAAAAATAGGCAAACCTTTAGAGACCGAAATAACCCTAGAATCTAGGTTTATAAACTGAGTAGGAATAGTACAGTTTCAAAACAGAACATGTAGAGAGACATGGTAAGTGTGATTTTCCCTTTAAGGCCCTCTCACAAATAAGGAAAACACTTACCGAGTCCAGTGAGGGAAGCCAGTGCACTGGACTGTGCCAGCTGTTTTGCAGGAGCTTTGTATCACATCAACAACAGGAACAACATGTTAACACAAATAGCCACGATTTCATAGTCATGAGAGTCTATGGTATTGTTAAATCTACTACTATTGCTGCTTTTTGGGGAGAGAAGAAACATTAAAAACATAACATTCATTTTAAACCAGTAGCATGTCTGGCCTTGAAATTATAATGCTGAAGTGAGCTGAAATTGTTTTATAATGATGAAAAATACTGACCAGTACATCAGTATTTTTATTTTTGAGGTATGGTCCCTAATTTAAATTTTGCTTTCAGTATATTTTTTAAGTGTTACCAAGAATATGGGGGGTGGGGATGGGTGAATCTCTTGCTTCTGTAAGAATTTTAAGTGGTAAACTGTGAAAACTGAAGGGTCACAATTCAATTCATTAGTGAAACTAAACTACACTAAAAGTTATACACCAAATACTATGGTATCTATAAAAAAAAAATCAGGTGAAATAAATTGAACATCAAGAATTTTCCACTATACATTTCATCAAAAAATAGCATAATTGCTCATTTGTGCTCAAGCAAGTTGGATAAAAGGAAAAATACTTCTATAGTTTTAATATGATGTCCTACAAATCTAACCTTTCCCAGAGTTAAAAACATGCAAGAAGAAAATATTTCAAATATCTGCTAGAATTCAGCAGGGACAACCAAAAAAAGTCCAAAATAGCCACCAAAACCAAAATATTCCCAGAAAAACAAAACCAAGAACACCCACAATATACCTTTCGTTGCTTTCCGGTGTGCATCTTTGGCTACGTAATAAATTTCTTCATCTGTGACATCCAGTAGAATTTCAGTCAGAAGCATTTTTGTCAGCAACATCTACAGAAGGATATTTTATATATTTATATATATTGTTCCTAATTTAATTATTATAGTTACTAATGCTGTTTGATATTTTCAAAAACAATTAACAGGCAAAGCCATTTTATAAAACATTTTTAAACAAGAGATCATATCATTCCAAGGAACCGAATATCTTGAAAATTACTCTAAAACACAAAAACTTTGAAAATTTCAAAATCATGAAATAAAGTATGAATTTCCCTGTATAATAAAGAAATTGAATTATAATTCTATACACAAAATATTTTTAAAAGGCCCCTATCAATAAAAATTTCCATAGATGCTTTAAGTTGAAAGGAGGATGCCTTCATTTAATAACAGTATTAGTAAGCAGCACAACACTAGTTAAATTACCTAGGAACTTACGTTAACCCTCGGCTCAAGGTGAAATTTAAGGGGAAGGAAAAGATAGCTATTCCACTCTGTTAGATCAAGTCCTTTTTTTCTTGACTACTGAAATATAGAGTACAAGTGACTTGAAATAAAAGCTGGATTCTAGCACTAGTTTGGCTACCAGCAACTGTTTGAAATGTACACCAACTATTAGTTCTTCAGCCTCTCAGGGCTCCAGATTACTTATCTGCTAACAAAAGTACACTATATCAGCATCTTCTACACACATTCCAAAGATCACTGGTCTTTAAATAGAAGAAATGCAACATATTATATTCCCAATCTCAGAAAATGACAGTACACATTATAGATATTTAAGGCTTTAAGTCTTTCAATGAAGAAATATGTTTAACTGTACTCAACTCAGTGCTTCCTAAACTTATTTTTCTATGAAGTCTTTTAATGTTTCTAAGTATTCAAAAGACATACCTTAGAAAATAATAAATCAATAAATGCTCTCTTGGGTCTCATACAGTAAAGCACTGTTTATTTACAACACCGGTATTAGGAAACATGCTTAATAACTGCTGCATAAGCAGCGATTTCCTATTATAAATTGTAGACATTACCTAGCATATCTATATATCAATATACATTTTGCAATTGTTTCATGAGTTCACAGTTTAAACGTTTAAAACAGTCAACTAATAGTTTAGAAATTCCAAACAAAACAAATCCTGTAACAAAATGTTCTATGTCAATTATACTTCAGTAAAAAATATTTTTTTAATCCTGTACATGGTAAGAAATTTAACATTCTACCATTTGATACTCTTTCTCTTCTTCAGTCATCTCTGGTTCACTGTGCTCTTCCTGAGGAACTGGAGATGGACTTCTGGTGACTTTTCCGCTACTTGCAGCCTCAACATTTTCAGTGTCTTCATCTTCCTCATCACTATCCTAGAAGAAGTAATAGTATGGGTAGCCCAAATTCATGCTTATAATGTAAAATCATTATCTTACACATTCTATTTTAAAACCATAAAGTCTATGAAACAGATATATAAAAATAAAATCTCTCTCTAAATTACATTACAAATGTGTACTATAGATTTCATTTAGTAGTATAAAGTGTTACCTGAAAGGAAATATAAGATTACAAGATAGCTTAGGAATATCAATTATTTTTCAAAAAATTTTAAAAGCTTTATTTATTTTTGAAAGCAAGAGGGAGCAAGAGAGAGAGGCAGAGAGAGAGAGACAGGGAGGGAGGGATGGGGGAGGGAGAAGGAGGGGGCAGAGACAGCGAGAAAGCAACAGCAAGAGAGAGACAGACAGACAGAGAGAGAGAGAGAGAGAGAGAGAGAATGAATGAATCCCAAGCAGGCTCCACACCATTTGTGCAGAGCCCTACCCAGGGCTCAATCCCACAACCTGAGCCAAAATCAAGAATCGGATGCTTAACTGACTGAGCCACCCAGGCACCCCTCAATTTTTTTTTTCCTTAGTCAATTTTGACTTATTGTATTAATAACCAAAATTAATATCATACCAAGACTGACTCAATTAATATCCATTATCTATCATGGTCTTGAAATAAGTAGCTTGTAGAACTTTGGATAAATAAACCACATTTATATTATTCAATGTTACTTTCATATAGCTACAAATTTAAGCTTGTTTACCTAAAATCATGTCACTTAAAATTAAAGATCTGTATCAGTTTCCAGATCTTAGCTGGCCTTGAAACTTAGCAAAATGTGCTTTTTTGCTACAAAATGGACAGATAAGAAATGAGATGTAGGAAATGCATCATTTCCTACTTCAGATGTAGGAAATGCCAGAGTTCGTCTCTGTTTCTGGCTATAGGTTTTCAGTATCCAGATGGCACACCTTAAAAAGGGGCTTCTTCTTCAGGCAAAGAAGTATCCTAGAGTTACCCTTAAAAATCCTACTAAGTAAAACATAAGGTGATCATTGAAACACTACTATGGAAAGACTATCTGAACCAGGGGAAGAATACATGTAACACAAGCCCAAAAGCATTTGGGAGAAGGGGGAAGATAATCTCCAAACACTTTTTCTGACACCTAAACCTATCAAATCTGGAAATCCACTATTTCATGTTAAAAGTTAATAATTACATTTAAAAAAAAAAAGGCAAACTATTATGACAGTCTTTTGGTTCTTATCTTCATAATACCCACAACAAAAACACATCTTTGGCATGGTGCTTTTGTGAAATACTGAAAGTATTATATAGCATTTATGAAATTTAAGCTAAACCAATGTCTACTTGAATCTAGTTACCCTGCTGTCCCCTTGTGATTTATTTCTGAAGCATAAAATGGCATTGGGAGACAGACCGGTTTCCAGAGTTGCATACCAGCCAGTACTATGGCTATCATGTCAGCTGAGAGCACATTACTGCTAAATTAAAAAATTCCTAAGCCACTCACACCATCTAACTGATGAAGGTTTAAAGATTTAACTTAATTACTTTCAGCGTGCATGTCAAAAACTATGAAAGTTATTCATCTTCTGGTATAAACATATACTTAAATATTCAAAAAAGGCAGATTTCCTTCTCCCTTGCCATTTTAACTTAGTTTCATTTTATAATCCACCACTAGGGAATCAGCTGCGCTGCAACAAGAGAATATGGACTTGTTTCTCAAGGTAAGACGTATCTAGCAGCCTAATGAGTAATTTCTCTCTGGAAAGAATGTTTTATAAACCCACTGCCCCCTTTTTCTCCTTACTCTACCCTCAATAACAACATCTATAAAAACATAATCCTCAGGGCACCTGGGTGGCTCAGTTGGTTAAGCGTCCGACTTCGGCTCAGGTCATGATCTCGTGGTCTGTGAGTGTGAGCCCCGTGTCAGGCTCTGTGCTGACAGCTCAAAGCCTGGAGCCTGTTTCTGATTCTGTGTCTCCCTCTCTCTCTGCCCCTCCCCCGCTCATGCTGTCTCTCTCTCTCTCTCTCTCTCAAAAATAAACATTAAAAAAAAAATTAAAAAACAAAAACCATAATCCTCAAAATATTTACTAAAAGTAATCTCAAGAATATTATTCTAATACTTTTTTATAACTAAATTACTGGTTTATTTCAATAATTTTCACATTCAAATCACATGGGAGTTCCATGTCAAGTGACTCTAACACTTACAAATTTACTTCTCTGAGGTAAACGAGGGCCATCTCCTCCTTCAGCATCTTCTGTGGCCTTCTTTTCTTTTTTGGACAATTGTGAACGTTGTTGTTCCATTCTTTCTTTCTCCAACTTCTTCTGCTTTTCACGTTCCATTTTTTCAAGACCTTCTCGAATCCAAGCTGGAAGAGTCCTGCGTTTTACTGCATCTGTTTCACATGGAAAACAATATTTATGAGTTAGTTTAATAAAAATCATAAATGTATGAGTTCCTTATTCTTGAATTTCTACCAACTTTGTGAGTAAATGAAATAAAAGAATTCTGGTGCCATTTGAGTGCTTATAACTATCATTCTTCAGTAAGACAGTGATAAGGCAACCCAGTAACCATTATGCTTCTCTTTAAGATCATTTTTAAGAGCAGCAGTGAATACGGTCTTTTTTGTTTTTTAAAGTAGGCTCCACGCCCCACGTGGGGCTTAAACTCACAACCGCGAGATCGAGAGTCACATATTCTACCAACTGAGCCAGCCAGGCCCTTTGTGAACATTGTCTTAATGTTTATGACAAGCCAGGACACTATGAAAGCACATTAAACAATCATCCCACTTAATTCTAAAAAAAAAAAAAAAAAAAAATCACTACTATTATTCAATCTCTTTTACAAATAAGAAACCTCAAGTTCAAAAAGCTTAATGATGTATTCAAAATTAAAAAGCCAGTAGTAGTGATGTGGGCTAATTCCAAGCCAAACTTTTATACTACACTGCTTCTTAAAATATAAAAACAGAACAGAGTCAAACAAAAGCACAAGTCTATTTTTCACAATGAGAATTCATGTGAATAACTAGGATTCCGTAAGTTAAAAAAGAAGTTAGAATCTTCCTATCATGTCTACTTTGTGATAAAAAGGAAAGACTTAAATGTTATGGTATATTAAGTATTGGATTTGGATTTCTAGATACAAAGTTTAAGTTTACAACATGTCATTAGACATAAATTAGTTATACTATATTAAAAATTTAAATCTTCAAGGGCGCCTGGATGGCTCATTCGGTAGAATGTACGACTCTTGATCTCGTGGTTGTGAGTTTAAGCCCCACGTTTAAGCACTAGGCGTCCAACTCCTGATTTCGGCTCAGATCACAATCTCATCTCTTAGTTGTGGGATCAAGCCCCATGTCAGGCTCCGTGCTGGGCATGGAGCCTGGTTAAGATTCTCTCCATCTCTCCCTCTCCCAGGCTCACATTCTCTCTCTCTCATAAAAAGGGAAAAAAAAAAAAAAAAAAGAAAAAGGAAAAAAGTTATATCTTCTGCCAAAATATTTCTGGCAAGTGAAATAACCAAAGGAAAATTAATCTGGCAGCAGCATATCAGATTAACTGAGAGTGGAAAGAGACCAGAGACAGAGAACAATTAAGAGGTTTTAAAAGGGGAACTGTTCATATACTGGCACAATGTACCAAACTGCCAACACTGAAGAAAATATCAAAATGCAACAGCTATGATAAATTTATTATTCATCACAAAATCTGTAGTTTCAAATAATGATTTATTTTTAAAAAAATATTCAGAACTTTTCATATTTTAGACCATCAACTTTTTTGTAATGTTAAGGGTTATGACTATAAAATGATAGGATTTTAAACTATCAATTCCTAACATATCAGAAGTGTCAGAACAATTTAAGAAAACAAGACATCCTTTATACATGATCAAGAAATCATGCCAATTGTGGTCACTAAACTTAAATAGCTACCAATTTGTGGAGGCTCCTGCTTCACAGGAAGTGCAATAGGTGAACGCTGCCGATCCCTGAATGATGATGGCCTTTCTCTTCGATTCTGGGGAGGTGCTGGAGGTCCTGGAGGTCCTGGTTGCCAATAAGGAGGATGAAATCCACCTTGCGGTGGACCAAAAGCAGCCCCATGCTGAAAGAGTATTGCAGTTTATTTTTCTTCACATTAATACAATATACTCTCTGGGACACACGTGTGTTATGAACTGGGACAGTAGAAATCCATGTGTGCAGCAAATCCAAGAATTCCATGGTTCTAATATCCACCGATATTTCTGTAGCCCCAAGAACTTAGGCTTACTTTTCTTAAGAAAGATAAAGATGTTCTGCCTATGTAAATGCAAAGAGTCATCTAAAATTCAGCTAATACACTATTTTCAATAAATATAGAAAAAGATATATATATGACCTTTTATAAAATAATCCTTCTACTACCATGAAATCAAATGTCAGTTTTTGTATAACTAGAAAATACAGGATGTTTTTTTAAATCAATTCCAACTTATTTCTTATGAACTTTAGTTGTTTCTATAATCTTGCAAGAAATATTATCTATTTAAACAAAATAAAAGTTATGGAATCATTAAATTTTTTTTGCAATTTTCCTATTTTCAGAGGCTTTTCTAATAAGCCCATTGCCAACAGAACTCTGTCTTGTTAGCATGGGGTTTTATCAAGATAATGGGGTGTAAGTAGAAGCTCCCTGCCACCGCATTTCTTCAAAACCAAAACCAAACAAACACTGTCATATCTGTATACTAAGTACGAGTATACACAGTAAGTATCTGAATACATATGAATGAGGATTACTGTCTCAAGGTGCATACTGTTTACAATTTATGTCCATTATTAATACAAGTAGTGAAATAATGTCTGAGTTTTTTCAAAATTTTAAATCATGATAGCTCAGTTTATAAGGTAACAACTACAATCAGTTATTTCAAAATGATTATCTAGCACTATAATTTGAGGGTGGACCCTTGGCAGAGTGATTAGAGAAAATAAAGCCCCACATAACGATACTATTTCCCATAGAGTTCTATGTCCCTAGGAATGAATTAGATGCTACAAAGGAAATTATGTACAATTTCATTAACATGTCATGTCAGAATGGAAAAAAAATGACAACACTAGAAAAAGTCATAATTCTATATAGCAGAAGGAAAAAGTCATAATTCTATATAGCAGAAGGAACTGCATTTAGGAAGATGATCTATGTTCTTCATGTATTTTATTCATGTCTTATCCATGATCTATTATTGACAAATAATGTATTCAACTACTGTGCATTTTCTAAACTTTATTCAACATTTAAATATACCATTTTGAAATTATAAATTAGAAAACAAAACATCATATAGCTATTGCACTTACACATTTTTCTTTTTATCCAAATTTTTCCCTAACGATCCTTTATATCATTC
The DNA here is from genome assembly GCF_018350195.1 of Panthera tigris. NCBI lineage: Eukaryota > Metazoa > Chordata > Mammalia > Carnivora > Felidae > Panthera > Panthera tigris. Next base: position 88,883,784 of record NC_056664.1, read on the forward strand.
TCCTAAGCATATCAGACACCAGAAAAAAAAAAAATCTAATGATTTTAATACTCAAAAATTGAGAATTTTTCTGAGACATAATATGTGCTTATCTGTACAAGACTGAAAAGTGAAACACAGATCTTAGGTACTCTTGATGAGACACTTCCAAAGAATGGATTACGTGCACATCTACAATATTAAAGCAACAAAATATCTTTCACCTGATAGTCAAACTGGTTCACTGGCCCCACTGCAAAATTATCGGGTGGTCCACCAAAGTTGTGATTGTTCTGGTTAAATATATGCCTGTTGTCAGGGGCAAATTCCCCACTGTCCTGACTGTTGCTGTCTTCGGAAGGAGGAACAATGTCCATTGGGCCTGGTGTTGGTGGCATCCATGGCTGATCTGGAGGGGGGTGTGGGGGCTGCTGATGCATTCCCCATTCTATTTAGGATTTAGGCATAAAAACATTCAACAGGGGGTTATAACAACATCACAAATTTTTAAGATCTCAAGAAAGATTTTTCAGCAAAGAAACAGATTTAAAAATTTATGACTTCTTGGGTCAAATTCCTCTTGTATATCTTAAAAATAAGCAATTAAACTAGTAAATAATTCAAATGAACTAACTCCACTCTAATTCATATCCTAAACATATAGAAATCAAATGACCAAAATTATTTTTAATAATGTAACAAAATCCAAAGCATTTTTTTGTTGTTGACTTTTTCTATTTCTGTCCAGTAACAATACCATAAAAAATAACACCTTGAGATTTTATATATAATATCTTTCTTGCATGAACACATTTATCCTCACAACATCCCTGTGAGGTAGGGAGAAATCAGGTATTATCTTTGCCAATTTCAGGAGGGAAAACTGAGGCACACAGAGGTTAATCACCTGCCCAGGTCACAAAGAAAACCAGTAGAATAAAGTTGGGGAGTAGGAATGCCAGGGTGAGTCATTTATGAACTAGAACTTGGGAACCAAAACATTTTCAAACTTGGGGAAATTTGGTGTAGCTTCAAGAAAACTAGAAATAAACTACCTCAGAGTATCAAAGATTAGAATATTCATTATTCTTTTAAAAGTGATGTTAGAAGATCACTTCCTGAGTTTTCCATTCTTACACTGAGAAACAATAAGAAGTATTAATAGGGAAAGGGAGGTTAAAACTTCATCATCAGCATACTCAAATGTAAGATTCCTCTATAAATATTTTCAAGTGACTATTCAAAATAATAACACAAGACATGGAAAACTGAATTAGCATCAAGAAATCTAAATCATACTGTGAAGTAAAAAAGCAAATGAACAAACAAAAAAATAAAACATATAAAAACTTATGGAAGATCTTCACTATCTGGAAAAAAAAAGGAAAGAAAAAGATGGGTGGATGGTAGGGGCAGAGTATATTTGACAGACTAATTTGTCACTTAGTGACACAATATTTCTTTAATTAGAGGCTAGACATGTTTTGCTCTGCCAGTGCTGCTTCTGAAAAGGCCAGAGGTTGCAACAGAGAGACATAGAATGCTCTCTTCCCTAGATGCCAAGTGAGGTTTCCAGTGTTCCCAGCCCCTGTCAGCCTAGGAATGAAGAACCAAGAAAAGAATCAAACTGAGTGCCACAATGCTAGCAGATTGAGTACAGAATAATTTTAACCACAAAATTTCAAGGTCAAATCTAAATGAAACTGCCTATTCTTTAAGGAGCATCAATTTCAAGAAGTCATAAAACTAAGCAAATTAAACAATTTATTTAATCCTCATTTTATTTTAAAAATAGTCCTAAAATCCAGATAACATGAAACAACAAACCTGGTTGCCACATTCTGTTAAAGTTTGAATCCCCTTGAAAACTCCCATGATTGTTTGGACCAGATTCCATTGTAGGCATATCTTGTCCATTTGGCATCATTCCTGGTGGTTGTTCTACCATACTTTGCTGCCCTGAAGCTTCTCTTTGAGCAATCCAAGCTTGAGCCAATGCAGCCCAGTCAATCTGACCTAACACAATTGAACACAGCAGAAGTTACCATTCAGAATGTAAGAGCTAAAAGAATAGTGCCTCTATGTAAAACTAGTATCTCAGTTATTCCTTACTAGAGTTTTTAAATATTACAGATTTTAAATATTAAATTGGTTATGGCTGAAAGGATGCTTAGAAAACAACCCACATTCCCACATTCAGGTTACAAAATAATAGAAGACTTCTCTGGAAAACAATGCCACAAAATCACTCTTAACTGGCTTCTAATATTAACTCGTAAGAAATTTATCCCCTGTACCTTAGTTTATGGAGTCTTTTAAAAGTCTTCTTTCCTTCTTGTTTTGTTGTTTTTTTTTTTAATTACTATAAAAACAAATGATCAAACTCACGAATTTCTTCCTCAAACATATCCTATCCAGGCCCACAATGGATCCTGTAGACTTAGGATGAATACAACTATCTATCTCTGCTCATCCTCACAGTCACCCTTTAGCTAAGGCTCCCTTCTCTAGTCAAAATACATCTTCTTAGCAACTTCTTAGCCATTCTTTACTCAAAATGTATTGCCTCACTATCTTAAAGGTCCTCTTCCTTCTCCAATATCTATGCTTAACATTTTAAGATCTAATATTATTAATAAAGGAAACAAAGTAGAGTAAGACAGTTTTTCACATTGCAGGAAAGATTAAATAGGTATTCTCATACATTTTGGTGGAAACATAGGCTGGCATAAACCATGTGGAGCTGAACCTGGGCAGTGTGTATCCAAAACTTTTCAAATGAGCTGACAGTGGTATAACAAACCTAGTTCCTGGATTTTTTTTTCTTCAGAAAATAACTGGACATGTAACAATGCAATGATATGTATACAAAATTATGATAATTATTTCAAAAAGTACAAAGCTACAATCATCCAAAAGTGATTTACTAATTTATAGTACTATAATAGAATGTTATGTAGCTATTAAAAAAAGAAATAGAATCAGATTAACCCAGTAAAGGCAGGACAGTGGAAGAGGTCTTATCAATGAAGCAAAACTGGCCATGAGTTAACAACTATGAAAGCTAAGTAATAAAAAGGGGCTCCCTCACTCTTTTCCACATCCATACATGCTTGAAATATTCCATAATAAAAAGAAAAATTTAAATGATATATATAGCATACCTTCAGTTGACTATGAGCTACGTAATGAACAACAGAAGTATGTTTTACTTAAGCAACACATTTAAGGAAGATTTTCCTCTTTCTTTAGAAAAATAAGAACTAAATCAGTTTTAAAAATGTATAATCTTCATAAAGCTTTCTACTCTTTGAGGAAGTCTTCTAAAGAAAAATTCATTCCCTAATATGTATGCTATGGCAGTATTATTTATGAGACAAGATTATATTTTGGTCATAAAACGATCCAATAAACCAATTCCAATTCCATTTGCCTTAATCCCATCACCTATCTCCCACTCATCTCTATCTCCCCTTTCCCAATTTCCAAATTCAACTGATTTCCTTACTTGGATCTTGCTGGTGCTGGAACGACTGCATCCACTGTTGTTGGTTCAAGGGCCATTGCTGCCAAGGCTGTCCTCCTTGATCCCACATCCTGACTTTTTAAAATATATTTGATTTTCTATCTTCAACAAAATAAACAATTTAAAAATGAGAATCACAGTTAATTTTAAAAGCTCACACATCAGAAATTATTATATGATGATACATTTATGTTATCAGAGCTCTAAAATTCTGGTCAGTAGTTTACCAAAGGGAAGTGGAATTTTTAGATTGGCAAGCAAGAGTATAAAATTTAAATTTTTTAATTTTTTTTTTTAACATTTATTTTTGAGACAGAGAGAGAGCATGAACAGGGGAGGGTCAGAGGAAGAGGGAGACATAGAATCTGAAACAGGCTCCAGGCTCTGAGCTGTCAGCACAGAGCCTGACACGGGGCTCGAACCCACAGACCGCGAGATCATGACCTGAGCCGAAGTCAGACGCTTAACCGACTGAGCCACCAAGGCGCCCCAAGAGTATAAAATTTAATGTTAATGGTGGCAAGCATGGCTCTAATCAACTCAGCTCAACAAGATGGGAAAAATATCTATTTTTTTCCCAATACAGACCTCTGGAAATACAGTTATTTATTTTAAAGATTATACGAAGGGGCGCCTGGGTGGCTTAGTTGGTTAAGTGTCTGACTCTTGGTTTCAGCTCAGGTCATGATCTCAGTCTGTAGGATCAAGCCCTGCATATGGCGCTGCACTGACAGGGGGGGCCTGCTTGGGATTCTCTCTCCCCCACTCTGCCCTCCTCCACACACCCAGACGCTCTTTCTCTCAAAAAATAAATAAATAAAACATAAAAAAATAATAAAGATTATAAGAAAAAAAGTGATTTAATCTCTTCCCAACCAAAACTCCCTAAAATGGGTAACCAAACAGCTCTAGCTGTTGAAGGAAAACTCTTCCTTATAATTAGAGCTAATGAACACAGAAGTAGAATAAATTCAGAAAATTACTATATTGCCAAATCTAATGAAACAACTGATTCAGGAAATCTGACAAGTTGATGGGAAGTCACAAATTCAAAGGTTGCTCAAATACCACCCCTACAGACTATTAGTTGCCTCTTCATGAGACACAATATTATATCTCCAAATCACTCTGAATATTTTCTCCAAAAATGTTTAATGGAGTCCAACTGAGCTTTTGGATCTAATTCTACTATAAAGAAATTAAAGGGAACAAAAGAATGACATAAACAGTATCAAAAGAAACAACTTGACAAATCCAGAAAGTCAGATAGGTCTACAAGAGCAGATTTCTTAACATTTAAATGCCATGGAAAAGAAAGGGAGAGCGCATATGTGTTAATAACTGTTAAATCTACATGATGTGCAGGGCGGGGGGTGGGGGCATCACACTAGTCTACTAGTCTACTTTTCTCTAAACTAATTTAAAAACTTTCATAATAAAAAGTTTAAAATTCCTACAAGTCTAATACAGCTGTACTTTATCCAACACTGACATACAACCCCTTTTAAGAACCATTGATATGCATGGCAAACAGGATGTGTTTCTTCATTTTTGTACCCTAAGGCTTAGCATAGAGGCATTAAATAAATTTTTACTAACTGAATTTTTCTAGAATGACCCTTTCCTCTATTCTAAAAATAAAACAATAGCAAGCCTTAGCACTGCGGGATCAAAAAAAACCTAAGAAAGCCAGATAAGAAGGAAGTAAGAGACACCCACTCAAATAGGACAACTAGCTGTTACAATTCAGTCTCTTAAAAGAGTTTGCAGCATTCACACAATGTCATATAGTTCTATCAATGTCAGATCCTGACCTTTCAAGTAAAGAACACTGTAAATTAGAAAAGATGCATTCCTTTGTTACCTTGATTTCCTTACAGTCAAGTGCACTTGACTTCTAGTCACAGAATACAGTCTATAATAATGGCATCATTAGAATATGCTAAATAGCACCACACCTGAGGCCAACAGACTTGAGTATCAATTCCAAGCTGCATATGCTTCTTTTTCTAATCTCTTCAGATTTTCTATCCTCTCCTTTTTCCCTCTCTTTTTCAACTATACCTTTAAACATTTTAAAAGCTAAATTACTTATTAGAATCCTTTACAACTTTAATTAAAAGGTAACAAATAAATAAAGAGGAACCCCCCAGAAGAAATACCAACTGCTATTTTGACTAACCTCAGAGGTTCACCTTCTGTTTAAAATTTGGGTTGATTCAGACTACAGCTTGGAAGCATAGCAGCAAGATTACTTATGCCCTGAGGGGGGAAAAAAAAAGAGTATATGTTTACTCTTAGATTATGAAGAGTTACTAGAATTAATAAAATTCTAGAGATGCAACATAAAAGTGTGATCACCTCTAAATTAATTTGGAGCTTTTCCTCCCATTAACTTTATAATGAGAAACTACCAATTTAAAGTTAAGGGAAATAGGTACATCACAAATGACAAAGCTTTTTAAAATTTTTTCCCTTTCAAATAAGTATCTTTTTATTTACTTGAACAATTCATTAGTATAAAATAATGTCAAACAATTTAGGGATTGTCATATATGTTGAGAAAAAAGGAAACATTTGAAAAGCTCTCATTCACCTGACATTAACTTAAATGGCACAAGTAACAAAATGCATTAATTTAGGTTTTCTATAGAATTCTAAGTTTAAAATTAACACCAGCAAGGTTATTCCCATTAGATCAACAGCTTTTTAAAGTTGATAGAAAGTCAAATCTATTCACCTTTTTATCTCCCATAAGGGACAGGACAGCCTTTTGCATACATCAGTCTCTAAATACCAACTGCAAAAATGAATAGTCTCTAGCTCCTTCTAATACAGCAAAGCTGTTGTATTTATGAGAACCAAAAAGCTGTTGTAAGCATGGCTTGCTGTGTTTTCCAAAGCTGTAAATGGTATATGAAAACTCAATGCACAGATTTTTCTGTCATAGGTTATAAACTCATACAATGTAGGCATCATAACTAGCTCTATATACTCACTACTAGAGTTGCAAATAGATGTGCCCTTAAACCACTTTCATGATGAAAATGATCCGTGCTGACTCCCAACCATCATTTCTAATACACAGATTTACTTCTCTAGAAATCAAAGTTGCTTTCACTTACTCATGTTTAATGGTTGTCATGAACAACTTTTCAGTTCTCCTTTTAAGGCCAGTAACCTGGATTTCAGAGCACAAGCTCTTTTCATGATGCCCACCTAAACCACTCACCAGCTGTATGAACATGGGCAAATTAACCACTGTCTAATTCTTGGTTTTCACATCTGTAAAATGCAGGACATAAATAAGTGTTCACCTCATTGAGGATTAAATGAGAAACACATGAAAACTCAGCAAGGGTGCCTGGGTGGCTCAGTTGGTTAAGTGTCCGACTGGCTCAGGTCATGATCTTGCGGTTCAGGGGTTTGAGCCCTGCATCAGACTCTGCTGACAGCTCAGAGCCTGGAGCCTGCTTCAGATTGTGTCTCCCCCTCTCTCTGTCCCTCCCCACCTTGTGCTTGCTCGCTCATGCTCTCTCTCTGTCTCAAAAATAAACAAATATTAAAGAAAACTCAGCAAAGCAGTCTTCAAAAAGTAGAGCTTAATACCACCATCAACACTTTCTCAGTATCTCAGTATCATTTCCGAGAGCACTCCTCAAGTTTACAATTGGGGGCAGGCAAAGGGGTTGGCAATCAAGCCAAGCCATTTCTACTCAACTCTCTTTTTCTTCTTTGAAAGTAACCTGAGGTATCTTCGGAAAAAAATTTTTTTTCAAAAAAAATCTTCTTGTCCCTCCCTCTCACAGTATCATCGAGTGAAGCTTTAAAAAAGAAAAAAAGGAACTTCAGTTTTCCCATGCACAAAAAGTTTTTACTTGTGTATTTTCAAGAGTTTGATTTGTATTACTTGTAGCCATTTGTATTTGTTAAAACCAGCCACTTCTACTTTTACTATGTTTTCCAAAGCTTCTTGCCCCCAAAGATTTTATGGAAGCTACTATTCAAATACAGTGTTTGATACACTTAGGCTTAGAAAAATACAGAGATGTGAAATTGTGAGAAGCAGAACAGCATAAAAATACAGCAAAGAAAGTGACAATAAAAGTCAAGGAATTAAGAAGTTAGGAGGTATTTGATAAAATGCTTCAATGAAATCTGCAGTTGAAAAACTTGGCTACAGAAGATGAGTATTGAACGAGGGGGTGGGTAAAACACCAGCAATTCCACGACTTAAACCATGGATGAGTATACTCAACATGTAACCCCAGCCCCTGCAGCATGTTTGTAACAGTGAACATCTGCTTTTACTGTCACTCAAAGGGCAATGGGTGAAATACAAGAGAACCATACAGTGGACTGCTATTCAGCCATTACAATGAGTAAGATAGACTTTTATAGGCTGACATATATTGATACACAAATTATATTAAGCAGTGAAACAAATTATGTGATACAACATGAATAATGATGCTGCTTGAGGTTTTTTCTTATTAAGAATGAAATTTAGTATAGAAAATCCCTAAATTACAAAAATGCTTAAAAACTAGTAGGCTCTGGGAAGTGAAAATAGATCAGGAAATTCTGATTGTCTTATATCTGTGTTCTTTGAATTATTTTACCATAGTGTGTGTTTTTAAAAATACATATATAGATTTTTAAAAGATACAAAAAAAAAAAAAATCAAAGGAAGGTGTTCAGCACAGTCCATAATGACAGCTATATACAGGCAATAAGCACTACACATGTAATAGAACTGTGAGACTTTGGGCAAATTACCTGACCTCTGTCTCATTTTCTTATGAAGGATTTGGGAGTAAATTTCTATAATCTAGTCCAAAAAGGGTTTCTCCAGTCATGAGAATAAAATTTAGAGTTACACTGAATTTTGTAAACGGACAGATTTTAAGAAAAGACTTAGTATACTCAAATATCTAATATAAACTTTTATATATGTTTCAGCATCTGGCACAATGCTTGATAAAGGGTTTCATTAATTATCTGATTAAAGAACAAGATTACAAGTGATTTGATGGCAAGGATTTAGAAACCCCACACTTTCTTCATCTTCACCATAAAATCTTCTTTACTAACTAATCAACATAACAAATGAAAAATCTAGAAAACATAAGGAATGTGAAGGCACATATGGCAATAATAAAAAAAGATGTCCTATACTTTCAGTATGGTTCGATGAAACAACACTGCCTTATACCATTAAAAATTACATTTACAGATTGGTTTAACAATGATTTGGAAAATACTGATAACTGTTAAAGATGAGTGATAAGTACACTAGAGTTCACTACACTCTACTTTTGCACTGTTTGAAGATTTCCATGATGATAACCTAAAGATGATGCGGTGTACATGTTATAGAGACTTACAATGAATATTCGCTGTTTTTTTTTTTTCATGGCTTGTACAAGATCTTTTGAGGGCAGAGTCTTACAATTACATGAATTCTCCATAGTGCTTTGCCCATATTAAGTTGTGAAATTACTTTACTCATTCACTGAAATTTCTTATCAAGTAAAAACACTAATATTCAAGGATGAAAAGAACATTCTAACACTGCTACTCTGATCTGATAACATCAAAAGCCAATTCCAATTTATTTGCCCTTCCTTTAGCCTTAATTTTAAAGATCCTTAGGCTCAACTTCTCAGATTTGGAAAATATGATTATAGATCTCAGGCTGCAAGCCTTTCCCTTCATGGGGCTAAATTACCTGTTATTTCCTTGTCAACAATTGGGATTTAGGAAAAACAGAAAGATCAATAACAACGGTTTGCCATCAGAGCATCCAAGTTATCACATATGGCTGGAAAAATCTAGTTTATGACCATGACCAGTGTTACAGATTGAATCGTGCCCCCTTAGAAAGATTATGTTTTAGTCCTATCCTCACTTCCATAAACTATCAATGTGACCTTATCTGGAAATAGGATAGCTGCAGATGTATTCAAGATGTGAGGTCATACTGGCTTAATGTAGGTCCTAATCCAGTGACTGGTGTTTTTATTAGAGACACAGATACACACGGAGAACACCATGCGACCACAGAAGCGGAGACTGAAGTGATGTGTCTATAGCCAAGGAAAGCCTAGGATTGCTGAGAGCCACTAGAAGCTAGGATGAGGCAAGGAAGGATCTTCCCCTAAAGCAGGGTTGGAGGGTTGAGGGTGGAGCGAGCAAGCAAGCATGGCCCTGTAGAAAACTTTATTTCAGACTTCCAGCCCAGAGAACTGTGAAAGAATAAATTTCTGTTGTTTTAGGTCACTCAGTTTATGATAATTTATTACAGTATCCCTAAGAAACTAATACAACCTGAAATGGCATCGTTTATCTTTTCCATTTCTTAGATAACTCTATATTAGAACACTTGTTGCTCTGAGATTCTTAAAATTACTTGTTTAAGTGACAGTCATTAATATTTGCAAAAGTCCTCTCATAAACTAACAGATGAATGAGAATGAAAATGTAGTATCTGTTTTAAAGTACTTAAGCATCAATTGCAAAATCAAAGAGATATAGAAACACATCTATCCTTTAGTGCATATGGTAAAATGTTTCTCAGATCACACACACAGTTTAGAAACCACAAAATGCAACAATCCTTTTCTCCCCTGCCACGTCACTGCATATCAGATGACTGACCTCAATGCCAAAAAGAATTCATCTGTTCAATTCAGGTTAGGTGGAAATGGCCCTAGCAGAGGCTAACCTTGTAATCATTTGAAATTTAGTAAAACAAATTTTGCTATTTGATGGGACATGCATTTTAGGATATACTGAAATGCTCTGCCACTTGCAGATAAAAAGAGGCACTCAAAAAAATTTGGAGAATTGGATAGTTTGGTTATAGATACCAAAAAAAAAAAAAAAAAAAAAAAAAAAAAGGATGGAGGCATGTCATAGTAGACAATTAAAAGAGCTCCCAATGTCCAAAACTGAAACAATCTGAGCAACAAAATAAAGTAACGATGGATTTTAAGACAACTTATGACACAAATATCTATGTGTCCACACTGATATAAACAAATGATTCAATATGCAGGGACAGACAAATCATTCATGCAGAAGCATTCCAACTAAATTATGTGGATACTACATCCTAAAAAGGAGGGAGAACATCGCTCTCCACTCCTCAAGTACAGATTGTGCAAAAGGACTTCCTTCCAATGAGTACAGTATGGAAACGAGGGGGTTGTTAGGGAAGAGGAACTTTACAGTGGAGAAACTTGACAAACACCACCTCAAGCAGGTGACTGAGGTGATTTTTCACATTCATATTACATACCCTTGATAGGATGTGATGAAAAAGGCACTGCTCCTCTGTAATCTTCCTTTCCAAAACCCCTAACATCAGTCTGATCATGAGAAAAACATCAAATTCCAACCGCAGGGAACTCTATTATATACCTGACCAGTGAGCCTCAAAACTGTCCAACTTACGGTACCAGTTTGCTAGGGCTGCCATAACAAAGTACCATAGACTGGGTAGCTTAAAGAACAGAAATTTATTTCCTCATCCTCCCGGAGACTAGAAATCCAAGATGGAAACGTCAGCAGGGTTGATTTATTTCGAAGGCCTCTCTCTCTGGCTTATAGTTGGCTGTCTTCTCTCTATGTCTTTATATGGTCTTCCCTCTGTGTCCTAACCTCGTCTTATAAGATCACCAGTCATAACAGATTAGGGCCTACCCTATTGACTTCACTTTACTTTTTTAAAGACCCTATTTCCACAAATGGCTATATCTGAGATACTGAGGTTAGGACTTCAATATATAAACTTTGGAGGGACACAATTCAACCTGTTACAGTCATCAAAAACTAAGAAAGCCTGAGAAACTATCACAACTAAAAGAAGGCTGAGGACACATGACAACTAAATGTCATATAGTATCCTAAATGGAATCATGAGCCAGAAAAAAACATTAGGTTAAAACTTAGGAAATACAATGAAACTACAATAATAATAATGTTAATAATGTGTCAATATTGGTCCATTAATTCTAACAAATGCATCATACTGATGCATATTAATAATAAAGAAACTGTATAAGGCAGGAGTGTTTTTATAGGAATTCAGTACTATCTGCTCAATTTTTCTGTAAATCAAAAACTTTTAAAAAATAAAATCTGTTCATTTTTTTTTAAAAATATGGTCTCATGAACATCTCCAAAGAACCGATTTACTATTACTATCCCTACAGCCCCACGACAGTCCTACAGGTGAATCTTTACTGTTCAAATTTATTTTTATTTTTGCTTTGCGGCACTCAAGTCACACATTCCAAGTTTATTTTGCTCTTCTATAAGTTAACCACCAACAACCAAACTCTCGAGTGCTCATGATGTTCAGATGACAATAATATCCACCACAATACATCTGAAATGTTGGATACTACTCTTTCCCTCTTGAAGCTTAACACACAAAGTCCTTCGCTGGATAAAAACAAGAAAAATACAAACTAGGGAACCTAACTGGAGTTAACAGGACGCATGTGCCCTGACCGCGCCTGCGTAGTCGGAACTGCACAGCGCAAAAGGTCCAGGTCCGGGCCCCAGCCTCCTCCGCCCCCTTGCACCCCCCTCCCCATAAGGGGGTTCCCACTGCGCACGCGCAGTGCTTAACGGCCGGTCAGGAGCCCAACAATTAGTCCCTTCTGATCCGAGAGAAAACTCTCAGAGTTATAGGAAGAAGTCGTGAGTGTTCTCTTTAATAACAACATTTCCTCTTCACTGAGAGCACCGATCCAATTCACCAAATCGGGCGGACACCGCCTCTTTAAGGAGATGAGGTTCCAGCAGTCGCGCCAAGCAGCGTACGCAGCTTACGTGTTTAAGTTAATCTACCTTCGCCACGGAAACCAAGAAGGCTGTGATGGCCTGGCAAGTCCCCACGCCTAATTGTTTCCCACCACTTACCCACTCTGGTTCCGGAACCCCGTTGTCGCCACAGTTCCTGTAATACCTCTCCAAACCTTTCGATGCTTCTACTTCTTCACGAACAAGACAAGATGGCGCCTGATTGGTTGCACCCGGAAGTGAATAATAATAACATCCGCTTGTCATCTGAAGCCATGTTGTCCCCCATCCTGGTCTTTCAGCACGTGACTATACCCCGTTAATTTGTCTCGGTGCCATTTTTGTTTTGGGCAAAACCACCGGGACTTCTTAGTCAACGTCGTGCAAGTGTCTGAACATCCCTGTAGGTTACCTCTTAATTGAGCCAGGCTCAACTCATTTTCATCTTTACAGTGGGCAGACAGCTACGTGTTCAGTACAGAACGCCCTCAATTTTTTTTTTTTTTTTTTTTTACTTTAGCAACGGATCCTCTTTCAAGGGGCAGTATATTCTCCCAGCAACGTTTTCGCTTCGGAAAAGGGAGGCTGAATTCGCTGCGCTACTTTCACACTACGGCGGGGCATCAGGGTCAAACTGAACCAACTACGGCGTGTTGCTCGGCCGTAGAGAGCGGCACTTCAGGCTGGCCAGGCTCTGGTCGGAAGTTCTCGAGTTCTCCAGACTTCGGTATTTACAGAACGTCTCTGAGGGTTCCGCTTCGGGCAGACCGGCCGTTAGTGAAGTGCCCAGTCTGGATGGTAGCGACTGCAGAGACCTTAACTGAACCCGCGGCGGCTGGTCTTTGTTAACCTCAAAACTTCGCGCCCCCTTCTGGCGACACTGGCTGAGCTATACGTCTCCCAGCTAGTCCCGATATTTTCCTTCTTTACCCGTAACCCTTAGGGAAAAGTGGGGCTATCCGTTTCTGTCCTGTTGGTCATTTCTCTGGACTACAAGATGGCCTCCCGTAAGGATTTCTGCAATGCATTTCCTCGAATAGAATACTTTGCACGATGTTTTAATACGAACGACGTTAAAGTATCAAAAGTATCAATTTCCAGGCTAGGAGCTAAAAATCACAAGGAAAGCGAAAGTATTACGAAGATACAGTATTTACTTCTCAACTAAATCTTGGAAAGTGCCTTTCTAGAGAGTAACTAGAAACTTTTGCCGGACTCAAGAGTGAACCAAGTTGTTTCATTGGGAATTGTGCAAGCAAAAAAAAAAAAAAAAAAGCAAATTGCAAGAGAAATAAAATTATGTACATATAGATGGGTAAAGAAGATAAATATAGATGTGAAATATACATACTATTTGTATGAAACTCAGTCTTCCTTAATAGACACTTGAAACCTAGATACTCCTGGATCAGCAGAAGGAAGTCCTCAATAGCTAAAGATATGCTGGTCCTCGAATCCACATGGCCTTTGAAATAAAATTTTATCTTGGAAGAAACGCTTACAAATAATTACTTGGCAACACCATGATGTGAGTGCATGAAGATACTACAGGAAGCAAAAGAAAAGCTCCATTCTTTTAGCCCTTTTCCCCAATTTCCACTTAGCACAAACAAGACTACACACACTACGGATTTTTTAAATCACTTAAGAAAAAAAAGACATGATACTACATGTTACCAGTTGTTACCACTGCTTTTGCTCTGATTTTATTACCCAGATTTTTTGCATAGGGCCTGATACTCAAGTTTGTTTCTTTGAGAAACGTTCTAATCAGAGAAACTTCTTTATGAAACCTCATTGCCCTACTTAAAGTTTCATATGTTCTTAACTTCCTGTAATCTATTTCTCTAGTTAAAAATTGAAGCAATTTTCTGGTATGGTTCCTCCCACCCCATCTCTGCTAATCAGCCAGTCAGCATACTGCTTATCATACAAGAATTCTTGAATTTGTCAAATGAGCGAATATTTTGAACAACCCCAATATAGGTCAATCATTTTGGAAACCCATTGCCAAATAAAGATAATTATTAAATATCTCATATTTTGTTCCTTGTGCCACCTTAAGACGTTCTCTCAAATCACTTTTGGCCAAACCAGGAAAGGAGTTTCATAGTCCCATTTCCCTTTCCCTCACCACTATTTGGGATTTCCCTGTAATGTTATGACCTGAAGGAGATAACACACATATATATGTATTCCAACACCAAACTTTCTCGGAATGTATTTTTGTGGTTAAAGTGTCTGTCTGAGGGGTGCTTGGGTGGCTCAGTCGGTTGAGCATCTGACGACAGCTCAGGTCATGATCTCAAGGTACCGTTTGTGAGTAGGAGCACAGTGTCAGAATCAGTGCTGAGAGTTCACAGCCTGGAGTCTTCTTCAGATTCTGTGTCTCCCTCTCTCTGCCCATCCCCTGCTCATGCTCTGTGTCTCCCTCTCAAAAACAAACATTAACAATTTTTTTATTAAAAAAAGTGTCTGTTTGAGCAGCTGTCATGTATATGATCTGCTTCAGTCTGGTCATTCTGCACCTTGATCAGAAAGTGCTGAAGCAGCCACCATCTTGCCAGTCCTGGAAATCTGCTATTTATGACTAACAGATTAGCAGACATTGTAAATTACTTTTTAAATTAATTTTCCCTGTTTGCACTATATGAAGTAGAAAATTCAAAGGGAGGATATGTTCATGTTAGTACTTTGTATTAGTACTTGTGGAATCAAGTTAGCCTTAAGGTTAAGTGGAAAAGTTAAATGAGATGTGGAAAAGATACAGAATTAGGAAGTATTCCTATCATTCAAGATATGAATCTTTAAGTTCTTTAAGAATCTTTAACTTAACACTTTAAGTTCCATATAGCATCCATCTTAACATTTAAGAATAAAATTATTTAAAGCTATGGTATATACATATAATAGACTATTACTTAGCTTTAGAAAGGAATGGAACTCTGATACATATTACCACACTGGTGAACTCTGAAAAGATTATGCTAAGTGAAACAAGACAGCCCTTGGGAGACTTACTCTTTCTTACTTATCCTACCCATCCCTCTTTGCAATTAGGCAGGGCCATGTGACTACTTCTGGCCAATGGGCTGTGAGTGACACATCCAAGATGAATTTAACGGCTGGTGCAAGAATTTTAATGCTCTCTTCCCCTGCTAGAGTGGAGAGACCTGGTGTTAAAATGATAGAACCACCTGATAAAAGCCTGGATTACAAAACCACCAGTTAGAGGGGAGCCTGGGTGGCTCAGTCGGTTAAGCGTCCAACTTCACTTTAGGTCATGATCTTGCAGCTCATGAGTTTGCTTTCCATTGGGCTCTGGCTGACAGCTTGGAGCCTGGAGCCTGCTTCTTGTTCTGTGTCTCCTTCTTTCTCTCTGCCCCTCCCCTGCTCACATTCTGTCTCTCTCTCAAAAATAAACATTAAAAAAGATTTTTTTTTTTTAATCACCAGTTGGAAAATAGTTGCCTGTGCAGATTGCCCAGATTCATGGAAGACTTTGGGTGAGGAAGAAATAAACTTTTGTTGTGTTAAGCCATTGGGATGTGGAGTTATTTGTTACTGCAGCAAAATCTACACTATCCTGATACATATTGGAACACAAACATTTTGGATAATTCTGCTTGAGTGCAACTTAAAAAATGTATGAAAATAGCTTCAGGGAGGTCCATGAAACTCTGAAATTACATACAAAAATCTTCAGTATATATTTTTCTGAGATACCTGTCAAGATTTCCCTTCCTAGCCCCTACACTGCCATTAGCAAAAATGATGACAGGCCCCAGAATTAAAACCTTCCTTCTCCCCCTACTCATAGCTTCCCTTCGGGACTATCAGGACTAATATCATAACACATTTTATCCCTAGAACATCTTTCATCCACAGACCTTAACTTCCATATGACTCTGTAGGTAATGTTACTTTTCTCCATATCATTGATTATTTGATATATCTTTTCTTTATTCTTTTACTTCCTGGGGTACCTGGGTGGCTCAGTGGTTTAGCCACCAACTCTTGATTTGGGCTCAGATCATGATCTCATGGTTGTGGGATCGAGCCCCAATGGGCTCTATGCTGACAGCACAGGGCCTGCTTGGGATCTCTCTGCCCTTCCCCGCCCCCTCAAAATAAACTTTAAAATGTCTATTTCCTTACTTCTCAGATTTCTGTCTCTTGTGTTCAGTGCTGTATTTCCAAATGCGTACCACACAGAAGGTATTCAAAAAATAATCAAATTATTGAACAAATGAAAGATGGTCTATTGCTTTCATCATAATCTCAAAGAGTTTCATAACCCAAAAATGTTTAAATTCAAAATAGGCAAACCAAATATATCCTAATAAATTTTCCTGTCTAAATAATCCAAACATTTTGAGAAACATATGAAAGGATCAAGACCCACCCTTGGTAAATATAGAAATTAGAGGGAAAATGACCTAAAATAAGATTTTGCTCTGAAATAATTTCTAAAATAGGAAGGATATTTTTTTTTAATTTTTTTTAATGTTTACTTATTTTTGACAGAGAGAGAGAGAGACGGAGCATGAGCGGGGGAGGGGCAGAGAGAGAGGGAGACACAGAATCCGAAACAGGCTCCAGGCTCTGAGTCCGACGCGGGGCTTGAACTCACAGACCGCGAGATCATGACCTGAGCTGAAGTCGGACGCTCAAACCAACTGAGCCACCCAGGCGTCCCGTAGGAAGGATATTTTGAATATAGCTAAGTTAGCAAATACACTGCTGATAAATAAAATATTATCGATAATGTGCACTGCAAAAACTCCAGGACCAATTGTGAAACATAAAGAATTTAATATTTATTATGCATTTTTATAAAGTAACATCAAAATAATGCTCAATAAGTTACATAGTTATTTTCTAAAAACACCGCAAAAAAAAGTATAGATAAAACACTAGGAATGCTATATAACCAGCATTACTCAAAATTAAAAATATAGCCAACTATCTTTTAAACAAATCTGAATTGATTTCTACATGAACCAAAATATTTTCATATCTAAAAATAGTCTTTCTTAATGCACTAGATAATATCTAAAGGCTCAATTTTATTGCACATAACGTATTTAGTTTAGGCTTATTTGATCAGGTAACGTGCAGACAAGTCATGAATATGAATTTAGAAAAAGTAGACAGAATGTTATTTTGTACTATAAAAATTAGATGAAGGTGATACATTCTACAGTAATCTTCAGGAAATTTTATTCAGCTATTGTTTAAAATTACTGGCTAACTTCATCACACATGTGAGCTAAGAGCTGTCATATTTGGTAAGTTTTGTTGGAACATTCAAAACAAGAAAACAGGAATCAACTACTCTTAGGACTGACACCAACTACTACTCTTCCTGCCACCCAGAAAGGTGGGTTTTCACATCTGTTTTAAAACATTAAATAACAAAATCTTAAATACAGACATATATTTGGTTATGTCAAAAATATTCACATAATTGGCACATAATCAAAATTTTACCATTTTAAACAGGAAAAACCAGGGGAAACTGGGGTTAGACATACCCTGTAAACCATTTTCTAAATAGAGCTAATGAAATTTCTGTTTTACATCTGACACTCATTTGGCCAAACACTATGGTAGTTGTTTTGAGACTCTGTAAACATTTCTCACTTATTTGTATGGTGTCCTGAGGTCATCTAGAAACTATTGTTATTACAGTAGCTTTACAATTCAGTAACCCTGCAGATGTGCATTCAGAATCTTCAGAATAAACGTGTAGGCCCATGTGTAACTTAACATACTTTCTCTATTACAAATCTATCTTTAGGAAATTCTTAGGTATCAAAATAAAATTTATTTGGTTACCAGCAGACCCTGAAAAATATTCATAAACTCTAGGCCATAAAAAAATAGGTTTCAGACTTAGCGCTTTTACCATGAAATGAAAATAAAGTATCGTCTTTGCATGTTACTTCTGGAATAATGTCTAAAACATACAGAGGCCTCTCCATTTTAAAACGTTAAAATAGTGTCAGCACAGTGCCTGACCCATAGCAGGTGTTCAAAAAATACCTACTTAATGATTAAATGTGAAGTTAAGCATAAAAACTACCACAGCACTTGAGTACCCAGGTAATATTCTGAAGCTACAATGTATCTCAATGAAAAGTCAGTCTTTACTGGTACTCAGAATAAAGCTCAATAGGTCTCCTCTTTGATAAATACAGCACTGGTGCATTTCCTGGCATCCTATTAACGAAAAGAGGACAAGGCACTTTCCCTGATTCTTGCCCTCGGCAACCATTTACCATCTCTGACTTGGCTATGTAAGGGATGAAACCAACAAGCAACAGAAAAGAATGCTCTTGTTTCTTTCCTATCCTTTTCATCTTTCTTTCCTTCTTTCTTTCTCTCCTTTTCTCTTGTCTATCTCTCTATCAATGAAACAAGAAGCTAGTGACCACCTAATGGAAAACATATGCCTCATAATGGTATCTTTACTTTTGGGGGAAGGGATAGTAATTGTCATTACCAGTATGGCTAACTTGAATAAAGAGATTTAACACATATTTTCCACAAAAAAATTCACTGCTCTGGTACTGAAAACTTCAATGTTAATGGATTACGATTAAACATAAAACTCTGTTTAATTTAGACAGTATAAACTGATTTTTACAGGACACAACCTGAGTTTGCAGATTAATTCATAAAGCTATATTTCTCCATCATTTCAAGTTAAAAATCAAGAAAATACTACTACTGGAATTTCAATGCCCAAAAAATAGAATTTGTGCAATGACATTTTTAAGCTCTGAGTTTTGTATATTATTACCATCTTTAACACTAATCACAGTTCCACTCATTTATATATGAAAAGGCAGCACCGGTGAACTTGATAATGTTATATATACTTAAATGTTAAGAAGGGGCAGAGGCTTGGTTAAATATTTCCACACATAATCTACAGCTACTATTCCTATCCTTCCTTCCCAAGAGGAGAGTGAACTAGAACTAGGCACTTAGCCAGTAGCTGCCTGTAGTATGATTTGTTGGCACTAATAATTAGGATGCTTGAACCATGCAGTTATGTATTTTGATTCAGTAATGTCAGACCCGAGTGGCCATTACTTTTTAAAATTTTAAGTCTAAGTAATAGTAATATTTTCATGCCAAGTTTTGACAGCTTAATAACTTGTATTCTGGGGTGGAGGGTGAACTACCGCATTTTTGCTATTGTTTATTTAAAATCTGAAATGCCAACCTTATACCCCATTACAATAAAAGCTAACCTCACTTGAATTTATTAATGATGCTTGTTGAAGACAGAGAAAAGTGATCTCAAACCCAAAACCACAATTAATACTTACTGACCTACAGAACTAGAAAATGTATTATATTCCCCTGTCAAGTATAATGACAATATAATTCTCTATCATTTACAAATATAATTTGGTAATTTATATTTCAAAAGTATCCAATGATCCCATATGGATTAAAAACTTCTATTTACCAATTCTGCATGTTACAATGATCAATAATTACATTTTGACCTTGGCTAATTATATGCAAATTTTCCTTAACTCCATCATGAATAGGCTGCAAATAATATGTTGATATCTTTCAATATTTTTCTAGTTCTCAAAACCTCAATAAGCTAATCAAGAATTTATTTGTAAACCCCTATTACTGAAGCTACAGTGGGATCTTTAAATGGTTGAACCACATAAAATAAGACAAGGTCACTATGCCTACTGTGTAAGTGTATGTTATAGCAATGTTTCCCACATAGTGGTATACATACATGGCTAGACAGCCCTGAGGTGATTTTCAGTGGAGTGCTACATGAATGAACAATTTTTCTTCAGTAGTTATATATTTATTTTAATGCTTATTAGAAAAAACAAAACTAGCACATAGAATGTGGAATACGCTCAAAACAAGGCTATGTTTAAAAATGTAACGCTAAATAATAAGGTTAAAAATAACCAGTAAACAGTACATACAGATGAAATGGTATGTGACTAACATTTGGTAAACACTGTTTTAAGGAACAATTTGATTGGCCAGCATTATTTCTGAATTCTCATAGTAATAAGCCACATTATAAGGGGGTTTCCTCTAATACCGCAGATTCTGGTTTTTTTCCAGGACAAATTTTTCTTTAAAAACATGTGTTCACATTTATTTTAAGAATATACATTCGAAAGCACTGAGTAAATTTAATTTACTTTAAAAGGATTTGCCAAAAATGGTAAAAATCTCCAAGGGCATTTGAGGGACATGCTATTCCTACAGAAAAGACTACAAAGGCACATTGCATATTATGTTATCATTGCAGCATTTGAACAAAAGTGATCTAAATAATCATTACCATTAATTATTAACAAATAATTATAATATTCTTTCATAAAAAAGAAGGTATGCTTGTGCACTAAGTGCTCTTGATTCTGGAACCACTTGCACGTAAGTGTCACTAACATGGACCCATTGGTCTGCCGATTCACTGTCAGGTTCTTTCAAATCTAACGAAACAAAAAGAAGTATAATTTTACAATAAGTATGTTTTTGCTCTACATTCTAAACAACAACACATTCATCACACAAACTGTATTTACCTAATGCTAGATCTTATTGTGTATGTTTCTTCTTGTGTTAAACATCTTCCAAAATGAACTTTCAAAGCATTAATATAGTATCACTTCACTTTATCTAGTGAAATATTAAACTTTTAGATATTTATTTGCTCAAGGAAAAGAATCATTCTCACTGAAATAGAAAGAAAGAAAAAACAAAACAAAACAAAGAAAGTTTGCTGATCCATAAGCAAAGCCTGCAAATTTTCAACCCCAACTCTATTCTGAGGACCTGGTAGGTCTTCAGAATCTTTTGGTGTTGTGTTGTGTTAAATAAAATGCCACTACACACAATGACTTAACACCCTGAAGAAGGGTACAGTCTTAGGATATTTAAAGTTCTGTAAGATTATCTAAGTACTATTAAAGATATTCCTCACCTAACTTTAACAAAGCGAATCCACTGGAGGTAATCCATGAAACAGCTTACCTCTTCCAGGAAAGGAAGAATAAAATTCATTTGTTTTTAAGAACAACGTAAACTTAGGATGGCATACCGGGTACATTTTTCTTTCCAGTGATATGCTCCAATAATTTCCTGGAGGGTGCTCTCACTTTCACATAAGCCGTGTAGTGACCTCCTCTCATTGAGCCACTGTGTTCCACTACGCCATAGAGACCATAGAGAACTTTATCTCCCACATTTACATTCTTTTAGACAAAGAAAAAACTGAAATTAGTAATATTTAGTGAAATATTATAAAAAGGAAAATTAAGTCAAACGTATGTCCTGCTTGGGAAATACAAATCAAAACCACACTCAGATACCACCTCACGCCAGTCAGAGTGGCCAAAATGAAGAAATCAGGAGACTATAGATGCTGGAGAGGATGTGGAGAAACAGGAACCCTCTTGCACTGTTGGTGGGAATGCAAATTGGTGCAGCCGCTCTGGAAAGCAGTGTGGAGGTGCCTCAGAAAATTAAAAATAGACCTACCCTATGACCCAGCAATAGCACTGCTAGGAATTTATCCAAGGGATACAGGAGTACTGATGCATAGGGGCACCTGTACCCCAATGTTTATAGCGGCACTCTCAACAATAGCCAAATTATGGAAAGAGCCTAAATGTCCATCAACTGATGAATGGATAAAGAAATTGTGGTTTATATACACAATGGAATACTACGTGGCAATGAGAAAAAATGAAATATGGCCTTTTGTAGCAACATGGATGGAACTGGAGAGTGTGATGCTAAGTGAAATAAGCCATACAGAGAAAGACAGATACCATATGGTTTCACTCTTATGTGGATCCTGAGAAACATAACAGAAATCCATGGGGGAGGGGAAGGAAAGAAAAAAAAAAAAAAAAAAAGAGGTTAGAGTGGGAGAGAGCCAAAGCATAAGAGACTATTAAAAACTGAGAACAAACTGAGGGTTGATGGGGGGTGGGAGGGAGGGCAGGGTGGGTGATGGGTATTGAGGAGGGCACCTTTTGGGATGAGCACTGGGTGTTGTATGGAAACCAATTTGACAGTAAATTTCATATATTAAAAAATAAAAAAAACAACAACAACAAAAAAAAACGTATGTCCTGCTTAAACTAAGGAAAATGCATTGTTAAAACTACAATGAGATGTTTCCACATGTATTAGATTGGCAAAATGCAAAAGTCTGACAACATTCTCTGTTGGCTGGGCTGTGAGGAAAAGAGCTCTCATACACATTGCATGTGGAACGCAAAGGGGTACAACCTCTATGCAGATGTGTTTCCTGTAATCTAGTGAAATCACAAAGGCATTACTCTTGGATTTATCAGTCCTCTTAAAGGTTTCTATCTCACAAGCACGTAGGAAAAACATAAAAAGATATGTTACTGACTAATCATTATTTTGACTATTAACTGCAGGAATATTTGTAATACCAAAAAACTGGAAGAGCACCTGGATGGCTCAGCCAGTTAAGCATCCAACTTGATTTCAGCTCAGGTCATGATCTCACTGTTTTGGGATCAAGCCCCATGTTGGGCTCCATGCTAGCTCAGCATGGAGGCTGCTTAAGATTCTCTCTCTCCCTCTGCCCCTCTCCCCTGCTCACTCACTCTCTAAAAAGATATTTGCCTTTAAAACAAAACAAAACTGGAGACATGGGGATATAATGCACAGTACAGGGAATATAGTTAATAACACGGTAACAACTTTGTATGGTGATAGAAGGTAGCTAGATTTATTGTGATCACTTTGTAAAGTTGAACCACTAAATTATATACCTGAAAATAATGTAATATTGGTCCCCATTAAATTGGGGACCGGCTGAATAAATTATGATGCAGTGACACAACAGAGTGCTACGTTGCTTGAAAAATGCAGTGCAGACTATCTCAAAAAACTGCTATGAAAAAATCTCCGGGATATGTTAATAAGGTAGAAAAGGGCACTTGCGTGGGTCCATTAAGCGTCTGACTTCGGCTCAGGTCATGATCTCACAGTTTCTGAGTTCGAGCCCCGCATCAGGCTCTGTACTGACAGCTCAGAGCCTGGAGCCTGCTTCAGATTATGTGTCTCCCTCTCTCTCTCTCTGCCCCTTTCCTGCTCATGCTGTATCTCTCTCTATCTCTGTTTCTCTCTCAAAAAATAAATAAATGTTAAAGCTAGGCCCCAGACTATTTGGGAATACTCATTAAAAAAAATAATAATAAGGTAGAGAAAAGGACACATATCATAAGCTGTGATTATTTAAGACTGAAGGTGCACATATACATACCTATCTGCTTAGATTTTTAAAAATTACGGAAGAATAAATAATTTTTAAATGGTTATCTATAAAGAGAGGGAAGAAACAAGTGGAATGAACATGGAGAAAAGCTACCCTTGTTTGAATTTACCTTGTTTTATACATTGATCTGACTTTGGAATTATGTATTTTATGTAATGATTAAAAAATTTTTTTTTAATTTAAGTTAAAATTTAAAAGCAATCCCTAAAATGAAAATATAAAAAATTAAACAAGTGAATAATATATTCCAGTTGGCAGCATAATCATTTAGAGAGAAACCACCAGAGTCACGTCAAACGAGGAGCCAACTTGAAGTGGCTTTCAGTAGCCAATTATAGAACAATTAAACTAATACATTAGGCCACGAATAAAAAGGGAGGAAGGGAGGAAAGAATGGCCTAATAATTTTAAGCATATTATTTGCAAGTCAATTAAACATCTTAATAACATACTATACCTTACAAGTAGCAGAACAGAATGGTGCCAAGTCAAGAATAAGTGGAAAATCGACATGTCTGTTTACTTTTCGAAGATTCAAGCCAGCCTTAAAAAGACCAAAAGAACAATTTTTTAATGCAACAAACTTAATTCATCTACATCACTGTTTGTTAATAAAACCAAAAGAGGAATGCTAGAAGTCAATTTTTTTAATAGCTATGAAAACTTGACTAATGAATAGCCCAAGACCTATAGATCAGTTTTGGACTAGTCACTAGTCTATAAATACTTCCTTTTGAGGGCATGAATTCTTTCTATAAGTTCCTAAATTGAGATGCAAATACCAAATATAAAATAACTGTGGTATATCATGAAATTAGCGTCTAAGATCTAACATGCCTCTATCTTGCTCACACAGAGTAACTGCACATAGAGACTCTTCATTAAAGGCATTCTGATACACCTGCTTGTGCTCTCCATGGCCATTTCATTTCCCCTGAGTTTATACAATCCTGGCTGTAGAAAATCAAGAATTTAATCTTTCAGTGGATACAGATGGGGGTGTAGAGAAAAATCTCTTCCTGCCCACCTGTAGACCACCTGAAATGTTGCAGATACATAATCAAAGCTCCTAATCTTTTCCCTGGAGATTTTTTTCATGGGTTTCATACTTAGAAAATTGTCCACCCAGGGGTCAGGTTAATATTCATTTAAGTTTTCTTCTGGTCTTCTGATGATTTGTTTTATACAGTTAAATATTTATCTGAAAACAGTATTGATATATGGTATAGAGGGAAGCTTTATATTTTTATTTCAGCTATTTTCCCTAAATCTGTTATTGAATAATCCACCCCCCGGGATACCTGGCTGGCTTAGTCAGAAGAGCATGTGACTCTTAATTTCCGGGTCGTGAGTTCGAGCCCCATACTGGGTGTAGAGATTACTTACAAATAAACTTAAAAGAAATAATCCACCTGCTTCCCAACTGATTTGAGATTCTTCCTTTACCATAACAAAAAAGCTTTAAATAGTACTCATGTTTTATTTGACAATTTTGACCATACCGTTTTAATTACCATAGTTTCATTTTTAAATTGATATCACAAAAACTACCCATTCTAACTTTTCCTAAACTGTTTTACCACTTTAACTTATTTATTCTTTCAGAGAAACTTTAAAATCATTATATCAAATGCAAAACAAAACAAGACAAGGCATTGGATTAAAACTTACAGAGAAAACCCTGACACATTAAAACATTTAGGCTCCCTCTCACTATAGAGTCCCTACAGAGATGAGATCTGCCTTGCAGTCCTTTTTGCATTTAGTCCAAGCCCACTCACCCCCACCATTAGGATCATGAGAGTTCAGAGAGCTATGTGTACGTGGCTATTTCCCTGCTTCTAATGATTCTTAATAAATCCTATTTTTCATTCTCTCCCTCTCTCTCTCTCTCTGTCTCTCTGTCTCTCTCTCTCTCTCTCTCTCTCTCTCTCTCTCTCTCTCTCTCTCACACACACACACACACACACACACACTCCCTTAGCTTCCTAACACATAAACTGCCAAATACAGTATTATGAATTAAACAATTTTAATTAGAAAAGTCTTGTAAACTATTATCACTGAAAAAGCAGGTAAATCCCACATGACAAATTTTGAACTAAATAAATTACTGTCTAATCCTTGATAGCAATTTACATGATGTAGAAGGGCTCTGTGAAACATATGATAAAGTTACTACAGTGCTACTATAGGGTCTTTTACCTGATGGAATCTTTTAAGATGGAGAATTAGGTTTGCTGGAATAGCAGAAATGAGCAATTGCTTCCTGGCATTAGTATAAACCCCTTCTGCTTTCTTTTCTGTATAAAATATAATAATTTATTTATAAAATTCCATTTTATACATCATGTACCACATAATATAGTAAACATTTATAAAGGAGCATCCTACCATAATTTTGAAAACATGAAAAAAGAAATTAGACTCTGGTTACAGCATATTTCCATATTCCTTTCCAAAACTCCACTGAAACAAAAGGGATTTTTTTTTTAAAAGCACACACTTACAAGGACAAAAGATAGGGGAAGTGACACTTGCAACAAAATTTGGGGAGCTGGGAAGCAGATGGACTAGTAGTGACTTATGTCAAAGCCCTCCAGCCAAAGACCACCAAAAACACACCTAGAGTTAAAAAAAAAAAAAAAAAAAAAAGGGTCATTACTCATTGCAGAAAAAGGAGATCACGTATCATGGGAACCACAGGGCATTTCAGTAAGAGGTTGTTAGACAGTACTTGGGATAGGATTTGAATACAGCCAACAGCATATTTAACGTGGATTAATGTAAACTGGTACTTCTTCCTTCTCCCATCTAGACATCTCTTTAATTACTAGTGTATTAAGCATGTCTTTATTCTGATACTTTGACACCTGGGGCCTTGCTGACACCAGAGGGAAGGCTTCCGACAGAGCTAGAGAATTCCTAGACATAATAAACAATGTAAGAGTACCTTTCATATGCAAACAAACCAATCCAAAGCCCATACCCAACCACCTCCTTTATTGGGCTCTGATACTCTAGGCCACGCCACTATCCACCTGGCCTAATCACACTAGGGCCAAGTACTACGTAAGTGGAGACAGCCCCGATGCCCCAGAGCCCACTGAAATTATTGAAAACTAGTCAATCAGTTCTAAGCCTGTAGATCCTACCTTGCTGATTCCAATACCCTCCCTGGAAACTACAATAAAGGCTCTTGTCCATGTCTTCTCTCGCTCCTTCTGCCTCCTGACCACCCTGCTACTTCCCCATGGGCCTGCCTGCCACGGCTTAGTGTGCTCGCTCCTCTTCAGAACTGTACGTAACAAACTATCTGTTCAGTGGCAACTGTCTCCGGATCTGTTGGCCTCACCATCCCTGAGTAATTATAAAACCTGCATTTTGAAACAGACTAGTCACTAAGAATCAGAGTATTCTCTCCATTTAATCATGGCTAGAGATGCACTAAAAAATTATTTGACAAGTCTTTTTCCACTTTTCTCCCATCAACTAAACACATCTACTAATTGCTAGCTTTGTAACATACAATTACTTAAAATCATCAAATTCATATCTTATGATAGGACTCCATACTAGATTGGTGTGATTTGTAAAAGCACATTAATCTCACTAGTGATACAATTGTCTGTTCTAGGGAAATTTTTTCCGGAAAGATTTCAGATAGCCAGTCGCCTGAAATGAGATTCTATGGATTTGCATTTTCAAGGCAGAGATGGGTACTTCCTGTCCAATTTATTTCAACAAAAATCTATTTAGAAGTCCAGTCACAGTCTTCAGTGCTGAGGTACGACTATGAAAAAGACAATCCCCGCCTCCAAGAAACTTAAGTATGGAGACAAGTTTCTTAGTTTCCTTTATTTGGGATCTATAACCCGCTAGTCACTGACTATCATATAACCCATGAATATTAAGAAAAACAAAAACCTAAATATTTACCTGCAGAAATGGTTTCCTTTTGGTACTTCTGTTTCTTTTCAGTACAATTCTCACATAGAAGCTTGTTATTCCCCATTAGTAATTCCATAGATGTAAACTGGTAGAGACAGGACTGAACTGAGCATTCTTTAGAAGTAGTTATATAGCTCTGAGAAAGGGAAAGAAAAGCCTTTTGGGGGCTAGGAGACAACACATGCTTCTCCTGTGATGAACACAAATTATTTGGAACGTCTGGTGGCTTATTTTCTCTGTCAAGATCTCTATCTCCAGTTACAGTGCTGCTCAAATACAGTTCAGAAATAGCTTTAGCCACTCCCTCGTCACCGCTGCCAGTCTCCTTGGTGAGTGGCCGCTGGGGAGGGGGTCCATTCTTGTGCACACAGCATCCACTTCTAGACCTCAACGGGACAGCCTGCTGAGAAGTACTTTCCGATTCTGAAGCCTCACTGTCAGCATCAGCACTACTTTCGGAAGGGCTGGCTTCTTTTTCGCTGCCATCAGTAGGGCTTTCGGCCAGAACTGCCTCAGTACTCACGACGCCTGCACACACTGAGGAATCTCCACTCATCCCAGGGTTTTCATATTCTCGGCATATGATGGCCACTCTATCTTCTCCAGATGGTAATTTTCTTACACATTTTCTGCCGTGAACTAGTTGATTCTGTAAGTTGACAGTGTTTTCAGAGAAAAGAATCTTGTGACCTTACTGAAAATAAATGCCAGTAAGTCTTATTTATGCCTTCCGCAATTATCAAATACTTTTTCTCGTATCTCTGAAATCCATTTCCTAAATCTACCTGAACTACAATCGATAAAAGATACAATAATAAATCGTTCTAATTTAGAAATGCATCCTTATACAAGAAGCCCACAATAGCAGTTACTTATCTGTGGAGAAAGAAACAGAACTTTTGTAGAACAGGGCTGTGAGGGAGGCTTTTTTATTATAAACCTTTGTATATACTCTCTGTAGTCTTGCCACTTCAAGAGTCTTCTAACAGAAAAACCTAAATGTGATAATATATCAATTTGCCGAGTTAGTACAAATCATATTGCATTAAAGTTTTTAAAAAAAATGAAGTGCAAATTTAGATTGATTTCTTTATATTTTTATGAGGTAGGGGAGCCTGAGTGGCTCAGTTAAACGTCAAGACTTTGGCTCAGGTCATGACCTTGTAGTTTGTGAGTTTAAGCCCCATGTCGGGCTCTCTACTGTCATCATGAAGCATGCTTCAGATCCTCTAACCCCCCTCTCTCTGTCCCTCCCCCGCTCACGCTATCTCAAAAATAAATAAAAAGCATGTAATAATAAATAAATTTTTAGGAGATAATTCAACAACCAGATATGTTCCTGGTAAAATAGAGGATCTAGACAATGGTGATTGGTGACTGGTGACATCAAAGATTAGACTTCAAACATAATGTGCATCTTCTTTTTTTTAAATATATTTTTTAATTTTTTTAATGTTTATTCATTTTTGAGAGAGAGAGCATGAGCAGTGGAGGGGCAGGGAGAGAGGGAGACACAGAATCCAAAGCAGGCTCCAGGCTCTGAGCTGTCAGCACAGGGCCTGATGCAGGGCTTGAACACACGAACTGTGAGATCATGACAGCTGAGCTGAAGTTGGAGGCTTAACCAACTGAGCCACTCAGCCAACCTATATGTTCATCTTC
Organism: Panthera tigris; assembly: GCF_018350195.1. NCBI lineage: Eukaryota > Metazoa > Chordata > Mammalia > Carnivora > Felidae > Panthera > Panthera tigris. Next base: position 88,913,042 of record NC_056664.1, read on the forward strand.
TTGATGGAAGGATACACCACCAGTTAAATTTTTTCTTGCCAAAAATCAAATAAACAATAAAACTTGAGCCTAATTAGGCCTTTAGATAAAAATGCCTTAGAGAGGAAATAAAGGAAACAGAGGAACCTGTTAAAACCATGGGAATGCAATAGCAAAACAAATTACTATTGAATGTGGGAATGTGAGAAACTGCTAAAAAAGAAAAAAGAAAAAAGAAAAAAAAAAAGACCCGATTTCTTCCACAAATATATTGCAAAGCAAGGGAAAAAAGGAGGGGGAAATCTATAATTAAAAGGGACCTAAGAGACATGCGATTAAGAGATGGCAATCAACTGCAATCTATAGATTTTTTTTTAGATCCTAAATTAAATCACACCTTAAAAAGCAAAAACAAAATGAAGTATTTTATGAGACAACTGCAGACGTTTAAATAATGACTGGATGTTGGTACTATTAAGAAATTACTAATATTTTTAGATACGATAATGTACTGCAAGCACATCTTTAAAAATAGTATTCATGTTTTCTTAAGCTTATTTATTTATTTTTGAGACAGATACAGAGAGAGTGAGCAGGGAAGGGGCAAAGAGAAAGGGAGAGAGAGAATCCCAAGCAGGCTCTGCACTGTCAGCATGGAGCCCAATGTGGGGCTCAAACTCACAAACTGAGAGATCATGACCAGAGCCAAAACCATGAGTCAGATGCCTCCCGACTGAGGCACCCAGGCGCCCCCCAAAATAGTATTCATCTTTTAGAGATATACATTGAAGTATACACTATATGGGTATTATTTCAAAATAATTGGAGATGGAGAGGGTGAGAATGTGGGATATATGCAGACATGATTAGCCATGATTTGAGAACTATGAATCTGGGAAATAGGTACATGGAAGTTTATTATACTATCTTGTCTACTTTTGTATATTTTTGAAACTGTTTTTATGGAAAAGTTTTAAAAAATAGATGTCTCATACATGCATATAATCTTACCCTATCTTTAGATGAAGACTGGTTCTTGGTGGCTCTGGGTTGATGAACATTTTCTATAGTAACAGTGTCACTGTACTGACCGGTATCTGTTGCCTGTAAACTTCTACATTTATTCATTCTTCCCAAAAGTACAGGTTTTGAAACCTATATAGATGCCATGTACATAACACAAAACTTCTTTAGCAAATAAAGTCTGGATATCAACTACTTTTTAAAGTTTCTAACTCATTTGAAATAATTTCCTTAACATTAATTCTCAAAATATAAAACATATTGGTTTGAATTCTTTGAGAATAAGAACTATATATCATATTTCATGCATAAATACACAAACCTTAGTATCAAATATACTATGTGAACTCCATTATTGTATATAAAAAATGACTCTCAGATAATGTGATAATATGCTCAACAAAAGTCTTTTTTTTTTTTTTTTTTTTAAAGATTTTATCTTTAAGTAATCTCTACAACCAATGTGGGGCTTGAAGTCACAACCCCAAGATCAAGGGTCACAAGCCCTACGGCCAGCCACGTGCCCCAACAAATGTCTAAATATATGAATGAATACATGCTCTCTACCAAAGACTCATTAGTAAGTTGTTTTCTCCTTACCCTTTCTTCTATTATAGGAAGTGAAATATCAATAAAAGGATCTTTCACTGTGGAGATCTTAAAAAGAAAACATATTGAGACATTTGGTTAGAATTCTAATACAGACAATGTAGTTTTATAAAGTCTTTAAAGACTCAAACTTCCCAGGCAATATAATTTCAAGTTAAAAAACATCCCTGAAATAAACTGTGATTTAATTGGGTATAGCAGCACATATTGTTAGTCAAAACAAGATACCCCAACACTTCAATAAATGCAATTCAGTTGAATTTTATAATATTGCCAATATGACTAACCTATAATATTTAAAGTAACTTCAAAGTAAACTGTGTTTAATAAAACTGATTAACTAAAGATATACACATATTTTTGGTGAAATTGTGCCATAACACAAATCAAATACAAACATTTAAAAGAAAAAAAATTAAGCCATGAAGAAAAAAGCCAGAGAGCTTGACTGCATTTTGTAGATTTTTTAGGATAATTCTGTTTAAAAAGACTCTCTAGTTTGTGATAGAGAAATCAACTTCTATGTTGAATATACTAGAAATGTAAGTAATATCATGTTGACAAATTCTGTGCTTCAGTATGACAGGCTAGAAGGAGATGTAACATATAATACTGATTTTGTAAGACTAGAGAGAAAAGAAAAGTACCCCATTATCTGAGACAGGAAAACTATTTTATGATCAAAATGTAACAAAAGTTTACACCTAACATACTCTAAACCATATGCTTTCAGAAATATTTGTTATCAAGTAATTGAAAACCCATAAAAACTTTTATGTGTTTAAAGTTGTTGTTAGGGGCGCCTGGGTGGCTCAGTCGGTTGGGTGTCCAACTTCAGCTCAGGTCACGATCTCACAGTTCGTGAGTTCGAGCCCCGCGTCAGGCTCTGTGCTGACAGCTCAGAGCCTGGAGCCTGCTTCACATTCTGTGTCTCCCTCTCTCTCTGCCCCTTCCCTGCTCATGCTGTGTCTCTCTCTGTCTCAAAAATAAATAAACATTAAAAAAAAATTAAAAAAAAATAAAATAAAAAAATAAAGTTGTTGTTAAAGTACAGATGGCATTCAAAATAAAAATGATCATTAAATTCAAATATGAGCGCTTACTTTAAAAAAAACTTCAACAAGTTATATAAATGTAAATTTTAAATAAAATGTGGTACATCTCGCTGTTACGTTATTGCATTATTTCTATTAGAATTACGGTTTAGGGTAATGCACAGTTATATAACATAGTTACTCCCTTCCCAGAAGTTTCTCTTTCATTGTAATGCAAACAAGTAGCTAACGCGTTCCAAGACATTCAAACAGGCTAAAAGAACTTCACAGGTTTATCAAGAGGAAAAATAACACTTAAAAAAAATTATAAATTATGTTCCTTTCTGGGAGTGAAGGATATATTGTAAAGACTTTCAAAAACTGTTATGTAGTCATCTGTCACAAATAAAAATAAATGCTGATGATTATATGTGAAAGAGAACAATAAAAATTATATGACTGTAATCTATTCCATGTTGAAGTGAATTCCAAAGCACCTACATTTGCACATTCTTCACACATGACTGTGCTAGTTAATTCACCAATAAAGATCCGATCTATGAAGTTCATTTTCACACCTTCTCTTCCATATGCTGCAAAAATAATACTTTTTAATGCAAAAAATGTCAACCACCAACCTAACAATGTAGCATGCTTTTTTTTCTGTTGATTCAAAAGACATCTGAATAAGACAGATGACCAGCATCACATTAGTAATATATTTACTGCATGATGTTATGTCTTTCTCCTTTACAATTCTATAGAGAAAAATTTGACTATCATAGAGTAGTCTCCAAGAAATAATAAACTATTGTTAAATTTGAGGCAAAACAAGTAAAGCAATAACCAGTGTTCATACCATATCTCAACTGTTCCCATTAAGCCCTTTAAAGCCTCTGTGCCTAACATAGAGGTAGACAGAGGATGAGAAAGAAGATTATGCATTCAGGGTTACAAATGCCTGGACCATAACTATGGAAACGATAGAGTAGACAAGTAAACACAGCATAGTGTAAAGAATTAACCTCGGCAATTAATAACTGTTATATATATAAACTGCTCAGTTATATATAAAAAAAGATAAAAGTATTCCGTTTGGGAGATATTCATAAATCAAAGAAAATTATGCCTATGATTTCCTTCAAAATAATCAGGGGTTGGGAGAACATAGATAAAACATAATATATCACACATTCAATATAGTTTAAGAGGGAGGGTGATGGGTATATGAGGTTTCATCATACTATTCTCTCTACTTTAATAGAAGTTTGAAACTCTCCATAGTTAATCATGATGAAAAAATATATTAACAAGCCTGACTCCTCTTTCAAACTTCTATCCTTTTTGGATGTCTAACTTCAAATTTCATACAAACATTTAAAATCATTTTAAAACATTATTTGAAGCACTGAATGACAGAGTCAACTTATAGCTAGATATATCAATAAACATTTATTAATATGATAACCATTTAGAAGTTACAGTAAACTAAGATGATTCATTAAGAAAACTGTACAAAGGGGGCACCTGGGTGGCTTCGTCAGTTAAGTGTCTGACTTCAGCTTAGGTCATGATCTCACAGTTCATGAGCTAAGCCCTCAATCAGGCTCTCTGCTCTCAGCACAGAGCCTGCTTCAGATCTTCTGTCTCCCTCTCTCTACCCCTACCCCGCTCGGGCTCTCTTTCTCTCAAAAATAAATAAAACCATTTAAAAAAGAAAGAAAGAAAAAATTGTACAGGGGATTGAAAATGGAGGGGCGCCTGGGTGGCTTGGTTGGTTAAGCGTCCGACTTCAGCTCAGGTCATGATCTCGCGGTCCGTGAGTTCGAGCCCCGCGTCGGGCTCTGTCCTGACAGCTCAGAGCCTGGAGCCTGTTTCAGATTCTGTGTCTCCCTCTCTCTCTACCCCTCCCCTGTTCATGCTCTGTCTCTCTCTGTCTCAAAAATAAATAAATGTTAAAAAAAAAAGAAAAAAAAAAAGAAAATGGAAAAGATTATACAAATGGAAAGAAATACTGAGCAGTTATTCTCAACATGCACTAGATGGCACTATCTCAAACAAACAAACAAAACCAAAGCATACTTGAGAATCCACGTTAAAAAATCTTGAACCTTCCACGTGAAACTAATGTAATAATTGTGTGTCAACTATACTTCAATTAAAAAACAAATCTCGAACCCTAACTGCACACAGTTTGGGCATGTACAATCACAATGTGTGTATATTTATGAATTATAGACATGCACTATGTACAAATACTACTACAAAAAATAGAAGTTAGAATAGAGAATAAACAAAATACAAATAATACTTTTCAACATCTTCTAAAAATGATGACGTCACAATACCATTAGTTAATATCTGAAGGCAGAATATACAGTTAGGACAAATTGCTTGTAACATGACATATAAGCCCACACTTAAATACCGATAATTAAATGATTAGCTATGGTTAGATAATCACTGGTTTTGCTAATACTTTGGCTGATGAAGAGTCGACACTAGAAGTAAAGTGGACTTGTATGCTTGAGTTAGTATTCTCTTCAATAAATGGATTCCTTGCAGGAATCTTTGGAACACTTATTTATTTTGACCAGTTAAAACTATGTAATATCTACAAATCCACTTAATGCAAGCATAGGTCAACTGCAAAATGATACAATATGATGAAAGTGAACTTCCAAGTGAGATTGCTACTTTCAACCACCTTTCAAGTCTCCCTTAGGATACCTCAAATAAGGTCATCAGTGCCAATCTATACATCTGATCATTAGTTTTAGTTTTTAAAGTTCACATGGATGCATTCTAACATTTTCTTTCTATGACCCACTAGACTATCTCACAGACACTGGAGTAAGTACACTCTCTTTTAAGGCCACTACTTTATAGAATTACTTCACATAATGCTCAGTTCTCTTTCCCCTAAAAAGAAACTTAAATTTTTCTTCAGGGAGAAAGTTTTAACAGTAAAAAAATTGACATACCTTTGACCTTTTTTTTAGTATCATCATCAGCAGTTTTAGTAGTTGGGTTGTTAAATGCTTTTAGGATGCCAGCTTGTATTCTCTATAAAACAAATAAGAATTTAATAATCTATACTTAAACGTACTCTTATAGGTTAGGAGTAAGTTTTCCCTCTTTTCCCTTCTTTTTCCCACTCCACCACTCCATACCTAAAATGATGTATCATTTTAATCAGGACAAAAGTAACAAAGAGACTACGTGAAATTTCTTATCTATTGAAGAAACTCTTAACATATAAGAAGCTATTAAACTGGTCACTATGACATTCATGTATATTATTTTATTTATATACATATATGAGCAAAGTCCAGAACATCAAATAGTCTCCACAGCAAAATTACCTCAGATCTTGATTAGTTATCATTTTATTTGAATTCAGTTGTCAATAACAATTATTAGTATTAAAGTCTTTAGCAGCTCTTAGGAAATGGCAACATTTATGTTTCCGTATCTCTGTGTATGTTTAAGGAAAGATCCAATGTCACAGAGAACTCTCAGAATGAAATAAAACCAGATTCCAAGAATAAAGATTTATTTGAGCTAATAAATTATCTTTTACGCTAATTATGTCCCTACTCAGCATATGAATTTAATCTTCTCTAATTCACATTTTAAAAGTATGGGGAGGGGCGCCTGAGTGGCTCAGGTGGTTAAGTGTCCGACTTTGGCTCAGGTCATGATCTCATGGTTTGTGGGTTTGAGCCCTGCCTTGGACTCTGTGCTGACAGCTCGGAGCCTGGGGCCTGCTTTGGATTCTGTGTCTCCCTTTCTCTCTGCCCCTCCCCTGCTCACGCTCTGTTTCTTTCTCTCTCTCAAAAATAATTAAACATTAAAAAAAAAAAATTAAAAGTACGATGAGAGGAAAGCTGGTTAATTATCCTTCAGAAGATTTTTTTTTTTTTTTAAGTAAAGTCTTAATCATAGGTTTTCATATTTGAAGCCACTGTTTGACCTGGACTTCCTGGCGTGAAAATGATACCTGATTCTGCTATTTAAAAAATCATTATGGGGCGCCTGGGTGGCGCAGTCGGTTAAGCGTCCGACTTCAGCCAGGTCACGATCTCGCGGTCCGTGAGTTCGAGCCCCGCGTCAGGCTCTGGGCTGATGGCTCGGAGCCTGGAGCCTGTTTCCGATTCTGTGTCTCCCTCTCTCTCTGCCCCTCCCCCGTTCATGCTCTGTCTCTCTCTGTCCCAAAAATAAATAAAAAACGTTGGGAAAAAAAAAAAAAAAAAATCATTATATCAAAGAGAAACGAAATTCAAACTGCAGACTTACCAGAGAATAAAAATATTACATATCAGAATCCAGATACTTTCCACTGTTCAGAAGAAAATTCACAGACTTAAATACTTAAATCAATTAAAAAGAATAACAAATGGATTAAGCAGCCAACTCACAAATTTGGAAAAAATTGAACACCTTTTAAATACAGAAAGGAGTGTGGCACAGTCGGTTGAGCGTCCAACTCTTGGCCTCGGCTCAGGTCATGATCTCATGGTTTGTGCTATTGAGCCCCACATCAGGCTCCACATTGACAGCATGAAGCTGCTTGGGATTCTCTCTCCCTCTATCTCCACCCCTCCCCTGCTTGTGTGCGCCCTCTCTCAGTCTCTGTCTCAAAGTAAATAAATAAACTTAAAAAAAAAAAGGAGAAAAACACACACACACCACCACCAAATGAGAGCATGAACAAGAAAGACAACAAACCTCACAGGCAACAACAGGGCCAACACATAAGAGAGGCAAGAGAGGGGTGCCTGGGGGACTCAGTTGGTTAAGCAGCAGACTCATGATTTTGGCTCACATCATTATCTTACTGTTTGTAGGATGGAGCCCCATGACAGGCTCCATGCTGATGGCTCTGAGACTGGGATTCTCTCTCTGCCATTCTACCCCGCTTGCACTCACTCTCTCTCTCTCTCACCCGAAATAAATAAACAAACAAGAGAGGCAAGAGAATTCACAGGAGCACAGTTAGACAGAATTTTAGAATTATGCTTATACATCAAGTGTGGAAGACAACAAATCCAAACGGAAGCCATGAGACTTAGGAAGACAGACATACTGTCAACATCAAGATCCCCTCGGCTATTGCACCATGCTTCAAGTCTGAGAACAGAATACATGGGGAATGAGCTGCGAATGTCCTTATTCTCCACCCCGTGCTGTGCTGTGGATCAGCAGAGGATATACACTACCCCCAGAGTTGTTCTGCTCTGACCTATTCCTGAGAGCAAAGAGGTGGGCCATGACGAACTCAGACACAGAAAATACAGAGCAGCCTCTAACCTTTCTGGAAGACATCTAGCACCTGGTCTCTCCTATATCTCTGCCAGTTGCTTTGACTTTGACAAGCGTGGCTCAGAATACATTCATGATCTTGCCCATTGACTTCCCCAGAAAGAGCTCTTAGAAATTCTGGGAAGCCAAAGTCAAACTAAGTTCCAAACTCTCTCTCTCTCAATCCCACTTCTTTTGGCAGCCTTCATCCAATAATGGCAATAGGTTTGTGCTTGCTACCCAGTTATGCAAAGCTAAGCTATCTATTGTTCAAGCATACATAGGTAGCTGTCAAAATTATAAGAAAAGGCAGTGAAATGATTACCATAAAAGTAAAAAAAGTGGTTACCTCTGATGAGGAAGCCATGTTTGAAAACAAGGAACAGGTAGCTTCTATGGTACTAAAAAACATTCTGGTTTTTAAAACTCTGGGTGTGGTGGTGAGGAGGAGTGCTAATTGTTTTAAACTGTATATACATCTGTGTACATTCTTCTGTGTGTAGGATACATTTCATGGTAAGCTTTTAACACCTTCCCCCAATAATTGTGAAACTGAGTTTTGTTTATTAACTGGCCTATGAAGAGAATTTTGTATTCTCTTCAAGTATATTTTAAAAGTTGATGCAAGATTCAAAAACTTAAATATATACAAAGTAGGGAATAAAAGTAAACATACAGCAATCCATACATCATACTGTCTTGAAATATACATGAAGAAAATCAAAATAAAACATGTGTCCCAGAAGCTATAAATATTGAGATAAGCTCCAATCCAGACTCAATACATTTGAAAATTGATGTAATTCAGATATTATCTGAGCTAACGTTGACTTTTATACCTTCAAAAAAGAATTTTTTGAACTAAAATAAGCAAATTGTGTGAATTCCATTCTCAGGAGGATGGACTTAAATAAATTTCAATAAATACCATGTTCACCTATAAAAAGCCTCTCTAGGGGCGCCTGGGTGGCTCAGTCGGTTAAGCGGCTGACTTCAGCTCAGGTCATGATCTTGCGGTCCGTGAGTTCGAGCCCTGCGTCGGGCTCTGTGCTGACAGCTCAGAGCCTGAAGCCTGTTTCAGATTCTGTGTCTCCCTCTCTCTGACCCTCCCCCGTTCATGCTCTGTCTCTCTCTGTCTCAAAAATAAATGTAAAAAAAAAAAAAATTAAAAAGCCTCTCTAGCTAGTAAAGATAAAGCTAACTCAAATTATGTCTATAAATTTATTTTATAATTTCAATATTTTAGTAATTCAAATATGACTTTCAATATGATTTAACGAGCCTTTACCATTTTCTAAAATGTAAGCTCTAACATCAAACTCTTAAAAAATAAAAACAATGAGGTTGTTTACATTATTAATTTTTAAATAATTAGACATTTGCTTTTTATTGTATCTTAACCACAAATTTATATTCTCTAAACTGTTAAAGGAGTTAATTAATAAGTAATTCATCAAGTTGAATAAAACAAATGGGTTTAGGTCCATTTACAGCCTCTCATTGTTAAAAGTTGTGCTTTGAACCACTTAGGATTAAAAAAAAAGACTTTGGCCAGGGCACTGCTAACAACTGCAGCACAATAATCAATTAGCAATGTCAAGGTTCAACCATTTCAAATCTCCACCATAAACGTCTTTCAAAAATAAGAATGCAGAACACTCATAGTTTAAGTCAGCGGAGATATTCTGCCTTTAAAATAATCCTAGCCAATAATGTATTAGTGGTATATCTTTGAGAATAAAAACATAATAGCATTAATTTGGTGATAGCTCAAATTCAAGCAAGTGAAGAAGCATGTATTTCTAAGTGGAAAAGACTGCCTATAAAAGAAGTTCTTGTAGTAAATTTGCTTTTATTTGTTTTGCCCATGAAAAATTTAAATTTTTGCACCAATGACCCCCTTTAGCACTCTATTTGGCAGGAGCATGTTATATCTCTCAACTTTAGAGTCATAAGAAAAAAAAAACTTTAATGAAACATGCTGAAAGGAGGTCAGTAGTTTGTAATCATTACTAAAAGATTCGGGTGGCAGACATAATGCTGTAGCCTTTCTTCAATCAAAAAACACACGGCAGTGATGAACTACCACAGTGGCACAACAAACACCTGGGGGGTTCCCAGGCCAGACAATGCAGCTCCCGCTCGGGTACCACTGTAAGCGACTGGCACGACTGTCCTTGCTTACAGGACTGAATAAATCCACAGACATGACATTTTAATTCTGCCACACCATCTGAAACCCTCAAATAGAGGAAGGAAGATAAGAGCTTTCAAAAAGCAACGTTTCCCACTGTACTGCCAGTCTTTAAGATATTGTGAATCCCGATGGACCATTATGACAGAACAATAACTTAATTATAGCAAAGAATGCCATCAATAGAAGTGAAATAAAAAAAATAACAGGGATAGATTTTATACCTTTATTTGTAATATCAACAGACAAACAATGTAGAGAGCTGATTTTTAATTCCATTTACAATGATCCACGACCATGTAGTAAACATATCCTTGCAAATCACAGTGGAAAAAAAAAAATCATTCTAGAAATTGATAGTCTGAATTAATGTTAAAGTAACTCCTATACATCTGTAGGTTCAGAAGCATCAATATGCATATATCATTCATGATACAAATTTCGGTCTGTATCTCTCCCCACCTTGCTACCTTCTATCAACGCCTTCAACAAGAATGTCCATATACCATAGTTACTGAATCACATTTAATACTACTTCAAATGGTGAAATAATTATGGTTAAATTTTAAATAGCAAGCTTAGGAGTGCCTGGGTGGCTTAGTCAGTTAAGCGTCTGACTCTTGATTTTGGCTCAGGTCCTCACAGTTTGTGAGTTCAAGCCCCACACTGCGCTCTGTGCGCTCTCTCTCTCTCTCTCTCTGCCCCCTCCCTTACTCATGCACTCTCTGTCTCTCAAAAATAATAAACTTTAAAAAATTAAAAATAAATGAATAAATAGCAAGGTTAAAAATGTATTATTTATACTGGTCACTGATGATTAAGCATTACAACTATGCTTTAATAAGCAGTACTGTATAGAATTAGAATTTGTTTGGTAGTCAGAAAGACTTAAGTTTGAATCCGCCCATTCTTGGCATCAGTTTCTAAATCTAAGAAAATATGATGAAGTATCAGCTCAGGAGCATTGTGCTAATGTCCTCAAAACTTAATTGTAAATCTCTTAATTGATTTTTTTAAAACAAATTATAGGTAAAACACAATGTATTATCCTATCAATTTATCAGTTCATTCAAATTATAACATATTCAAAATAACTGTAAATCTCCAAGAAACAAGGTAGTATAACTTATTTAAGAAACTGTTTTTTTCCCCAATTCAAATTCTCAACAGAAATTATCCATTTCAAGGATAAGTACAGACAACTTATTTAACAAACAAATCACTGGGCACCTACTGTGTGCAAGGAACATGGGATACAGAGATATATACAGTATCATTCCTTGAGGAGATCACAATCTCAGAGAGGTGACAAAAAACATAACTCTAAATAGAAGACAATAGGGCTCATAATCAAAACACATAAAGTAGATCCAGGAGGGGGAGATGGTGTGGAGTAGGCGGACCCGAGGCTCACCTTAGCCCACGAATACAACTAGATAACTATCAAATCATCCTACATGCCCCAGAATCAACCTGAAGACTGGCAGAACGAACTCCACAACTAAAGGTAGAGAAGAGGCCATAGTGAAGAAGGTAGAAGTGCAGAGACCTGGTTTAGGAGAGAAACAAATCATGGCCACTGCAGTGGGAAGGTAGCTGTAGTCCCAGAGAAGGGGGAGAGACTAGCGCACAGGGGAGCACATGGGGAAAACGAATCCTCAGAGCAAATGGCTTGGAAAGCATGAAAGCCCAAATTTTGTGAATTCTGGCAACAAGTGGGGCTTAAACCTAGAATTTTAAAGGTCAGAAGACTTGGTTGGGATAGAGCTGAGAGGTCACTAAGCTGCTCTTGGAGAGAGAGCAGGCAGACATCACATGGACATACAGTGAAACAGCGATCTGAAGAGCACCTGGGAACACAGTGGGGAGGTTATTTGCTCATCTCCAAATGCATCCTAGAGAGACAGCATTCACAGAGAGACCCCTCCAGGGACAAAGGAACTGGCAGGTACAATTTCCTCCCCCACTTCTCAGCAAAGGTTAAGGGCCACCTGCAGGAGCCAGGATAGCACCGACACTACCTAACTTGCTCACACCAACCCCTGCTTCCCCATGCTCTGTTGGAACTGCCCTTCTCAGTCACATTTGCCTTACTCCCAGGGCCGTGGGCCCCCTTTCCCAGAAGACCAGCCCAATCCCTGCCCACACACAGTTCTCCATGTGGGATTTTTGCAGGGCCTCAATTCTGGTGGCGGTGGCGACAGGTCTCAGCCCTGGTCCCTGACCAGAGCACACCTAGTTAAAACTCACCACATTCGAAAGACACCTGGCTGGCTCAGTTGGAAGGGCATGTGACTCCTGATCTTGGGGTTTTAAGTTTGGGCCCCACATTGGGTGTAAAGATTACTAAAAAAATAAACTATTAAAAAAAAACTTGCCACATTTCAGATCAGAGACCAAACACTGCCCACAACAGACACAGAGCACCTCTGCAGATGACTGGCCTGAAGGATAAAGTGGCCAGGACCCAACAGTAGACTGCATGCAGCACACACTGGAGATGTTCACTAAAGTGTCAGGCCCTAGGGAACAGGGGACATTATGGGGCAGGGCACTGCCAGACTGCCTCTTCATTAGGCCATTGAACAGGGAACACAGCTTATTTTCTTAACACAGAGAAACAGGCCCAGAGACTCAGACAAAATGAGAAGATAGAGAAATTTGTACCAATGAAAACACAGGACAAGGCCATGGCCAGAGATCAAAGTAAAACAGACATAAGTAACATGCCTGATGGAGTATTTAAAGCAATGATCATAAGGATATTCACTGGACTTGAGTAAAGAGTAGAAGACATCAGTGAGACCCCCTAACACAGAGATTAAAAAGAACCAATCAGAGATGAAGAGTGCAATAAACGAGATTAGAAATAGACTTGATGCAAAGTACAGCAGGCTGGAAGAAGCAAAAGAATGAATTAATGACCTAGAAGACAGAGTAATGGAAAGTAATCAAGCTGAACAAAAGAGGAGAAAAAAAGAATTATGCAAAATAAGAGATTTGGGGAACTCAGTGACTCCATCTAATGTCATAACATTCGTATTACAGAAGTCGCAGAGGAAGGAGAGAGAGAAAAGGGGGCAGGATATTTATTTGAAGAAATAATAGCTAAAAACTTCCCTAATCTGGGAAATCCAGATCCAAGAAGTAGAGAAGCTCCAAAAAACGAACAAAAGCAGGCCAACACCAAGACATACTGTAATTAAACTGGCAAAATATAGTGATAAAGAAAAAATTTTAAAAGCAGCAGGGTGAAAAGAAGACCTTTACATACAAGGGAAACCCCACAGGGCCATCAGGAGATTTTTTTAGCAGACACTTTCCAAGCCAGAAGGGAGTAGTGTGATATATTCAAGATGCTGAATGGGATAAAATCTGCAGCCAAGTATACTATATCCAGCAAGGCTATCATACAGAATAGAAGAAGAGATAAAGAGCCTCCCAGACAAACAAAAACTAAAGGAGTTTGTGACCAATAAACCAGCTTTGCAAGAAATATTAAAGTGAGCTGAGTGGAAAGGAGAGACCAAAAGTGACACTATGAAGGTAGGAAACACAAAAGCAGTAAAAATGAGTATTTCTGTAAAAAATCAGTCAAGGAACTCATAAAATAAAAGGATGCAAAATATGACATCATATACCTAAAACGTGGAGAGAAAAGGAGTAAAGAATGAGTTCAAACTTAAACTACCACGTATTTCATATAGACCGCTATACACAGAAGATATAATATACAAACCTAAGGGTAACCATGAATCAAAAACCACTAATAAATATGCAAAGAATAAAGAGAAAGAAATCATATCACTAAATCATATCACTAAATAAATACATCACTAAAGAAAACCAGCAAACCATAAAAAAGAGAAAGACAAAGGATCAGAGAAAATCTTCACAAACAACCACAAAACAAGTAATACAACGGGAATAAATACATATCTATCTATCAATAATTACTTTGAACGTAAATGCACTAAACACTCCAATCAAAAGACATAGGATGATAGGATGGATATAAAAAACAAGACCCATCTATACACTACCTATAGGAGACTCATTTCAGACCAAAAGACACCTGCGGATTCAAAGTGAGGAGATGGAGAAACATTTATCATGCAAATAGATGTCAAAAGAAAGCCAGGGTAGCAATACTTAAATTGGACAAAATAGACTTTAAAACAGAGACTATGACAAGAGACAAAGAAGCACACTATCTAGTCATAAAGGGGACAATCCAATAAGAAGATATAACAATTATAAATACTTACGCACCCACATGAAAGCACCCACACACATAAAACAGTTAATAACAGGGATGCCTGCGTGGCTCAGTCACTTAAGGATCCAACTTCAGCTCAGGTCATGATCTCACAGTTCATGAGTTCAAGCCCTGCATCAGGCTTTGTGCTGAAAGCTCAGAGCTTGGAGCCTGCTTCAGATTCTGTCTCACCCTCTCCCTCTGTCCCTCCCCTGCTCAGACTGTCTCTGTCTCTCAAAAAGAAGTAAAGGTTAAAAAAAGTAAAAAACAAAAACAAAAACAACAGTTAATAACAAACATACAGGAACTAATTGGTAACAACACAATAATAGTAGGGGACTTTAACACCCCACTTATATCAACAGACAGATCATCAAAACAAAAAAATCAACAAGGAAACAATGGCTCTGAATGACACACTGAGCCAGATGGATTTAACCAACATATTCAGAACATTCCATCCTAAAACAGCAGACTACACATTCTTTTCAGGTGCTCGTGGAACACTCTCCAGAACAGATCATGTATTAGGCCAAAAAACAAGTCTCAACTAATTCAAGAGGATCAAAGTCATACCATGCATCTTGTCTAACCATAACACTATGAAACTAGAAATCAACCACAAGAAAAATCTGGAAAGACCACAAATACCTGAAGGTTAAATGCCCTGCTACTAAACTAAATCAGAAAATAAAAGAAGAAATAAAAAAGTACATAGAAACAAATTTAAAAAAATCACAACAGTCAAACTATTGGGATTCAGCAAAAGCAGTTCTAAGAGGGAAGTTTACAGCAATATAGGCTTACCTCAAGAAGCAAGAAAAATCTCAAATAAACAACCTGTTTACCTAAAGGAGCTAGGAAAAGAACAACAAACTAAAACCATTAGAAGGAAAGAATAAGGATTAGAGCAGAAATAAAACTATAAAAACAAAAGAACAGATCAATGAAACCTAGAGCTAGATCTTCAAAAATAAAATAAAATTGACAAACCTCTAGGGGCGCCTGGGTGGCTCAGTCGGTTAAGCGGCCGACTTCGGCTCAGGTCACGATCTTGTGGTCCGTGGGTTCGAGCCCCGCGTCAGGCTCTGTGCTGACCACTCAGAGCCTGGAGCCTGTTTCAGATTCTGTGTCTCCCTCTCTTTCTGCCCCTCCCCTGTTCATACTCTGTCTCTCTCTGTCTCAAAAATAAATAAACGTTAAAAAAATTTTTTTTAATAAAAAAAATTGACAAACCTCTAGCCAAACTTATCAAGAAAATAGAAAAGGACTCAAATAAATAAAATTATAAATGAGAGAGAAGTAACAACCAACACCATAGAAATACAATTATAAAAGATTATGTAAAACTAAATGCCAAAAAATTGGCCAACCTAGAAGAAATGAATAAATTCCTAGAAAATATGCTAAGTGAAATTAGTCAGAGAAAGACAGATATCATATGACTTCACTCATATGAGGACTTTAAGGTAAAAAACAGGTGAACATAAGGGAAGGGAAGCAAAAAATAATATAAAAACAAGGAGGAGTACAAAACATAAGAGACTCTTAAATACAGAGAACAAACAGAGAGTTACTAGAGGGGTTGTAGGAAGGCGGATGGGCTAAATGGGTAAGGGGCATTAAGAAATCTACTCCTGAAATCATTGCTGCACTATATGCTAACTAATTTGGATGTAAATTAAATAAAATGGTAAAAAAAAAAAAAATTCCTAGAAACATATAAACTACCAAACTGAAACAGGGAGGAATAGAAAATTTAGACAGAAAACCAGCAAAGAAATTGAATCAAGAATCAAAAAATCCTAACAAACAAAAGTTCATGACCAGATGACTTCCCAGGCAAATTGTGCCAAACATTTAAAGAAGAGTTAATACCTCTTTTTCTCAAACTATTCCAAAACACAGAAAAGGAAGGAAAATTTCCAAATTCATTCTATGAAGCCAGCATTACCCTGATACCAAAACCAGACAAAGACACCACAAAAAAACAGAACTACAGGTCAATATCTCTGATGAACATACATGCAAAAATCCTCAACAAAATATTAGCAAACCGAATCTAACAATACATTAAAAAAAATCATTCATCATGATCAAGTGGGATTTATTCTGGGTTGCAAGCATGGTTCAATATTCACAAATCAGTCAACATGATACATCAGATCAACAAGCAAAGGATAGGAACCATATAATCATTTCAATGGATGCAGAAAAAGCCTTTGACAAAATACAACATCCATTCATGACAAAAAACCCTCAACAAAGTAGGTTTAGAGGGAATATACCTCAACATCAAAAAGGCCATATATGAAAAACCCACAGCTAATATCATCCTTAATGGGGAAAAACTGAGAGCTTTTTCCCTAAGGTCGGGAACAAGACAAGGATGTCCATTTTCACCATTTTTATTCAACATGGTACTGGAAGTCCTAGTCACAGCAATCAGACAACAAAAAGAAATAAAGGGCATCCAAATTGGTAAGGCAGAAGTAAAACTCTATTTTCAGATGACATATTATATACAGAAAATCTTAAAGACTCAATCAAAAAAACTTGCTAGAACTGGTAAATGAATTCAGTAAAGTCTCAGGATACAAAATCAACATAGAGAAATCTATTACATTTCTATACATCAATAATGAGGCAGCAGAAACAGAAATTAAGCAAACAATCCCATTTACAATTGCACCAAAAATAAGATACCTAAAAATAAACCTAACCAAAGAGGTAAAAGACCTGTACTCTGAAAACTATAAAACACTAATGAAAGAAACTGACAATGACACAAAGAAATGGAAAAATGGGCACCTGGGTGGCTCGGTTGAGCATCTGACTTCAGCTCAGGTCATGATCTCACAGTTTGTGACTTTGAGGCCCCACATTGGGCTTGCTGCTGTCAGCACAGAGCCCGCTTCAGTTCCTCTGCCCTTCTCTTTCTCTGCCCCTCCCCCACTCACATTCTCTCTCAAAAATGAATAAGCATTAAAAAAAAAGAGAAAGAAATGGAAAGACATTTCATGCTCATGGATAGGAAGAGTAAATATTGTTAAAATGTCTACTCTACACAAAGCAATCTACATATGTAATACAATCCCTATCAAAATACCAACATTTTCACAGAACTACAACAAACAATGCTAAAATTTGTATGGAACTACAAAAGGTCCCGAAGAGCCAAAGCAATTTTAAAAAAGAAAACCAAAGCTGGAGGCATCACAATTCCAGACTTCAAGCTGTTTTACAAGCTATAATCATCAAGACAGTATGGTACTGGCACAAAAAAATTGGCACACAGATCAGTGGAACAGAATAGAAAGCCCAGAAATGAACCCACAAATATACAGTCAATTAAACCTCAACAAAGCAGGAAAGAATATCCAATAGGAAAAAGACTGTCTCTTCAACAAATAGTGTTGGAAAAGTTGTTCAGTTATGTGCAAAAGAATGAAACTGGACCACTTTGTTACACCATACACAAAAATGAATTCAAAATGGATTAAAGACCTACATGTGAAATCTGAAACTATAAAAATCTCAGAAGAGAACACAGGCGGTAACTTTTTTGACATCGGCCATAACAACTTCTTTCTAGATATATCTCCTGAGGCAAGAGAAACAAAAACAAAAATAAACTATTGGAATTACATAAAAATAAAAAGCTTCTGCACAGTAAAGGAAACAATCAACAAAACTAAAAGGCAACCTCCAGAATGGGAGATAGTATTTGGAAATGACATATCCAGTAAAGGATTAGTATCCAAAATGTATAAAGAACTGATATAACTCAACACCAAAAAAACCAAATAATCCAATTACCAAATGGGCAAAAGACACAGACATTTCTCCAAAGACTTCATACACATGGCCAACAGACACATGAAAAGATGCTCATCAGCATTCATCATTAGGGAAACGCAAATCAAAACTACAATGAGACCACCTCACACTTCTCAGAATGGGTAAAATAAAAAATACAAGAAACAACAGCTATTAGCAAGAATGTGGAGAAAAAGGAACCCTTGTGTACTGTTGGGAATGCAAACTGGTGCAGTCACTCTGGATGAGGTTCCTCAAAAAGTTAAAAATACCCTATGATCCAGCAATTGCACTGCTGGGTCTTTACCCAAAGAATACAAAAACACTAATTCAAATAGATACACATACCCCTATGTTTGCAATATTATTTATAATAGCCAAATTACAGAAGTAGCCCAAGTGTCCATTAATGAATGAATGAATAAAAATGTGGTACACTTCTAAAATGAAATACTATTCCACTATAGAAAAGAATGAAATCTTGCCACTTGTAACAACATGGATGGAACTAGAGAGGGAACTAAGCGAAGTAAGTCAGAGAAGGAAAAATACCATATGATTTTACTTACGTGTGAAATTCAAGAAACAAAGTGAGCAAAGGGGAAATAGAGAGAAACCAAGAAACAGAGCCTTAACTACAGAGCACAAACTGATGATTACCAGAGGGGAAGTGAGTGGTGGGGTGGGTGAGACAGGTGATGGGGATTAGGGAGCACACTTGCTGTGTTGAGCACCAGATGATGTATGGAATTGTTGAATCACTGTATTGTACATCTCAAACTAATGTAACACTGTATAACTAACTGGAATTAAAACACAAACTGAAATATATATAATGCAGATATATATAACTTAAATATATACATATATCAAGTAGAGAGATGGCAGAAAAGGACTGACACCTTCAAAAGCTGAATTTAACTAATGTAACATAGAGGTCAATAAATAGCCAATTAAGAACAGAACTATAATAAACACTGTAGCAGGAAGGAGTGATTAACTCATTAAGGTAAAAGAAAATAACAGAACCCTATTTATTTACGGAAAACTAGAATACTACAATACTACAAGTCGAGGCGAGATATTATTTTTCATTCTTTTAAGTTTATTTATTTTGAGAGAGACAGAGAGAGACAACAAGTGGGGGAGAGGCAGAGAGAGAGGGAGGGGGATCTGAAGCAGGCTCCGTGCTGTCAGCATGGAGCCCAACTTGCGGCTCAATCCCACAAACCGTGAAATCATGACCTGAGCCAAGATAGAGAGTCCTATGCTTAACTGACTAAGCCACCCAGGCACCCCTCAAGATAAGATTTTACAAAACAAAAAGAGGAGGATCCACCTTGCCTAGTATCACAGTAACAGCTATCACAAGCATAGGAGTACTTCATTTTCACATGGTTGCTCTGCTACATATTAACATAAATTAAGAAGTATATTTACCTTGAATGGAAAACAGGATTTCACCTATTGTGACAATTATGATTGAGATAGCATGCCTGCAGCGGTAGGTTGAGAATGATTCCGAGCCTGAATCCAGACTCAGCAGAACCATTATGAATGATTAACAATGTCCTGCTATGAGTGATAGAGGAAAAATGAAGGATATGTGCTGTGTACTTGACAGCTTTAATATCTTGCATTTTCTCTGAAAACTTGTATCCCATTCGTAGGTCCCCACCAAAAAAGTTGAATTTAACTCACTTAATATTACAGGCAACTACCACCCAATCGATAAAGGGACAGGATGACAATGAACACTGTTTGGGGAAATCTATCCAGGCCATGAGCCACTCTTTCTTTTCTCAGAAACATTCCCTGATCCAGGAGGCTTGGATCCCATTCCCCTAGTTACAAGTGACTCATCCCTGAGTGGATCCTAATCCAACATGAGGTAACAGAGTTTCTCTTCAGAGTTGGGATTCACAAACAGCCAGTTTTGGTTTTATATACGTGGAACTGCAACATGTGCAAAATATGAAGGTCATGTGCTATCACTCAGAGACAGAAGCTGAGAAACTACTCAGTTTGCAGGAAAATGAATAAAGAAAATCTACAGAGCCAGAGAAATGAGGAGAATATTCTCTGGATTCTTGAGAACCTTCCTGTCCCTATATCCTTACCCATACCTCCTGTCACCTAGATTCTTAGATTCCCTTTTCCTTATTTAAACTGGCTTGAATTTATTTGTTATTTACAGTCAAAGGGTATCAACTAATAAAGGATAAGGGGGGGGTGCAAAAGGATAAAAGAAAATAATCTTTTAGAAGAACTGGCCAAAATAAATAAATAAAGGAATAGAATAGTTAGAAAAAATCAAATTACTTCTCAATCCATATTAAAATTATGGTAAAAATTAACTCCTTCAATTTTTTACCCTCTTCTTAAAGAGTATATGTAATCAATTTAAAGAAATCTGACCTTTGTTTCTTCTGTTCTCACCGCATCCAGCAGATAATGCAGTAGCTCCTGACTGTCCTGTTGCTGGAAACCTTTAAATCGAGGGGCCCTATGATTTAAAAACAAAACAGGAAAGAAAAAAGATAATTTTAACCAACAATATATTACTATCATCAAAAATAATTTTTTTGAATGTTTACATGATTAATGTATTTGAGAGAGAGTGTGTGTGTGTGCATGTGTGTGCATGCAGGGCCCCTCTGGAGGGGCAGAGAGAAAGAAGGAGAGAATCCCAAGCAGGCTCCGTGCTGTCAGCCCAGAGCCCAATGCATGGCTCAATCTCACAAACCTCAACTGCTTAGCAAACTGAGCCTCCCAAGTGCCCCTCATCTAAAATCATTTTTAAATAACATATATTCAAAGATTCAATATAGTCCTTTTACCACTAGGTAAAAAGAGCAGATATGATCACTGCTCCAATTAAGATGAGATCATCAGTACACAGAAAATAATATAGTTATCAGGGCATCTGGGTGGTTCAGCCGGTTAAGTATCTGACTCTTGATTTCGGCTCAGGTCATGATCTCATGGTTCTTGGGATCAAGCCCCACATGGCGCTCTGCACTGATAGCATGGAGCCTGCTTGGGATTCTCTCTCTCCCTCTCTCTGCCTCTCTCTCTCTTGAAATAAATAAATAAAATAAAAAAGAATAATATGGCTGTCATTTATCAAGTGACTACTACATGCAAGCATAGTACATATGTTAAGCTTTACATAGATCAATCCTCAAACAAGCTTGGGATGCACTATTTTCTCCAGTTATACATGGGGGCTCAGAGGGATTATTCAAATAATTTGCAAGGTCACACAGCAAGCAAAAATATAGTACTCAAACCCAAGCCACTGTGATCTATTATCTTCCTACCCTGAATAACCAAATGAAAAACAAGAAGTTATTTATATTTAAATAAAGAACAATAATCTGATATCTCTGTGAATGTATTTATTTTAAGGATTTAACAACTAAATTTCCTTGTATTAATTAAAGGTTCAGGTGCTGTACATGGAGACATCAACACAGCAAATATTTAGTTGATTTCATTAACTTTAAAAAACAGTATTTTCTGCAATAAATTCCAATACTAAAATGAAATGAAAATAAGTGCTAAATTTACATAGTGCTCTGACCTAAGATGAAGAAAGAATTTTGTCAAAGTAATATAAAATAGTAAGAATATCTTATTGTAGTACAAGTTTACAATGTTCTCCTTGTGGTATGTCCAACATATCTCATTTGATATGCACAACAGTGCTGTTAAGAAATCAGTTAAGATGAACTGTTTTACACTTGAGAAAACTGAAGAACAATCTGTGTGCCACTGACGTAAATCCAAATCTTTTGATTCTTGAGTCCAGTACTTCAAGCATTATTCTTTATTATCTCATAATAAACATTCATTCTAGTAATGCACTAATGAGAGTCCCTGGTGCTAAAAAGCTATCTGAACTAGCAGTGAATCTAGCCTATAATAGGAACCGTAATTTCATTTATTCACTCTTGTTAAGTAGTAGCAAAAGCAAAAGGATGCTGAGAACTTTGATTTACTGCCCTTGTGGGCTTCCCTTTCTGCATTTGGTGGATATAGATCACCTTCTAGATCAGAGAAGAGGACAGAAACCAAGATGGACACATTTCTCACCCCTATCTGGGCTTCCATGGCTGGAATCCATGTAAGGCAGAAACCCATGTAAGGCAGAAACTGCATGACATGACATTTGTGCTGTAGGCATCAAGGAAGTTCAGTGAAGTGGAAGAAGATTGCAAGGGGCAAACGGGAATCCTTCAGGGATCCTCATCTGCCATGTTGCAGGTAGGAGGAACAGTCTGTGGCTTTCAAAGCAGATGCACAGGAAGGAAATTGTTCCTGAGCAAAGGAGAAACTTTCTCTACCACGTCTCTGCCTACAGCTCCATCTCAACTATCCACAGACCAGTTACTGCCTTCTAAACCATTCAAGAAAATTAATGACGAATCACTAAATTCTACTCCTGGAACCAATACAACATATATGTTAACTAACTTGAAAATAAATAAATAAACAAACAAACCTAGATTTTTTTTTTCTTTCTTCTTCTACCTAGGACTGGGTCAAAAATTTAAGAGGACTTAAAGAATCTGTAATACCCAAAGCAATCTATATATTCAATGCAATCCCTATCAAAATAACACCAATATTCTTCACAGAGCTAGAACAAACAATCCTAAAATTTGTATGGAACCACAAAAGACTCTGAATAGCCAAAGCAATCCTCAAAAAGAAAACAAAAGCTGGAGGTATCACAATTCCAGACTTCAAGATGTATTCCAAAGCTGTAATCATCAAGATAGTATGATACTGACACAGGAACAGACACATAGATCAATGGAACAGAATAGAGAACCCAGAAATGAACCCACAAATATGTGGATGGTTGACCTTACCAAGAGCCTGAAAGGAAACCCTTAGGCAAATACTAACTAAGGCTACAAGAGAACACATACTTAGCCTAGAGACCTGAAACCAGGCCAAACCTTCTATAGACTCTTCTCACCTCCCCCAGATGAGGGCAGCAGAGTAACTGTAAGCCAATACAAGACCTCAATCTCCAAGGCCAGCCCAGAGTTCAGAGGTAAGGCTATCTTAAAATTTGACATTTTTAGGCAGAGAAGAGAGGGATATGAGGAAAAGAGGCTATGGAAGGGAGAGGATGTGAAAAAGGCAGCAGGGGAAACAAGGAAGGGTGGAGGAAATGGAAGAAAGCAAAGGGGGAAAAAATGGGAAAAAACAAACAAAAAATTCTACTCCCAAGAAGCCTACAAACCAATATCATAAAACACAAAGAAATCTGATGTTAAAAAATCAACAACTGAAATGCATTTACTTCACTTCAAATAAATTTTATAAAACTGATCCAAAGATGTTACAATATGTTGAGAATGTACAAAAACATAAAGGCATGCCAATAAAAGCCTAGATATTAGGTAAAAAAGA
This sequence comes from Panthera tigris, assembly GCF_018350195.1. Lineage (NCBI taxonomy): Eukaryota > Metazoa > Chordata > Mammalia > Carnivora > Felidae > Panthera > Panthera tigris. Next base: position 88,936,692 of record NC_056664.1, read on the forward strand.
AAAACTTTTTTTTTTTTTAAGTTTATTTATTTTTGAGAAAGAAAGAGAGCACGAGTGGGGCAGGGCAGAGAGAGAGGGCGACACAGAATCTGAAGTAGGCTCCAGGCTCTGAGCTGTCATCACAGAGCCTGATGTGGGGCTGGAACTCATGAACCATGAGATCATGACCTGAACTGAAGTCAGACGCGTAACTGACTAAGCCACCCCGGCGCCCCAAAAAGAAAAAACTTTTTTTAAGGGATATGTAGATATTGATAAGATAGCCAATTGAAAATATTAGAAGAAAATAAAACTACAGATATAAAAATCAATAGATAGGATAAATTCTATACACAGTTGAAGGGCAAACTAGTAAATTAGAAGATAATAGTATTTTGAGAATTTGGTGGCACTCCTTAATGTACATGACATACCATAGAGTATCACAAAACTACAAATATGTATGTATATGTATATGTGTATACACATATATATTTGTAGTGTGTGTGTATATACATATATGTGTATACACATATACATACACATGCATATTTGTATATATATATACACATACACATATATACATGCACACACACACACATATATATTTCCTCATGGACAAAACCCAAAGAAAGCTCAGCACATCAATATTAGTTACCAACATAAAAGAGTGAAGGAGTAAACAGAGCAAAAGATGGGCATAAATGAGTATAAAGAAACGATCACTCTAGAGCATCTTTGAACCTTTTAAGGAAGAATGCATGTAGAAACTGGTGAAATCCAAGAAAGATTTGTAGGAGAGTTGACAGTATTGTGTTAATGTCAATTTCCTGGTTTTGACAATGCACTGTTGTTTAAGTTATTATTGATGGTGGAAGCTAAATAAAGGGTACACAGTAACTCTGTACTCTTCTTTCAACTTCTTGTGATCCTTAAAACTACTGCAAAATAACAAGAATTGGGGGGGGGTGGAGAATCCAGAAGAAAGTTGAAGAATTTGCTCCCAACATTCACAAGTGGTAGAAATGTCTGATAATCACTCTTATAATAGAAACTACAAGAGACTGGTTCAACTTTCAAAAATCAAGTAATGTATATACACACAATGTAGATGAATCTCAAAATAATTATAGCAAGAAGCCAGACAAAAAAGAGTACACATTATATATAGGAATCTAAAACATGCAAACGAATCTACAGTGACAAAAACAGGTAAGTGGTACAGAGGGGAGGGGTTTAGGGGAGAGAGTCCAGAGAGAGGGATCACAAAAGGGCCCAAGAAAACTTTTAGGGGTGATGCAAACATTCATCACACTGATTGTGGCAATGGTGTCACAAGTATGTAGATATACATTATACATACATATATATAGTATCTCAAAACTTATCCAATGGTATGCTTTAAATATGTACAGCTTAATGTAAGTCAAATATACAAACTATTCAGAATACCCATTAATACGATTCACTGTTTCAACAGATTTTTAAAAACCCATATGATTATTTCAATAGATGCAGGAAAAGCATTTAATAAAATCCAATAGCCATTCTTTTTTCTTAAAAGAAAAAAACATTTATTATCTCATGGTTTCTCTGGGCCAGGAATCAAAGTATACCAATGGTAATACATAATGTTTATTTATTTAAATAATAAAGCTTTGTTGTTTTTTAAGGAAAAATTGGGTATTGGGAGTTTATCAAATACTGTTATTCTTGATGAGAATCCTCAGAAAAAACTAGGAATGGGAATTTCCTTAACCTGATGAAAGGCATCTATGAAAAACCTACAGCTGCTATTATACTTATGTGTGAAAGACTGAATGTTCCTCCCCTAATATCAGAAACAAAGCAAAGATGCCTATTTCACCACTCCAACATTGTACTGGAGGTCCTTGCCAGCCATATAAAGTAAGAAAAAGGTCTAAAAGGATACAAATTTTAAAGGAAGAAATAAAATGGTCTTTATTTACCAATGACATTATTGTCTACATAGGAAATCCCAAAAGATCTACATGAAGCTATTATAACCAGTAAATGAATTAAACAAAGCAGCAAGAAACAAGATCAATATACAAAAACCAAGTATATTTCTGTATATTAGAAACATACAACTGGAAATTGAAATTTCTTTAAAGTACCAATTTACAATAAATAGTATTTAAAAACATGAAATTCTAAAGGTAAATCTAACAACATTGTGTAGCATTTGTAAGCTGAAAATCACAAAACTTGATGAGAAAAATCAAATACCTAAATAACTGAAAAGATATGTCATAATCATGCTTTGGAACGCAACATGGTTAAGATGTCCATTCTAAACTGATCTCCAAATGCAATCCCAATTAACAAACTGATTGTAAAATTCATGTGAAAAAGCAAAGGACCTGAAATAGTTAAAAAAAAAAAAAAAAAGTAAAGTTTGAACTCTCATTCTCCAATTCCAAGACTTACTATAAAGTTACAGTAATTGACACAGTGGAGGACTGGGGTAAGAATAGACATGCAGATCAATGGAACAGAACAAAGTCCCAAAACAGACTCAACATACATGGCTTAAATCTTCACCAGGTTTTTAAAAATTACTTTTCTTAATATGTATCTCTTAAAAAAAAATTTTTTTTACATTTATTGATTTTTGAGAGACACAGTGAGATAGAGTGTGAGCGGGGGAGGGGCAGAGAGAGAGGGAGACACAGAATCTGAAGCAGGCTCCGGGCTCTGAGCAAGTGTTCAGCACAGAGCCTGATGCAGGGCTCAAACCCACGAACCGCGAGATCATGACCTGAGCTGAAGTCGGATGCTCAACCAACTGAGCCACCCAATATACATCTCTTTTTAAAGTAAACATAAAAAACAAAAGGCAACTTTTAATGTTTTCAAATGATGTTTGATCCAGTAATTCTATATATCCTACTGATGTACTCTCACAAGTGCAGCACACACACACGTAAAATCAAGTAAGTCATATCCACATGCACTAAAATGGAAAAATGTAAAAAATGTATTAAGCAAAACAAGTTGCAAACAATCTGTGTATATGTCTGTGTATGCATAATCACTTTTGAAAAAAATAAGATAAATACTACTTTGAACATCTATCCATGAACACTATTATTTAAACATTTTTTTTAATTTATAAATCTTTATAAAAAAAATGCAAAACAGTTATTTTTGGAGATCCAAAAACAAATTTCTAATTGACATAAATTCCTAAAAACTTTTGAACTCTGTGAGGCACCAAAGTCTCTGAGACTTTTATGGGACTTTCTGTTCTTCAGGTTTTGAAAAACAGCATTTGCCTACTAAATTAAACACATAATAAACCCTCTATATTTTTGACCACATTCAAAATACCATGGCACAGTATGCTAAGTGAAATAAGCCAGTCACAGAAAGACAAATAGTGTGATTCCATTTATATGAAGAACCTAAAATAGTCAAATTCATAAAATAAAAGAGCACAATGTTGTCTTACCAGGGCCTGGAGTAAAGGAAAAATAGATAGGAATAATCAATAGGCATAAAGTTTTAGTCAAGCAAGATGGACAAGCTCTAGAGATCTCCTGTCCAGCATTGCACCTACAGTCAACAATATTTTGTACACTTAAATTTTTTTTAATGTTTATTTATTTCTTAATATTTTTTATGTTTGTTTATTTTTTGAGAAACAGAGACAGAGAGACAGACAGAGTGCAAGCAGGGGAGGGACAGAGAGAGGGAGACACAGAATCTGAAGCAGGCTCCAGGATCTGAGCTGTCAGCTGTCAGCACAGCCCCCAACATGGGGCTTGAACTCTCAAACCACAAAATCATGACCTGAGCCGAAGTTGGATGCTTGATCGACTAAGTCACCCAGGTGCCCCTGTATACTTAAAAATTTTAAGATGGTAGGGGTGCCTGGGTAGCTCAGTAGGTTAAGTGTCCAACTTTTGGTTTCAGAGCAGGTCATGATCTCACAGTTGGTGGGATCAAACCCCATGTTGGGCTCTGTGCTGTTGGCACAGAGCCTGCTTAAGATTCTCTCCCCCACACCTCTCTCTCTCTCTCTCTCTCAAAATAAATAACTTCAAGAGAAAAAAAGAAAAAATTTAAGAAGGTAGAGCTCATGGTAAGTGTTCTTTTCACAATTATTTTTGAAAAAATTAACCTTGGTACAATTCTATGAGATAAAATACAATATAATGCCATGGTACAAGTAACTAACTTAAATTAAAATGAAATTTTGAAGCCTAGAGATATAAAAAAAAAATGTTAAGTTCCCATTTAAAGAATTTTGTTTCTACATATTTTAGTAATTGTGGACTGGACTAGCTCATGAACTCCATGACAGGATCTATTTTTAATATGTTATACACTGTGTATCCCTAGAATCTAGCAAGTAACTGACACAAATAAGTTCTCAATTTTTTTTTAATTTTTTTTTTAACGTTTTATTTATTTTTGAGACAGGGAGAGACAGAGCATGAACGGGGGAGGGTCAGAGAGACAGGGAGACACAGAATCTGAAACAGGCTCCAGGTTCTGAGCAGTAAGCCCAGAGCCCGATGCGGGGCTCGAACTCACGAACAGTGAGATCGTGACCTGAGCTGAAGTCGGACGCTTAACCAACTGGGCCACCCAGGCGCCCCAGTTCTCAATTTTTTTAGATGAAGTTATTCGAATAAGTGAAAGCATTAAAGTTGCATCAGGTCCTTTATGGTATGTATGTATTTCCACGTACCCAAGGATTTTGTTTTTGAACATACAGTACTATCTTGAGAAATTCACTTAAACTCTATTTGCCTTGAAGCTCATTTCTAAAAATAAGGAAAGGGGCACCTGGGTGGCTCAGTCAGTTAAGCGTCTGACTCTTGATTTTGGCTCAGGTGGTCATCTCACGGTTCATGAGATCAAGCCCTATTTCAGGCTCTGCGCTGACAGCCTGGAGCCTGCTTGGGATTCTCTCTCTCCCTCTCTCTGCCTCTCTCTCTCAAAATAATAAACATTTTTTAAAAAATGATAAAAATAAGGAAGGCACCTGGCTGCCTCAGTTGGTAGAGCATGCAAGTCCTGATCTTGGGGTCATGAGCTTGAGCCCCATATTGCAGGTTGAGTGTACTTAAAAATGATAATAAAATAAAAGTAAAAATAAGAAAACTAGGTTCAGATGACCTATTATGGCACCTTTTAGATTTTACAATTCTATAGTTTTCTTACTCTTTGTTCTTACATCATGGGCTTCTAAATCAGGACAGACCTCTATTTGAATCCTGGCTTTGTCACTATACAACTAAGTAAGCTACTCAACTTCTGAGAGTCTCAGTTTCCTTATTTATAAAATGGGGATAAACAAGCACTTCTTCAGAGTATTATGAGATATAATTTACTTTAATAAAGCACACAGCTGCAGTTAAACAAATATTAGTTCCTAATCTCTTGAGAGTCTAGACAATAATAGTGTTATAGTAAGCGTGAAACTACCCATATTAAGTGATACATTAGAATTTTATAACTCATAATTATTTATATCAAAAATTTAGATGCACCCACTTCTGACAAAGCTGATTAAAAAGAACTTTAGGAGAAAGTGGTCCTTTTTCAGTCTCCTTCATGCTATGAAGAAACAGGAACAGGGCTGAGGTCAATGGTCCAGGGCTTGAAAGTTCCACCATTAATGGGTCCTTTAAAAACATGATCAACTCTTTGTCAGAAATATGCAATTTTAAACTTAAATATTATTAAAAACTAAGAATTATACTTTGTTTAAATGATAACTAAATTGCCTCAAGTGCATTAAAAAACTTTATTCCCATACATATAAAATGAATATTTAAAAAAATGGGATAATGGAATTAAGTGTCTTACCTTGAAAAACACAGGTATTCTCATACCCTCTGCTCTTTACTTAATGAAAGTATTAGTTTAAGAGTTAAATCACCAATATTTAGTTGCTTATAAATGTCCCTTCATGTGCTTTCCTAAAAGTGAAATTACTTATCTACTTGCTATGTATTTATTTCCAATCATAAATTATATTTAATAAATTATATTTATCAAATATAATTATAAATTATATTTATCAGCAAACTCCATAGCTTTCTTTTCCCAAAATATTTTATGAATAAAATAAGGAATGGGAAATTATGTCTCAAAATTAGTACACCATTCCCTGTCTTTTAAAATGGAGAGAAAAAGCTTGACAAAAGCAGCTAAAATTGTGTGAGGGAGAAACCCATTTTATTCTAGAATTTTTCCCCCACCAAGTTTTGCTTTTTAAAATGTTATCTTCACCAGTAATCCTCTCTCCTTACAAACAATGAATTAAAAGCAAATGCCAAATATCATCTTGGGACATTATAGAAAGTTATCTTCTAATACAACTACCAAATATGTTGCCTCATTCGTGTATTTATGAAATACATGTTACATACATATTTCATACCAACTATCCTTAAAAAAAATCTACCATCTGGGGCACCTGGGTGGCTCAGTGGGTTGAGCATCTGACTTCAGCTCAGGTCATGATCTCACGGTTCATAGGTTTGAGCCCTGCATCAGGCTCTGTGATGACAGCTTGGAGCCTAGATCCTGCTTCATATTCTGTGTCTCCCTCTCTCGCTGCCCCTCTCCCTCCCGCCTCTCAAAAATAAACATTAAAAAAAATTTTTTTTTTAAATCTACCATCTGACTAAAACCACAGAAAGGACAGGCTATAATTTTTCCATAGTCTCTGAGTATCAAAAGTGCTCTCTGCCATGTTGAAGACATAAACAGACATTTCTCCAAAGAAGACATCCAGATGGCCAACAGACACATGAAAAGATGCTCAACATCACTCATCATCAGGGAAATGCAAATCAAAACTACAATGAGATATTACCTCACACATGTCAGAATGGCTAAAATCAAAAAGAAAAGAAAAAACTGCTGGTGAGGATGTGGAGAAAAAGAAACCCTTGTGCACTGTTAGTGGAAATACAAGTTGGTGCAGGCGCTCTGGAAGACAGTATGGAGGTTCCTCAAGAAGTTAAAAATAGAACTACCATATGATCCAGTAATCACTCAACTGGGTATTTACCTAAAGAATACAAAAACACTGGGATGCCAGGGTGACTCAGTCTGTTAAGTATCTGACTTCAGCTCAGGCCGTGATCTCACTGTTGATGGGTTTGAGCCCCGCATCAGGCTCTGTGCTGACAGCTCGGAGCCTGAAGCCTGCTTTGGATTCTGTGCCTCCCTCTCTGCCCCTCTCCCTGCTCGTGCTCGCTCACTCTCTCTCTCTCTCTCTCTCTCTCTCTCTCAAAAATAAATAAAAACATTAAAAAAAAAATTTAGGGGCTCATGGGTGGCTCAGTTGGTTGAGCGTCCGACTTCAGCTCAGGTCATGATCTCATGGTCCGTGCGTTTGAGCCCCATGTCGGGCTCTGTGCTGACAGCTCAGAGCCTGGAGCCTGCTTCAGATTCTGTGCCCCCCTCTCTCTCCGCCTCACCCCTCTTGTGCTCTGTCTCTGTCTTTCAAAAATGAACAAATATATAAAAATTTTTTTTAAAAAGAATATAAAAACACTAATTCAAAGGGATACACACATCCCTATGTTTATTGCAGCATTATTTACAATAGTCAAATTATAGAAGCAGCCTAAGTATCCATCAACTGATGAATGGATAAAGAATACGTAGTATACTTATACAATGGAATGTTATTCTGCCATAAGAAAGAATGAAATCCTACCATTTGCAAACAACATGGATGGATCTTGTGGACATACTAATTGAAATAGGTCAGACACAGAAAGACAAATACCATATGAACTTACTTACATGTAGAATTTAAAACAAAACCCCCAAAAACAAACAAACAAACAAACAAACAAACATGCTCATAGACACAAAGAAGAGATTGGTGGCTGCCAGAGCCAGGGAGTGAGGGGGTAGGTAAAATGGGTGAATGAGGTCAAAAGGTACAAACTTTCAGATATTAATAAACAAAAAAGAACACCTATGAAAAACCTACAGTTAACTTCATTCCTAATGTTATTGAAAGAATACTTTCCCCCTAATTTGGGGATTTTAGGCAAGGATGCCTGCTTTCATCATTTCTATTCCACATGTTATTAGAGGTTCAAGCCAGCACAATAAGGTAAGGAAAAGAAACTAAAGGCATACAGTTTACAAAGGGCAAAGTAAAACTGGTGATTCAAAGAGTAGTGATCTATGCTGACAGCCCTCCAGCTCAGGTCAACTGTATGTCCCATGTATCTAAGATCTAAGATTGAAACTCTCCTCTTAGAATAATGCAAACCTAAAGTGATCAGTTATAGTATCTAACTGCCCTATAGTAATCTTGAGACACAGTTCTACATGTAAAATACTTAACATTCAATCACATTTAATAGGAAATCTTTTCAAGTGACTAAGTATCAACTTCCATTTAATGGTTTTCACTATCTCACTCAACTTTAGAAGAGTATAGGACCTACCATAAAGATTTTAAGGGGTTGAACAGGCAGTAAGTTTACAGGCTGCTCTTTCAACAAAGAAATACAATATCGTCTTTCAAATCTGCCTCCTTGGGGAAAAGAAAAATCTAAGATTACTACACTGAGCTAAGAATTTTTAGAACTCCCCTTTCTTAAGTGTTCTCAAAAGCCAGATCATGAGCTATATATACACTGTCTTCCTCCAATACACACACACACACACACACACACACACACACACACACATACAATTTCTAACTAAAAACATTATTACTAGTGTCAGCTCCCTCAAGCCAAAGACTACCAGGAACACACTGGTAGTTGAACAAGAGGGGTTTATTACTTGTTGCATTTGGGGACAACATACACGATGGGAAAGCATGGGGTGTCTCAATAAAAGGGTGTTGGAAAGAACTGATAGAGGATTTGAGTTTTGGATAAGTAATTTAGGGGAGAGTCTAAGGAAGCAGAAGTCTGCTCTCAGTTGAATGCCATCAGAAACTGGGGGTAATTCTATCACTGGGTATCTTGATATATCTTATCTTTGAGTTAGGATAACCTAAATTCTAGTCTCTTTGGGAGACAAAATCAAGGATAAAGCTATAACTAGTAAAGAAGTAGCGGTCTCTCACTTTGGTCAAAGAAGATGTTTGGGATTTTTCTCAGTGGTAGACGAACTTTGCTTTTGTCTGTGTTTAGATAAAATTATGAAGTAGCCTTGCTTTGTCTTAGTTTGTCAGTCTCAGAGCAACCTACCTGAGGTTGGCATTCTGTGAGACTGTTTGAACAATATGGCCTAACTTGTAGGTGCCACGCCAGCTTCTGAATGTTAAGCGCTGTTTTTTGTTTGTTTGTTTTTTCCTTTCTCACTAGCTTAAAAACCCATTTTCAGACTAGGCTCCTAAAAACCTTTAGATGTTCACCATTAAAACCAAATCTACCTTTAAAGAATTAAAATGCTATATTTAAGGAAATGTTACCAGTAATTACAAAACAGGCGTCCTAGACATTCTGCTCAACAAAACAAACGCCTTTTGTTTTTTCCAGTATGTTTGTTTGAAAGCTGCCTTAATATTTTTGTATTGTTTGACCCACGATATGTTTGAACCCTAACAGATCTTGAAGGTATAACTTTAGAATTTTAAAATCTGATTATTTCACAAAATGCTTTTGAATGATTTTTTCAAAATATTTTTTTCAAAACATCATTTCAGTTAACATTCGGAGAAATACTAAAGGTAGATTTTGACACCATCAGTGGCTCATCTAAAAAGAGCTATTATCCAGATAGTCATACTTCTTACCAGGTGAGAGTCTGAGGAAGGAAAAATCTTGAGTTTTGTACCATTTTCTTTGCTCTCATTCATAAGTTCTGAAAGAATATAAGATTGTGCCAAGTTCTAAAAGAAAACAAAAGTAAAGTCTTCTGATTCAGTTGTAATATGCCTCTGATTCTACGGAATAAATACTCTCTTAAGCTCTCAAACGTCATCTAACATAGCAAAAAAATGTTTAAGTTTACAAAAAAAATGTTCACATTTAATAAATGTCAGTATTACTGATTAAATCACAGTAAAACACAGAGAAGGCCTTCCAGAAGCACTGTGTGAAAAGGGGGCATACATACGTTATGCAGCAATGGTTAACGATGGCCTAAAACAAAAAAGAAAACAGAAAAATCTCCAGGGGAACATTTAGCTGTCATTTTCTAGTTTACAGGTGTGCCAATAAATATAAATTAATCTTTTACATTTTACAAAGTTTCCTGATGGCTCTTACCTGCATGACTGCATTGAAAAAGCAAGTATTTCCTAAATTTGTAATTCCTTTCACAGGTGTTACACTGTTGCCTTTTCTTCCTTTCTTTTTTTCACCTGCTTCATATTTTTCTTCACAAAGTTTTAAGATTCTAGAGAATGCACCTAAGTTAGAGAAAACATAACTGACATAAGATATAAAATTCAATAACCATCATTTAAAATAATTTAAATATATTACTTAAAATTAAGTAACATTTCCCCTTGAATCACTGTCCCTGAAGTGATGTCAGGGACATAAGATATAAAATTCAATAACCATCATTTAAAATAATTTAAATATATTACTTAAAATTAAGTAACATTTCCCCTTGAATCACTGTCCCTGAAGTGATGTCAGGGACAAATAAATGTCTCCAGTTGGTATCCTCGTACTAAATAATTTTTCATTTTGACATACACACCTGTACCTCATACCATAATGAAGAATGAATTCCAGATGAATTAAAAATTAAAAAAGAATAAAGTAAAAAAATAAGGAGAGAACATCCAGATCTTGGCTCCTAAATACCATTCCCCACAAAAAGAAATGAAGACTCCTTGGGGTGCCTGGGTGGCTCAGTCAGTTAAGTGTCTGACTTCGGCTCAGGTCATAATCTCAACAGCTTGTAGGTTTGAGCCCCACATCGGGCTCCGGGCTGACAGCTCAGAGACTAGAGCCTGCTTCAGATACTATGTCTCTCTCTGTTCTTCTCCCACTCATGCTCTGTCTCTATCTCTCTCTCTCAAAAATAAATAAACATTGAAAAAAATAATAAAGAAATCAAGACTCCTGATTCTAAAACTGGGGCAGCAAAGAAAAAAAATAAACCTAAAACATTTTTATTGTGCCAGAAAATAAGGAAGTGTTCAAAAAAACTGATGAGTATGTCAAAATACACACCATTTTGAGTAAGTTCCCACTGGTCCAATCTTGGAAAATTTGAATATCAAAATAAAGAAGGGTACTAATAGTTTATTATTCACTGAGCAAAATGAGAATGGATCTGAATGGATAATAGGTTTTTTAAATGGGAGGAAAAGAGAAAAACTTTTCCTTACAAGAGAATGCCAACTAATAAATAGAAGAAATGATGGAACTGGAAAATCACCAGATGGTGGCATTTTTTTGTATTCTTGCAACTTTAAGTTTGAAACTGTCAAAATAAAACGTTTAAAAAATTAATAACTATATTATAAAAAAGTAAAACACCAGGGACCAGGGCCCTGTGGCCAGGCCAAATGCCATGAGCAGGGTTCCTGTGCCCCTGGCCTATGGGCCTCTTCCCTGCCCCCTCAGTTTGCCATTTCTGGAGTTTTTCATAATTATTAAACTGATGGGACTTTTGTGTTTTTATAGTGACTCTGTGGTGCAGCTCTTTAAGAAAGCTAGGACATGCCTTAGATGCAAAAAAAAAAACAAACAAAAAAAACACCTATATGTTTGGCATATAAGTGCATGTTTTGGGCTCACTGATTTGTATAATTAATACAGATTTGAACATTATAATATCAATTCATCATGTTTAAAAACAATATGAAAATGAATAATTTCTAACATTTATTAACTGACATGATTGATCATACATATTAACAGCACATTACTTTCTGAATCAAAATATAATTTGAAGTTTGATGGGAAATTGCCAAGTTCTCCAATCTTTTGGTTTTAACTGAAATATTATTTTAAATTCCTTTCAACTTTCAGATTTTGTAGTTCTTCGCAATTATACATTTTATTCATCTAATAATGATATAGTGTCTTGCATTGCTAATTAACTTTTAAATATTTGGCTATCTCCCCAGATGGGTGGGGATCAGAAAACGTCTCTACTCTTTCTTCCACAGGGCTGTGATGTTGGCAAGAACATCCATAATAAAAATTTAATGTAAATGAAAAATGTACCAGATTAAACAGGAGATCCAGTAGAATCTTGGCCCTCTAAGCTTCTGATGAGTTTTTTTTAATTTCTTTATTGTTTATTATTTTTGAGAGAGAGACAGAGAGCAAGCAGAGAAGGGGCAGAGAGAGAGGGAGACACAGAATCGGAAGCGGGCTCCAGGCTCCTAGCTCTCAGCACAGAGCCCGACACAGGGGTCGAACTCACAGACTGCGAGATCATGACCTGAGCTGTAGTTGGCTGCTCAACCGACTGAGCCACCCTGGCACCCCAGCTTCTGATGAGTTCTTAAGAGTAAGTTAAGACATCCCCTCCCATCCTACCCTTCTATATGACAGCACTGAGGGAGATGAACAGATGCTGGAGGTAGCTCTGTGTTCAGGGACAGAAGCAGGCAGCAAACACCATAAGGAGAAACTTTAATCTTGGGTAAGGGCAGACTGATGTCATGCACACCCTGTTGGTTCAAATAAGGTTTGACTTGGCACCTGTGACTTTTGCCCAAAAAAAGGCATCAGTCGAGGGGGGTTATTAACACATTTTCTTTCTTTTTTTTTTTAATATTTATTTTTTGAGAGAGAGACAGACAGACAGAACATGAATTGGGGAGGGGCAGAGAGAGGGAGACACAGATTCCAAAACAGGCTCCAGGCTCTGAGCTGTCAGTAGAGTCTGACACGGGGCTCAAACTCACAAACCGCAAGATCATGACCTGAGCCAAAGTCAGATGCTCAACCAGCTGAGCTACCCAGGTGCCCCAACACATTTTTTTATAATGTTTTCAGATTAAATGCAGAGCTGCTATCTGCAAAGTACCCAGCAAGGTAAGCACTATGTAAGTGTGTGAAGACAGACCAGAGAATTGTTATTTGTGCCAAAATCCAGATCTTCGTAAGCTATTCTTCATGTCCGTTGTTTATACGTCCTCACTTTTAATCATTTCCTATAACTTCCTGGTTTTTTCCCCCCTTCAAGTTTATCTCTTATTTCTAACTGGATTTTCTGAATTGCTAATATGAACTTGCCTTTTATGTTGACTGTGGTTCTCCTATCTTTTTGGCTTTTCTTAATTGTATTCTTTCAGCTAATTCTTTGCTTAAAATTTATTTATTTATTTTGAGAGAGAGAGAAAGCAAGAGTGGGGGAGGGGTACAGAGAGAGAGAGAGAGAGAGAGAGAGAGAGAGAGAGAGAGAGAATCCCAAGCAGGCTCCACACTGTCAGCACAGAGCCCAATGCAGGGCTTGAACCCACAAACCATGAGATCATGACCTGTGTCAAAGTCGGACACTTAACCAACTGAGTCACCCAGGCGCCACTGTGGCTTTTCTTTTTAACATGTGGTAACATCTTATCACAACCCTAGAGTTCTGGGTTAACACAGAAAAGAACTAGCAAGATAGATCTCTTCTCCTGTCTTCCATATATTAAAACATGTGATAGAATTAAATCCCATACTAAAGCTTGGGGGCAAAGGCTGGTACAATCAATGACTTCTCCATTGATTGACATGCAGAGGCCAGCCAATGGAGAAAAGGAAAAGCAGGAAAAAAAGCAAAGACAATATTCCAACCTGCAAGCAAATGTGAAAGCAAATGAAAAAAGCCAGTCAGTGGTTAAGAAGCACTACACAAGGGGTGCCTGGGTGGCTCAGTCAGCTAAGCATCTGACTTAGGCTCAGGTCATGATCTCACGGTCCGTGGGTTCGAGCCCTGCACTGGGGTCTATGCTGACAGCTCAGAGCCTGAAGCCTGCTTCAGATTCTGTGTCTCCCTCTCTCTCTCTCTGTCCCTCCCCTGCTCACACGCGCTCTCTCAAAAATAAACATTAAAAAAAAAAAAAAAGGAAGCACTACGCAAACAAGAGGAGGCCCCATATGGATCCTGGCTGGGTTTGGGAATAAGAGCAGTCTACCTCTTAATTATACTGAGATCCCAACCAGAGCCTAAAGCAGGTTTCAGCTCTCATTAACAGCAATTGCCAGTAGATGGCTTCATAGTGATTGTTAAGAGATTAAAGATGATAGAATAATTAAATCCAAGCATTAGTCCATCTTTTTGGGCAAGGTTGTTACTCTGATTTTACATTTACAAAACTCAGTCTCCAACATGTTAAGTAATTTGCCCAAAGTCTTAAAGACAATCTTTTGACTATAAATCTATTGTCATTTTACCACCTAATTTCTCTTCAGTGATTCATGCACAATGAGAATTGTAAAAGATTGGGAGGCAAGAGTCTTACATATTTAGGGGTATGTAACCCTGAAAAAATGACTCCTCAAAAGTACTTCTTATACTTAACATTGCCATAATGTTTTTTTGCTAATTAACATGAAAAAATGTTGGGGAAAATAAACTATATAGATTATATTAACCATACAACATATATACATATACACATATATGTTTTTGTATTTTACTGTATTTATCATTCACTTGGAATAAATGTTTTATTTTTCCAGAAATAAATTTTATTCTTACAAGAACAAACAGCATTTTTTAAAACTGTAACATGCAAATCTCTGTACCACATTTACCCATCAGTTTTCAAAACATCTGGGATAGCATCCTAAAGTAAACAATGTTCATAAGACCATCTGGACAAAACTGCGGGCAAGAAAAAAAAGCATAAACATATGGAAAAACAGATTTTACCCTTCCCTTCAGCAGTAAGGGATGACAAATGTCGAACCTAGATATATCCACGCTTCACTGTGCGATGCTTTTCAGCACCACCTGGCTCTCCATGCACAGCCACCAAATATGGACAGCACTGCCAGAAAGAATATATCCACAGGGCAATGGCAATAAAAATAGTTTATTTCATGGTTAAATAGCCACTTCACACAAGTGGCAAGGGTCTGTTTATTGACTTTTACATCCAAGTCTGTGAGAACATACTCAAAATTAATTATGCTATTAGGCTTAAATATTAAATAGATCAGATCATTTAACTAGAAAATAAAATGACATATTCTAACAACTATTTAAATGCGTTTTAAAGTACAAGTTTTTAATTTTACTAAGTAGTACATTTATAAAATTTAACAATTCAAATTCAATTGATATATTAAATTTCCATTGTGTGTCAGGTACTATAGGAACCACTATCTGTAACTGTTTATATTTAATTGCTTACGATTTAAGAGTAAAAAGACTGATACACAGTGAACAGCATAGGGATATTAAACCTTATATTCATAATAACATCTTAACAAAACTTTTAGAAACTGAGTATATTACTTCCAATACATTGCTTTTTATTAAAACACACATACCTGTTTGTATGTCAAGTTATTGAGAGATTGATTCAGATACCATTTTTTTAAACTAGAATCTTAAACTCTCAGCTGACAGTTTCTTAGCAAATGTACATCTATATTTAGTTTCTAAAAGTTTTGCTAAGATGTTATCATGAACATCTTTGATTTCGGCTCAGGTCATGATCTCACGGTTCGAGGTCAAGCACGGAGACTGCTTGGGATTCTCCCTCTCTCTCTGCCCCTCCCCCAACTGCACAATAAGTATCTTACCTTACTTATCTCCTTTATATTACCAGCACTGTCATCAGATACTGCATTTATGTAATAAAATATAGACCCCAGAATGCAAAGAACATTCAGGGAAGGCTTCAGGCATTCTAGATAAAATTTTTAAAGCTCTTTTATATCTCGGTAGTTTCCCTTTAAGTCTATAACCTGAGTACTCAAAGAGTTGCTGGTTAACTAACTGAATAGACCTGGTAGGTTCTATACATATCTCAGGTCTTGCAAGATAGAAAACCAGCAAAGAAAGAAGATATATTTTTTCAACAACTTGGCTAAGGCTAAGAGTATCTAAAAAGTAATCCTAAGTACCTCAAATATTCCTACCATAAAAGTGACTCCAATACAAAGATACTATGATTATCTTTTTTAAAACCAAACTTAAAAATATTAAATCAGACATATATAAAAAATTAATGTATAAGAAATTGTAGGTGAATATCTTTATAATCTTGGAGTTCAGAAAACTTTCAAAGCATGGCCCAAAAGGCTAAAAAAATCTTCACAGGAAAGACTGATGGAACTGGTAATGATGACATTAAAAACTTCACTACTGAAAAAAAAAGAAAAAAAGACACCTGATAACTATAAACAAAGTTAAATACAGAAAGATGGGTACTCTTGTCAACTATACCCTTTGTATAATCTTTCTGTAGGGCAGTTTAGCAACAGTGACCAAAATTCAAGGTGTTTCTAAACTGACCAGAAATTTCAACAAATTAACCTACAAAAATAAACAGGAAGTACATAGAGATGCAGCTTTCGTGGGAGAAAATTGAAAACAGTGAATAGTAAATTTGTTGCCAAGCAATATTAAACATCTACCTTTTCTCAAAGTTAAAAATATTTGTGAACTGCCTTGGTTAAACCAAAAGGGGAACACTGGCGATTCCCTAGTTTCCTGTGGGCACAGGGAAAGTAAACTTATTTTACAGTTTGCTTATTTAAAGACAGAGTTTGAGAGCATTATTTCCTCTGGTAATTGTCCCCACTGCAAAGATGAAGACGAAATTGAGGCACGCGGTTAGTGATAGAAGATTCAAACCCAGGTAGTCTGGCTTCAGAATCCACAAACTTAACCATTACGACCTACCATCTAGATAATAACAGATGATAAGGTTAATAAGTATGATAATTTAAGACACTACTGAAATGCTAGTGGTGATATGAAAGAAAAAGCCACTACTCTTTTAGCAAAAGCTGGATGTAATCAATTGCTGGATGTCTTTGGTGTGAATGTATATCTTTATTAAAGTTTACAGCAGCTTTTCTCAAAGGGTTCCTCGAAAGAATTAAGCCCTAATGCCCTAGGCACCCACTTCATGCAACTAACTTCTCCCTATGTATTTGCAAGGTCACAGTCAGCTAGTTAGTGCCATCTTTTGGGAGAACTGAGAGAACAGTCACTCAAACAATTTTCTGTGTTCTGTAGTTTGGATGGAGAACTGTGGATTCAAATCCCTATGGGCAGGGATGCCAAAGTGGCTCAGTCGGTTAAGCGTCCTACTCTTGATTTTGGCTCAGGTCATGATCTCACGGTTCCTGGGTTCAAGCCCTGCATCAGTCTCTGTGCTGACAGCTCAGAGCCTGGAGCCTGCTTCAGATTCTGCGTCTCCCTCTCTCTCTCTGCCCCTGCCCCACTTGCACTCTGTATCTCTCTCAAAAATAAATATTTTTTAAAAAGTTAAAAAAAAAATCCCTATGCCTAATGTTTTTTAAACACCCAGCATCTTTTTGTCCCTCACCCCGTTTACATTTGGAAATAACTATTTTTAGTACTTATTTTTGAAAATGCAAATAAATTAGGTGTATGACTGTCACTTTATAGCAAAACAAAATCTATTACTATTATATTCAAATTGTTAGGCACAATATTATTTATTCCCAGATACTTATTTCAGATCCCAAATATGCCATTTACTTTCTTATTTCAAAAAAAGATACAGCAAATTTATTCCTAGTAAAACCAAAAGAACCAACATAACTTGCGGCTTTTTATTCCAAAAGCCTAAGCTTAATTAATTTAATAGAATATATTTTCGGCTTTCTCTAGGCTCTCTAAAAATAGCATCTCAACAGTATTAAAAATTATGGGCCCAGTTTATTAAGAATGTGGGATTGTCAATCATCCATCTAGTTCACAAAAAGCAAACCAATATTAAATACCATTTCACCAGGAATACATATATTCAGTAAGTGTTTGCAGAATATTTACATTACATTTACAAGACTATCAAAGTGACAAATTTCATCAGCCTTCGGAGAATAGTGGCCCACTTTTTAGTAATACATATTTCTCAGTGGGTCTCACAATAAAGCTTTCTTGCTTTTTTTTCAGTCTTGTGTTATACATGACCTTTTTATTATATGGGGATTTTATTTGTTGTTTTTAGTTTTCTGGTATGTGTTTGAGGGGGAAGTGTGGATGGAATTTTTTTTTTTTTTTTTTTTAAAGCAAATCCTAGCATCAGATGTGAAATCTACACAGCTGTAAGTATTCTTCTGGGAACCTGCACTGGGGTTTCCTCAGCTGCTTAATGCAATTACCTAAGCCAGTCATGTAGTATTAATGTAATTTGCCTATTTCTGCAGCTGCAAAGTTTAATCTTTAAAGAGTAAAAAGAAAAAACTTGCTGCCCCACTATTCCTCTGCCTTGGAAGCGAATAATAATTACTTCACCTGTCTGTTCTCAAAATTCCACTAACTCCTAGTTAACCATTAGCCTTAAAAACCTTTAGTTGGGACACCTGGGTGGCTTAGTTGGTTAAGCACCCAACTTCAGTTCAGGCCATGATCTCATGGTTCATGGGTTTGAGCCCCACATTGGGCTGAGCTGACAGTATGGAACCTGCTTGGGATTCTCTCTCTCTTTCCCTCTCTCTAACCCTCCCCCAGCCCCATTTGTGCTTTCTCTCTCAAAAATAAATACATAAACCTTAAAAAAGAAAAAAAATATTGGGACGCCTGGGTAGCTCAGTTGGTTAAGCATCCAGCTCTTGATTTCAGCTCAGGTCATGACCTCACAGATTCGTGGGGTCCTCTGCCCCTCTCAAAATAAATAAACTTTAAAAAAAATCTTAGTTCCATTATAATTTGATACTGCCACATGTATGAGTAAGTAGGTATACATACAAAGGCATTCCTATCTATCTCCTTATTACAGTTAAGTGACTCTTCTAAAACACAAAACTTCTTCATTTAAAATCTATTAGTGGTTGCTCATGCCTACAGGATAAACTCTAAACTTACACGGCCCTTCAATATCTGTTCCTGCTTACCTCTAGTCTCACCCTCTCATCAACCTCCAATATCACAAAATTCAACCTTGCAGCTCCATTGAATTCCCTGAACATATCAAGCTCCCTCACCAATGAGCTATTTCCTCTGCCTGGAACACACACTCCTTTCCCCTGTGCCTAGCTCATTTCTACATATCCTTTAGCTCTTGGCTTAGAAGGCTCTTCCTCTAAATAAAACCATCCTGGCTCCTACAGTCTACATTAGATACTACCCCAAAGTGTCCTCATAGTCCCCTGCACTTGCTCTATCACAGCCCTACTTAAACAAGCAATTATTAAGCAATTACACGTGATTTGTCAGTATCTCTCACTTGACCAAAAAATCAATAATAGCAGAAACAGAAATAAATCTGTTTTGGGGCGCCTGGGTGCTCAGTCGGTGAAGTGCCCCACTCTTGGTTTTGGCTCAGCTCATGATCTCATAGTTCATGAGTTCAAGCCCTATGTCAGGCTCCATGCTGATGGTGCAGAGCCTGTTTGGGCTTCTCTCTCTCCCTTTCCCTCTGCCTCTCTGCGGTTCATGTGCACCTGCTCTCCCTCTCTTTCTCTCAAATAAACATTAAAAAAAAAGATTTGTAAAAAATGTTAAATAATGCCACTTACTAAGTTTGTGTTCTTTTATAAAATAGTTATATTTCCTAAAAACATATAATTTGTGTTAACAGGTCATGGAAATTCTTGCTATTTTCAGTGATTTAATAAATACTATAATTTTTTATTTTAATTTCCCATGATATTGATAGATATAACCTACCTGATCAAAGCACTTTAATTCCTCAATAATGTTTAAGAGTCTAAAGGGCTACTGAGATCAAAAGCTAAGATTTACTGAACTAGCAGTGTTTAGAAATGGATGGGGCACTGGCTTTGATTCTCTGAGTAAAGAAGCTAAGTTAGATCTATTAGACATGAAATTGATCAGGCTTTGCATAACTTAACTACATGTGTAAGTACAGGTACAGGCTTTTCTCTCAGCAGTTATTTTTCTTAGAGCAGAATATAAAAAGGATCTTTTTAAAGAAATTTTTTAATATTTATTTATTTTTGAGAGAGAGACAGAGCACAAGTGAGACACAGAATCTGAAGCAGGTTCCAGACTCTGAGCTATCAGCACAGAACCCGATGCAGGCCTTGAACTCAAGAACCACGAGATCATGACCTGAGCCGAAGTTGGACGCTTAACAGATTGAGCCACCCAGGTGCCCCAAAAAAGAATCTTTTAAAATCATTCTTATCCTCCCACCTAAAATACAATATAGTTTCATATTCTTTTAAAATTACTGTATGCAGACATTTTTATATTTCTACAGTCTTCACAATTATTTAAAATAGCTGCATAATCATATCTAGCATTCCTACAAACCTCAATAACAACTTTCATGTCTGATTTTTAATCTACTTTATAAAAACATACTTAAACCTTACGCAACAAAAAATACTGCAGATTACTATCCCAAATAAACTTACTTCCAGAATGCCAACGAATCTTATTTTAAATCAAACTTACCTGAGAGATACTGTAGCTTGAAACACAAAGATAATGACATTTTGACCTAGAACTTCTGGAAACCCTGACCTCAGAAGTATGTCTCTCCCTAACTGTGAAGGTTCCACACTCTCTCAAATTCCCTCAATAACCTGTTTCCATTATTCCAGGTGCTACCCATGGTTCCATAAACACAATTAAAGGCTACACCTGTGCTTCCCACCACCGGTAATGATCGCTGCTCTCATCTCTACCTATCTAAAATTCTACCTTGAAGGGTCAGCTTGAAAGCCAGCTCATTCACGATTCTTTCTCAGTTCCTTTCAATTGAACATTACAACCCTTTTGGAATATCTGAAAGCCTATGCTTGAACTTCAGTCAAAATACAACTCTGTTCTGCTTATCTTTATTCTTTAGGACAGGAACTGTCTTATCAATCTCTATTCCCTGAAACACCATGGAAAAGAGGCAGGTGCTGTTGAGGAAAATGAGGCTCAGATGAATAGTAACCTGCCAGTGACTGAAAGAGTCAATTCTGAATGCCAGATCCCCCACCCCTGACAAAGCCCATGTTCTTTCTACCATATCATTCCATGCTCCCTTCCTTATATCCTTTTTGATAATAAATATTCAAGAAATCTGTAAAATTAAATGAAATGAAATTAGACTGGCTTTTTCTTCATCTCAAGGAAACTCTAAGGTTAAAAAAAAAAAAAAAATCCAGAGAAAATAATCCCTGCAATTGTACTTTGGCTGCCCCAGCATCATATCCTACATATCTTATGGCCAGAAAAAAACACATTAAATGTGTGGCTTTCAGGAGACAGCATTAAGACCCACATCTATTCCTGAAATGTTAAATGTCTATCATCATCATATTTTGCCGGTTCTTTATTTGAGCAGAATCACAGCTACAACTAGTATGCCTGGGACAGAGTAAGATTTCAATAAATGTCTGTTGAATAAATAAATGAGTGAAAAAAATAACCATTGCTTCAGCTGTCCAGGCACCTGTGTTTACCTCCTCCAGTTCCTTCACCAATTTCTCCAACATTGTTGTCTCAGAACAATAGCTAACAAAAAAAATTACATATTGAGCTGCAGAACATACAGCCAAACAACTAGTATATTTTAATACAAATTTTCAGTTTCTGAATGCCACCTACTAAGCAATTCAATTGTGGGCCAAAGGCATTTCAAAATTCTCATGTCCATTCACCCAGTCACCCAAAATCCTGAGGTGTGTCCTGATTTTTCCCACTCTCCCTCACTCACATCGAATCCACCCACTTTCCATCAGTGCCTCTACTGGTTTCTCACCTGAGAAACCTCCTTGACCTTCGTAATGATCTCCTCACCTCCACTCTTAACTCCAACAGTCCATACAGCAATCAGAGTAATGTTATTAAAAGATGTTGAAATGACTGTTACTCCCCTGCTTAAAACACTTTAGTAGCTTCCATTACACTTCCAATAAAATAAAAATTCTTTACCATTGAATTCCTTACAGTATAAAGTACAAAACCCAGCATGTAGTACACACTTAATATTTCTGAATGAAGGGGCGCCTGGGTGGCTCAGTGGGTTAAACATCCAACTTTGGCTCAGGTCGTGATCTTGCAGTTCATGAGTTTGAGCCCCACGTAGGGCTCTGTGCTGACGGCTCAGAGCTTGGAGCCTGCTTCAGATTCTGTGTCTCCCTCTCTCTCTCAAAAATACATAAACATTAAAATAAATGTTTTTTTAATTTCTGAAGACACTGTTTCCCTATATGCTCATTTATATTAACATGTGGGGTTTTTTTAGAAGAATGTGGAAGATTTTTTATTTTTACCAGAAAACTCTCTTCCTCTTCTTAATTGCATGTCAGGATTAGTACCAGAGAGCAGCACCTTGTAGGTTAACAGTAGTCATCAGACTGAGCTAATTCACCTCCATGGAATAGAAAACCATACTTAGAAAGCATGCCAATACATGTCTTAACTGGAGTAGCAAACTTTTATCTGTACATCACTTTAATTTTATTTTTTTAATTTACATCCAAATTAGTTAGCACACAGTGCAGCAATGATTTCAGGAGACTCCTTAATGCCCCTTACCCATTTAGCCCATCCCCCCTCCCAAAACCTCTCCAGTAACCCTCTGTTAGTTCTCCATATTTAAGAGTCTCTTATGTTTTGTCCCCCCCCCCCGTATTTTTATATTATTTTTCCTTCTCTTCCCTTATGTTCATCTGTTCTGTGTCTTACAGTCCTCATATGAGTGAAGTCATATGATTTTTGTCTTTCTCTAATTTCACTTAGCATAATACTCTCCAGTTCCATCCACGCAGTTGCAAATAGCAAGATTTCATTCTTTTTGATTGCCGAGTAATACTCCATTGTATATATATACCACATCTTCTTTATCCGTTCATCCATCGATGGACGTATGGGCTCTTTCCATACTTTGGCTATTGTTGATAGTGCTGCTATAAACATGGGGATGCCTGTGTCCCTTCGAAACAGCACACCTGAATCCCTTGGATAAATGCCTAGTAGTGTAATTGCTAGGTCACAAGGTAGTTCTACTTTTAGTTTTTTGAGGAACCTCCATCCTGTTTTCCAGAGTGGCTGCAACAGCTTGCATTCCCACCAGCAATGCAAAAGCAATCCTCTTTCTCCGCATCCTCGCTAACATCTGTTGCCTGAGTTGTTTTAATGTTAGCCATTCTGCAGGTGTGAGGTGGTATCTCATTTTGGTTTTGATTTGTATTTCCCTGATGATGAGTGATGTTTAGCATTTTGTCATGTGTTGGTTGGCCATCTGGATATCTTCTTTGGAGAAGTGTCTATTCAATGTCTTTGCCCATATCTTCACTAGATTATTTGCTTCTTGGGTGTTGAGTTTGAGAAGTTCTTTACAGATTTTGGATACTAACCCTTTATCTGATATGTCATTTGCAAATAACTTCTTCCATTCTGTTGGTTGCCATTTAGTCTTGCTGATGGTTTCCTTATATTAACATGTATTATATATTATTTGTATGTCAGGTAACAACATATGTAGTTAACAAAGTATATAATATATAATACATTACTACTGTATAATAAAGTATTTGTCTGCCTTTTGGCCTCCAGCTTCCTGAAAAATACTCTCTAAATCCTTGGATTTCCAGAGGGACGGGAGTGTCTTTCTTATTCTTGGTGAGCTCCTAGACAGCTTATGCTAATAAGATTACTCAGGATGGCAGCTAGCCATGCCAGAAAGACCAATGTGTGATTAGAGGATAGGGGCACTGGAGACTGAGTTCAAGCATGTGGCCAATGATTCAATTGATGCCTAGTCCATGAAGCACCAATAAAAACTCTGGACCACCACAGCTCCAGATAATTTCCCTGGTTAACAATACTCTGTGTGTATGGTTACACATTGATGTGCCGGGAAGGTGATGTGTCCTGACTCCACAGGAAGAAGATACAAGAGATTCATGTTCGGGACTTTCCCAGTACTTGCTCTATGTGTCTCTTCTTTTAGCTGTCCTGATTTGTATCTCTTTTTTTTTCTATCATAATAAAACTAACTTTAAGTATACACTTTCCTGAGTTCTCTGAGTCATTCTAGGAAATTACTGAGCCTCAGAGGGATCATGGGAACCCCTAGATTTATAGCCAGTTTGTCAGAAATGTGAACGGCCTGAGAACCTCTGGGCTTGAGGATGGTGTCTGAAGTGAGGGCAATCATGTGGGGGGACTAAGCCCTTAATCTGTAGGGTCAGCCAACTCCAGGGAGTTAGTGTCAGAACTACACTATGATTACATAACAAATGTCACCTCACAAATATGTGTTGGGCACTATGCAAGCATTTCTACACACATTATTCTAAATTTTTATAAAACATTATCTCTAAGCCTCACAATAACCCCACACAATAGAGTTACCATCCTAATTTTTTTAATGTTTATTTTTTGAGAGATACAGAGTGTGAGTGGAGAAGGGGCAGAGAGAGGGGGAGACACAGAATCAGAAGCAGGCTCTAGGCTCTGAGCTGTCAGCACAGGGCCTGATGTAGGGCTTGAACTCATGAGCTGTGAGATTATGACCCGAGCCGAAGTTGGACGCCCAACCAAATGAGCCACCCAGGCACCCAATCATCCTAATTTTTAAAAGTAAAGTAAGCAGTGAAAGACACATGGACAATAAGTAACTTAAGTGGAGACTGAATTCAAACTCAGCACTGTTTCACTCAGAAGCCCACAATCTAGTCACTACCCTGTCTGGCCTCTCATATTAGTCACGTAAATATAACACAAGATAACATCACAAGAGTGCTACTTAGGAATGCGTGGCACTTGTGCTATGAGGTCAAAGTAAAATCTAGGGTACTATTTATGAATTTATGAACTCTTTATATGAAAAGCCCACATAAAGTCAATATAAATATATATTTAAAAATTTTTATATTTATTTTTGGGAGAGTGCAAGTGGGGGAGGGGCAGAAAGAGGGGGACAGAGGATCCAAAGTAGGCTCTGTGCTAAAAGGTTGACAGCAGTGAGCGTGATGCAAGGCTCAAACTTACAAACCTCGAGATCATGACCTGAGACAAAGTCGGATGCTCAACCAACTAAGCCACCCAGGTGCCCTTAAAGTAAATTATTTTATTATTTTTTTTAATGTTTATTTATTTTGAGAGAGAGAGAAAGAGAGAGCGCACACAATTGTGCATGGGGGGGGGGGGGGAGTGTTATTTTCTTTCTTTATTTGAGAGAGGAAGAGAGAATCCCAAGCAGGTTCAGCGCTGTCAGTGCGGAGCCTGATGCAGGGCTCAATCTCACAAACCATGAGATCATGACCTGAGTCAGAATCAAGAGTCAGACACTTAACCAACTGAACCACCCAGGCACCCCAAGTAAATCTATTTTAAAGTAAATATAAAATATCATACTTTAATAAAAATTTCTTTAGCAATTGCTTAACTTACTTGTTTGTGTTTTAGAAACATGTTTCTGGAGAAAATCAACTGTTTGAGCCAAAACCTTCTTATTACAGTGTGTTGATAATTTTTCATCACATTCGTAACACCTGAAAAAATATAAAATGTAAGCAAATATTATGAAAGCATCTTCAATAATGTTGCACACCAGGTAATAAAGTTGATATTTATCGAGTCTTATACTTAAATGAAGGAGGGGCAAAAAAGTATACCTAGGGTGAGGCATTAGGGAAGTCTAGAGAAATAAACAGGAGACAGTTCAGGCACAGCCTTATCATTCAAATTAAAGTTCTGGTAGTTTATCCTAAGTGTAATGGAAAGTCATGAGGAGTTTTGTAAGCAGGGAAGTGACGTGATCCAATTCACATTTCACAAACAGCACTCTGACTAATGTCAGATGGAGGGAATAGGGAATAGAAGCAGGCCAAGGTAGAAGCAGTGGATTTGGATAAAAATGAACAGATTTAATTTACACATATTTCAGGAAGGAACAGAGAAGTATCCAAATAACTGCCATGGAAAGGGGGAAATGGATGAGGGCATGTCAGTGATTCTCAAACAGAAGCAATTTTGCCCCCCAGCCCCCCAGAGGACATTTGGTAATATTCTGAGACATTTTGGTTGTCACAACTGGGGAAGTGCTACTGGCATCCACTGGGTAGAGAATGCTAAACATTCTACGACATACAGGATGGTCCTGTCACAACAAAGAATTATCAGCCAAAATGACAACAGTGTGGAGATTGAGAAATTCTGGTCCAGAGGAAACAAGACTTACTGTGAGTTGAGAATGTTTAAAGCTGGGTGATGGGTACAGAGGATTTCATTATACCATTTTGTCTACTTTTGTTAAAGAATTAAAAAAACGAAATAACATAGAAAAGAAAGTAACTGCTAGGCTTCTGGCTTGAATACTTAAGTGATGAAGTTTCCATTTACAGAGATGGGGAAGACTGGATAAGAGTTTTATTGTGTTTGGGCTTCGTTCAGAAGACAGGGCTCTCAAAGAGATTTTCTATTTTTTTCTTTTTTTTATACTTTTTTTTTTCAAAGAGATTTTCAAAAGCACATTCATTTTTAGAAAATTGTCCTCCACTAAGTTTACTCATTAGTGCATATAGTTTTAAGAAAGGTTTTTTCTATATACTATCATTACCTGCTTCCTTTATCTTCATAAGATCTAATGGTCAAACAAGAAAATATATTTGAACCTATTGAAAATGTTTTTTTTAAGTGTTTTCTAAACATGTTATACCAACACCACTTTACATATTCACAATATTCTTAAATTATTGGTGGTCCTGGGATCATGGCTATAAACTAGGTATGGGTTCCTTTTCTAAATAGCACTCAAAATGCAGTCAAATATTTACTCATACTCAAAATACAAACATTACTCTATCACTTGCATACAGATATACAGATAAATCTGTGAAGGAAACAAGTCACAGAAAACCTTCCCAAAATATCTTCTCTAATAGACCATGATGGAATCCAAACAATGTAGTTACAGTTACCAGGCTTACACTACAATATGTGCTCAAATTTTACTTATGTAACTATTGCCTAAAATAATAAAAATTGCTCATTTGCAAGGTGCCTGGATGGCTCAGTCAATGGAGCATCTGACTGACTCTTGATTTCAGCTCAGGTCATGATCTGAGTGGTGGGATCGAGCCCTGTGTCAGTTCCATGCTGAGCATGGAGCCTGCTTAAGGTTCATTCTCTCTCTCTCTCTCTCTCTCTCTCTCTCTCTCTCTCTCTCTCTGCCCCCCTCCCCTGCTCACTCTTTCTCTCTAAATTAAAAAAAAAAAACCTGAAATGTCAAGGAATTTTTACTGACATTGCTATTTAATTTTTACGTGTTATAAAATATATTGTAACTTTAAGGTACAAAAAGGAAATGTAAAGAAAAACCACATAATGGCAGTGAATTTGGAGAAAAGAGGACAGCTCACCATAAACTAGTTCTACTTGCTTCCATCAGAAATAACTAAAACCATTTACTTGAGCATCTACTACGTTGTAAATGCTTCACATGCATGTTCTAATTCCTCACAACAACCAAAATGTATTATCATTTTAAAAATAAATAGTTTTAGGGGCGCCTGGGTGGCTCACACAGTTAGGCATCTGACTTCGGCTTAGGTCATGATCTCATGGCTCATGCATTCAAGCCCCACATCGGGATCTGTGGTGACAGCTCAGAACCTGGAGCCTGCTTCAAAGTCTATGTCTCCCTCTCTCTCTGCTCCTCCACTGCTTGCCCTCTGTCTCTCAAAAATGAATAAAAGTTAAAAAAATTTTTTTTAAAAAAGGAAAATAATTTTACAGACTACCCAAATGTGACTTAAGTTATTTTCATTATAATATTAAGTCCAACATTCCACTCACAAAACCCAATAAATTGATCACCCTTATAACTCTATTTACCTATGAAAGCAAAATTACACAATTAAGCATAAAAAATTATAAAATCACTAAGTTAAAACTAACAACATTATGCTAGGTAAGGTGTTTATTTTCCCCCTGAAATTACATCACGATTCATACCATCTTTATGGTCCTAAGAGCTATAACACAAGTTCTGACATAGACTCACTTGAAATGAGCCTATTCTACCAGGTGCCACTCAATGCCCCCTCCACCTTCCTCTATTCCTATGGTCCTGGAACTGGGGTCCCCAGACCAGCAGCACTGGCAATGCCTAGGAACTTGTTAGAAATTCTTAGGTGCTACCCAAGAACTACGAAAGCAGAATCTTTAGGCCCGGGACCCAGCAATCTATTTCAACAAGACCTTCCTGGTGATTCCGATGCACCCCATAGTTTGAGACCACTGCTCTGTTCAGATTACAGAGAAATATCTGCTGAGCTGCCACATAGGGCGGCCTCTTCCTCTCCCTTGGCTCCACTGCATCGTTTACATAGTACGTGGCCTCTGTGCCTTCCTCATTCTCCCCAGTGTTGTTACTTGGGGCCAACAACAGCAAAAACACAGATGGAGCAAGCACCTGACCCGTGCCCTGGATTAAAAAAGGTGATTAACTCTTCTATAAGCCGAAACATCCTTATATTCACTTTAGGTCCCTGAAATGAAAACACAAAGTTAAAACAGTTTTGTGTTAAAGAAAACTTGAAAACTTCCGGAAATTCATTCAAGGAGAACTTGAAAACTTTTGTAGGGGTCTGAAGATTCCAATTAGAAGATTTTTGTTGCAAAACATATAGAAAGCTTTTCAATACAGTATCCATTTATGCCACTGTAGTAGTGTGTTATGCTGGTAAGAAACTAGGGAATCAAAACACTTGTTTTAGTGCCTGGATTTTTACTTTGTAACCAGAAAAAAGTAAATGATACTTGATGTAACATGAGTATCATTTTTATGCAACGTGGGGGAACTGGATTTGGTTCCCAGCAGGGTTAAGTAGTAAAATCACTGGAGTTTCTACAAACTACATATGCCCAGGCTTTCCCTTTCCCTGCAGGGAATCACCAAACCACTTGACCGCCTGAAGTACCTTCCTTCTCCAGAACTCTAGAGTTCTGTATTAGCAAGTTCATTACAAAAAATCAGCTAGGAAGGATGTTTCTTTACCCTACCAAGAAAATGCTAAAGACAAGTAAAGGGATGACTAAATTTTTTCTTATTTAAATTTTATATTCATGGGTAATGTTAATTTTCTTACAGTATTCTATAGATTGTGTTCAGGCTAAAAAGCATCAGCTGGTACAACAACTTTAAATATTTTACCTTGTAAAGCTTGGAGAGAAGATATTTTTTGTAGTGGACACAAGTAGTGACAAAAATCTAACTTACCATATAATCCATGTGCTCAGACTAATTGTAATACAATGAGATTCTGTTCTCTGATTCTTGTAGTGCTTCACTGAATGATGGCTTTCTGAGTTTCTACCGCATCCCTAAAGATGAACAGAATGCTATTTGTACAATTTACATTTACGTTTCCTTCAAATTAATCAAAACCTAAATCATACTCAAACGTATACTGAAAAAGTTTTGTTTTTAATTTCAAGCAGGAAAGACAAGTTTCAGAAAGGAATATAGATTCTCATTAAATTTAATTTCTTGCAAAGAGGCTAATTTGCTTTTTGTTATATAGTATTTACCAGAAACAATCATGACATAAGTGAATTTCCCTATTATTTAAAAATGCATACACTCTCTGCCTTTTACACAGTGGGGCACCAAGCATCCCCGCAGACCAGTGCCCCCTCCTATACACACATTTTCTAGTACTGTCCACACCTCCACCCAAACCCACGACAACTCATGAGACTGAGACCAAAATCATAGTAATTTCCCTCACCAGGCAAGTAAAGAAATAAGATCCAATTCTGGTCAATGAGACATGAGGGGCAGTCTGCTGGATGTTTCTGGCGAAGTTTTATATATTAAAAAACAAAACAAACAGGAAAGGGATATCCTTTTTGCCCTTTCTGGCCTTTGGGGATTGCTCTGTGATACATAACACATGAAACATCTTTGGCCATAAAAAGTCATGAATTGAGATTGACACAGAAGAAAAATGGAAGAAATCTGTTTTCGATGCTCTTTCCATTGAATTAACTAACCCTGAAGTGGTCCTCTTATGGACTGTCTATGAGAGATAATAAGGAATTCTCTTATTTTAGTAAAATTATATACATCTTAAATATGTTATTCAAAAATTATTAATGATAGGGGCACCTAGGTGACTTCAGCTTAAGTCATGATCTCATGGTTTGTGAGTTTCAGCCCCACATTAGGCTCTCTGTTGTCAGCACGGAGCCTGCTTCAGATCCTCTGACTCTCTCTCTGCCCCTCCCCCACTTGTTCTCATTTTCTCTCTCTCTCTCTCAAAAATAAACATTTAAAAAATTATTAAAGGGGCACCTGGGTGGCTCAGTCGGTTAAATGTCCGACTTCGGCTCAGGTCATGATCTCACGGTTTGTGGGTTTGAGCCCCGCGTCGGGCTCTGTGCTGACAGCTCAGAGCCTGGAGCCTGCTTTGGATTCTGTGTGTGTGTCTCTCTCTCCGCCCCTCACCTGCTTGCACTCTGTCTCTGTCTCTCAAAATAAATAAATGTTAAAAAAAAATAATAAATAAAAAATTATTACAGTATTTATTAATAGCTTCTAAGCTGTTAAGATAATCTGTTTTAATGGTTTATTTATTTATTTATTTATTTATTTATTTATTTATTTATTTATTTATTTATTTTTGAGAGAGACAGAGACAGAATGTGAGTGGGTTAGGGGCAGAGAGAAAGGGAGACACAGAATCCGAAGCAGGCTCCAGGCTCTGAGCTGTCAGCACAGAGCCTGACGCAGGGCTTGAACTCACGAGCTATGAGATCATGACCTGAGCCGAAGTCGGCCGCTCAACTGACTGAGCCACCTGGGTGCCCCAAGGTAATCTGTTTGTTTTTTTTTTTTTTAAAGAATCATTTCATAGAAAAAAATTAATTTAGAAAGATGTAAAAAGAAACTTGGATTCATTTCATAAGTAAATACAAACAGGTAAAGACAGGTCCAGGCCTGAGAACTACTGTGAGTAGGTTGGCTTCCCTTTCAAAGTATTTCTAAATCACACATGATCACTTTCTGAAGATAACATACCTTTTACTTTACCTTAACAAAGTTTCTAAGTTCAGCCTTGGAAAGGTCTATCCAAACATGGAATAAACTTATCTTAAGTTCTAAACATTACCAATAGTCCAACTCATAATAAGCATTTAATAAAAATATTTAAGACTAAAGTCACAGATAAAAATCACTCTTCTCACCTGAAAACCACACTTGAGGCACAACCAAATGTCAGAGGAAAGTACTGGCTGCCCATCACAGAATCTTCTTTCCCTTAAACAGTCGGAGCAAACTGACCACACATTCTCAGCTATTGCTTTCTTCACATGATTCACACTGATGGCAAGACTTACATGTGGGCAAGTGAAACCTACTGAATGAGACATAACAAAATCTGAACATTTTCTTTGCTAAATCAAAGTGCTATCATCATTTAGCAAAAATCAATAGCATGAAAACGCTGTAACTAAAAAGCAAAGAGATTAAAAAAACCAAATAACTTAAAAGGATACATACTGCATGGCTTCGTTTATAAAGCACTTGTGAAATAACATAATTATAGAGTTGGAAAACAGATTTGTGGCTGCCAGGAACTATGGGTGGAGGACAGGTTACCTATCATCAGGTAACACTTGGGATGGTGATGGTACAGCCAGGTATCTCAATCGTGGTAGTTACAAAACTATACATGTAATTAGACTGCGTATAGAGTTATACACACTCAAATACACATGAGGCCTTGTAGATCTGGTGAAATCAGAAGAAGCTCTAAGGATTGTAGTGATGTCATCTTCCTGGTTTTAATATCATACTGTAGAAATAAGATTACATCAGGAGAGGTTGGGTGAAGAATGAATGGGACCCCCTTGTGTATTTCTCTGTACCTTCCTACTAATTTAAAATCAGGTCAAAAATAGGGGCGCCCAGGTGGCTCAGTCAGTTAAGTGTCCAACTTCGGCTCAGGTCATGATCCCACGGTTTGTGAGTTCGAGCCCTGCATCGGGCTATGTGCTGACAGCTCAGAGCCTGGAGCCTACTTTAGATTCTGTGTCTCCCTCTCTCTCTGTCCCTCCCCCACTCATGCTCTGTCTCTCTCTATCAAAAATAAACATTAAAAAAATTTTTTTAATAAATAAATGTTAAAAAAATAAAGTAACATTAGGCCAAAAGTAAAAAGTTTAATAAATAAAGGAGATAATTTGCTAAGCAGCTGTGTTAATAAGGATTTTGAATATATTTTCTTCTCATTACGATACACACATAAAATCTTTCCACAGAGCCTACCTCTGCTCTGATGCTATTTTCATCACTGTTGGGAGAAAGGAGAGAGAGAGGAACAAACAATGGAATAATTTACAGGTACAAGTTTTGTCCTTAATGAATTTTTTTTTTAATTTTTTTTTTAATGTTTATTTTTGAGACAGAGAGAGACAGAGCATGAACAGGGGAGGGGCAGAGAGAGAGGGAGACACAGAATCTGAAACAGGCTCCAGGCTCTGAGCTGCCAGCACAAAGCCCAACGCGGGGCTCGAACTCACGGACTGTGAGATCATGACCTGAGCCGAAGTCGTACGCTTAACTGACCGAGCCACCCAGGTGCCCCTTAATGAATATTTTCAAATAGCAAATGACTTTGCATAGCCCTTAATTATCCTTTATGACAGAGTCCCACTGTGTGCACCGTGAGGAGACAAATGGCCAAAATGACCTAATATGTTTTTATTTCTTCAGATAACCATAGTCTTCTCTCAAGGACACAATGACACTTCCATTTCTCCAACTTCAACTATCCCAAACACCAAAACTACAACTATCTGCCAAAACCAAACAACGAAGGAAAGACTGAGTAACTTGAAGAGGGAAACAGGAGTATGTGCATTTCCACTTTCTCCACTTCCCTTCCTAAACGCCCAGCACTCCTTGCCCCTATTAGTTAGAGAGAGGCTAAGCGTTAGTCCCATTCATCCTGAAGGCTAAGAATGTGACTCCTGACAAGTGATTTGTTGTAAAATATAATTTACTTTCAGCAAAAGTAATGTGAAAATCTGATAAAAGATTAAGCCTTCTCATTGTACACCAAGAGCAAGTTACAAGAATAGACACAAAAGGAGTAACTCTGAAGTCCTATATTTGAAAAGGACACATGCCATTAACGAAAGGGGTGTTCTGGGGAAGACTGATAGATGACCAACAAGAACAGGACCTAGACATGGTTTATCAAATATCACTGCTTTGAGTTTTTATATTTTAAAATTCTAAGTGGAAAAATCATTCCATACACTTTCTATATCATCTCTGGGGTGGGATCTGGCCAGGGGACAACTTTACTAGTCTCTGATTCTATAAATCAGACTTATAAAACTAAAATTGTTAATGAATTCAGAGATAAGTAAATTCATTATAA
This sequence comes from Panthera tigris, assembly GCF_018350195.1. Classification (NCBI taxonomy): domain Eukaryota; kingdom Metazoa; phylum Chordata; class Mammalia; order Carnivora; family Felidae; genus Panthera; species Panthera tigris. Next base: position 88,970,123 of record NC_056664.1, read on the forward strand.
AAAGGTTCCAGGCCTCTAAATGAATTCTATTAGCTTTTAAATGCCTCAACCATAGGTACTTTTTATAAAGAAATCTGAAAGTTCAAAGTTTTTCTACAAGACTAGCGTGTTTAAACAGTATTTACAGGGGCATCTGGTGGCTCAGTCAGAGAAGCAGCCAGCTCTTGATTTCCACTCAGGTCATGATCTCACGGTCATGGCTGTGCACGGACAGCATGAGCCTGCTTCGGATTCTCTCCCTCTCTCTCTGTCCTCCCCCCACTCATACTCACCCTCTCTTTCTCTCTCAAAATAAACATTTAATAAATAAGTAAACAGTATTCATAATCTCTTGTGGGGGGAAACATAAAATTTTTTTTTCTGTGCTAATGAGATTTCCTCAGTTTTCTGTAATTTATTAGACAGAATTAGACAAATTCTGTCTAAATTTGATTTGCCAAACAAGTCCTCTAGGGATTCCTGAAGAAAATCTACAAATGTATTGAAGTCTATCGTTGTTCCACATTAACAAATCAGAAACAGCAATTAAAATCTCCATGTTTTTCATCTTAAATATTAATAAAAACTCCACAAGGAGGTCTTCCAGTTTGTAAATGATGGTCTAAAATCAACACTTTCCCATTCTCTTCCCAGAACCACCCAAGGTCAACAAGAACACGAAAAAAAACACCAAGTTCATTTTCAGAAAAACCAGGAGACAACTGAGGCCCAGAAATCCCAAATAGGAGTGTATACAGAAGGAAGCAGAGAGAACACTGCAGCTGTAGACTTCACAGAGAACGACGTGTGCTTCACAGACAAGAACAAAACCGAAATCTCTGTGCTGCAACCACACTGGCAGGAGCTCCCCTGTATCCGGTTTTGTTTTAAGAAGCAAAAGGCGGCAACGTCTCATTCACTAAGTGAGAAACAAAAGAACAAGCCATGTTTGCCAGAAATAGTCTTCTCTCTAAGGCAAGGGAGAAGGGATATTTTGGATTCTGAAATAACCCAGGGTGGCATAATCCTGTTGGGTGGGAAGAAGGTTCAATGCACTCAGACTCAAAACTACAGTTGGTCTCGACAGTGCTTTGGCCTTCCTTCTTACACGAATATTCCAAAACTAAATGGCCCAAGAAAAGTGACCCTACTTCAAAGAATGAAAGAAATGAGAAATCAAAGCCACAAATTCTATGCCAATATAATAAAAAGGAAAAACAAGTGGCACAGAAATAACTGCCATGAAATGAAAATACAAAACAGAAGCAAAATGCTCCAGCACAAGGTGGCAAAACAGTAGGAAGTGACCAGCAGGGTTCAGGAAAGAAATGGAAGAAAAAAAAAAAAACCACAAAAATGACGGCAAAAGTAAAAAGGAAAGGGCATAAGGTGAAACAGACACTATAGAAAACACTGTAAAGATAAAAATGAAAACAGCAAGCAAAATGAAAAGGAAACAGGAGTTTTAGAATATTTGAGGAAAAAGAAACTAGAAGACAGGCAAGGAAGAGTTAACATAAGAATACTCAGAATCCCTGAAAAAAAATCATATCCACAGAATAAAACAAATGCTTAAAGATATAATTTAGTCTTCCCTCAATATAGCAATCTAGCTGTCCTCAAACACTTTCCAAGTTAAAACCACGTAAAAAGGAAATAAAAGGGGTGTCTGGGAGGCTCAGTCAGATGAGCGTCTTACTTTGGCTCAGGTCAAGGTCTCACAGTTCCTGGGTTCGAGCTCCTCATTGGGTTCTAGGCTGACAGCTCAGAGCCTGGAGCCTGCTTCAGATTCTGTGTCTCCCTCTCTCTCTGCCCTCCCCTGCTTGCACTCTGTCTGTCTCTCTCTCTCTCAAAAGTAAATAAACATTTAAAAAAAAGAAAGAAAAAAAATTTTAAACAACTTTTTAAATGGAGAGCTGAACTAGTAAGAAAGTATGAATCCTCAGAGGCCAAAACGGAGGTCATGAAGCTGAAGAGAAAACCAAGTCCAAGGAGAGCAGCTCCCAGAGACGCCTCCCGGCCTTGAAGGCTTGGTTTTAACAGGCCATGAAGAACGGGAAACAAAAAGATGCCAATTCTAGGTTACTTTATAAACTAAACAAAAATCTCAATAAAAATATCAACAGGATGTTCTGGAACTAGACAAGCTGATTTTAAAGTCCATGTAGAAAATAGTGAAAATAGGGACCCCTGGGGGGCTCAGTCAGTTAAGCGTCTGACTTCGGCTCAGGTCATGATCTCACGACTCTTGAGTTTGAGCCCCGTGTCGGGCTCTATGCTGACAGCTCGGTGACTGGAGCCTGCTTCGGATTCTGTGTCTCCCTCCCTCTCTCTGCTCCTGCCCCACTCATGCTCTGCCTCTCAGTCTCTCAAAAATAAATAAATGTTAAAAAAAAATTTTTTTTAAAAAGAAAAAAAATAGTGAAAATAAAGGGCAAAGGATTTAATTAAAAACAAATATGGTTATTTTCCGCAACACTATTAAGGATGCCAGATATCACAATTTACCAGCAATGTCATCTGAAGAGTCTTCATCACGAGGTATAGCAGGCCTTTTACTTCTTTTTGCTTTCTCGGGTAAAGCTTTGGAAGGTTCTTTCACCCGCATCTGTTAGTTACTGAAAAGATGAAGGGGGGGGGGGGATGAACATACTTTAATCCTCAAAATGAAAATTTTAGCTACTGTACCTTATGCATATTAAAACTGAAATGACTTCTATTTTAGTTGGGCCTAGGAAATCAACAGAGGGAGAAGAAAACATCAGGTGAAACCAAAGAAACCTTTATTAAACCAATATACAAATGCACATGACATTTGACTTTTACCAACTACTCCCTGGAAAAATGATGCTCAGGTGCATGAAAAAACTAAAGTTCTGATCAAGGAAATAAGTGCTGCTTCTAAACCATGTGCTCCCCTTGCCATTTTCCCATCCCACTAGCTAGGAAATAGTAAAAGCTGGAAAAGCACAGACCAGGGATGGAAACCGTGTGCCAGCCCTACCTGCACTATATGACCTAGCACTGAAGTGAGAGAGAAATAAATTGTTTTACGCTACTGTATTTTTTTTCTCCACTTTTTTATCATGAAAAAATTTACACTTCCACAAAAGTTAAAAGAACAATATAATAAGCACCCATATATTTACTACCTAGATTCCACCCGGAGAACATTTTGCCGTATTTGTTTTATCTAAACATCAGCATGTATGGAGAGAGACATATATACACGTATGTGGGTATGTTTGTTTTTGCTCAACTAGTTTAAAGGAAGTCGCAAAGAACATGTCTCTTTTAAGAACATTTTTCCATATAATCTCATCATCATCACATCTAAGAAAATGAACAGTAATCCCCTATTCTGATATTCCACCATATTCTAACCTCTTTAGCTGAAGCATCTTCCATACGGTTTCTTTTTAAATCAATCAATATTCAGTCAAGATTTGCACTCTGTATTGGTTCTGTCCTGTTGATTGTTAGTATCTTTTAATCTACAACTGTTCTTCCCATCTTATACTTTCCTAAACACTAGCTTTTTTAAGAGATCAGGGCAGTGCATATGAGCCACCTTAAAGATGTTGTTAAAATGAGGATTTCGGTTCAGCAAGTCTGGTACAGGACCTGAGGTTTTGCCTAACAAGCTCTCAGTTGGAAGGATTGCTGGGAGTCCATTGCTACACTTTCTTTTTTTTTTTTTTTTAATTTTTTTTTTTTTTAACGTTTATTTCTGAGACAGAGAGAGACAGAGCATGAACGGGGAGGGGCAGAGAGAGAGGGAGACACAGAATCTGAAACAGGCTCTAGGCTCTGAGCTGTCAGCGCAGAGCCCGACGCGGGGCTCGAACTCACGGACCGTGAGATCATGACCTGAGCCGACGTCAGACGCTCAACCAACTGAGCCACCCAGACGCCCCCATTGCTACACTTTCAATAGCAACATCATATAAAGTACCACACTTAATTTGTCTCTTCATGGTGTTACTTACCTCTGTCCCTTACATTTCTTAAAACCCCAAAGTTAATTCTAAAAATTTTAGATAAAAAGAAGCATTTTTTAAAACCACTATACTTGGAGTCTCTGTTAAAGTAGCTTAGCCTAAATGCTACCTAATATCTGTTCCATGGCTAAGCTATACTGTAATTTTCATAACTGTTTCCTTGCTTTTATTGATCAAGGTGGAAGAATCTTTCAACTCAATAATAAATTCTGAATCTTGATTCAGTTCTACCATATTCCACAAAAGGGAGTTTTGGGGTTTACCATTTTAAGAGCCATTTCTTCAACTCCAGGGGTCATCACTCTTGAAATGAGTTGCAACAAATCATGGCCTTCAGGGTTGGAGATCTACAAAGCCTCTGAGTTCCCTGACCATTTCTTTTCTTTTTCTTCCAACTAGTCTCCACACCCAACATGGGGGCTTCATGATCGTGAGTTGAAGAGTCAGATGCTCTACTGACAGAGCAAGCCAGGAATCCCGACCATTTCATTTCTGACTGTCTTTTCCCTCCAAACTTCCTCATCCACTTACCCGTATAGTTCCACCTTGCAAAATCACTAATTCAGGTATTCCGTTCCCTAATCACAACTGAAGTTCCTCCAGCTTGCCTGATCAGCCACTCCTTATTTACTTTTTTTTTTTAATTTTTTTTTAACGTTTATTTATTTTTGAGACAGAGAGAGACAGAGCATGAATGGGGGAGGGTCAGAGAGAGAGGGAGACACAGAATCTGAAACAGGCTCCAGGCTCTGAGCTGTCAGCACAGAGCCCGACGTGGGGCTCGAACTCACGGACTGCGAGATCATGACCTGAGCCGAAGTCTGAAGTCTGACGCTTAACCGACTGAGCCACCCAGGCGCCCCTCCTTATTCACTTTTAATGCGCAGGTTGACAAGAGGCTGCCTCTCACCAAGCACTTCCATGATCACTACAGCAAGGCACAGAGATGGGGAAGTGGCAAATGGAGTGCTGGTTCTTAAAGCTTCAGAGAGGGGCGCCTGGGTGGCTGGATCGGTGGGTTAAACGTCTGACTTCAGCTCATGACCTCTTGGCTCATGAGTTTGAGCCCCGCGTAGGGCTCTGTGCTGGTAGCTCGGAGCCTGAAGCCTGATTCAGATTGTGTCTCCCTTTATCTCTCTGCCCCTCCCCCACTTGTGCTGTCTCTCTCTCTCTCTCTCTCTCAAAAATAAATAAACATTAAAAAAAAAAAAAGCTTCACTGGGAAATGACATATGTCGCATCTGGTCATATTTTACCAGCACAAGCAAGTCATAGGGCCACATTTAACTTCAAGTAGACATGGGGCATATGGGGGTGGGAGGTGGACGTGTACAAAGAGTGCAACCTTACCATGTACATAGGAAGAACAAAGTATGAAAGCACAGCCTTAAGGACTACCATATCACTCCTCTAACACAAATTCAAACCTAAATGAACCCAATTAACTACTTTCTCCACGTCTCCATCCAAACAGGCTGGAGAAAATCTTGTAAGAAAGCAGACTGGGTTGCTAAATTCATAACACAGTCTCAATCTCAAATGGATTAAGACATGCCATTATCCACTACACTTTCTGGAAAACTTACTTACCTACTCCTCACACAGTCATCTGAAACCTTTCTCACTCTCCCAAACCTCTCACTCCTCCATCTACTTACTTCTCAAAATAGTATCTAGTCTTCTACTTAACTGAGGGGGAAAAAAAGACAGAATCAGATGGCAAATCTGATCTTTCCACCCCCAAGCCTACAGTTACCTCCAAATATTTCAACTTGATGTCCTCAAAATATAGGCATAAGTAATAGAATCTAGGAAAAATGGCCATGAGAGACTTGTCACACCTTTTCCCCAACTGCACAGATAAACTCTAGATAGGCAATGGCACATAATGCTGGCAGAACAAAAAAATCAGGTGTTTGACCTATAAACTGCAAAAGGTCTGTAAAAGACACTCAAACTTGGTAAGTAGGGTTAAGTTCCAGTGATTTTTCTGACATATGGAATATATCTAAACAGAATTACTTCTGGACAGCAACCCACTATTTAGCAATCACTTATCTGGATAGCTTTCCTTTTCAGTCCTCTTTAAGGCAAAAAGAAATAAAATTAAAGTTCAATTACTAGACCTTCAAGTTCTTTCTACCACCAATATTGGATCTGGGGAGTTCCAAGCCCACCCACACATTTGGGGATTCACTTGAAGGACTCACAGGACTCAGCATGTAGTTGTACTCATAACTAACTTTTATTACAGCAATGTCGTATGGACTACAGCCTGGATCATAATGCAAAAAGACACAAGTGAAGTTTGCAGGAATCCACGTGCAGGCTTATGTTCTCTCCCTCCCCGAAAGGGTCAAACAGAGCACTCTTTACCCCAAAAAGGAAAATCTAGCAATGTCTGTGCAATGTTTCTGTCAGGGAACCCATAACAGACTCACAGGCCAGGGGGGTTTTATGGGGGCTGGTAACTCCGGCTTAACTACATAGTTCTCTCCCAGATGCCAAACAAGTTGTAGCCTTGCAAAGCGGACCTTTCTAAGGATAGCAGCCTCTGGGCCGGTGCGTTAACGCTTTTCAGCACAAATAAGCTCTGGCCATTTTTCTCACGTGGTTTCTCAAACAAAACTTTTCAGTTTTCAACTTCAGTATTACTCTAACATCTGTCTTTTCTCTGCTGTAGGCTGTGCAACTAAGTTATTTAGAGATGTTTGCATTTTTTTATAAAAAGATGCTATACAAACAAAAGCCCATATTCTCAAAGAAAAAACAAGAGAAAAAGAAAAAAATCATTTTTCCCTACCCTTGGACTCTCTCTCGGGCAGTTGTTTTCAGCGTGGGAAGGACACACTGTCCTTTTAGTTATCAGGCTCCAAAACATGAACAGCACGTGCATACTTTTGCTGTGCATCAGGCTCGGCTCTAAGCACTTCAAAGATGCTATCACACTTGATTCTCAACAATCACCTTTTGAGAGAGGTTACTATTACTTCCCTCATTTTACCCTTAAGGAAACAGACACACAGAAGTTAAGTGACTTGCAGAGGTCCGGGAGCCAGAGAGTGGTGGCGACTCGGACCCCGGCAGCTCGTCTCCAGGGCTCCTAATACTCTGCGATGCTTCCAAAACCCCGCGGTGAGCCTTGCTTCCTCCGGTTCCTACCCAAAGCATCCCAGCTTTCTCAAGACAAAACGCGTAGTGAGGCGAGAGCGCGGGAGGGAGGCGGGAAAAGGGTGTCGGGCCGAGCCTCGGTCGCGATCCCGCGGAGACGCGGGCCCCTCCCCGCGGCCCCCCTCCCGCCCAAACAACCCCGGCTCCTCCAGCCGCCGCCCAGCCGGGCCGCACTCACGCGGCCCTCGGCGACCGCCTGGAAAGCACCCCCCCCCCCCCGCCCCGGGATCGCGAAGTGGGGAGGGGTGGAGGCGCAGGACGCCTCTCTCCCAGGCCCGTCCTGCCACAAGAGGCTGGAGGCGAGGAAGCGACGACCGAGATACTGCGGCAACCCCAGCGCCGCAGTCCGGACTCACCACGCCGGGCCGAGACGCCGCGTCTACAACTTCAAGAGACTGCGCCTGCGCAGCCGACCTCCCCGCCGGTAGGGGCGTGGCCTCGTGCGCCCGCCCCACAGCCGGGCGGGTTCCAGGCCGCGCTTCTGGCGGTCGGGCACCGGGAGTGGGGCGTGGACAGGGCGGGGTCGGCTCGCGTCGCGCCTGCGTTCTCTAAGTCTGCAGAGTGCTACAGGCCAGGCTAATCTTAGAATAACAGCAACTGACTCCAGGTTGCGTCCCGAGTGTCCGGGAGTGCGCAGCTCAGGCCTTCCCCGAGTCGGGGACTTAGGTCCCACTTGTTGCTGAGGGCCTAACGGGATAACCTCCGACTTCCCTCCATCACCCTCTTCTGTACGATAAAGTCACATCTAATATTTGTCATATGTTATCTTGCATTTTTTCATTAGTTTTGGCTTACCTGTCGTTACTTACTTACTACACAGAAATTTTCTTGACCTACACCTATACTTCTTCGAAGCTCGATTATCCGTTAAAGTGGTCTGGACGTTGCATCTGTTTAGTTAAAAGTAGTTGGTTTGAAAATATTTTGTCCGAATGATAATTCAAACATCAACACTAGTTATGGGTAAGCTCTACAAGCTTTGTAATCTCCCACAACTCTTCAGCCAGGAGACAGGTGTGGCCTTAGGGATAGAACCTTGGACTAAGTGTCAAAAGATACCAGAGATAAGCCGAAAAATTTTTGATTTTCCCTTAAAAACTCTCATTCATTTCTTACGAAATAGCGTTATTTCTATGTAAAGAACTTGGCAAGGAAAGTTACTAGATGTTTTACATTGTATGTATGGAAACCTCTCATTCAACAAATATAACTATAAATCTGCCGGTTACTGTGCTAGGTATAGGGATACATAATCACGTTTTGGAGTAGGGGAAAAATATTCTTTAGGGAATATTTGCTTTAGGGAAAAAAAATATCCCTCAAGTAAGAATAGGTCGTATTGTGGTGTAATTGTGAAGTCAAAATTGTCTACACTCAAACATTTTTATTTATTTTAACATCAGATTTAAAACAGAACATGGAGGAAAAAAAGATATGCAAACTTGAGCAAATCTAATTTCCATATCACACTGCACTGCAGTAAATGGGATTTTAAAAAATGTATCATATACTGGAATCCACTTTACAGTTTAAAAAGGGGGGGGGACTGAATTAGAACCAGAAATTTAGGAATTATGCGAACACTATGTAATTTTTCTCGGAAATAACAAAATTCCAAAGCTATCTTGATTTCTAACAGTCTATGTTCTATTTACAACTTGATTTTTTTCACTTGACAGTATGTCTTGGACATAACCCCACATTAGCCTCATTCTTTTGACTACTTGCTAACAACTCCCGTGAATGGATGTGTCATTTTATCCCCAGATTCCTGTTAATGTACCTTTATCTTTGCCTACTTGTGCAAATATCTTCAGTAAACTGTTAGCAGTGGAAATGCTGAGTCAACAGATACTCATTTTAAGTTTTGATAAAAACTCTTTCAAAAAAAAAGTTGCATGAAAAACAATACATTTCCTAATTCTTCATTTGATTTGTCAAATATGTGGAGGCTTGATGTGGACTTAGAAAGAAATGGGGGAAATCCCCTTCTTTCCAATTGCCTTTCACTTGCATTATGCCAAGAAATAAAATGAGTTGAGAATTAATGATTCATATCAACTCAGCAGGACCAACTATTTTTCTCCCTTTCATCCCACTTTAAGCTTTCCTAACTCTGAAAGAAGAGCTTGGACACTTGTCCAAGGAATAATGATCAAGACTCTTTTGACAAGACTTTTTGCTATAAGAACTCTTAAATAAACTAAATTTGGCACTGTGCTGGTATTGGAGGAGCTATTCATCTTTTCAGAAAAAAAAATCCTGCAGAAAAATATTTCTCAAATAATTAGTCATAAACATTGGAAAAAGAATTGTTTAGTAATATGTGCTCTTGCAAAAGCATAAATCAAATTGGATGTGATTTATTGAAACCAAATACATTGTTTCATTGTTTCCATACCTGTGTTCACACTACCTTTGGTTTATGAAGTATTCAGGACAGCTTAGGAATGTCATGGGGAGTGGGTGAATCTATGATATATAATGACATGTTAGTTCAAAGTTAATCCACAATATAGATTATATAGAAACTATGTCTAAACTCCAAATGATTTGGAAAAACATAATTGTACGTGATGGCACCGGTGTCGAAATTTGAAGTGCTTTTATTAATTATTAAATTATTGAAACTGAATAATTTTAAAGTGCTTAATGAAATTATTCTTAGATACTTTAGTAATACTATTTAGAAATTAATTTTTTAATTTTCCATTGTAAATTAATTTGCAGTTAAGTATAGCTTTCATTATGTTTGGGAACCAAATTGAGAATAAATTAAAAATGAGGTAATGAACCAAGTTGACAATAAATTTAAAAACACGGTCATAATAGGGGCTCCTGGGTGGCTCAGTAGGTTAAGCGTCTGACTTTGGCTCCAGCCATCATCTCACAGTTCGTGAGTTTGAGCCCCACATCCAGCTCTGTGCTGACAGCTTGGAGCCTGGAACCTGCTTCAGATTCTATGTCTCCCTCTCTCTCTGCCCCTCCCCTGCTCACCCTCTCTCTCTCAAAAATGAATAAATGTTAAAAAAATTTTTTTAAACACAGTGATGATAAATTCTATGTGGGAAGATGCATAACACCCTCTGCCCCCAAAGGTGTTCTAGTTCCTAGAACCTGTGATTATGTTACCTCACAAGGCAAGAGGACTTTGCAAATGTGATTAAACAGGATCTTGAGATAAGGAAATTATCCTGGATCATCTGAGTAGCCCCAAAATTATCACAAAGGTCTTTTAAAAAAGGGTCACAAGAAGAGTAGTGGATGTGACAACACAAGCAGAGTCAGAGTTAGAGATTTGAAGATACTAACCAGGGCTGGCTTTGAAGATGGGGAAGGGGACCACTAGCCAAGGAATGCATGCAGCTTCTAGTGGATGAAAAAGGCAAGAAAAGAAATTCTCCCCAAGAGCCTTTGGAAGCAACACAGGTTTGTGAACACCTCAGTTTTAGCCAAGTAGGAGTACTGACATACAGAACTGTACACAAATTTATATAGTTTGAAGCCAGTAAATTTGTGGTAATTCGTTACAGTGGCAATTGAAAACTAACACATATTACAAATTAGTTGGACCTACCTCTGGCAAAGCTATCGTCAAATACAGTCAAATATCAAAGTTGTAGAGGAAAGATGACAGCATGCGATTATCTTAATATTGACATCAGTTGAACCGGCTATTGGATTTAAGAGCAATTCCCAGGAAAGCATCCATGTAGTTTACTTTAAATTAATCTGCAAGAATCCGGATAGAAAGTAAATTGGAAATTTTTACTTTAAATCTTTAAATTTTATCTTTGGTGTATTTTCTACTTTTCACTTTTAAACGTTGTCTCTCCTTTAAAAAAATAATAATCAAGGGACGCCTGGGTGGCTCAGTCGGTTAAACCTCCGACTTGGGCTCAGGTCATGATCTCACGGCTTGAGTGAGCTCTGCGCTGACAGCTCAGAGCCTGGAACTTGCTTGGGATTCTGTGTCTCTCTCTCTCTCTCTGCCCCTCCCCTGCTCACAGTTGCTCTCTCTCTCTCAAAAATAAATAAATATTTTAAAAAGGTTTAAAGAATAAAAAAGTAAAAAGTAATCATCAAAACCAAAAAAAAAAAAAAAAAAAAAAAAAAAAAGCCCAGCTCTCAGTTTCTTGAGTTAGGGCCCGGTTCCCTCAGCGATCACTTCCCGTGGCTCTCCTCGGCTCGGCCAGCGCCTGGCGGAGGGGGGCGCTCAAGAGCCCGGAGGTCGCCGGGAGGACCGGTGGAGAAGCCGGAGGAGGAAGTGGTCCGGAGCCCAGTGGGCGCGAGCGGGAGATGGTGCTGCCGGGGCCGCTGCTCGGGAGTGCACGCCGTGCGATCTTCGGGTCGGCGCAGTCTGTGCTCTGGGGTGAGCTCTGTGGTCCATGGGGAAAGGGACAGCGCCTAACCTCGGGCCCCGGGGGAGGAATGGCATTGGTGGGGGTGCTCGCTTCTTGAAGGAAGCACCTCCTGATAGTTCTCGTTCCTTCAGATTCCGGGCTACTTGGGTCTGGGGCCGCTCTCGGGGGACGCAGGGAAGGAGGTCAGCGTTACTCCAGGAAGCTTGCGTGGGGAGGCATTTTGGAAGATACTGGCGTTTGAGCAATGAAGGTCAGTGCGCGGCTCAGAGGAGCGAGCGAGGCCCGCTTCTGCCCCAGACAAACTAACCACGAGCCCAGCTTTGCGAGTTGCACTTGTTACCCACTAGAAGCCGCGCCCATTGCTTGAATTAGAACGCGTTAGAGCCATTAAGGTACCACCAGGACAGAACGAGCCGGAGAAACGAAAGTGGTTATGGAGGTGTTTGGTGTATTCCTCAAAGCCGACTTCCTGTCCTTTAGCACAGACTTTTATTTGTGGACACAGCTACAGAGACTGTGGCATAACCCTGTGTCCCCAATTCTCCCTCCCAGTTATTCCACTTTAACTCTTGGTATGTCCTCGGTAGCTTAAAATGTGCTTTTCTATGCAAATGTTTTATTTATTGAGCACCTACTAAGGCAGGCCTCCTGCGGGGGATATCGCCTCTTCAGTTCACTTCATTTTGTGGAGAGACAGACACAAGTAAACACCATATACAACCCGGTGAGACTGCAACGGCAAAAGCAATGATTCTACCTGAGTTGGAGAAGGTGTTACAGAAAAGGTGCCTTTTCGTCTAAAATTCTAGTAATACACAATTATATTCTCATTATTTTCAAACAGACACAGCACCATGTAAGTTCTTCTTTGTACGCCCTCCCATATTCCATTCTCCTCTGCAAGTGAGGCTTGGTACACATCCTTCTAAACACTTTCCTGTAAGCCTACATAAATGTACACCTAAAAATACTACATTTGTAATACGCAGGTGTTGCTGTTTTTTAATTTATGTCCCAGAACTCCTCTTTCTGCATTCTCACTCCCCAGGAATAATTTAGTGTTTTCTTCCAGATGCTTTTCTGGACATTTATAAAACACAAGTATGTTATATGTATACAGATGTCAAAGGGGGAAGCTTTTTCATTTAACAGTATGGACATCTAAGTCACTGTTTCCTTGTAAGTGCTGCATGATAGGCTTCATAATTTAACCATTTCCTGAATGAACATTTAGGTTTCTTCCGATTTCAGGATGTTTCTAATCTTCCTTCCTTTTTTTTTTTTTAAATGTTTATTTATTTTGAGAGAGAGGAAGAGAGAGGCTCTGCGCTGACGGGGCTCTGTCCCACGAATTCTGAGATCATGACCTGAGCCAAAATCAAAAGTGGGATGCTTAACCAACTGAGCCACCCAGGTGTCCCGTGTTTCTAATCTTTCAACCAAGACTTTCCCAAGAGAATGCTGTCAATCCTTGTCTTCTTAATGATTTGAGGCTGCTAATATGAGTGCTTGTCACTTAATCAGTGACCCCCATTACACTGAAAATGACTTTTGTCTCCTACGTTTCCATGAGATCAAAAACTTGCTGGCTACCTTTATTCTCTGAAGCCATCCCCTCCAGTATTATTCTGCTAGTTTTATTGTTCTTCCTTTTTGCTTCTGTTTAGACTCAGGTTTGAAGCAGGATCCCAAATGGGACCTACTAAGTCATGTGTACTGCCACTGAGTACTGTGCTAACACACCTTTGTGGTGGCACAAAGTGAGTGAACTTTCACCTACGCAGTCTTGCCCTATCTAATTCCAGGGTGCTGACCTCTGGAAGATTCTAAGCAGCTTTCCTGGTAATAGCCAGGTTGCATAAACGCCTTTACTTGGTATCCTAGTCCTTGGGCTACAAAGAACAACAGAAAACACGGAGGTGCCCTAATTAATACGAATCAGCTGCCAGCAGCAGATGTCTTAAATAAGGAGGGAGTTTGAGGAAGGTGACAGCTGAGAGGACTTGGCTCGCTGGCCTATTTAAGGGGGAAGTACTGTGATAGAGGAGTAAAAGGTTGAAAAGACAAGTAACTTTAAGAAGCTGACAAACTGAGGGTTGATGGGGGGTGGGAGGGAGGGGAGGGTGGGTGATGGGTATTGAGGAGGGCACCTTTTGGGATGAGCACTGGGTATTGTATGGAAACCAATTTGACAATAAATTTCATATATTAAAAAAAATAAATAAAAATTAAAAAAAAGCTGAAAGTCAGTACATAGGGTGTTCCCCTTTCCTGTTAAAATCACTTCATGAAATAAAATGCATTGCCTTACCAGAAATTTCCATTGTACCATTTTACTCACTAGGATGGTTGTTCACTTGCTTTCAGCATTTTGCTGTGAGTGGTTCAAAAAACTGAAAATATTTATTAAAGTGATTACATTAGAAGTTATAAAATGTTCACACTAAATCCAAATACCCATTTGAAAAGGAAGCACACCAGATGTTCTTCCTAATGTTTTCTCTCTAAAGTAACAATCATCGTTTCTTTCTTGGTTGCATGTTGTCTATATTGTCCATTGCACAGTCCCTAGAAAAAATTGTCAATATTCAACAGATATTGACATTGGTTTTCTAAGGTGTCAAGATCCAGAAGAGTATAGGTGAACTAGGGAATTTATTTTATGGCTGTGGCAAGAATGAATTGCTATTATTATGATTGTTATCATTACTAAGCAAAAGCTCTTATGTTTCCTTCTTTTTTTAAAGTTTATTTATTTATTAGAGAGAACAAATGGGGGAGGGGCAGAGAGAGGGAGAGACAGAGTCCCAAGCAGGCTCTTTGCTTGAACCCATGAACCATGATGGGAGATCATGGCCTGAGCCAAGATTGAGTCAGATGCTTAACCAACTGAGCCACCTAGGTTCCCCTTTTATGTTTCAAATAGTTATATTTTTCACATCAAAACTTTATTTGGAATTATAAAAAGACTGCCAAACTTAATTAGAAAGTAAGGGGTAATCGTAGACTTTTTTTTTTTTTTTTTTGGCAGGGGTGGGGGATACAGAGAGAGAGAGAGAGAGAGAGAGAAGTAGGGAGAGAATCCCAAGTACTGTCCACACAGAGCCTGATTTAGGGCTCAATCCCACAAACTATGAGATCATGACCTGAGCTGAAATGAAGAGCCAGACACTTAACTGACTAAGCAGCCAGGCGCCCCAGTGGTAGACTGTTTCTTTTCTTTCTTTGTTTTTTTTTTTTTAAATGTTTGTTTAGTTTTAAGAGAGAGACAGAGCACAAGCAGGGAACAGGCAGAGAGAGAGAGAGAGGGAGACACAGAATCCAAAGCAGACTCCAGGCTCTGAGCTGTCAGCACAGAGCCCGATGCAGGGCTCAAACCCACATACTGAAAGATCACGATCTGAGCCAAAGTCAGATACTTAACCAACAGAGCCACCTAGGTGCCCCAGTGGTAGACTCTTTCTAAGTGAAATTTATTATTTTAAAGTATAACATATAGTACAAAACCATGCTACACTATAACATAGAAAAGAAGGTAAATTTATGAAAAAAATTATGAATTTATAAATTTAGAACCCAAATCATGGATATGATTTCTTTTTTAAATGTTTATTTATTTATTTATTAAAGTTTATTTATTTTGAGAGAGACAGAGAGCAGGGGGGTGGGCAGAGAAAGAGAGAGAGAAGAGAGAGTCCCCAAGCGGGCTCCACTCTGTTAGTGCAGAGCCCGATGCGGGGCTCAACTCACGAAACTGTGAGACCATGACCTGAGCTGACCGCTTAACTGAATGAGCCACCCAGATGCCCCTATGTATATTTTTTCTATATATAATTTCTTTATTTTATTAAAAAAAATTTTTTTAATGTTTATTTTTGAGAGACAGACAGAGTGTGAGTGGGAGAGAGGCAGAGAGAGAGGGAGACACAGAATCTGAAGCAGGCTCCAGGCTCTGAGCTGTCAGAGCAGACAGCCCAACATGGGGCTCAAACTCGCAAACTGAGAGATCATGACCTGAGCCGAAGTCGGACACTTAACCAGTTGAGCCACCCAGGCACTCCTATATATAATTTCTTTAGCCACATAATTAAATCACATTAAGCTAATTGAAATTAATTTAATGAATAATTCTAGAATTTAGAGATGTAAAGAAATAACTAAATTTCTTAACTTTTTATTTGAAAAAAAAGCTCATTCCTATAGGTTTCTCCTTACTAAAAAGACCTGACAATTGTATTAGAAAAACTAACTTCTAAACATGTATACAGTATGAATTAGATCATTCTGAATTTTACTAGATCCTCAATTGGTATAGTGTAATATGTGATTTTAAATATTTTTAGGGCATCATATTTCAAACTGAAATTTGGGTTGGCAGGTTGTTGTTTTTTTGTTTTTTGTTTTTTTTTTTTGAGCTGTAAGCATTTGAAAAACAGATGCAGAGAGAGGCTTTCTCTGAACTCCCCTTACCTGTCTTTAGACAGATCCTTCAAAAGGAACTCAATTGTCATAAGTCCTCTCCCCAGGAGTTTCATCAACCATGATGACTCATCACAGGAAAGGAGACTAGAACTCAACAGCACACCCAGACAAGCATTATCACAAACTGTCTTACCTTCAATCTGTTCTTCTAAGGGTCCATTCATCTTCCCTAAAAATCATTTACTTCCCCCTAAGAGGCCTACATTCCCTCTCCCTTTTCCCTATTAAGATGAGAATTCTTATTTTTTAATTTAAAAAATAATTTTTTAAATGTTTACCTTTTTTACCTGCACCCATTTCTCTCTCCACCGCCCCCCCCCCCCACCATTCCCTGCCTCAGGCGACCACCAATCTGTTCTCTGTATCTATGAGCTTGGGTTTTGAGCGTTTTTTGTTTCCACATATGAGATCACATGGTATTTGTTTATCTTTCACTGTCTGACTTAGTGTGTATCCTCAAGGTCCATCCATGTTGTCTCAAATGGCAAGAGTTCATTCTTTTTTATGGCTGAATAATATTCCTGTGTGTGTGTGTGTGTGTGTGTGTGTGTGTGCGCGTGCGCGCGCGCCACAGTTTCTTTATTCATTTATCCATCAGTGGACACTTAGGTTGTTTCTATAGTTTGGCTGTTGGAAATAATGCTGTAGTGAACATGGGGTGCAGATATCTTTACAAGGTAGCATCTTCATTTTCTTCAGATAAATACCCAGAAGTGGAATTGCTGGATCATATAGTAGCTCTATTTTTTATTTTTCTCAGGAAAGTCCATACTTTTTTCCATTTGACATTCCCACCAACAGTGCACAAGGGTTCCCTTTTCTCCACATCCTCTCCAACACTTATTTCTTGCCTTTTTGATAATAGCCATTCTAACAGGAGTGAGGTGATATCTCATTATGGTTTCAATTTGCATTTCCCTGATGATTACTGATGTTGAGCATCTTTTCATGTGTCTGTTGGCCATCTGTATGCCTTCTCTGGAAGGATGTTCAGGTTTTCTATTCATTGTGTTTTTGTATATCATATATCAAACTATAGTATAAATCATATGTATATAATGTGTTTCTATTAGTACTTCTAAGATATTACTTTTTAGGTTGAAATTTAAATTTACATATAAGAAATAAGGGAATAGCCTGCTTAAAATTTCTTCCTGATGTCTAACTAGTTGCTGTACGTATTTATTGAATAAAATTTCCCCATTGATCTGAAATATCACTGTTACCAAATACTGAATTCTTACAGATGGTATACTGTATGTCTGCTTCAAGACTTAGACCTTTAAACCTTTTCCTATGCCAGTTTATACTATTTAAACCAATTTTGGGGCACCTGGGTAGCTCAGTCGGTTAAGCATCTGACTTCGGCTCAGGTCATGATCTCACGGTTCGTTGGGCTCTGTGCTGACAGAAGAGCCTGGACCCTGCTTTGAATTTTGTGTCTACTTCTCTCTCTGCCCCTCCCCTGCTCACAATCATTCTCTCTCTCTCTCAAAAATAAATAATAAAATATGTAATTTATATATAGTATAGATATATTTAAACCAGTTTCACTTTATAATATATTCAATGTTTAAAACAACATTTGAAGCATTATTATTTACCTTTCTTATAAGTGGTCATTTTGTTGTGTAAAATGATTATTAAAATTTTGTTTTTTATTTATTGAAAAAATCTTTTGGGTTTTCTTTCATGTTTTTTAAAAAAAACAGTTTGGAACTATAGAAAAGTTGCAAAAGTAAAACGGAGTTCCCTTCATTCTTCTTCAACTTCCCCTAATGTAAGCATCTTACATGATACGATTATTGAAATCAGGAAAGGAATATGACATAATACTATTAACTAATCCACAGACCTTATTTCACCAGTTTTGGGGCACCTGGATGGCTCAGTCCAACTCTTGATTTTGGCTCAGGTAAAAAACTAACAGTTTGTGGGTTTGAGCCCCACATTGGGCTCCATGCTGATAGTGCAGAGCCTACTTGGATTCTCCCTCTCGCTCTCCCTCTGCCCCTCTCAACTCACGTTCTCTCTCACTCTCTCAAAATAAATAAACTTTAAATTTCACCAGTTTCCCACTGATGCCTTTTATAGTCCAGATCCAATCCAGGATTCTATATTGTATTACATTGTCATGACTCCTTAGTTGGCTTCAGTTGGCTGACAGTTCCCCCACTCTTTGTTTTCATAACTTTGATACTTTTTAAGAGTACTAGTTACTTTGTAGATTGGATTTGTCTGAGATGGTCTTCTGATTTGATTCAGGGTGTGCATTTTTGGCAAAAATACTAAGGGGGGGCGCCTGGGTGGCTCAGTCGCTTGAGCGTCCAACTTCAGCTCAGGTCAGGATCTCACGGTCTGTGAGTTCGAGCCCCGCGTCGGGCTCTGGGCTGACTGCTCAGAGCCTGGAGACTGTTTCAGATTCTGTGTCTCCCTCTCTCTCTGACCCTCCCCCGTTCATGCTTTGTCTCTCTCTGTCTCAAAAATAAATAAACGTTAAAAAAAAATTAAAAAAAAAATACTAAGGAAGTGATGTGCTCTTCTTCGAGCAACCTTAGAGACTGCATGCTGTCGATATTTATCACTAATGATCTTTGAATAATTGGTTAAAGTGGCATCTTTCAGGTGTCTCCTTTCGTAATTAGTATCTCCTGGAGGAGATAGTATCCTGTTTCTCATACTTTCACCCCCTAACTCTAGCATCTATCAATGGCTCTTGCTGAAATAATTACTGGGGTGTTGACCTAATGGTGACTTTCTCTGTCATTCATTCTACATTTATCAATTGAAATAATCCCTTCTCCCCAATTATTTATTCAATTATATACTTATATCACTATGGACCCATAGATTTATTTTATGAGTTATTACTCAGTACCATATTATGTTACCAATTATTTTTTGTTTTTATTTAAGTAATCTTTACACCCAACATGGGGCTTGAACAAGAGTCACATGCTTTTCTGAGCCAGCCAGACACCCTATCAATTATTTAACAGAAACAGTGCCTTTAAGTACTTACAAGCGTAATTTCAAATGTAACGTCCCCACATCTAACATATGGCTTATTTTCACTTGTAAGGGGAAATTAAATTTTTCTTCACATTGTATTTTTGGATTATGGTTGACTTACAAACTATTTGCACAATTCTGTTACCAAATGCTGAATGTGTATTTACAAGCTCTACCTAATTAAGGGCTTGGAGAGAGTAGAATATGGAGCTGGCACAAGGCCAGCCGTTAAGCATGGAGGGCAAGAGGGTATGGCTACATCCTGTGGCTCCATCAGGCTGTGTGCAAAATACACTGAATGCAAAATTCAGCGAAGGAGAAACATCAACCATCGTTAGCTGACTGGAACCAGGGGGAAAATTTCCTTTGAACTGCTTTCCAGGTTATTAATAGCAACGTTACTTTGAAGGTGCCTAAATTATTTTATTCTTTCCAGGTTTGAAGTCAATAAAAGGAAGCTGCCACAATTTTTGTACTGCTGTTTTCAAAGATGTCACTTACAAGGAACTTAAAAGTCTCTTGAATTCCAGACAAATTACGTTAATTGATGTTAGAGAGAGATGGGAAATTGTTGAGTATGGGAAAATTCCCGGGTCTGTCAATATACCATGTAAGTGACCTGTGTCTTAAATTGATTCATTACAAAAGTATATATAGATTCGGTAATTTACTGTATCTAAAATTTAATTGAAATTCTTACCATTTTCTTCCAGTGGATGAGGTAGGTGAAGCTCTACAGATGAACCCAAAAGACTTCAAAGAGAAGTACAATGAAGTAAAACCATCCAAATCTGACAGCCTAGTGTTTTCTTGTTTAGCCGGAGTGAGAAGCAAGAAGGCTATGGACACAGCAGTATCTCTGGGCTTTAACAGGTACATAGATGGAGTATAAAAATGTATTCAAGAGTGTGTATTGCGATGTTTCATATGTATGACGTTTTTACTGGTCTACTGAAAAAATTTTTATAATCACTGTGTTAGTAGTAGCAGGATAGTGACTAAGAGCCTCTGTATTTTCATCCTACTCAGAAGTCTTTTAAATAGTTTTAAAGTCTAGAGTAGTCCTTGTATCTCTAAATCTCTAAAGTCCTATCGACTTTGTGTTTATAAAGCAGGAGAAAATGTTTACAGCATTAACTTTGCTATGTGTTTTCAGTGTTCAACATTATGCTGGAGGATGGAAGGAATGGGCGACTTATGAATTTTCAGAAAAGAAAAAAGGAAATTGAATTCTGGAATACAAGCTGGCTCTTTCCTTTTGTACATGCAGCACAGGATAGTAGAATGAACAAAATAATAATCTAGTCCTGGCATCACTGGTTAATGGGAAGGGGATTTTGCGTAAGTCAATTCTGTGTTGAATCTTTTTCTTAACTGTAAACTGTAAATTGAGAATGCCTTGCCTATTTCCTTGAGGATTGAAATAATGTATGTAACTTGCCATAGAAATATAAGGGTTGGATTCTAAAAAAAAAATAAAAATAAAAATAAAATTAATGTTTATTTATGAGAGAGGGAGAGAGACAGAGCATGAGCAGGGGGTGGGGTTGCAGAGAGAGAGAGGGAGACACAGAATCTGAAGCAGGCTCCAGGCTCTGAGCTGTCAGCACAGAGCCTGACGTGGGGCTCAAACCCACAAGCTGTGAGATCATGACCTGAGCTGAAGTCAGACACTTAACTGAGCCACCCAGGCGCCCCTGGTATCCTAGAAATTAATTTGTAAATAGTTTAGTGAACTAGTTTAGTTTAGTATAGTACAATAGTACTCTCAAAGCCCAAGTTACTTGTAGTACCTAATCATAATGTAGGACCATTTGTGTTAGCATGGCTTCTATTCATTAAAGAGTCTATGAGCTAGACAAGTTTTTTTTTTTATGATAACATATTTTAGTTTGTAAATTTTCCCATTTTAGAAAATTCATAAAATTGTCTTAATATGATATACAAAATTTCTGATAGATAAACCTTTCACTCATGATGAATAGTTACTGAATATTGAATAATATAAAGCAGCTAGTAAGCATTTCTTGAACACCTTTTCTTGGTTGAGATCCTATGCTAAATATTCCAAATGCTAAAAAGATAATAAAACAGATGCGATTCTTCTCTGAAGATGTTTGATTTCTAGCAGAGGTCTATAAAAGTAAAAACAAACAAACAAACAAACAAACAAAAAAGCAGGCTTTGTCTTAAAACACCAAGAATCTGAGCTCTAGAAAAGTAGGTGAAATATGAATAATGAAAATACATCAACACCCCCCAAAGACTTACGGCAATGTTGTAACCAGTATCGTAGCAATATAACTTGCAACTTAAATTAATTAATATGACCTATAAAAATAGAAATCATAGCGACTGCTTCTGTAGAGGGAAGATTAACTGGAAAAAGCAAGGAGGGAAATTTCTAGGGTGATGGAAATGATTTATATCTTGATTGAAGTGTTGGTACATAGAGTAATACATTTATCAAAACTCATTGAACACTTGAAAACATACGTTTTCTGTAATTATATCTCAATTAAAAATAATGAAAATATGAAAAAAATTAAATGTAAATAACTGTCACTAGAATGAATATATGCCTTTGGAATGTCAAGTCCTATGTTTGTTAGTGCACTAGTGGTAAAACAATTTTGTGCTTTCTTCCATCTGTGCCTCTTCAGACCCAAATATGTTCAGTCTCATTTATGTAGTCATTGAGGTCATGTAAGGCCTAGGAAGCAACTATAAGGACTTGGTTTGTCCGCAGTGATATTATTAAGCCGTTGGAAAATCTGGGGTAGGAATGATGTGACCACCTCGAACTTCTATTTCTCATAATGTCAGTCTAGTTTCTAGCAGGAACTAGAAGAGGTGGAAAATAAACACACACACAGGCACGTTCCAATATTGGTTCATCCTCTATAGCTTTCCTTTTCCCTGGAGTATAGCTCTTCAAAGCCTCACTGCTTCAGTAATTCCTTCATGCCTTTAAATAAATCTTACTTATTGATCTATATAAACAAATATTACTAGGACAAACATATGAAGGTGGGAAGATTTGAAGAGAGAGAGAATCTCTCGGAGAGAAGGGAAACTGTGGTTGAAGTACTGGGCCCATCCAGGAATAAGAACCTGGGTAAAGACCCTGGGTAAATACACCAGATGTTTAGTTGGAACCCCTGGGAAACTATACCTTAGGAGTAAAGGTGAACCAGAAATTGTCCAACCCTCATAAAAATGTAAGACCAGCTTCAAATCCACTAAATCACTGAATGAATTAAGGTGATCTTAGGAGCCTACCAGAAGTAAATCCCCTCTTAGAGAAAGATATCATTAGCTAGCTAGAGCAAAGGGTTGGCAGCAATGAATTTTTTAGGTTTGTGGGCCATAAGGTCTTTGTTGCAACTATTCAACTCTGCTACTGTAGCACAAAGCAACCACAGACAACACATAAAGGAGTGAGTGTGGCTGTATCCTAACAAAACTATGGCCACTTAGGTTCGAATTTTCTATTTCACGTGTTGCCAAATATTCTTCTTTTCATTATTTTCAACCATTTAAAAATATGGCAAACATTCTTAGCTCAACGGCCAGACAAAACTAGACGGCAGGTGAGATTTGGCCCATGAAACATAGTTTATAGACCCCTGAGCCAGAGCCATAAATATTCTCTACATTTCTTTATATTCAATGTTCGGAATTCTATAACATTTATTAGAAATGGCAGTAAATAGGACCTCACAACTGAAAAATAAGAAAAAAAAACTAAAAAATCTACATATAATTGACATGTTGGCATTTTCAGACAGACTTTAAATTGTTTTCAATGTTATTTTTGAGAGAGAGAGAGAGAGAGAGCGAGCAAAGGAGAGGCAGACACAGAATCTGAAGTAGACTCCAGGCTCTGAGCTGTCAGCCCAGGGCCCCACGTGGGGCTTGAACCCATGAACTGTGAAATCATGACCTGAGCTGAAGTCAGATGCTTAACCAACTGAGCCACCTGGGCACCCCCTGCCCCCAAACTTTAAAATACCTATGCTTTGTATTTTCAATAACTTAGATGACAAAAATTATTAATGGAAGTAATTAGTGGAAACTACAAAAAAGTATCAAATAGAAATTCTAGAATTTAAGAATAACTGAAATTAAAAACCCAGTAGATGGGCTTAACAGATTAGACACAGCTGGTGAGGATTAATAAAAATGAAAAAAAAACATTAAAACAAAGGCAAAGAAAAAGAAGTGTATTCCTCATATCTTGGATACCTAAACAAAGATAAAGGACTCAGGGAAGAATGTCTCCCTATGAGTGACTTAGGGAGCACATGAATTATAAATGATTCTGGTGACAAATTAATAAAATGTACAAAGTAAACTGAGCAAATTACAACGAAGGCATTACTAACCTTTCAGAAAGCCAAAAATATTCTAAAAGAAATGTAACCATAGTACACTACAGAACACATTATACATATATACTTGATATACACTGAGTATGAATTTAACAAAAATTACACAATTAAATTGGGAAGACAATGGGAGTAGAAGTCTTAATGTAGAACCAGGTTGGTGGGGAAGAGGAAGCAAGAGAATAGAGGGAGGTGTGTGAGAAAGTGAAATCTTCATTTTCCATAGGAAAGTTAGGAAGTTAATAGAGGATTTTACTATTGGGAAAAAAATCAAAATAAAAAGCTGGAGGGTAAACATAGGAAGCAGTAAGGTAATTAAGACCATGGAGGGGGCGGGGGGCGTCGGGCAGCTACCCAGGTTTTAAGAATTAGAACCTGGGGCACCTGGGTGGCTCAGTAGGTTAAGCACCAGACTTTGGCTTAAGTCATGATCTCATGGTTCACAGGTTCGAGCCCCACATTGGGCTCTCTGCTGTCAGCACAGAGCCCACTTTGGATCCTCTGCCCCCCACCCCTCTGCCCCTTCCCCAATTGTGTATGCTCTCTCTCTCTCTAAAAAAAAAAAAAGAGAGAACCTAATCTGGGGTGCTTGGGTAGCTCAGTTGGTTAAGCATCCAACTCTTGCTTTCAGCTCGTGAATTTGAGCCCTGCATCAGGCTCTGCACTAACAGTGTGGGGGCTACTTGGGATTCTCTCTCTCTCTCTCTCTCTCTCTCAAAATAAATAAACATTTTTAAAATTAAAAATAAAATAATTAGAACCTAATTCAAGCTCTTGTCACTCTTGACCTGTGACATTTCTCATCTCTACAATAATTGTTCTGAGAATTAAATGACTTCATCATGTAGAAACCCAAGAACATTCTTGTCACCTAAGTGCTCAATAAAAGCTATAAGCTTGTTACTTGTAAATGTGGAAGTTAACACAACAGCAAAGAAATAACTAAAAGTTGCTCTGGGGGGCAGGAATGCTCAAGCAGTAGGGAGAATGGGTCAGGAGTCTAACATTTCCCTTGTCTTACAGTGCACAGTCCAACAGAATTAAAGCCATTATGTGATTTTGAATTGTCTTACATTTTAAAAAGAGGTGAATTTAATTTTAATCGTGTTTTATTTGGTCCTGTCATTTAAAATGTTAGATATTTTACATTCCTTTGTATTATGTATTGAATCTAACATGTATTTTTACATTTACAGCACATCTCAGTTCTGACTAGCCACATATTCAGTGTTCAACAGCCACATGTAGCTAGTGGCTGTCACACTGGACAGTGCAGCCTACAGCTCTTTTTTTTAACAACTTATCATCAGTAGGTGATAAGTCACAGAAAGCAACAACCAGCCACGATATGCTCTCTGTGGAAGACACCTTTAACAGTAGTCTACCCTCTCGAAAAAAAAATTTTTTTGAACTTGATCAAGCCTTTACATTCAACTACCAATTTACAGAAAATACAGAAAAAGGAGCATGTTAAATGGCACTTCAAAGATACATTTAGTAAGATCCATATGGTGGGAAACTCTCAGTAGATAACCAAACCAAAAAGGAGAATTTAAAAAATAAGACAAGAGGAATCCATGAATTTTAAAAGACTTAAAGGATTTATCAATCAGTTGCAATGTCTGGTGCTGATCCTGACCAGAATTATTTATTTTTCATGGTATTTATAACTGAAAATATGAACAATGACTATTTGGTAGTACAATATTATTTTAACTAATTCTCTAGGTATAAAATTTTTTTCTAAGAGCCATTATCTTTAGGAATACACATTGAAATAATTATAGAGGAAATATGGTATCTTGCATTTGCTTCAAAATAATATGCATGTTGTGGGAAGTTGACGCAAATTTAGGTGAAACGAAATTGGCCATGAACTGGTCATTATTGAAACTGGGTAATAAATACATGGAGGTTCATTACAGAATTTTATTTACTCTTGTATATGTTGCTTTAAATTTTCTATAATAAGAGGGTGAAAACAAAACAAGTCATATGTACTAACTTTCAAAATAAAAAATTTTAAAAGAATATAGGTAGGCTTAAAAAAAAATTAAGGTTAAGTCAGTGGTTGTGATATATAATCACTATGCTCTTCCAACTCAAACCCAACCTTAATTCCTTCAGACCTGAGGAGAGCATTTTTCCTTATTTCTTATTCTGCCCGTAAGCCCGTAAGACCTACATTTATCATTGGTACTGACTTTACAGTACCACTTTACCACTTTACCCCAACTTATCTGATCCTCTCCACAAGGAAGCAAAACTCTACAGTCTAAGAGCCATTTGAATTACCCACTTGACAAACTACAGAAGACTTTAAAACTTGTCTAAAGGAAGAAGGACACTCGGAAAACATAGGCAGATTCAAAATGATAAATTCAAGACATTAGTCATATAACTGGAGAACATTACTTTTATTCTTGAAGTTTCATACTAGGAAGTCAACACTTAATTTAATAATCCATTGTTCACAATTGATTTATAAAAAAACTTAATCCTTAAATTGTACATCAATATCCTATGACTTCAAATTTCATCACTCTCCTTCAAATCTGAAGAAAATGATTAAGTTCCACAGACAGCACAGTCCCACTGACATAACAATTTGTCCAAGTCCTACACTCATGAGAATTAAGAATGGCCAGTATCAAACTGGCCTGAAACCTGATTGTGTTCCTGGCTCAGGATACCTGTAGTAAATTTGTAAATCCACACTAAGACACAAAAATAAACTAGGGAGTGTATGTCATATAAAAACTTTTCACAGTAGAGTAAAAATTAACATTAAAATGTTGCCAAATTTCAACCATATCACGGTGTTTTATCCAATTAACTTTCAAAATGCCTGATTAACTGTGAATCAAATGCAAATAAGGTCATGTAGGATTTTTTTTCTTTTTAAGTTTGCCCAGCATTTCAAAATGGTTATGGAATTAATATAACTTTTAAAATGTCAAAGTATGCTATACATATTGCACTTTTCTGCTAGGCTGGGCTAGTATCTTCCATGGCAAGATACTAAAACTACGAATAAAATACACTTTTAAATCAATAGGTACTTGATTAATTTCCCTGAAATTATCAATATCGTTACCAAAATCTTCCAGGATTTTGTAAGATTTGATTCCTTAAATACAGTTTTAAAGTTTAACTTAAGGAGGGGAAAAAAACCCTCATATATTTGACTTTTTATGTCTTTTTTTTGGTCCTTCAATGACCAAAGAGAATTTTAGACAAATTATGCTTCATGTTTCCTGGCTTAATAAAAAGCTATAATTTCTATTATCCAAATTAAGAAAAATTATACTAATCGAAAGTTATTAATTTTGAAATGTCTATGTATGTCTGTCTGTAGGTCCCCTTAGAACCTTTCCAAACTTTTATAATCAAGAGATTTCAGTCAATTATGTACTAGAATCAAATCAGGTAAGGTAAAACTTATTTTGCAAAAATAAAATCACTTCCCAATATGCTTGACAGAAACAAGCTATTCATTTTCATTTGTGTTCCATTGAAGACATAACTGAAATCTGTCCAATGGTTTATTTCCAACTGGTCCACTACGGAATTCTTCGGAATGTTTTAAGATTGGCTGTAGCTAGAGTTCTGACTTCCATTTGGACCCTGCTCTCCTTCACTGTTCAAGTGGGGAAGAAAGAGATTTTATACCAATTAAAAGACTCATTTTCAACACCCTGATAAGCCAACTAATTTTTAAAGTTAGTTACTCTGTGGTAAAACTCTACAAAACAAAGACACTCCTGATTGTCTGACACAGATTGCAAAATTAAAATACAGAAGACTAACATCTGGTTTTATGTTTTTATTCTTCCATAAGTTGGTGCCCTCACACATTACAAGTATTCTGGAAGTTAGCGTCCACATACATTCAAAACATTTAAATAAGGGTATGGGATTTCACTGTCATTACAGGTATCACTCAACATAGAGATTAGAGCTTTTTCTGAACAAATTTCCTGTAAAATTAAATCTTATATATAAAATCTTATTCCTACCAAATATGAAAATCAAGAAGTGTTCTTCTGAAAAAATGACTGTCCAAAGGCGTAATAAAATCACATGTAAATACAGCAAACTTTTATTTATGAGTCAGAAAATAAAAATGGCAATTTCCTGGAAAATGCTGAATACTTAAAAATAACTAAAACTGAAAAATACCAGTAACTGTGGCAATAGGATTATTGCCTTATCTTGTCCATCATCATCTTGCAGCTTCAGGCCCTGCCACTAGTGGAGAATCACTCAGGGAATTTCTGCAAAAAATGCATCCAAAGGTAGCTGTTTGAATGAATGCCTTAAACAGCTCCTTGCGTAAGTTAATTTTTTTCCGAATGGTAACATTAATTTATCAGATCTACAAATCTATCTTGATACATTCTATAACTTATTTTTCTTGATAAATGATTAAGATGGGTAGCATTGCTTTATTTCCCTTCACCTTTTTTCCTACTCTAAATGATCTGATGTGAGAGCTGAGAACCACTGAATTAAATGAATAGATCCCATAAAAAACACCAACCAAAAAAAAAAGAAAAAACAAAAAACCCTTAGTACAAGTGATTCATATTTAGCAAAATTATGGTACTATGTGCCACAGTTCTTCAAGTCCCTCAAAAGCCAAAATTCTTTATTTATCTTTACAATATCAGGTCACTACGGAAATTTATGAAACAGGGTAATAGCCAATAGTGGAGGGTGAGGGGGAAAGGCAGAGTTGAAATGACATGGGATACTACAGAATTCTTTATTCCTGAATTTCAGATGAACTAGTTCTGTTTAAATTTATGTGCAGTATATAGCAATATGTTGAGGGATACCTGTAAGAGACCTGCCATTGCATTCGGAAGTTAACAGAGGATCAGATTAATGTATTTTTTTAAATGAGATACTGTCAATCTATCAAGTCAGATTGAAAAAAAGTTATATGTATCATGAAGTTTTGGAAGAAATTTCAAGAAAACAATACAACATAATCTATGGAAAAATATGAAAATGTGTATGAAATACATAATGAAATGAAATTCATGATTAAAGTCTACAAAGTACCTGTTTGGAGGAGGTTTTGGTTTCGGCATCTTACTAAGAATAGTTGCCATCTCTTTTCTCTCATCAAAATTCTTCCACTGCTCATACAGTTTCAAAATAACCCTGATTATTTCCAAAATCTAGAAGGAAATATTGAAAAGTTCTCAGTAGCAGTATCAAGCAACATGTACTATGTAAAGAACACACATCCTGAGGAAACAGTGAAGACAGAATCTCTGTCCTTAAGTATTCGGGTTAGATTAGATAATCCTGATAAATGTGAAAGCAGTATTTTTACCACACTGCTCTGTAGGCTTCTCCTTCAACCCTCTCATCTTTTAATATGCATACCTTGTCCATCCTTATCCATCTCTGCAGTTGGTTTCCTTCTATCTGCTAATATCTTAAACCAAAACAAAACAGTGAGGAAACTGGAATAGAAGTCTAAATCATGATAGAGTATGCCACTACAGAGTACATTCCTGTAACACCAATTGTTTCAAACAATTCGGTGGGAGGTGGTGCACCAAAGTCGTCGTTTTGTTTCTCCGTTAATTACATATGAGTTAAGGTGCTCAAAAACTGGCAGCTACAAAATCCATCGTATCCAATTTCCCAATTAGCCCTTTCTTTCTCATCTGAGTAGACCTCACTTGGATTGATCTAATGCTATCAACATTGCAGCAGAAAAGGTAGAAAAAAAGGGCAAAACCCACTTTGTCAGTAGGCAGGCTGTGTTACGAAAGTTTACAGTGGTATTTAGCGGTCTCCAGGTAGCTTTTACAATAATCCTAGAAATGAGGGGTAGCTTTGCAACTAAGAAAACCAAAAGTTTACCATTCTGTTTAAGTGTAAACCCAAAAGACAAATATAACCTAAACAGTCAATATCAATTCTCACCAAACATGTTTCTTAATATTTTTACCAAAGATCATCTTAGCCTGGTGGACAGCATACGATTTTAGACTCATGTTAAGTAAATATCACATTAACTTTAAAATGTTCAAGCTTATATTCAATTAAGGGAATTTTAAAGACTACCTTCTCCATATCCACAGAAAGTTCAGCAAACCACTGTCTGGCATCTTTCTGCTGTACAACACAGGCTACATGTAGACAAGCTGGAAAGAAAATGAGAGAAAGGCCCATGTTTAACTGCAAACATGAAATGTAGGGACTTAGGGCTAAAGGTAAGATTTTCACTTAAAATATTCATCTGCATTTTCCAATATTCCTTTTAAAAATGACATATACTCATCTAATAGTTACCAGTGACCATCCCATCAATTTAATATAACACAAACAGAAAAAATTAATAGACTGTATTAAGGTTCTTGATATCTCCTGCTCCTTACTGTGTGCCAGCCATGGTATACTTGTTTGTGAGTCAGGGCATGTTAGGAAAAAATCCAGTGAAGAAACTAGAGCAGGGAAATGATCCCTGAACAGTGGTGAGTGGTAAAAATACACCCAAAGTCAGTTTGACATGTTAAAGAGGAAAACAACAAAAACAACAATAATATGCTGATATATTTCAATAAATTATGTTTTAATATTTCAATTAAAAGCAGTGCTGCCTCTGTTTTAAGTTATTAGATAGGATCAAGTCAGGTGAACACCAGGCACCCAGGTATAGAACTCAGTGTTATAATCAAATAGAGCCTAGAAAAAAATGTAATGCGTCATATACAATATAATTACAGTTGACCTTCAAACAACATGGGGCTTAGGGGCACTAACCCCCTCTGCAGTTAAAAAATCTGCATGAAGGGGCACCTGGGTGGCTCAGTCAGTTGAGCATCTGACTTTGGTCCAGGTCATGATCTCATGGGTTTGGGAGTTTGAGCCCCATATGAGGTTTGCTGCTGTCAACTTGTCAGTGAAGAACCCACTTAGGATCCTCTGTCCCCTTCTCACCAGCCCTCCGTGGCTTGCACTCTCCCAAAAATAAATAAATATTAAAAAAAAAAAAATTGCATGTAACTTTTGACTCCCGCAAAACTTAACTACTAATAACCTACTACTGACTGGAAGCCTTACTGATAAATAGTCGATTAACACTTATTTTGTATATGTATTATATACTTTGTTCTTAAATAAACTAAGCTAGAAAAAAAATGTTAAGACAATTATAAGGAAAATAGATTTACAGTTCTATAAAAAAAAAAACCAAACCTGTGTATAAGTAGACCTATACAATTCAAATCCATGTTGTTCAAGGGTCAACTACATATACACATTACATACAATATAACCTAACAAAGAGAGTAAAAGAGCCCAACACAACAATCTACATCACAATTTTCCCTGATATAATTCCTACCAGCAGCTTGGCTACCCTGAGACACCAGCTTCTTGAGTTATATTCCCTGGTTTAGTTACCCATATGATTTTGCTAAAGATGTCAATTTAGGCAATCAGTGACTCAAATGGGAACTGACATAGTGGCTGCCCCAAGTCAAACGAAGCTGTAAAGTGGGGTGTAGGTCCTGGAGAGACTGAGAGGCCAAGGGACTGAAATTACAGTAACAGGTAACTGAAATACAGTGGAAAATGCCATAACAGAGCATACACAGAGTAAATCAGAACCAGAGAAGACATCCTAAACCCGGACTGAGGTGATGTAGGGAGTTTGGGAATGGGGAGGGTGTCACTAAAGACATCTGAGCCAAGTCTTAAAAAAAAGGTGAGAGTGGGAGCAGAGAATGGTATGTATAGGTTAAAAGAAGCTATGTATTTTATCCAGAAACTGGGAGGAGAACTGAAAGATTTTAAAAAGCTCTTCCTGGGGCGCCTGGGTGGCTCAGTTGGTTAAGTGTCTGACTTTGGCTTAGGTCATGATCTCACAGTTCACGAGTCCAAGTCCCATGTCTGGCTCTGTGCTGACAGCTCAGAGCCTGGAGCCTGCTTCAGATTCTATGTCTCCCTTTCTCTCTGCCCTTCCCCCACTCATGCTCCCTCACATGCACACTCTTTCTCAAAAATAAGTAAAACATTAAAAAATAATAAAAATAATAAAATAAAAAGCTCTTCCTAGCTCAGGGTTTCTCAACCTTGGTGCTACTGACACTATGGGCTGGATACTTGAGACTGCCTGTACATTGTAGGATGCTTAGCAACATCTCTGGCTTCTACACACTAGATGCCAGTGGTATCCACCCCAGTGGTTATTTTGTAATAACCAAAACCATCTCCAAACATTGCCATACATCCCCTGGGGAGCAAAATTATCTCTGGTTGAGAACCACCAGCCTATCTCAACTGTGGCAGACAGACTGGCTCTCTGAGAACAGGGATACTAGATGCCAATTAACCAGTAAGGAGACTGCTATGGTCACCTGAACAGAAGTGAGAAGATGGCTATGAGATTACCAAAAGGACAACTGAGAGGAAGGCACAACAGGTATTGGTTACCAACTAGATGTAGTATCGAGGGAGATGAAAGAGTCTAACGGTCAGGTTTCCAATTAAGGTAACTAACTACTGCTATTTACCAAGCTAGCAAAGACATTAAAAGGAACATCTTCTTAGGTAAAGTGATAGGTTCAGTCCTGGTCATGAGTCTGAGGTGCCAGTGAGACGCCAAATGGAGCTATCTAAAAGGTAGATAGATATAAAGAACTGCTCAGGAGCAAGGCCTTGGTTAAATAAGGAGTTGAAACATTTCAACCCGTAAGAAATAGTAGAAACCATGGGGCCCAGTGAGACTACTCAGGAAGAACAAAGATAGCAGGGGTGCAAAACTGCAGGACATGGCCTGCTATTCCTTGCTTCTTACCCATGTGTTCCTTCCCAATGAACCCAGATGCCACTTCAGAATCCTTCCAAATGCAATGGTTTCAGAGAACCTCCAGGACTACAAAAATATAATAACCTATTTGCCACCCCCAATGTAAGAAGGCTGAGAAATATTAACATTTTAGGAATAACTGAAAAAAGAGAAACTTGTGAAAGTAAGGTGGTGAAAAAATAGGGGGAAAATCAAGAAGACAGAATCATGGAAATCAATAGGAAAAAGAAACTAGTAAGTGCTTAATACATGGCAGGCATTACAGGTGCTCTACAAGATATTTAGTTCTTGCAACTAATAGTTCATTTAGTTCTTGCAACAATTCTGTATGCAGTTAGAATCCCCAACATTTTGCAATTAAGAAAACAAACTCAGGTTAAATACTTTTCCCACAATTGTAAAGTAAGCAAAGTTTAAATTTAGGACGATATAACTCCAAAGATTGTGTTCTATCCCATTACACTGCCTTCCACAGATAGATAAAATGGTAGCTAACTTATTCTTCCAGCAAAGCATTGACTACAGAGCTCCTTTACTGAACCTCTAAGGACTTAGTTGGGCTTAGGAAATAAAAGGCCCAGTTATTCTATGTAAGTTACAAGTAATATTAATAGGCTTAATTCTGAACTTTTCTTCCTAAACAAAAATGTTCTATTCAGACACTGGTCAAAATTATTTTAAATGATTAAAAAAAAAAAAACTTACCAAAAGAGCGGGGTGAGAGGGACAATAATCCTGATTTATGAAAGTTGCATTTCATATTATTGAAAGTTCACATGCAAGGATTAGTCTATTACTTCATGAAATGTAACAACATAAACTATAATAGCATGAAATTTCTTTTGAGATGACCTAAATATGCTTGTAACAATTTAACTAATAAAGGTATACCATGCTTACATACCTAAAGCTATCATGAAAGGAGGATACAGTAGGCAAAGATCCGTTCTGTAGGTATCATTCACTATCCTCCTATAGAAATGTAAATCATATTATTACTGAAATCAGAACTATCTTATATGATTGCACATCTCCCCCCAGAGAGGACCAGATTTCCCATCTTTGTACATACTTATATCTTTAATAGTACTGAAGTACAAATATAAAGGTGAAAAATATCAAGGAAAATGACCATAAGCATATTTTAATGAATAAAATTACAGCTAAATAGATTCTAAAACTTAAAACCCTACAATAAATTACAATAAGGATTTTTCCAATTTTTCAAAAATTAGAAAATCAAAGAGGAAACCAGAAATTATATAATTAACTAATAAGTATGTTGAATGCCAACAGAAGTATTCTATTTGAAAAATAATGTCTTAATTTTTATGTACTCTGTTTTTCATAAGAATCAAATTTTAATGGAAATATTAATCAAATAAAGATCCTTACAAATTTAGCATTTATATCAATATAGTTAAAATTCAACAAGGAGATTATTTCATTCGTTCAACATACAGTATCTTGGGACACCAGCTTAATTACTTTAAAAACACTAAAGTTCATATTCAGTTGTCAACCTTCCTAGCTAATAACACATTACACTATGAATAACTTCTGTTCTAATTACCATGCAAGGGGAAGCAACATGTCTTCTTGGCCCATGTCCTGCACATACTGGAGCAAAGGTCTATAAGGATGATACACTATCAAGCAACAATCCTAGAAACAGTTTAAAAAATGTGTATGTATAAAAACAGATATATTACAACACAAAAACTTATCATTACCCAACTGATTTGTAATTGTGTATTTCAAAATGTATTTCTCTAACTCATGCTTGCTTCCCTCTTATTCTGTTAAGCAAGCAGTATGGCAGCCCTAAACTCTACTATAATAGTGAAGGCAGTGCTCTCTCTGGAATATACCTTGGTAAATCGGTTGGCAGTCAGTCAGCATCCATTCCCTTAGAGACTCAAAGTGTCACATCTGCAACACACTGAAACCTCTTATTAGCCTATAAATCCATAATTCCCAACTGGAGGAGAATTCTGCCAAAGACATAATCTATCTTTAAATAACACCACACACATACACAAATTGTGCAAATAATTTACAGTGGCTTAATGTCCTGACTAGTTTGCTTGTAATCCTTTTATTATAGTTACTATAGAACAGAAAAATTTTCCCATCCTAAGTGGGCTATACAAATTATTTTACAGGCTTCTGAGAGGATATAGGTGATGATGCTACTAGGTACTATGATTTTACCATCATGTATCACTTGGATGGTTTTAAAATGCACCTTCCTACAAATCATTTCTTTAAATAATTTCTGACTTCACTAAATTTGAACATGTTTTATTCTATTAATCACAAGGAAGTAATATACTTACCATTAGTTCTAAAAGATAGAATTCACATTCTAATATCTGTTTTAAAAATAAAAAGATTATAAATGTCAATGTGAAACAAATCAGTCTACTTAGTCTAACAATTTATATACATTACAGTAATACCACAAATTTTTACTAAAATTTTTTTAAATCAAGCACATAGCAGCTTATATGAAAATGAACATATGCAACAAAAATTACGTTTTTACTATACTACAATGAATGGAATTATGATTATATCCTTATAAGGAAAAGCCAGTTCCATATAAGGGTATCTATTTTTTTTTTTAATTTAAAATATCCTGTGTAAACTTAAGATTTTCCAATACACTTCACAAATGCAAAATGCAAAAATGCAATTATCTCCACTTAAGTGTTACTTAATATATTACAAATCAATAAAAGGAAAGAATACTGAAAATGAAACAAAAAAATCTAATTTACATAGAATGAAGAAATCCCTTGCAAAGCAGAAAAAAGACATGCCTCTTAAAAACGTTAATAGAAATTCATCTTCTAAACTAATGTAAAGTTTCAAATATAGTTTTCATACTGTTCCATTATAGTAGTTCCCAGCCCTAGATGCACACTAGTATCACCTGAGAGATTTTAGAAAATACCAGTCCTCAGGCCTCAAGCATGAAAATTCTGTTTTAGTTGGTCTCTGGAGAGGCCCTGATATCAGCATTATGAAAAAGTTCCCAAAGCAATTTAATGAGCATCCAGGGTAGATAACCACTGCTATTACATACTTTTTTTTTTTTTTTGGTAGAAGTAATTTAGCTTTAATTTTAGATTTAAGGTTTATATTCTTGTAGTATTCGAGACTGCCACTTACAGGTTTCAGTTTATTCTAACATAAAATGGAGCTAGTTTATATACAGCTTTGACAAGTAGTTTTATTTTATATAATATACTTACATGGTTCATCCTATAAGGGAATTCCTTTGGAAAGGCATATGAAAATCTAGTTTTTACTGCAGAAAACAAAAAATGACTTAGAAAATGAAAGAGTGAATTAAACCAATATTTCTTTAACAAGTGTAGAATATTAGAAGAAGGGGTAAATCATTTTTAGTAAGAGCTCTTAGAGATGCTTAGGGACCCAGATATTTGTTTTGTTTTCAGGCGAGGGGAAGAACTAAGTGGCAGGAAGGCCTAGGCCCCCATCTATATTACAATTAGAGAACTTCAATTATATACCTAATGTGTTACTCTCCTCCTCTCCTGCTCACGCTCTCGCTCTCAAAAATAAACATTAAAAAATTTTTTTTAATCTTTTCAGCTCTAGAATGATATTGTTCTGTTTTTCAGTAATTCAGCTTAGAAGGGATACAAGTTATATATGTGTTCAAATATATATGTATTTCTAAATATACATAAAAGTTCAAAGGATACCATAACCAAAGAATGTTAACAGTGGTCATCTGATTTAAGAATTTTTATTAATCTGTACTGTCTGTAATAGATACTTCTTTACCAAAAGATATATTTTAATAAAACCATAAGTGTATGTGAAAAGTTCCTACGACTTTTTCATACCACACACAAACACACACGTACAGTTACAACTCTCCTTTGTCACTAAGAAAATACAAACGAAGAAACTATTAACTATCAATCCTCTATCTCCTCAAAATGATATGAGTGTACACATTTAAGTACTACTATTTGAGAAAATTGTATCCAAGTCATTATGATGCAACATTTCATTAAATCAAGTGATTACCGACAGGCTCTAGAGGATCTGTTCTGTGATCCCTTCCACTTGTACAAAGCCCAAGACCTCACAGAGATTTAAATTTTTTTTCATTTATTCTATGTACTTTATTTTCAAAAAGCTTTATTTTGTAAACTGGGTATCCTAACTAATTTAGATAGGTAACATCTGCCAAGATTTGAACCCTAAACCATTTAAAATTGATATTAGGAAATGTATACTCAAGCTTTCCTTTCCTTCCTCCTTTAATTTATTTGAAAACATACCAATTATTTATTTCTGAGTTTTACAAATCCTTCTGATGTAAACAAGATGTAAAGTGTACAAATAAAACAGGTATTTATTTACATAATGGTCACTAATCAACAAGGTAAAGTTATCTCTGTGCATTAAATAAATCTACATCCCTAACTCGTAAACCCTGACACTTAACTTACTAAGATTTACCTGATACTGTCAACTTCTCTCCTACTCCATGATAAAATTGCTCTGCATTTTGGTTTTCTACCTCCTAATCCTTTTCTAACTTGGAGGAAAATGCACCCCTCCTTTCTATCGCTACCTCTACCACTTGCACATTTGCTTTCCATCTACTCAATTGACAGTTCACACTTTGTTTTGCACCTTTAACCAGTCCTCCTCCAATAAATCTGTCCTATCAGTTACTAGTATGCTCAAATTTCTCTTAAAAACAAAAGTACATACAACCTTTATCAAATTATATTCCTTTGCTTTCTTAAAGTAGACTATTTTTTGGAACATTTTTTAAGTTTACAGAACTGAAGAGATAATAGTTACCACATCATCCATGTTACAGGCTGAATGTTTGTGTCCCCCCAAATTCATATCCTGAAGCCCTAACCCCCGTGTGATGGTATTTGCAGGTGGCACTTTAGGGAGTTAATTAGGTTTAGATGAGGTCATGAGGGTGGGGTCCCCATGAAAGGATTATTATTTTTTTTTTTTAGGATTAGTATTCTTATAAGAGGAACAGTAACCTCTCTCTGTCACGTGAGAACACAATGAGAAGGCAGTTGTCTGCTTGCCAGGAAACAAATGGCTGATCAAGGAAATGATCAAGGCAGACACTCTGTTTGATCTTGGACTCTCCAGCTTCCAGAACTGTGAGAAATAAACACCTACTGTTTAAGTGACCCAATCTATGCTATTTTGTTAGAGAAGCTTGAGCAGACTAAGACAACCGCTCACCCACCCAGTTTCCCTTGTTATTAACATTTTATATTATATTAGTATGGTATATTGTTATAAATAATGAATCAATAGATAATTATTAACTGAAGTCCATAGTTTATTCAGATCTCCTAGTTTTTTCCTAATGTCCTTTTTTCCGTTCCAGGCTCTCATCCAGGAGACAACTTTACATTTACTTGTCATGTCTCCTTAGATTCCATTTGGCTGTGGCAGTTTTCCAGACTTTCCCTGTTTTGATGACTTTAGCAGTTTTTGAGAGTACTGTATATATATATATATATTTTTTTTTTAAGTATTATTTTGTTGCTTGACCCTCTACTGGAAT
The DNA here is from genome assembly GCF_018350195.1 of Panthera tigris. NCBI lineage: Eukaryota > Metazoa > Chordata > Mammalia > Carnivora > Felidae > Panthera > Panthera tigris. Next base: position 89,007,958 of record NC_056664.1, read on the forward strand.
TTGTCTGATGTTTATTTGATGTTTAAACTGGTGTTGTAGGATTTTGGAAGGAAGGACAGAAAGTGCCATTTCATTCTATCACATCAAAGGTACATAATCCTAGTGATTTATCACTGCTGATACTGATCTCAATCACCTGGCAAAGGAAGGGTTTGTTGGGTTTCTCTTATTTCCCCCTGCCCTTTTCACAATGTACACATTAGAAGGAAGTCACTATCAGGATGCCTGGGTGGCTCAGTCAGTTAAGCGTCCTACTCCTGATCTCTGCTCAGGTCATGATCTTACAGTTTCATGAGAGGTTTGTGAGATCAAGTCCCACAACGGACTCTGCACTGACGACACAGAGCTGCCTGAGATTCTCTCTCCCCCTCTCTGTCCCTTCCCCACTTCCATGTGCTCTCTCAAAATAAATTTTAAAAACTTAAAAAAAAAAAAGAAAAAGAAAAAGGAACTCTTTATGCACAACCAACAGGTAAGAAGTGGAAATTTATGCTTTCCCTATTTGAGGGTGTAGTTAGGTACATAAATTATATGAAGTTCTTCCATATTAGAGATTTGACTCTTCTCTTTTATTCAATCATTTATTTATATCAGTATGGACCCACAGATATTTATTTTATACTTTGGGTTATAATCCAATACTACTTTTTAAAAAACATTTTCTTGCACAAATTCTTCTAGCTTTTCAAATCCACTGAGAGCTCTTTCAGTTGGGTTCCATGTCCCTCTGACACATCCCCATTAAAGGTAGGTTTTGTTTTGGGTTTTTTTGCACTTCCTTACTTTTTGGTACTATAAGATGCTCCAGGTCTATCTTGTTTATTTCCTGTCCCAATCATTTCTCCTAGGAGCCCTAGTTCCTTTTAATGGAGAATAGTATTAGAAACAAAGATCTGGGCACTAGGTGAACTCCCTGAAACTGGGATGTCATTGCTTATAGACTCTCTTAACTGACAAAGCCTACACACACACACACACACAAGTCCACATATCTATAAATATTTATGTGTATTTATGTTAAGGTAAACATGAGTTCATACTGAGGTCTCTGATCACCACGTGGATCATTCTAATCTCCTCTCTTTGCTTATATGTATATTCCCACTCCAGCAATGAGAAACCTGGCTCTAAATATCTGCCATCCATTTACCATGGATGTATCTATCTAGTGGAATTGTTTAATTCCAGACACAAGTAAAGCAGTATCAGAATTGTTAACTTGTACCCACCTTAAGTATCAAATCTATCAACTAGAGTACAGTGCTTACATGCAGTTCCTTTCGCCTTTAGTCTTACAGACTATACTTCTCCCCAAAGTTACTTTGGTCAGCATGTCCCCACACCCCCTTCACTGAGGTTGTTTCATGTATCTGTAATATAGATTCTCCTCTTCTCAGCACCTACTTGCTTAATTCTTTGCAATCTGGCGTCAACCCCCACCCCATAATGTCTAATGACAGCTACATTCTCTCTCAAAGATCACAAACTCAAAGGTCTGGTTCCAAAGGCATGGTTTTTTTCTTTGGTACACAACTTCCATGCAGCACAAGACACTATGCAACTCTATCTTTCTTAAAATTTATCATCCCAGATTTCTATCATTGGCCTCACATTTCTAAAATGTTCCACTGATACATTTACATTTAGAATGTCCAAGATTAAAATTTAACTCTTTTCAGAACCCCCTTATTCTCCTCTTCTGGTAGCACCTTCACATTCCCAGTGACCAGGCATAATAATATCTCATCATTTTTTTTAACTTTATTTATTTAGAGAGAGACTGAGAGTGGGCTGGGGGGAAGGGGCAGAGAGAGAGAGGGAGAGAAAGAATCACAAGCAGGCTCTATGCTGTCAGTTTGGAGCCCCAAGCAGGGCTTGATCTCCCCAACCATAAGATTATGACCTGAGCCAAAATCAAGAGTTGGACATTTAACCAAACGAGCCACCCAGGCACCCTTCAAAAGTCGTTTTTGACTCTTCTTAAATCCTTGCTTTTTAAAGTCCTGCTGACTCTGTAATGCAAATCTAGCTTGCTTGTTATCCTTGATGGGGGCCAAAACATCATTAAAAACTTTTTTTCTTAATGTTTATTTTTGAGAGAGAGAGAGAGAGAGCACACGCACATGAGAGCAAGACTAGGGGAGGGACAGAGAGAGAAGGGGACAGAGGACCTAAAGTGGGCTCTGCACTGATGGCTTGAACTCACATGAGACCATGTGAGACCATGACCTGAACTGAAGTTGGACACTTAACTGACTGAGCCACCCAGGCACCTCCCAAAACATCATTTTAGGCCTTCACTAGTACCTACCTGGATCACTTCAATAACTTCAAAATAATTTTTTTCTACTTTAATCTTGTTGGCTTTTATTTCTCACAGCACCCTGTGGTGATGGCACTCACTACAGTTTGCAGTTTTATATGTATTTTAAAGGGATATTTTTTGTTGTTTTAAAGTTGTGGTAAAATATACATTACATAAAATTTATCATCTTTAGCCATTTTTAAATATGCAGTTCAGTAATATTAAATACATTCACAATGTTGTGCAACCATCACCACAATCCAGCTCTAGAACTCTTTCATCTTGCAAAACTGAAAACTCCATACTCATTCAACAATAATTCCTCATTTCCCCCTCCCTCCAGCCCCAAAACAGCTACTATTCTACTTTCTATCTCTATAAATTATTCATAATATTAAATGGAATCATACAGTATTTATCTTTTTGTGACAGGTCTATTTCCCTTGTCATAATGTTCTCAAGGTTCATCTGTGTTTGTTTGTTTAAGATTTCATTTTTAAGTAATCTCTACACCAAATATGGGGCTCGAACTTATAACCCTGAGATAGAGTCACATGCTCTACCTACTGAGCCAGCCAAGTGCCCCAAGGCTCATACATGTTGTGGCATGTGAAAAACCTCAAAATCTGACTACTTCAGCTCACATTCTCCTCCAGTTCATCTTACATTATTTTACCAGATTCACCTTCCTAACACACAATTCTGGCATCATCCTCATGTTGAGAAATAAAGCCTTCAATTTTACTTTCTGTTGACAGTATCGCCATCAATGTGATATATCTGGTATATTAAATTCTATGCAAAATTGATTATTACTCTTCTCCCTTAAAAGAGTAAAATATGACATTGAAAAGACTGAATTAGATTATGACACTTGTCTCAAAAAGGGAATGACCCAAAAATATGAAAATTAGTCTGGTTCACAAACTTAAAAACACAAAAAACCTTCTGCCTCTTCTGTGTAAGAGCACAGAAGTGAAAGAAAACTGTATTATCTTTTATTAGGTGATGTCTTTGTGCTTAACCTATGAAGATGGAGCACAGCATAATGTTAATACCTTATGTACAATATTTTAAAATCACTGGTCTACAGTGTTATTTCCTTTAATGTCATGACTCAGAGGCAGCTAAACCCCGTCTTTTTAGAAAAAGAACTAAGGCCAAAAGGTAAAGCAATTTGCTCAAGGTTATATAGCTGCTGTTTAGAGAGAACTGGGGCTGGCTACTATAGTTAGAATTTTTTTTCCTATACCATGTTTTTCAAGATGGAGGGAAAATAAATAATTCCTATCAAAGACATACACTACAATTACTAAAGAGTTTACTTCACCCACAAGAATGACACAACAGCTAGTCATTACAAAGCAATAAAATATAATAAAACTGGAAAATAAGTTTTTTTCTTAACCCTTATTATTTAAAGAGTCATTGAGTTGATGTTTTTGGATCAATAGTTACTACCCATTTTTAGTATTAAAAGTAATGTCTTAGAAATAATACCGTAGATGGTTTTTTAAATGTTTGTATTTTCACTTTATTTTTAGCCAAATATACTAGCCATAAATGTGACTGCAGGAGATTTAACAAACCCAACCAATCTCTCACAAATCTCATAAACTGAAAAACATTTTTGTTCTATGGAGCTTTTTTAAAGAAGTATATCCTTAAAGAAGGATATACTTTTTTCACTTACATACAGAAGTAGCAGCAGAAATCAATCTTGTATTTGAGACTACTCCAAATTCCTAGAGAAATAAAAGTGGAGGAGATCAGGCATATAGTAACCCAATGAACCTAAGGGTATATGGGGTATATTAAAAACAAAGTATTTCCCACGTATCTCCCCCATGTCTATAGTCTGTTCACCTTGAGGCATGAAGTACTTAAATCTCTAAATGTATTACCTTTCCTTAATATTGCTGCAATAAGACCAATGTTTAAATAATTTTGTAACTTAACATCATTGAGAGGTACCAAATTAGAAACCAAGCCCTAAAGCAAGAATGCCAGCTTTCTGCACTCAAATTAGTGCCTAAAAACATTTTTTAGATTCTACACTTAATTGCAAGAAAAATATTAAGTATGCTTCCTATTCAATTGAACCCGGACTAACAAACAGGTACTTCATGCTATTTAGTAATAAAACAGTTGAATCTCTAAAGAAGATAAACTTTAACATCATCAAATAATTCAAAAGACCACAGAAACCATTATTCTTTTTGGAAGAGGAAAACAAGAATGATGTAGTAGAATACTTCTAGTATCAGTTCCCATTTCCTCTTTGAATTTAATATGTCACCATTGTAAAAAGAACTGAAATTTATGAGGTGATCCACTTATATTGTCTCATTTAATTTGATTAACCTCATAAGATTACTGATTACTATAGCCTTCACTTCATTTCAAAACAAAAAAATCAAGAATCGGTTCCTTATTCAAGGAAGGGAACTAAACTCCAGGGGCCTGGGTGGCTCAGTCAGTTAAGCATCCAATAACACTTGATTTTGGCTCCAGTCATGATCTTGGGGTTCCTGAGATCCAGCCCTGCTTGGGATTCTCTCTCTCTCCGTCCCTCCCCTACTCATGCACACTCTCTCTGTCAAAATAAATAAATAAACTTTAAAAAGGGGGGTGGGGGGGTAAACTAAATGGAGTCTATTTAAATACCTTCAATGTACATCTGTATCTTGGGGCAGGGGTGGGTGGGTATGTATGTGTGTGTGTGTGTGTGTGTGTGTATGTGTGTGTGTATTTGCATTTAAACCTCAAACCATAATCACCGAAAACTAAAAAGTAAATGCCTGAGGGGCGCCTGGGTGGCTCAGTCGGTTGAGCGTCCAACTTCGGCTCAGGTCATGATCTCGAAGTTCATTAGTTTGAGCCCCCGCGTCGGGCTCTGTGCTGACAGCTCAGAGCTAGGAGCCTGCTTCGGATTCTGTGTCTCCCCCTCTCTCTGCCCCTTGCCCACTCATACTCTGTCTCTCTCTGTCTCTCAAAAATGAATAAACGTTTAAAAAAAAAAAAGTAAAAAAAAAAAAAAAAGTAAATGCCTGAGACATCTCAAGAGTCATTTCTATACAATTCCCATACAACTGGACAAAACACAGAAAGATCTGGTCACAGTTAAAGATTAAAAAACATAATGCTATAACCAAATATGAAGTGATACATTTTTTCCCAGGAATAATTCTTTTTTTTTTTTTTAAGTAATCTCTACACCCAATCTAGGGGCTCGAACTCATGACCCCAAGATCAAGAGTCCTATACTCTATCAATTGAGCTAGCCGGGTACCCTGATCAAGGAATAATTCTTCATCCAAAATTCTTAGAGTAAAAACTTTCATATAGTAAATCAAATAACAAAAGATATTTAATAAATAAAACAAATTAAAATTCCCACGATAATCTACAATATAAGTTCATAAAGATTTTGCTTAGATTTTCCAGACTGGTTATGCTTCAGAGACATCAAATTACATGGTGATATTTGGAAAAACCACCCCGTAATATGGGCTTTTTATAAACACTTCCTTTTCCACCAGGGGCACCTGGGTGGTTTAGTCAGTTGAGCGGCCAACTTCAGCTCAGGTCATGATCTCATAGTTTGTGAGTTTGAGCCCCACATCGGGCTCACTGTTGTCAGCAAAGAGCCAGCTTCGGATCCTCTATCCCCCTCTCTGCCCTTCCCCAACTTGTGTGCTCTCTCTCTCTCAAAAATAAATAAACATTATGGGCGCCTGGGTGGCTGGGACAGTTCAGTGTCCAACTTCAGCTCAGGTCATGATTTCGCAGTTCTTGAATTTGAGCCCTCTGTCAGGCTTTGTGCTGACAGCTCAGGGCCTGGAGCCTGCTTTAGATTCTGTGTCTTCCTCTCTCTCTGCCCCTCCCCTGCTCACACTCTGTCTCTCTCTCTCTCTCTCTCAAAGATAAATAAACATTAAAAAAAGAAAAAAAATAGTTTATAAAAAAAAAAACAACTTCCTTTTCCATTATAGAATTTAGTAATAACAACAGGACTAGTTCTGCCTCTTTAAACTACCACTTATAATTAGGAAACCATAAACCTCTAGAAGGTCTTTCTTAATATTATTTCTAATGGTGTCAACTCTCATTACTTTAGGTAATAGTTGGGAAAGGTATCTTGAATAATCCTAAATAATGACCAAAACAAAACTAAATCAACATGAGTACCAAAAGGCATATAAACCTACAAGGCTTAAATTACATTCAGTTTTCAAGAATACAGTTATGATTCTAAAGACATCTCAGAAACACAATACAAAGTTTCATAACATTAAAGATCACATGTATTATAATGATAATCAGTCGGTATCTCCTAGTACTGTTCAGATTTTAACTGTGCTGTCTCAAAAATACTGAAAAGGTAAGTAAAATGAGCAGAGATTTGGTTTCAGCTCCAAGTTCCCATCTCTCTTCTCTCTCTCTCTCACCTAATTACCCTCAATGCCCTAACAATTCCTTACTGGAATCTGTATGACTAGAGCCACACACAATCCTTACCTTTCCTCCTGCTTTCCCTGTGGCTTGGCAGGCAGTCACTATTAGGAGGCAGGGAGGGAAGACAGTAGGACAAAGGAAGCATATGGAGGAGGGACACAGGAGAAGGTACTATAACTCAGGTAATAGTAGAGAAGCTGTCCCCAGCTTGTCGCATGTATGGACTACTACTTGGTGCCAAAAGGTAAATGTCTTAGAAGATACAGAACAAAGCCATTAAAAGCACGGAATCAGTAGCCAGACTCCCAGGGTTCAATACTGGCAGGGCTGGGGAGCCTGGGTGGCTCAGTCAGTTGAGCATCTGACTTCGGCTCAGGTCATGATCTCGCAGTTCATGAGTTTCAGCCCCGCGATGGGCTCTATGCTGACAGCTCAGAGCCTGGAGCCTGCTTCAGATTCTGTGTCTCCCTGTCTCTCTGCCCCTCTCCTGCTCATGCTCTGTCTCTCAAAAAATGAATAAACGTTAAAAAAAAAAAAAAAAACACAAATACTACCTCTCCCGCGTATGACTTCTACAATCTTAGGCCAATTTCTTAATCTCTATGTACCTCAGTTTCCTCATTTATAAATTAAGGATATTACACTACCCCATTGTTTGTTATGAGGATTAAGTCAGTTATGGTTGTAAAAGAACTTAGAATAGCACTTGGTATATATAGTAAGTGCTACATAAGTGTTTGTTAAATGAATATATAAAGACATGTATATCTTGGGGCACCTGGGTGGCTCAGTTAAGCCAGTTAAGCGTCTGACTCTTGGTTTTTGTCTCAGGTCATGATCTCAGTTTGTGAGTTCAAGCCCCACATTGGGCTCTGTGCTGACAGCACAGAGCCTGCTTGGGATTCTCTCTCTCCTTCTCTCTCTGCCCCTCCCTGCTCACCCTCTCCATCTCTCTCTCAAAAATAAATAAACTTAAAAAAAAAAAATAAATAGTCATGTATCTTTGATTTTGTATGAATTTCAGTATTTTGCCATTATTTTGATATAGGTAATATGCAACCTATGGCAGATTAACCAATGCACATGGACTATACTTTGATGAAGAACAGAAAACTATTTCATACCTCTACTTTGGATGCCAAAAACACACATGTAGGAGCCATTAATACAGGATCTATACTTTTCAGAGAATACCTAAAAATATGATAAGATAAAGTTAAATGTCATTCATATAAAAACACACTGGAGGGGCACCTGGGTGGCTCAGTTGGTTAAGCGTCTGACTTCAGCTCAGGTCATGATCTCACAGTTCATGAGTTTGAGCCCTGATTCAGGCTCTGTGCTGACAGCTCAGAGCCTGGACCCTGCTTCAGATTCCCTCTCTCTCTGCCCCTCCCCCATTCATATTCTCTCTCTCAAAAATAAACAAACATTTTTAAAAAATTAACAAAAAAACACACTGGAAAAAAATGAAGATAACTCTACGATAAACACATGATTTAGTTACACTAAGGTTCATCAACATTACATAAGAGTTTCAAATAGGTATAACATATTCCCAAAATAAAAGTCCTACCTGGCATAGAATCTCTTGAAATAGACTGTAGCAGTGGCAATAACTTGTTGTCTTAATTTAAGATGTTCACCTAATGCTTGAATAACTAGAAGAAAAATAAAGTTTTAAATGTATCTTCTGATATCATAATATTGACATTGAATAATAACTTCCATGTGATTAAATCATGACTATATTAATTTTTAACAAAAAGAAAAACCTACATATGCTATAAAACTCTATTTGGATCACACTGGACTAGTACTAGGATTTGGAAATCTGTTAAAAAATATATAGGTATGCATAAAAACAATAAAAAATAGAAATTGCCCCAGAGCAAACACTATTCTTACATTAAGAAGGCTAAATGACAGGTATTTCCCTCTGAATGATAGGTATCTCAATGCTTTTCATAGTATCTTTAGGATATAAAAAGAAAACATTAAACAGCTATCAAACTCACTATAACTACCACTTTATAAAGTTTATTAAAAAGTCCATAATGAATCCTTAAAACAACAGAGAGACAGGTTTGCAGAACAGTGCACTGAGGGTTAGAAAAATCATGTAACAAAGCTACCATGTGACAGAGCAAGGATCTTCTGACTTTAAATCCCCTTCCCTCCAAAGCAAACTTGTAAGATAAGAATAACCAATATAGGATCTCAATCCAAAGACTCCATTTATCCCCAAAATATTTGCTTTAGCCAATCCTAAATTGGGCTTAATAATGCATTATAAAGACTTAGGGCAATCAATGAACACTTTCAAACTGTTTTGAGTATCTCTGATATGTAAGATTCACAAGACTTTATTTAGATCACTTAAAAAGAAAGACAAGTGAATATAAGTTATAAAAAGAATACATGTATAAATAAAAATGTTAAGTACGGGGTGCCTGGTGGCTCAGTGGGTTAAGCATCCGACCTCGGCTTGGGTCATGATCTCACTGTTCGTGAGTTCAGGCCCCACATCGGGCTCTGTGCTGACAGCTCGGAGCCTGGAGCCTGCTTCAGATTCTGTGTCTCCTTCTGTCTCTGTTCCTCCCCTGCTTGTACTCTTGTCTCTCTCTCTCTCTGTCTCTCAAAAATAAAAATTAAAAAAAATTTTTTTTAATTAAAAAAAAGTAGAAATGTTAAGTATGGACTAAAACAACTCATCACAAATTACTATACAAAAGTTTGAATTCAGAAGTGACCAACTATACTATTTCAGTCATTTTTTAAAAATGTTTACCATTTGTAAAAAATATTTGTAATTTCCAATACTCTTCTTCTGAGAGAAACTTTAAGTCCTTCTGGCGTTCCTTCAACAGATCTTGTTTATCCAAAATCCATTGCAAACTAAAAGAAACAAAGATGTTAAAACACGCTACAGAGAATCAACTAATAAAGTCACAAAAAAACATTCTAAGATTGAACAAGTTATAAACATTCTGAGAAATACAAAGTGCAAGAAGTAACTCAGAAGATAGTATTTTTCACATTTCTTGAAATTCCAACACTGAGAATTATCTCATTGGGGCACCTGGGTGGCTCAGTTGGTTAGCATTTGACTCCTGATTTGGGCTCAGGTCATGAGCTCATGGTTTGTGGGTGAACCCTGAAACAGGCTCTGTGCTGACAGTTCGGAGCCTGCTTGAGATTCTCTCTCTCTCTCCCCCTCTCTCTCTCTGCCCCTCCCATAATCTCTAGCGCTCTTTTTCTCCTCCACTGAAAATAAATTAATTAAAGAAAAGAGAATTATCTCACTAGTGAATGTAAATATGTTCTGAAAAAAATTCCACTCTAATTTTCTCAGTCTCTCTTGTTCTCTCTCTACCGTATACTACATTTCATTGGTTTTAAGACTCTGATATCAAAAGAAATCTTACAGTCAGTGATGCCTTAGGCTTTTAACTGCTAGTACATTTATTTTTTCTTAGTGATACATAAAATAATGGTCAAGTTATTTGACACCAAATGATGATACCTTAGATTTGAAGTATCTTTTCTCAGTTGTTCATGAGTAACTGGAGTATTTAATTTCCCTACTTCATGAATTCCAATCATGTTAAAAGCTGTTTCAGGATTTATTACACTAATAGCCTCCTCCATCTGCCTAGTCAAGTCTACTATTTTTAACCAGACATATGAAATTGATACGACCCATAAAACTATTCTGCAACTTGCTTTTGTCATTCAGTATGTACTGAAAGTCTTTTTATGTCAACAGATTTGTTATTCAGCATCCTTTTAAATTGCTGCACAACTTTATGGATGTATTATTATTTATTAATTCCTATTAATAGGCAGATAGGTTATAATTTTTCACTATTAAAAATAATGCTTTAATGACTAGCTTTGTAATTCACCCTGTATATTTAGTTAATTTTTTTTTTTAATGTTTATTTATTTCTGATACAGAGAGAGAGCATGAATGGGGGAGGGTCAGAGAGAGGGAGACACAGAATCTGAAACAGGCTCCAGGCTCTGAGCTGTCAGCACAGAGCTCGACGCGGGGCTCAAACTCACGGACCGCGAGATCATGACCTGAGCCAAAGTCAGCCGCTTAACCGACTGAGCCACCCAGGCGCGCCAATATTTAAAATAGTTTCCTAGAAATAGAACTAATTGGTCAGTTTTACTGATAACTTTGTTATACATTGGCAGTTTGCAGTCCATATGTGACACCAATTTCCATTCCCATGAAAAGTACATGATGGTGGGTGCCTGAGTGGGTCAGTTGGCTGATCATCTGACTTCAGCCTAGGTCAGGATCTCAGGACTCCTGAGTTCAAGCCCCATGTCGGCACAGAGCCTGCTTGGAATTCTCGGTCTTCTTCTCTCCCTGCCCCCCACCCCCAAAAAAATAAACTTAAAATCTTAAAAAATAAAAAAAGTACATGAGGGTGTCTTAAAATATTTACCCCCCCTCCATGAGTTACTCCCAAGCTTTTAAATACTTTACAACTGAAAGAACTGAAAGGCAAAGTAGTATCTTACTGTTGGGGGGGGGGGGCGGGGAGGGATGGGGGTTGTTTGTTTTTACTTTACTTCTGAGGTTAAACATTTTCCAGGGCCTATTGGCCAAATATAGTTCTTCTTTTGTATACTGTAATTCTTTTCTTTTTTTAAGTTTATTTTTTATTTATTTTGAAAGGGAGATAGAGATCAAGCAGGGGAGGGGCAGAGAGACAGGGAGACAGAATCTCAAGGAGGCTCTAAGCTGCCAGCACAAAGCTTGACACAGGGATTGAAATCAGGAACTGTGAGGTCATGATCTGAGTCAAAGACAAGAGTTGGACTCTTAACCAACTGAGCCTCCCAGGCGCCCCTGTACATTGTAATCCTAATATGACAATTTTTCTAATGGGATGGTCTTTTTCACAATTTAGAGATTTTTCTCATATAATTTGCATATTATAGATAATAAATCATTTGTCAAATACACTAAACATTTCCTAAGTTTAGCATGATCTCTTAATATTTGTAATACAGAAATATGGATCACTTATTAAAACCAACCCATATTTTACTTTGATTTTATGTTTGTCACAAATGAAAAGGCCTCCCCTGACACAAAATGATTACCAAAAAAAAAAAAAAAAAATCACCCGTATTTTCTAATATGGCTTTTTTCTTTCAATTTGTGATCCACCTGGAATATATTTTGTACAAGGTAGAAAACAGGGATCCAGCTAAATGTTTTATCAAATGGTTACTCAAATGTTGACTAAAGTATTTCTTGATGTATAATTCTATTATTGTATTTGGGATCATCTTTGTAATTTCCTTTTTTTCTTTTCTTATTCCTATGCCATGCTATTTTAAAACATAAAACTAAACAATTAAAATCTGGTACAGAAAATACTCCCTGCTGCTACTATTCTTCAGAAAATTGCTTGATATTCTATTACAATTATTATTCTGAGACCTGAACTTTTAAAAACATTGTTATCAAGTCCCAAAAGGAACTTTTAAAGGAAATCCATTCAAAATTGTTTGGGCTTACATTAATGAGATCAATAGCGGAAGAAATGCTATTTTTACAAGGTTAGAATTCAAACTCCATTTATTAAAATCTTTGTTCCACTACAAAATTTAAAAATTTCTTCCTATAGGTCCTGTACGTTTGTTTACTCCTGTGTATTTCATATTTTCTGTTGCTACTGTAATTATATTTTTCTATCACTCATTTATTTTTAAAATATGTTTATTTTAATGTTTATTTCTGAGAATGCAAAGGGGAGGGGCAGAAAGAGGGGGACAGAGGATCTGAAGGCAACTCTCTGCAGAGAGCTGACAGATTGACAGCAGTGAGTCTGATGTGGGGCTCGAACTCAGGAACCCCGAAATCATGACCTGAGCTGAAGTTGGGTGCTCAACCTACTGAGCCACGTTCCCCCATCATTTATTTAAAAGAAAGCTTTCCAGGGGCGCCTGGGTGGCTCAGTCGGTTGAGCTTCCGACTTCGGCTCAGGTCATGATCTCATGGTCCATGATTTCGAGCCCCGTGTCAGGCTCTGTGCTGACAGCTCGGAGCCTGGAGCCTGTTTCAGATTCTGTGTCTCCCTCTCTCTCTGACCCTCCCCTGTTCATGCTGTCTCTCCCTGTCTCAAAAATAAAATAAACGTTAAAAAAAAAAAAATTTTAAAGAAAGCTTTCCATTTTTATGTTATGTAACTGGTTACCTCTTGAGACCTTTATTTATAATAATTTCTCAATTAACTGAATTTTCTTAAATTTTATTGCTATATACTGGTAATTTTGTCATTTTTTACATCTCATTCTATTAACTGCATTGAGTAGCATTTTCAGAACAATGTTAAACAGGCCCCCTAATTTTCCTGTTTTACCATTAAATATCTCTTGTTGATGCTTTGACGTTCTTACCCTGTTAAGAAAGCATACTATTTGTTTTGGTCAAGAACAGATGTTGAATTTTAAAAGCGGTCTTGACGTTTTCACTGTTTATTAACAGATTTCCAAATGTTGACTATATTTCTATAGTAAAATCATTATCATTTTTTATATTTCTAATGTAATGTTAGACTCTACTTGGGAATACTTTATGATGTTTGCATCGATATTCAAAAGTCAGACTGTTTTTAATGCTACCTTTGCTAGATTTTATCAGTGTTATTGTAACTTCACATAAAAAGAACTGGAAAGCTTTCTGTGTGAACTGGAATAATTTCAATAGCAGATCTTCTTGAAAATGGGAAAACATTTACCCACGAAATAACGTGGGCCTGGAGCATTTTTTAAGGAGTAGCTCTCTGGTAACTTTCTTAATTTGTTTTGGCTTTCAAACTTATTCCCATGGAGATAACCCAAAGGTACATCTGGATTTATTTACTTTTCTCATTCCTAATTTTGTATTTTTGTATCATATCTTTTTTCCTTGCTTCAACTAGTAGCAGTTTAGTCTACTGTTTTGATTTTCCCTTCTAAGGAACCAACTCTTATAATTTCTGACTACTTTTTTCCTTTCAAGATGTTAATATCGGGGGCGTCTGGACGGCTCAGTTGGCTAAGCATCTGACTTTGGTTCAGGTCATGATCTAGCAGTTTGTGGGTTTGAGCCTCGCATCAGGTTCACTGCTGTCAGCACAGAGCATGCTTGGGATCCTCTGTCCCCTTCTCTCTCTGCCACTCCCCTGTGCGCTCTCTCTCAAAATTAAATAAATATAAAAAAAATAAAATGTTAATATCGGTATTACCTTTAAGTCTTTCCTTTTTTCCCCTCGGATTTATTTCACTGTTTCCTTTTTAATATTCTTAAGTAGAATATTTTGATTTATTTTTATTCTTTCTCAGTTTTTCAGGATGTTAGTTTATAACTTTGACTTTGGCTACATCCCAAAAGTATGGACATATATTGATCTCATTAAGTTATTTCCTTGATATTATGTAACTGTATTTTCAGTTTCCTCTGATACAATAACATCCAGAATTGATTTTGTACTTTTGTATTTGTTATCTGTTCATTAATTCATTCAGTCAACCAGCTAATATTTAGTGCCATTCTCCTTTTTTTAATTTTTTTTAACGTTTATTTTTGAGACAGAGGCAGAGCATGAACGGGGGAGGGGCAGAGAGAGAGGGAGACACAGAATCGGAAGCAGGCTCCAGGCTCGGAGCCGTCAGCCCAGAGCCCGACGCGGGGCTCGAACTCACGGACCGCGAGATCGTGACCTGAGCTGAAGTCGGCCGCTTAACCGACTGCGCCACCCAGGCGCCCCAATGCCATTCTCCTTTTAATGCAGTAAGGTCAAAGAATGTGTTGTGTTCAACTTCCTAGAAAATACTGTGATTCATCCTGTTCTAGTATCATTAATTTCATCCTCACAGTGTTTTTAGAAAGATAATCTTCACAATCAAATATCTTAAGTTTTCTTCACAGCACATAGTATGGAGGATAAACCAAGAACACTTATAATACCAACTTTCATAAAACGTAAGATTACATTGTTCATATGACTCACCATATTTCATGTGCTACTAAGAAAAAAAAATTGCCATGCTCATTTTAGAAATGTTAAGATGTTCGTCTTCAAAAAATCACCTAAAACAATGGTTTTTGTAATCTTTTTGTTTCCAGAATTGATTGCCTTGTCTTTCTTAATTGTAACCTTTTGCAGACGAGGCACTTCATAATTCTCAAGAGATCTGAGTAGCTCTTTCCCAATTCAAGCAGGACTACTTGAATTGGGAGACAAGGACATTTCCAAAAAAGCACACTTAACATTTTAACAATTTTATATTTCAAAAGTGAAGAAACAATTGTTATAGATCCTACCCCCTAAATGTCATTATGCCAACAATAAGTGAAAGCATAATTAACACTTATCAAAAGGTGGGCAGGGGTGCCTGGGTGGCTCAGTCTGTTAAGCCTCTGACTTTGGCTCAGGTGATGATCTTGGGGTTCAGGAGTTCGAGCCCCGCATCAAGCTCTGTGCTGACAGCTCCAAGCCTGGAGCCTACTTCAGATTCTGTCTCCCTCTCTCTCGGCCCCTCCCCCTCTTGAGCTCTATCTCTCTCAAAAAACTAAATAAATATTTTTTTAAAAAGGTGGGCAGATCTTTTTTTTTTTAGTTGAGAAAAATGACTGTAGCTTTTGATAATCAACAGCTAGCTCCCTGTTAATTCTCTCTCACTTTCTTTCAAAGTTTATCAAAATACTACTCTTCTCCACTAATTAAATTTTCTGTATTTTAATTTTGCCCGAGCAAATATGGCAGTGAGCAAAACTGCAAAATACAAATATGATCAGAGGTAGAGCTTCCACAATTTCATCTCCACAGAATCACTTCATAGCAAGAGGATAACCTGCTTTCCTGAAAAAAGGTTTCCAAAACCATTTTTGTTTTCGCACAAAGGACTAAAAAAAGAATGAATAGGAATTCATCTTTTTTCACAGAATCAAAATTTAAATTACAATTACTAATGCTCTCTTAGCATTTATATATATATATTTATATATATATATACACACACACACACACACACTAAAATATAATAGCACCAGCTTCTGTTCATCTTTCAACCGTACAGTGGAAAACCTAATCAATTAGTCCCATCACTCACCTTTCTGCCTACTTAAATGTATTTAGGGGAAAATATTTCTAATATTACTCTAGTTCTTCCATGGTCACTAGCAAAAACAAAACCGAATTCATGAAATATGTTAAAGAAATCAGCAGTCACTGGGAAATACGTGTTTACAACAAAATATAAGGCACAGACTAATGGATACATCTTGAGAGCACCTGCCCTACACCTCACCAACATACAACTCCATCTAGGCATAAGGTAATGGCAGGAACTGGTTAGAGAGCAGAAACAAGCCTGACTCTCTCCACAGAATATTAAATCCACTCAAGACAGAAGGTGAATGACAAAAGACTACAATGCCGATTCCCCGAAGAGAGTCCAGGCAAAAGCGAACCATAACTGTCCTGAAGAGCCCGCCTCACAGTCCCGAACTATGCCACACTTCCCATACCTGTCCCTATCCCATCCCAACCCGCCCCTCTTCCAGGCCTAGCTTATCCAAGAATCCGAAGTTACACTCCTTCCTTCCTCTGAGACCGAACCTCCTTAGCCCCCGCCCTTTCCCACTCACAGACCACCGCCCCCCAACCAAATGCTGCCAGGGGGCGGGGAGAGGGGAGTCGCCAGAGAAAAGCGCGTCCCGCTTCCAGCCGCTGCCGCCTCCCGGGAGACCCCACGGCGCTCGGGACAGGGGCCGGGATCCAGGCCAAGGGGAGTCGCAGGCCCGGTCCTCACCGACTCCCAAGAAGAAGCCCCGGGCGAGAAGACGGAAGATCACTTACTAATGGGAGCTCTGCCAAAAGTTCCCTGCCATGGAACACAGCTTGCCCTGAAAAAAAAGCACCAGCCGGCGGAGCGGCCCGCGGAGCGACCATAGACCCAGCCCGCCCGGTAACTGCGCTCCTGGATCTGATCGGCTCGGCACCGCTCCGCGGCGGCTACGGTGAGAGGAAGAGGATGGCACTCTAATCTCCTTGAGGCCGGCCGGCAACACTCTACACTGTAAACCCGTTCCTATGGATAAAAGTTCCGGCTCGCCCCGCCGTAGCCGTAGCGGATGAAGCCGGTGGGGAGCAGACGGCCTGTGGGCGCAGAAGGGGCGGGAACTGGTGCTCACAGAAGACTCGCGGCGGTCGGAAGGCTCTCGCGAGAGCTTTCTACCAGTTCCGGCCTAGAACCCGCGAGCTGTTTTTTCTGAGCAACTTCCATTCACTGAGCGGGGATTAGAGAGGGCAAGTAGGCTGGTTTGGGATTTTGTTATTTCATTTTACAGGCCTCCACGATGGCACTTAATTAAGATATAAGATTTCCTGACTTCAGTTCTTTGACCTGCTGTTGGAAAGAGGAATAAAGATTATTTTGTCCTCAAGAAATAAATAATAAATAAATAAATAAAAATAAAGATTATCCTCAAGGACCCACCAAAATTTAATGGCATTAAGCCGAATACGTTCTTAATGGAGTCCTTTTGGACTGGATTGCAAACTTCTGGAGCAGCAGTGCTTTTCAAAGCCAGAGACTACCAGTTTTGCAGAACAGTGAAAAATATTTTTCCTTTATTATATATATACATGTGGTGTATTCATATATATGTACCAAATAGAAACATACAGCCCAAAATGCAATAATTTAATTTTACAATATGAAATAATCTGTATTTCTCATTTTTTATGTTGTGACATTGCATTTATTATTAAAGCTTATTTTTATAAATAATTGAATACACCTAAAAGTTGTTCACAGAAGACCAGTGTTGTGAGTAGCTTAAGACATTATTTTCCAACTAAGTGAAATAAGTCAGAGAAAGATACCATATGATTTCATCTCGTGTGCAATTTAAGAAACAGAAAAAAGAGACCAAAAAAACAGACTCTTAAATATATAAGAGAACTAACAGGTGATTCCAGAGAGGAGGTGAGTGGGGGAGTGGGTTAAAAAAGGTGAAGAGGTTTAAGAGTACACATATTAGTGATGAGCACTGAGTAATGTACAGAATTGTTGAATCATTATATTGTAAATCTGAACTAACAGAATACTGTATGTTAATTATATTTGAACAAAAGTAATTGTAAAATTAGAGAAAAACTACTCTTTAAGCTTATTTATTTATTTATTAATGGGGGGGAGGGTCCGCAAGAGAGGGAGAGAGAGAACCCCAAGCAGACTTGGCACTGGCAGCACAGAGCCCCATGTATGGCTCAATACCACGAAACTGTGAGATGGCGACCTGAGCCGAAATCTAGAATTGGATGCGTCACCGACTGAGCCACCCAGGTGCCCCAAGAAAAACTATTTTTAAAAAAAGACATTATTTTTCACATTATGGGTGGAGACGAAATAGGGGGTGGTGACATTGTTAGATAAACATTTTCCTGAATGGAATAAAATATCAGGTATGTCAGAAATAGCAAGTAGTATTATAATAGA
The DNA here is from genome assembly GCF_018350195.1 of Panthera tigris. NCBI lineage: Eukaryota > Metazoa > Chordata > Mammalia > Carnivora > Felidae > Panthera > Panthera tigris. Next base: position 89,026,241 of record NC_056664.1, read on the forward strand.
ATTTTAAATTTTGATTAAATGATGTGTATGTGTATGGTCAGGATGTCAAACGCATGTCAGTAGCTTAACATAAAAATATTTTATATGTCCCATATCGCTACCATAAAGTCGGATATGGATTATATTGACCTTGGTAGTTGTCCTCCAGATCTTCAAGGATCTGGCATATTTTCATCTTTCAACTACTCTATCTTGGTTCTTTGCTTCTGGGCTTCAAATCTTTCTAGAGAAAGTTCAGAGGACTCTCACTGACTGAATCAGTGTTAAGAGACTTGAACCAGAAACAATACAATTACTTCCTTTCGTGACCCATTGACCAGAATAGGCACACGCCTCTAACTTAACTGCAAGGGAGGCTGAAAAATGTAGGGTATCATGTAGCATATTTGATGAACACTAGCATGGACTACACTGCAGATCACAGTCAAAAAAGTTTATAAAGTGGTAGCTTAAGAAACACCAGGCCATAGGAGCACCTGGATGGCTCAGTTCGTTGAGCGCCTGACTTCGGCTCAGGCCATGATCTCACAGTTCGTGAGTTTGAGCTCCACATTGGGCTCACTGCTGTCAGCCTGTTAGCACACAGTCTACTTCAGATCCTCTGTCCCCCTCTCTCTGCGCCTCCCCAACTTGTGCTCTCCCAAAAAATAAAGAAAAGAAATACCAGACCATAGGCTACTTCACAAGGTTTAGAATTTCTTCAACTCTCTGAGAAGTTTTTGATAGTTTGATACCTTTCGGAAGATAAGGACACTGTGATAAATTGGTATTGTTGAATGTTTTGTTCTATGTGCCTCTATTACACTTTGTTTCTACCACTAGACCAGTACCGTTTCATATCTAATTCTGCATTCTTCTTCCTATAAAACTGTGAGGTCCTTCATCTTTGTATCCCTGTTAGTTCAAGGTATAACACAAGGTAGGCACAGCAGTACTGATATTTGAAACTGACATAACTGGGTGAGGGCAGGGAGGAGGGGTGCTTAAAGAAAAAGAATGTAACCTTATGGACACAAAATTAGGTTCTAAAGTGAGTATTTACAATGCAAAAGAGAAATCAAACAAATGAATAAGGCCTTGGAGATTCAGGTCATTTCTTCTGTGAACTCGTAGGCAATTTACAAAACAACAACAACAACAACAACAAAACCTAAATAGAAATGCTTTCTGTCTGCAACCTGGTTTCTGCCTCCCAACCAGAATAACACATTCCCAACAGCTCCGGTGCTCCCAGTGGCTGTGCAAGTCAGGGACCTGAATAAAGCTCAGATTTCATTTGTTTCAGGGCAAATCATCTCTGAAGGTAGCCTGTAAATGGAGGTTGAATTGAATTGACTTGAACCAAATGCTAACTTATTTAATAGTATCTCTGGTGAAATAGAGCAATTTACAAAAGTTATTAAAATGCCTAGCTGTTGGAGCTTACCTGGATGCAAAAGATGATGAGACATGTAGGTTTGCTTAATTTTACTGACAGGTTTTTTTTTTTTTAACTTTTCTTTATAATTTTGGTATTGTTTCAGTCCTCACTACTCACCTAATTTAATCACCTACTTAATTTGATCACTTACTGGAATCATTCAGTCTTGTCCCTTCTAATTTTTTATTTACCTTGTACTTTTCAAATAGGGATATGATCAATAGTCTTGATGCTAATATTGATTCTCCTGTGATAAAAAAAAGTATTTATCCTTTTTCCTACGATGCCTTTTCCAGAAGTATGAGTGGTATTTCTCAGAAACTTGAGCCTAGAAATGTAGTAGTTTTCTCAAGCTCACTTAGCTGGTTACTGGCAAAACAGCAGGAATCTAGTTCTTTTGATTCCCTGTGCAGTGAGCTTTTCACTCAACCATACAGTTCCAATAAAACTATAATGACTAAACTACTATAAACACAATATTCCAGGTTTGTAGTAGAAGTTTCTCTTTCTAAACATTATTGGAGACCATCTTCTCACTTTTAATTAAACTTTTATTGTAATTTGTCTTGATACTAATAGTCTTTATTGTGAAACTATGCTTTCCTCTATCTAGCCATTCACTGTGTTTCCCTTTATTTTAATTTCTGGAACCCATATTTGTGTAAGATGACTAAACCTCTAACTTATAGAAAGTTTGCCAGTTAAGAACTCAGTCTCTACATCTGGGTGGCTCAGTTGGTTAAGTGTCTGACTCCTGATTTCAGCTCAGGTCATGATCTCATAGTTCGTGGGATCGAGCCCCAGGCTGGGCTCTGTGCTGATAATGCAGAGCCTGCTTGGGGTTCTTTCTCCCTCTCTCTCTGCCCCTCTCCCGCTTGTGCTTTCTCTCTCTCTCTCTCTTAACATAAATAAAAAACAAACTTTAAAAAAAAAAAAAAAGAACTCAGTCCCTAAACTAGACTGATCAAGTTCCAGTAATAGCTCTGCCATTTACTAGTTGTGTAACTATCTTAGTCAGCTTAGACTGCTGTAACAGAATACCACACACTGGGTGGCTTAAGCAACAGATATTTATTTCTCACAGTCCAAGATCAAGGTGCCAGCAGATTTGGTTCCTGTAGAGAACTGTCTTTCTGACTTGCAGATGGGTACCCTCTCATTGAGTCCTCACCTGGCAGAGAGAGAGAGAGCGAGAATAAGGATCATCCTATCATCAGGGCCTCACCCTTATGATCTCATCTAAACCCAATTAACTCCCAAAGGCCCCACCTCTAAATACCCCTGGGTATCAGAACTTCCACATATGAATTTACATTCAGTCTATGCCAGTAACCTTGGTCAAGCTACTTAATCACACCGAATCTCAGTTTCTTCTTCTGTAAAATAGGGATAATCAGAGTTATTAAATCATAGAGTTCTGGTGAGGTTTAAATGAACCCTAAGTGGGGGATGCCTGGGTGGCTCAGTAGGTTGAGTGGCCGACTTCAGCTCAGGTCATGATCTCACAGTTTGTAAGTTCGAGCCCCACATTGGGCTCTGTGCTGACAGCTCAGAGCCTGGAGCCTGTTTCAGATTCTGTGTCTCCCTCTCTCTCTGACCCTCACCCACTCACACTTTGGGGTCTCTCTCTCTCTCTCTCAAAAATAAATAAACACTTAAAAAGAAATGAACCTTAAATGAAATTAGAATAGTACCTAGTACATGGTATTAACAATAACTCTTACCATTTAGCTTTTATTATTTAAAAGAAGTTTAGATTCTACAATTTGGACTATAAAGAACTCTGTTTTCAGCTAGAATAAAAATAGTAGTACCTTGATACAAAGAGGTACTCTATCTCTTAGTACTAGCCTTTGACATTTTAACCCCTCTGCACTCCACAGGTAACAATAACCAAATATGTTGATTTACAAAGTGCCAGTTTATTTATGCCATGAGGCATTTTTCTTCCCTGTATACTTCTAGGTCTGGAGTTCCAAAATAGTTTAGGGATTCCAGAATTCACTTTCCTGTTTCTAGTTAGTCTAGAATGGCCATTGAGAGAACACAGTGTATATCATTAAGAAACCTGACAGCCCGAGCCTACTATTCTTGTTGTATGAAGATTCCCAGGACCCAAAAATGGCCCATTTCTTAAATTAATTCTGTAAACATTTATTTATTTATTTATTTATTTATTTATTTATTTATTTATTTATTTTTGAGAAAGAGAGAGAGAGAGAGAGAGAGAGAGAGAGCACGACCAGGGGAGGGGCAGAGAGAGACAGAGGGAGACAAAGAATCCGAAGCAGCCCCAGGCCCTGTGCTGTCAGCACAGAGCCCATTGCAGGGCGGAGCTTGAATCCACAAACCACAAGATCATGACCTGAGCCGAAGATGGACACTTAACCAACTGAGCCAGCCAGGCACCCCAAGAATGGCCCAATTCTAAGAAGATTCCCCAGAAGAAAAAAATTCCAAATAATTGGTAAACACCTTAAATCCAGTCAAGGTGATCCACCTGGGAAATGTCTGGATAGTGATTGCAACCAAAGGTTAACACTAAGTAAGTATGTGATTTTGCTTAAACAAGAAAGTAAGAAAGGAAAACATATAGAATATATAAATGGAAGTCAGAAAGATCAGATTGACAGAGTGTCTATGTGAGTTTCCTATGGCTGCTGTAACAAAATACTATGAACTTAGTGGCTTAAAACAACACACACAATTTTTTTATCTTACAGTTCTGGAGCTCAGAAGACCTAAATGTGCATGTCTCACTGAGCTAAAATAAAGGTATCATCAGGGCTGTGTTCCTTTGTAAAAGCTCTAGAGGAGAATCTGTTTTTCTTGCCTTTCCCAGTTTCCAGAGGCTGCCCACATTCCTTAGTTAATGCCCCCTTTCATTTTCTCTTCTTTTCTTTTCTTTTTTTTTTCTTATTTTGAAGGTTTATTTATTTATTTTGAGAGAGAGACAGAGAGTGTCTCCACCGAGAGTGGAGGAGAGACAGAGAGACACAAAATCTGAAGTAGGCTCCATGCTCTGACAGAGCCTAATTTGGGGCTTGAACCCTTGAACTGTAAGATTATGGCCTGAGCCAAAGTCAGACACTTAATTGACTGAGCCACCCATGCACCCCATCATTCTAAAAGCTAATAATGCCAGTTAACTCTCACAAACCATCACCCTCACATTGACTCTTCTGCCTCCCTTTTCTGTACATAATGGAGGCCAGGTTTCTCACTGTGGGAGAAAGAAGTTATAACTCATCGAGGAAAAAAAATAATGAACTCTATGGTAATGATTACAATGAGAGATTACAGAATTAGCTCTGCTTATATTTATATATATATATATATATATATATATATATATATACACACACACACACACACATATATATATATATATACACACAGATAGGTATGGAAGTAATTATACATAAGTTCGTATATATTTGTATACATATCCATAGCTCCACCTGCTGAGAGGAATTGGATGCACTGAAATCCAATTGCAATGAGCATACTCACACCCAAATCCTGGTTTGTAAATACCACTCTCTAACAAAAGGAACCTAGGATCCTTGGAGAAATGGCTAATTCTAAGACTAAGCAGAGAAAATACAAGGTAGTCCTGACTCATACTACCAGCAAGGGAGGAAGGAAGTACTCAAAACATACAGAAATTTTAGGAATGTGTCAAAAAAACACAGAAGTCAGGGGCGCCTAGGTGGTTCAGTCAGTTAAGTGTCCAACTCTTTGTTTTGGCTCAGGTCATGATCTCATGGGTCCATGATATCAAGCCCTGCATCAGGCTCCGTGATGATAGCACAGATCCTGCTTGGGATTCTCTCTCCCCCCTCTCTCTGCCCCTCCCCTGCTTGTGCACGTCTGTGCTCTCTAAATAAATAACTAAATAAATAAACAAACATTAAACAAAAAAACAGGAGTTGACCTGAAAGAGAGCCCAATAGCCTAAGCTGAAACAATGCGAGCAACAAAACAAAATAATGTAATAACATAACCCACATAACAAAATATATATACCTGAATCCATACTGGTAGAAACATATAATTGAATAAATAAATGGATAAAAAGAGATAAAATTTTTAACTGAAGAATCCCAAACAATATATGTAAATATTATCCCCGTCATAAGATGGAACTTAGTCCCTGTCCCCTTGAATATGAGCTGAACGTAGTGGCTTGCTTCCAAAGTAACTTCCAAAGTTACTTATACAGTAACTTTATAATGGAAATACCTGGCAAACACTACTCTAAATATTAAAATTAACAATAGCAGTGATCAATCACAATGATAGTATATATTCCTGACATAATGTTATGAGAAGAACACTTTACATCTGTGGACTTCCTTCCATTGGCCCATAACCCCGTAACCAGAGAGAACTAAGGAGACTTGATGACTAACTGTAATGTGGTATCCTGGGTGGGAGTCTAGAACAGAAAAAGAGCATTGGGGGGTGCCTGGGTGGCTCAGTCAGTTAGGCGTCCGACTTCGGCTCAGGTCATGATCTCACGGTCCGTGGGTTCGAGCCCCGCGTCGGGCTCTGTGCTGACAGCTCAGAGCCTGGAGCCTGCTTCAGATTCTGTGTCTCCCTCTGTCTCTGACCCTCCCCTGTTCATGCTCTGTCTTTCTCCGTCTCAAAAATAAATAAACATTAAAAAAAAAAAAGAAAAGAAAAAGAGCATTGGTGGGAAAAATCTGAAGAAAGTGTGGAACTTAATTAATAGTAATAGTTAAGAAACTAAGTAATGAACTTAGTTAATAGTAATATTGCAATACTAATAGCAATATTAACCTCTTAATTTTGACAAATGTACCACAGGTATATGAGAAGCTAATATGAGGGAGAATGGGGTAAAGGATATACAGGAACTTTCTGTACTCTCTTGGCAATTTTTCCATAAATTTAAATTATTCGAAAAAGGTTAATTGTAAAAATTATATATATATTCTAAATTACAAGGCTGTGAGACATGGGCTGGAGCAGAATCTCACTCAACTGAATCTAAGGGCAGTGCTGGCTCCCATTTGCCTTGCATGTGGTTGGGTTAGGCATAGGAATGTGACAATCCTGGGCAACAGAGGAAAACTCCACTGAAAACTTCTGGGAAAGGACTTCCTTGGTCTTAAACTGTAGCATTTGGAGGGGAAAAAAAAATCAGTCCTTTTTCTGCTGCTGCTGATTGTTGTAGCTGTACGTCAATGGTTTGTAACTGGGGGTTATTTTGACCTTCGTGGAACCATTTGGGATTGTCTGGAGACATTTTTGCTTGTCACAACTGTAGGGAGGGCATTCTAGGCATCTGTCGGGTAGAGGCCACGGATGTAACTAAACATTCTACAATACAGAGGACAGCCCCCACAACAATGAATTATCCAGCCCCAAATCCCCATAGTGCCAAGGTTGAGAAACATCATAGTTTTCTTTTCTTCTTTTCTCTCTTTCTGATGTGATAGGAGGAGCAATATCAAGGATTATAGTACATAATGAAAGGCTTTAAATGGTCTTATGGGACTATTTATTTAACAAGAGGTGATTAGTTGGCAATACTGGAGGCAAGAGAATCAGATATCCATGGTCAGTAAGACAATTGTCTTGGATTAGATGACTTACAAGTTTAATTTGAAAGTCATAGTTCAGTCAAATTGTAATAGAAAATACTTGACTTTGGTGGGTTAATGCTCTACTACTATCTCTCCTTACAAATGATAAATTTAGTAATGTTAGAAACCTTTTATTATGAGTTCTCCTCTAAATTCACATTATCAACGATGGAAATCCTTATTCAGTTACTGGGTGATCAATTCCTGATTTTCTATCTATATGAAATCAAATTATCATAGTCAATAACAGTTACATGTACATATTTTATTTAGTCCTGTTAACAAGCCTATTAAGTAGATACTATGCTCTTTTTATGGATGACAAAATTTAGGCTGAAAGGTTAAGTAAGGAGCCCAGGCCTATGTAGATAGCATGTGGAGCCAAGATGAAATACCAATCTGTGTATTTGGTCACACTGATACTGCCAAGAAGGAACAAACCAGCTTTGTGTCAATATCAAATAGATTAAGGACTAGCAACTATCACACTCCCAAAATGCCCTCTCACTGTACTGAGCATTTAATTACTAGCAACCCCTCAATAAATATGTATTAATAACATTTTTAAAAAATGTACTTGCTGAAATATAAATATATTGTTTAGCAATGGCACGCAGAGCACTGAGCTAAGCATCAGACCGAGATGCTAACAAGGGTTCTTCTTTAACTAACCACACAGCTTTGGACAAATCACTTAATTTATCTGAGGCTCAGCTTTAAAATCAGAATAAGAATACCTGCTGGGCCTACTTCCCAATATTGGGACCATATACGGAGTTCTTTGGAAAATGTGATTTGTTGAATAAGTGAAAAGCTTTACAGTCTCAAATTCAAATTCAAAGAAGCCCAGCAGCACCTGGGTGGCGCTGTTGGTTAAGCTTCCAACTCTTGATCTCTGTTCAGGTCATGATCTCAGAATTTGTGAGTTCAAGCCCCAAATGGGGCTCTGCACTGATGGTGTGGAGCCTGCTTGAGATTCTGTCTCTCCTCTCTGCCCCTCCCCAGCTTGTGCTCTCTCTCAAAATAAACAAATGAACTTAAAAACAAAAAAGAAGTCCATTAGATAGGGAACCACTCTTTTGGAAAAAACCAGCTCAACCCCACCATACAGACTTGATTATGGTGTAAATCTACCCCAACATTCCACCATAAGTTTGGCTAATAGCTTCATTCTTGCACTGTTTCACTCCGAACCTGTTTTTCTGACTTTTTCACTTGATTCCATCACCCCTTCACCCAAACTAATCAACTTCTTTTCCAAAGCCATCTTCTAGAGCTGAGGAGAAGAAAAGTATGTTGCCCAGAGGTTAGACTCTCGGGGACATTCTGTTTAAAGAACACAGGAAACTTCTGTCCCTTTTTGTTACCCCAGGCTGTATTAATCATATTTCTTATTTTCTCTATATTATCATGTTTTGATATCCTAAAATATCTTTCTGGCTCGGGAGAGACTATCTTTACCAGAGCTAGCCCCAATTCTTAGAGATTGCAAAGGTTCCAGCTCACAGCATGTCTTTAAAATGCAAACTAGGGGCACCTGGATGGCTCAGTCGGTTAGGCGTCGGACTCAGGTCATGATCTCACAGTCCGTGAGTTCGAGCCCCGCATCAGGCTCTGGGCTGACCGTTTGCTCAGAGCCTGGAGCCTGCTTCAGATTCTGTGTCTCCTTCTTTCTCTGCCCCTGCCCTGCTCATGCTTTGTCTCACTCTGTTTCTCAAAAATAAATAAATGTAAAAAAAAATTTTTTTTAATGCAATTAACCAATCCAAGGGCTGTCTGCTCAGATCATGATCTCCAAAGTCTCTGAGTTCAAGCCCTGCATCAGACTCTATGCTGACAGTTCAGAACCTGCTTCAGATTCTGTCTTCCACTTTCTCTGACCTTCTTCCATTCACCCTCTGTCTCTCTCTCTCTCAAAAAATAAACATTAAAAAAAATTTTTTAATGCAAACTAACCAATCCAGATCCACACCTAAGAATAGCTCAGAATGCCCCAGGAGGCAATATTCCTCTGCCATCATCATCCCAGGGCCAAGTGCCAGGCAACTAGAGACCACCCATATAGCCCCAAACCAAGAAAATTATTCAAACTAGCCAGTCTTAAACTGTTCACCCTGCCCTGCCTTACCTTTCCCACAGGAACCCAAATAAAGACTCTGACCTAAATATACTTCTTGCTCCAGCCTCTGCTTCCTGACCCAAACCTCGTGTTCCTCCTGTAGCTTTGTGTGGCGAGCTACGCCTCTTGTTTCTAGGGGAACTGCGAATAACATTTATTTTCTTTCAATGCCATTGACCTCTCTGTGTCATTACTCAGTCACCTTTTACAGTAAGATCTAGGCACAGAACACAGGCCCAGAAGATCTTTTCAAAGCTAGAGGCTAAAGTAGTTTAAGAGGAAGTGGAGTAATTAGTATTATCAAGACTTCCACTTCAGGGTGTGGTTGTCAGGGTGAGGATGTACTTATTTTGTGATTCTAATTTCTTTAATTATCAGTCCTTAATCGATGGTAAAATATTCGTAAGACTTAAACTCACAATGTTTTTTGGTAAGGGATAATGGGGCATAATGTTAATCTACCATTCTTTTTGTTTTTTTAATATTTATTTTCGGGGCGCCTGGGTGGCTCAGTCAGTTAAGCGTCCGACTTCAGCTCAGGTCACGATCTCGCGGTCCGTGGGTTCGAGCCCCGCGTCGGGCTCTGGGCTGACGGCTCAGAGCCTGGAGCCTGCTTCCGATTCTGTGTCTCCCTCTCTCTCTGCCCCTCCCCCATTCATGCTCTGTCTCTCTCTGTCTCAAAAATAAATAAAGGTTAAAAAAAATTTTTTTTTAAATATTTATTTTTGAGGCAGGGGAGGAGCAGAGAGAGAGGGAGACACAGAATCGGAAGCAGGCTCCAGGCTGTGAGCTGTCAGCACAGAGCCTGCCCGACGTGGGGCTCTAATCAAGGACTGTGAGATCATGACCTGAGCTGAAGTCTGACGCTTAACCAACTGAGCCACCCAGGTGCCCCTCTTTTTGTTTTTAGTCATTAAACTGAACTCCTTTCTCCTCATTCCCCCTTTTCATCTAATTTATTGTCTTTGTCTTAATATGTCCTGGGAGTAGGATGGCAGGTCACATTTAGACCTTAAAGACAGATCTCCCTCCCTGGTATATATAATATACTGACCATTTGAGTCCATTCAGAATGTTTAACAAAATGCCATAAACTGGGGTGGCTTGATAACAGTAAACATATATTTCTCACAGTTCTGGAGGCTGGGAAGTCCAAGATCGTGACACAGACTGGTGTCTGGTGAGAGCCCACCTCCTGGTTCACAGACACAGTCCTTGTGTCTTTATTTTTTTATTTTTTTTTTAACGTTTATTTATTTTTGAGACAGAGAGAGACAGAGCATGAATGGGGTAGGGTCAGAGAGAGAGGGAGACACAGAATCGGAAGCAGGCTCCAGGCTCTGAGCCGTCAGCCCAGAGCCGGACGCGGGGCTCGAACTCACGGACCGTAAGATCATGACCTGAGCCGAAGTCGGCCGCTCAACCGACCGAGCCACCCAGGCGCCCCTCCTTGTGTCTTTATAATATGGCAGAAAGGGAAAGGATCTTTCCAGGGTCTCTTATGAGAGCACTAATCCCATTTCTGAGACTGAGGGGGCTACTCTCATGACCCAAGCACCTCCTTAAGTCCCCACCTCCTAATACCATCACACTGGACGTTAGGTTTCAACATATTAATTTTGGGAGGACTCAAACATTCAGACCAGAGCACTTAATGCCATAAGAAAGTAGGTAGTTTGCCTGGAGAGGGCAGAGTCGATCTCTGCAAGAGATCCCTCCCATCACCACTTAACGTTATTCCTTTCTCCCTGGAGACACAAGAAAGAGGGAGGGGATGGTTCTAGTTCTATCTCCCCGACCCTGTTTTCCTTTCCTGTCCTTTCTGAGGTGACCTATGGAAAGGTGGCCCAGAGCTGCCATTTTTGCTACAGCTCTTCTTGATTCCTGATTCTTTCTTCATTCATTCAACTAACTGTGAATATAGGCGTGCTGAAGCCAGATGCCTTGTTTGTGTGGTTCAAGTAAGTCAGTATCGGTGCCCGGCACATGGTGGGCACTCAACCCTTGTTAAATGAATGAACCATTATTTTACTGAGCGCTTCTGTGCGCGGGCTACAGCTCTAGGAGCTGGGAATAGGAAGGTAACGAACACACCGCGCTTCCTTCGGAGGCCGACACTAGTGAACAAAACCAGATGCGAAGTGCTCTGCCTAACAGAGGGAACTCTGGACTGAGACTAGCGCAGGGCGGCGCTGGGTGGCGTGCGCGACTGCAGGGTCTGTCTCCGCCCGGTTCACGCTCCTCTGGTGCCCGCAGCGCGCACCGATCTGCAGTGCCAGGAACAGACCCAGGAGAGGCTTAAACGCCAGATGATTCCTCCCGAAGGACTAGCCCCGGGCGTTCCGCTCTGGCCTCCAGACGCCTCCCGGTGCTCCAGGGTTCGGCGGCACACACCTGTCGACCGCGTCGGCCCAGCTGAGTCTCAGGCCTGCAGGACTCCAGGGAGCGATGCCCTTCCCCCGCCTCCAGCAGGCTGCGGACCAGAACAGCAGCGGGGCTTCAAAAAAACAAAAAAAAAATCCTCCAAACAAAAACAAAAACAGTTAAAAATATCCAAAGTTCTTCCTCGCGACCTCACCCACTCCGCTCTGGATGAGGCCAGAACTCGGCTTTGAAGCCGGGAAAGTGCCCGAAGCGCAGCCTAGAGGGCGGCTGAGGCACTGCGCAGCCCTGCGCCGCTTCCCGCGGGCACCGCTCAGGGTGCTGCAGCGTCCTCCCGGAGGTGCTTTCACCTCGGTCCGAAGGGGCGAACAGCCGCTGTGGTGCTTCCTCTCTAAGCCTCAGGTTTTAGCTGGAGCCAGAGAAACCCGCCGAGCCCGGGCGCCAGCCTCACGGACGGAATTCCAAAGAGAACTTGGGAGTTCTTGTATCTTACACCCTGAATAGCGGCGAGAGACCCCGAAGACGGGGCACGGCTGAAACACTGGTTCTGGCCGAGGAAGCAGCAGCCGCCCAGCACGCAGGGCGGTGTGTGAGTCTCCTCCTCCCTGAGCCAGCCTTGCCAACCTGCCCGGCCTCGGAAGCCCAGGGAACATACTATTTTTCACTGAAGCAAAGAGTTCTGAAGCCCTATTACCTGTGCCTGACGTCTCCAAACACCGCCAGCACTAACATTGTGTGGCGAGTTCGGGGGGCGGGGGGGGGGGAGGGGGTGGTGGAGGGCTAGCAAAGGAAGAATTAATCTCTCACCAGGTTTTTTGCATCTGTACCCTCCTGTCACTTGTGTCGTACTTAAGGATGTTAGACTTCACCAGGTATTTCAACTGCCAATTCCAACATTTTCACCTGCAGAAGTTTCGTAAAGGCAAAAGTCTTCCTTCTTGATAAGCATGCCTTCTTTGTGTTTCATAATATACAAAATCAAATGGCCCACCATGGACACAGGAAAACAATCACTACCGTTTACAGCCACAGTCATCGATTTTCTGTATTTACCCTTAGGGTATGAATACTTAACATTGAGTGCAGGTTACTCATCTGTGGTTGTAACTCTTTGACTAAGTGGAATTAATTTACACATTCAAACCTGTTTCTTAAAAAAGAAACAATAATTATGATGAAAATAGTCCTTGGAGTCTCTCTGGTATTGCTCGAGGAAGTTAACTGACGCGCACCAAGTCCTTGATCTTGGTCTATTTTTTTCCCCTAGCACCAAAACCTGCGTCTGGCTCCAAATGAGCCTGGGACCGCGAAAGTGAACTGGCCAACTTTTTCCTGTGTGTGATGTTTATTTGCAATGATCACCAAGCTTTGCGGACCTTTCAAACGCTGTCTACAGTTACCTTGCAGTGTTCCTGAAAACGCGGGGGGAGATCATATGTGAAGGGCCTGGAAGGGCCTAGAATAATGCTTCTCAAGCACTAGCACAGCTGCCCCATAATAAGCACTCATTACGTCTTCATGGAAAGCATGAATGATGCATGAACATAGGGTGCTCACGCCGAGAGGTCTGCTCCTCAAACTTTAACAAACGAATGTGACTTCTGGCTTCTCCTGTTATCATTTAAGTCTTTATCAGTAAAATGCATTTAATGAAATTATTTTAAAGGGCTTCTTGCCTTGGGAGTCTGGCGCCAGCCTGGTACAGTGGTGAGGGCACTGGCTTGCTCTGGTTTCGGCACCCCGGATCCCCCCAACCCCGACTCAGCGTTCGTGGAGATTTGGGAGCCGCGGGACCCAAGGGCACTCTACCCTCTACAAGTGAGCGGCGCTCCAGTCAAGGGAGCGAGGGGGGCGAGGGCGGGTACCGAGGGCGGAGGCGCGGAGCGGGTACCGAGTGCGAGTAGCAAGTGGTAGTGCCGGGCAGGGGACGGGCGGGGTCCACAGAGGGCTCACTTCAGCAGAGGCTTCTGTGGCCGCGCGCGGCTTTCTATGAGTGCGTCCCGGCGACGCAAGCCGACCACTAAGTAGGCATTAGAGCAGCCTGAATGTCCACAGGGACGAGGCAAAGGTCTTGCGCGGAGGTCTGGGGCGAGCCTTTCCTCTCCACCTCCGTGGGAAATCAGCCTGACCGACGCGTGCGTCCAACCCTGGAAGGGAGGGAGAGGGATCCGAGAAGGCCCGGGCGCTCCTCCTCTCCGCGCGCCCGGCGTAGGGGCAGAGGCGAGGCCTTGAGCTCTACAGCTCCGGAGTTCTGCTGTCCCGGGGCGAGGGCTCTGGTCGCCGCAGCGGCTTCCCCGAGCCGGGTGTGGTACCGTCCTAATCCCCAGCCCAAGGGTTGGGACGTCCCTTTTAGGCGGCAGGGGGAGGGTCTTGGCCAGACCCGCAAAGATCCCTAGCGTTCCTCTCACTGCAGGGGCTTGCTCACCATCCACCTGCGTTTGTGCCGACGCCGGACGCCAAGCAGTTTTGCGAAGGGGCTGAAGAAGCAAATGGAACGCCTGGAGTCACACTTCATTCCTTTCTCACATCTGTGTTTGTCAGAGGGAGCTCTGTGTGCAACTTTTCTGCACCTGAGCGTCACTTGGAGGCAATGAAGTATAAACTTATGCCCTGGGCAATCATTTCTTGTAGATGACCCTTTTGATCATTGGAGAACTCGGCTACTTGCATTGCTCCAGAAAGAGGAATCTTTTTGAGATCCTAGCATTCATTGTAATGAATTGTATTGTATATCTAGAATGTACAATAGATTGTTGGAATTTATTTTCCAAAAAGGAGGTAGAGTTGTAATGTTATTACAAATTTCTAACCAGTTTTTAAAGGGCCAAACAACGCTGGGGCGCCTGGGTGGCTCAGTCGGTTAAACGTGTCACTCTTGATTTTGGCTCAGGTCATGATCTCACGGTTGGTGGGATTGAGCCCCATGTGGGGCTCTGTGCTGACAGTGTTGAGCCTGCTTGGGATTCTCTCTCTCTCTCCTTTTCTCTCTGCACTCCCCGCCCCCATCTCTCAAAACAAATAGATAAACAAAAAGGCCAAACAATGCTGAAAGGTAAAGTTGCAAGCACAGGAGGGAAAATATTAGAAAAATTGCATGCATACAAGCTTGAATGAGGGAAGGGCCGGGAGAGAGAGAAAGGGAGAGGGAGAGAGAGAATCTCAAGCAGGCTCTGCACTGTCAGTGCAGAGTCCCATGTGGGGTTTGATCCCACCACCTGTGAGTGCATGACCTGAGCCAAAGTCAAGAGTCAGATGCCTAATCAACTGAGCAACCCAGGCAACCCCAAAAAAGGGACATGTTCTTAATTTTAATTTTCTCCCATGTTTATTGCCTTTAGTACCAAGAATCAAAAGCCATAGGTTAGAGCCTTGAGGAAATTACAACCATCCTTAGTTCACAAGTTATTTCCAACTTGGAAAGGATGTAACTTTCTTTCTGATATCAAACAATATTTACTTTTCTTTTCCAAGTGTTATCTGCCAGCCTTCCATTCTAATAATAGGAAGACTTGAGAATTAGTTCACCATTATATAGATAGTATGAAAACAAGTAGGAATGGTTTTCGTGGCCAACACACCATTGAATTTATTTTATTTTCCTTTTTAATTATTAATTAATTATCAATTCTCAATTATTTAAAGTTTTTACTTAACATTTAAAAAAATTTATTTTTGAGAGACAGAGAATGAGCAGGGGAGGAGCAGAGAGAGAGGGAGACACAGAATCCCAAGCAGGCTTCAGGCTCTGAGTTGTCAGCACAGAGCCCAATGTGGGGCTCAAACCCACAAGACATGAGATCATGACCTGAGCTGAAGTCAGACGCTTAACTGACTGAGCCACCCACGCATCCCTGAATTTATTTTGTTTTCCTTGTGAATATTATGTGGAGTTTAGTTAATTCTCCATTGTCATCATCTTTATCATCTAAAGCAATCAAAATTAGAATTTTGATGGTAATGCCATCCAGCATTTAAACACTATCAATAATTTAAAAAATTGCTTTAGTGGCTTTCTGGGAGCTTAAGCCTTGAGCGAATAGTTATGGTTCCTTAAAATGGAATAAGTTTCAAGAAAGTATAGCCTATGTCTTTAGTATTGTCATTATTATATAAAAATTTTGTCACTTTTTATAACTTTAAATATTTCAGTTGCCTTTAAATTGCTTTGTCCTTAAACATACCAAAGTTTTGAGAGTTTACCCATAGTCTATACCTACAGAGGGATATTATTGGGAAGAATAACTTGTCCTGAATTTATGCCTGTGTTTTGATGACTTTAAGGTGACTTTGTGGGATTTTCCCTATTTTTTGCTATAATTTATTTGTTATAATGAGACAGGAAGTATCTCTCTGTTTTTGGATCATAAAATATTGAGGCCAAGGAAGCTCAAATATGACCAGAGTAGAGGAATGAAGAGGGAAACTGAAATAAGAATCTATATCTCTTGATGTTCACCTGGTCCAGTATCAGTAAGTATCAAGTTAAGTTGTCCCATTGAATTTATTTTAATCTGAGCAACCTAGAAGAGTCATATTTACTTCATTTGACTTACACCTTACCTATATATGTTTGTATTTTTACTGGAGCCTCTTGATGTCCCTTTGGTGCTGAGATACTTGGATCATGAGATACAATACAAATGACTTTTAGGAGTTGTCTAGTAACTAGGTTATGTTGGCGTTTGGTAGGGCTGTGTTAAAAGCATTCAGCCACGCTTGGGAGGGAAAAAAAATGGTTGTCCAGAGGAGGAGATCAATTCAGATTATAACTAATCTTGGTTTCAGACTAGTCTTGGTTTCAGACTCCAACATTGAGACTCTTTAGATGAATGCCACCTAAAAGCTCGTTAAGGTCCTGCTCACTTATATTGACTGGGACTCCAGTGCTGCTCACATGAGAACTTCCGCCATGCTGGGTGTGACACCTGCAGGTCAGCCTTCCTGCCTCTAATGGAGGAGTGCTAGACAGGCCAATCCCTCTGGCTTCCAAGAGGAGGCATTAGAAGACCAAGATGAGGGGCCCTTGGGTGGCTCAGTTGGTTAAGCACCAGACTTCAGCTCAGGTCATGATCTCACCATCCGTGAGTTCAAGCCCTGCGTCAGGCTCTGTGCTGACAGCTTAGAGACTGGAGCCTGCTTTGGATCCTGTGTCTCCCTCTCTCTCTCTGTCCCTTCCCCACTCACACTCCATCTCTCTCTCTCTCAAAAAAAAAAAAAAAAAAAAAAAAAAAAAAAAGAAAAGAAAAGAAAAGAAAAAATTAAAAACATAAGAAAATAAAAGTAAAGAAGACCAAGATGAAAAGGAGACATTGCTTCTCTCACCTCGCTTTTTAAGGACACTGGAGGATGCATGTGAGGTGGAAAGGCCAACTGCCCCTCTCACTGGTTGAATGGCTTTGGCAAGTGTGATTACCTTCCATGTCTCAGCTTCTTCTTATCAAATGGAGAGGTTTGGACTAGATGATTGTTAAGGCCTTTCAGTTTTGTGATTTGATGAGAGATGAGGGATAGGATTAGGGATTGAATTGTTGAGCTGGTCTCCCAATATGCCAGAAGTTTTCAGGGATATGTTGTTATCAAGCATACTGATTTAACTCTCAATTAACTCAGTAATTGTCCCTTTCTCTCCTTTGCACCATCAATATTTTCCTCTTGTGTGAATCATTACCATCATTAGACAAACCTGCTCTAATATCGACCAAACTTTAAAACTCCAAATTTGACCTCATATCCTCCTAAAGCTACCACCCTTTATTTTCTGGCTCCCTTTATAGCAAAGCTTATGGTCACTGTCCCTACTTCCTGTTTCCCATTCTCTTTTGAGCCCCACCTATCAGATTTTCATCTCCATCAGTCCCATGGAAACTTCTGCCAAAGTCAGCATTGACCACCATGTTACCACTTCTTAATGATCAACTCTTAAATCCTCATCTTACTTGACCTTTCAGCAGCATATGACAGAGATTGTCATTCCTTTTTTTCTTTTCCCCCTAGAAACCTCACTTGACTTCCAGGATACTACTCCTTTAGTTCTCCTTTTACTTTACTGCTTGTTCCTTTTGTCCTCTCTGCCAGTTCCTCCTTACCTGTCTGACTTCTAAAAGCCGGAGTGCCTCAAGGCTCAGTCCTTGGATTTTTTCATCTCTATTTGCACTCATTCCTTTAACAATCTCATCCATTACCATGACTTTGAGTATATACTTTATGCTAATGACTTCCTAATTTATATCTCCAGCCTGACTGCTCCTCTAAAGTCTAAATGTATATATTCCAACTTCCCACTTATGTTCTTCTCCACTTGAATGTCTAATGGACACCTCAATTTAACATGAACTCTTGTGTGCCTCCCCAGATTTGCTGCTCCTTTAGTGTTTTTCATCTTAGCAAATGACAAATCCATACTAACGGTTGGCTTATTCCAAAAACCTAGACGTCGTCTTTGATTCCTCTTTCTTTCATACTCCAGTCCGATCCATCAGGAAATATTGGTGGCTCTGCTTTAGAAACATCTCCAGAAGTTTTGCCTCTTCTCATCAACACCACCACCTTTGTCCACACTACTATCTCTCTCCTGGACATTGTTATAGTCTCCTAATTAGTCTTTGCTTCTACATTTGTCCCTTTTAACTTATTGTCCATATTGTATCCAATATGATCCTTCTAAAGTAAAATTCGAATTGTGTTACACATGTTCAAAACTCTGTAATGATTCCTCATGTTACTAAAGTAAAATCCATTGTTCTTAACATGACTCAGAAAGCTCTATATGAACAGGCCCTATTATTTTCTAATCTCATTTCCTACCCCTCTTTCTCTCACACACTCTTTTCTAGTCATACTTGCTATACCTGGAATTTACTAGGCACACTTCTACCTTGGGACCTTTGCACCTGCCCCAGATACCTCATATGGACTTCTACACTTCTTTTGAGTCTCAACATCATCTTATCAGAGACCCTTCCTAGCTGTCCCATATAAATTAACACCTTCCTTCATCTGTATCTTATTATTTATCTTGCTTTTTTCTTTTTGTAGCATTTTTCATCTCATATTTATGGATCTAAAGGAAGAAATGTTCTAAAGTTGGTTAATTTCAATGGCTCAGAATGGCTCAAGGACAAATCTCTTAGCATTTTGGTTTCTATCCTCAGGTTTATTCCCTCATGATTGATTATTGCTATTCTAAGAGTGTCATCCTCACACAACATTCAAAGACAGAAATAATTGGGATTCTTTCCTTTTAGACACTTCTTTTGAAGATCAGGATAAGCCTTTCCTACGTATCTCCAGAAAATTTACCCTCATGTCTTTTTGGCTACTATTGTCTTGCATATCCATTCCTAAAGCAATCACAAACAAGAAGAAAGGAACTGCCATGATTGATGTAAACTAATTCACTTCCTGGGATTTAGAGGGTTTTAGCATTCCCTAAAACTCTTAATTTTTTTTAAAGTTTATTCATTTTGAGAGAAAGAGAGAGAGAGCATGGACATGTGCATGAGCAGGAGGTGGGGAGAGAGAGAGAGAGAGAGAGAGAGGGAGAGAGAAAATCCCAAAGAAGCTCTGTGCTCTCAGCTTAGAGCCCTACATGGGGTCTCGATTCCCTGAACCATGAGATCATGACCTGATCTGAAATCAAGAGTCAGATACTTAACCGACTGAGGCACCCGGGCACACACCACCACCTTTTTAAAGTTTATTAACCATTTTTATACACAAATAAAAATCAGGGTTCTATTAGCAAGAAAGAAGTTGGGACAATGGCTGTTAGGTGGACATCTTAATAGTGTTTTCCACACTTGTGATCAATCAAAACTCCCATTTTGTTGGCCGTCTTCTATCTAAACAAGTTGCTCTCACATGTCTAGGCAGATGATCATTTGAATCAAGGCAGTTCCTTCCATTTATATCTATTGTATTTAATTATATTCACTTATAGGAAGTATTATCTATTGTCTATTGCCAAATAATGAACTGCTCTGAAACTTAGTGGCATAGAATAACTATTTATTTGCTCACTATTCTGCATTTGGTCTGGGCTTACCTGTATGAATCTTTTGCTGGTATCACTTCTGTAATCTTTTGGTAAGCAGCTGGGGGTTGGGCCTCTCTCTCTCGCCATGTGATCTTTTACCTTTATGGAGATGAGATCAGGCTTCGTCACATGGTAATCGACAGTGTGTCAAAAAGGGCAAGCCCAAAGTGCAAATACTGATCAAGTTTCTGCTGGTGTCACATGTGCTGATGTCCCATTGAGCAGACCAAGTCACATAAGTCCAGAATCTATGTGAGAGGACACTACACATGAGCATGGATACCAGCAGGTTTGATTAAATGGGGATGATTATGTAACAGTTTACCACAGGAGGAAACTTGAAAAGAAAAGTTACTGGAAGAATTATGGAAAATCAAAAAGCTGTTCGTTTTGGAATGCTACACAACTTCTCCAAGATGTGACTGAGTGAGATATTTAAAAAAAAAACAAAACAAAACAAACAAAAATCAAGTTGGCAGGATAAAACTTTTACTATGTACAATTTGTTATATATTTTAAAAATTAATAAGTTAATTATCTAAAACTGAATTCAAGTATGGATGAAGGCAACAGAATCAGGTACAGGAAAGAAATGAAACATATTCCTAAATGTTTTTCTTGTGCAAAGTAACAAAGCTTTGTCCTGATTTATTCTCTATTGATCTTATTTTACCCAGCATCACTGGGTTGTAGAAACAAAAGTCAAGTTGTTATTTAAAAAGAACCAGAAACTTGTCTTCAACCTGTCAACTTAATTACTTGGCTACGTATCCTAAAAACACATGTCCTTCCTCCTCTGGGGTAAGAATGGAGTAAGTAGCTTCTAATTACTGCTCATTTGTTAAACCACTCTTTTTTTTGTGGCTAGTTGGCACTGAAATGTCTGTTAAGTCATCAGAGAAGAGAACACAGTTTGCTGAATTATATTTTTCCTTATGAAGTCTTGAATCCAGATACTGTCCCAGTAGTATCTGGATTCTCTCCCCAATGCTTGCAATCATGCTAATCCACAAATCATTCCATCTTTCTCTGTTGTTCAGTTGTAAAGAATTCTAACAGCATCTTACTTTTCTTCCCTTTTCTTCCTTTTCCTCTCTCCTGCCCCTGTATTACCTCTTTCTCTCTACCCAGTTCTTTTTTATTATTCCTTTCTCTCAACTCCGCTATCGACATGACTTAAAATTAAGCAGCTGAAATTAAATAAAGTCCTCTGTTGTCACCACCAGTGCTAAAATTGAAGACCATATTGTTATGGCCTTTGGTTTGATCTTGGAAACCAGTAAGAGTGTCTCCTTCATGTTTAGTGATGGGAACCTCTTTTTTCTTCCTGCACTTAACACAGTTTTGCATTTGTTACTTTTCCCTGAGAAGAATAAAATATGTCACATAGTTGTTTAATATTAGGAATACTAAGTTCATCAGTTATGAAAAATAAGAAACTGAAGAAGATAGATGCTATGTGAATAATTTAATGCATTTTTATTAAGAGCTACCCTACTAAAATATACTTAAACCTTGGGTCAACTGATAATGTCTACAACTTAGACCACAGACCACAAATCCATGAACACACAGCAGTGTTGTACTGGATTCAAAGAATGTCTTTCTTTCTTTCTTTCTTCCTTTCTTTCTTTCTTTTACATAATTTATTGTCAAGTTAGCTAACATATAGTGTATACAGTGTACTCTTGGCTTCGGGAGTAGATTCCCATGATTCATCACTTACATACAACACCCAGTGCTCATCCCAATGCACATCACCCATTTTCCCCACTCCCTGCCTCCCCTCAGTTTGTTCTCTGTATTTAAGAGTCTCTTATGGTTTGCCTCCCTCTCTCTCTGTAATTGTTTTTTTTCCCTTCACTTCCACCCTGGTCTTCTGTTTTGTTTCTCAATATGAATGAAATCATATGATATTTGTCGTTCTTTGACTGACTTATTTCACTTAGCATAATACTCTCCAGTTCCATCCATGTTGTTGCAAATGGCAAGATTTCATTCTTTTTCATCACTGAGTAGTATTCCATTGTATATGTAAACCACATCTTCTTTGTCCATTCATCAGTTGATGGACATTCAGGCTCTTTCCATAATTTGGCTATTGTTGAAAGTGCTGCTATAAACATTGGGGTACATGTGCCCCTATGACTCAGCACTCCTGTATCCTTTGGATAGATTCCTAGTAGTGCTATTGCTGGGTCATAGGGTAATTCTATTTTTAATTTTTTGAGGACCCTCTTTACTGTTTTCCAGAGTGGCTATACCAGTTTACATTCCCACCAACAGTGCAAGAAGGTTACCCTTTCTACACATCCTTGCCAACATCTGTTGTTTCCTGAGTTGTTAATTTTAGCCACTCTGGCTGGTGTGAGGTGGTATATCAATGTAGTTTTATCTGCTTTGTTATTTTTATTTATTTTTTAATTTTTAAAAATGTTTTATTTATTCTTGAGAGAGAGAGACAGATAGAGCATGAGTGGGGGAGGGGCAGAGAGAGAGAGGGACACAGAATCTGAAGCAGGCTCCAGGCCCTGAGCTGTCAGCACAGAGCCCGACACAAGGCTCAAACTCATGAACTGTGAATTCATGACCTGAGCCCAAGTTGGACATTCAACCGACTGAGCCACCCAGGTGCTCCTCAGTGTAGTTTTGATTTGTATTTACCTGATGATGAGCGATGTTGAACATCTTTTCATGTATGTGTTAGCCATTTGGATGTCTTCTTTGGAAAAGTGCCTATTCATGTTTACTTCCCGTTTCTTCACTGGATTATTTGTTTGGTAAGTTATTTATAGATTTTTGATAATAACGCTTTATCTGATGTCATTTGCAAGGACATCTTTATTTATTTATTTTTAAATATTTATTCATTATTTTTGAGAGAGAGAGAGACAGACAGTGTGAGCAGGGAGGGGCAGAGAGAGAGGAAGACACAGAATTTGAAGAAGGCTCCAGGCTCTGAGCTGTCAGCACAGAGACCAATGTGGGGCTTGAGCTCATGGACCGTGAGATCATGACCTGAGCCAAAGTCAGACACTTAACTGATTGAGCCACCCAGGCGCCCCCCAAGGACATCTTTATTAAAAAAAAAAAAAAATCAGGGCTCCTAGGTGGCTCATTTGGTTAAGCATCCACTTTGGCTCAGGTCATGATCTTGTAGTTCATGAGTTTGAGCTACAAATGGGCTTTCTGCTGTCAGCTCAGAGCCTGCTTCAAATCCTCTGTCCCCCTCTCTGTCTTCCCCTCCCCTGCTCGTGCTTTCACTCTCTCAAAATAAATAAATACAAATAAAAATTAAATTAAATGGTAGTTTTCAGGAGAATGGTTCCTGTTTTAGTAATAACTTGAAATTTTGTTTTAATTCTCCAAGTGTTTTAGATAAAATAAAATTGGTGGTATCTCAATTTAAAAGGTTTATTTGTGTATAAACCTCCCCAATATAAAAATTAACATAAATTGTAAGGAAATCTAAAAAGTCAATTTATTGATAACATACAAACAAAGCCAAAGCCCAAGAGGAAACAAAGCAATATCTTCCATCTGTTAGTAGTACTACTTAGGAATTGCTTTTAGCTGTGAGTAATAAGACCCTCATACTCAAAATAGCAGTCCAAAGACACCAGGTTTATTTTTACCTGAAAGAAGTCTAGACATAGGTAAGCCAGGGTTGGTGTGGTGGTTCCATGAAGTCATCTGGTATCCTGCTTCCTTGTATCTTTCTGTTTTCGCATCCTCAGCCCACGGCTTCCATATACAGGAAGTGTTTCATGGACCAAGATGGCTTCTGTAGTACCAGCCATTGTGTCTGCATTCAGACATGATAAAAAGCAAAAGGGGCCTAAGTTGTCTTCTTAGCTTCAGAAAACATTCTGCTTAAATCATATTAACCAGAACTTACCCAACCACATCTAGTTACAAAGAGGCTGGAACACACAGTCTTTGTTCCAGAGCATTGTAAACAGCTGTAATGTAATGTAGTCAGGGTTCTGTTAGAGAATTGGGAGAATGGATAGGCGGGAAGTAAACAGAAGACTTTGCTACAGTGACTGAGGCAATGTGGAGAAATTATATCATGGTTTGTTTGTTTTTGTTTTTGTTTTTGTTTTTTTGCCACAAGAATCTATGAAGACCCTTCAACTGACCACTTTATACCTTCAACTATTAACTCCCTACCTTGTGGCTTTATCTTTCGCCTGTTTGTAAGTCAGAAGCTCACTTTCTCATGTTTCTTTTTGCATCCAGGACATAGCAATGTGGCTTATGCTTTAAATCAGATGCTACAACTCAAGACTTTGATTTGGAATTAAGTAATATGAAAAAACAAATGCCTGTGTGGAATTCATTTTTATGATGGTAGTAGCAGAGATATCAAATTTCCTGAGCAGTGGCAGAGGTCCATGCTCAGAGTTGGCAATGCAATCAGTGGAGTCTGTGTCCTGTGCGGTGGCTGTGGTATCTCCAGGGGAGCCACCTGTGGTCTAGTGTAGGCAGTTTTCTGGAAGGGTGTGTAGCCTCCAAGTCAGTCTTTCTGCCATTTGCTTAGAATCAGAACCACCTAATATCTTTTTCTGATTCAACCTTTAAAAGAGGGTTTCTGATGTTAGTACCTGGATTAGTTTGCTATGGTGCCTTAACAAAGTACCACAAACTAGATGCTTAAGCAACAGAAATGTATTGCCTCACAAAGTGTTGGCAGAGTTGGTTTCTTCTGAACAACCTTGGATCTAAGGAAGGATCCATTGTAGGCCTCTCCTTGGCTTGTAGATGGCCATCCTCATGTTCATGTTTTCCCTACATTCATATCTATGTCCAAATTTCCTCTTCTTGTAACGATGCCAGTCATATTGGGTTAGGGCCCATCCTAATGACCTCATTTTAACTTGATTACCTCTTTGGTAGGGAAGTCTCTATCTCTAAATAAGGTCACATTCTGAGGTACTTGGGATTAAGATTTCAACATATGAATTTGGGAGGTATACAATTCAACCCATAATACATAAGAATTGCCACTGATGCACAAGTGTCTTGGGACATCAAATTAGGGGTGCAGTATCTCAAACTCAGTAGTAATGCAGAGGACTTACCCTGTCCCCACTGCCTTCTATCTTTCCTTTTGGTTTCAAAAACAGAAATGCAAGACTGCAAGGGTAAAAAATGAATGTAGAATAACCTCCACCACTGATTTTTTAAAAAGAAGGTATTTGTCAGGAGTCCTGATGCATAGGGGCACTTGTACCTCAATGTTTATAGCAGCACTTTCAACAACAGCCAAATTATGGAAAGAGCCTAAATGTCCATCAACTGATGAATGGATAAAGAAATTGGAATTTCTTGGCTATTGGAATACTACTTGGCAATGAGAAACAATGAAATATGGCCTTTTGTAGCAACGTGGATGGACTGGAGAGTGTTATGCTAAGTGAAATAAGTCATATGGAGAAAGACAGATACTGTATGTTTTCACTCTTATTTGGAACCTGAGAAACTTAACAGAAGACTGTGGGGGAGGGGAAGGAAAAAAAAGTTAGAGAGTGAGAGAGCCAAACCATAAGAGACTCTTAAAAACTGAGAATAGGGGCGCCTGGGTGGCTCAGTCGGTTGGGCGTCCGACTTCGGTTCAGGTCGTAATCTCACGGTCCGGGAATTCGAGCCCCGCGTCGGGCTCTGTGCTGTCAGTTCAGAGCCTGGAGCCTGCTTCAGATTCTGTGTCTCCCTCTCTCTCTGCCCCTCCCCCACTCACGATCTGTCTCTATCAAAAAAATGAATAAACGTTAAAAAAATTTTATTAAAAAAAAACAACTGAGAATAAACTGAGGGTTGATGAGGGGTGGGAGGGGAGGGTGGGTGATGGGCACTGAGGAGGGCACCTGTTGGGATGAGCACTGGGTGTTGTATGGAAACCAATTTAACAATAATTTTATATAAAAAAAGAAATAAAAAAGGAAGGTATTTATATAAATAAAATGAATTTAAGCTTTTTATACTTGACTTAAGCACAGACCACATTTGGTGGTTTCTGTTCCAATTAAGAAGAGGAAGAAGAGTTTTATTCAATGCCACAGGATTCATAGTTTTGATTGTGACAGCTTTGGACCTACCTGTGGGTTCCTTGGGCCTGTTGGGGCATCCCTATGGATGTAAGAATTCCAGATGGCCTTTTAGATTGAAGACTCTACAGCTCAGCACATTCTCTCTGACTCATCTCTGCTATAACTTCTTAAAAGATCATGGAACCAAAGAACCTATTTTTTTCCCCACAGATTTCAGTGGAATATTGTCAAGGTATACATACCCACCACCTGCTCCAGATCTCTTCTCTCCTACTGTATTTTTAAAAAATCCTCTTTTTAAATAACATTTTATTTTGGAAGTTTTCCAACACATAGAAAATAGAGAGAAGAGTATAATTAACCTCCATGTACCAGTCACTTGAATTAAACAATTATCAGTTTATGGCCAATTTTATTTCACCTATATCCAGTGGCTCTCAATTGGGGGTGATTTTGCCCCCCTAAAGAATTTGACAATATCAGCTGTCATAGTTAGAGGAGGGATACTACCGGTACCTAGTGGATAGAGCCCAGGGATGCTGCTAAATATCTTGTAATGCACAGGACGTCTCCCACAACAAAGACTCATCCAGTCCAAAATGTCAATAGTGCTTAATAGTGCAGTGTACCCACTGCATCCCATCTTAGAATCATTTTAAGTACATCTCAGACTTCACATTTAATCTGTAAATATTTTAGCATGTACCTTTGAAAAATATGGATATAAAAATAAACATACTACAATTATTCCACTCAAAATTAATATTAATTCTTAGTATCCTTAAATATATAGTCATAGATATTTCTTAAATATCTAGTTCTAGAGATAATCAAGGAGGAATCTGCAATGTCTTTTACGGCTTAGTCTCAAAAATCACACACTGTCACTTCTGCTATACTCTATTTGTTACAAACAGCTCCCTAAATGTGACCCACACCCAGGTTCAAAGAATCTGTGGACATATTTTAAAACCACCACATCTTTTAAGTCTCTTTGAATATTCTGGTTCCTCCTCCTTCTCTTCCCTGAACTTGCAACCTATTTGTTAGGTATAAAAACAGGTCATTTGTTCAGTAGAGGGTTCCACAGATATTTACTGTGTCATTCATTCATTCATTCGTTCTGGTTGTATGCCTATGGATTGTTTATCAAGTTCGTCTGTCCTATTTCCTATTATCAGAGCAACAGATTCAGGTTTAATTTTGTTTGCTTGCTTGTTTTGGCACAACTATTTCATAGGCAGTGCTGCATACTTCATTCAGAGGCACAAAATATGTAGTTGACTTGCTCTTTGGGATGCTACCTATCAATGATGATTATTACCTGTATCGATTATTTCACTAAGTGCCGCCAAACAATAACATTTGTATTTTTAAACTCCTTCTTCGTTTATTAGCTGGATTATGTCTATCAAGCAAGGCTTGCCTCATCAATTATTTGTTGCCCTGAGGTACACACAAGTGTATCTTGTGTGACTAAGTGGCTTCTGGTGTCAAGAAGTCCTGCTTCATTTACTATGTGATGTACAATTTCCAGCCTTGGGATACATAGTGCCTTATAGGGCCCAGAGAGTGGTAGCATAAGTATTATCATAAAAATATTAATAACTATTATTAATAACTAACCACTAATATTAATAACTAAGAATTATTAATTATTACTGAGTGCATTTCTGAATATATCCCATCCCTAAGTGCTATGTCAAGCACTTTGCATCAACATCTCATAATTTCCTCAACAACTCTGTGATGTAGGTCTTCTTTTTTTTTCTTTTTTTAAAAAAAAATTTTTTTTTTTTAACGTTTATTTATTTTTGAGACAGAGCATGAACGGGGGAGGGTCAGAGAGAGGGAGACACAGAATCTGAAACAGGCTCCAGGCTCTGAGCTGTCAGCACAGAGCCCGACGCGGGGCTTGAACTCACGGACTGTGAGATCATGACCTGAGCCGAAGTCGGCCGCTTAACCGACTGAGCCACCCAGGCGCCCCGATGTAGGTCTTCTTATTCCGCATTTTTACAGATGAGGATATTGAAGAATAAAAATGTTACCCTTGTTCAAGGTCATATGGCCAATAAGTCTCAGAGGCAAGATATGAATCCAGGTGGTCTGACTCCAGGGCCCACTCTCAACCACTGGGACATTCCATGATCACTTAATGATCCTCATAGAGGACAACAGAGACGTTAAACCTTCTGAATGCAGCGTGGTCAAGTGAAAATGGCCTGGGCTTTGAATTCAGATGTGGGAAGAGGGGCTTCTGGATGGCTCAATTGGTTAAGCATCCGGCTTGGGCTCAGGTCATGGTCTCATGGTTCATGGGTTTGAGCCCCACATCAGGCTCTGCACTGACAGTGTGGAGGCTGCTTGGGATTCTCTGTCTCTCTGCCCCTCCCCCACTTGAGCTTTTTCTCTCTCTCTCTCTCTCAAAATTAAATAAACAACAAAAAAAAGAAGG
Organism: Panthera tigris; assembly: GCF_018350195.1. NCBI lineage: Eukaryota > Metazoa > Chordata > Mammalia > Carnivora > Felidae > Panthera > Panthera tigris. The sequence goes on from NC_056664.1 coordinate 89,054,320, forward strand.
GCGTGGGAAGAATTTTATATCTATTATTTATCATGGGACCCTAAGCAAGCATCTTAACTTCTGAACATTTCTCATTGTAAAAGGTAATGAAATCTACTTCGTAGTGTCATTATGATGATCAAACCTAACAATCTGTTTTGTGTTGGGTATTTAAAAAATGATAACAAATGTATGCTGCTCAAAAATTAAAAGACAAATCACCCAATTAAAAACTGGGCAAAGAATTTGAATAAATAGTTCTCCAAAGAAGATATACAAATGGCAAGATGCACATAAAAGGATGCTTGAGCAGTATTCAGTTAGTCCTTAGGGAAATGCAAATCAAAACTACAATGAGGTACCACTTCACCCCTGCCAGTCTGGACATAATTTAAAAAGACAAATAATGAAACATGTTGAAGGATATGGAGGAACTAGAACATGCATGTGCTGCTGGTAGGACTGTAAAATTGTGCAGCTGCTTTGGAAAACGGTTTGATAGTTACTCAAAAAAATTAAACATAGAATTATATGATCCAGCAATCCCACTCATAGGTATATATGCAAAAGAACTAAAACATATACACACAAAAACTTGTATGCAAATATTCATAATGGCATTATACATAGTAGCAAAGAAGAAGGAACAACCCAAAGGCCTATCTACTGATGAATGGGTAAGTAAAATGTGATGTATCTCTACCATAGAATATTATTCATCCATGAAAAGGAACATACTGGTACATGCTATAACATGGCTGAACCTTAAAAAATTATGCTAAGAAAGAATCCAGTCATAATAGACCACATACTGTGTGGCTCCTTTTTTATGAAATGTGCAAAATAAGCAAACCTTTGCAGACAGAAAGTACATTGGGGGTTGCTTAGACCTGGAAAGTTTGGGAACAAATGGAGAGTGATAGCTAATGGTTATGGGCTTTCTTTTGGGGAGAAGGGATGAAAATGCTCTAAGATTGGATTGTGTTGATTGTTGTACAACCCTGTGAATATAACTTAAAGAAACTGAACTGTACCTTTTAAATGATTGAATTGTATGGTATATGAATTATATTTCAATAAACCTGATTAAGAAAGAAAAATAGTGTGCATGTGCATAAAGATTCATCTTTTGTAATCTTACCTAATTTTTATGTTTTGATTATGCATGTATTTGAAAGGCTATCTGAATAGAAAAGTGAATTCCTACTATAAAATGAAGATATATAAAATTCAAACATACTTTCAGGAAACTATAATGTATCATCATTTAGTTATGGACATGAATAACATGAGTGATGGCATCGCATTTTTAAAAGTTTTATTTATTTATTTATTTAGAGAGATGGGGAGGGAGAGAGAGAGAGAGAGCGTTTGTGCACGCATACCAGCAGGTAAGGGAGAAACAGAGAGAGAGGGAGAGAGAGAATTCCAAGCAGGTTCTGCACTGTCAGCATGGAGCCCCCGGAGGAGCCCTATCTCACTAACCGTGAGATCATGACCTGAGCTGAAATCAAGAGCTGGACACTCAACCGACTAAGCCACCCAGGTGCCCTGGCATTGGATTTTAAATCAGATAAATACATAATTGGTGGTGATATTAGGTGAATACACGGTATACTACTAGTGAACTTAACTGTTATTCAGAGATGTTGGTTATGAATCTGAATTTGGTTTTAGTTCTGACATAAGCTGGATATTTTTATTGTTTCCTATTGCTATCATAATGACCATACAATGAATTTCCTTTGCTCACAGGTTGTCTTAGGGGCAATAAAGGTACCTGCCAGGACAGCTTCCTCCCATTATGTACCACCTTCCGCAAGAGTTGAAAACTGGGTCATTGGTTGAAGGAAAATTCTGTGCCTCCTAAACACAGATTTAAAAACTCTTTCTTCACGAGGTGGAACAGGCTGAAGAGGAAGGTTTTTAGGTCTGTTGAGGAACTGAAAGAGAGAAAAAATGTTTGGCTCATCACTGTCTCTCTGTCACGTGATCATCTTCTCTGCCCAGAACCTCCTTTGTAGAAGTTGGAGAGCCTATCTTCCCACCGGGGCTCAGGTAGGCGGGTGGGGACCTGGATTGGGTGGTGTCAACAGGTATCACTAGAGATAACTGGATTTGGGAGCCTAACTCTGAGTAGAGATCTAGTACGAAAGCCACTATTATGCTTTCTTCAGATCCACACATCACCTTCCTTTTCTTTTTTTCCTCTTTTTCCTTTGCCCCATGCATGTTTTTAAAGTGAATTAAATCTCCAAAGTAACTTTATTTTTTAAATGTTTTTATTTATTTTTGCGACAGAGAGAGACAGAACATGGGCAGGGGAGGGCCAGAGAGAGAGGGAGACACAGAATCGGAAGCAGGCTCCAGGCTCTGAGCTGTCAGCACAGAGCCCGATGCAGGGCGCGAACCCACAGACTGTGAGATCATGACCTGAGCCGAAGTCGGACGCCCAACCGACAAGCCACCCAGGCGCCCCATAAATCTCCAAAGTAACTTTAATTGGAAATTCATTCTTATGTTATCAAATCCAAAACAACAGCAAAAGGTATGCAGTAAAAATTCTCTGCCCATCCCAAGCTTAGACACCGGGAGTCTCTCACCCCTCCAGGGAACCAATGTTTCCAGGTGTATTTCAACAAATTAAGAGATAAACAAGGAAACCTAGATAATTCTGGAAATATCTGTTCTCTCCCTCACCGTTCTTTTGTTCAGTATTCATCTGTCATTTCTGGCTTCTCTGCTCTCAGGGGCTGAAAGAAGTTGTCACTGCTCTCTGTGTAGACAATTGTCTCAGCCTGAGCTCCAGGCTAATTTCTAGCTTCTATAAGGCCTTGTAGCTTCAGCTCAGAAAGCCAACAGCCACTTCATAGTGAAGATTTACAAGAGACCATATATCTACATACACAGTCTGAACTTAGGTGAATACTTATCATTCTGCTTGTGTTTTATCATAGGGGGTATATATTTCACATACACTTTCACACATCAGGAAATATTTTCATTGACTGATTTGAGTGTGACGTTCTCTTTAACATAAAAACAACCCCATACTTTTGTTTCTTTTGACTTCTTTTTTTTTCTAATTCAAATACCAAATTGTTCTCGTGATTGCCCCAAGAGAGGGTATGTTCTTTAGGGGTGGGGATGGGAGGCAGAGATAAAGAGGAAGAAAGCCAAACTCTTCAAGAAGGGGGGGGGGGGGGGAGGAAAGAAAAAAAAAAAAACACCCGTCTGGGAATCTCAAGAACATCTTTATTTCGCCTTTTAACACCCCGCCTTTCTGATTAAAGAGTTCAGACCAGCTCCCCCGCCTCCGTTCAATTATCCCCCAGCATCTTTTCTCAGAAGCTGTCACCACCACTTGCTGAACCACAGCCCCAACGTGAGCCATTAGCCCGGTTCTGTTCCGTTTTGCTTTTCTTTCCTCAGTTTCTCCCTGCAAGCTTTATAAATCTCCCCTGGAGGAGGAGTGTCCAAGCGGGTGGAAGTCTGAGCACAATGCAACCTGAGAATTTCTGTCACTCTCTGCATATGCTCCTAAGTGCTTTAATCCCAATTAGGGGCGGCTGACACACGGTCCTATTCATTCCCATCAGCTCTTGAATACATTTGCCTAGAAATGAACTTCACAAATAGAGGCTCTCCTAAATGTGCCCAACAGCAAGGAAAATCGAATTGAGTGCGGGCTCATTCGGCAGCGGCCGGCAGAGGAGCGTTGAATGTGGAGGTGCCCCGAGACATTGCAATTCAGCAACACGCTCGCTGACTTTTCTTTGCACCATGTCAACCGAAAGAACCAAGAAATAAGTTGGGGGAACTCCGGTTAAAAGGCAACTTGAGAGGCACTCTGAATACTTTTATTGAGCCGCTTCCAATGAGGGACTTAAAAAACAACAAAAAAGGCACCACAAAACCCACCAGCAGCGTCCGGGCTGCGTCCTGGCCGCACGTTTGGAGCCTACCGGCCGCGGCGCACCCACCGGCCTAGCAATTAAGGGGAAAATGGCCCCGTCGCCTGCGTGTCATCTGGTGGCGTTCCCAGAGCCCGTCGCCGCCGCCCTATTCAGACCCGGCCTTAATGTCCCACCCGCGCCTCGGGGGCCGCGCAGCTGGTCCGCGCTGACCCGCCGTCCTGGCCGGGGCGGACACCCTCGGGGGGCGCGGCCCTGGTCACCTCAGGCCCCAACTCCGCCGAGTCTCGCTCCCTCCCCTGCGTCTTCGCCAGCGATCCCTGACCTCGCGCAGCTCCCTCCATCCTGGGGTTCGATACTCTGCCGGGGTTGGAGGGGGGTGGGGTTGGTGACTCCTCAAACACGCGGGTCCTCAAGACAGAGGGTCTCCGGATGCAGCCAACTCGGCCCTCCCCACCCCCCTCGTCCCCCGGGGACCCGAAGCCCAAGGGCTCTGCGCCCCGGCGACCCGCAGCTCTGCAGAAGGATATTCCGGAAGGAGCCGCTCAACTCGGCACCTACGGCCCGCGGGGCCCCTTTTTCTAGGCGGAGCCCAGCCGGGTCACACGTGCTCGGCGCCGGCAGCATTTCCAGCCCGGCACTCGGACGCTGCGCTGCGCGCGCGGGGACCGCCCCCCTAACGCTGCCGGGTCTGGAGCAGCGCCGGGAGCGGAGTTACTAGGTCTCCGCAGCCAGCAGCTCCGGCTGGCTCGCAGCACCCAGGCCTCGTTAGGGGCAACCTGTTACGGGGCGGGAGTGGTGCCCGTGCAGTTCCGCGGTGGGGAGCGAGCAGGGCCGCCCCCAAACCCGCCTCGCCCCGCACCTCGGTACAGGGGGGATTTCTCCTTAACGGGGCCCCTGGACGCCCATTTTAAGTCCATAAAAAAGCCGAGTGGAATGTTTTGATTGAGTCTCAACATTGTCTTTGAATAAGGCTGAGACCATGTAATTAATGTGTCTTTTTAATAAGGGACAATACGGCCGTTCAAGCTATTTAATTTCATTTAATTTTCCATCCCATTTGCTGCACAGCCCGCTTTTACTTTTAACACCCAGCCTTTCACGGCCCATCTTGCTCCACTGGGCACATTAGATTGGTTTCACCCTTGCTTTTTAGGGGAGAAAAAATAAAAGAAAATGTGTTCCTTTCCTCCTTTGTGGACAATTTATTTCACTTGGGGAACTTCAACTCTGAGCCACAGGACAGAATAAAACTCGGCGAGCTGGTGTGAATGCCTCTGGCGCAGTCCCTTTCTTCTCGAGGGGCTGGGAACCAGCCACAATTGGCTATATTAATAAATAACTTTCCTCACAGTCGGCCTTTACATGGTCCTATTGATAAAATTGTTCGCGTGTCGTTCACGCTTTTTCACTCATTAAGGAGGGCCGGGGAGGAGCCCCGAACCCAGGCCCGGAGCTCGCCCCTTCCCGCTCATGGTGCTGGTAATTTAAACTGGGTGTCATCCCGGAGTCGCCAGGCCAGAGGTTAGAGGGACATGTTCATGGCTTAAATTTATTGCCCTCGACTTCGGAGCGGCTTCCTCTCCTCCTCCCCTCCCCCGGCTTTTGCCATTCATGGGCCGCCTGATCAAAGGCTCCCTCTCCCTCGCCGGCAGCCTTCGAAGCCCTAAGAGGGGCAATTGGAGGATTAAGAGGAAAGATCGGTGGTAGCTCCCTCAGGAAGTGGTTCTGGTCACGGCGTGGCTGCACGGCCAGAGGGGCCGCAGCGTGCGGCCGTGAGGACCTGCCAGGTGTCTGTCTCTGTTCTCCGCCTCAGCAGCCGCGCCTACACAGGCTTTGGAGTTAGCCCTGAGATCCGCCGTCCATGTGTCGCCGCACCGTTTGACTCGAGATGCTTAGACCTGAGACCCTTGACCGGGCCTGGATCCCCCGTTATCCTATAACCTCGAGTTTTGGAGCGCCATTCGCTCTACCCACAGATCACTGCTGTTACCTTTCGTAACACACCCCAATGAACTGCGGAGTGGAAGCTGAGTACATCATCATTCCCATGTTATGGATTAGAAGAATGAGGTTCTGAAGTGGTTCACCGAAGTCTCCCTGAGTCTTGAATGCCAGAGCACAGACTGAAGGACCCCAAGTTTCCTGACAGCGTCCAGTACGGCCAACGCAGGTCTCCGTCGAGGGCTGCTACGGGGCTTTCTTGAGGGCCTGGTGGGACAAACCGCTGAGTTACAGGTGTCGCCACCTTGCGTCGGGCCGCCGTTGTTAACCACAGTCACCTCTGCCAGGGACCTCAGAACCACACCTTCCGCGGGCAGAGACGGGTGGAGAATTCGGTGTAGTGGCTGTTGGGAGTCCTCCGCTCGAGTGTACGGTGTTTGGGCTTCCAACACAGGCCGGAAAACCACCGCCTCTCGGGCCTCTCCTGGAATACCGCGATGGCCCGCATTCTGGTCCATAGGATTTGGGGAGCGGCGCCCATGATGGGCAGCGCGTGGCAGGCGCAGGCAGAATTGTCACAAACATCTGAGGGGCTCAGTCACTCCGCTATGTTATGAAAAGAACTGTCTCCGCACAAATCAGAGACTTCCCTTAAAAAAAAAAAAAAGAAAAAGAAAAAGAAAAAAGACTGAGGAGCACTCTGGTACTCTGGTTTAACATTCCGGAGCACGCGCGTTCTCCTAGTTCGTGAGTTGGACTAAAGGCAGGTGTTGCTAATGCCCGCCTCATCCTCTTTCCCGCAACCTTTGATAGACTGCCTCTTTTTTTTTTTTTTTTTCTTTTTAAAGTTAGCCCCAAGGATTCCCTCCCGTTTTAAAATGTAAAAGCAAATCCGGGCTTGAGTCGGTCGGTTGGCATGTGAGGGGGACCTGATAAGAAAGACCCAGTCTTGAGCATCCCTCTTCAACCCTCTGGTGAGGACAAGGCACAGGATTGACGGCAAAGCCAGGGCCCCGAGGCCGCTTCCCTTTCCTAGAGAAAGTGCGGGTCCGGGGTGCACCCGAGGACGGTGGTGTACAACTTCCTACGTCTACCAAAACTAGTCGGGACGCTTCATATTTCGGGGCGAAACTGGACAGAAGGAACGAAAAAGCGGTTCTAAATAGACGACTGGCCTGGACCCAATCCCCTGAAATGGTAATATGGTCGTTATTTAAAAAGTGTAGGTATTTTCTGGTGTTTTCCCATCAAGTACCTGCCTAATTTCTGTATGGCACACGCCAGAAATCAATAGAAGTTAACAAGTCCTCCAAACAGTCCCCATCTCTTTGTTTAATCTCCTTTACAATAAAGCCAAGGGGAGAGAATTAAAAATCTTTGAAGTAGACCAAGGCTCAAAGGAATCAGCCAAGTAGACTTAAAGTAGTCACTTATTTCCCAAAACTGGTTTGTCGGCGAACAATAAAAGGAAGTAAAATTTATGGAGAAATTATACAGTGGATTTGTCACTTAAAATATCGTAACTGTCTCGAGGACAATACCCCATGCTGAGGATTAATGGTCCCGCCGGACCTTTGATTCACCAGCGCCTTTTCTTCGCCCTTGACAAATTGGATTTTTAGGAATGGGAAGGTCGCCTGGACCATTGTGCGCCAGCCATTCAGAGGCCTCGATTATGCAGAGGGCTGAGGGAACTACTCCATGTGACCCTCTCGGGTGGGACTCTGCAGCTGCTGCGCAGAGCAACTCTCTCACCAAACTCCGCGCCCTTGCGCTCGCGGTGCCAAAAGGCGCCCGCCCTGATTGAAAAGGCGCAGTGCATGCCCGCCCGCGTCACTGCGCGGGCGGAGGACGCACGTCGGGGTGCGGCTCTCTGGCTCGAGCGCCGCTCGGGCTCTGTCACCCGAGCCCTGTGCTGCACCCAGCGCGCCCACGCGCCTGCCTGGCGGCGGCGGCGGCGGCAGCAATGCACGGAACAGCCCGCGCTCCGGCCACGAGCGTGAGCGCCGACTGCTGCATCCCGGCCGGTCTGCGCCTGGGGCCCGTGCCTGGAACCTTCAAGCTGGGCAAGTACCTGTCAGACCGCAGGGAACCCGGGCCCAAGAAAAAGGTATTAGCCATTCCGACCTCCGCCTCCAGCCATTCGCCTCCCTTTGCCCTGGCCCCGGCAGTGGTAGATAGGGCAAGCGGAAGAAAGGGGCGATTGAGTCGTTACCTGCCAACGCTGCCAGGTGGCCCGGGGACTCCAGTAACTCCTCGCAAGTCGCATTAACTGAGAGCTGGACGTGGGCCGAGCTTTGGGGAAAGGACGTGGCTGAGAGGGGACAGCGCCGGGGCGGGGTGCATGGGGCTGTTTACGTGAGGGGACCACTCAGAATCCGCGGTTTCCCTGAAGCTCCCGAGTCTCGTTCGGAGAGGCGTGTGTGTGTTGAGGGGGGGGGAGCCGGGTCTCCCCGCAAATGCGCCCTTTCTCTGTTACACAGCGCGCAGGGCGTTGAAGACTTTTCTTACCTTCTTCCCTTCAACGCGCTAATTTAAGGCTTAAATTCGCCTTAAAATAATTTAATCTCATGTGCTCCGAAAAAAACAATCTTTCGGAAACTCTCAGTTCTTAGCACGTACCCCCATCCCCACCCCCGCGGATGTCTGCTGGGGTTTGGGGTAGATGGAGGGCGAGTGATCCAGGTAGTGGCTCCCCCTGGGGCCCCGACTGAGGGCGAGGAGTGCCCACCCGCCTGGGGCACCGGGTCCGCGCGTCTGCAGCCAGGCTTTGAGAATCCAGGGTCGCAACTGGGAGGCGTCGGGGCCGACCCGCCAGTTCTAACTCTCCGAACTTCGTATAGACCCCCGAGCAGAGTCGGGTTTTAAAGGCTCCCTTCCGCCCTGAGGCGTCCCAGCCGGCAAAGGTTCTCCAACAGCTACCGGGAAAAAAAGGCAGGAGTCCGGTGGGGGGTGGTGGGGGAGGGGGGGAGAGGACCTTAGCTTTGCCTAGTCGCTGCCTTGAGCTTTCTTGTAAGAAATTGCTCCCGCGCAGGGCCAGCGGGACCCGCATGTGACTCCCTACGCGATCACCCTCTTCCCCGCGGTCTAAAGTCTTCTTTACACGCGCTTTAATTGCTTTTAAATAGCCGGCCATGCTGCGGCCGCGTTGTTCGTTCACACACTTTCGCTGCCGGACTCCTAGGCACCTCCGCATCTTGGCGCTGTGCAGTGAGCCCGGGGAGGCACGAGAGGGAGGTGAAGGAAACTCTGGGTTCTGGGGCTGACGTCTCTCTTATATTAACGACCGATCTCAGAACCGCAAGAATAGGAACTGAGCGGGGGCGGGGGTGCGGGACATCTTGGTACAAGACCACCCCCCAGCCTCTCACGGAGGATGCTTTCGCTCTTGGTGTTGCCAAGGTGGGACGAGAGAGGGGACTGTTATAGTAGCCAGCCTCCTGTCTTCCTCCCTTCCTTAAGCAAGGGTCCTAGGAATTACCTTCCTCCCAGCAGCCCACAGAGGTCTGGCCAAAGCGAACGCAACCATTTTTCAGAGTCGGGTGGGGTGTTGGATAAACTTTCCCTCTGGATTGTGGGCCTGGCCGTGGCGCGAGGAAGAACGACCACTGCTTGTGTTGCAGGTGCGCATGGTGAGAGGGGAGCTGGTGGACGAGTCGGGGGGCTCCCCTCTGGAATGGATAGGGTTAATCCGGGCAGCCAGGAACCCCCAGGAACAGACTCTCGAAGCTATTGCAGACTTACCCGGAGGACAGGTACTGTGGGCTTCCCCCACCACTGCCAATTCTACCTACCTAACCGTTACTGAGGTGGCCATCAATATTAAGAACAAAGCGCTTTAGCTGGAGGTTTCATTTAAACGTCTCAACAACCCTCTAAGGCATACACTATTATTTCCCCCGTTTGAAGAATGAGGGAAGTGAGGTTCAGAGAGGTCCAATAGTTTTTTCAGGGTCACACAGCGTCAGAGCGGGGATTTGAACCTTTCCTTTTAGTTGCTTTTAGACTGATTACCCAGGGAAATGACAGCAAGCTGTCCCGTTCCTTGTGTCCCAGATCTTCTACCGAGCTCTTCGAGACGTCCAGCCAGGGGAGGAGCTGACCGTGTGGTATTCCAACTCCTTGGCTCAGTGGTTCGACATCCCCACAATTGCAACTCCGACGCACGACGAGAAAGGTACTGAGTCCGAGAGGGCCTCCGGGCTAGCGCGGGTGGGTGAGAGTCCAGCCCTTCTCCGTTCTTTGGACGCGACCCCAGGGCCTTTCTCTCGAGCTATGTAAAACTGAATTCATGCTCCCTGTCTGTGTGAGCAGAGAGACGACGTCACCACTACCACCTTACAATCAACAGTAAATGACAATAGCGACAATAATCTGGCTCGCGACGACACCGAAAAAATACTTTATGAACATGGGGGCTATCCTTTCCTATTGCATACCCAGAGACAATTATTTACTCAATTAAGAATCCATAAAGAAACCTTAACATATAATTAATCACATCATGAGCTCCAAAAAGCATAACTCAAACCTGGAACGTTTTTAGAAGGTGGAAGGGCTTCTCTTCACTGGTTTGAAGGACAGTAATGTATTTCCACGGGATTTTAGAAGCATTACGGTACTTACAGCTGGTCTGTTGGCAGGTACTGAAGCCCTTCCATTTAAATGGTATTTATTCATCTCCCCCTCCCTACTTAAATTGAATCTGGGTTGTATCCCAGTTTCTTCTTAGATTTATTTGATCCCTTCCAAAGCCAAGAGTGGATTTATGCAAATAAGGGGCAGTAACTAAAGAGAAGAACATTTTCAAACCTCCCCTAGAACACTGAAGAACACTGTCTGTGAAAAAAAAATCTGGGTGGTGCTACAAGAGTTCAGATCTTGAGACCTCCCTTTTAATTCACAAAGCTTCCATGACTTTCTTTTTTCCTTGTCAATTGTTAAGGTTTGTAATTTCTCCTAAAGACACAGTTATATTTAAAGTCAATATAATGAATGTTGTGAAATATTTTAACACGCTGTCCTCCCAAATTGCCTGCTCAAATCTCATCTGTCTAGAAATAGGGTTAAAGAAATTAATACAAATGTGGGAATTAAGAAACCATGAATAAGACAGAATGAAGCTTATTTAGAATGACGAATCACTTCACTTCAAAGTATCACTGTCTTGTGGGTAGACTTGTGTGTACAGTATTCATAAAACATTATCCTAAAGTAGCTTATTCCTTATACTACATTATATTAAATTCTTTTGTCAACTTCTCCCAGTAAAAGAGAAGCATGATAAAAGACCTGTAGTGGAGGACTCTGTAATCTGCCACTACAGGACAATTCCAACAGCTGCTGACCTTTAGGGGCCAGACATTTCTACACAGAACACCCCTCCTTAGGCACTCTCAAATCATACAAAAGCAACCTGTTTGAGTGGTGGCCCTCGTGTTTTCATTTCAGCCAATTAAGCTTATGAACAGATGTCAGAATAAACACCATTTTCCTTTTGGGAATGCATGGGCTATTCTGAACCCTGACTGCCCCACCTTTGATATACTTGAAATCTTGGCAACCTCAGGGTTACACCAAGATGAGGAGGCAAAGTCACTCATGAAGTGTGTTTGACACTTTTGGCATGACTTGGATTTCAGAGTCCGGAGAACATATCAGTTGGTTAGAATAAATTGAAAAAGGAACATAATGAAACAGAGAATTTGCTTAACTCTTGAAAAGATGAAGAAATAAGTAGGGAAGGCTGCTATTCTTCCACCATTAACTCCAGTGGGTTTCAATTCCATAGTAATTTTAAGGAAAATATGGACCCTTTGTTTTAGGAAGGAAGCTTACTTGGCTTTTTGATTGACTAGAGTCATTCCAGGGCAGCCTTTGAAAATTCCTTCTTTAAAAAGGGGCAGAGAGGGAGGTTCTGAACTTAGGAGAAGGGAGGTTATTTAAGATGTTACATCAGCATACCCAGCAAGAGAACCCAGGAAGTCTCTTCTTTTTTTTCCAGATTTATTTTACAGGGATGTTCAATACAAGTTAACAGAAATACTGAAATGATTTTATTTAAGTTTTCCATGAACAATTAGGGTAGGCTCTCGGAGGTAAATCCTCGCCCCCCACTCTGCTTTCTGCCCTACCTTGGCGTCAGCTGGAACGAACTGATCCTTGCATCTTAGTTATCTAGAGGGACTACTTGCTTTATGCAAAGCTGAAAGTAAAACACATGAAGGGAAGAAGATATAGAACTTTTTTCAGTTGTTTTTGTAGTAATGCTTTAGAAGTTTGAGCTGCTTGTTGCAAGGGGGAGGGAATTTAATTTTTCCATTGAATTTAATAAGACAAACTTTGGGTACTTCCTTGTGGCTCAACTAACTTCTTTCTCACAGACATTCTTCAGTATTATCAAGCAACCATAACACCAAAAAAAGAAACCCAACTGCAAGATCGCTGTTTTCTGTCCAGAGATAACAAGACCGTTTTAAAGTGAAAATTAACTTCCACCATGTGATCACAATCTGTTTCATACCTGTGTCCCTCGATTGTGTTCCCAGACCTTGGCCAAATTAAAAACAACTAATGTTAATAATATTAAACACAAAAAAAGGCTTGACAGCAAAAACATGCATATAGTTCCTCGTAGAGAATTGTATGCTTACTAAAAGCTGAGTATCTTTATCATATCTATCTATATATTCATTTCATAAAAACTAAACTATCTTTTCCAAGGACTTTATTATTACGCCTGGACTGGTGCAGCTTTCTAGGAGTTAATTAATTACCAGGTGGAACAACGGAGAACATAATACGACATCATCCTTCAATTTTTAGACTATAAGGACATAGGGCGTTTTCTTTTTTTCTCATCAAATTAAATGGGGTTAAAGAGGAAATAAAGATACAAATAATTTTGAAGAATAGCAGATTATAGTCCCTATGTGGTCCTTCAGTTGGTCACGCTCCAGGGAAACCTCAGGCAAAATGTTTAAGGCTGGGAGGCAGTGGGAAGGGTGGGTAATGGACATAAAAGGCATTGTTGTATGAAAAGGAATGATTACATATGGCCCATACATACAAGATATTGTCTCGCCTGGTAATGAGGCGCTCACGACCATTAGATTGGTCTTTGTTCAGTTTATCCAAACTCCTTGACATACGCCACCTATTCTGCAAACGCCAACAGATGGGCCCGGGCACAGCACAGCCTCAACACTTGATTTAAAGCAACAGCTGCTCTCTCTGCTCGTTTCTTCCCCCGGCCAGCCTGCCTGAGCGCTGCCCTCCCAAGGAAGATTTGCTCGGATGGCCCGGAGGAAGTCTTCGTTGGAAAGGCCCAGGTCACCCCTTTGGCCTCTGAGTAATCGCAGAGGATGGAGATGGTGACAAAGTTGGCCATTTGGGGCTTCTCGGAGTCCTTGCTACAGTGGGGCCACCGAACTAACTCACTCTCTGGGCCCCAAGAACACTCTTGCTCATACCTCTGGTCATAAATCTGGGCTTTGCCTTGGGTGCGCTTTCTTTCTCTTTCGCTTGTTCGCCTCTGACGGGGTCGCTTTCCCACTCTTTCTCGCCCAGGGGAGGAGCGCTACATTTGCTGGTACTGCTGGAGGACGTTTAGATACCCCAACAGCCTTAAGGCCCACCTACGTTTCCACTGCGTGCTCAGCAGCGGCGGGGGCCGAACCTACCTGCACCACGAGCACGCTGCTCGCCAAAGCGCTGCCCCGGGCGCGGATGGCCTTCCCTTCTCTCCGAAACCCCCAGCGCCCGACTTTGCCGCGGCCGCCCCGGCTGGCACTCTGCGGCCCCACTCGCAGGCCCCGCCGCCTCTCCAGGCCTGCGGAGCGCGGGAGAGTATCAAGCGCGAGGCCTCCTCTGCGCCCTCGGCCACGTCGCCACCCGCGGCCAAGTGGGGGCAGTCCAAGAAGAGCAAGGAGCAGCCGGACCGCGCCCTAGACATGAGCGGGGCCTCCCGGGGACACGGCCACTTCCTCGGCATCGTAGGCGGCTCCCCAGCTGGGGGCGGTGGCCTGGCCTTCTATCCCGGAGTGCGCTCGGCTTTCAAGCCTGCCGGCTTGGCCAGGGCGGCTGCGGCCGCGCATGGCGACCCCTACCGGGAGGAGGGCGGCGGCAAGCCTGGGTCCGGCTTGGCCTTAGGCAGGTTGCTGGGCGGGGGCCGGGCGGGCGGACGCCCGGTAAGCGGGGAGAACCCCGCGGCGGGCGGCGCCGGCCACCACCATCACCACCATGCGCACCACCACCATCACCATTCCAAGTGCCTGCTCTCGGGGGACCCGCCGCCGCCGCCGCCTGGCCTACCCTGCTCGGGGGGCCTGCGCAGCTTCCCTCTGCTCCCCGGGGCCCCGGAAGAGGCGTCAGCCTTCAAGCATGTGGAACGCGCCCAGCCAGCGGCGCCTGCGCTGCCGGGAGCGCGTTTCGCCCAGTTGCCCTCGGCGACCGGGCTGCCCGTCGAGCGCTGCGCGCTGCCGGCCCTCGACGCGGGCGGGCTCAAAGCCTACCCGGGTGGCGAGTGCAGCCACCTACCTGCCGTCATGCCGGCTTTTACCGTCTACAACGGGGAGCTACTCTACGGCTCACCGGCCGCCGCCGCTTATTACCCGCTCAAACTGCACTTCGGCGGGCTGCTCAAGTATCCGGAGTCCATCTCCTACTTCAGCGGGCCTGCGGCGGCGGCAGCAGCAGCGGCAGCTGCCGCTCTAAGCCCTGCGGAGCTCGGCTCCCTGGCTAGCATCGACCGAGAGATCGCTATGCACACGCAGCAGCTGTCCGAGATGGCAGCCGGGAAAAGCCGAGGCCGCCTGGACGCGGGGACGCTGCCACCCGCCGTCGTGGCGGCGGGAGGCGCTGGGGGTGGCGGCAGCGTAGGTGGCGGCGCCGGCAAGTCCAAGACCGGCCACCTGTGTCTCTACTGCGGCAAGTTGTACTCGCGCAAGTACGGGCTCAAGATTCACATGCGGACGCACACCGGCTACAAGCCGCTCAAGTGCAAAGTGTGCCTGCGGCCCTTCGGCGACCCCAGCAATCTGAACAAGCACATCCGGCTGCACGCCGAGGGCAACACGCCCTACCGCTGCGAGTTCTGCGGCAAGGTGCTGGTGCGCCGCCGGGACCTGGAGCGCCACGTCAAGTCCCGCCACCCCGGCCAAAACCTGCTCGCCAAGGCGGGCGATGGCCCCGGCGCGGAGCCTGACTACCCGCCGGAGCCTGGGGAGCCCAAGAGCGACAACGACAGCGATGTGGACGTCTGCTTCACGGACGACCAGAGCGACCCTGAGGCTGGAGGCGGCGGCGAGCGCGACTCATAACGAGTCTTCTCGGGAAAGGGTGGATTAGGGGGGCGGGAACGGAGATAAGAAGTTGGGGAGGAGCGAGTGGTTCTGTTTTGGGAGAAGAGAGGAGCTCCTGGAGAGTGAACCGGTTGACAAAACCGTTTTTATTTTGGTTGTGCGCCAGATTTGGAACAGTGAGAGGTCCCAGGTCCTATAGTGAAATTCAGAGCTAAGGTTTAGAAATGGCTCAAAGAAATCTGGCTTTTTGCGTAGCCGGAGCGCGTCGGGTCCCTGTGGACCCTTGGACTCCGCGGGTAGTCTCTCCCATGAACCACCCAGGAGGTCTGCTCTCAAGGTTTAGGATCGCATTAATGTGAACTTCACAGCGCCCTTGAGGGCGTCGATTTTAACTGCCATGTATTTTTAAATTGTTCTTTAACGTGGAGGAAATTGTGCCTTTTGAAACGATGGTGTGTGTGTGTGTGTGTGTGTGTGTGTGTGTGTGTGTGTGTTTACATTAGCATTTCACTAAATAGGCAAAACAGTAGTCAAAGTTCGGTCGACGTGACATCCATCCATCTATCCAAATATTTTCATTTCATCTGTTCTCGTGTCAAAGACTATGCCTTCCCGTATTGACTATATAGTGGTAGCAGGTGTGCAAATTGGTCAAGTTGCAATTATTTATAAAAGAGTAATGACAAATGTAAAATATCTAAAGCATGAATCTAAAAGCACGCAATATATAATTTTAAAGAAAATGTCTTATTTGGTAGAGTACAGATGTGATGTATGTTGTTTTACCATGAATGATGTACAGTGGATTCAGTATTTTGGTCTTGGTTCCAGTTTGTGCAATCTTTAATAAAAATAAAGATACACATGACAGTTTCTTCACTTAGCGATTTCAGCAGATCCTTTAAAGAAAGAGTTTAATTCGAAAACAATTTTCAAGAAGACTCCATAATAAAATGAATCACAGGACACTTGAAGACTTTGACTATTCATAAGGTAAATGTTAAGTAGTGTTGTAATAGGGAAATATACTATTTCCAATATGTGTACTTCACATGCTCCCAGATAGCGGGCAAAGTAACTGTTTTCTGAAATCAGGTTAATTATGCTAAGAGTTTTCATGTTTAGGAAAGAAGCTAATGAGTTTCAAGAAAAAATGCATATTCCTCATCAAAAAGAATTATGGAACTGTAGAATCACTGTTTCTTGCTATGTACCATTTTGACAGGGGTTTCCTTGGGAAGCAAACAAAGGAAAATTGCTCCGTGCTTTTTATGATTCATACACTTTAGTTTTCATTTAACAAATGCTAAAAGAGGATTGATATTATTGGAGGTGCTGATCTACTCGTCTGTGTAGTTTTCTTTTCTCCATGTACTCTTTCCAATAATCTCGTGCTGTTGATGTGTGTCCCATTTTCCTGAAGAGAAAATATACACTTCAAGGTCACTGGGAGGCCCATAATGAGAAGGACAAAGTTAGAAGCAATGACTTCATTTATGGGTATAAAAAATTAATACTAGTGAATGGAAGACTATCGTAAAGAATATATTTCTGTGGGCTAAAATTGGAAAGCACCCTCTCCCCTTCCTATGCCACTCCCCAACCCCGTACTCAGGGGAGCATTTCACTGAAGTTATGTAGAAGTGGAGGATGAGCCATCTCCTCAACTAAGGGCAGGTACCCAAAGAGCCCAGGTCTCTAGTACTCTTCCCAGAGGTTGGTGGGAAGATTCTTATAGGGCACCAAAAGATCTGGATATGATCCTGATGATTTTAACTCAGTTAAAAATGACCTTTATTTTCTGAATCCTGAGTACTGCAGCAGTTCCCACACAGCTGTCTCCCAGTTGGGAACATGGCAGACGTCACTGGATGGCTGGCAGAGACTTCTTGTAATCCATCAGAGCAAGAGGCATGGGGGTGAGGTGAGGAGGATAACTGACTTTTATGGGGGCTGGATCAGCAAAAAAGATTTTTTCTATGAGAAAACTGATCCTGGGGATTACAGGTTTTTGGTGTCTGCTAACCAGAAGATGTTTTGCTTTGTAAAAGAAAACCCAAAGAGAAATAAAAAATATGTGTGAAGTAGCATGTATATATGGTGACAATGATACTACCATTTATTGAGAGCCTATTCTCTGCCAAATCCTTATGTTACTGCTATTTTCACTTCTTTCCTCCCCACAGAGGATGACCATGGGCTTGCCCCACGAGGTTCAGTGATGGCCCTGACAACAGAACTGGAAGCAAACCCACACAGCTGCCTATTCAGCTTGGGCTCTAGACATCCAGGGCTTCTCACTGCCTTCATAGTATCAGAGTCTTGCCCTTTGAAGCAATTATTGCTTGAAACAAAATCCACCCTTATAGAGAAATATTGGAAAACTTTCCTGAAAACAGACTGTGTGAGTCCTCAGGGAAAGTGAGAAAGGCTGCCCAGATTTAAAACAAAAAAAGTTTTATCAGGTGTAAAAGTTTTGTTTCCTTCTTTCATTTCCTAGCTCACAACTTAGTCCTATAACTCTTATTGTTTTCAAGAAATAAAAACAGTTTGGTCAAAGAAATACATTTTAAATTGATAAAAATTTAATAAAACAGAAAACTCCCTAGCTGCCTTTTCCTCTTTGATATTGACTGGGTTATTCGAATAAATTCCAATATGAAAAATGAAAGTTGAATATAGACTTAAAATGTCCTTAATAGCAGGTCGTTTGTAATTCTCAATGTCCTTAATAGCAGGTCATTTGTAATTCTCCATAGGTTGCCTCACATAACCTGTATATTTGTCCATGGATGTGCACACTATCATATATAATTAATGTGGTTATTCATTTTAGTTGTGAAGTCAAATCAGTGATGTACAATCAGTAACATTACTACTACTTATTTAAGAAATTTTAAACATTTATTTATTTTTTGAGAGAGCATGAGCGGAGGAGGGGCAGAGAGGGAGAGAGAGACACACACGGTATCCGAAGCAGGCTCCAGGCTCTGAGCTGTCAGCACAGAGCCCAATGCGGGGCTTGAACTCACGACCAGACCATGACCTGAGCCGAAGTCCATGCTTAACTGAGCCACCCCTGCCGCCCCTAATACTACTTATTTAAATGGCTCAGCTGAGTTAGTGTTTCTCAGATGACTTCTTTCAGTTTCCTATCTCTGTCTCCATTCCCACCCCCAACCCTCCTTCCTTCTCATCCTGATGACCACAAGTAATTATGAAGGGTCTACTGCCTCGACTTCCTCATCTGTAAAACAAGTTGAATTATGCAATAGGGAGGTTGTGAGGATTGAATGGGTTAATGCAGGTAAACTGCTTAGCATAAAGCCTGATGCATAGTAAGCTCTCAAACAATAGTAAAATAACCCTACCAACTCCGTGGTTTTATTTTGAAGACACCAACTAACGAGGTAAGTGTTGACGCCCTTTTACAAGTGTTAGCGCTGTTCTCCCCTTGGTTCACTTCTAGCCCCCAACAAACATGCCCCAACTTCAGTAAGTAAAGGCCTTTCACACTTTTGCCAAAGAGAAACTTCCTCAGACCCCTTATCAAGTCATCCTTCTATTTTAAGCTCAGACGTTGACCCGTTCAAATGGTTCATAGCGATTAAGTGAACGGGAAGAACGCTCTCGTGCTTTCGCTAATTTTTGAAACGCTGGGCTGCGCGGTGAGTTTACGCAGAAGCATGCCGCGGAGGTGAGCGCATGAACATCTCCCCTCCTGAGTCGGGTAGAGAACGGGGCACACAGTAAAAGCTGCAGTTCCTCAAAATCCTGCTCTGGGGAAAATTCATTTACTGGCTGGACTCTGCGGATGAGGTGAGTAGCGGTGCGTCTCCAGGTTAGAACCGCATGCAGTTCAGGGGAACGCCAGGAGAGCTGGGGCTGGTGTTGGTGCCTGGGCCCAGGAGACGAGAGGGCGATGATTGGCTGCTCCGCTTTAGCCCGAGCGCTCCCATTGGCTCACCCCTTGGAGCCTGGGTTGCTATTGGTGGCGGGTTGGCCGCGCGCGAAGGTTTGGGCAGGAGCGGTCTCCCAGGAACCTGTGGCCCGCTGGCGGTGTCGTCTCCTGCGTGGGTGCTGCAGTGCCAGGTAGTGAGTGCGGCGCTCTTGCGACTCACGGCTTCGCTCTCCCTGGGAACAGAGGTTTTCGGGTTCTGAGTGGGGGCAGAGGTGTGGAGTCTCGCCGCTTTTAGGTGTAGTGTCCGGGAGCCCTGGCTGGGGAAAGAGACGCGGTGACTCCTCCCGCCCCCGCCGCGGCGGACGGCGGGAGGCGGAGGGAGTTCCGGGCGCCTAACGAGTCATTTTTAAGTGCTGCTGCCCTGCTGTGGCGGGGAGTAGCGGCACCAGCGCTGCGGCGCCCTCGCCATCTGCTGCTTCCCCAAAGGGAAGGCGGCATAGGCGCTGGCGCCGTCGGGAGGTCAGACTTGACCCTTGGCCACCCAGGTGTGAGTTGTGAAGGGGAGGACTCAACAGACGGCGGGGCCAACGTGTTTAGTTCCAGAAGGAGCGTGGCGCTCGCTCTGGGCTGGGTGACCTTCCTACAAAAGATGAAAGGAGCGCTTCTGTCATCTGCGACTGTGGTTTAATTCAAATTAGGTGTAACCGGTTGTACGGCAGACAACTTGTTAATGCCTTTGGCTTGCGAACCGTCCCAGGGCGCTAAAAAGGGACCGACGCTGCGGCGGGGGAGGGGGGGGGGAGGGCTGTATGTACGCATGTAAGCCCTTTAAGGACACTGATTTTATTTCAAGGACAATATGCTTTTAATTGTTTAAGTTTTAACATTTCATGTAAGTACATAAAAACTAAACCAGAACGTATTAAAACTATGGAAGCGAGAGCATAAAAGACAGATTTTTGTAATTACAATTAAACAGATTCAGGAACATTTTCATGTAGAGTAAGGAAACTTTATTAAAAATGAAATACGTTAGATATCCAAATGTGAGTATTCTCTACCTTTTATTTTTCTCCCCCCTATTCACACACGCTTCTGCATAGTTTGGTATTGTGGGAAGTGGCTGCAAACACATACTTCCTATTCTTAATGTTGGCAGTAGAGTAATGTTCCTGTAAGTTGAGACTGACTGAAAATTCAACGTTCCATGGCAAGTTGTGTTTGAACGGGGAGACATTCAATTCCAGAGATTTGTGTAGAGAGCCTTAGGTGGAAATGTCTTATGCGACAGGAGATATAGTGAAGAGAGATGCAATGCAATAGCAGATGGCTGTCCATAAGAACAGAGTGAAGGTCAAAGATAGTTTTTTTTTTTCTTTTTTTTTTTTTTAATGCCTGACAACCGGCAGAAAGATAAGATTCTATACTTGACACTGAGCAGTCAATTCCCGAATTATCACCTTAAGGTAAATGGAGACATGACCAGGTCAGGTTTAAACTCGAGCGCATTGGACCGTGGCAGAACACATGTGTGAGCAACAAAATGCTTTCAGGTATGCCAAAAGTCAACCCAATGAGAAATGAGTCAATGGAAGATGTCGCATTTTATAAGCTTATTTGTGATTTTCGGCAAGCTGGAGAAAGAAATGCCTTAGCAACCAAGAAGATGTAGAGAAAAGCAAATACATTAGGGGGTTTATAGAATAGGCTTTCCGAATTATTTAAAGCTAAATCACTGAAATGCGGTCTAGGTACTGTCTTTGCTATTTATAGGTGTTTGTACATATATTGTGCCCTTCATTTCTTTCCCAAATCAGTTTATGTGTTATTGTCTTGAATTAGTAGTTTGGGACTTCATGATATTCATAATGGCCAATATTCTCCTCATAAAGTGAGGGAAAAAATAGCTTTGCCTTAAAGTTTCCTGGATAGCACTCATTTCATTAAACCTTCATTATCTCATGTGATCTTTGTAACAACCTATTTTACAGATAAGGGAAATAAGGTGTGTGTTGCACAGCTAGCTAGAAATATTGCCAGGATTCATCCCTAGGCCTGTTGACTCTTCAGCGTCATTCTCAACATGCTGTATGTCCTCTTTAAAGTACTGTCATCTGACTGACATAGGAAGTGTCCAGAAATTCAACTTTGATTCCTATTGTCATAGGACAAAGATGAGGTGAGCTGAAAGATTAATGGGTTCCCAGGTTTTTCCAGCTGGAATCAGAGTTAAATTAGAGACCATGTTTGACCTGTTATGTACTAGAAATTATTTGAATTCTGGTAAATTCCTATAAGGTTGGGTTCAGTTTAGCCTGACTTAGTCTTATTAAACACAAAGATGTGTGTATAGGGGTGAGTCTAAAGTGGTCCACCTGTGGTCCTGCGGATCCCAGGAATAAAGGTGTGATAGTTTGATTCTGTTGAGAACTTCAAGACTATTTGGGTCCTGCCAGAGAATCACCCAATTCCCAAGTTAGGACCTAAAAATTTTCCAGGATCCTAGCATCCCTTGGGACTGATCACCAATGATATAGTTGTCAGTTTCCAAACTCTTTTCACATGTAGCAGGCTGGATTCCTGGGAGTCCGGGCCAGGCAGGCAAGGTCAGGGGTGGGGCTGGGTTGGCCTGAAACTGCTTTGCTGATGGTGCACCCAAGGGTGACCGAAAGAGAGAAATATGGGGCCCAAATCAAAATAGAATGCCAGGCACAACATCATCTGGAAAGAGCCAGGCTGAGGCAGAATCCCAGTAGTTATAAGGCAGCAGGAATGAAATCAAACTAGAACAGGAGGGTTGGGATTGATAGAATGAAGGAGGTGGAGAAGGAATGAGACCTTCAGCAGCTGGAGCCTGGAGACAGGCATTTTTTAAAAATGTAATTTTGTTTTTAAATAGGTGATATACTCACATGTTCAAAGATAACAACTGTATAAATAGGTTTATATTTAGGAGTCTTAAATTCTCATTTCTGTATACTCCTATCTACTCAGAGGTAATTGCTAGGGGTAGATTTATTTTGAAGCTCACTGGCACAAGTTTCTTCCAAGACCTAATCCTAATTTTGTCTTGTTTTTCTTAAAGCAGTTTTCCCAAATCCTAGGAGTTTCAGAACTTACAAAATGTGGACCTGTACTTTGTAACCAGTCATTGTAGTTTCTTTTTGTTAAGTCTGGTGTTTCTTTTTGTTAAGTATAAACACTCAAGAATGAATATACTTAAGCTGAAGATTTTTTTCCTGTATCTTCTGTTTTATTTTTTTAATTTAAAACGTTTTTAATTTTTAATTTTTTTTAGAGAGGTGGGGGGAGGGGGCAGAGAGAGAGAGAATCCCAAGTAGGCTCCATGCTCAGCATGGGGTCCCACACGGTCTCGATCCCAGGACCCTGGGATCATGACCCGAGCAGAAATCAAGAGTCAAACATTCAGCTGACAGAGCCACCCAGAGCCCCATGTTTTACTTTTTTTTTTTTTTAATCATATAATCTGAAGGTCTTTCCAGAGCAGCCCAAAAAGAACTTCCTCCTTTTTTTTTCTTTTACAGCTGCATAGCATACAAACATGTTATTTAACTAATTCTCCTGGTGATGGCACTTGGGTTATTTTCTATAAATAATGCTTCAATGAATAGCTTATGTTAAGTGAATTTTGTAGGTGTGGTGCAGGTATTTTGTAGATGAGGTGCAGGTGGGATTGGGGTCAGTGAAAACTCTGAGCTGGCCTGCATCATGTCAGAATCAGGCCAATGTCTAGAAGATGGATGATTGGCTGACTGCTCAACTCATTTCTTCCCTCTGTGATTGCAAGGCTCAGTCACCCTTAGCTCTTGACCATATTCTGCAATAGGGAGGCAACACTGGGGGCCTCATCCCATGTTTTTGTTTTGTGGGGAATTTGGTAGAGAATCCTTGGGAGACCTGAGCTATAGAACTGTACTTCTCCATGTCAGACAACATGGAAATCCTAATGTTAGGCTAACATGGAAAATGTATGTTTGCGTACACATGCATTTGAACTTTTAAAGTTCTCTTCTATGAACATTACCATCAAATTTTGATTTCCCTGTGATGTGTATTAT
Source organism: Panthera tigris (assembly GCF_018350195.1). Classification (NCBI taxonomy): domain Eukaryota; kingdom Metazoa; phylum Chordata; class Mammalia; order Carnivora; family Felidae; genus Panthera; species Panthera tigris. The sequence continues at coordinate 89,077,439 of NC_056664.1, forward strand.
TTAAAAGTACTTTAGTAATTTTTTTATCTCATGGTTTGTGAGATTGAGCCCCATATCTGGCTCTGCAATGACAGCATGGAGCCTGCTTGGGATTCTCTCTCTCTCTCTCTCTCTCTCTCTCTCTCTCTGCCCCGCCCCAGCTCGCACACTCGTTCTCAAAATAAATAAATAAACATTAAAAAAATTTTAAAGTACCTTCTGTAAAATCATCTTTGGGATTATAATTCAGAATTATAACTGGATGGCTGGGGTGTGGGTCTATGGTAGTAAGTAGTAGGTACAGAGCATAACCCACACCAGCTGTAGAACAGTAGCAAGCACTCCAGTAGGGAAACAAACGAATGCAAATGAGATGCACTTGGCCATGGAACAAAGATGAAAATGACATTCACTTGTAAATGAGTTTTCTGTGTTTGATGTAAACAGAATGACGTGTATTTTGCAGGAAGACCTCCCTGACCTTAGGATAGTTGTTGAATTCATTACATAGGGCTGCACATGTTTCTGACATTTTATTATTATTAGTGTATCTCATGATCTAACAATCTCTAGGCTTTTATTTAGAAGCATTTCCATGATTTTTTGTCCTAGGAAATCGTCTCAGAGGTAAGGTGAGATGCTCATTACTGACAAATGCTCTGGAATAAAACTTGAATCTGGCACTTTGCAGTCAGATAAGTGCACAGCTGATCTGATAGAGCTCAAGATCAAGAGAAAGAATATCAACTTCTCGGCTTTGCCTTCCATTGCTAGCTGTAGGTCCCCAGTCTGGATATTTGCTTAAACACTAGACTTAGATGATTGATATGTAGCTTTGCTTTCTGAGCCTTATTCATCTTTCAATCCCCTTTAAAATTTCTGCTCTTCTCTGTAGCCTTCCCTGACTGTCCCAGTCCAAGGTGGTCTTTTCTTCTTCTGTACTTCCACAGTGATCTGTGATACTCATTAGTCACTTATTTTGTCTAACACATATATTGGGTGTTGTCATTTGCTTAAAAAAAAAATCCCTGGCATGCTTTACATGGAGATACTAAAAAATATTCCAGAATTAATTGATTAAACACTCTGAATTTCTGATTCTTCTGAAAGTTATGGTGAAGCACTGAGGACCTGCTACATACCAGGTATTTCACTGGCTGAGGATGTGGGATGATTAATATAGTCTCAAGCTACTCATGGTCCAGGGAGAGAGGCAAACACAGGAACAGAAACTGATGGCATGATGTGCTGTGTAGGGTGATGGAGATGAGCACAGAAGAAGGACACCTCCTCAGTCAGAGAGAGGAGAGTGAGCATAGGGAGGAAGTTAAATAGGAAAACACTTCCCAGAGAAGGTGACACCTGCACTGTCTCAAAAGATGGGTAGGAATCATGTAGGTCAAGCGTAAAGAGAGACGGAAGGACATTTCCAGGAGACAGAATAGCACGAATGAAGAGACTGAGTAGAGAAGCAGCATGGATGTTTGAGAGAAATTCTAGGCAGGACAGTGTTGCTGGTGGGCAGAGTGGAAGGGAGGCAGTGTTGCTGAGAGTTGAGGAACCATCTGTGAGGAAGTGTGGTACAGTGATTAAGAGCATATGGGCTTGGGAATTAGGCAGAGCCAAGTCTGTATGCTGCCTCTGCATCTTCCTAGCTGTGGAAACTTGGCCGAATTACTTAACTACTATATGCCTCGATGTACTCATCTGTAAAATGGGAACAACAATGGCATTATATTTAAATTAAAAGGTTCTTGTGAGGGTTAATTGAAGTTATGTTTGCAAAGTGCATAGCACAGAGTAAAACATTCAAAGCATGTTGGCTATTTTTTAAAGTTTATTCATTTGTTTTGAGCAGGAGTGAGAAAGAGCACAAATGAGCGGGGTAGGGGTAGAGTGGGGGTGGGAATCCCAAGTGGGCTCCACACCATCAGTGCAGAGCCTGACTCGGGGCTCCATCTCACCAATCATGAGATCATGACCTGACTCGGGGCTCCATCTCACCAATCATGAGATCATGACCTCGGGGCTCCATCTCACCAATCATGAGATCATCCTGCAATCAAGGATCTGATGCTCAACCAACTTAGCCACCCAGGTGCCTCCTGGCTATTTGTTTTTGAGAGCCTGGAGAGTTGTGCAGGGGCCATAAAGGGAGGGCCCCTGGAAAGCTAAGCTGGTACTAACAGGCAGTTTTTATTGTAAGAGGACTGTTCTGGAGGCAGGGAGACCAGTTAAGAGTCAGTTGCATTTAGCATTTCAGTTGACAGATGGTTAGGGACAGTGGTAATAGGGATGGAGAGGAGAAGGGAGGATAGAGTTAAATTTGAGGTAATTTCCATAGGATTTGGTGACCCGGTAGGGGAGTGTGAGCAAGAGGAAGGAGTTAAATGTATTAATGACAGGACAGTTACAACGTGTTCAGTAGTATCACACTGTCAATGGGCTATTGGCAAATGCACTTCAGGTCAGGATGATCTTAGAGGTATTCTGTTTTATTGAGAAATAGAACGTAAAAAAGAAAAAGAACGTCAGACACATTTACATATATAAATAACACAAGCTTATGTTAGCCCCTCACAAAAACAAAAGATAATAATAGTCTAAGGAAAATACCAGTTTTGCCACTAATACAACATAATAGCAATATATCAGTAGTTCATGGGGCTATTGGCCACCAGGCTGGCTTAGTCAGTAGAGTATGGAACTCTTGATCTTGGGGTTGTGAGGTCAAGCCCCACATTGGGCATATAGATGACTTAAAAAATAAAAAATAAAAAAAAATAGCTCATTAAGATTTGTGAGAAGTCTTCAAGATTTCAGTAACCAAATGGCAGACGGTAAGAATTAACCAAGTTGCTGGTAAACAAAGGTGTGCAAGCATGTTCTTTCTCATAGAAATTAAAGATGTGCACGTTAAATATCCTTAAATATAAAAACTAGATAAAAATTTAAGATAATGCCAGTAATATTCTGAAATCACTGCAAGTACAGTTTGCTGATGTCACTAAAACCATTTGTCCAGCAATGTGGAAAAATTTGCTAGGGCTATATATATAAATTTGTGTTCAGAGCTCACATTTCTGAGGATTTATTCTAGAGAAACAATTTAGCAAATTAACAAAAGCATAAAGTTATATGCACATGGGTTTTCACTGTGGCATTAAGTCTTAAAACAATGAAAAGAAGGGAAATTAAAAGAATGCAACCTAAGTACTAAAAATCAAGGCATGGTTATTTAGGGAACATCAATATTATGGTATATTATGAAGCAATGTTAAAAATAATTACTAAGATAAAACAGTGGAAAAGTCTTTGTGAAAATATTAAGTGAGAAAATTTGAATGAAAATGATTGTCTATTATAATTGTAAGTTATTTAAAAACATGTATTTGTTTAAAGACTGGAAAGTAATATGCAAAACATGAAAGTGGTTGTGTAGCACTTACACATATTCTTACACGCACTACGTTGCCTTTTTAAGTGTTTATTTTTGGGGGAGAGAGAGAGAGAGAGAGAGAGAGAGAGAGAGAGACCGAGCACGAGTGGGGGAGGGGCAGAGAGAGCCAGAGACCCAGAATCCGAAGCAGGCTCCAGGCTTTGAGCTGTCAGCACAGAGCCTGACGTGGGCTCTGAACCCACCAACCATGATGACCTGAGCCGAAGTCCATGCTTAACCGACTGAGCCACCCAGGTGCCCCTACATTGCCTTTTTAAAAAAACTATAATTTATTGTCAAATTGGTTTCCATATAACACCCAGTGCTCATCCCAACAAGTGCCCTCCTCAATGGCCATCACCCAGTTTCCCCTCTCCCCCACTCGCACTTTAGCAAGTGTAGTTCTCTGACATTAGTTAGTAATTGTTAACATTTTGTTATTTTTCATTGCTTATATATTTTGGAGTACATTATAGTTATCAGGACATATTACCCTTTAATAATTTAGTGTGCATCAAGAACATTTTCCTCCATAACCATAATGAAAGTTAACAATTCCTCATGTCCGGTTCACAGTCCATAGATTTTTCCAATTTACATTTTTCTTTTCAAAGCTGAAATAACTTGAGGAGTCTGCCCAGTCCAGTGAAATTGCTCCCTGTTGAGAGTGACCGGATCCCAGGCCCCTGGTGCCATGGCAGTGAGTCTCAGCCTTCTGGGTCTCTCGGCATGGAGCCCGAGGAGGAGGACAGCTGGCTCAGAGATGGTGGGCTCCATCTGCAAGTAGAGCTGTTTCTTTTTTCCTGTCCTCTGCTCCCGGGAGCTGAGGGCAGAGGCTTTTAGACCCTTGCAGCCAGCTGGCAAGGAGGAGTGGGAAACCAGCCAGCAGGTCTGTGCTTCGGGTGAGGAACTTTGGGTCGGTGTCTTTGTCATGCCAGTTGTGGAAGGTCCCAAGATTTCACACAAGCCTCCCCTCCTCTGCTTGGTGCTGCCAGTTCCTAAACACCTGGCTGAGATGCCGAATAAAGTTATCAAGGCTGTCCCATAACTTTTATAAAACGAAGAAACCCCCCCCCCCAAAACAAAAAACAAGCACGAAAGTTTTACTATGGAAAATTTCTGGAATTTCCTAAAGTAGAGAGAATGATAAAAATGAGTCTCCTGATGTTTTACCTATCTTGTTTCATTTCCTTTTGCTTAAGTATTTTATGGGGTCTCTTGGGTGGCTCATCGGTTTAGTGTCCGACTTCAGCTCAGGTTATGATCTTAAGGCTCGTGGGTTCGAGCCCCACATTGGGCTCTGTGCTGACAGCTCTCCCTGTTTCCCTCTGTCTATGCTCTTCTCCCACTTGTGCGCTCTCTCTCTCTCTCTCTCTCTCTCTCTCTCCTTCAAAAGTAAATGGACGTTAAACAAAAGAGGTATTTTAAATTCCAAGCATTTTATCAGTTCTCTTTATACTTGACACAATTGACAGTTATTCTTTGATATCATCTAATACCCAGTCCATGTTGAAATTTCTCCAGTTGTCATAAAAATGTCTTTTTACAGTTACATTTGCTTGAATTGGGATCTAAACAAGGTCCACTGATTGCACTGATTTATGTTTCTAAAGTCCTTTCACATTTATAATAGTTCTCTTCCTTTCACCCTCTCCACCCACCACCACTTTTATTTGTTGAGGAAACCAGGTCATTTGTTCTTTATAATTTCCCACATTCTGGCTCTGCCTCCTGCATGATTGTTTCCTCAAAGTGTTATTCAACACATTCCTCTATTCCCCACCCCCTTTATTTTCTGTAAACTGACAGTTATATCTAGTGGATTGATTAGATTTGGGTTCAGTGTTTTTGTTTGGAGGAGGGGGCAAGAATACTTCATAGGTGATGCTGTATCTTACTGTATCACATCAGGAGGCGTGTAATGTATGCATGTCCCATTTTTAGTGATACTAAGATTGCTTATTGGATTCAGATGTAGTCATCATCTCTTCAGTGAATGGTTTTGGCAGCCACTGATGAAATCTGCTTAGATCCATTCTTTTATTAGGGGTGCAAAATAATGGTTTTCTAATTCTACCATTCCGTCTGTGTTTGTTATTTCTTCTGTTATCTTTTAACCTTTAGGTCTCTGCAGCTGGTTGCATTAGCCAGTTCAGTCACACTTCCCTGAGGAGCAGGCTGTGGCTAAGTTCTTGGCACAGCTGTAACTTGCCTGCTCTAATTCTGCTGCCGCTTTGAGAAATAGCCTGGAACCAGGATTTCAGAGGGAGATTTGTCCCTTCCTCAGCCGTAAACTTTCAAGGTAATGACAGTGATAAACAGTGTCAGTTTTATGCCCTGGCATAGTTTTGATGTTTGTGTAGTATGATTTGAGAATAGCTGAAAGGTTGGCCTGATGAAAGTATTTCCATCTTTTCTGGCTATCGTGGGTGACACCCCCAACAGTGGTGTTCTCCCTTAAGGACCTTGTGCAGACTTATGAATTGTAACCAGGTTAAGATACGATGTTATCTGGGAGTGAGAATGGGAGAAGCGACGGCCGGCACATGAATGATTGTATTAGAAGAAATTTTATCTTATCATTGGCTGCTTACCACCTCTTGTCTCCGTAGTTGGGTCTGGAAGATGTAGCTGGGAATAGAGCTTGAGGTTGTTAGCTTGGATGAGGTAAGGTAGTTTCCATTGGTACCGATAGTATGCATACTTGGGACTTGGTTCCGGTTTTATGTGGGGATTCCCAAGAATGCAGACTGTTGAGGGTGTAGAAGGCAGAGGAGGAAAATATTGAAAGATGTGAGAAATTACTGCTTTCTACTTCTATTGAGGATGACTCTGCTTAAGCCCTCAAAGTAGCTTAGAAAGTAAAAATAGGATTCTGCTTCCTATTCTTTTCTTCACTACCATGTTAGCTGGGAAGCATGGAACAGTGGGATTCTGGTTCTAGGTGAATTTTCCATACAGGTCAGCAGTGATACAGAAGTTTAAAGGTAGAAATTAAGCAAGTGGAAGGAAGGCTTAAAAATATGTGACAGATAGGAGAAATCACTTTTAAAGGTGAAAAATGACAGAATGATCCCTTTTGCCACAGAAGAAATTCAGTTTGGCATTTTAGAGAAGCAAACCATTTTCCCTTTTCCACCTACTCTACAACCAGTTCTAATAAGGAAGTTTCAGTATTTTTATCTTTATAATTTCAGAAACAGTAGCCCATTTATTCCTAATAATGTTGCTGAAAAATACCAGTAATTATATAATGACTGCAGAAATCACATTTTTAAGTAAATGAAGAGGGAAATGATTTTTCTTATTATATGTCCTGAATTTATATGTAATTACCAGCTATAAAAGAACCTCCCTGGTATGCCTAATAACCACCTTTTGTCCTTGTATGAAAAGTCGAGTTTTTTTTTTTTTTATTCAAGGTTTTGTTCTGCTCAGCTTATTTCTGACTGGTTGGGGAGATAGAGGCAGCTGTTTTATGACATGTCTCACAGGCCTTCCTCAGACCAGGGAGTGAATTGCTCTGGAAACCAGCTGGCCATGTTCTTTGCCTGTCAGACCCACTGGAAGCAAACAGAATTTAGGCAAACAAGTGGAAATCTGCCAGTATAGGGAGAAGTGGCTCTTGATCAAGAAACATGGTCACTTTAAGCCAACAATTTCTAATTACTCGCAACTCTTCTGATTGGTAGATAATAACACATGATACATAAACACGTATGTTTTTTTCCCCATTAACTTTGGCTTTAGTGGTTATTTACTCCTTTATGAAATGTCCTTTGAAAACAAGGCAGGAAATTGAAGAGAACAAAATAAAACAGAGCTTCCTTTCCCATTTAGTGATAGCACCAAGTGGTGATATGTGCACTGTCTATACATTGCAAGAGCAATAATAGAATAATAATTTTCCTTTTAATGAAAAAGGAACACTTAGCTTTTCTCCTTCCATAGATGTATTATCTATCTACAGCTAGGTAGCTAAAATATTTTATTTTTGTATTTAGTATGTTCAGATATCATATACCATAGTATATTTTTTAAATTGTCTTAATATTTTCCAATGTTTCACATGAAATAATATTGACGTGTAGCATAATATATAGATGGCAATATTTTTGCAAATGTGAATACAGTATTATAGTAATAAAAGGGGTGTGTACTTTCATTAATTTGTGGGTTATTTTGTTCATTCACTAACTCATTCCTGAAACATTTGCTGAATGCCTGGTTCATGCCAGGCACTGTGTAATCATAAAAGCTAAAAGAGGGATGTTCAAAAGCTCACATGCGCTGCTGAGTGGAGAAGGCATTGTGGAATGAGGCAAGAGTGGAATCAGAAAGGCTATCCAGGAGCTGTTAAAGAGTATACAGTTTGGGAGAGGACCCAGGCAGGTAAATAAGGATTTCAGAAGTATCCCATGGGAGTGCAAAAGAAGGAGTGACCTGTTTATAACTCAGTGACCGATGTAGATTTATTATCGAAGTAGGATAGAGGAGGCTTTCATTTGTTCCATGTGTGTGAGAAGGTAGGACACAGGGATCCCAGAGATTCAGCATGCTTGTGTAGACAGTGTTTGGGAGGCAGGACATGCATGTATACAGCTGACTAAGCATGAAATGACTAGGTGACCGGAGAGAGTAGCCTTAGTTCCACTTGGTCTATTGTGACCTTGGATACATCATGATGTCACTGAGCCACCTCATCACTGGAGCAGGGGTAGGACTGGGTTTATAGGTGGGAAGATGAATGGGGTTGGTGAGGGTACAGGGGAACTGAGGCCTGGGTGGATGTTTGGTAATGCTGTTACTTCTGCTTAGAATATTGTTTCTTTCCTCAGTGTGGAGGAAAGGTCCAGCTCAAATGTCCTCTTTTTGGTGAAGATGTCCTGGATTTTCCTTGCAGTACTAACTGTATAATATTTATAACACATTGTATTTTTAAAAATTTTATTCAAAAAATTTTTATTTATTTTGAGAGAGAGAGAGAGACAGAGACAGACAGAGTGTGCATGTGTGAGTGGGGGAGTGGCTGAGGGAGAGAGAATTCCAAGCAGGCCCCATGCTCAGCATGGAGCTGGATGCAGGGCTTGATCTCATGACTATGAGATCATGACCTGAGCTGAAATCAAGAGTTGGACATCTAACAGTGAGCCAAGCAGGAGCCTCATAACACATTTTAAATCTTTGTTTATGAATCCATGAACTTTGCTAAAATATGAGCTCTACAAAGACTGTAATTACATATTGTTTTCTTTTTAATCTGCAGTGCCACTCATAGCAATAGGAAGACTGTAGGCAATTAATACATATTTTTTAATGAAATTAATGAATCAGTGTGTTGTTATTCTGGCAGAGTTTTTTCTATTGAGTGGTAACCCTTTTTGTTTTTGTTATTTCATTCATTTAACAATTATAGCAAATAGTGTGCCAGACACTGTTCTAAGCCCTTTATACATATTAACCACTTTGATCCTCATAATTATCCTATACATTAGGTAAGATTATTCTTTACTATAAGAAAACATAGCAAGCCATAAATTTGTATTTGTTTCCAATCTATATTTCTTTTCAACAAACACTTTTGAGTCCCTGCCTTTTTGCCAGGCAACATTTTAGGTGCTAGGGAGTATAGTGGTGAGCAAAGTCCCTCCTCTCACAGAGCTTACATTCTGGAGGCAGCAGACAAACAGGAACAAATTCATGAGTGACCATGATACCAGGGCCAAGTGCTGTGCAGGTAAAATTGAGTGCTGTGACAGGGAGGGACTGGGGAGCTCCTGTGGATCAGATTGTCAGAGGGGCCTTTCTAAGGAAGTGACATTTAAGATGAGGTCTGAATGACCAGAGGAACCAGGCACTGGCTATCAAAGGGAAGTCCTCCAGGGCACAGGACAAAGCTAATGCAAATGCCTTATGCCAGCAATGAGTCTGGTTTTCTCAAGAAAGGGGCCAGTGTGATGAGGGGAAGAGTGGAATGAGCCAAGGCACCTGAAGCAGGGAGAGGTGAGGTTAGTCATAGCTCTGCAAGTGAAGGTAAGGACAGTGATTTTAGTTCTAACTGCAGTAGGAAGCCAGTAGGTTTTAGGCTGGGCAGTGAGGTTTATACAAAGATTGTGTTGGCTATTGGGTGGGGAAGTTGTTGTGGAGTGGGGCAAAAGTGAAATCAGAAAAGCTATGTGGGAGGTGATGGGAGCATTTCAAGGGAGAGATGGTGGTGACTTGGACTCTAGTGTTACCAGTGAATGTGATGATGACAAGAGGTTGGATGCTGACATATGTTTTAGAGACAGGGCCTAAAGCACTTGCAGATGGATTTCATGCTGGAGGTTAAGGAAAGAGATGAATCGATGTTAACTTTTAGATTTTAGGTGTGCAAACTGGGGTGGCTGGTAGTACTTTGGCTGAATTGTGGAAGGTTTGGGGAGGAGCAGTTGGGGAAATAGGGAAGCAGGAGCTTTTCATGATTTTGATTTTCCCTGACGGGCTTAGCAACTGTACAAGTAAGAGAATGTGAGTGAGGGGTTATTCTAGTTCAAGAAGGAGTTTGAATAGGTTGTATACTTGGAGAGGAAGAAAGATTTGAGTGCCTCAGCATGATGCAGTCAAAGATTGCATGTACAGTCAGGTGGGACAGAGCTTGAAGGATGAGGGGATATTGGAGTTTGAGATTTTAGATGTGAAACTTTTCTGGGTGATGATAAGATCTAAAATGTGGTCATGGGTGTGGACAGCTGCATAATGGAAGTAAACTCTTTAGGGTTTAAAATGTTAAAGAAGTGTGGTTTGAAAACTTTAAACATAAAGGATATTGAGGTTCCAAAGAAGGATGAAAGGATCTGAGACAGAGGGGGAAAAAAAGTAACCAGCTGCCATGATCATGGGAGGAGAGATCTGGAGATTGACAGATGACACTCATGAGGAGATTTAGAAGGTGGTACAGAAATATAGCATGGCTTTCAGAGACTTGTGTGGCCGTGGAGTTGTCTGGATGCAAGAGAAGGTGGGAGAATGCTGTTGTTGGATCCCTCAGAAAAGGGAAGGGATAGAGTTCTTCACTAGAACGAGCCCACAGGAGAGCTAGGTCTTGGGGTGGTGGGAAGTCTAGGTGCCAGTTAACTCTGGAGGTACATGGGGGGACTCTTTGAAAGGCTTTTGAAAGGCTCAGGACTTGCTGATAAAGGAATGTGGGCTCAAAAGGAAAACTAGGAAAGACTGAGAGGTAGGAAGGCAGCAGAATAAGCTATGGGCCAAGGGTTGGAGAGGGGGAAGAGGACTGCAGGGAGGGGCTCAGAACAAGGCAGGAGAGGATACACTACCTGAGAGTCTGGCACTTGGGGCAGTAGAAGAGCCACACAGTATCTGTATAAAACTATAAAACTTTGGGGCAGATTTGTTTGTTACAACTTGGTAGTGTTAAAATCGTAATTCCACACCACAGATTACGTATTAGGTGTCTTTTCAATCTATCAGAGACATTGTAACCAATATAACCAATTTAGCATACCAGTAATGGGACAAACTGACTTGTGTCCCCTGATTAAATAAACTTAGAATGACTTAACAGCAACCACATGGTACTCCTGCCCAAAATGTTCAGTCTAAATCTGATCACGAGAAACAGGTCAATTTAAACTGAGGGGGTATTCTTCAAAATAATTGCCTTAGGTTCTTCCCAATGTCAATATTATGAAAGACTAAAAAGGACTAAAAAGCTGAAGACCTGTTTTAGATTAAAGGGCATTAAAGAGGTAACAGTTAAAAGCAATGTGTGATCCTTGACTGGATCCTGGGTTGGAAACAAACACACATACCACAAAAATCCCCAAACCTACTTTGAAAGGACTAGGAGAATCTGAATATGGATTATTCATATAAAAAACCCCAATAGTGTTGGGTTATTGTTTAAGTGTGTTAATTGTATTAAGGTAATGAAGGAAGATGTCCTCTTCTTTAGGAGTTGCATGTTAAAGTGTTTAGGGGTGAAGTGTTGTATGCACTCGACTGTCACATGATTCAGCAACATCTATATACCTATAAAACCTATATCTTTTTATCACTCTATATTAATATTTCTCTATCTCTTTATATTTAGTGAGAGAGAAAGCAAATCTCTAAATTGACAGATAAAACAAATGCTTTAAATTTGCAGATTGGATTTTACGATGTGATCAAAGTGAAAAATATTCAACATTACATTAAACAAAAAGAATTATTAAATAGCATTTAAATAAAAGTTATTTTAAGAAATATATTAAAATCAGTCATACAGCAATATCAATTTATGATATTGGTAGTCTATTGCCAATCAATAACCAATCATCATGACCAACTTAATGCCTTATTTTACACACATGCCTTATTTTACATCCTGGAAGTCATCCAGATAGGCTCTGTTGGGCAGATAGAGAAGCATATATTTTATTATTTATTAAAATCAGTGCCAACTGTATATGGCAAAATACTGCCTTCACTGAAGAGGAAAAAGAGAAGTTCTTTACGTGGATCTTTTTCATTTCTTTCATACATTTTTACCATTCATGGTATTTCTGGGGTGGGAGTCCACAGGCAATGTGGTGGGATTAAGGCCATAGAATGCATCATCCTGGCTCCTGACTTTTGCCAGCCTTGCAAAGTGGGACAGCAACTAATTCACAAAATGTATGCTTGGTTTCTGCTCTTAACAAGAGGAGAGAGGGTTCTAGAGGCAGCTAGTGTAAATTGTGGCTAAGGGGAAAGTGGAGGTAGGGGTGGTATAAACAGATGTCTCAAAACCTTTCTCTTCCCTTTCACCATTTCTTGAAGGTGTGAGATGGTGCCATCTATGAACAAGGAAGTGGGTCCTTTCAAACACCAGATATGCTGGTGCCATAATCTAGGACTTGCCAGCCTCCAGAACTATCTGTGAAATAGGAGGATCTGAAATGTGGATGCATTTTATAAATTAATGAAACGATGAAGTTTTTTATTTTTTATTTTATTTTTTGGCTAGTAGAATCTTTTTTATTCAGAAAGAGAACGAACAGCAGCTCCCAAACAAAAAATTTTTCCAAGCACACACAGGTTGGGTATGGGTAAGGGGAGGTGTCTGTCCATCCAGCCCCAGCCCCCAGCCCATGTAGTTTTGGCAGCAATAAGAGGTATGAGGTAATGGCCCTTCAAATGAAAATGTGGTATGTTGTGTCTGGGAAGAAGAGGGGTGCAAAAGCAGTGGGGAGTGGTGGGGGAAAGGGACAGACAAGGTTAGTGCTGGGAACACTGCAGGTGGGTGGGTGGCCATTTCATAATATTTCTTGTTGATCACACCACCATGCCACCATGGACACCTTTGCCCATCAGCAGGGCTAGCGTTTTGGCAGTCATGGTGACCATGATGTTCAAAGTGGGAGCTCTGCCCGTGCTCTTGGTATGAAGATCCTTGGTAAATTCCTTGTCCTGCAACAGTGAGTCTGGGATAGCAGAACATTTCTGGCCCCCAAGTGTCAGCCCGTTCATAAAAACAAAAAGACTGGTCTTTGCCAACAAGGACACCAATGTTAGCTGGCATGATGTTGACAAAGGTTTCCCCAGAGGTAGTGGCCCAGATAGAGGGGGAGTCCTTATAGCCCAATGTCCTGAAAAGTCAGGTCTGCCCTCAGGTTGTGGATATAGTGGTTCCACCTGCCATGGCGCTGCTTGAGGTGCCTTCTAGGGCTGGTGGTTGTGGGGGAGGCTGAGAGCTCGGAGCATACCCTGCCCTCAAGACCAACAATGAAGCTTTTTAAAGAAACAAAAATTTAGGTTGAGTGAATAATCTGTAAAGGATTAGGAAAATAATTTCATTTACGATATCATCAAAACTTCTCCCCTCAATACTAAGAATTAAACCTAACCGAAGAATTAATTAAACCTAATTAATTAAACCTAACCGAAAATAATTTCATTTACGATATCATCAAAACTTCTCCCCTCAATACTAAGAATTAAACCTAACCGAAGAAGTGAAAGACTTGTGCACTGAAGACTAGATAACATTGATGAAAAACATTAAAGAAGGCACAGATATTTGGAAAGACAGCTGAATTAATGGATTAGAGGACTTAATATTGTTAAGATGTCAATACTACCCAAAGCCATTTCAGTGCAATCCCTGTCAAAATCCCAATGACAGTTTTTGCAGAAATAGAAAAATGCGTCCTAAAATTCATAAGGAACTTCAAGGGAACCCTGAATACTCAAAAAATCTTGAAAAAGAACAAAGTTGGAGGTATCAGACTTCCTGGTTTCAAAACATACTATAAAAAGTTACTATAGTTTTCAAAACAGTGTGGTACTGCCACACAGAGAGACAGACATATATACCAATGGAGAAGAATAGAGAGCCCAGAAATAAACCATTGCATATGTGATCAAATGATTTTCAACAAGGGTGCCAACCCTCTCAATGGTGAAAGGACTGTCTCTTTAACAGTGTTGAATGTGTTGTCTTTCAACAGACAGTGTTTGGCCAATTGGATATCCACATACAAAAGGAAGAAGTTGGATGCTTATGTTACATCATATACAAAAATTAACTCAAAATGTATTAAAAACCTAAATTTAAGGATACAAAACTATAAAGCTAGAGAAGAACATAGGTGAAAATTTCTTGACTTTGGATTTGGGAATGATTTCTTAGAGATGACACAGAAAGTATAGGCAATAAGAACAAATACAGATAAATCAGATTACATCAAACCTAAAAACTGCTGTGCATCAAAGGACACTATCAACACTGTTAAAAGATAACCTACAGAATGGGAGAAAATATTTGCAAATCACATATCTGATGATATCACATTTCCTTTGATATCTAGAATATATGACGAACTCTTACAACATCAAAAACCAAATAAACTTATTAAGAAATGAGCGAAGGACTTGAATAGATATTTCTCTAAAGATGATGTACAAATAGCCAATAAACATCTGAAAGGATGTTCAACATTACTAATCTTTAGAGAAATGCAAATAAAAACCAACATGATCATCTTCTACATATTAAGATAGCTACCATCAAAAAGCTCAGAAAATAACAACCATTGGCGAGGATGTTCAGAAATTCAAACCCTGTTGCGATGTTGCTGGGATTATAAAATGGAACAACCCCTTATGGAACCATTTCTTCAAAAAATTGAAAAAGGAACTACCATATGACCTGGTAACTTAAATTCTATCTACAGAGCCAAAGTGACAGAAAGTAAAATCTCTAAGAGATATTTACAAACCCATGTTTATAGCAGCATTATTCACAACAGTAAAAAGGTGGAAGGAAGACAAGTGTTAATCTTCAGATGATTGCATAAATAAAATATGGTATATTTACACAATGGAATATTATTTAGCCTTTAAAGGAAAGGAAGTATTGTAGCATGTGATAACATGGCTGAATGTTCAGGATAATATGTTAAGTAAGATAATAAGCGAGGCACAAACGGGAAAACCCTTTATGATTCCACATATATGTGCTATGTAAAGTAGTCAAATTCATAGAAAAACAAAGTAAAGTGGTGGTTTCCAGTGACTGGGGTAGGGAAAATGGGGAGTCATTGTTTAAAGGGTATGGAGTTCTGCTTTACAAGATGGAAAGGTTCTGGAGGATCTATTGCATAACAATGAGAACATACATCACCCTCCTGAACAGTCCAGTAAAAACTGGTTATATAGTAAATTTCATTTAATGGTTTTTTTTTTTAAACAACAACAAAAAAAAAACCCATGTTAAAACAACACTGAACAAACCCCTATCTCTTTCTGGGTAGTATGTTCTTGGGATCTGGACCCACCTTGTACTAGAGTACCTCCTTGAATACTATATTATCAATTGTAGTTCAGGGGACCACATGTAATTTTTCTTTTCTTTATTTTAAGAAAATCTTCTCTCCCTTTATTGATAAAAAAATATTCATCTGCTTTTGAGATAGAATATTTAAAAAGAAGGCCCAATTTTCTGTGGATTGTATGGAGGTGGAGGAAATTAAGAAATATTAGGAAGTCCAGTCTGGCTACAGATTTCTGGGTTAGCAGGTTAAAAAAAAAGCCAGTTTATAAAATATCAGTTGCCTATGACATCACGAAAAGAAAAGACAATATATGTGGACATAGATATTTTCATACTCTTAAAAACTTTGTAACACAATTTCTTATGATTGTCCCTTAAAGCTGCTAAATAATATGCATATCTTCCAAAAATGAATTTTCTTGATTTACTTTATTGATTCAGTTGATGATTAAAGAGCTGTTTTTGTGCTATTCACTCCTCATATTTGATATAACCCGATCCAACATATCTTCAAAAAATGTTTTTAAAAAGCTTACTCTTTTAAATCAGAAAAGAAGTACTTATTGCAGAAATATCAGATTGTTCAAATTGGTAAAAAGAAGACACATTAACAAATTTACTTACCTGATGAAAACAATGTCAGTGCTTTGGTCTATTATATCCCAGACTCTGCTTTGTCATGTATATGGACATATGTGGTTTTTATACAAGTGAAACTTTACCTTACGTGATTTTGTAATCTACCTCTTTTTTTTTCACTTAACAAAATATCACTGATATTTTTGAGTCCTAGCAATTCTTTCAGCAAGAACTATAAGCTTTCTTTCCTAAGCAAGGGTAGATGGATCCTGTAGTTGTGACATTTGGACATCTTAAATTGATCTGTGACCATAATTCATTTATTACCAAAGACTTGTTTTTAGTGGTGTTTAATCTTACCAATTTCAAATGTTTCTGGCAGGAGTGAATAAGGTCCTTTTGGTCTCATAAGATTCAGTGTATTCCTTTCTTTTCTATGCCTAGAAAGCATTTTCCAAATTTGGGCTCTGCTATGGACGTTTCTGAGAAGTTGTAGCAGTTTTACTGTTCCTTACAATCCCTATATCTCATCAGATCACACTACACAATCTTGTTAGGAGAAAGGATGGTGGGGAAGGACCAAAAGGGCCAGGCTGAAAGATAAAACCACCAAATAGCTTTACAGAGATGTCAGTTGAGCATACACATGGGAACGTCAGGCAATGGAAGTGACATTCCAAATGACATGTCTTTTTTCCCTCTCCACACACTAAAAATGCACGTATTAATTGACAGCAGATAAAAGGTGAAAGAATACAATGCATAGTAACTCATGTTAAAGCTTACAGGTAAAAGACTGAATTCTTGTGTGAAATAATGGCTTTCTACTTAATAAACTGGAGCTGTTCCAAGGACATCTTTTCATTTATGGAGCAGGTGCAGATGAAGTTTTGAGAAACTTATGCAGTATTTTTAAAAAATAAAACATTTAATTAACAAGCTTGAAAACAGTGGAGCACTTGAAGTGGGAATAAAACAATTGTTTTATATCAAACAGTACAAATCCAATTTGTGAATACAACTATATTGAAAAGCTTTAAAATATTAATAAATTGCTGTGGGCTTTAAAAAAGAAGTTTTAATTTTCTTTCAAGGTTTCCCCTTGAGACAAGTTCTAAACCAGAAAAGATGTTCAAATGAATGCAAAAAAGAGTATATTCTTTTCGAAGGTCCAAAAGCTTATTTAAAAGATGCAAGATGAAAAGGAGTTAGAATATTTATATGCATTAAAAAATAAATCATATGCAAACACATCTCTATATGTGGATTTTGTTTGTTGAGGTTGTTTGGAATTGCATTTGCTTTCATGACTCTTTAATAACTTGTTAGGATTTAAACACAATGGATTGGAAAAAATAATGTAATATTAAAGATATATGCTGTTTTCTAAGGGACAAAAGCATAAGGAGATCTGTGAAAGTTATGTAATAAAAAGAATCTGGAGAAAGGTACCATTTCTTTTTAAATTTAAAAAAAATTTTTTTAATGTTTATTTATTTCTGAGACAGACGGACAGAGCATGAGTGGGGGAGGGTCAGAGAGAGAGGGAGACACAGAATCCGAAGCAGGCTCCAGGCTCTGAGCTGTCAGCACAGAGCCCGACGCGGGGCTCGAACTCACAGACTGTGAGATCATGACCTGAGCCAAAGTCGGTCACTCAACTGACTGAGCCACCCAGGTGCCCTGAAAGGTACCATTTCAAGAGAAGACTCTACATTAAATTATCCATAAAGTAATCCTTTCTGACTCCAGCCTTTGTGTCAATGTCTCTGGTAACAGGACAGACTGCTGGTCATATTTGATCTTGCTCCCTGGTGTTTGGTAGGCTCTCAGGTATTGGTTCTTTAGTGACTCTGGGTCAGATTAGGTGCCCTGGAAAGGAAGCTGGGTAAATCCTTGTGATGACAGCCAGACCTTTTGGTGAAGTGTCCAGAATTGACAGGCTACCAGTGCTCTTTCCCTTTGTGTTTCTTGTTTGGAAAAATACAGCAAATAAAAATCACCGAACAGGTTCTGGGAAAGTCTGTCTGCACAGTCCTGAAGCTACCAGAAGAAAATTAAAGGTATATAGGTTAATGTTTTTCAAGGCACTCACAGAGAAAGGGAGAACAGTGGTCAGCATTTATAGAATCCTGGATATTCTGTAGTCCACAGACCTTTTGAATAGTTGTTATCACTCCTCGTATTAACCAAATCAGTTAAAAGCAGATAATGGCTTAATAAGAGATGATCCTCTGATTTTCCTTTTAAGAAAACTAAGAATCAGATTCTATTTGCTTAATTTTCCATGAATTGAAATTATAATACTTGGACTTAGAGTGTATTAGTTTTTATTTAGAAAAATCAAAAACCATCAAAGAGGAAAAAACAAGGCAATGGATGAAAAATGGAGAAACTAAGCTGTTGCACATAGTGTATTAAACATTGTGTGCTATTATGTTAGTTAACTCTTATGCTTAAAAAGTGCTCCATTTTCTCAAATGTATGTTCCTATTCTTCCTCTAAACGAGTGCCTTATTAAGCTGCTCAGTTTCTCTTCCCTTGTATTTCACACAAGGTTTAAATCTTTTGATCTTTCTGTAGCCTTTGCTTTTTGATCCCTTGATTTTCTTCATTCAACCTGTTTGCTTAATTATTTAACCTTCTTAATTCTCATCCTCTTTACTCTCAATCAACCTTTCATCTTTTTAGGTGTCCTAGCTCATCTTACTCTTCTCACTAAACTTTTATCTTGTGAAACATTTTTTTTCTTTTTTAGAGAGAGAAAGAGAGAGCGAGTGAGGGTGCAAGCTGGGAGTGGGGGAAGAGCAGAGGAAGCGAGTGAGAGAGAGACAGAGACAGAGAGAGAGAGAGAGAGAGAGAGAGAGAGAGAGAGAGAGAGAGAGAGAGAATCTTAAGCTCAGTGCGGAGCCAGACATGGGACTCCATCCCACAATCTTAGGATCATGACCTGAGCCGAAATCAAGAGTCAGATGATGCTCAACTGACTGAGCCACCCAGGTGCCCCTTGTGAAACCTTTCACACATTGAAGAGGCCACAGAATTGAGGATAATTTCTACTTATCTAAAAAAAAAAAAAGTTACAATATTTATATTTCCTTTTCATATATTATCATGGGAATGAAATAAAAATATTGTCATGTTTACGGTTTCATGTATTATTGTTAAGTCCTTGCTAGGATATTATTCACTGTATAGAAGAACCATAGAGAATTTTAGAAATTACAGTAACTCTTAACCAGAAATGAAGAAGATGACTTTATCAGCCAATCTCCTCATAAATCCTCCATCAGCAGGATTTTATTTGATAATGTTTGAAAAACTGATAGAGGTATACATGTGACATCTGGCAGAACTTTCATCCCCAGGGTTGATTTGGCTGAATTTTTCCAGGCCAAGGGCTCCATTGAAGAGGACAGTATTCAAAGATAGAGGAGAACAGCACTATATATGTGAAGCACACATATATGTGAATATTAGAAAATGATTTTGAGACAGAAAATAGAATACCCTAGTAAATATACATAACCTTGAGGAATTACTTAACCTCTCTCAACCCCAGTTTCCTTACCTACAAAATGGGAAAGGTGGTAATAGTATCTATTTCCTAAAGGTGTTGTGGGAAATTAATGAATTGTTAAATATTGGTCAAATATGTAGACAAATGGAAGCTATTGTTAAATATAAAAATATTTATAAGATTATCATATCTTTTTAAATACAGTAGGCAGAAAGGATTTTTTTTCCTTTTTTATGGTTAAGAGTTATAATGTATAAATAATTGATACTCTTAGTCACTTCTTAAATAGGTAAGAATACATACTCATACTTTAAAAAAATTTAAATCTGTTAACATAGTGTAATAATAATTTCAGAAATAGAATTTAGTGATTCATCACTTACATATAACACCCAGTGCCCATCCCAACAAGTGTCCTCCTTAATGCCCCTCACTCCTTTAGCCCTCCCCCCACCCAGCACCCCACCAGCAACCCTCAGTTTGTTCTCTGTATTTAAGAGTCTCTTATGGTTTGTCTCCCTCTCTGTTTTTATATTAGTTTTGATTCCCTTTCCTTATGTTCATCTGTTTTGTACCTTAAATTCCACATATCAGTGAAATCATATATTTGTCTTTCTCTGACTTATTTTGCTTAGCATAATACACTCTAGTTCCATCCACGTTGTTGCAAATGGCAAGATTTCATTCCTTTTGATTGCTGAGTAATACTCTATTGTTTGTATATACCACATCTTTAAAAAAATTTAAAAAAAAAAATTTTTTTTTTCAACGTTTTTTATTTATTTTTGGGACAGAGAGAGACAGAGCATGAACGGGGGAGGGGCAGAGAGAGAGGGAGACACAGAATCGGAAACAGGCTCCAGGCTCCGAGCCATCAGCCCAGAGCCTGACGCGGGGCTCGAACTCACAGACCGCGAGATCGTGACCTGGCTGAAGTCGGACGCTTAACTGACTGCGCCACCCAGGTGCCCCCAAAAAAATTTTTTTTAAACATTTATTTATTTTGGAGAGACAGAGAGAGACAGAGCATGAGCGGGGGAGGGGCAGAGAGAGAGAAGGAGACACAGAATCTGTAGCAGGCTGCAGGCTCTGAGCAAGCTGTCAGCACAGAGCCCGATGCAGGGCTCAAACCCACAAACTCTGAGATCATGACCTGAGCCAAAGTCGGATGCTCAACCGACTGAGCCACCCAGGCGCCCCTATACCACATCTTTTTAATCCATTCATCAGTTGATGGATATTTGGGCTCTTTCCATACTTTGGCTATTGTCGATACTGCTACTATAAACATTGGGGGTACATGCGCCCCTTTGAATCAGCACTCCTGTATCCTTTGGATAAATTCCTAGTAGTGCAATTGCTGAGTCATAGTGTAGTTCTATTTTTAATTTTTTGAGGAACCTCCATACTGTTTTCCAGAGTGGCTGGACCAGTTTGCATTCCAGCAGTGCAAAAGGGTTCCTCTTTGTCCACATTCTTGCCAACATCTGTTGTTGCCCGAGTTGTTAATGTTAGCCACTCTGACAAGTATGAAGTGGTATCTCATTGATTTTGATTTGTATTTCCCTGATGATGAGTGATGTTGAGCATTTTTTCATGTGTTAGTTGGCCATCTAGATGTCTTCTTTGGAGAAGTGTCTATTCATGTCTTTTGCCCATTTCTTCACTGGATTAATTGTTTTTTGGGTGTTGAGTTTGATAAGTTCTTAATAGATTTTGGATACTAACCCTTTATCTGATATGTCATTTACAAATATCTTCTGTCATTCTGCCGGTTTCCTTTTAGTTTTGCTGATTGTTTTCTTCACTATGCAGAAGGCTTTTACCTTGATGAGGTCCCAATAGTCATTTTTGCTTTTGTTTCCCTTGCCTTTGGAGACATAGCAGGTAAGAAGTTTCTGCAGCCAAGGTCAAAGAGGTTGTTGCCTGTTTTCTCCTCTAGATTTTGATGGCTTCCTGTTTTAAATTTAGGTCTTTCATCCATTTGGAGTTTATTTTTGTGTATGGTGAAAGAAAGTGGTCCAATTTCGTTCTTCTACATGTTGCTGTCCAGTTTTCCCAACACTATTTGCTGAAGAGACTGTCTTTATTTCATTGAATATTCTTTCCTGCTTTGTCAAAGATTAGTTGGCCAAGATCAAAGAGGTTTTTGGTTGCGTTCTCCTCAAGGATTTTGATGGCTTCCTGTTTTAAATTTAGGTCTTTCACCCATTTTGAGTTTATTTTTGTGTATGGTATAAGAAAGTGGTCCAGCTTCATTCTTCTGCAGGTCGCTGTCCAGTTTTCCCAGCACCACTTGCTGAAGAGACTGTCTTTATTCCATTGGATATTCTTTCCTGCTTTGTAAAAGATTAGTTGGCCATACGTTTGTGGGTCCATTTCTGGGTTCTCTATTCTGTTCCATTGATCTATGTGTCTGTTCCTGTGCGAGCACCATACTGTCTTGATGATTATAGCTTTGCAATACAGCTTAAATTCTGGCATTGTGGTGCCTCCAGCTTTTTTGTTTGTTTGTTTTTGTTTTTTTTTCAGGATTGCTTTGGCTATTCAGTGTCTTTTGTGGTTCCATACAAATTTTAGGATAGTTTGTTCTAGCTCTGTGAAGAATGCTGTTGTTATTTTGATAAGGATTACATTGAATATGTAGATTGGTTTAGGTAGTATTGACATTTTAACAATATTTGTTCTTCCAATCCATGAGCATGGAATGTTTTTCCATTTTTTTGTGTATGTCTTCTTCAATTTCTTTCATAATTTTTTTATAGTTTTCAGGGTATAGATTTTTCACCTCTTTGGTTAGGTTTATTCCTAGGCATTTTATGGTTTTTGGTGCAATTGTAAATGACATAGATTCCTTGATTTCTCCTTCTGCTGCTTCATTATTGGTGTATAGAAATGCAACTGATTTTTTACATTGATTTTATATCCTGTGACTTTGCTGAATTCATGTATCAGTTCTAGCATTTTTTTGGTGGGGTCTTTGGGTTTTCCACGTAGAGTATCATGTTATCTGTGAAGAGTGAGAGTTTGATTTTTTACTTGCTAATTTGGATGTGTGTGTGTGTGTGTGTGTGTGTGTGTGTGTGTGTTGGCTGATTGCTGAGGTTAGGACTTCCAACACTATGTTGAATAACAGTGGTAAGAGTGGACATTCTTGTCATGTTCCTGACCTTAGGGAGAAAGCTCTCAGTTTTCGCCCATTGAGGATGATATTAGTGGTGGGTCTTTTGTACATGGCCTTTATGACCTTGAGGTATGATCCTTCTATCCCTACTTTCTTGAGGATTTTTATCAAGAAAGGATGCTGTATTTTGTCAGATGCTTTTTCAGCATATGTTGAGAGGATCATGTGATTCTTATCCTTTCTTTTATTAATGTGATGTATCACGTACATTTGATTGCCGATCAATCAATGTTGATTGCCGATATTGAATCAGCCCTGCATCCCAGGAATAAACACTAGTTGATGGTGGTGAATAATTCTTTTAATGTATTGTTGGATCCAGTTAGCTAGTATCTTGTTGAGGATATTTGCATCCATGTTCATTAGGGAAATTGGTCTATGGTTCTTTTTACAAAGTCTTTGTCTGCTCTTGGAATTAAGGTAATGCTGACTTCATAGAATGAGTTTGGAAGTTTTCCTTCCATTTCTATTTTTTTGGAACAGCTTCAAAAGAATAGGTGTTAACGCTTCTTTCAATGTTTGGTAGAATTCCCTTGGAAAGCCATCTGGACCTGGACTCTTGTTTGTTGGGAGATTTTTGGTTACTGATTCAATTTCTTTACTGGTTATGGTCTGCTCAAATTTTCTATTTCTTCATGTTTCAGTTTTGATAGTTTATATGTTTCTAGGAATTCGTCCATTTCTTCCAGATTGCCCCATTTGTTGGCATATAATTGCTCATAATATTCTCTTATTGTTTGTATTTCTGCAGTTGGTTGTGATCTCTTCTCTTTCATTTGTGATTTTATTTATTTGGGTCCTTTCCTTTTTCTTTTTGATCAATCTGGCTAGGGGTTTATCGATTTTGTTAATTCTTTCAAAGAACCAGCTCTTGGTTTCATTGATCTGTTCTGTTTTTTTTTTTTTATTATTATTTTGATATCATTGGTTTCTGCTCTAATCTTTATTATTTTCCTTCTTCTGCTGTTTTGGGGCTTTATTTACTGTTCTTTTTCCAGCTCTTTTAGGTGTAAGGTTGGGTTGTATTATTTGAGACGTTTCTTCCTTCTTTGTGAAGACCTGGATTGCTATATTTCCCTCTTATGACCACCTTTGCTACATCCCAGAGTATATACTTATACTTTAAATGGCTTTTTTGATTTTTTTTTGTGTCCCTCTAGTTGTAGATTTTCTCTTGCTGCTTCCAATATGCTGCTATATGTTGCATATCATTCATTCACTCTAAATACCAGTCCTATTTGATAGTCAAATACGTAATTTAAAATTTTTTTCATAGTTGCATCAAGCAAAATGAAGAGTCTGGGGTAATGATCTTTAATTGTTTTTTATTTAACCCAATACAGTATATAAAAATATCACTTCAACATGTAATCAGCATACAAATATTATGATGTATTTTACACTCATTTTTTCCTTTTAATCTTTGAAATCTGTTGTATATTTTACTGCACATCTCAATTCCAATGCTAAATTTTAGTAGATACTGGTTTTATTAGATACTTGTTCTTTACTTAAATTTCATAAAGTTTACAGTTGAAAATGTAGATTCACATATCCAAGTTGTTCCAAATATATTTAAAAGTTTCCCAGTAAACAGAGTATGCATTTTAAATGAAAATAAATTAAAATTAAATAAAATTAAAAACTCAATTTCTCAGTTGCACTAGCCACATTGCAAGTGCTCAGTAGCCACATGTGGTTGTGACCACCACTTTGGTCAACATTGCTAAAGATGCTTACTGAGTATCTATGATGTATATGAAGGCATTAGTCTAGAGACAGATTACAAGACAATGTAATATCTCAAATGTAGGGGAATTGAAAGGAGTACAAAATATAGTGATGGTCTGAGAGTAGTTCTTTTCTTCTTCCTATAGAGTAATGTGACTTTGCTGCTGAAAAGACTTTTTATTTTTATTTATTTTTATTTTGTAAAGTTTATTGATTTATTTTGAGAGAGAGAGAGCCCAAGCAGGGGGAGACAGAGAGAGAGAGGGAGAGAGAGAATCCCTGCACTGACAGTGTGGAGCCCGACGCAGGGCTCAAACCTATGAACCATGAGGTCATGACCTGAGTTGTGAAATCAATAGTCGGGTTCTTAACCAATTGAGCCACCCAGGCACCCCTGAAAGGACTTTTAAAAAATTCCTTTTGAGTTAGTATCCATGATCAAGATGGCTGAAATTCCTGACAGTCTGATTTCTCAATAGTGAGGCATTATTTTATATTTGTAAGTGTCACATATAAAAAGACTATGCATGAGTGTTATAATTGTATATGCTTTTATGATCCAGTAGAGTCCTTTCCATTTAAACTGTGGCTTTAAACAAATAGTCCAATATTTGCCAATGCACCATCAGATTTTCTAATGTCAAAATGTATGCATTTATCAATTATTTAAGCTGCCTATTCATATTGTTGTTAACTTCAGATTTCTATCTTATTTCATCCCTAGTTATTTCATTGAATAACTAGCTTATTCTCCTTATTTTCTGCTACTGAACCCAGTGTTGCACAGAAAAGTTGATTTGTTAATTAGTTTAATCGCCTCTTCTCATAATAGCGGGGTAAGATTGGCGGAGGAAGCTTGTTATCAATCTGTGCTACTGGTAAGCAGTAATTATAGATAATTATGCTTTTGTCTTGCTGCATTCTGAAGATTGTCTTGAAATCCTTCCCCCTGAATTAGCAAATGGTCTGTCATGTTGAATTCTCCTCTGGTTTCTTCCCATAACTCAGCCCCTACTCTCCCCCCAATGAAACAAAATTGCAGCTTGTTAGGTGGAAGCTTATTTGAAGTCTCAATTTTCTTGAGTATTCAGCCTCTTTGGGAAGTGCCAGGTGCTCCGTCATGGCCACAGCATTTGCCTTTGGCTTAAGGTTCCAACTCAACTGGCATCCTACAAGTCTTTGATTTTTTCTTTTTGCTTGAAGAGGCAGTGGTTGTCTTGACAGCAGAGCTAAAGCTCTGTCCTTGTACTTTGATATACATTGTGGTACAATCTAATAATCAAAGTCATTTGTCAAGAAACAGGGTGTTCACACTTTTCTCTGAAGAGATTGGAATAAACAGCAGATTTTAAGTGGATGTAAGCCAGAAATGGCAGCCACTACCACTTTAAAAATGTGCCTGGAATGCAGAGCCCAGAGTAGATTTTAACCAAGACTGTATCTTTATATTCGTGGGTATAAGGGACAACAAGGGACAGTTTTGACTCCCAGGGGATATTTGGCAACATCTGGGGATATTTGTCATTTTCATGATTGGAGATGGAGGGTGCTACTGGCATCTAGGAGGCAGAGGTCAGGGGTGCTGCTAACTACCCTATAATGCATAGGACAGTCCTCCACAATAAAGAATTGGCTGGCTCAAAATATCAATAGTACCAAGGTTGAGAAACCCTGCTTTGTATGATTATGAAGGGACCACTGTGGCATATTTGATCCTCTCCCTCCTTGATGATTTATATGGTTTGGGGAATAGTTCATTCAGTAGAAAAATTGAAATTGCAAAAAGAGTGAATTTCCCATGCCCTGTTATGGGGACTCCTTATGGACAAGAGATAAGGAATAAAAATGGAAAAAAAAAACCACTTTCATGTAATTGAAGTAGAACACTGTTTATTTTCTATTTTTGCAGAAATGTGATGGAAGCAATATACTAAACTGACATGCTTCAGAGTCACCAACACATTCCCTAATAGAACAGTATTCTTCCACCAGCAGGGAGAAATGTGATCCACAAATGCAATCAGATATATTTTGGTCAAAGGCTGCTTGTATTTTTCACTTCTTTTTTTAAACATTTTTAAATTTTTTAAATTTTTTTTTATTTTTCACTTCTTGAGATTAGATTCCATTTTGGGAAAACCCTAATGTTGTAGTCTTGTATGACCCCATGTCCAGTCTAAGTCAGAGCAACTTAGAGAGAGGTTCAGGTATGAATTTATCTTATGAAAGTAAAGAGTTTGTTTGAAAAGACACAATTTCTAGGGGTGTCTTGGACTGAGGTGGATGTCTGGAGTTGTGGATGGGGATCTCCTTGAGGCTGATAGTCACCAACCTTTCTCATATATTCTGCTGAGCAGTGCTACTTATTCACAGCCTGGCATGTGAAAATGGGATGACATATTTAAAAATATTTATGTATCTCCATAGATCAATTTCAGCAAACAATGGTAACTTCATAAAGAGACATTTCTAACAATCTGAGCTCTTTCTCTTGAGAGATGGGGAATTTTCTTTTCCTTGCTGCATAGTTTCTGGCTATATGGTCACATGTGGATACTATTATTGTACTGAGTTGAAAATTGTGTTAGATGATTTCTGAGATCCTTTGTAAGCCTGTGGTTCTCTGACTCAGTGATTCTGTGAATTTATCTTTAAGAATTTACTCGGGGCGCCTGGGTGGCTCAGTCGGTTGAGCGTCCGACTTCGGCTCAGGTCACGATCTCGCGGTCCGTGAGTTCGAGCCCTGTGTCGGGCTCTGGGCTGATGGCCAGATTCTGTGTCTCCCTCTCTCTCTGCCCCTCCCCCGTTCATGCTTTGTCTCTCTCTGTCTCAAAAATAAATAAACGTTAAAAAAAAAAAATTAAAAAAAAGAATTTACAATTACGCAGCCTCTCAATTACCAACTCCCCACTCCTCTGTGTATACTTCTCCTTAATTTGGTCTCATTTATTGTTGTCTCCATAATCCTCCAAATGGAACCTCTGTGAATATCTTTCTGTCCCTTGCACATGCTGTGCTCTGTCAGTCTCCCACACCTGGAATGTCTTCTGTTCTTTCTTTAAGGCTTAGCTCACATATTACCTTTCATGAAGCTCTTTCCTATTGTTGTAGTCTACATTAAAGGAAACTGTAGTTTCCTTTTCTTATTTCTCCTATAACTGTAATCTAGGTTACAGAATATGGGGAAACACATCCATGTTTTCATAAAACTAGATATACCAGCAGAAGATAGAGGAACTTCTACAGTAACTTCTGTGGTTTCTGTGTTTACTTCTTATGTACGAGCTCTTCACTTCTTTGTAAGTTATAATGAGGAGATTATTCAGTACTTGATTATAAATTGTCTCTCATAAATTTTTTGCATCTTTAAACTCTAAGTTTTCTGGAGCTTTGCATTTGCTTTGGTTCCCTTTTAGTGCCTCTTACAGTGCTAGGGTCATACTGGGTGGGCAATAAATGACTGCTAAATTAAATGAGAGACTGTGGAACCAGGTGACCTGGTAAGCATGGTGTGCCAGTGATTCTACAGAAGAAGGTTTTCTGCTAGAATCGTATACATCAGACTGCTTTTGAGATGTTCCATTCCCTTGTGTGAATGATTTGGGAGAAGGTTATGCTTTAGTTCTCTTCTTCATTGTCTTTTAAGAGCAGAATGAGCAGAATGGGAGCAATAGAGATGGAATAATAGAAATGGCTTAGAAAGAAAAGGAGGGAAAAAAGAGGGCTGCCAATCTTTTCTGAATCATGGCAACCTTTTTTCCCCATTTCTTTCTAAGAAATGGATGATAATCTCAAAATGTCAGCCTCTACCTAATTTTTCTTTTCTCTGCTTGGTATTTTCTCGAGCCAGAACCACGGATGCCACAAGCTGTATCTTAACCACTTAAACCTGTTTTTCTGGAGACAAGGAATGTATATCAACAAAGTTGGCTCTGCCATCTTGTGCAGCTTAAATCGAGCTATACCACCCTAGATTTTGGATTTGGTGTCCACTTTGTGAATCATCTTTACTACTTCCAAAGTTAGCTGATCTTGCCAAGAGCTTGGTGTCCAGTGCTCAATCTTTGAGTGCCAGTTTTGCCTTTTGGATGAATTTCTATCCTACTCAGTTTTGGTCATACTTTCCCATGAGTATCATGATTTCTTTTCTAGAATTGTAACTCAGCTCTAAAGGTTAGCCTGGTGGCAGGGACACTGTTGTTCTTTGTTTTCTCTTGTAGATACCAGTTGTCCTTCAGGCCTGGAGGCCCCCTTTTTATCCTGACCTAGTTATTGTTTTTTCTGTGTGCAAGGAGAATCAACTGAGGTATTAGATGCCCATTTCTCTTTTCATAAGTGTTACCTGAGGTCTAGATATCCCTCCTCTAAGAATCAGACATGGTTTTTCACTGGCCTGTTCAGTGGCTATGTCGATTTCCATGAATATGAGTTTTGAGTTAGGTCTATAGTCTTTTTCTTGACTCTGGTGACTCAATCATCTGTACATGGAACCTGACTTGAATTGTGCTTTACACACTTAATTTGGTGGAGGTGAGGTGGTCTGAATGACTTTTGTCATTTACTAGAGAAGTGGGACTTGTTGAGCCTATATTGTCCAAGATTACATGGGATGTTAATAGATGTTATTTGAAAAGATGTTTCCATGGTCAAATGCTTTTGGGAAACACTGAATTAAACATAGTTAAATAGAGTGTTTAACTGAAATATGACTTTCTATGTGGAATGCTTGAATGAATGGCAGCATTTTCCAGTTTTTTTGACCATGGAACCATTTCTTTTGGGGACATCTCTTAATAGCTCAGGGAATACTAATGATCCTTGTAAAACCCATTTTAGTTTGGTCTGTTTCTTTAAAGAATAATTATAAATTTTGTGTAATAGCACTATGTGGTCATTAGGCTTTATAGGCAGAGAGTAAAGCTAGTTCTGTGTAAATGCAATGGCA
This sequence comes from Panthera tigris, assembly GCF_018350195.1. NCBI lineage: Eukaryota > Metazoa > Chordata > Mammalia > Carnivora > Felidae > Panthera > Panthera tigris. The sequence goes on from NC_056664.1 coordinate 89,106,613, forward strand.
ATTAAGAATAAATCACAGTTAAGCTTGTTCTATGAAAATAATTTCCATGTTAAGCAAAATACATATTTATACTTTAATAATCTATACATAAGCTAGAGAGAATAAGAATTTATTTTATGGCAGAAATGTGACCAAAAAAATCTCTAAGCTAGCTTAATGCCTTGAAAAAGATCAGAGGTTCTTTCTTTTTTGATCTTTTTTGTTCTATGATATAGAAATGAAAGTCTCAGATACTAAATATTTCTCTCTTAGAAGGTCCTAAAATGGGGCTCCTGGCTGGTTTGGTTGGTAGAGCATGTGACTTTTGATCTTGGGTTGGTGAGTTCCAGCCCAATGCTGGGAGCAGAATTTACTTAAATTAAAAAAAAAAAAATGAAGGTCCTAGTCTACAAATCCAGAGATGTTATTCCTCTTAAAATACATACATGTGGCAAATGTGAATATCTTTCAAGGTACACAAAAATTAGAACTGCCAAACTTGGCAAATAAGAATACAGACACCTAGTTAAGCTTCAGATAAACAACAAATAATCTTTAGTATAAGTATGTTCCCTGCAATATTCTATCAGGAAACACCAATATAAATCTACTTAAGAGGCCATTTATCCAGTGAGTTTTGTGGCAGAGAAGGAAAAACAAAACCCTCACATCTGGGTTTCCTCAAATCTATCACTCGTTCCCCCAAACAGGGATGGAGCTAAAACAGGAGTAAATCTATTCAGAAGCTTGTACTTAAAAAAATTTTTTTTTTAATTTAATGTTTATTTATTTTTGAGAAAGAGAGTGTGAGTGGGGAGGAGCAGAGAGAGGGAGATGCAGAATCTGAAGCTGTCAGCACAGAGCCCTGCATGGGCCCAGGCCTATGAACCATGCGATCATGAGCCAAAGTCTGGCACTTAACCAACTGAGCCACCCAGACACCCACAGAAGTTTGTACTTTTTTTTTTATTAAAAAAAAAATTTTTTTTTAACATTTATTTTTGAGACAGAGAGAGAGCATGAACAGGGGAAGGGCAGAGAGGGAGGGAGACAGAATCGGAAGCAGGCTCCAGGCTCTGAGCCATCAGCCCAGAGCCCGACGCGGGGCTCGAACTCACGGACCGCGAGATGGTGACCTGAGTTGAAGTCGGATGCTTAACCGACTGAGCCACCCAGGTGCCCCTAGAAGTTTGTACTTTTAAGGTCTAGAGAGGTTCAACCAGTTAATAATGTGTTTCCTTTCCCCAGTCACAGCATTATAAGCCTAAATGTCGTTCCTCAACAGCTATTGTACAGTCATTTGATACCCTGAAGTCCTCCAAAGACTGAATCTCCCAAACTCAGCCCCGCGATCCCCTCATGTAAACATGTTGGGCTGCTTGTCACCTCTTCCAAGCATCGGGGTTCCCTGGATAAAGGTCGTAAATGAATTAAGAAGCATGTGAATTAACTTGCGTATAATAAATTGACACTCCAGGAGCGCCTGGGTGGTTCAGTTGGTTAAACATCTGACTTTGACTCAGGTCATGATCTTGCGGTATGAGCCCTGAGTCAGGCTCTGTGCTGCCAGCTCTGAGCCTGGAGCCTGCTTTGGATTCTGTGTGTCCCCCCCTCTCTCTGCTTCTCCTCCACTCACATGTGCGCACGCACGCTCTCTCTCTCTCTCTCTCTCTCTCTCTCTCTCTCTCTCAAAAATAAATAAACATTGAAAAAAAATGAAGGTCCTAAAGCTAATCAGGAATGCTTCCTATGGAAGTGGTTTTAGTGCCCTAAATATCCATCTTTAATCTTTCCATTTACATTTATTCAGCACTTCTTTTTTAGAGATCTGCTCTATACCAGCTTTTCTAGCTTCTATTAGAGTTCTTATAGGTTTTTCTTTCCCAAGTACCAGTCTTCTTTTATTGGATGTTAATTCTGAATTAGGATATGAAAGAAATCAAAGGTACTGGGCAAAGGTCAGGCTCAAGAATGCCATATGTGCCTCCACACTGGGCGCCCTTCAGTGGTACTTGCATAGCAGCTCATGTTTGAGTTCCTTATAAGAATAGTAGTTGAATAGCCCATAAGCTGCCAGCACCATAGAAATCCCAGCAATGCCCCCCTTTCTTCACGTTGACATACTTTAAAAAATGTTTATTTACTTATTTTGAGAGAGAGAGAGCTCATACACACATGAGGGGGAGAGGCAGAGAGCATGAGAGAGAATCCCAAGCAGATTCCGCACTGTAGGTGCAGAGGCCACTCTGGTTGGATCTCTTGATGGTGAGATCATGATCTGAGGTGAAATCAAGAGTCAGATGCTTAACCAACTGAGCCACCCACGCGCTCTGGCATACAGGTACTTGTAATACCGATAGTAACCTCTTTGAATTTCTCCAGTGATGGCTTTAGGGGTGAAATCCCTCATCAGCATCCAGCTTGGCAGCTCTCCTAACTTCACATCCATGAGCTTCGTCTCCTTCACTGGTAGAGATGACGCCATCTTGGAGTACTGGGTGTCCTCTATGCTGTGGCGCCCAAGGATTATATTATAGGTTTGCTATTAATCTAGATTGTTTTCTTCTTTAGAAAGGGACCGTATATATACTTTTCTTTGTAAATCTTTACTACGTAGTTGAAAATTATAAAACATAACTAATATTTACTGTTAGTTTAAGCCAGTACTTTTCCATGGATAATGATTACTATGGACAAGCATGTGTCAGAAAAGAATATTGGGAAAATTAAATTCAGTTAAATAAAATACTTATCATCTGTTCCAAACACTGTGCTTGATGGGTGGGACACAGAGATTAACAGAGACAAGAAAAAGTAATTCCTTCTCCCCATCTTTTGAGGAAATCTGTAACCAAGTGAGAAGAACCCCCCTTCCCACTGAAGTAAAAGAGGGGAAATAAATCCCAAAGGCTGAAAAACAGTTCAAAATATATCATTTGATTGTAATATAAAATAGCTGTCTTTTGTGTCTTTATTTAACTTTTATGGCAAAAATACTGCACATAGAAGAGCTTGATGACAATGTGAGTATATTAAATGTTATATTTCAAAGATGGAAATCAGTGCCTGTGTATAATATATTCTGTGTATTTATTTGAGGTCAGATTGTTAACAAATATGCAAAAGATTTTGCTTGGGTAAGGTAAATAGAATTTAAAAAGTAATAGCATGTTAAACTATTTTCACATTTATTGTAAAGTTTGAGACCTGGGGAAATACAAGAGAGCCCAGCATTAAGCTTTTCAAATCATGTGTCTCCCACCTCTAACAAGACATGGGAGAATGAAGAGTTTGAACTACACTCTTTTTTTCTTAATTTTATTTTTTATTTTTTAAAATTTACATCCAAATTAGTTAGCATATAGTGAAACAATGATTTCAGGATAGATTCCTTAATGCCCCTTACCCATTTAGCCCATCCCCCCTTTCCAAACCCCTCCAGTAACCCTCAGTTTGTTCTCCGTATTTATGAGTCTCTTCTGTTTTGTCCCCCTCCCTGTTTTTATATTATTTTTGTTTCCCTTCCCTTATGTTCATCTGTTTTGTCTCGTAAAATCCTCATATGATTTTTGTGAAGTCATATGATTTTTGTCTTTCTCTGACTAATTTCACTTAACATAATACCCTCCAGTTCCATCCATGTAGTTGCAAATGGCAAGATTTCATTCTTTTTGATTGCTGAGTAATACTCCATTGTATATATATACCATATCTTCTTTATCCATTCATCCATCAATGGACATTTGGGCTCTTTCCATACTTTGGCTATTGTTGATAGTGCTGCTATAAACATTGGGGTGCATGTGTCCGTTTGAAACAGCACACCTGTATCTCGTGGATAAATGCCTAGTAGTGCAATTGCTGGGTCGTAGGGTAGTTCTATTTTTAGTTTTTTGAGGAATCTCCATAGTGTTTTGCAGAGTGGCTGCACCAGCTTGCATTCCCACCAATAATGCAAAAGAGATCCTCTTTCTCTGCATCCTTGCCAACATCTGTTGCCTGAGTTGTTAATGTTAGCGATTCTGACAGGTGTGAGGTGGTATCTCATTGTGGTTTTGATTTGTATTTTCCTGATGATGAGTGATGTGGAGCATTTTTTTGAACTACACTCTTGAAGAAGTTTCCTGAAGCTCAGGAAGTTGCTCAGTTAGTGAAAGTTTGGACTGGAATTTCAGTGAGATCTTTATATTCTACTCTGTGAGAAAATACACACTTTTTATAACATAATTTTTCATAAATTTTTTGATGAGAAATTTTTTTTAAGTATTAAACATTTTTTTTAAAGTGTTTATTTAGTTTTGAGAGCAAGAGCATGAGCCGGGGAGAGCAGAGACAGAGAGGGAGACACAGAATCTGAAGCAGGCTCCAGGCTCTGAGCTGACAGCACAGCCCCGACATGGGGCTTGAACTCATGAACCATGAGATCATGACCTGAGCCGAAGTTGGACGCCTACCTGAGCCACCCAGGTGCCCCTTGGTGAGCAATTCTAATGCCATGCATTTTGTTTGTTTGTTTCTCTTTGTTTAGAGAGTTTCTCATTGAGCCTTTGAGTTTTGTGTATAAGAGACTTTAGAACCAGCCAACATAAATTTGATTCCCAGATCCACTGCTTGCTGGCCATGGGAACTTGAGCAAGCCACTGAAGCTTCTCTGAGCCTCAGTTTCCTCATCTGTGGAACTGAGATAATAATACTTTCCCTACTTATTTCACAGGATTGTTGTAAGGATCAGTGATACAATATATATAAAAGTGTTTTATGAGCATGTTTGAAGTATTATTATTAATACAGAGTTTCTCTAATTTCTGTCCTAAATATCTCTTTCCTCTGTCCAGCCACTACTTTAGTCAAACTGTCTTTATTTCTACTCTGGATTGACTATTAAACTAACCTCTCAGCTTATGTTGTTTTAAACCTGGTTTCAGTCAAATCTATCCTTTAAGCTACCATCAGAATGATCTTTCTAAAATGCAAACCTCATCATCTATCGTAGTCCCTCAGTGGCTCACCAGTGCCTGAAGCATAAAGCTGAAATGTCTTAACCTGGTAGACCGAAGTCTTTGGGAATTTTTTAAAATTTTATTTCTAGTCACTGCCCCTATGGCTCTCCTCTGCTGCAGTCATATGTAACTTCTTGTAGCTGTGAGTAATTACCCAAACCTCTCTGTCTTTGCACATGCTGTCCCTCTGACAGGATGCAGTTCACACACCCTAGTCTAACTGTTGAGTTCTGACTTATCCTCCATGTCTCAGCTCAAGGTAAATCTTCTGGACATTCCCCTATCCTCTGTGCCCTCCAGGAAGAGCTGGGTGATGCCACACTCTACCTGTCACATCATGTAATAACATTGTGTTCATTGGAATAACAATAGTATCTTCCTCATATGGCGATTCTGCATTAATATTTATAAACCTGTCAGTAAATAGCCATTATCATTAAGAATCAGAGCTATCATTCTTTGGGAGAAGAATGATGTGGATGTACCAGAATCCTGTTCAGAAAGCTCTTTCTTAGATTTGTTGCAACTGGAGCAGCGTTCTGGAATTTGGGTTTCATCAGATGTCCATGGTCAATATAGTGGAGCACACACACCACACCAAAGGAAATTAATGTTCAACTTAAATACTAATGTGTACTTAGTTATATCTATTTTTATATTTCCTATAACAATAATGGAAACACTTCCCCTCAGATTACTTTGTTTTTCTTTTCTTTTTCTTTTTCAAATGTCAGCATATAACTCTGTTTCAATTCTCCTTGGTCTCACTGAGGCTTATTTATTTCACCATCCACACCACTTGGGGGAATGTCAGGAGAGGAAAACAGAAAAGAGAGGGAAGCAGCAGGTTTTGTAGGTAATTACTACTTTTGTGATGCTGTGTGGCTGAGTGGCACATCTATTACTGTTTCCTCTAAACTCCCCTGGATCCAAGGGGAGTTATTGTTGCAGGGAGCTACTAGGCTGACCACTTCTTAGTCCTTTCTTCTTTGGAAGATGTGAGAGGGCTGAGAATGATACTCAGATATAGATGTTTTCAGTATAACATGAATAAGGGACATCAATTATAATGAAAACAGATGTGCATACTTTTCAGTTTCTCTTTATGAGAAAATATAGGCAATACATCAAAAAACCAAATAGATTATATATTTTGAGTTGTTATTAATAGATAAGAAATGTTATTCCTTATTAAAATTCTGTTAACTCTTAGAATTTAAATATTAATCATAGAACTCTGACATATGAAATTTAAGATATTAAGTTTCGTACTAATGAATGAGGAACTTGTCAGGGAAAATACATTCCAATTTCCTCCCAAATTTTTACTTTTAATGAAGAGAGCACCAATGGTCACTTTACAGATGTTTCATTGTCAAATGCATTTGTTTGGAGAACATGGCTTTTATCTCTGTGATGTCTGTCTACTGAGCACCTACTGCCCTGTTGGACACAATGTGTTTATTGTGTCGATGATTGTAAACATTTTTTCCTAATGTTGGTAAGTTTTCAAATGGTAATTTTTATTTTTTACCTCCTGTTCTTAACAGAGTAGAAGATGTCTCTCTTCGTTATAAGTTGGTGTATTAAAACTTGCCACAGCCTGTTCATGAAACAATTTTATTTATTCCATTGCTTTCAGTTACATAGACAAAAACAATCCAGCCATTTTCCTGAACTATGATGTACTTCTCTCCAAATATCACTTTTAGGCTTAACCAGAAATCTTGTCTTATTAGTTTTATTTAAAGCCATGTTATTTTGGTTCTTGGCCCAAAGATGTACTATATATTGGTAACATTAAATCATAAGCGTTTTCTTCAGTTGAATGACATAAGGGGAACCTGCTTGAAAAAATATTCAAAGGGTTTACAATAAATCTTTTGTGCTTGAATATTACTGCTGAATAACCTTCAAAATTGGTTTTGATTGTGGTGATTATTTTAAAATGTACACATATACCAAAACATCAAGTTGTATCCCTTAAATACCTGCAATTTTTATTAGTCAATTATACCTCAATAAGGATGGAAGAAACTCTAATTAAAAAAAAAAAAAAAAAAGGATTACATATGCCACACTCACAGTATGTATATACATATAGAGGTAGGCTGGCAAAAAAAAAAAAAGAGAAAACTCTTCTTTTTGAATTTAAACATATGCTGAGAACGGGCTGAAATTATGCTGAAATGTGGTTGGTATGTGCCAGTCTATATTAGTGGACACTAGAGAGCAGGTTGACTTTTTCAGAGACATGTGATTTTAAGCAGAGCTTCTTAGTGGATAGAATATGGTGATTTTTAGTTCCTTTCCATGTCACAGATTTGGACTTAAGATCATATTGCTTAGAAAAACTTAGAAAGTTTTTGGGAAAACTCCCCAAATCATTTTAAAACCTTTTAAGAGGATAATATAGTTACATTATTCCCTCTTAGGTATCGGCTGGCAACTTATTTTATGGGAATAAGTGTATTTGGGAGCAGATTCTTGTTTTCATCAGACTATTGTCTTAACTTGAGGTTTAAAAAATCTTAAACTTTTTTTAACGTTTGTTTATTTTTGAGAGAGAGAGAGACAGAGACAGAGACAGAGTATGAGTGGAGGAAGGACAGAGAGGGAGACACAAAATCTGAAGCAGGCTCCAGGCTCTGAGCTATCAGCACAGAGCCCGATGCTGGGCTTGAAACCACGAACTGTCAGATCATGACTTGAACTGAAGTTGGATGCAACTGAGCCACCCAGGCGCCCCCAGATTTAAAAAAAAATCTTTAAAATGAGCATAACACTATAACAATGCTACATTTTGTTTGAAAAACTGAAAAATTATACAAATATAATTAAAAACTTTATCATAGAAAATCTCAAACATGTACAAAAAATAGACAAAATTATGTAATGAAGCCCCATGTATCCATCTCTTAGCTTCGACAATGATAATTTCATGGCCAATCTTATTCCATTTGTCTAAGTCATTTGGAAAAAAGTGTCTCTTTTCTGCTATCCTTTCTTTCTTCAGTTGTTCAACAGTCATGATTTAACTGATTAAAAAAAGTCATTGGTGAGACAATGTTAGAAAATATTTAGGAATTTTTCTGCCCTTCTTGTTCCCGTTTATTTTGAGTGACAGTTCAATTTAATGCTTTGTAAAAATATGGTTCAGCTGGATGGGTGTGGCTGAATCCATTCCTGAGGCTCTTCTGGTTGTCCTTTGCTTTGGTGATATCCAGTGGCTGATATCCAGCTGGTTTTCCAAGGGGCAGATTTAGGACTTAAGGTGGTGCTAAGACACAGCCTTATGAAAATCTTGGCTGTCCTTTCCCAAGCTGCCTGCTGCACGGAGAGTGAAGACTGGTAACCATGCAGCACATTTGACCCTCAGAAACAAATGTACTGACCTTCGAGGAGGAAGCATCAGAGCATTTTGCATCAAACCTCTTTTCATACTTTTTGATGAAAATAATGAATGATAGACGGCTTTGCTCTGAAGGAGACACTTCCTTCCTAAGTACAGTCCCTTTGTGTCTTTACTGTCTCTGTTGTGTGTGTACAATTGAAAGAATAGCTCAGGAGACCCTTTGCCCACATCTATTATGCTGTTTATTCCATCTGTCTGTGGAAAACCAGAAAAAAACCGTGTTAGGTCTTGCCTTATGGCAAATTCTGAACCACAGTTGCTGTTTTCCCACACTTACTTAAGCTTCTTTGCACATCTACTGGCACAAAGGCCTGAGGGCTTCCTTCTGAATGGGAGATACTTTTATAGTCCCAGCCCTCTGGCCTTGCCTCAGGCAGATACAAACAAACAAACAAAAGGCTACTTGGAGCGGACTTCCAACAGTAGAAACTGGTTCATGGTCAGAAGAGGAGAAGGCATATTAGAACTGCAAGTGTGTGCTTTTACTAGGCTGAAGATTGGCAACATTTTGTAATTTTTTGAGTCATATAGGTATTTTTATGTAATCTTTTGAAATGAATTAGCATGAAAGAGCCTCACTGGAGAGAGTGACTGATTTTTTCATGCAGGCCTGTATCACAATGTAATGTGTTTGAAAATTGAGGAATGGTTCCAATAAATTTGGAGGAAGTATTTAAAAGGTGAATATTAGGTGGCATATTATCACGGTCCTTATAGATGTGAAAAAATACAGGTTGTCTTTGTTAGGGTCAGGCGTAAGGCAGGGTGAAGATAGGAGTCAGAGGCTAAAAGATTTTAGCAGTCAAAGGCTTTATTTGGGAACTAAGGTCTTGGGCGAGGTTCCGTGACTCGGAGAGAGAGAAAGGAGTCAGGGAAGTCGCACACATGTGTGGTGGGGTGGGGTTTTTAAGCTGCAGCGGTTCCGGGTTTAGGTCCGGGTGGGCCTTTTCCGCGTCAGGTCGTGCTGTTGCTGGGTGATTGGTTGACCTCCAATTCGTTCTGGCAGCTGCTAGTGGCTTTTCCTTGGGTTGCGCTGGCAAGATGGCCGTCCCCTCTACTGTGGTTCCAAGGACATCCTAACAGTCTTTCAAACAATGTTTTATTTTAAGTTACACTGAATCAGGTTTTGGCTTCCACTGATGTGGTGTTATAACCATCTCACCTCGTGTATCAATGACCAGATTGGGCCTGGAGAATAACTTCATGGACTATTGAAGTTTTAGGAAAAATGGAACACATGTACGGCTCTGGGTTATCCATGACTTCTATTTCTTTTGGCCATCTATCTTCTACCCAAACCTAGATGGGCAGAACGGCTATTTTCAAGCTTGATAAAGAATAGAAGATTGGAATCAATGGTTCAATCTAAAACTTTTGGGAAACTGAGTTTACAAATTTTATCTGGTTTTAGAATAAATAGGAAACTATATGATGCAAGAATGTCCCCTACCCCAATAGATGATAGTTTTAAAGATACCCCATATTAGGGAAAATGAGAAAACTGGGAATTTAGTTATGAAAACAGAATTAACTGCATTTTACCAACATTTTGAATGGAGGAAATAAATAAATGTTATTGAGAATTTCCAGACTTTGAATTGAAATAGAATAGAATGGAATACAATAGAACAATTAGGTAAATCTCTGCATTCACACCTATATCCTTTCAGCTCAAGTAGCTTCTCTCAAAGTCAGAGGCATTTCCATAGGAAGGTGGGATTTCCCATCTGAAAGATTTTGGAAGCGAAGGAGAGGAGGCTTTCCCCTAGCCTCTTCACTGTGCCTGGCCTAGAGACAACCAGTTTTGGATTTAACTCCATACCAGTCCAGTAGCTGTCGCCTGTGTGTAGGTCACTTGCCCTACAGTATGGGGCAATTTATGTGCAGTCACCAGTGACTGCTTTTCTTACAAGGGGTGTCTTTGTGAGGCAGCACTTGGAAAATCACACAGTCCACTGCAATTCATCTCCCAGTTTTACCTCTGGGTCCCGGTGGCCAGCTTTCCAAACTTGCACTAAAATTTGGCTGTGATTTTTTCAGCGCTGCTGTTTTTCCTTCCTTCGTCTTTTCTTCCCAATGGAATTATATGCCCATAATTTTCAATTTTCCATAGGGCACTTTTGACCCATAATTTCAATTTAATCCCATTTAGAATAAAACTGGATGACTATTTAAAATTCTGGTACAGTCTTGCTTTCCTCTGATATTTCAATCTAGTCAAAAGATGGATGATGAGATAATAGATATTTGTTAAGATTTCCTTGGGGTTTTTTGACACGTTAGTGTGTTCAACTTGCATTACTTAATTTTCCATTCCTCCTGCACAAGGATGCAGGTCGCTGGACTACAGCTGATTCGTCTTGGCAACTGACACTTCTTTGTGGGGTTTCTGGGAAGCTGGGAGCAGACCTTGCCCAGGGTTGTCATGTACTGTATGGGGACAGAGAGCTGTGAAGCTTATAGTCTTAGGAACTAATATCTACTTCTTCTATCATGGACCAGTAGCTACTGACCAACTGGTTCAGGAATATCCAGTCAGCATTCAAGAGATTTATCATAGGCATCCCAAAGTAGGTGGCATGAAAAAGGGTTTTCAAATATGCTGGCAAAATGCTGCATAAGGCATTATTGTCTTTGAGATTTATAATGCATATTAACTTAAGACTCCAAGAAGTCCTGCAGTAAAGAAGCCTGTTTGTCTATATTTAATTCAGTGTTTCTGAAATTTATTTACAAGTTACCTTATTTATTAACATCTTCTGGAATTTCTAATTGAAGGAATACTTTTTTGGGAATTTTGGGTTAGGCTATTTCTTTTTAATACATTTTTTATTTTATTTTATTTTATTATTTTATTTTTAAATGTTTTTATTTATTTTTGAAGGAGAGAGAGAGACAGAGCATGAATGGAGGAGGAGCAGAGAGAGAGGGAGACATAGAATCTGAAACAGGCTCCAGGCTCTAAGCTGTCAGCACAGAGCCCGACATGGGGCTTGAACTCACGAACTGTGAGATCATGACTTGAGCTGAAGTTGGATGCTTAACCTACTGAGCCACCCAGGTGCCCCAATACATTTATTTTTTATATTAAAAATTTTTTTTAATGTATTTTTGAGAGAGAGACGGAGCGTGAACGGGGGAGGGGCAGAGAAAGAGGGGGACACAGAATTTGAACTGTCAGCACAGAGCCTGATGCAGGGTCAGAACCCATGAACTGTGAGATCTTGACCTGAGCCAAAGTCAGATGCTCAACAGACTGAGCCACCCAGGCACCCCTATTTTTTTTTTTATTTTTAACTTAAAAAATTATTTATTTATTTATTTATTTGTTTGTTTGTTTTTAGAGAGCAAGCAGGGGAGAGAGACAATGGGGGAGAGATATAGAATCTTTTAATGCAGATTTTAATGCAGAAGCAAGAATGTGACTATAGCAGTGAGTAAAGGTGGACAAACTGAAAATGGGATACTATTTACCTCTCTTGATAGACCGACCAGATCTTCCAAATGGAAAGTCACCCAGTTAGTAACAAAAAGTGATAAAACCAGGAAAATGTGCCTTAAAATTCAGATGTCACAGGGTTTTATTGTAGTCCATCGAGCCCAGGGGTCTTCCTTGGTAAGAACATGTTCTTTTTGACAAGTTAGTTATGTAATCTGAGTCACCATTTTTTCCGATACTAGCCTCTTATTATTTATGAATTTTTCTGAATTGGTTACATTTCAGTCTGTTTAATTTCTTAATGTGCTGGACTGAACTCATATCTTCAATGGATAAAAGGATCAGGGCCGGCATGCTTGACTGGCTCGGTCGGTGGAGCATGAAACTCTTGATCTCAGGGTTGTGAGTTCAAACCCCATGCTGGGTGTGGAGCCTACTTAAAAGTAATTAATTAATTAATTAAAAAAAGAGTCAGGGCCATTGTCCTCTGTCCCTCTTCCTTGCTCCCTTCAGAATCTCATTGCCCATACGGGGCCTTCAGAACCTCTTTGGCCTTACCCTGATTTACCACAACTTCACTGTTTGTTACTCATGCCCAGCTGCTTCTCCAGGTGAGCATATTGTCCATGGATGTGCCCCTGCCTTACTATCTTTGCCTTTCCTAAGCAAGGGATATTGGTCTGATTGGTTCATTACACATTTATCAAGAGCTTACCCTTTGTCCAGCGTTGTGTTAGGAACTGAGGACATTAGAAGAATAAGACATTGTGTCCCTGCACTTTCAAAGTTAATAATCTAGGGGACTACAGGCAAATAAATGGATCATTTCAATGTAATGTGGTATGTGATGATAAAGGTAGCACAGTGTTCTATGAGAGGTATAAGTAGGGTTGCCATATCCAGCATAGGACAGTCAAGGAAGGCTTCCTGGAGGAAGTGACTTGTGACTTGAAGGACAAGAGTAAAGTAACAAATGAAGAGGGGCATGGTATTAAGGGTAGGTTTCCTAGGCAGAGGAAAGATTATGGATGAAGGCATGGAGGTATGAATTACAAGGACTTTGGTATTGCCAAATGTGAACTTTGAGGCCAAAAAAGGTCAGAGATGCATCTCTGTATTCAGTCTATGTATTCACACATAGACTCAACTCAGGCTGGATAACTTCCTAAAGGATGGCAAGAACAATTTATCTTTGCGAAGACCCAAAGGAAGCAAGGAGGAAAACATTTAAAAAGATCACAATACAGAAGGCTGAAGTGGCATGGGTGAGATTCTTTATTGCCTTGGGATTTTCCTGGTTTTAATTGCTTTCTCTCTCTCTCTCTGTCTCTCTCTCTCTCTCTCTGTCTCTGTGTGTGTGTGTTTGTGTGTGTGTGTGTGTGCATCTGTCTCTCTCTGTCTCTCTCTATATATAGTTGAAGAAGGTATAGTTTTTGGTGATGATTTGTTCTACTAGATTCTAAGCTAAGCAACACTGAGAATCATTGCCTTATAGCCAAATGCTGGACACAGGTGTCCTGATAATAAGCAATGAGGATTGAGGTTAATATGTCACTTACAGAGTGTAACTATTTATTCAGCAAATATCCTTTTTCATGGGCAGCCATAATCTTTGGGTCTGGGCATGTGTTGATAAGCAAAACAAGAGGTGATTCTTATCCCCTTCCTCAGAGTTTCTTATCCAGTTAGGAAGAAAAGAAATTGAAAAAGTAATGATAATTGTGTTATACACAATGGGGTTTTCTAACTAGTATATGAGTAAGAGTACGCTTAGCAATCTTATTTCCAAATATAAGTGGGGTCTGAGCACTCATACACACAGAAGATGTCTGCAAGGAGTGTTATCCTTATCACTGGAGTAAAAGCTAATAACTCCGTGGTTATGCTCATTAGTTTTGGGATTTCCTAGTAAAATTTGGCATTAAAAGACTATTGCTAAGCAAAATCAATCTTAGAAACGATCATGTTATGGGTTAAAGCAAATTGCTAATGTAAAAACCAAGCATAAGTCTTTTTACCAAAAGCCCAGGAATATTTTAACCAAGGGCTCCATCTGTCAGTAGGGGAACTGTGGTGTGGTGTGTAGGTGGTTAGGTAATGTCGCCAGAAGCTCACTGACTGCAGGTTGTGACAAATGGCTGACCCCTAGGGCCACCAACCCTGGCTGCCTGGTGCTCTGCTTGGCCCCTGCCGAGTGGCTCCTATTCTCTCACTTCTGACCAGACCACTCCTCTAGCCCGAGGCAGGTATTTTCATTATGATCCATAATAACATCGAATGGACTTTGTAATTGAATGAGCATCATACACTGGAGACTTTTGATGGGCTCAGCTCATCAGGATTTGAAGAGGGCTGTGTTGAGGGAGAGTGGGTGGTGGGGGGCTGGGTCTGAAATGGCAGCCAAGGGACACTTGTGCACTCTGGCTTGTGCACTCTGCTTCTGCAGCCATTTGCTAAAGCAAATCAGAAACAAAGGGTCTTATCAGTTTACGATGGCATAATTATAAATAAGAATTTGTGTTTGTAGTAGTAATGATGAGTGAAAACAGGAAAAAATATCCTAGTTGGAAATATCAGCTTTCTGTGTACACAATTTATAACAATAAACTGTCTTTGGATCTCAGGATTCTTCCTCATGATATGTCATGGACACCAAGATTTATCAGGAATGTAGTCAGTCTCTGCCTGGGCAGGGAGTACATGGTGTGAAGAGGAAAGAGTGAACCTACACGTCCTTGGCCTCTTCCCCTAAGTTAATTATTGCTCACATTTTCTGCTGGTCAAATACTTACCTTATTCACCAATGGCTGATGAGACAATTTCTAGTGAGGTGGTTACAGGTAATATTGTGAACAATGAATATGGTTTAATGAGTTGTATAGTTGAGGGAGAGGGGAGAGAGAGATAGAGTGGTTGAGTGTATGTGTACATATTGGGTGAGGTGAAGGAATTAGTCATTGTTTGGATAAATGTAGTTATATTCTCTAATGGACAGAGGGCTATGGCCTGAATCATCCCAAATGGAGGAAGAAACTTTATTGAAAAAATTTTTTTTGTAGTTCCATCAATACGTAATGTCAGGACAAATAGCCTTATATTCAGTATAGTAGGACCCTGTGTATTTGGCAACATAAGACATATATCAGTGGTGTAAGTGTCTAAGTCATTAAAAAAATACAAGGTAACTGTTTAGTGTTGCCTGTTCAAGAAGAGGAGGAAGAAACTTTAAAAATTATATCTGATATGTGATGTGGGTTGTAACGTGCATTTCAAATGTGCATATCTGGATTACCAGGAATTAACAACATTGTACTTGATTCATTCAGTGCTCTCTATACACATTTGTTAAATTACTTGAGTGCCAGCAGAAAATTCATTTTCTGCCTACAGTCTAGCATAGGGACCAAAATGCGTGTGCAACAATGAGGAAACAATTACGTGGGAGATGGTATGAGTCAGGGTATGGAGATAGTTGGAGCAGGGATGAGGAACTTCCATGAAGAAGTGGAGGGTTGCTGGGGGAGTAATGCTTGCAGGAAATACCAGGTGTGGACTTGAGAATGATTGGCGGAAGGCTTTGAAGTTAGAAAGATCTTCAGGAAATGAGGCTCTTGGTTAATATAGAGTTTGAGGCACGGAGGAGCTGAACTCCATCAACAAGATGGGGACCAAGTTGGGCAGGTAGTAGCTTGTCCTTTCAACACTGATCCAGAGCCGCGATGGTGTGATCTGAACTGAAGTATGACTACAAAGTGAGACATCTTTCAGATGAAGGATTGGAAAAACATGACGAAGAAGATGTGAGGAGGATGGGAAAAATGTGAGTCAAAAATAACCCCCAGTTATAAATCAAGGGATCACAACTAGAATGGTTCAAAGACGTCCACAGAATAATAAAGCCCTGCATTTATGACTTGTGTTAGAAATTGCTAAGGGGGTTTCTCTGCAATTAATGAGAGGTTCAGATTATCATAAGAGAATGGAAGAAGCATGACTTGTGACATATGTTTTTAAGCCTGATTCTCCTTTCTACTTTGGATCTGTAATGGATGCCAGAAGAACTCTCCTTTTACTTAAAGGATTACTGCTTATACAGGTACTTTTTTTTTTTTTAAATCACTGAAAATTTTTTTCTCAAGAGACACTGAATTGTAGAAACAAACTTCTGAGATTTCTCAGAGTGGTGTTCGGAAATGACAAGTGAACAAGTTCAATATTTAACCAAATGGTATGTATTTAGTATTCATATGGGTGGTTGTCCTTTGGGAGTCCCTGGTTGTGCTTCCCAGCCTGTGGAACTACTGAGATTAATGCCAGCTATTCAAAAACAAACTGTGCAAAGGATCTACAAGAACCTGTTTAGGATCAATCCTTAAGGTATGGGTCAGTCTTGGTCTCCAGCTTGTATCACAAGAGATTTGAGCTTTCTCTTCTGGTTTATATGATTGCCATATTATTAATTTATTGTTGAGTATCTGGGAATTAATTCCATCATGCATGAATTCCATTAATTTTGTAACACTCTATAAAACACATCATGCTTTCATTGTCATTTGTCTGGGGTTGCAGACAGAATGCACGGCATGGCCATACAAATGGTTACAACACTCACTGCGTGCGTTTCAGTCTGGGTATTCCAGAACAGACAGAGAGCAGGTGGTGATTTTCTTATACAAAATTTAATAGTCAACTTTTGTACCTATTCTTACTGAAATGTCCACAATCATGGAACCCTTCTGATTCTCATTGCAATGTAAATTCATATATTGTAATATTTGTTTTCAAAATTTTATATGCTGGCTCACCATATGAACATGTTCTCATTGCCTCCACAGGCCTTTGAGCAATTTGCAGTCTTTTGTTAGCAAATAAAGGCCCTCCGAGCCTCCTATTTTGAGCCCCAAGTTTACCAGCTGCTATCCACTACTGGGCCTCATTAGAGGCCTGCCGTTCTGCTGAGAACCACACCACATGCTCTACCCTCTCTTGTCTACATATTAGCCTGTTGCTGCTCCTTAAATTACCTGGTACAAAAGCTTGCTCTGTTTCTCTGCAGAGAGCTACCACTCCTATCCAGTTTGAAGAGGGTCTATGTCATGATCTCTCAAACTAATTAAGGTTTGTGAGCAGGCCACAGGTTGCTATAGAGGAACTTTCCTGAAGGCTGATATCTATGAGGATTTTTGAGGTGGGGGGGGGTTGGGCAAAAGATTACTGCAGCTGTAGCTTATATTCAGAAGCCTGTTTTAAAAACAAAACAAAAATGATTCTTGTTTTAATCTAGGTGACATAATTCATTTTATATTTCGCAAGTTATTTCCTAAGGGAGCTAGAACATAATATTAATTAAAAACACTTGAAATGAGAGATTTAAATTATTTTCAGGGGATGGGGCTAGTAAATACACTGGAAAAGTATTTCCACAAAGATTTATTGGAAATCATAGGTTGTCTCCAGTATTTATGTTAATTGGACAGTATTTATATTTAAAATTTTTTTTCTAATGTTTATTTTTGAGAGAGAGGTGGGGAGGGCTAGGAGAGAGGGAGACACAGAAACTGAAGCAGGCTCCAGGCTGTGAACAGTCAGCAAAGAGCCCGACTCGGGGCTCAAACTCACGAGCCATGAGATCACGACCTGAGCCGAAGTCAGATGCTTAATCAACTGATCTACCCAGATGCCCCAATAGTATTTATATTTTTAAATGAAAATGTTACATCTTTCTAACTTTTAAGAGGATTTGTTTGCAATTTAGTGGTTTTAGAAATGGATTCGATAGTGTCAGTTTCCTTATGCTAAACAACCAGAGTAAGATTTCAAGAAATTTTAGGATTTCTGGGAAAATAATTTTGAAATTTTGCCTCCAAATTCAGAAAGAATAGTAAAATTACAAGTGTCCCGCATTTCCAACAAAATGAATTGACGAGCTCTTTGGTCTCCAATGCAGAAAACAAGATGACAAAGGGGTTGTCATTTGGAAAGTGTTGCAGTAAGATGCACACGTTGTGCTGCCACTGTGGCCCTAAGACCTGCTACCTTCAGGAGTCGACCTGTGGTAAATGTGATAATCCTGCCAAATGAAAGAAAAAGTATAGCTGAAGTGCCGAGGCTAAATAATGAAATACCCCTGGGACCGGTCCAACGAGGCACCCAAGAATTTTGTACCTCAAATTCAGGCATGGATTCTATGAAGTAACAACACCTAAACCCAAGAAGGCAGTGGTTGCACCATCTAGTTCATCTTAAGGATTTCGATGATTAGTCACACAATACATGTTCTGGTTTTTTAAAAAAAAAAGAATTGATGAAAATCTGTGTCAGTGTAAAGATAAATTACTGAGTGATTCTTCATTTAAAAAAAAGTACATTTTACCAAAAGGACGACTTTAAGTGGTAAACCCCTCTCATACATTCAAAAATAATTCAATTGAATAGAAATTCTGCTTGCACATTGATTGTTTTCAGTGGGAAGGTCTGAATTAGGTAAGGAGACGTGGCTTATCAACCTCCTATACCTGTTGATGTGTCTTTCACAGAATGTCTTTTTTTTTAAATTTATTTTTTAATGTTCATTTATTTATTTTGAGAGAGAGAGAACTCAAACAGAGGAGAGACAGAGAGAGGGGGAGAGAGACAGAATCCCAAGCAGGCTCTGTGCTGCCAGTGCAGAGCCCGATGTGGGGCTTCAACTCTCAAACTGTGAAATCATGACCTGAGCCGAGATCAAGTGTTGGACATCTAACTGACTGAATCACCCAGGCTCCCCTCACAGAATTTCCTATCACTGCTTCTTCATTCTTTACTTCTTTCTCTTGTTTCTTCCCTTTGTCCTTTGTCTTTCCATATTTCTTGAGAGTCATATTTACTTGCTATAAATACCTCATATTTCCTCACCTGCTAATTTTTTAGGGTAATTTTATTCTTGACCTTTTTCATCAACCTCTTCTCTCAGACTTCACCTCATGCCACCATTTCTTCTCTGTAACACCTTCCTGGTCAACCAGACAAATCTTTCTGGCCACTCTCTTAGCCACTATACTGGAATGAGAATACCCCGGCTACCCTACTGAGAGCATTGCAGGTAATCGTTTGAATGAAATATGTGTACTTAAGTTGTGGGTATATATAGGAAGTAAATTTGTCTATGAAAACTTAATGAGGACACTAGCACTAAGAATTATGTTGTGACATGGGGGAGATTTCTGGTTACTGAATCTATAGCTGACTTATGAAGAGTTCCTGAATCTAGTTAATTTGCATGAGTAAATGAGCAGGAGATTTTATCTGCCTACTGTTTTTAAGGCCTCAGAGAGATAATAAATGCTTTCGGATGACAAGGAAAGTAAAACATATTTAGGTTAATCAAATCATGGAAGCATTTTTTATGGAAGCAAACACTTTTTAACAGTAACTGTTGGACAGGCACAGGGATCATGGCAGCTTCAACAGTGACACCACTGTACACAGTATTTTAACAAGTGTTTGTGGATCAGAAATCAACTCAAAGAGGCATGTTTACAAGGTCTGTTGTGTCTTATGGCATGGATGAGAAGAGAGGGCCAGCCTCTCCCTGGAAGATGGCCATAATTACTAACTAAACAAACGTTTATTAAGTACTTAGCATGTGCCAGGCATTGTATCAGGTGCTGGGAGGACAAGAGCAAAAAGACAGACATGGTCCCTGTCCTCATGAAGCTCGTGGACTGGTGGGGGATAGAGACAAATAAACAGAAAACTGCTCAGTGTGTTAATTGGAGCTATGATGGCAGAGAGCAGAGTGTGCTGAGAGGGCAGATTGGTCCTGCAGGTAGTAGAAATCAGCCATGCGTGGGCTAGACTAGAGAAACAAGCCTGCGGTTTCTGGCCTTCACTCTCCTCCTGGGGATTTTGGGCCTGGAAACATCAACCTTCATCTGCAATTCTCCTAGAAACAACCATTGTGGTAGTATCTCAGGGGGCCACTGAGGGACTTTTGCTTTTTACCAAGCCCTAGGGTGATTTGATCTGTTCAGGGTGTGTGTGTGTGTGTGTGTGTGTGTGTGTGTGTGTGTGTATGTGTGTGTACACAACATGGATTTTGCTATACCATTTGAAAGTAAGTTGTAGATACTATTAGACTTTAATATGTATCTCCTAAGAATAAGGTATATTTTCTACATAAATCATAATCTCATTATCTCTAAAAAATATTAACAGTAACTTAATAAAATTACACAGTATACAGTTCATATTAAAATTACCCAGTTATGCCAAGAATGACTTTTTTGGGGGGCTATTTTTCCCTCGAACAAGGATCCAAATAAAGTTTATGCATTATAGTTAATTGTTATATCTTTCCAGTCTCTTTCTATCCCAGATGTAACCATTATCTTATTTTTTTAACCTATCAACTCTATATTTTTATACTTCTGCTATATATGTTATATATTTAAAGTAAAATATATTACTTTGTGTTTCAAATTTTACTTAAGAGGGGGGTGCCTGAGTGGCTCAGTCGGCTGAGTGTCTGGCTCTTGATTTCAGCTCAGGTCATGATCCTAGGGTTGTGGGATTTAGCCCCACATCAGGCTCCGTGCTAAGCATGGAGCCTGCTTAAGATTCTCTCTCTCTCTCTCTCTCTCTCTCTCTCTCTCTCTGTCTCTCTCTGTCTCTCTGTCTCTGTCTCTCTGTCTCTGTCTCTCCCTCTCCCTTACCTCTCTCTCTTCCTCTGCCCCTCTCCCCTGCTCATGCTTTCCCTCTCTCTAAAATTAATTTTTTTTTACCTAAGAGGTATTGTACTGTATATATTATTCAACAATTTTCTTTTAATTCAGCATGTATCCATGTTCATACATGCAGATCTAATTCATTTATTTTTAACTGCTCTAAAGCACTGCAATTTATCCATTTTTCAAAATTGAAAAACATTTAGGTAGTTTCCATTTTTTTCATTAGCTATATTGCCTTTTATTTTAGCATTAAGTAGAGTGTTAATAAATTAGAAAGATGTTTTTGCAGATCGTTAACTTGTAAGTAAATCTTTCCTTTTGTTCAAGTCCTTCTGAGACTTCTGCTGTGAACTTGGTTCCAGTTTTAGAACCCATTTTATGGGCAGCCCCAGTGTCAGATGGCAGCACTTTTCTTTGCCTCCCAGGAACAACCATGATCACCTTGCTGCTGATATTGTAGACCAGGGGTTCTCAAATCTGCCAGCATACTAGAATTATCTCGGGAGATTAAAAATAGACTGATGCCTAGGTCTCACCCCCAGAGATTCTGATTTATTTGATCTGGAGTGTGTCCTGTGCAGCCATAGTTCAGAACTGTGGTTGATTATTGTGAGAATCACACAGGGTCCTTTTTTTAAAAAATTTTTTTTAATGCTTTATTTATTTTTGTGAGAAAGAGCACGAGCAGGGGAGGGGCAGAGAGAGAGGGAGACACAGAATCCAAAGACAGACTCCAGACTCTGAGCTGGCAGCACCGAGCCCAATGCGGGGCTCAAACTCACGAACTGAGAGATCATGACCTGAGCCAAAGTCGGATGTGTAACCGACTGAGCCACCCAGGCGCCCCTCACACGGGGTCTTACTGCAAAAAATTGTACAGCTGGCTGTTATTTTGAGCTCCTTTGCATTATATTATTATCCTGATGGTGTTGACACTTAGAACCGAATGAAAGTTGCAAAAGATAAATGGCTGTATTTCCCCCAACCATTTCTTGTGATGAGAATTGTTAAGATCTACTCTCTTAGAAACTTTCAAAATACACATTACTTTAATACTAAGGAAAAGTTTGTCTTTCTGAGATGTTGACATCTCCTGTGATTGGAGAATGAAAGCGATGTCATGGCTGTGATTCCTTTTTGTCTTGGCTCTCAGGAATTTTTCTGGAAGGGAAAACATTCGTCTAGCCATATAACATGAGAGACACTTTACCTACAGTATGTTATTTAATCATCTAAATAACTTTTGGATAGCATTTCCCCATTTTACATATAAGAATATTGAGGTTCAGGGAGGTTAAGTAATTTGCTCAAATCTAGAAAGAGAGCATGTAGAAGAGTCTGGATTGGAAACCAAGCTTGCTTGACTAGTAAATGTGTAGCCTCTTTCTATGCTCCTGCTGACCCAGGAGGAAAGTTTGTAACAGTTTCTCACAGTGTCCTTTTCTCAAGCTGACACGTGCCCCACTCAGATCCCAGATTCCTGACTTCCAAGACTCTGGGCTCACAATCTGGACAGCACAAGGAGAAAAGCTGGGGAAGCTGGGGACAAGGACACCTGCTGCCACACTTCTGTTGGGGGTCCTCAGGCTCATCACCCCTAGAGATGCTGCAGAACCATTTTTCTGCTTCCTCCACCCATGCCACTGGGCTATGGCTCCCTCCAGTACTGCAGTCTTCAGGTCTTTTCCCTTCTGCCATGGCTCTATCCTTCTTCCAGTGCATATTGCATATTTCCATCCACATATAGGTTTTTCCAAGATATTACCTGGTGGGATTGTTTTGGACTAGGAGTTTGGGAGGACTTGGTGAATACAGAGTGATTGGGGGTTGTTGGCTGAAGGAATGCCAGTGGTCTTATGAAAGGGAAATATGTAACTTAGGTAATTTATTATGTAGTCAGATGAATTATGGACCAAGGACCCTTTTGTGTCAGTAAGTGATAATAGAAATCTAGAGATTAGTATATCTGAAGGCAGGGTGGTACAAGCTCTCACAAGTCTTGACATAAATGTATAAACTTGTGCAGAGCTGTTTTGGAAAAAAAATCTTTCTATATTTTAGCTGATGTGAGAAGGTAAAGCACAATGCAGGCGGGCCTGACAGACTTTGGTGGTTTGTTTAGAGCTGATAATGATGCCAGCTTAGCCAATATATTTGATTAAGTAAGACTTCGGAGGAAAGTAAGCTCTCATAAAGAACAAGGAAGGTGGGAGGCATGGAGTGTGTATGTCCCTGGAAATGTAACCTCATTTAAGGTGGCAAAACAATGCCCAATTAAGCCACCACAATTTTGTATCTCTTTGGCAAACTGATGGGGGAGGGAAAGAGAGGAAAGAGTGCTGTGATTTGTTCAGGTGCCTAGAATATTTGGAACAGGACAAACCAAACCACCTGTGAACAGAATGCCCTGCTTGTTCTGGCCAAACCCTTGAAAAAGATGTTGGCAGGGAATCCAGGTAGAGAGAACATGTGTGGGGGCCATTTGGGGGATTGTGGGGTGCCGGAGGGTAAGCTCTGTTGTTGTTCATGGCTGGAAGTTTCCTGTGTTTCTCCCTGTTAATGCAGATGGTACACAGAGGGGTTCGTGTTGTCTATTTGCAGCCTTGTATGCAGGCAAAGACATGTTTTCTCAGCACACATCCCTTCTCTGCATGGGATAAGGTGCCTCAAGCAAAGTCAGAAAGACATTGGTTATCCAAGCTTTGACAGGTTCATTGGGTTTGGACAGGAAACTGTATACCCTAATTTGTGAGGCTTTTCTTTGTAATCTTTCTCCATAGAAAAATCCTTACTTTCGGGGCACCTGGGTGGCTCAGTTGGTTAAGTGTTTGACTTCGGCTCAGGTCATGATCTTATGGTTTGTGAGTTTGAACCCCATATTGCGTTCTGTGCTGACAGTGCAGATCCTGCCTGGGATTCTCTCTCTCTCTCTCCCTCTCTCTCTGACTTTCCCCCGCTTGCATGCATACTCTCTCAAAATAAATAAACTTAAAAAAAAAAAAAGAAAATCCTTATTTTCTTCTAAGAAGAATATTTTAGGCTTGGTTTGACTTCTTGGAGGGCTAGAACCTGTTAGGAGCCAATTGAAGTGAGGCATCCCACTAACCTTGACCTAATTCCTGGCTTTTCTTCAGGTCTAAGGAGGAAGCTTGACTTGTCAGACAAATTTCCAGAATGTTAGCTCATCATATAGGATTGCTAAGTATAGCAGCTCTTATGAGCTGAATTGTGTCCCCTTCAAATTCATATGTTGAAGTTTTAACTCCTAGTATTTCAGAAGGTGACAGTATTTGGAGATAAGGCCTTCAAGGAGGTGATTAAGTTGAAATTAGGGCATTAGGGCGAGCCGTAATCCAATCTTGCTGGTGTCCTTATAAGAAGAGGAAATTTGGATACACAGACACCAGGGATATACCATACGCAGAGGTAAGACCATGTGAAGACACAGCAAGAAGTCAGCCATCTGCAAACCAGGGAGAGAGGCCTAAGGGGAAACCAAACTGGCAAACCCCTTGATCTTGATCTCGCCTCTAGAATTTTAATGAAAGAAATTTCTCTTGTTTAAGCCATCCAGTCTATGGTACTTTGTTATGGCAGCCCTGACAAACGAATACAATAGCTTATGTTGATTTTTACCCATCTTTGAAAAGGAGTCATATCCTTATAGGCTGCTGGCCAAATTCCATTTAGTACCTTGTCTTACCCAGTCTTGTCTTGCTACTATTACCTTAGTGAACTAGAGCAGCTAAATTGTTTAGTTTACTAATATATTGAATTAGGAAAGAATTTAAAAAAATGTTTCATTGTAGAAAATGCCATATACAAAAATAGAATATTTGTATTAAAATGTTTTTAATGTTTATTTATGTTTGAGAGAGAAAGAGACAGAGAGAGAGACAGAGAGAGACAGAGAGATGAGGGGAGAGAGAGACACACACAGAACCCAAAACAGGCTCCAGGCTCTGAACTGTCAGCACAAAGCTCTACGCAGGGCTTGAACTCATGAACTGGAAGATCATGACCTGAGCTGAAGTCAGATGCTTAACTGACTAAGCCATCCAGGCGCCCAGGTAGATAGAATATTGTAATTAATTCCCATATACTTACTGCCCAGACCCAATAACTTGCAAATCACAGCTAACTTGCTTTACCCACCCCAACATTCTTTCTTCTCAAATCTACCCTAAAGCAAATCCCAAACATGGTACCTCTTCTGGAGATACCTCAGTATGTATCTGCAGAAGACAAGCACTTAAAACAAACAAACAAACAAACCCAGATACCATTATCAACACCTAAAATTTTTTTAACGTTTATTCATTTTTGAGAAGAAGAGAGAGAGAGGGGGGCGCGGAGAGAGAGGGAAGGGGAGACAGAGATGGAGACACAGAGCTTGGAGCAGGCTCCATGCTGTCAGCACTCAGCACAGAGCTCAACATGGGGATCCTACTCATGAACTGTGAGATTATGACCGAGCTGAAGTTGGATGCTTAACTGACTGAGCCACCCAGGTGCCCCAACATCTAACATTTTAAAACAACAGTTCCTTAATATTACAAACATCTCATTAGTATTTAAAATGCATTTCAAATGTCTTATAAATGTAACAATTTTTTAAAAAAAGTTTGTTTCTTTGAATCATGATACAAATAAGACCCATGCATTGCAATTAGTGGCTATGTCTCTTAAGCCATTTTTAATCTACATGTTTCCTTCCTGTAACGTATTGGGTAAAGTATCTGAGATGTTTGTCCTGCACAGTTTTCCATGGTCTATATTTTGCTGATTCTGTCTCTAAGGTGTAATAGGATGTACTTTTCCCCTCTGTATTTCTTGTAAATTTTGTAGTTAGAGCTAGTGCCCTGATTGGATTCCATTTCAATTTTTTTTTCCCTTTGACAACTTCATAGAGGTGGGCTTCTATTAGGGTGCACACGATGTTTGGTCATCTTTCTTTTTATAATGTTAATAACTGTGGATGATCATTAATCCATTACGGAGTGCAAAGTGGTGACACTTTGTGAATTATGAATTAATTCTGGAATGTTTTTTTGAAACTTTTGTGAATTAACTGGAATGTTTATAAAAAGAAGAGCTTCCCCTTGTCTACTGTTTGGTACTCAGTGGTAAGGGAGTCAGTATAAGAGAGGCAGGATAAATGTTTGATTCTTTTCCAATCAGTTTTCACAATAATGAAGTGATATCCCAGTGTCCTCTACAGGTGACTGATTGAAAGTATCATTAGGGATTTGTGATTCTAAACACATTCGATACATTTTAATCCATTACAATTATTATTCTTATTGATGTTCAGATTGTCCCATCTTTAGCCCGTGAATCATTTTAGGTTGGGTCCTGAGTTCTCTTGACATGACCCTATTAGTCGTTAATAGTTTTTGTTCTATCTGGTAGGACAAGAGATTCCAGGCTTGTCTTATTTCCTGCCCTGGACCTGGAAGGAGTCCTGGATTCTTTGGGCTACTGTGTTGGTCATCACTTTTAGCACTCTAAGAGTGTTCAATATTTCATCTCCAAGACATCAGGAACAGTAGCTTGTGTTTGAACCCAGACATTATGAGGGTCATGCAGTCCACATTCTGAAGTTCTAAAAGCCCTGCTCCTGGGGTAGCGCATGGTGATAGATGCTCTCTCTCTTTTGTCTGTTGTTCCAGACAAAATCCCATTGAAAGAGTGACTCTAGTTACCTGGGTGGTCATCAACACAATCAATTTGTACTTATGTTTAGTTTTTTTTCATTTCTTTTAGATAATTATTTGGTGATTTTGTATGCTGCCTAATCTAGTACAATATATATGTGACCATGTGGGAATAACTTCATCATCACATTTTATTTGTTTAATAGAGAAAGAGAGAGTGAGTGGGGGAGAGGGGCAAAGGGAGAGAGAGACTATTAAGCAGGCTGCATGCTCATGACCTTGGGATCATGACATGAGCCGAAATCAAAAGTTGGACACTCACCCGATGGAACCACCCAGATGCCCCTTATCATCACAGTTTAAATAGTTGGGTCTAATTATTTTTCAACCATGCTTCCATAGACATTTGAGATATGGTTGTTAAGATAAATGTTTCCAATTCCAGAAGTTTACTCTGTAATGGGGAAACAGATATTGATGACAATCACAATGCAAACTGGACACTTTCCTGTATAAAGGTACATAAAACTGTCAGATCACTAAGAAATGAACATCCAACACTGCCTAGGTCTGGGTCAAGGGAGGTTTGCTAAGGGAGTAACAGGTGTGCTGTGTCTTAAGGGATGATTAAGAGCTTTCCAGAAGGAAAATCAGGGAAAGGACATTACCAGCATGTGTGATAGATGCTGTTGTTGCCTGCTCAATAACCATTCCCCTTCCTCTGTTCCCCCATGAAAAAGGCTGGGAACATCAGGTAAGTACCTTCCCATATTTCCTTGCCGCTAAGAGTGACTACATGATCCAGTTCTGCCTGACGAGATGTAAGATCAAGTCTGCTGAGTTAGGGTGGGTGGTGCTTCTGGAAAAGAGATGGAGAAATGTCCAAGGTGGGGGTTCTTTCCTTTCCCTTATGCTTTGGAATATGCTATGTGAGTTCACAATCTGGACCTGAGGCAGCCATTCTGTGGCCATGAGGCTACAAGCCTGAGGACTGAAATACCTGCTGAGGATGTGGCACTGAGGAAGGAGTAAGCCACTTACAGCTTTTTGTGTGTGTGTGAAAAGTGAAATGAGTTTATTGTTAATCCACTGTTGGTCAGGGATTCAGTTACTAACACACAGAAGCAGCTTAAGTGATTCAGTGAGGAAACTATATTGTTGGTCACTGGATTTGTCAAATAAGTTGTATAATTTGAGGCATAAAGATAGAGACTGTTAAAATATATAAGGGCTATTTCATCTCAGGGTTTTGTTCTTGAAGAATATTTCTCTTCTATACTAAGTCAAGTGGTTTCATGTCAAATTTGTAGATATCTCAATCCTCCACTGTAGAAAATTTCATTTCCTGAAGCTGAAAACTTCCAACATGTCAAGATATTTCTGGGACAAACAGTTTTTGGAGTTTCTCAAGTAGAAAGGGGTAGGAATGTTGTCATCCTATATTGTATCACTTTGAAGGGTGAAAAAACTCTAAGGTTTAGAACTGACATAGGATTTTCAATGAATATTGCTAGAGCTTTGTAACTGTTTCCCAGAAAAAAAAAAAAAAAAAAAAAAAAAAAAAAAAACCTTTTCTTTTGCCTTACCCATAAGTGATAGGTAGTTTGTGTGGACTTGAACACTACTCCTTAGCTTTGCTAGTCACTGAGGATGTGGGTAGATTGCAAGTAAAAAATTTGAAAACCAAACAAAAGCAACTGGTAAGAGGGAAAATATGCAGCAATAAGTACAAACAATGCATATTGTTTATCTAATACAATATTTAATATATACAAGGTACTTGTTAAGCCATGTAATGCTCTGTGTATCATGACATATTTAAGAGAAAAGGATGGGAGAACTCAGCATTTAAGATATAGTCTATGGTTTTGTTTTCAGAAAAGATGTGGGGGAGACCTGTTTGTCTTGAACTCTCCAGGCCCTTGCATTTCGTTATGGCATTATTTTATTAATAACTGTCTTAACACTTGGTCTCTCTTTCTTGAGCTGTACAGTGGCACAGCTGTGTAAGAAGAGCAATTAGAGTTTAACAAAGAGATGCTAATTGTTTATAGATGCATCAGGAAGAAAGGATTTTCTAAGTTATTGTTGTGGTTGCTGAAGGCAGGCTGAGAGTGGTTGCATACATTGATAATACTTTTAGCTGATATCCCTAAGCTAAATGTACTGTCAATTACAATTGACTGCAAATTCTCTATACAGTCCTGTTTTGCTACAATTTTCAGACATTTCTTTGCTGTATATACAGGATGATCAGCTTTTCATAGCTCAGACAGAGCAATGAAAATTTGGCCATTCTTAAGGGATGACAGGAAAATCTTACATCAGGCTTCCCTGAAGAAGTGAATTGTGTATGTACGTAGAGGGGTTTTTCTTTGTTAGCTAATGATTGGGATAACATAGATGATGTGGAAATTTCAAGATCAAATCAGTCATTTCTTATGCAGAATTGTTCTCTTCTACCTATATTTGTCAGAGATGTTCTGTATATTGAACAGAATGAAAGAATGGAGAAAAACTTGGGGTGTTTAATTCCTAAAAGGATGGTTATTCTGAGATGTAATTCTGAGAGATTTTGTTTTGTTTTGTTTTGTTTTGTTTTTCCAAAGTGGCTAATGGTCATTAGGGCCACTTTTAACATTCACAGTTTTTCATGTGTGTTAAAAAAGGTGTAGGGACTCTTGGGTGGCTCAGTCGGTTGAGCTTCCGACTCTTGATTTCGGCTCATGTCATGGTCCCAGGATTGTGGGATGGAGCCCTGTAATGGGCTACGTGCCGAGCATGGGGCAAGCTTAAGATTTTCTTTCCCTCTCCCCTCTCTCTCCAGCTCGCGTGTGCTCTCTCTCTCTCTTTCTGAGCTCACAAGTTACGGAAAGGTACCTATTTAGAAGGATCATTAGAAAAAAGGTGCCACTATCCCTTCAGCAATGACACAAGGCTTGCAACAGAGTAAGTGCTGGGCTTCAGAGTGCATCTGCACCCCTTGGGCTGCACACTTTTGTTGAAGATGCAGCGACACATCCATGTGGGATGGCCTTGGTAACCCTGCAGACACGTCAATAAGATTATAAAGGGGTATGATTTTATTTACACTGACATAGCTATGTGATTTTACACTAAGATAACATTACAGATACTACATATGTCTTCAAGAAAATGGGCAGTTTTTGGTACAGGCATATAATTTGTAACACTTTATTCTTTCATTAAATTTTTTTAAAATTTCTTAAAATTTAATTCCAGCATAGTTAACATACAATGTTATATTAGTGTCTGTTATGCAACATGGTGATTCAACAATTCTATACCTTACTCAGTGCTCATCATGATACCTTTCAATTCTTTCATTCGTCTCCCCACCCATCTTCCCTCTGGTAACTATCAGTTTTCTATAGTTAAGAATCTGTTTTCTTGGTTTGCCTCTCTTTTTTTCTTTCTTTCTTTTTTTTTTCTTAAATTCCACGTATGACTGAAATAATATGGCATTTGTCTTCCTCTGACTTTTTTTTTTTTTTTTTTTTTACTTAGCATTATGCCCTCTAGGTCCATCCATGTTGTTGCAAATGGCAAGATTTTATTCCTTTTTATGGTTATTCTATATTCTAAATTATAATATAAAACTTCTTTATGCATTCATCTATGGATGGACAATGGACTGCTTCCATAATTAGCTATTGTAAGTAATGCTGAAATAAACATGGGGTGCATATATCTTTTTGAGTTAGTGTTGTCATATTTTTTGGGTGAGTACCCACTAGTGGAATTACTGGATCATATGGTAATATTTTTAATTTTTTGAGGAACCTCCATATTGTCTTCCACAGTAGTTGCACCAGCTTGCATTCCCACTTACAGTGCAAAGGGTTCCTTTTTGGAAACATCCTTGCAAACACTTGTTGTTTCTTGAGTTTTTGATTTTAGCCATTCTGACAGATTTGTGAAGTAATATCGCATTGTGGTTTTGATTTGCATTTACCTGATGAGTGATGTTGAGCGTCTTTTCCTGTGTCTGTTGGTCATCTGGATGTCTTCTTTGGAGAAATATCTATTAATATCTTCTGCCCATTTTAAAATTGGATTATTATTATTATTATTTACTTTTGTATGTGTGTTGAGTTGTATGAATTCTTCACATATTTTGGATACTAGCCCTTTATCGGATATGTCATTTGCAAAAATTTCTTCTCCCATTCAGTAGGTTGTCGTTTAGTTTTGTTGGCTGTTTCCTTTGCTAGGCAGAAGCTTTTAATTTTAATGTAGTTCCAATAGTTTATTTTTGCTTCTGTTTCCCTTGCCTTGGTAGACATATCTAGAAAAATGTTGCGGTGGCCAATGTCAGAGAAAATACTGCCTGTGCTGTCTTGTAGGATTTTATAGTTTGAGGCTTCAAATTTATGTCCTCAATCCATTTTGAGTTTATTTTTGTGTAAGGTGTAAGACAGTAGTCCAGTTTCATTCTTTTGCATGTAGCTTTCCATTTTTTCCCAACCCCGTTTGTTGAAAAGACTGTCTTTTTCCCATTATATAGTCTTGCCTCCTTTGTCAAAGATTAATTGACCAGGTGATTGTGGGTTTATTTCTGGGTTTTCTATTCTGTTCTATTGATCTGTGTGTCTATTTTTACGCCAGTACCATAGTGTTTTCTTGTTTTTGTTTTTGTTTTTTTTTTTTGCTGGTATTTTTTTTTTTTTTAATACCAGTGTGGTAAACATGCAGTGTTCTATTAGTTTCAGGTGTACAGTACAGTGACTCAACAGTTCCATACATTACTCACTGCTCATTAAGATAAGTGTACTCTTTCTTAATCTCCTTCACCTGTTTCACCCATCCTCCGCCCACCTCCCTCTGGTAACAATCTGTTTGTTGTCTATAGTTAAGAGTCTGTTTTTTTTTGTTTATCTCTCTCTTTTCACTCCTTTGTTCACTGTTTTTTTTTTCTTAAATTGCACATATAAGTGAACTCATATGGTATTTATCTTTCTCTGGCTTATTTTGCTTAGCATTATACTCTCTAGCTCCATCCATGTTGTTGCAAATGGCAAGATTTCATTCTTTTTAATGGCTGAATAATATTCCATTGTGTGTGTGTGTGTGTGTGTGTGTATACATATATATATATATATATATAGTGTGTATATATATACATATATACGTATTTATATACATTATATATATATATACACACGTATATATGTATATATATATATATATATACCAAGCCTTTTTTTGCTGTTTATCTATGGATGGACACTTGGGCTGCTTCCATAGTTTGGCTAGTATAAATAATGCTGCATTTATACAGTATCCTACTTTGTCTCTTGTTACAGTCCTTGTTTTATTTTATTTTTATTTTTTAAGGATGATTTATTTATTTTTTAAAATGTTTATTTATTTTGAGAGAGATGTGGGGGAAGGAGAGGCAGAGATAGAATCCCAAGCAAGTTCTGCACTGTCAGCACAGAGCCCGACATGAGGCTCAATCTCATGAACCGTGAGATCCTGACCTCAGCCAAAATCAAGAGTTGGATGCTCAACTGACTGAGCCACTCAGGTGTCCCTACCCTGACTTTCTTTTGATGTCCACTTGCATGATGAATGTTTCTCCATCCCCTCACTTTCAGTCTGTATGTGTGTTTAGGTCTGAAATGAATCTTCTGTAGGCAGCATATAGATGGGTCTTGTTTTTTTATCCATTCCATTACCCCATGTCTTTTGATTGGAGTGTTTAGTACATTTACTTTCAGAGTAATTATTGATAAGTATGTATTTATTGCCATTTTATTACTTGTTTTGTGGTTTTTGTAGTTCTCTGATTCTTCTCTTGCTCTCTTTCATGGTTTGCTGGTTTTCTTTATTGATATACTTAGATTCCTTTCTCTTTATTTTTGCATATTTATTACTGGTTTTTGATCTGTGGCTACCATTAGGTTTGTGTATAATATCTGCTGCATATAGCAGTCTATATTAAATCGATAGTCACACAAGTTTGAGCCCATTCTTTATTCCTCTCCCCTCTAGATTTCTGGTATATGGTGTGATACTTTACATCCTTTTATTTTGTGAATCCCTTGACTGGTTTTTACAGATATACTTATTTCTAATGCTTTTGTGCTTCATATTTTTAAAACTCTTACTTATGATCTTTCCTTTCTATTCAAAGAATCCCTTTAGGGATGTTTTAGTGGTCGTGAACTCCTTTAGCTTTTGTTTGTCTGGGGTACTCTATCTCTCCTATTCTGAATGATAGCTTTGCTGGATAGAGTATTCTTGGCTGCAGATTTTTTCCTTTCAATACTTTGAATATATCATGCTACTCTCTTATGGCCTACAAAATTTCTGCTGAAAAATGCAGATAGTCTTATGGTATTTCCCTTTGTATCTAACTGTCTCCTTTTTCTTTTGCTGTTTTTAGAATTCTCTATTATTACTTTTGGCCATTTCAATTACTATGTGTCTTGGTGTGGACCTCCTTGGGTTGATTTTGGACCTGGATATTGGTTTCTGTCCCCAGATTAGGGAAGTTTTCAGCTAATATTTCTTTAAATAAATTTTCTTCCCCCTTTCTCTCTCTTCTTCTGGGATCCCTATACTGTGAATTTTATTATGTTTGGTGATGTTGTTGAATTCCTTGTATATTTTCATTCATTCATTATTATTATTTCTCTCTCCTGTTCAGCTTGATTGCTTTCCATTACTCTGTCCTCTTGGTCACTGATCCATTCTTCTGCTTCTTCTAGCCTACTATTTGTTCCATCTAGTGTATTTTTAAATTTCAGTTATTGTGTTTTTCAGCTCTGATTGTTTTTATTTCTTTCTCTCTGTTTTTAAATTTATTTCTTTTATGAGAGAGAGTGAGAGCGGGTGTGCAGGAGTGGGGGAGGGGGACAGAGGGAGAGAGAGAGAAGGAGAGAGAGAGAGGGAGAATATTAAGCAGGCTCCTTGCTCAGTGTGAAGCCAGACACAGGGCTTGATCCCATGACCCTGGGATCATGCCCTGAGCCGAAATCAAGAGTTGGATGCTCAACTGACAGTGCACCCAGGTGCACAAATTTCTTTGTTAAGTGTATCACTGAGGTCCTCCACTATTTTCTCTAGTCCAATGAGTATCTTCATAAACTTTAAATTCTCTATCAGGCATATTATCGCTGTTTTGCTTAGGTCTCTTGCTGTGGTTTTGTCCTGTCCTTTCATTTGGGACATATTCCTCTGTCTCCTCATTTTGTCTGTCCATGTCTGTTTCTCTGTGTTAGGAAAGTCAAGTATGTCTCCTGCTCTTGCAAGTCGTGGCCTTGTGAAGAAGAGGTCCTGTAGTGCCCTGCAGTGCAGTGTCCCCTGTTTACCAGATACTGGCCCTTTAAGGGTGTCTCCTGTGTGAGTTGCGTGTACCCTGCTGTTGTGGCTGAGCCATTTTTGGCTTTAGACCAGTTGTCTGCAATGGCTCTCTTTACCTTTGTGGGAAGTGTTTAGTCCCTGGACTGTTAGTGGACCAGTCTGGGGCTGCATTTGCCAGATATGCAGTAGCACCAAACTGCAGGATGATTTCCCTGTGTTGTCCCAAGAAGCTTTTGTTGGTGAGCGGGGCCTGTAGTCAGGCCCCAACCCCATTGCTGGTGCCTCAGTTGGACTGATGTGTGTGGTTATCTTCCTCTCTCTGCAGCGCTGCAGTCACTTTAGAGTGGTGCTGGCCACTGTCAGGGCTACGTGCACACTGCCAGACTTGGAGCACTGTTTCAGATTGGCCCTGGCCAAGGGTAAATTGGAGGTGGCAGGCCCACAGGAGAATGTAGGGGTAGGGAGCATGGGGCCAGTAAAACCCATACTGGTCCACTGTGGGAGAGGAACCTGCAGCTGCTGGGGACAGAGGCAGGCTGAATTGGAGGGCAAGGAAGTGCATGGGGGCAGGATGTGTGGTGTTAGCAAGATTTGTGTGGGCCTGCTTGTGGGAGGAGACCTGGAATGAAGGCCTGGCTGGAGGGGGCATATCAGAGAATGTGGGGGTGGGGGTACTGTTAGCAAGTTAGGTGGAGAGTGTTGGTACTGTGCTGGTTCCAGCAGGTGTCCCTGTGTCTAGGCTGGGGAGCAGGGGAGGGAATTGGTACCCACCAGTTTATTTGTTCCTGAAGAAGTATCCCAACCACACCTGCCCCTCCAGCACTGGCTGAGATTAGTAAACGAATCCCCACCCATATGCCCCAGGTGTTTTTCGAACTGCCGTTTCTATGCTGTGTCTCTGTGGGTTGGTTTGTTATACCATCTCTTTAAGGTCAAGGACTCAGTTTCCTCTTACCCTCCAGCTCTCCCAGAGTCCAGCCCACTGATTCTTAAAATTCCGGGTGGTTAACCTCATTGATGGTAAGAATTCGTGAAATTTGGCCCCTCTGGTTTTCAAAGCCAAATGTTATGGGCATTTGTCTTTCCTGTGCAGGTCCCCCATGCATGGCTGCCTGGTGTGAGGGTCTGTTTATTTCCCCTCTTGGTGCTTGCTGGTCCCTCTCTCCCATGGACAGTCCTGTGCTCTGTTCAGCTCCTGACCACATCTCAGCCTTTTCCTATACTCTCTGATATGCCCTTCTCTACATTTAGTGGTGGCGAGTCTGTTCTGCCAGTTTTCAGGGTTATTTACACTAATGTGGGTGTTACCTAGTTGTATCCACAGGATGAGGTGAGCCTAGTGTCTTCTTACTTCACCATCTTCCCCTATAAGACTTTATTCTTTTTATTTATTCATTCATTCATTCATTCATTCATTTATTTTTTAATTTACATGCAAAGTAGTTAGCATATAGTACAACAATGATTTCAGGAGCAGATTCTTTAGTGCCCCTTACCCATTTAGCCCATCCCCCCTCCCACAACCCCTCCAGTAACCCTCTGTTTGTTCTCCATATTTAAGAGTCCCTTATGTTTTGTCCCCCTCCCTGTTTTTATATTATTTTTGCTTCCTTTCCCTTGTGTTCATCTGTCTTGTATCTTAAATTCCTCATATGAGAGAAGTCATATAATATTTGTCTTTCTCTGACTAATTTTGCTTAGCATAATACCCTCTAGTTCCTTCCATGTAGTTGCAAATGGCAAGATTCCATTCTTTTTGATTGTTGAGTAATATTCTAGTGTGTGTGTGTGTGTGTGTGTGTGTGTGTGTGTGTGTGTGTGTACCACATCTGTATCCATTTATCTGTCGATAAATTTGGGCTCTTTCCATACTTTGGCTATTGTTGATAGTGATGCTATAAATACTGGGGTGCATGTGCCCCTTGGAAACAGCACACCTGTATCCCTTGGATAAATACCTAGTAGTGCAATTGCTGGGTTGTAGGGTAGTTCTATTTTTAATTTTTTGAGGAACCTCCATACTATCTTCCAGAGGGGCTGCACTAGCTTGCATTCCCACCAAAAATGCAAAAGAGATCCTCTTTCTCTGCATCCTCGCCAACATCTGTTGTTGCCTGAGTTGTTAATGTTAGCCATTCTGCAGGTGTGAGGTGGTATCTCATGGTGGTTTTGATTTGTATTTCCCTGATGATGAGTGATATTGAACATTTTTTCATGTGTCGGTTGGCCATCTGCATGTTTTCTTCGGAGAAGTTGTAAGACTTTATTCTTAATTTATTATTATTTTTAAAGTTTATTTATTGTGTGTGTGTGTGTGTGTGTGGGTGGGTGAGTGAGAGAGAGAGAGAGAGAGAGAGAGGAAGAGAGAGAGAGACAATCTCAATCAGACTCTGATGTGGGGCTCGAGCCCACAAACCATGAGATCGTGACCTGAGCCAAAATCAGGAGTTGAACACTTAACTGACTAAGACACCCAGGCACCCCTTGGGCTTTATTCTTTAAAGCTGTATCGATATGGATACAGCTGTATAATTTCTCACATTTGCTTTAAGACTTGCCCCTTACAAATAAGCTTTATATTTTTAAGAAAAATGCAAGCAATCACCAAATAGCTCTTGTATATGGGTGTTGTACTAGGTGGAGAGTGTTAGGAGCATATAGGAATTAATTAATTTTGTATCATGATTTTCCTTAATTGTTACCCATAGCTCAAGATGCCTTGGTATCCAAATGATTCTTACAAAAATTTTAATACAGAGTGAGCTTGGAACCTCCTAGGATATTGTGAATTATTGTTAGTGGAACCTTATTAAAAATCATACAAAAATTATTGCTTGTGGAAAGAAGATATTGAAACTAAAATCTCAGTATAGCAAAAACTTTCTACTAGACTCTTCTTGCTCCATGAACCTTCAGTAGAACAAAATTTTCCTATATCTCAAATTATGTATGTATGTCATAACTGAGTAGTAAAATTCTTTCTATATTCTGGCACAATTCATTTATCAGAATGTGTTTTGTAAACATTTGCTCCCATCCTGTGCCTCGTTTTTCATTGCAGTCTTTTTTAAAAAAATATAATTTATTGTTGAGGCACCTGGGTGGCTCAGTCAGTTCAGCGTCTGACTTCAGCCCAGATCATGATCTCCCTGCCCATGAGTTCAGGCCCCGCTTCGGGCTCTGTGTTGACAGCTCAGAGCCTGAAGCCTGTTTCAGGTTCTGTGTCTCACTCTCTCTCTGCCTGTCCCCTGCTCACGCTCTGTCTCTCTGTCTCTGAAAAATGAATAAACCTTAAAAAAAAATAAAAAATAAATCTTTGTCAAGTTAGCTAACATACAGTGTATATAGTGTTCATTGCATTCTTTGATTTTACAGCCTAAATATATGGTTTATTGCAAATAGAATCTGAAGAGCATGATATTGGCATTTGTTTTTAAAATGTTTTATTATGGAAATGTAAAATATACATGAATTTAGAGAGAATACAGTAACTTTGCCCTTAAATGTACAGTCTGATGTGTTTTGACAAATGTGTAATCATATAATACATTTAAGGTATGGAAAGTTTCCAGCATTTTCTTTGTGCTTTTTATAAGTCAGTCCTCCCCCACTCCCCGCACTAGAGCTCTGTCAACTGATTTCTATTCTGTGATT
Source organism: Panthera tigris (assembly GCF_018350195.1). Classification (NCBI taxonomy): domain Eukaryota; kingdom Metazoa; phylum Chordata; class Mammalia; order Carnivora; family Felidae; genus Panthera; species Panthera tigris. Next base: position 89,143,797 of record NC_056664.1, read on the forward strand.
TTGCTTTTTCCACAATGTTATATAAATGGAATCGAACAGTATGTATCCTTGTAGTCTGGCTTCGTTCACTTGGCATAACACTTTTGAGAACCATTCATGTATCCAAAGTTTATTCCTTTTTATTATTGAGAAGTATTCCATTTCATGGATGTAGGACAATTTATTTATCCATTGCATAGTTGATAGATGTTTGGATTGTGTCTAGATTTTTGGCAATTATGAATAAAGCTTCTATAGAGATTTGCATAATGGTGTTTGTGTGGATATAAGTTTTCATTTTTGTTAGGTACATACCTTGGGTTCATATTACTGTTGGGTCATATGTTAAGTGTATGTTTAACTTTATTAGAAAATGTCAAATTGTTTTCTAAAGTGGCTGTACCATTTTGTATTTTCACCAATAATATATGAGAGTTCTGATCCCTCCACTCTGTTGCCGGTACTTGGTATTGTTAATTATTTCTAAAATTAAGTTTTAGCTCATGTAATAGGTATAAAGTGGTATCTTATGGTAGTTTTAATTTGTATTTCCCTAATTACTAATGACAGTGAGCATTTCTCCCAAATACTTATTTACCACCTGTATTTCTACTTTGGTGAAGTATATGTTTTTGTCCTCTCCCCTTTTTAAAAATTGGATTGTTTGATTTTTTAATAATTAAATTCTAAGAATTCTTTATACATTCTGAACACAGTTCTTTTATCACACATGTGTTTTGCAATTATTTCTTCCACTCCATGGTTCATTTTTGCCTTGTCTTTATTTTTTTTTAAGTTTATGTATTTATTTATTTATTTAGAGAGAGAGAGAGAGGGAGAGAAGGAGGAAGAGAGAGAGAGAGAGAGAGAGAGAGAGAGAGAGAGAGAGAGAGAATTCCAAGCAGGCTCTTCACTGGCAGCGCAGAGCTCCATACTGGGCTCAACTCATGATCCGTGAGATTATGAGCTGAGATGAAATCAAGAGTTGGGGGCTTACCTGACTGAGCTACCTGGGTGGTGCCATTTTTGCCTTGTCTTATAAAGTATCTTTTGAGGAGCAGAAGTTTTCAATTATGACACAAGCCAATTTATCATTTATAAAAATGGATTGTACATTTGGTGTCATATCTAAGAAATCTTTTCCTAATCTAAAGTCACATTTTTCTCCTATGTTTCCTTCTGAAAGTTTTATAATTTTAGGCTTACATTTAGGTCTGTGATCTATTTTAAGTTTCCTTTTGTATATGGTGTGAAGTAAGGGTCAAGGTTTATTTATGTGTTTTTTTGCAAATGGAAAACCCAATTAATTGTTTCAGCATTTTTTGTTAAAAAATAATTTACCCATTAAACTGCCTTGGCACCTTTATTGAAAGTCAATTGACTATGTATTTGTGAGCCTGTTTCTGGACTCTGTTGTGCTCCATTTTGCCAATGGCACACTGTCGTGATTACTGTGGCTTGATAGTTAAGTCTCGAGGTCAGATAGTTTGACTCTTGTAACTCAATTTTTATTAAAATTTTTTTTTCTAACGTTTATTTATTATTGAGAGACACAGAGAGACAGAGCAGGAGCATGGGAGGGGCAGAGAGAGGAGGAGACACAGAATCCAAAGCCGCTCCAGGCTCTGAGCTGTCAGCACAGAGCCTGACGCGGGGCTCGAACTCACAAACTGAGAGATCATGACCTAAGCCGAAGTTGGACGCTTAACCGACTGAGCCACCCATGCGCCCCGCTCAATTTTTATTTTTTAAAAAATTATTTTGGATGTTCCTGCCTTCTTTTATGATTCCATTTTATCTCCACTATTGTTTTACTAATTATCTCTTTTTAAAAATAGTGGTTTCCCATGGCACATGGGTGGCTTGGTCAGTTGAGCGTCTGACTTCAGCTCAGGTCATGATCTCGGGGTTCGTGGGTTCAAGCCCCACATTGGGCTCTCTGCTGTCAGTGGAGAGCCTGCTTGGGATCTTCTGTTCCCCTCTCTGCCCCTCCCCCACTTGCACTCTCTCAAAAATAAAGAAAACATTAAAAAATAGTGGTTTCCCTATGATTTACAATATGCATCTAACAGTCCATAAACTTATAAACAGTTAGTAAACTATCACCAAATAATTTAGTGTAATTCAGTTAAAAGAAACTTTTAACAGTAAACTTTATTTCTTCTCTCCCCTACTGTGTGCTCTTAATGTAATACATTTTACTTCTACAATGTTATAAGAAAATTATGTTTCTGTTTTTTTTATTTTTTATTTTTAGCAGTTTGATTATTAAGAGGCTAGTTGTGGGTATATGTAGTATTATTCACCCTGCTTGAAGTTCTCTGGGTTTATTGTATGGGTCATTTGTTTTCCTTCATTATTTTTGGAAAAATTTTGGCCATTATCTTTTTATTATTATTTTTTAAATGTTTATTTATTTTTGAGAGGGGGGAGGGGCAGAGAGAAAGGGGGACAGAGGATCAGAAGTGGGCTCTGTGCTGACAGCTGTGAGCCCAATGTAGGGCTTGAACTCATGAACCATGAGATCATGACTTGAGCTGAAGTCTGATGCTCAATTGACTGAGCCACCCAAGGCCCTTGGCCATTGTCTTTCAAAGAACTTTTAATTTTGAAATGATTTTAGATTCACAAGAAGTTGCAAAATGTAGTGTGTTTTCGTGTATCCTCCACACAACTTCCTCCAATGGTAATTGCATAATCATAGAATTTACAAAAATCTGGAAATGGACATTGGTATAATATTCTTAACTAAGCTACAGATATTATTTAGGCTCTTCCAATTTTATACTTTTTTTGGTGTATATTTTCTATGGCATTTTATGGCACGTATAGATTTGTGTAACTAACATGACAATCAGATTACAGAACTGTTTCACCAGCAGAAATAAGCTTCTTCATACTGTCCATTTAGTCATTACCTTTTCACATATTTTTTCCTTCCCTATCCTCTCTCTTTTTCCCTTTTGGGATTCTTAATAAATACATGTTAGAACATTTGATATTGTTCCATGGTTGTTGATTGCTGTGTTTCTCTCTCTCTCTCCCCAGTCTGAATAATTTCTATTGATCTATATTTAAGTTTACTGATTGCTTTTTCCCCCCCAGAACTTTTTGGTCTGCTGATTAATTTATTGAATATATTCTTTGTCTTGGATGCCATGTTTTCAATTTCTATCCTTTCCATTTAACTTTTTCTTATGGTTTTTCATCTCTCTCTGCTGACATTTTATCTATGCACATACTTTTTTTTTTTTTTTACTAGGGCCTTTAACATGTTAGTCATAATTATTTGAAAGTATTTCAACATCTGAGTCATATCTGAGTCTGGTTCTATTAATTGCCCTATTTCTTGACAATAGGCTGTTTTTTTCTTGATTTTATGTTGGTTTTGGTGTTTTTGTATGATTATTGGATATTGTGTATAGGTATACATAGAAGACTCAAGTATATACCATTTTTGCAAGAAAAATGGGTGTGTGTCTTTTTCTCTCAAGCTGTTAGTATGGCGTTGAGTTATACTAGATGGGAGATGAGATAGGTTTAGATTTTGTTGTGGCTCTCATTACCTTCAGTGTACCATTATCTTAAATTCCTCCAGTGGTTGGAAGCTGTTTCTTTGTGCATAGAGTGGAGACTTGGTGGGTTGCAAACAAAAATCAGTGCTTCTTCTCCACCCTTAGCTTTCAGCCATTCTGCACCATCAAGGGGACTCTCTACAAGCCTTTGCTCCTTCCTTAATGGTAGACTGATGTTGCTTATTACTTAGAGTTATACTTGTTTTGGGGTCACTGGAGTGTTCTATGTTCTCCTAGCCTAGCCTTACTCAGCAGACTTTGTGTGTGTGGGACATAGGTTGGTGTTTTCTCATATTCCTGTCCTTCCTCCTATGGCAGCCAAGCTCTGCCTTGTATCTCTGGTTAGTCATGGCGGGGAGTGATTATTATCTGATGATTATCTCTGCACACCCACCCCACTGAGGGGGCTGTCTCCAGTTCTATCCTGTCTCCTAGCTTTCTTATAAGCACTCAGTGGAGGCCTGTGGAAAGTCCTATGAATAAAGGCACATTTCCCTTGTATTTGGACCTGCTACCTATACTACATTGTCGTACTAGCCCACACTTGGCCTTAATGAATAAAAATTTTAGTTGGGTTATTCTTATTTACTTATGTGGCAGACATTTCTCTCTCCTGTGCTCTCCCAAAGGTGGAAAAGTATATGCTTCCTATTTCCCTTTGAGGTTTAGAATTCAGTTTGCTTTGCTTGCTTGCAAACTTAGCTCTCTGTTGGGATACATAAAAGTTCTATTTTTTAGATGATTTTTTTCTATTATCAATGTGGAAGTGACATTCTCTTTTGCTTCTATGTCCTAAGCAGAAGTGAAACTCCCCAACATTTACCTTTAATGCTTCACTCATTCAAGAAATACTATTGAGTCTATATTATGAGCAGAAACTGGGAATACAATGGTGAATAAGAAATAAATGAATATAATTTGGAGATAAAGTTGACAGAACTTGATGTTAGATTGGTTGGAGAGGGTGAGGGAAAGTGAGGCACCAGTTATGACATAAGAGAAGGGAAAGCATGGGGAGTCAGTGAATAAAGAGTAAGAAAACTGGGCTATTGTATTGGTCTGCATGTGTCAAGAGAGTCATAAGGAAGGGTGCTGTAACGGAATGAGCTAGCAATGACTGGTTGTAATCCAAGGAAGTACTATTTGAATTGAGATTTTTGGAGGTGGTGCAGTTTCTGGTATGACAAGGTCTGGAGAGCAGCCATGGGAGTGGGAGGCTGTGGTATTGAGAGAAAAGATCATTAGGGTGAGGAAGATAAGACACTTTGAAGCCAGAGTGTTTATGCTTTACACACATGGGTGTTGAAATCACCATTGATGATCTGAAGAGAGGATAAGAGAGGAAGACTGTAAGTCAGGAGTTAACATCTTTTCAGAACAAGACAATTGAATGGAAGGTTAATGGATAGGGGCAGAGCTGAATGCTCTGGGTGTCAGAGAAGGCTTTTGCAAGAGCAGAGAAGAAATGGCCTGAAAGTGAGGTTTGGGAATAAGGAGAATCCTTCCTTATTAACTGGTGCTGAGGTATGTGGGACTTTGGAGGAAACAGCTGTATACTTTAAGAGGGCTTAAGGGGAAGCATTATCCTCAGAAGCAGGCAGGTTTCAATTAAGGCAAAGAGGTGAAGGGAAAGACTTTGCGAAATGATTGGGGAATCCAGGGAAATCTCAGTTTTTGTGTAATATTGAGTCGATAACTCTTATTAAAGGTAGGAGTACATAACACTTTAAGTGTTACAAACATGTTCGTTCCATGGATTAAAACAGTGCCCCACACTCCAACCCTGTCTCTGACATCTTTGGCTCGGGGGAGTCCAAGAGGCAGAGAGCCAGTCCTGGACCCAGTTCTGTTTCTCCTGAAGCAACGACATTTTGTGCAGTCGCCATTGTGAGCGTTTCTGCACTAAGCCTTTAGTGCATGCCACCCGATGTGGCGACAAGACTCCAACAGCATGGCGGTGACATAGACTCCAGGTTTTACTGCGGCTGCAACAACCAGGTTGCTAATTAGGCCCAATTGTGAGGGTAGTTTTTGTGCTTTGGACACCTGTCCTCTAGGAACTGGACTGAGACCACCAACTCATTTCCCACAGGTCACAGAACAGCTGTCAGATGGTATAATTTGGTCGAGTTCATTTGGAGCTGCTTGCAGAAGCTCTCTGAAGCATTATGCTCTACATAATGTGCATGATTAATGCTTGTTTATTTGGACAATCCTGTGTTGTAACTAAAGTGGTGGCTTATTTTATGCCAGTTATAATATACCACTCCATTCATGGGACTGAGTTCCATTGAGGATATGAAGTAGAGTGATAATGTTCAATCTATTTACTAGGGGACGAACTCATTGCAGCCATTCTGCAAGCTGCTTGCTCCATTTGAGTGATGATTCCATGCTTAACTCTTCTGAGAAAGGGATCTGGGCTCATTTCCATTCTGAAGGGTAGGTGGAAAACATATCTGGAAGCAGCAGTTATTTTGACAGCAGGGATGTCTTAGTCTAACTGCCTTCTCTAGGAGGATAATGCAACATGTTTTCTGTCCTTAGAGGAAAGTCTTGCTGTCTTATCAACCTTGGATCTTATTGCCAGCCAAGCACACTTTGGCAGTGTTAGAAATCTTTGCCTTGTATATTCTAGAGGCTGTGCTATCTTCTCCCATGTCCCTGACATATATACACAAGCTTCCCCCCGCCCCCCAACGAGAAAGGGCACTTTCCTGGAAATCCTAATGCAATTTTGGCCTCTGCCTCTAATTGGGTGTGGTCTTGGGCAGGTCACCTAGGCACTTTATTTTGCCTTTTGCAAAATGTTGGATGGAGCTGGTTAGGTAGTCTCTTGGGTCCCTCTCACTGCACCATCCTGTGGCCCTGTGATTCTATTTAGTTAGTTGTACTTTAGTAGTTAGTGATTGTATTTAGTTACACGGCACCAACTTTATGGAAGTTGGTGCTAACTGAATCTTTCCTTCTGATGTCTTATTATATTAGAGTGCTTCCTGGGTGCCAGGTCCCCAGGCACACGATGGTTCAGAGGGAGGGAGACAGGTACATTTATGTTATTTGCAGACTTTTTAAAAAAAAAATTTTTTTTAAACGTTTATTTATTTTTGAGACAGAGAGAGACAGAGCATGAACGGGGGAGGGTCACAGAGAGAGGGAGACACAGAATCTGAAACAGGCTCCAGGCTCTGAGCAGTCAGCACAGAGCCCGACGCGGGGCTCGAACCCACAAGCTGTGAGATCATGACCTGAGCCGAAGTCGGACGCTTAACCGACTGCGCCACCCAGGCGCCCCGACAGACTTTTTATCTGAAACATACTTAGGCAAAAATATGCAGAATGGCTGCAATGTTTTTGTCCTATTTTGTCTTCACTTTGTGTGCCTCTTCCAGCCTGTATTACCTTCCTCTTTTAACTTTCTGCTTTCGTCTCTTTTCAGGAAAGAAGCTGGTATTAATTAGTTAAATAATAGTGAGAGTTTGCGTTGATGTGTTTCTTCTCCTAGGGATGTGTATCTGCATGTATAAATGTTGTATACGCACATCTGCAATGTATTGAATGCTGAGCCACTTCCATTTGTAATCTCACTCAGTGGGTGTAACAATATTGGGAAGGAAGTACTATTATCTTCATTTTATAAACATAGAAACTGAAGTGTAGTTTCAGAGCTGAATTCTGTCTGGCACATGAATTTAATGGTGGACAGAAAGACTTTGTTAATGGGGCTTTAGACTGTACCCAGCATATAGTGCTTGGGATACTTTTGACTTATGAGTCTCTTTCACAGTCACTTGTAATCTGCTAAGTCCCCTTAAGAACTTTTAAGATTGTAAGAACTTAAAAATTGTTTTGTTATTTTTGCATGGATATTCTACAGAAATGGTTTTAAGTAAAATGTTTTAGTTTAGAAAATTGTATTATTCAACATTAGATTATAAAGTTTATTTAAAATTCAATCCTGGGGTTCCAGGGTGGCTCAGTTGGTTAAGCGTCCAACTCTTGATTTCTGCTAAGGTCATGATCTCATGGTTTGTGGGATTGAGCCCCCCCTGCCAGGCTCTGCACTGACAACGTGGAACATGCTTGGGATTCTCTCTCTCTCTCTCTCTCTCTCTCTCTCTCTCTGCCTCTCCCCTGCTTGCACACACACCCTCTCTCTCTCAAAATAAATAAATAAATAAATAAATAAATAAATAAAGACTTAAAAAAGTTTAGTCCTAGTGATTCTATTTATGATAAGGAAAATGTTGACATCTTTCTTTGTTATATGTGATGCATGGGAATAAATTTACTTTAAATTAATTATGTGACAAAAGATGATTTATTGACAATTTAGTCAATGACATATTAGTTTTCATTTAAGGTACTTAAATGGATTTACTTGGATTTAAAAATCTAATTCTATATTAAAGCATCTAATTCTACACTAGAGCATCTACTTTATGACTATTATAATTCTTGTATTTTGGACTTAAGATCATTTAGCTTATTTTTTACAATTTGCATTTTATTTCTGAGAAACAAAATAAGAGAGAATGCTTTAGGCTGCTTCCTGCAGGCTTTGCAATTCAAAGAGCACATTTATAGTGTGGTTAGTCTTTATTTCCAACAAATGCAAAGATAATTAAAACATTTTTAAAAAAATCTTTATTCTTGAGAGAGAGACAGGGTGTGAGCAGGGGAGGAGCACAGAGAGAGGGCGACACAGAATCTGAAATCTAAAGCAGGTTTCAGGCTCTGAGCTGTCAGCACAGAGCCTGATGTGGGGCTTGAACCCACGAACCACGAGATCATGACCGGAGCTGAAGTCGAACGCTCAAATGACTGAGCCACCCAGGCACCCCAAAGATAATTTGATAGTTAATATATTACATGCTTTTGACATAATTAAAAATTTTTTAGAACCATCCTGATGTGGTTTGTAGGACTTATGAACAGGTAGGTACAACATAGTAGGTAAAAATCATCTTTGTACAATTTCATTGCATTCTTATAATTCTTATATCAACTTGTTTTCAATGGCAGTATCACTTACGCTTCTTGTTTCTAACGACTGGTCTTTATTTGTAAATGAAATAATATGTGATGAAGAATAAAAGCATCTAAAATGGTATAATAGTTAAAACCTCAAGGTAGTGATTAGTGTTTAGCTAAATGATAAATGACTTGAGTAGCTAGGGCTTTAGCAAAAATGTGCACTATCAATCTTGTTCATTTGATGCATATTCACAGGCTGTCAAACCATTCTGTTTTGTTGGAGAAATGATTTATATTAATATTTCATGTATTAGTATTTTGATCAATAAAAGCAACTGATGCTATTATTGCTTTTAAACACTAAGAGCTTGAAAAATGTCAGTTGGGAAGCGCAGCTCTATTTGGCCATGTATTTTACTCGTGTAGTTTAGAGGTGGATCTGCTGTGTAGGCAGATGCAAGATGAAAATCTGGATAGAGGCATGGAGATTTTCCCCACTTTACAATTTTATTCTTCTCTTCCTCTTTCTTTATTGGCTTACATGCACCCCGCCCCCCCCCCCCCCCCCCTTCCCAGGGCAGTCAGGAGGAGACTAGTGAGGCAGGGCCAAGTGTAGTCAAAGCCTCTTTTCCTTTCACCCAGGCTGTACCCTGCTGCCCCACCTGCCCACTGGCCTGGCTTCTCAGGCAGTGATTCTGCATGTCCTCTCCCAAAGGCCTCTTTCTGCTTTCCTGGATGGGAACCAAGCAATCAGGTAAACCGATCCTAAAGAATGTGCTCATAATTGTGAAATGTTAACAAGAGGGCAAAGGTCTTTGATGCATGTTTTCAGAGAACAATATTTTAATTGAGAACAATGTCTTCAAAGGTAAGAGCTGCATATTTATGGCAGTACCATCCCCAAACCACCATGAGAGGATTTTCTACTCTGGTCCTCCTCTGGTCCAGCTCCTCCTTACAGAATAAGAAATATCTGGGGGCCAAGGAGAGATGACCTTACAGAAATTCCCTGTCCAAACAGCCTGGTCCTTTTTCTAAGGTATGTGCAGGCCTTCACTCTGGGTTCGTTTTCCCAAGGGTGGACCCTCCTATTACTTGGCTCACAGGGAAGCCCGGCTACTGTTTGAGGTGATGGAGGGCAGAGCCTGGACTTACTGGTTGGAATGAACAATGTATGTATAAGACCTGCCTGGGAATGATAAGGAGAAGTGGAAAGAGAGGAGGGTGGCCTGTGGCTGGAGGTCACCTCTCCTTTTTGTACCATGTTCTGGTGCAGAGCTCAGAGGAGTCTGACCATCCTAGATTTGAACATGGCCTTCCAGGTTGTTTTGATGTCACATTTAGCCAGGTGGGGCTATAGAACATATTTCATTTAATAATGTTTTATTATGATTTAAAGATTTTAAATATTTGGATGTGTAGTGGTTAGCCTCTATTTGTACTATTTGTACTGTATTTGTACTTACCTTCTGGCCCTACAATGTTAGGGGTGAGCCTGTCTGTAGAGAAAGGGAAAAGGCCAATCACTGTGGTATTCCTCAAATGTCACCATCTCTAGTCTGCCCAGGTAGAGGATAGATTCCTTTCTGCACATACAGAAAGCAACTCAACACACTGGCCTGGGTCAGGACAATGGTCACAGGGAATCTTTGGTAAGAACTGGAGAACTATTTGAAGGAGAATGATGAATCTCCTTTGTTGCTCTTTGAGGAAATAAATGGGTTTCAACTAAGAGTAAATAAGCCGATTTTGATACCTTAAAAAAAATCTCATTCATTTGCAAAAAGTATCATGTCAGTTCTGCAACAATTGCAATGTATATTCATTTTATTACATTTCTTTGATTTTCATGGTATAGTTTCTTGAAATCATTTTGTGGCTGTGCTTTTGAGCATGTTAACTATTAAATGAAACTTGAATAGATGTGGTTTTTCATGAGCTAAAAAAAAGTTATAGTTTCACTCTAGATATTAAATGGTCTCATTTCAAAAATTTGATGCAACACATTGTATAAAAACCATAAAAATGTTAAATTCTTTTGACTCAGTAAGTCTCACATCCAAATATATGTGTATATATTTGTACATTATTCCATTATATATATATATACACACACGTATATATGTGTGTATATATATGTGTGTGTGTGTATATGTATATGTATGTGTGTATATATGTGTGTGTATATATATGTATGTGTGTGTGTGTGTGTGTGTGTATATATACATATATATATATGTATATATATTTATATAAAATGGAATATTACTCAGCCATAAAGAAGAATAAAATCCTGTCATTTGCAACAACATGGATGGAGCTGGACAGTATAATGCTAGGGGCACCTGGTGTGTGTGTGTATGTGAGCAGGGGAGGGGCAGAGAGACAGGGAGAGAGAGAATCTGAAGCAGGAATAACCACCCTATTATTCATCCATCTACCCTCTACCTACATGATTTTGTTGCTGTTTTGTTCTCTTTTGTTGCCTTTGCTTTGTTTGCTAATGCTTAAAAATTGGGGTGCCTGGGTGGCTTAGTCAGTTAAGCATCCAACTCTTGGTTTCAGCTCAGGTTATGATCTCACAGTTTGTGAATTCAAGCCTCATGTTGGGTTCTGTGCTGACAGGGCAGAGCCTGTTTGGGATGTCTCTCTCCCTCTCTCTCTGCCCCTCCATGGCTTGCTTTCTGTCTCTCTCTCTCAAAAAATAAATAAATAAACATAAAAAAATTAAAAATGTCTCTTCACTCTCATAGGCCTTCAGATAGAGTGGAGGTAAACATATATTCCAATCTCCACCTTTATTCAAAAGCCTGTATTTTTTTTTCTTTCATTATTTAAAAATTTTTTTGATATACGATGTTTTAATTTTATGTGTTTTATATTTGTATCTTTAAAACTAATTTAATTTTTTTTCATTTTAAACAAGTTTATTTAAACAACAAGACGCTTGACTTGAAGGGAAAACTAACTAGGATTCATTTCTTTTAGACTAATTTTTCCCTACTTAAAGACAGATTGCCCTATATGTAACAGCTATGTACAAAAACTTGTAAAATTGTCCTTTGTTTTACAATGATAAATGAAAAACATTAAAATTCTCCAATCAAACAAGGTATGCAAGGATTTTTATGTTGTTCTTTTTTTGTTAAACAGTGAGAGCAAAATAACTTACTGGAATATAAACATAAGAGCTGAAAGAGCATGCCACTAATGGAGAAAGGGGGTATTTTCACAGAACCAGTATTTTTCCCCATCCCATCTCCATTTGATGTCGATCAAAACATACCATTGGCCATTTAGTTAAAAAAATGCAAAATGCTTGTGCACCTACACAGTTACTTTATGTACAATAAATAAGGGCATGGGGAAGGGGAAAATGAAAGAATAGAGAAAACTATACTGTAATAGTCAGGATGGAACCAAATTGCGGTTTTCTAATTGAGAATGTCTTCTTGGTCTGGAGGAACAGAGTTCTGGAGTAAAGTAGCAAGTTCCCTTTTTCGTAAACACCTCCTGTCTGCTGCTGGAACACATCAATTGTATCTTCATCCTCCAACATCAACTGTGCAGGTGTGTCTGTTTCATTGATCGGCTGCCCATCAAATCGGAATCTGATCTGCCTCATTGACAAACACTGTCGTTCACACTAGGCTTTCATTAGTTTACTAAGTGGTGTATGCCTCTTAATCTTAAACTGCTCCACAGAACCATCCTGCCCTGCCACCTTCTAATTAATATGATCGTTGTTCTCAGTCTTGACTCCTTCCTTGGGCTTTTCGTTGGCCACGGCGAGCGCCAGAGTCTCCTCAGCTGCCGCTTCACAAGAGAGGTACCAGGTCTGCACCGAACGACCACACAAGCAGCACCAGGAGCGGCCTAAAACTAATTTCATTTGTAATGGATAGTGTGGCTGTACTTCAAAATTCAGGATACAACAAGATACGTGTTGAAAATCTTCCCTGACCTTCAATTCTCATCCATGGAGCCACCTAGCATTACTGTTCTTGAGTACCCTCCCTTGCAGAAACATTCTTTTCTTATGTAAGCAACTGGCTATGTTTTATATATTAAATTCATCTTTTTGAAAAACATTTAAATAAATTCAAGTTAGTCAACATACAGTATAGTATTGGTTTCAGGATTAGAACCCAGTAATTCATCACTTACATATAAGCCAGTGCTCATCCCAACAAGTGCCCTCCTTTTTTTTTTTTTTTTAAAGTTTATTTATTTAGTTTTTGGGGGAGAGGGAGAGGGAGAGAGAGAGAGAGAGAGAACCAGCTGGGGAGGGGCAGAGAGAAGGAGAAATACCCAAGCAGGCTTCACACTGTCAGTGCAGAGCCTGATGCTTGATCCCATGAACTGGGAGATCACGACCTGAGCCAAGATCAAGAGCCGGGTGCTTAACCATTTGGGCCACACAGGCGCCCCCAGTGCCCTCCTTAATGTCCATCACCCATTTATCCCATCCCCCCCACTGACCTCCCCTCCAGCAACCCTCATTTTGTTCTCTGTCTAAAGAATCTCTTATGGTTTAACTCCCTCTCTTTTTAATCTTATTTTTCCTTCCCTTCCCCATGTTCATTTGTTTTGTTTCTTAAATTCCACATATGAGTGAAGTCATATGATATTTATGATTTCTTTGACTAATTTAACCTTTACAAGTACAGAATTATTATTATTATTGCTTTTGCCAGGGACAGAAAAACAATACAAAATTTGCAAAAGAAGGAAGTTGTCATAAGTGTTTGGGCACTTTTCTGTCTCCCCTCTGATCCAGCCATTGCTGTGGCAACCAGCTCCAGGGAGGGGGGTGTGGAGGCGGGGGGGGGGTATTGAGGCGGGGGTGTGTGTGTGGGGGCGCGTCAGCTAGCCTCACTTGGGTTGTATCCCAACAGCGCCTCACCTTATCTCAGGCCCGTGCCATGAGCACTTCTTGCTTCCTGTCTGGGGTATGTCTGACACCTGCAGGTAGGAAATCTTAGGAAATCCTGTAAGCACTAACAAGTGTCCACCCACAAGTTCAGGGAAATGAAACCCTTTTGGAAGCAACTTTGTCCAGGGGGAATGGGAGCTGATGGTTAACTACTTCCTTCTCTGTTCTTCTAGCCACGTTTTGTTCTGTGTTTCATAAGGCTTCTCAGATATTTCTGCAGAATTGAGGAAAACAATGGTCCTGCTAGTGGTGGCCAACTAGGAGCCTGTCCTTGGAGAGGCTTTCCTTTCTGTCTTTAGTGGCCTCTTCTGCATTCTGCAACCTGGAATCACTTCCCAAATCAACTGCTTACAGTTTTGGAGGAACTCAGGTGAAAACAAATTAAAAGTTCTATGATGTTACTTTATTTATTTATTTATTTATTTATTTATTTATTTATTTATTTATTTATTTAGAGGGAGGGAGGGAGGGAGGGAGGGAGAATCTTAAGCAGGCTCCACACAGAGCCTGACACAGGGCTCGATCCCATGACCATGGGATCATGACCTGAGCCGAAACCAAGGGTCTGATGCTCAACCGTCTGATCCACCCTATCACTTTACTTTTAATGATGTATTTTAAATAGAAACCAGTGAAATCCTCATGTGAGAAAGAGCCATGGTGTGAAAAGCCTGGGGTCTTTTCTCCTTTCAGAAAGCCTAGCACTAGTGCAAACCTTCTGATCACAAGTTATCCCTGAGTAACTTTAAACAATTTTTTGAATGAGTAATATATGTTCGTGGTACAAACTCTAAAAGTACAAAAGCAAATTTAGTGAAAACAGTCTTTCGTCCCTTCTCCCAGTCTCCAGTTCTGCTTGTCAGGAGCAGCAACTGCCTTCAGTTTGTTATGTGCCCTCCCTGATGTTCTATGCACACAAAAGCATATACATTAACTGGACAAGTATTTATTGATTGAATGAATATATATGTATATACAAATATGTTATTTTCTTTTTACAGAAATCGTTGCATTTCTCTAACTCAACTCTGTAGCTTACTTTCTGCATTGAAAAATGCCCACCTGAGTAATTTTGATTAATAATAGCTAACAGGCAAAATTCTCTGATGCTAACAGTGGTGGCAGCCTGAAATAATTACAGCCATCAGGGAACGTGTATCTTTTTGATCCACTTATCTTGCTGAGGGGCCTAAGATGGGAAGGGAGACCATCAAGGAGCCAGGGGAATGATTGGAGGGTATTGGGTCTCAGGTAGGGATTAGATCTTGATTTCCTTTCACCAAGTTCATTTCCTGGGAGCCCCAGATTCTGTTCTCAGGATTCACCTGAGATGGTGAACCTTGCACCCTGGAAACCCTCCTTTTTGGCACAGGCAATATTTCTACTCCTGTCTTTCACCCTCATTAATCTGTGTTGCCACTCCTTCAAATGTAAGGATATTTGTAAGTTGACAGCTGGGGTTTAGGGTCTGTATAAATAAGTGCCCTAAAAGTTTAATCCACTGAATTAGCAAAGAGAATCCAACTGACTCTTAGACTCCCAACTTCCTAGAACTTATAGTAACTTTAAAGATCATTTGGAGCCCCCCAGTTAGGCAATTCCTTCATTTCCACTCTTGAGTTAGTGGCAGATCTAAGACTTGCATTTGGGTTCTACTCAATTGCATGAACAGAAAGAGGCTGTTAAGGCCAGGTGATTCTTTTTTGGATATGGGAGTAAAGAAATATATAACCCCTTTCTTAAAGTTTTTGGGATAAATAATGTCCCACTGGTCTTTGAGTAGATGCCTTCTGTGCTTTTACTACTGCCTTCTGTGCTTTTACTACTGCCTTCACTCCATCTTAGTGAAGTTTAGTTCACTATGCCCCTGTAGCCTCATCTGTGGAAATTACCTTCTATAATGGGCTGAGATAAAAAGATACATTTTAATATTACTATTGTGATAAAAATTGCTAATATTTGTATAGTGCTTTACAGCTTATAAAGGGAATGTGACTGCTTTTATTGAATCCTTAAAACAACCTTGCATGGCACAGCAGATTATATTTTCCAAAGATGGAAAATTTATGTCTCATCTTTCATGCTCTTACAATCCAATGTGGATGTTTCTCCATGGGTAGGATGCAGTAGACTTTTGTAAACTACCTCTACCAATAGAATATGTGGACGTGACACTATGTGACTTCCAAGGCTGTATCATAACAGGCAGTACAGCTTTCTCCTGGATCTCTCTCTCAAGACATGCTCTTTCGCAGGCACCATGGAGGACATCTGGCTACCTTGAAGTTGCCATGCTGGAGAGACCATGTAGAGAGAATGTGTAGAGACACAAAGATATGCCTGAAACATTCTAGTGGCTCCAGCTCTCACTGTTCCTGTCTTTCCAGGCCAGGTGACATATGAGTGAAGAATATATGAGTGAAGAAGCCTTAAGATGGCACCAGGCACAGCCACATCCTGACTGCAGCCTCTTGAAGGTCCCTGAGTTAGAATTGCCCAGCTGAACTGCTCCCAAATTTTTGACTCACAGAGAGAAAATAACTAATGTTTTAAACCACTAAGTTTTGGAGCGATAGATATATAATCATAGTGATGCTAACATATGGTATTATTGTTATACCTATTTAACTGTTAAGAATATTGAGATCAGTGGCCAGCTGAAGGTCTCATCAAGTGGTAGAGTTGGGACATGCCCTCATGTCTTTAGCTCTAATTTCCATGTTACTTGTTCTTCTCTCTGTTGTAGGTTAAGGCATAGTCACACACACACAATGTATATTTCCTTCTTCAGTTTTACATAAATCTAAGGGGTGGTGACTTCTTTCTTTCTAGAGTCCTGAGGTTTTTGTTCACACCACACCTCTACCTGTACCATAGCTAGCACAACCACTTGCTCTGCTCTGTGACCACTCATCTGTAAGGGTTTTTGATTCTTACAGTGTTTTCTTTGGCTCACCCATGTCTCTGGCTGTAATCAAGCTTCAGAAGCCATGTAGTGACACTACTTTAAGGCTGTCATGGGGAAGGATCCTCCTGAAGGGAAGAGGAACATTTTGCTGTATTATGTGGGCTGCTCATTTAAGCCCATGATAGCCTGGCACCTGTGTCCTAGTGAAACAATTCAATGCACTTGTGAGTGGGCAGCGAGCCAGTCTAGCAGATGGTCATGAGAGAAGGGACCATGTACCGTGTGATCATCAAGTGTGCTTGCCCAGGGCGGGAGTCCCTGCCAGAAAGGTCCAAATGTCTGCCCTTAGAACTGGAGTCTTATTTTTGTAAGAATGCCTAAAATAGAAAAAAAATGTCTGGAAAAAAACTTAACAAAAACATTTTTTTTTTTTTTTTAATTTGAGCTGGAAACATAGAAGAGAACTGAGCTGTGTTAGGAGAGACCTTTTGGAAGTTGAAGTGCTTGGTCATAAGGTACTTACTGTGGAGCTTTTTTTCCTGGGTTAACAATAGCTCACTATGAAATTAGAGAATGTGGATATTCACTGTGCTTGCATAGAAGTTGTATCCCAGGCTCATAGCTTTACCAATGGGATGGTTCTGGAAACATCTGAGGCAAGAGGAGGCCAGAGTCTGTGGCTTACCTGTCTGGAAATAGGAGTTAGCAGGCAGTTAGGCTGGAATATAGAAGCCCCCTAGTTTAGATTGGCCTAATCCTCTTTCCAGAAAGACATGTAACATGAGCCCCATATAACGTTTTTGGTTGTCAAACACCCATGATATTGTAGGCACTACCAATGAATTTTTCTTTTTTAAAAATGTTTATCCTCATTCAGTTTTCAGTAAATGTTCATGTATTCATTTTTTCAGAAATTACTTATTATCTTCTCTCACACTGGAAGAGAATATGCCTCATGGTAGTGGAGGTATATAGAGATTTAAAATCCTGTCTCAGAATTCAAAGGCTCTTCCATTTCATAAGGAAGTAAAATTATATAGAGGTAAATATGAAGCAGGATGTGAAAGGCTATAAGAAAGGTAGAACAAAATAATATGGAGAGTAAGGGAGAAACAGAGGAATGGGTTCTTTGTACCCTATTAGCTTCAGCCATGCCTGTAGGAATACATAGTGTTTATAACAGACAGTGGCTCTTACTGCTATTTTCCCTATTTAGAAAATATAGGTAATCAAATAGAATGAGATAAAAATTTCCTTTAACTTGATTATTCAAAGACAACCAGTCTACCTATTTCAGTATACACATTTCAGTCACTTGTGTGTGCACATCACACACACACACACACACACACACACACACACACACACAATAGGATCATACTAGATATTCCGTTTTGTAACTTGCCTTTTTGGCTCAATTGTGACCATTTTTCTAGGACATGAAACATTTTTCAACATTATTTTAAGTGGTTGCATAGTATTCTATTGTATAGATACATATCTAAAGGAATCTTCTGTTTTGGGCTTTTAGCATGTAACTGTCCACCCCCATTATAAACATGCAAAGCAAACATACTAGTAGCTCTGTCTTTGTGTGTATCAATGATGACCTTAGGATAAAATCCCAGAAGAGGAAATATTGGGACAAAGCAAATCTACATTTTCAAGGCCATAGATACTTCTGCCAATTTGCCATTGAGAAAGATGTCTTTCAGTTGCGTGAAAGTCTGATATCCCTGCAGTTTCAACAACATTCAACAAATTATTACAAACTCTCAACATTTGGTATGTAAAGGATATATTATCACTGCTTTTTGATTTACGTTTCTTTGATTACTAAGAAGGTTGGATAAGGTTATAGTAGATTATGTAAAATTGACATAGTTGCACTTAGAAACAGAATCAAGGCTTACTAGGCATCAGTAACAATGAAGCATTAATGATAAACTGGGGCAGACTATTTCATTTGACTTTTTATTAGAGTTAATAGGCAAATGGGTCATAAGAATATGGCAGGTATAGCATAATTGTTTTCCAAGCCTGACATTTGACGCTAATATATATTTAAACAATTTCTTGCCACCAAAATAGAGAAAAATGGGTTGGCAGACATTTTTCTTTATTGGACTTCTACTTGCTTGGATGACTGTATCTGTGCACTAAAGGGAGGTTTTTAGGGACAAACATCAGGCCTCTGTCTTCGGATCCATGTCCTCAGTAGTTCTATCAACACCATGGATGAAGTAGTCAGAGATGATCTTAAACTGGCATAACAAAATCAGAATCCAAAAAAAAAAAAAAAAAAGCACGACAGAAAAAAGAATCCCTTAGCATCAATCGCACTTGGAGGATGGGAGTTGAGTGTGTGGTTTGGTAGTAGCATGCATTAAAAAAAAAGGCATTTTAATGAAATCAGTGTGTTTTGAATCTACAGAGTGCTATAGCCGGGGAGAAAAGGGAAAGTAGCAGAAGACTGCATTAATGCAGATAAGAATACACTTACTTTGAGGAAGTGGGAAGAGAGGGCAGCACCACATGCTGCCCTGGCCAGTCCCCACTTGGGGAAGCTATCTCATGCTGGTTTGCACATTTTCAGAAGGGTGTGAGCCCCTCCCTCCTTTTCAGATTTCAGGAGCTTCCATGTCCTCAGTGTATTTGGGCGCATAATTCAGTGCCCTTAATGGGAAAACCCAAGGGAAATCACAGATAGACTTGAGAATTTTGTTATTCCTTTCAAAGTCCAAGGAGATCATTTTATTTGTTCAACTGGATACATACGTGATGATTGTCTTGCACCTTTTTATTTCTGCTACTCTCGGGGATCAGGAGGATCATTAATAGCAAATTCCCTCTTCTACATGTTTATGTATGTTTGTTTAAATAGCAGGATGGTAACATTGTTTCTATGGGGCATAGGGACAGAGGAGGAACGGAAGATGATGATTAAGGCTTTCATTGTACATCTTTGCTTTCACTACTTACAATGAGCATGTATTTTCTTTCGGAAAAAAAGAAAAGATCGATGAATTTATTTTTTTATTAATTTTTGTAAACAATCATAAAGTTATAAAAAGTTAGAAATATATTTTATATATTTTATTTTATTTTTTTTTAACGTTTATTTATTTTTGAGACAGAGAGAGACAGAGCATGAACGGGGGAGGGGCAGAGAGAGAGGGAGACACAGAATCTGAAACAGGGTCCAGGCTCTGAGCTGTCAGCACAGAGCCCGACGCGGGGCTGGAACTCACGGACCATGAGATCATGACCTGAGCCGAAGTCGGATGCTCAACTGACTGAGCCACCCAGGCGCCCCTATATTTTATATATTTTAAAGCCCCGAACCATTTGAAAATAAATTGCCAAACTGATGACCCATCATTCCTGAGTATTTTAGTGTGTATTTCCTATAAACAAGGACAATTCCCCGCATGACCACAATACAACCATTAAAATCAGAAAATTAACATCAATACGTTGCTACATTGAATGCTTATACCCCATTCAAATTTTACCAATTGTCCCAATAATGTTTTTCATAGCAAAAGATTTAGCTCAGAATCACATGTTGCATTTAACATCATTTATCTTTAGTCTCCTCAGTTGGTGACAGTGCCTCAGTCTTTCCTTTCATGACCTGAAACTTTTATAAGGATGACAGGACAGTTATTTTGCAGAATGTTCCCATATTTGGATTTGTCTGATATTTTCTCATGATTAGATTCAGGTAGTGCACGTTTGGCAGGAATATCAAAGATGTGACACTGTTCTCACTGCATGTTATTGGGTGATACAATTTTGATTGTCCCATCACTGGTGATATTCCCTTTGTTCACTTGATTAAAATGGTATTTGCCAGACTTACCCATTATAAAGGTACTCTCTCCCCCTCTGTGATTAATATATTTTTATGGAGGTCCTTTGAAACAATGTAAATGTTTCAGTCTTTTTCAGACTTTCAATTTATTCATTCATTTATTTATATATGTAGGAATTTGCGATGTGTTATTATTCAGAGGACTAAAATTCTGTACACTATCATAATTAAATGTTCCAATTATCCCAGATTTGACTGGTGAGAACCTCTTCAAGCCAGTTTCTCTAGTCTTTCGACATGTTCCCATCATTCTTTGAGTACTTCCATACTTTCTGACACAACAAGATATTTCAGGTTTATCTCGTACTTCCATTGTCTCAGTCCTGGAATTGATCATTCTTCAAAGGATCTTTGGTCCCTTTTATTTATTTCTTAAAAATTTTTTTTCTTAATGTTTATTTATTTTTGAGAGAGAAAGAGAGACAGAGTGTGAGTGGGGAAGGGGAAGACAGAGAGGGAGACACAGAATCTGAAGCACGCTCCAGTCTCTTAGCTGTCAGCACAGAGTCCAACATGAGGCTCGAACTCAGGGACCGTGAGATCATGACCTGAGCTGAAGTCGAACGCTTACTGACTGAGCCACCCAGGTGCCCCAGGATCTGTGGTTCCTTTTAGTGGGAAATGGTAGTTAGAAACCAATATGTAAACAATAAGTTTGTTGGCATTGAGGTGTTGCTGCTCCCAGTAGAAAGAGCTAGAGAATATGTGTCTGTGTGTACGTGTGTGTGTGCATGTAGACACTTACATATACACATAAAAGTTTTATATTAATATTTATTTTGTATAATTATGTGTTTTGACAACCATTGTTCATACAAATACATCCAATTCAATCTCACATTATAGAGTTCATACTGGCTTTGTCCCATTTCGTGTCTGTTAACTCTTATCTCTGACAGTGAGGAACCCAGCTTACTTTATTCTAATTACATTTATTTATTTGATCAACTGCCCTGTATGTAACCAATTTTCTATCTCTGCCATGCCTGGACATTATCTGCACTCTTCTTGGGATCTAACTCCAAACACCAAATCACATGTGGTGGTTTTTCTTACCTGGAGCTGGCTCTGACATCAGCCTGGAGCCAGGCTCTCCTTTGCGAGGATGCTCTTCCCTCTTCTTTGCTTGGGTTCTAACTCCCTATGCTGGCTGCCCTGACTGCCACCCCGCCCCCCACCATGATATCTACCTTGCTCTGCCCTTGCTTAAAGATTCACTATTACCACTAGCTTAAAAGTCCTTTACTCTTTAAAGCTTCCACTCACTCTATTTTCTCAATATTAGATATGAACAGGTGAACATTACAGATGGCAGCCACTAATGTCAGTAGATGGGTCAAGATAGTTCCCACCTTGGGAAATATGAGAAGTTATTCCTCACGTGTTTCACTTTATAGAGGAAACGGAGATTGAAAGGAGATGTAGCAGATAGTGAACAGAAACAGGGCAGGTAAATGCTGGGCTGGATTCAGGCAGGCCTATATGTGAAGAGGCAGGTGGGCAGGGACAGGTATGTATAGATCCCAGCTGGGTAGAAGAGTCTAAGAAATATGTAGATGGATTTTTGGAGGTAGAGGAATTGTGTAGAAGAATTTTTCAAAGAGTCAGAATGGTGAGTAGAGGGGAAAAGGTGGTCAGTATAGCTCTTCTTGCTTCAGGAGTGAATTGTGTGACAAACTCCTTTGCAAACAGTTCATTGTAGTTGACAGTGTAGGGCTTCTGCTCGATCACTTACTTTTGAAGGGACAAGTCTTTGAATAAGCTCTAACCAAGGTCAGGAACAGTTTCTGCCCCTGTTGGGATTTCTTCAGTGTGCTGGCATTCTCTGACAATATTTGAAATGTGCAACGGTGCAGAAAGGGATTGGGGCTAGAGACTCTGGCCTCACAAGTGACTGGACTGGAGCCCACGATTCAAAAGCGCCATTTCTTTGGGGATTCAAGTTTTAGAGCAGTGTTTTTCAGGGACTGTCTGTATTAGGATAACCTTAGATATTTCTTAAAAATGGGGACTATCTTCCATCACAGACCTGTGATTAAGAATCTCAAGGGTCTGGGGCTCCTGGGTAGCTCAGTCAGTTGAACGTTGGACTTTGACTCAGGCCATGATCTTGTGGTTCACTAGTTTGAACCCCGCGTTGGGCTCTGTGCTGATAGCTCAGAGCCTGGAGTCTGCTTCAGATTCTGTATCTCCCTCTCTCTCTGCCTCTCTGCTGGTTGCACTCTGTCTCTCTCTCAAAAATAAATAAACATTAAAAAAAAAAAGAATCTCAAGGGTGGAAGGGGTTCTGGAAATGTGAATTTTAGACAAATTTCTCAGGGATGTCATAAGCACTCTCATGTTTGAGACACTAAGAAAGGTAAACAGCACAGCAAACTCGCTTAGAATATTCTTTGTTTAAAATCTTGCCCCTTTACATAATATTTTTCTTGTGTTTTGGTAGTGTGTTTTTTATTTGCAAAGAGATCTATTTTTGATGATAGCAAGTTGTGCAACGAGATAATGTCCTGATTCCGGTACCAGATTTGACAGAGAACTTGTAAACATTTGGCTGTTCGACTCACACCGCCATCTAGTGACAGTTCATTCAATTACAGCCAGTCTTGGCACAAATGGAACCTTGGGGTGTTTATGGCAAGGCAGTTCATCTCTGATTCAAATGAATCCATGTTTCAACTAGAGTTTGTTTAAAGTATCAAATCCTTTTCATTCACATTGATTAGTCTCACTGTGAGTGGACCATCGCATTATAGTAAAAGGTTTCTTGGTAGATATTTAGACTTTGTTGGCTTTTTACTCTTACATATTTTTTATCTGTCTGTTCGATTGCTCAGAACATCATGAATATGAACCCTAGGTACTTTCTAAAAATTTTTACCTTTCATGTGAGTAATGAGTTTTTATTGACAAATCAAATAAGTTCTATTAAGAAATGTTTAGATGCTTTTTATTAATTTAAGGGAGAAAAATAGGATATTAAGAAAGTTTTGAGGGAGTACCTAGTAGATTTTAATAAAATTGGAAATATGAATTAATGTACATTTTACAGTAAGCTTAGATTAGCTTTTATAAAATTCACTATACTCTTGCAATATTAATATCATTTGTAAAAGCTTCTAATGTATGTTAGTGGTAAATTGAGTAAGGTATTGAAATATTACAGACCCACAAACTTAATATTATCTTATGGTTATATAGGTAAGAATAGCTATGGTTAGGGGCGCCTGGGTGGCGCAGTCGGTTAAGCGTCCGACTTCAGCCAGGTCACGATCTCGCGGTCCGTGAGTTCGAGCCCCGCGTCAGGCTCTGGGCTGACGGCTCGGAGCCTGGAGCCTGTTTCCGATTCTGTGTCTCCCTCTCTCTGCCCCTCCCCCGTTCATGCTCTGTCTCTCTCTGTCCCAAAAATAAATAAAAAATGTTGAAAAAAAAAAAAAAAAGAATAGCTATGGTTATTATTTAAGATGTATGAAAATATTCATGTATGGTTACCTAGTAATATTTCTGCATACATACTTGTCTATCATTTTCATATAAAGTCTTTCTAGTGAAATCTCAAGTTATTTCATTACTCTTATGTAATGTACTCTTATTGCCTGTACAGATATTTACTAATGAAACTATTTTTAAATTTTGGATGATAAAATATGCAATCTTCTTCATAAAAGTTGGACCTAGTAGAGATTGTTTTAATGATGGTTTCTATTATTATGATCTGGCCGTTATTAGTCTAATATTAGAAAAAAGTTTTGAGCAACAGAAAGGTAAGGATAAAGAGTTTCAACAAGGATAATGAGATGAGTGATTTTTACTTCTTAATTTTCTTAAAATATTTGAAATGCCAGAAATTTTTCAACTTTGTTTTTATTCTTTTGATTTTAAAAGTAACACCAACTCATGACTTTGTTTTATTCACTGCTATATCCTGGGACCCTAGAAAGTTACTTGTCACATTGTAGGTGCTTAATAAATATTGATTGGATGAATGAATGAATCAGAAATGTTCAAACAATATTGCGTAGAACTCTTTAATCTGCTAGAGAAAACCACTGTTTTTAAAAAAATGTTTACTTATTTTGAGTGAGAGAGAGAAAGAGCACCAGCAGGGGAGGGGCAGAGAGAGAGGGAGTGAGAGAATCCCAAGCAGGCTCCGCACTGTCATTGTAGAGGGGCTCAATCCCACCAACCGTGAAATCATGACCTGAGCCGAAATCAAGTTGGAGGCTTAACCAACAGAGCCACCCAGGTGCCCCTAGAAAATCACTGTTAGTAATATACTGCATATTCCTCTAAATTTTTAACACATACATTTCTTTGCATACTAATTTTTTTAATGTTTATTTATTTTTGAGAGAGAGAGAGAAAGAGAGAGAGACAGAGTGCAAGGGAAGGAGGGGCAGAGAGAGAGGGAGACAAAGAATCTGAAGCAGGCTCCAGGCTCTGAGCTGTCAGCATAGAGCCTGGTGAGGGGCTGAAACCCATGGACCGTGAGATCATGACCTGAGCCAAAGTCGGACGTTTAACTGACTGAGCCACCCAGGCGCCCCTTCTTGCATACTAATTTTTGAAAGAGACTATTCTCCATATACTTCATGTAACTTTATCGTTCACTAAAAAATATATCTGTCCCAGTACATATATACCTGCCTTATTCTTTCTAATTGATATATAGTATTTTATTATACAAATAAATTATCACTTTAGTCAGCTTTCCATTGGGACATTTGGCTTGTTACTTGTGTTTTTCTTTGTTTGCAAATGTTGACTATGGTGCAACAAAATGTCTGTGTATCAGAATTCTGTGTATATATGTGTGTGTGCAGTTGTTCAGCTGGAGGATATAACTATTATTGTTAAACTTCCCTCTAAAATTATTTTACAATATGGGAATTCCTTTTCCTCAACATTTTTGCCAATGAGTAGAAATTTATCTTAACTGAAATAGAAATGAATGGAATTGTTAATCTGATGAGTGGCATTTCAACTGTGAATATTCCATGTTAAGAAAAAAATTTCTGATAGCAAGATGCTTAGCCTCCTGCACATGGTTTTATGAATTTATTGGCATTTCCATGGAGGACTGGCTTTTAAATTTATATTGTAAAGTTCCACATTATCAAATAGTTTTTGATTGTTCGAGTTTTTAGTTAATGTAAACTTAAAAGCTCCAAAATATAAAATAATATTTTGCAGAGTTCACATTGTTTCAAAGATTGCAATAATTAATTTTGCTCATCACTTTTGCAAATGTTATTTTGTAAATGCCACTTATTGAATTCTTAAACCAACTATGTAGTTTCCTGAAGGAAAAATTGACACTTTATAAAAATAGATTAATTGCTAAGAAGAAAGTCATCAGTTCTGCTTTGCAGTCTTACTAAAGACCAGTAACATAAATAACATTTGTATTTATTATTCCTTTTGCCTGTTTTCTAAAGCGTTGGATAAATAATTGTAAGAAATTGTAGTACATTGTAAGAAAAAGGTACAGATAAAACCAGACATTCTTGGCGTGCTTATTTCCTTGGTCTTGCAGTTTGGTGAGAAGGGTGCCTGGAACATTTGCATCTTGTATTGCGTAATGAGACCAACGCAAAATGATTGCAGCTCATGTAAAAGACAGGGTGGCATGTTTTCAGTTTTAATGGGGACACTCAGAAAAGTTCCAATTCTTCCTGACATTTCTTATAGCCAAATAAACGTGGTCTAGGTTGGAGTGTCTATTATGAAAATAAGAGGAGAGCAAGTCAATTATATTTCAATGACTGAATAGCCAGGGGTCCTCATTAAAATGATCACAAAGATTGCAGTGTTGCTTTCTTCTGTGTGGCTGCTGATTAAGTTGTATAAGAATGACATGGCCGTTTGGGGAACAAGCTAGAGTGTGCCTTAGTATGTGGAGGTAGAAATTGTTGACCCCTCCCAGAGTGAAATGTGTGCTACCTTGAGAAAGAAAAATATTTTTTCTCGTATTGAATGATGGATTTTGGAACTATGTATGTGAAATTTGTTAAGGTTATTGTATGAAAGCTTTAATTTGTGCTTTGCTGCAAGAAAAATGCCCTTTAATATAGTAATGATGAGGGGTATTTCTCTTTACATTGACTTCAGTTAGGTAGATCTAGTTTACTAGAGTAACATTTATAATGCAAATAAATTAATGTGTTGAAGGAATATTTAGTTTAAGAATCTACTACTATTCTCTTCTTTTAAAAATTTCTACTTACCAGTTTTTTTGGGGAGGGGAGAATATAAAATATTCTGTTCCTCCCTTTCCACGTGCATGCAGAGACAATAACAACATGGCTTAGGAAGAGCAAACCCATTGCTTAAGATAACAGATCCATGTTTTACTTTTATATTTTTTAACAGTTAAGAATAACAGTCTCAGGTCCTAAGGCAGATCTCAATAGTTAAGATACCAACGTACTCGAAGTCCTCAAGTAAGAGTTGCATACATGTTAAGATACACGTAAGCCCCTCAGCCTTCATTTAGTTGAATTTCCAATGTTGTGTATTTTTTTAATGAGAGAAGATATACATGACTCAAGTGATATACATGACTTATAACAAGACTCAAGCTCTTAGTATAGACTGAGTTTTTAGTTTTTTAATAGCAGTGAAATGAACAATGATTATGTTTTCTAATACTGTCGCTTTTCTCAACCAATGAATTGTGTGAATGGAATTTAAATGCTTACCTTTGATTTGCATAAGATCCTATAAAAGAAAGGTGTCAATATTATAAACATAAACAGTACTAAGAGTTAAAGTTACATCAACTTCAGCTAGTGTGTTTCAAATAAGTGGAAAAACTTTCTATCTAATAGTTACATTAGATAAATAGTTAGCTCTCTTTTTGCTAATTTCACTGGTCAACCCAATAAAAAATAGTAAAACCTATTTATTAATCTAGAAGTGGCAAAAAAAAAGAGGGCTATAGCTTAATTTTATTCTAACAGTATCATTTATCATTAAAATTACCTAAGATAAATGTTCAATATTTAACATTGTATTATGAATGTCATTATTACTTATAATGGTGTCGGGGGAGTTGCAGATTTTAAGTGATGTATTTTGGATAGATTTTCCTAATGCTAGTCAATGGGAGCACAAGTAAGGACTCTTTTATGTTGTAATATTATAATTTCACTCCTACTAAATAACCACACTGTAAAGTTGACTGCACCATCAAGCACGTTTCAAAATAACAGAGAAAAATAAGGTTATCATGATGCTTTTTTTTTTTTTTTTTTGGTGGCTATTCTGACGTGCAATTCACTGTGAGAGAAAGAACACAATGGGTTGCAGCCTGGATTGAAGGAACCCAATTATGTGTCTCTCAAACACACCACAGAATTTATCAGTGCACAGATTTTATAATACTATCATTCTGCCCTATAGTTTTCTTCAGATTTATGCCTTGACCACATGAAATTTTAAAATGTAGCCTTTCTTTTTTCAAAGGGAGTGAAGTATCTATGTAAAGTGTTAAAATAGGTTCCTTTTCACATCTACAGTGCTTCTGGTTTTAGAATACTAATGCTGTTTATTTTACTGATATATTGCATAGAATCAAGCAAATTGTTGCAGAACCACTCCTCAGGAAAGTGCTGGTTTAAGGATCACAAGGATGGATGCAAGGCCTGTATTTCCACAACCCCCCACAATGTGTATTATACGTATACACATGGGACTGAATATAGCTGTATGTAAAGTAAGTCTAGCCTCCCCTGGCTGTGGCTCTCAAGCTGTGTCTCACTGCACGTTCATGTACCTCAAACCAAATTTTGATCAGCACGTGGAATGTATTGTTTACAAGTGAGTATATATAAGATGCTCTCCTGTGATGTATACAGGAAGAAAAAATGAAATGAAACACGATATGGCACAGTGTGCAACTTGTTGTGAGTAAGGGCAAGAGGCATCATTTAGGGTCAGGCCAGTGCACGCTCAGTGGGGCATGTGAGAACTGTGCCTCATGAACATATGAGAGAGGTAAGAGCGGTAGGTAGCTCCATCACAAAACAACAGCGTATAATATAATGTGAATGCATATTTAGAAACTACAGATCTTATGTTGCATTAGTGATGGTTTGTAATCACTGCTGTCTTGTTTACTGCTCTTTGATTCATTTGATTCCTTCAAGCCTGCTGTTAGGGATTCTAATACTCAGAAGTGAGCTGTGGGCATCCAGAGTTTGAAGGGCGTTGCTCTGTGCTGCATTTCATTTTCAGGTATTAGAGACCATTTTGAGGGGAAGGGTTCTTTCATAATATAGTCAAGTAAGTCTTGGAAACAAATAGGTTAAACAAGTTTCTTAATTGCAGGGTTTCTTAACTTTTACAATATTCTAATATGTATTTTTATTCTGGCAAGGTATTCAGATTTTCTGAAATTTATTTAGCCTAGACTCCTTATTTTAGAGACATGTAATTTTTGGTAGATAGTTTGGGAAACCGGTTGGAAGTGACTGTGAAGTCTCTTTCCCCCCCCCCCCCCCAACTTCATAAACAGAATTGGTGGTGTGGGAAGCCTTACCGTTCTCTGTGTACTTACGGTAGATCTCAACCCTGGCTGCACAATGGGAAGATTAAACTGTTTTTTGTTTGTTTGTTTGTGTGTTTTTTTATTGTGGTAAAAAAATACATACCAATTTTTTTTTTTTTTACCATCTTGACCACATTTAAGAGTATAGTTCAATGGTGTTAAATATATATATATATATATATACTGTTGTGAAACAGATCTCCAGAATTTTTTCATTTTGCAGAACTGAAACATTAAACAGCTCCCTCTCTCCCCCATCCCTCAGCCCCTGGTATCTAGAAAGATTTTAAAACAAAGCAGATCCCAGGGCCCCCCAACCCTGAGATTCTGATTTAAGTGGTGTGGGCATAAATAGTTGAAAATCTTGGCTGGTAATTCTATTGTGAAGCTAGATCTGAGAACCATTGGATACCATGGTTTTTGGGTCTTTATTTTATTTAATCCAATGCACACATGTTAAGAGTGGGGATTCTGTGGATAGAGTAATGAATACGACACAATCATTGCTGTGTAGGATACAGTCCACAGGGAGATGGCCAGGAAGGCCCCCAGTGGCAATCTGGTAAGGACCACCATGGAACAGTGAATAGGGACCCCACATAGCGGTAGGGAGGGCGTGACAGTCCGAAAC
Source organism: Panthera tigris (assembly GCF_018350195.1). NCBI lineage: Eukaryota > Metazoa > Chordata > Mammalia > Carnivora > Felidae > Panthera > Panthera tigris. Next base: position 89,173,228 of record NC_056664.1, read on the forward strand.
AATTTCTCCCAGAGCTTATATTTAAATAACTTGATGCTGAATACAAGCAGCGCCTAGGGGAGGAATATAATATACCAGGGCCACTGTACAGTGTTAGTTCTGAGATGAGAGAAGATTGTATTTGCAAATATGTATCTCAGTTCTAGACACTTAATGGCATTTTCCTACCCCTGATACTTATCTTAGATTTTCTGTAGGTGGCACTTTAGTGCTTGTTCAGATTTGAAAACCCTTCCTAAAATTTTTTTAGTGTTCTTAATGGATCATCTTACACGCATATGTTTAATTCCATGTTGAGAAATCAACCATGGATACTATTATTAAGTTGAATGAAAACTTGTCCTTTAATACTGAATTTCTTGAGTTATGTTGGTGATGAAACTGGAAAACAAGGAAATAACATGACTTAATATTTTATTCTCTAGTTTTCTTTTAATATCTTACTTGCATTTTTAAAGGTAATCTATTTCTCTTCATATGTGAATGATTTAAGATTTGGAAATAAGTTATAGCTTGTGAAGTTATATGGCAAATGTTCCCACTGTGAAATTAATTTATTCTATAAAAAGGCACCATAACTATCTCAAAATGATCTAATGCCAGCAATGAGCTTTCCATCCTGGGTATCTTCAGAATAATTGGCCTTTTAGTTGATTTGAGTACCTGACAGCTAAGTCAGTAATAATTACCTATGGCATGCTTTACTTTTGATTTTACATTAGAATACTCTGCTAATGAATGAATGTATGGTATCTTTAAACAATTATATTTGACTGTATTTGAATGCTTTGCTCTTCATTTAGATAATTCTCTATGGAAATATGTTCACACATCAATAACTATGGAAGAGACTTTTTAATTTAATTAAAAGAAAAGCAGCACACCCATGAGGGCTCTTTATGGTTAAACAATTGTGACTTAAAATTGTGTATTAATTTTGTCAATTTACCAGAATATCATTTCAACTTTATGACAAGCTTTCAGGTTTATTTAGGGACAGCCACAATCCATAATATTATACTCTTAATAACTTATGCTTTATGGTATTCTGCAGTACATAGGGAATTCTAACCACTGGGAATCTTTTTTTCATCTATGATAGAGGTTTTTGGTAGTAATGTTTTCTCAATAATCAGTAGATCCAAACTGAGCCTTGCAGTTCATTTTTGCTCAGTGGAAATGTCCAGTAAGGTAATCTATGGATGTATTATATTGGCTAAATCAGGATTGAGGTAAGTTTATTTGAAGAAAAAGAACATGCTGGGCCATTATTATTCTTAGTAATTCTGTTTTATTTCACTCAAATATAATTGCATTTGAGTATTTAATAGTGCTTTAATGTTAATTTGTGACAAGTGATTTTTATGTTAAGTATATATTTAGAAAAAACTGGTAACTAGAAAGAAATTTTAAATCTTAGGAAATGTATTGCTTACTTGTTTGAAACCTTGTTCCTAACAGAGTAACTGTGATGGTAGATTAAAAAAAAAGACAGCACTTCTTCAGAAATTTGGGTGTCACGGAGGAAGCAAGGAACATAAGGTGTTATTTGTTGGGGTAAAAGTCAAAGGAGAGTTCTATATAAATGGACACCACATCTGTTATATCTAGCTTTCCCTTATGAAAGGTCATTTTAAAATTTACGTATTGATCATAACAGAGTGCACACTATTCTAGAGTCGGAGGTTTGTTAAATAGGAAGTAAATGGCCATGTTGTTTTAAGGCATGTTGCTATGTATGCATAGATTTACATATTTATACAAATATTGTTTATAGCTATATCTTTATATTTATGTATGTGCATATGTTAATATGAACCTTAATATTTTTGTATATTACTAGGCTGTGCCTTATGACAACAAATTTTAAACATGTTCATCGTATCATCTTATTACAAATTGTTTTTGAAAATGTGTATAACTAGAAAAATTATGACATTAATTTTTTATACTTCGGTTGGATATTTAGAATGTGTAACAATTTTTTTAACATATATTTTATAATGTTTTATGAATCATAGGCTCTTGGAATTGGCAGGAATTTCTAATCACCTAATGCAGTGGTTTTCAATTAGGGGTGATTTTTGTTTCCCAGAGGATGTTTGGTAATGTCTGGAGAGATTTTTGATGGTCCCATCTGAGAGGGTGTTACTGGCATCTAGTAGGCAGAGGCCAAATTTGCTGCTAAATAATCTACAATCCACAGGAGAGCCCCCACAACAATTATCCAGTGCAAAATGTCAATAGTAGCAAGGTTGAGAAACTCTGACCTAGTTCAGCTACCTGTCTTTGAAGTAGCTCATCATTACTGTGAAACGATAAGTTTCAATATTTAGAAAATTAACAAATCATAGTTATAGAAAACACCAGTGGATGTTTATCTCATTCTTGTCCTTTCTTAATACAGAAATAAAGTATTATGTATTTGTAAAGTAAGTTGGAAACGATTCCATATAAATATTCTTTTCGAGGTGACCTCTTTAGGAAGCCGAACACTTGTTCTAATGATGAAAATATCTCAAAACATTTCTAAAATGCCTTAAAACAATTTTAGGAAACACACAAAAATCAAATATATCCTATGTAAATATTTAAAAATGTTATCTACTTGACAACCTTGGTTGTCAAATCTCTAAATCAGATTTTCTTTCAAAGACCGAGATCTGCCATTATTGAGGAGAGGAAAGAATGTTCTAAATTGTTGTCCCAAAATATTTTGTTTGATGGCAAATCATTGTAGTAAGTGTGTCTTTCACAGACAACTTTGTAATGATAACTGAATGTTGCTTAAGTTCTGAATATGATTTGTTTTAAAAAAGACTAATTCTGTCCTTTTTCGTATGGTCAAATGTTTTTTATACAAACACATAAGGTTAGGTATATTTATGCTTATATTCTATTTTATGCTAACAAATTTAGTGTTGTTTTAAACCTATAATTCATAAGTATGTTATTTAAAAAATTACAAACTGTGTATGAACCTAACATATGTATTGATTTTTGAAATAAAAGTTTAATTGTCAGGATTTCAAAGAATCTCACAGTCTTATGATAGAACTTTTTTCATGGTGGTAATCTTACTTTTTTTATAATCTTACTTTTGAGTTGCATGTATTCTAGTCCTTAAATAGTATATTAAGAAATATATTCAAAAAAGTAATTTCTTACGGGATACTTGAGAAATATAGATGAAAGTAACAAATATTGGTTCTTAAATGAATATGACTTATGTCCTTATTCTTATTGGTAACATGAATAGTATGTTTCTTAAATATACAATTGTTTTAAAATTTTATTATTTTCTAAAATTATCAAGTCATGATTGTCTATGGTTGGTGTTTAAGTATCCAAGGAAGGAAATAAAAAATTCTGAATCTAATACCTTATAAACCAGGATATAAATTTTTGAGTTGGGAATGAGTATAAGGAGTATTCAAATTCTCACATAATGGTCAATGTCTTTTGGTATCTGAATGCGACCAAAATTTCCACTTCTCATTAGTAAGCTCTAGCCTTGAATGACAGCTACTGACAATGTCTTAGAAGAAAAAAATTTCTACTATGGTATTGGTTGGGAATTGATCATTTCAAATAACATACGATCAGTGTCTGAATATATTGTATGCATGCATGTTGGTCCTAAATACTAATGTTAGCATCTTATTATCATCCTCTTGGTTTTACACCTAAAATTGAAAATACAGTAAAATGATTTTAAGTTTGTTTAGTATGCAGTAATATGTGTCTAGGATTATCTAAATATATAGCGTTTAGATGGTAGCACATCTATTTATTATGAATTCTGAACAGAAATAATAAGTATGAACAAGACATGAAATAAAAATTTATTTTTTTGTTTCCATAGAAAGAAGTGCAATGAACATTTCATGAAGTTAGAATATGAATGTATATTTGCATTTATAACAACTTATAGAGATATGTAGAAATTATTGGAATTTCATAGCAGTTTGAAATAAAAAGATGAGATATTATAATAAAAGTTTTCATGAAAATTATCTTTGAGGTAAAAATGTTGATGAATTGTTGAGTGGAAAATGAAGTCACTTATGTTGTCAGAAAGCCAAACTAAGCAGATTTTTGATGCATTTTCTTAAAATTTCAGGTAGTTTTGACTCTTCCATGGAAATGTTAGATATAAAAAATGGCAATTTAGAATTAATTTAGCAGTTTTGACTTTGAGGAAAAAATTAAGAGAATTATTATAGAGAAAAAACTGACAACAGTTACAAATGAAATGTTAAAAACAAAATCCCCAAATCATTATGCACATGGAGAGAAAATTGCCGGAGCAGTTGCCTATATTCAAAGACCAGGTAGAAACAGAATGAAATCTCTGGATGGTCAGTTGAATCATTGTCTTGTGGGCCAGTAACCTATCTGGGCTGAGTGGTTTATCCTTTCCCTGGCTGTAGATAAACAATATGAAAGGTGAAAAACTCCATCATAATGATTTTCAAGCAACTGAGACCTTTGGGTGACCCAGGATAATCATACTTTTCACTTCATATCAGCATGCTTTTCTTCTAGTGTACGCAGATATATTCTTAATCTTGACTGTCCATCAAGACTTACTTTTTTTTTTTTTTTTTTGGTAAAACCTTGAATTTGGCAAATGTGAGAGGTATGTGTGGAATAAGGGAAACTGACATTATATGAACTATGCTGATGCTGGATAGTCAGAGCAAAGCAATGTTTCCAAAATTCCTTCCAAATTTTAATTCCAAAATTAAAATGGTATATTGAAAGTTGACTTAAAGTGTTTGTAAGGAAACAATACGTTATCCAGGTTTCCTGTTCAAGCTCTATTGGTTCAATGATAGTCACTTCCCAAAACCAGTAGAGGAAGTATCTTTCACTTACTCCTCGGCAATAGCAGACCATTTATCTCAGTCACTTATAAATCCACGTATGTCACTATCTGCAGGTCAGAGGTCTGCTCTCACAGTGTGTTAATGTATTTCTAACACCATTATAATATGCTATCATTGTGAAATAAGAAACTATCATATCTATTTTTCTCCAAATGGATACAATGAATATCAAATGCTTACCAGGGAAGACCATTTTAAGATTATCCCCTTTCCAGAAAAGAAATACAAGTTAGAAAATGGAGGTAACTTTTGCATCTTCTAAAAATGAAACATACCTAGGCTTTGAAAACCACAAAAATACACCACACCTCTTTATATCTTTAAACCTATGAGAATCATAAGGTGACAGATTTACAGAGTTTTAAGGGATCTGATCCAACCCCCATCTGGTACTTACGTGCCCACCACAACCCTACAATTAGGAGGTTGTCTGGTCTTTGCTTGAACATTGCTTATGAAAGGAAATCATAAATTTCTGGTTCAGATCATTTTATTTTGGGATGCTTCTCATCTTATGATTTTTCCAACTAAATAAAATATTATTGAAATGTTAAGTATGCACTCTGAAGACACTGACATCTCTAGACAAAGGAGGTCCTGAGTAAGGGAACGTGATGTATGTTCATATATGCAAACAGCAGGCAGTCAGACTGCTAGCTAGATTTACATTTCTAGGAGTTTCGTGAAGGATTTCTATCTAGACTGAGTTTATTTTTTGAACAAAATTGGAGAAATTGCATAAAGTTTCTGTGTACTCCCCTTCTCAGCTCTTACATGTAAGAGTTATCTTTGATAATTTAATAAAAAGATATGAACATTAATTTATGGAAAATCACATCATCTTGTTTTTTAATAATTTATATCATAAACACTGTATGATACATTTGCTCACTCATTGCATATTTAGATGTTTTAAACAAAATTCAAATTCACTGCACATTAGCCTGGTAATTTATGTGAGTCTATTGTATAATTTTTATGTTTATACATTTCAAAGTGAATATAGAGAATTTTGGAATACTGTCATAAAACATTACTCTTCTGACCTTTATATCCTTGCCCCCAAAGAGTATTTTATTCTAATGTATGTCTACTTCCTTAATTGAAATTCATTTTCTGTGGTAAAAAGAATTCAGAAACTTGATCCCTGAGTTTTTAGATAAACTGGAGTAACTTGAAACACAATGTTATAGGTAAAACTGTATAGACGAAGCAATTATATCTGCTCGTACTGTTTACCAGTAACATTGATTGCTGTGCAGAGAAGGAATACGTACCTGGAGGACTATTTGCATGCACTAATGAATCTTTACGCAATGACTCTTATAGTGCTATGTAGCTGGAACTGCATTGTGGCATAAAAACGGCCTACGATGTGGAATGTTACGCTCCAGGTCTCTCCTCTCTCCTGCACATTTGTTGTATAAACTCCCTGGTTTTATGGTTTCACTTAATCCTAATTTTTAGGCTCTTTGTTGAAGAACAGCTATTTGTGGATAGTTTTGGTTTCTCTTAGAAAGACTGATCTCTGTTGAACTAGTAGTATACTTTAGTGTAAATGATGGCTTCATAGCAAAATGAAAACCAAAATATCAACACAAAAATTATTCGCATGACACAGAGATAGATGGTTACATCAAACTTGGGATTTATTACCAAACTCTATCAATGAATGTATGCATAGCAGCGTAATACCAGTGCAGCACAGGGAAGATGAAGGGTACAACATTTTCAACTTCAGATTTTTTTCACCAGGCGTATCTAGTAGTTATCTAGAAAGCATGCATCAAATGTTCATGAATCTCCTCTATTTATCATTTGAGCAGATTTCTTGTAATCCTTGCCATCCCGTTTGAGTTAAAATTAGATGTCATAGAGAATAGAATATTTTTACTTTCCCAGCTTTTTAGTTTGAAAAATTTCAAATATAAGGAATAGTTGATAGAATAGAATGAATACCTATATTCACCTAAATTCAACAATTGTTAACATTTTGCCGCATTTGAGGACTCTATCTCCCTATCTTTATCTCTCTGTGTATATATGCATTTATACGTATATACAATGTAAATATCTCTGTATATATGTAATTTTTTTCTGAGCCATTAAAATTAAGTTAGTTGCAGATGTTAGGACACTTGCATTTTCTCAGGATAAAGAAATTCTCCTGAATAATTTGAAAACCATTATCATATTTAAGAAATGAACAGTAAGTCCATAAAATAACTATTCCATATTTTCATTTTTTCCAATTAACTCCAATTTCTCTTTTATCTATTTCAATTTTGTCCTGATCCAAGATGCAATCAAGGCTCATGCTTTGCAATGAGAGATTTTTTTTTTCCCTCGGTGACTTTCATTGGGAGGACTAAAATAATTTTATGATAAACTCTAAGTGAGGTGATATTTTGTTCTCAGATTTTGAACCAATCATACATTTGTATCTTGATTTTTATAATACTTTCTGACCTTTGACAATATACCAAGATTTTGCTATTTTTCATAATGTCTTTGGACTAAGCACAAAATTACCCAGCAGAAGGGTGACGCATATGGAGCCGATCACAGAACAGTGGCTTAATAGAGTTAGTCGTGTGACCTGCCAGAAGTTGACCTCATTTCAGAATTCCATTGGAGCACGATGCATCCAATTCCACGTAGAATTTGAAAAACATGCTAACATTAATGGTAGCTCTCATTTTGACTTTGGTTCAAAGAATGAGGTATAATGATTTTATGTTTTTCCAAATAATATTTCTACTTCCACTAATACATGCAGAAAAGAAACTGTTAAGCATAAAGCTGAAATTGCATTTATTTTGTAATTAATTTTGCCACAGTGTCTGGGTCTCATTCTTCCAGAGATACTATGAAAGGACTTGTATCACCTTTCACTTTCCTGGTTTTCTTAGTGTCCTTTGCACCCTACTTCCACATGTCTGCCCTCTATCATGATGGTCTTGGGGACACATTAGTGTAAGACTTTGAATTCCCTTCAAGAGAAAGCCATTTTCATTTTTCAAGTCCATTTTCACCTTTCAATGCCTGTCTTGAATGTTGCTTCTTTCATAACCATAGGTGTGGTATAATTTTACCTTCCTGTGAACATATATAGTGCTTGGTTTTTATTTCTGTTAGGGGCCCCATCACATCCTCTTCCCATTATGTACATAGACTTTATCATGCTGTTTTCTGCTCTTATCTCCCACATTGCCTAGTGAAATAATGAGTTCACTGGCCAACCACCTGCTCTAAGCTAGAGCTGTACTGGGGGTCTGGATGCATCACCTCATTTATTTATTTATTTATTTTTCAATATATGAAATTATTGTCAAATTTGTTTCCATACAACACCCAGTGCTCATCCCAAAAGGTGCATCACCTCATTTAATTCTGAAAACAGTCCTGCTTGATAGGTACTATTATCTCCATTTTATAGCTGAAGACACAGAGAGATAGAAAGGTGAGGTGATTTGCTGAAGATTGTATAGCTGATCAAAATGGTGCAGATAATTTGAACTCAGATCTGTTTGATATGACCAAATTTCATATTCTTTCAATCACAAAAATTTGCCTAGACCAAGGCCTTACCTATAACTGGTGCTCAGAAAAATTGATGAGATTAACTGATGGATGAATTTCCCCTTGACTTTTTTTCTTACTATGATTAAAATGACCTGTGGCCAGTGAAGCAACTCTGTCCCAAATCTCAAGAGATGCAGTGGTGGAGACAGGCCTGGCAGGCACTGCCTGTGCTCTTCACCAGAAACCAGGACTTATTTCTAGGGCACTGATAGCAAGAAATGCAATGGTTTTTCTGCCTGCTCTATGTGTCAGGCCTCTGGCAGCCAAGAGACTCGTTATTCAGCAAAGATGGTTGTGGACACACGCTTCTAATTCTCTGAACTAATAATTTAACCACGTAGAGCCTAAATAATACCTTCTATTTGTATTTCTTTTATAGCTGGAAATGTACTTTTGTACATATTTTCTCTTTTAACCCTTGTGACAGCCCAATAGAGAGTCAAAATTTGTGGTTAACTAAGATGCTTGTGTTTGTCAATTGATTGTGCCTGAGCTCACCAGATTGTCTGTCATTGTGAGATCATGATTGCTTTAGCTTTCAATGTTCATCGGGGAAAATTGATAACTTGAAATCATGTAGGACAAAGCACTTAAAACAACCAAAACCCACTTTTTGATGTTTTCTTCTCCCTAATAACCAGAAACCTGCTTTAGCTAATTCTTGTTTTTTGGTTTTTTTTCTTTTCATCTGCCAAAGACCCACCTTTCCTACACATCCAGACTACCACTCAGGCTCTGATTGCCTTCCAGCTGGACCAGTGCCTTAATCCAACAGCCTAATATCTTAAGAGTACCTTTGCTTCCCATTTCATCACCTCTATTCCTTCTTTGGACTGAGTTAAAACTTCTGCCCCAGAACCCATCAGTTTTTTAATATCTCCCTAACTGCCAAATCTGATAGTCTTTGCTCATTCTCTAGCCTGTTTTTCCCACAGTATTTGACATTTTTGGTCACACCTTGATTCTTAAAACTTTCGTTGGTTTCTAGAACACAACCATTCATTGTTTGTTTGTTGTTTCTTTTTCTTTTTTACTATTCTGATATTTCCCTTCCCCCCCTCCTGCCAAGTTCCTTCATTAGTTCCTTTTCTTCTCCCTGCCCCTGGGAATAAATGTTGATATTTTCTAGAGCTTTATCCTGACATTTATTCTCAAGTTAGACTCTTAAGAACTCTAACTCATTATTTCAATTAGCACTTATATATGCTGATGACCTTTAACTATATGTGTATATCTTTCCATCTATCTATGCATCAGATCCATCCATCCATCATTAGATCCATATCTATTTAGTTCAACTCTTCACATTTGAAAATTTTATTTATTTATTTTGAGAGAAAGAGTGCATGTGTACACACATTGGGGAGGGACAGAGAGAGAAGGAGAGAATTCCAAGCAGGCTCCACACTGTCAGTGTGGAGCTTGGTGTGGGGCTCAAACCCATGAACTGTGAGATCATGACCTGAGCCAAGATCATGACCTGAGCTGAAATCAAGAGTCGGATGCTCAAACGACCAAGCCAGCCAGGCAGCCCCAACATTTCACATTTTAAATTGCCTACTTATTCACCATTCATTTACTTAATCAAGAGAACTTTGGTCACTAATAAAGCTTCTAGGATACACATGATTTTGTCTTTTACAGATCTTAGTGGGATTTTGTCTTTTACAGTGTGGGATAGAGTCATAAAAAATGCTACAAACATATAAGAAATATTTGCCAGTAATAAGTACTATAAACAAAATATAGCAGAATGATATGGTAGAGAGTTACTGGTGGTTATCTTAATCAGAGTTAGAAAGGGTCTCTTTGAGGAGATGATATTTCAGTTGATATTTGAATTGTAAGAAGGAATTAGATGGATAAAGTTTGGAGGGAAGCATGTCCCAGTTTAGGGGACAATTAGTGCAAAACCTTTGAGGCAGAAATGACTTGACATATTTAAAGAGCAGAACAGAAGGCTACAATTGCTGGAGCAAAGATATGAGCTGAAAGGAGTTAGGAAGAGTGATGTTGTAGAGGTAGGCAAGGGCTAGATCAAGCTAAGAAGATGCAGTATTGGACAGTTTTATAGAAATTTAACATTGCTGTGGCATTTTTTTTATATTTTACAAGAGTATCCATCTATAATTGTGAAATTGTGGAAAAAACCCTGGTCTTCATTACACATATTTTGCTTGAAGCTTTCATCAAGACAAAAGGTCTTCTAAAAAGTGTAGAAGCATGATTCCACATCAGCCTGATATGCCCAAAACCAATGTTTAAGTGTAGAGAGAGAAAGACCTATGTTGAAAAGGAATGAGAGTGTGTTTTTTGGCACATGGAGTTCCCTGGAATCAAACACATAGAAAACCCACAAAATTTTTGAGATATTTGTATTGACAAAATCATATCAACACTCTCTGGACTAAGGTTGTCAGAAATAAGCCCCCCACATTCTACAAACAGGATGTTCAGCTGCCCCAAAGGACATATTGCTTAGTGTCCTCCTCGAATTTGCCAAGGGAAATATAGAAGAGGATGAATTTTTCAAAGGTCAGAATTGAGAGCCATGGAAAACAATGAACAAAGAAGGGTCAGAGCAGAGCCTACTCAAAGAACATTCTCAATCTTCAAGATAAATGAACCTGACAACATTTGCTGAGTGGGATTTCAGGATTTCTATTGTCCAGTGGTTGCTATGTGCTTTGTACTCCTCCTGTTTAAAAAGGGAATATTTATGGGGCATCTGGGTGGCTCAGTCAATTAAGCGTCTGACTTCAGCTCAGGTCATGATCTCATGGTTCGTGGGTTCGAGCCTTGTATTGGGCTCTGTGCTGACAACTCAGAGCCTGGAGTCTGCTTCAGATTCTGTGTCTCCCTCTCTCTGCCCCTCCCCTGCTTGCACTCTCTCTCTCTCTCAAAAATAAATAAAAATAAATAAAAAATTTAAAAAATAAAAATAAAAAAGGGAGTATTTATGTAGATATGTTGTTTCTCTATTGCATGTGGAATATGTGAAAAAGAAAACTTGTCATTATAATTCATAGGTCTCCAGAGCAAGAGGAGCTGCAACTGAACATGAGTCAATCATGCAAATCTTGATTCTTGAGTCTGATGTCATAATTTGGCTAAAACTTTGGGGGTGTTGGATGTGAGAGAATATATTTTGTATGTGGAAGGGCATAGATTTTATGAAAAAGAGGGGACTGCAGTAGATTACTAATACAAGCATTAAAAAATGTCCATTTCATTTTTACCACTGCCATGGGAGAAGTGTACTTCCCCATCTCTTAACTTTGGGCTCAGCATGATTTGCTTTGGTCAATGAGATGTTAGTAGATGTGACACAAAATGCAGGTTTAAAAAAATTTTTTATTTTTATTTATTTTGAGAGAGAGATAGAGAGCAAGCAGGGGAGGGGCAGAGAGAGAGAGAGGGAGACAGAAAACCAAGCAGGCTCTGCACCATCAGCACAGGGTCTGATGTGGGGCTCAAACTCACAAACATGAGATCATGACCTGAGCTGAAGTCAAGAGTTGGGTGCTTAATCGACTGAGCCACCCAGGTACCCCACAAAAAAGGATTTAAAATGCTCTCTTGTGTATTTGTTGTTGTGATGAGAAGAGCTTCCTTTGGGTGGTTAACCACTCTACCTTTATCCTAAGTCCCTGAATGAGTACATGTGGTGCAGACCAGAGCCCAAGTGGGGGAAATGACATTTCTACTCATACTGGGAGTTCTTTGTCAGCTTTATTATGATGTAAAAATTTGAATAAACTCCATAAGATTTTTATGATACAATCCATAAGAAAACCATAAAAATTTCTGTTTGAAATATGGATTTATATTTGCTAAAAGATGGATCTTGATCGAAGTGCAGAGTGTTCCTTAAGATGTTGCTAAATATATGTTTAATAGCTTTATTTGAGGTATAATTGGCGTAAAATTAACTGCACATACTAACTGTGCAGTTATTAAATTGTGACATGTGAATCACCTGTGAAATATCACCACAACCAAGCTTGTTAATAACATATTCATCACCCTAAAAAGTTTCCTAAACATGCCCTTTTGTTATACCTCCTTCCCATCTTTCCCCATCTAATCCCCATGCCCAGGCAACCACTGATTTACTTTTTGTCACAACAGATTAGTTTACATTTTCTAGAACTTATATGAATGGAATCATTCAATACTTTTTTTCCCTGACGTCTTTCAGTCAGCATAATTATATTGAGATTCATCCACATTGTTGCATGCATCAAAAGGTCATTTATTTTATTGCTGAGTATTATGTAGATTATCATAATTTATGCACTTGTTGAAGGACATTTGAGTTGTTTCCAGTTTTCATCTACAGGTAAAGCTTCTGTACATATTCGTGGGCAAGTCTTTGTACATGCTCCTTTTCTCTTAGAGTGAAATTTCTGGATTGTATGGTAGGTTGATTAGCTTTTTAAGAAACTATTAATCTGATTTCCAAAGTGGTTATGTCATTTTACTTTCTTGCCAGCAGTGTATGAGAGTTTCTGCATTCTTGCCAACATTTTGCATGGTCTTTTTTTTATGCCCCCTATGTGAAAACTTTCTAATTTATATGTCTTGAAATTTTTTGTTGAAATTTATACATTTTAAATAATATAATGTTACAACTTTGGAAATCAAATTTTCCTACTTCCTCCCCACCTTGCCCCAAGGTTTGTCATTGTTGCTGCTTGTTTAATGGTTTTTATGAACTAATTCTATAAAGTCTTTATTCTTTGTTATGTGTGGCCACTGAAATTTCTACTCAGTTTAGTGGTCAGCTAGTATTGGAATCGTGATTTTCTTAAATGTCTGGAACCAATAAATCTCCTATCTTTCTTGAGGAATCCTGTGTGCATGTTGAGGCATGCCTTCAACACTCAGGCAATTTTCAATTTACCTTAGCCTTTACTCCTTGTGCAGAGTCTCAAAGTCTGCTAGAGATGAGAGTTTATAGACTCCTCAGGTCTTTCCTGAGCATGTACATGGCTCTGTGCATGGGAACACTTAACACATGCATGGTCTTCTAGATATCCTGGTATGTCAGAACTTTTCAAAGCCCCCTGTATTAGTTTGCTAGGGCTACAATAACAAAACACCACAAATTCAGTTGCTTAAACAACAGAAGTTTATTTTTCTTACTTTTGGAGGTGAGAAGTACAAGAGCAAGTTATTGGCAACTTTGATTTCTCCTGAGGCATCCCTCCTTGTCTTGCAGATGGCTGCCTTCTCATTATATCCTCATATGGTATTTTTCTCTGTGTATGCACACCCCTCGTGTCTCTTCCTCTTATTATAAGGACACCAGTCATATTGGATTATGGTCCTAACGTTATGACCTCATTTAACCTTAATTACCTCTTTAAAGGCCCTATTTCCAAATACAATCACAGTGTAAGGTACTGGGGTTAGGACTTCAATGTATGAATTTTGGGGAGATACAATTCAGTCCATAAAATCCCCTATGGACATCATTCCCCAGCTTCCCTTTTAAGCTTTTTGATTAGCAGACTTTTTTCCCAACTGTAATCTACTGGATCAGGCAGCCATGATGTCAAACAATTGCTGCTGACTTTTCTTGACAAATGCCCTGAGAGAAAAGACTGCAGTAGGTAGGCTCAGAGTCAAGTCAAATAAAGATAAACCTTGTGAGTGGGTTCTTCCAGGGAACCACAAGACAGGTAAAATAATGATAATGTTCTTGGAGGGGAGCTTTGGAGGAGCCCCAGACCTATTCTGTCCTCGCTAGTGACTTTCAGATGTAATTGTGGTCTGTTAAATTTATAAGGCTACTGCAGAACTGTGGAAAGTGGGGGTGGGTGGGAAATAGAGCAAGTTAAAATGCGACAAAGCTCACTGTTCTTACTGGATATTCAGCCTTTTCTCTTGAATAAATGTTCTGCAGATTATGACAAGCCTTTGGTTATTTCCATAGCAGTGAAATGTCGAATTAAAAAAATGTTTATTTATTTATTTTGAGAGAGGGAGCAGGTGAGCAGGGGGAGCAGGCAGAGAGAGAGAGAGGAGAGAGGGAGAACCCCAAGTAGGCTCTGTGCTATCAACTTGGAGGCCGATGCAGGGCTTGATCTCACGAACCATGAGATCATCACCTGAGCTGAAATTAAGAGTTGGAAGCTTAACTGACAGCCACCCAGGTGCCCCTGACATTTTGATTTTTGCCAATATTCTTGTTGCTTTTTCAGAGGAGAGGATTTTTGGAGGTTCATACTCATTTATTTCCACTGAATGTCCTTTTTTATTTCTTTTCAGTGAGCTTTTGTAGTTTTTTAAAAATTAACTGTTAATTTTAATTCCAGTAAAGTTAACATACAGTATTATATTAGTTTCAGGTGTACAATATAGTGATTCAACAATTCCATACATCACACAATGGTCCTTATAAATGCCCTCCTTAATCCCCAGCACCTATTTTACCCATTCCCTCACCCACCTCCCTCAGTTTGTTCTCTATAGATAAGAGTTTGTTTCTTGGTTTTTCTCTCTTCTTTTTATTTTCCTTTGCTCATTTGTTTTGTTTCTTAATTCCACATATGAGTGAAATCATACGGTATTTGTCTTTCTCTTGACTTATTTTGCTTAGCATTATATTCTCTAGCTCCATCTATGTCGTTACAAATGGCAAAATTTCATTTTTTAATTGTTGAGTAATATTTCATTTTATATATATATATATATATATATATATATATATATATATATATATATATATATATATATACCACTTCTTCTTCATTAATCTATCAATGGGCACTTGGGCTGATTCCCTAATTTGGCTATTGTAAATAATGCTGCTATAAACATAGGATTGCATGTATCCTTTTGAATTAGTGTTTTTGTATTCGTTGGTTAAATACCCCGTAGTGTGATATCTGGATCATAGGGGATGATGAAGTATGTTTCCTGTAAACCTACTTTGTTCCATGTTTTTATCATGAATGAATGTAGTATTTTGTCAAAAATTTTCTGTATCTATTGAAATGATTATATAGTTTTTATCCTTTCTCTTGTTGATATGATGTATCACATTGATCGATTTTTGAATACTGAACCACTGCTGCATCCTAGGAATAAATTCCATTTAATCATGGTGAATCATTTTTTAAATGTATTGTTGAATTCTGTTTGCTAATATTTTGTTAAGGAATTTTGCATATATGTTCATCAGAGATATCTGATTGTAGATCTCTTTTTTGTGGCCTTATCCAGTTTTGGTATCAGAGTAATCCTGGCCTGGTAGAATGAACTTGGAAGATTCTTTCCTCTTTTATTTTTTGGAAAAGTTTGAGAAGAATAGGTATTAACTGTTCTTTAAATGTTTGGTACAGTTATCCCATGAAGCCATCTGGTCCTGGGCTTTTGTTTGTTGGGAGATTTTTTTTTTTTTTTAATTACTGATTTAGTTTCATTGTCTATAATTGGTCTGTTCAAATTTTCTATTTTTTCCTGCTTCATTTTTGGTAGGTTATATGTCTCTAGGAATGTAACCATTTCTTCTAGGTTGTCCAATTTGTTGGCAAATAAGTTTTCATAATATTCGCTAACAATTGTTTGTATTTCTGTGGTGTTGGTTGTTATTTGTCCTCACAAATCATTTGTGATTTTGTTATTTGAGTCCTTTCTCTTTTTTTCTTGATGAGTCTGGCTAAAGGTTTATCAATTTTGTGGATTTTTTTCAAAGAACCAGTTCCAGATTTCATTGATCTGTTCTATTTTTTTTTTTAGGTTCTATATCATTTATCTGCTCTAATTTTTATAATTTTCTTCCTTCTGCTTTGTTTGTTGTTCTTTTCCTAGCTCCTCAAGATGTAAGGTTAGGTTGTTTTTGAGATTTTTCTTATTAAGGTAAGCCTATATTGCTATAAACTTCCTTCTTAGAACAGCTTTTGCTTATCCCAAAGATTCTGGACTGTTGTGTTTTCATTTTCATTTGTTTCCATGTAATTTTTTATTTCTTCTTTGACTTCTTGGTTGACCCAGTCATTGTTTAGTAACATGTTTAAAAAAAATATTTTTTTTTAACGTTTATTTATTTTTGGAGAGAAGGAGAGACAGAGCATGAGCAGGGAAGGGGCAGAGAGAGAGGGAGACACAGAATCCAAAGCAGGGTCCAGGTTTTTAGCTGTCAGCACAGACCTCCATGCGGGGCTGGAAGCCTCGAACTGTGAGATCATGACCTGAGCCAGAGAGAGTCGCTTAATCAACTGAGCCACCCAGGCGCCCGTAGGAGCATTTTTTTAAGCTCCATGTGTTTTTTCTCTTTCCATATTTTTTTCTTGTGGTTGATTTCTAGTTTCATAGCATTGTGGTCAGAAAAGATGCATGGTTTAACTTCACTTTTTTTGAATTTGTTGAGACTTGTTTTGTGGCCTAATTTGTGATCTATTCTAGAGAAATGTTCCATGTGCACTTGAAAACAATGTGTACTCCACTGTTTTAGGATAGAATGTTCTAAATGTATCTGTTAAATCCATCTGGTCCAGTGTGTCATTCAAAGCCATTGTTTCCTTGTTGATTTTCTGTTAGATGATCTGTACATTGATGTAAGTGGGGTGTTAAAGTCCTCTACTATTATTGTATTATTATCAATTAGTTCCTTTATGTTTTTTGTTATTAACTGTTTTATGTATTTGGGTGCTCTCATGTTGGGTTTATAAATGAGCTTTTGTAGTTTTTGTCTTACAAGGAATAATATTCCCTTATTATTGTTTTAATATCCATAGAATTGGTAATGATTTCATTTCTCTCATTACTGTCTATTCTCTTTTTGTTATTAGTCTGGCTCAAGGTTTGTCAATTAAAAAATATTCTTAAAAAGTAGCTTTTGGCTTCATTGATTTTCACTGTTATAATTTAGTTTTATATTTCACTGATTTCTGTACTAATTTTTATTATTTTCTTTTCACTTAATTTAGGTGTAATTTGCTCTTCTTCTTCTAATTTCTTAAGGTAGAATAGAGATCTTACTTCTTTCTAATCTAGGTGATTATTGCTTTAAAAGTATTCCCAAAGTACCGGGCTACCAGCATCCACAAATTTAGATATGTTGTGCTTTCATTTATATTTAGTTAAAAATATTTTGTTATTTTAATTTTTTAAAATGTTTACTTATTTTTGAGAGAGAGAGAGAGTCCATGGGCATGGGGGAGGAACAGGGAGAGAGGGGACATAGGATCTGAAGCGGGCTCTGTATCGACAGCAGACAGCCCGATGTGGGGCTCAAACTCACAAACTGCGAGATCACGACCTGAGCAGAAGTTGGATGCTTAACTGAGTGAGACACCCAGGTTCCCCTAAAATACTTTAATTTTTTTAAATTTTTGATTAATCTCTACACCCAAAGTAGGGCTTGAACTTACATCCCTGAGATCAAGAGTTGCAGGCTTCACCAACTAAGCCAGCCAGGTCCTCATAGTTTAAAGTATTTTCTAATTTCCCTTTGATTTATTGTGCCCCTTGGGTTCTTTAGAAGTGTGTCATTAGTTTATAAATGTTGGGGAATTTTTAGACATTTTCTTGTTATTGATTAGTAATTTAATTCCATTGTTGTTAGAGAATATACTTTATTTGATTTGAATCCTTTTCTGTTTTATAATATTTGTAATATTGCCCTGAATATGGTTTATCTTGGTAAAAGTTCTTAGTGTACTTGAAATGAATCTGTACTCTGCTATTGTTGGGTGGAGGGTATCTCATGAATGTCAGTTAGGTCAAGTTGTTTGATAGTGCCGTTCAAATCTTCTATACTTTTACTGATTTTTTTTTTTGTCTGTTTGTTCTATTAGTTATTGAGAAAAGTTTTGAAATCTCTGACAGTAAATCTGTTTCTTCTTACAGTTTTATTAGTTTTGCTTCATATATTTTGAAACTGTGGTGAGATGCATTTATATCTTTTTGACCAACTGGCCACTTTATCATGATGAAATGACCTTTTTTTCTTATTCTCTGGCAATATTTTTTTGTCATAAAATTTACTTTGTCTAATATTAAAATAGCCATACTGTCTTTATTTTAGTTAGGGTTATTGTATATCATATTCCATACTTTTACTGTTAACCTATTCGTTTCTTTATATTTGAAATATTTTTCTTGTAGGCAGCATATTTAAGTTTTATGTTTTTATGTAATTTGACAACCTCTGCTTTTAACTGGGGTTTAGGCTATTTACTTTAATGTGATTATTAATATGGTTAGGCTTAAACCTATATTTTGGTGTTTGTTTTCTATTTGTCCCATGTGTTCTTTATTCCCTTTTCCCTTTTTTTTGACTGTCTTCTTTTGGTTTAAATAAATATTTTTTGTGATTCAATTTTATCTTTGTTGGTTTATTAGCTATTGTTTTTGTTTTGTTATTTTAGTGTCTGCTTTAGAGTTTATAATATACATTTTCTTTCAGCCTACTTTCAAGTGATATTATACATATAGTATAAGAACCTTACCATAGTATACTTCCATTTCTTCCTTCCCAATATTTGTGCTATTGTTGTCATACATTTTACTTCCACAAATCTTTTATGCCCTACACTACATTGTTATTGTTTTGTTTAAATCAATTATCTTTTCTGAGAAACTTAACAGAAGACCATTGGGGAGGGGAAGAAAAAAAATGGTTAGAGAGGGAGGGAGCCAAAACATAAGAGACTCCTAAAAACTGAGAACAAACTGAGGGTTTATGGGGGGTGGGAGGGAGAGGTGGGTGGGTGATGGGTATTGAGGAGGGCACCTGTTGGGATGAGCACTGGGTGTTGTATGGAAACCAATTTGACAATAAATTTCATATTAAAAAAAATAAATCAATTATCTTTTAAGAAGATTTGAATAATAAGAAAAAAACATATATTTATCCACATAGGTGCTATTTCTGCTGCTTTTCATTACTTTGTATAAGCCCCCGTTTCCATCATCTGATATCATTTTCCTTCTTCCTAAAGAACTTACTTAACATTCCTTGTAATGTGGGTTTATTGCTGGTGAATTAAGTTTTAGAATGTCTCAAAAAGTCTGTTGAGGTGCGTGGGTGGCTCAGTCGGTTAAGTGTCTGACTCAGTTTCAGCCTAGGTCATGATCTCACGGTTGGTGAGTTCAAGCCCCACATCTGGCTGTGTGCTGATAGCACAGAGCCTGCTTGGGATCCTTTCTCTCTCCTTCTCTCCCTGCACCTCCCCTGTTATGCTCTTTCTCTCAAAATAAATAAATAAATAAAAATTTTAAAAACGTCTTTATTTCCCCACTTCTTTTTTGAAAGATATTTTCACTGGTTATAGAATTCCAAGTTAACAGCTTTTCTCTTTCAGTTTTTCAAGATACTATTCCACTATATTCTTGCCTATATTGTTTCTGATGAGAAATCTACTGTCATTCTGGTCCTCATTTCTATCTTCATAATGTGTCCTTTATCTCTGATTGCTTTTTTCCCCGATTATCTCTTTACTGCTGGTTTTGAGCAATTTGATTATGATGGAGTTTTCCTTGTTTCTTGTGCTTGGAGTTTTTGACATTCTTGGATCTGTGGCCTTATTGTTTTCATTAAATTTGGAAAATTTTCTGCCATTAGTTCTTCAAATATTTTTTATGCCTTCCACTTTTATGCCTTCAGAGACTTAAAATACACGTATGTTAGGTTTATTGTGATTTTCCCACAGCTTACTAATGTTCTGTTCATTGAAAAATTCTCTTTTGTATCTGTTTCATTTTTCATTTTTTTTTTAATTTTAGGGAGAGAGATAGCATGAGTGAAGGAGAGGATCAGAGGGAGAGGGAGTGAGTGAGCAAGAGAGAGAGAGAGAGAGAGCGCGCGATATTCTTAAGCAGGCTCCATGCTGAGTGTGGAGCCTGACAAAGGGCTCAATCCAATGACCCTAGGATCATGACCTGAGCTGATATCAACAGTTAGATGCTCCACCAACTGAGCCACCCAGGAGCCTCTTATTTTTAATTGTTTTTATTGCTATTTCTTTAATATCTCTAATCTTTTCTTTTATAATGTCTCATCTACTATTATTCCCATCCAGTGTATTTTTCATCTCACACATTGTAGTTTGCATTTCTAGAAGTTCAATTTGGACCTTTGAAAATATCTTCCATGTCTCAAAATCTTTTTGAATATACAGAATCAGGGTAGGCTACATAATTTGGGAGGCCCAGTGCAAAATGAAAATGTGAAGCCCATTGTTCAAAAATTATACAGATTCAAGATGGTGACAGAAGAGCATTAAACCAAGGGGGTGAAATCCTTCTAAAGATTGGGTTCTGTGTAACTGCATAGGTCTCATGCTCATGAAGCTTGCCTTGTATGCAATAAAGTCATAACAACTGATTTAATGTCCTTGTCTGCTAATGTCAATATCTCTGCCAATTTTGGGTTAGTTTTAATTAATTGATTTTTCTCTTCGTTTGTATATATGGCAATTTTTAATTGAGTGCCAGACACCATAGCTTTTACCTTGTTATGCTGGACATTTTTGTATTTCCACAAATATCCCTGAGTTTTTGATGCAGTTAATTTACTTGGAAACGTTTGATTTCTTTGCACCTTGCCTTTAAGGTTTGTTTGCCTTTAAGAATTGTTTGCCAATGGAGGAATGCCAGTCGGAGTCAGGTGCTGTGAGGATACAAACATGAAGAAGACTTAGCTGCTGTTCTAATTAGAAGTATCATTAAAATAAAAAGCGGAATATATCAAATGGTACAAACGAAATATGGATGTCAAATGGTGCAAACAGAACACTTTGGTGGTATTAATAAAGAGGAGGTATTTGAAAATAACTCTGAAAGATGATCAGGATTTAGTCAGATATTGAGAAGGGTAAAGTGTTTCAGATGGAGGAAACATTACAAGCAGACACACTTTTGGGAAATACTACATTTTGGGAAAATAGTACATTTTTGGGAAACAGTACATAGTTTAATATGACTAGAGTCTGTATATTCATAAGTATCAGGGAATAAAGATTCTACTCTTTATCGGCCTATCTTTCAATGAGAGCTGAGGCTAGATTTCAGTACTATTCCTGTCTAGATCTTTATTAAGGGCTAATCTCTGGTTAAAGAAAAAGATCAAGGTATTATGTCATTATAGCTGAGAGTGAGAGTTATGGAGCTGGATGTCCTTGGGTGAATTCAAATCTTAGCTCCACACTCTTAGGCTGAATTCTGGTTAATTTGCCCTATCTACGCCTCACTTTCCTTGCTTGCAAAATGAGTATCATGCATTAACACTTAGGAGTTTTGGAAGATGAAGTAAAATAATGTAATTAAAGAGCCTGGTACACAGTACGTAACTATACAAGTAGACTTTCCACAAGCTTGCACCATAAATTCTCTGGGACAGCTGCATGTGAGCACAAATGACAGTTCTGCCTCAGATGCATGGTGTCAGCTACATGGTGTTGAGCTCATGCTTTTCAAAATACCTGTGATAAGACTGTTGGGTCTGTTCCTGGGGCCCAGGGAATATGATAATAACTCATAGCAAAGTTTAGTTGTTGCTCCTGTGCTCTGCTGAAGTATTGTTGGAGATCAGTGGAAAGGGTCATAGGAGCATCTGTCATGTTTCTTTCATTTTTTTTTTTTTATTACCAAGTATTCGCTAGTGTAGAGATTTGTTAACTGAGCTTATTTTTAACATAATTAAATCCTACAGTTTAGAAGAGGGGTATTTAAACCAGGTATGTAGAAGCGAGTGTATTTGCTAATTTTCTTCGGATTATTTTACTTTTTATTTAATTAATCCTTTCTTATATTTTATTGTCATTATATTTCAAAATGGTCTCTCATATCAAATACAGTTATTAACTTGTTTCAAAGCTCTTAAAGACACACTCAGCCTTGTCTCCATCTTGGCCTGTGGATGGCGATGGAAAGAGACATTTGATTCTCTTCTTCTGGACCAGGGAGACAGGTCATCCCACTGGGTGGAGAGTGCAGTGCGTATGCCATGGCTTGGGTAGGTCAGGGCTGCAGGAATGCTCAGCTTCTCTCAGGAGACCGCTGGGCTTCAGAAGGGCCAGTCTCCATTGTTGAGATTTAGCATCGTCACTATGTATTGACACATAGTAAAAAAAAACTGAATCCCATCACCCTCGAACTACCATTGGTATTTTGGGGATATTTCTTTCTAATTTTTTTCCTATTCATATTTTACAAGAATTTGTTATTTTTTCATTTCTAAATGTGAATTCATTGTAGCAAAGTTGGAAAGTAAAAGCTCAAATAACACATAATACGCATATGAAATATAAATGAAGATCACCGTACATGCTAATTTATAGCAATCATTTTACTTCATGTTATGTCATTTCTTTACTGTGTCATATATATTTTATGAATTTAATGGAAATGAATGCAAATATATACTTCTGTATTTTGCTTTTTTCCATCAAACATTCCTGGGTTACCAACTTTCTAGGTTACTTCCTGCTCTTTATAAAACGTTAATGCAACAGAATGGTTGTACTATTATATACATGAAAATACTCCTGCTATTTAATATTAGGTTCTTTATACTTTATTTAGAATATAGTGGGAATCTAATTTTATGTAAACAGCCTTTCCATATTTTGAATTATTTTAAGGCACATTTTTAGAAGTGGAATCACTATATCAAAGATAATATATCCTTGAAGTGGTTTTAAATATTATTAATCGATTTCCAAAAAAGTTGTACCTGCCGCAGTAGTGTATGAGATGGCTGGATATACCATATCCTCAAAAAATTTAAATAAAACTAATATTTTAAAAATAATATCTTCTGGTTTTCATCTGGAACTGACTGGTATAATATGTTTTTAAGCAAGCTATATTTGCCTGTGTTAATTATCTCTCTATGTCCTTTGTTCATTTTTTTCTATTGGATTTTTAATATTTTTATTATTAAATTGTATAATTAAGGTAAATATCTCAATTTTGTATTTGTTTTAAGAGTTTTCCTCTCAATCCCTGTCCCTCACGTATTTTCTTTTTTTTTCATTTCTATTAAAAGGAAAATGTATTACAAATAATTTAAATTAAAATACGTAACAAACACTTGATTTCTTACTGAGAACTGACAGGATTTTTTGGGGGGTGGTGGGAAATGAAGCATAAAAGTTTAGATTATACCACAGTGAAATTTATGCTTTTTATCTCTAGTTCCTTTTTCATATGAAAAATATGAGAACTTCATAGTTGGTTGCTAATCTGCATTTTAATATACAGTTTTTATTTTTAAACAGAAAGTATATATGTCAAATGTTATGTTGACAAATTAATTGACCATAATTGTCAAAATTGCTGGTTATTAATTTATTTTCAGTTTTTGTGTGTGAAAATGTAAACCTGCACAAGTGCCATGGTCAATTACGGCACATTTGATGTGACCTAATTAGTATTGTGAGGAACCAACACATGGAAAAACAAATGGGACACATGCTAGGGACAAAATTGAATGTGACATGAATACTAATTTTGGCTTTATATTGTTTTATTCATTAAAGTCCCTCCTCTGTAGAAGAAGAGAAAATAGACCTAGACAGTATTGATCCTTATGTGGTAGGGGCTGTGTAAGGTGCATTGATGGACATTTATTTAATTCTTATGAGTCTGTGAAGGAGGAATATTATCCCCATTTTACAGATAAGGAAAAAGACTCAGTGAAGTGAATAAAATTCCCCCAACCTATATCCCGTATGAAGCAACTAAGATTTCAATCCATCCCTTTGACTCCAAGGTAACCTCACTAAATATATATTTTTTTAATTTTAGTCTTAATTCCATCCCAAAATTTAAAAAAAAAGAAGAGATTTTTATAGAAAACACTTTTTTTTTTTAAAGAACCAGGTATTAGTGAATGAGATATTATCCCTGATCCCTAGATGGGATAGTTATTTGTGAGAATAAATCACAGCTCTTTGAGAAAAGCTTCACATTCATCAGAAAGTCTCCACTTTTTCTTTAAGTGACAAGTCCTAGTTTGATACCAACAGTTAGACCTGGGCAAGTGGGGTCCCTGCCCTGGACCCTGGATCTTAGGAAGCCTGTCTTTCTGAAATGTTTTCTGGGTGTCCTTGCCCAGACTGGTATGTGGACCTGTCCCATTTTTCTCTTCATGACAGTCTCTAACCCTCTACTCCCTCTCCTCCTACCATCCATGTATGAAGTTGACTAGGTGTCCAGAGAAGCTCCAGGGCTTGAGCTTACTGGCTGTATTTTTGGGCCTTTGTCCCAGCAGGAGGGCTAGTTAGCAGAAATTAATTTCCCTTTTCCCTGCTGGCTGGCCTGGTATTTCTTTCACAGAGTAGTGCCATGTGGACACAGGAGGAGTTCAAAACTCTGGACTACTGATAGCCCACTGCCAACCTTTAGGCATGTATGGGTGCATGTGTCAGCCTCCATCTGTGTTCTGGTTGTGGGGCTGCCTTCTGGCTGCATCACCTGAAGGTGAGAGTGGCGGGGTCGTGGCAGTGTATCCTATATCCTATCTATTCCCTGAACTTGGCACCTAGGTTGTGACCCTATCTCCTCTGCAGGCTTTATGCTACATGTCAGGCAGTCCCTCCGGAGTGACCTCTCCCATGTCTTTTCAAAATTGTAACTTGCAATTTTAACAGGTCCTTCAATCAACGTCCTCTCTTGCTTATAAGATTGATTTCAAGGTGTGGCTCTCCCTAGTTTACTATAAGGCATGCCAAATGATGGGCACATTTCTTTGAGCAAATGGAGCCATTCTTTATGCTTTTTCCAAGTGTCCTTTGCCTATCTTCTTGGCAGGTGGCATGTATGGAAGGCGGGAGTACAGTTTGAAAGGGATCATGCTCTAAGAATGCAGTGATCATGGCCTAAAGAGTTCTGAGAAGATTGGATTGGAAGATACTATTTTACATTTATCCTGTAAAATTCTGAAGAGTGAATTTTTCATGGCCAGAAGGTGAATTTTCTTGTGTGTTCTGAGTAGGACTTGCATTTGTCAATAAGGCATAGTGACAAACTTTGAGAGTCTTTGGAAGCTGGCATTCACAGGTGTCAGGGTAAACGAAGCAGCGTCATGGGTAAAGATGTAACCATCATTGATTAATGGTATTAAGAAACTGCAGGGACAAGATCTGTATTGTTTCAGTGCAAATATGTTCTGAAGAGCCATGTTATTGTGAGTAATAACAGCACTGCTAACTTTTTCTCATTGGGAGATATAAAATTGACCAGCAATGGTGCATTTGACAATAAAGAATGGAGAGATGGTTCCTGGACCTGAATAAGAAAAGATGTTGACTAGACATTATGAAGACTACATGTACTAAATCTATTCTAAATATGTATTCTAAGTCTTCATTCATAAATGACCATGCTTCACATGGCCCGTGAATTTAGTTATACTTTTATTTTATTTTATTTTATTTTATTTTTAAAATTTATTTTGAGAGAGAGAGGGAGAGAGGGGGAGAAAGAGAGAGAGAAAGAGTGTGTGCATAGACGTGTGTGCACAAAAACAGGGGGAGGGGCAGAGAGAGAGAGAGAAAAGAGTCCCAAGCAGGCTCTGTACTGTAAGCTTGGAGCCTGATGCAGGGCTTGATCTCATAAACCATGAGATTATGATCTGAGACAAAGTCAAGAGTCGGACGCTTAACCAATTGAGTCATCCGGGTGCCCTAGTTATACTTCTAAAATCACAATGATTATATATATAGGGGATTGTAAAAAATATTTGGGTAGGTACAACCTAGAGGCAGTCCTGTAAGATATGGACATTTAGTTTGAACTATAAAAATTATTCTTCATGGGGGGGGGGTGCCTGGGTGGCTCAGTTTCTAAGACATTTACAAAGGTTTCATAACACTAACGATAACATGTATTATAATGAAAATCAGTCAGTATCTCCTAGTACTGTCCAGATTTTAGATGTACTCTCTCAAAAATACTGAAAAGGTAAATAAAGTGAGCAGAGATTTGGTTTCAGCTCCAAGTTCCCATCTCTCTTCTCTCTCTCTCACCTAATTACCCTCAATGCCCTAACAATTCCTTACTGGAATCTGTATGACTAGAGCCACACCCAATCCTTACCTTTCCTCCTGCTTTCCCTGTGGCTTGGCAGGCAGTCACTATTAGGAGGCAGGGAGGGAAGACAGTAGGACAAAGGAAGCATATGGAGGAGGGACACAGGAGGAGGTACTATAACTCAGGTAATAGTAGAGAAGCTGTCCCCAGCTTGTCGCATGTATGGACTACTACTTAGTGCCAAAAGGTAAATGTCTTAGAAGATACAGAACAAAGCAATTAAAAGCATGGAATTAGTAGCCAGACTCCCAGGGTTCAAATACTGGCGGGGCCGGGGCACCTGGGTGGCTTAGTCAGTAAAGCGTCCAACTTCTGCTCAGGTCATGATCTCTCAGTTCATGAGTTTCAGCCCCACATTGGGCTCTGTGCTGACAGCTCAGAGCCTGGAGCCTGCTTCAGATTCTGTGTCTCCCTCTTTCTCTGCCTCACCCCTGCTTGTGCTCTTTCTCTCCCTCTCTCTCTGCTTCCCCTGCTCTCTCTCTCTTTCAAAAATAAACATTAAAAAAATATTTTTCATGAAACTCTTCCTTGAAGTGGAGATTTCTTCACAGCATGTCCATTGTTGAGAACAAAGAGGAAGTTGTCTTTATCTTCAGATTTTAAGTGTCCAGCACAGTTATTCACCATACATTTGTTGTACTGAACTGAACATGCTCTCTGTTGGCTCTTCCCCATCATGGAACTAAATGCTGCCCTTGTTGAAAGCAAATCTCAGCCATGTCCAGTGTTGTTCAGTTGGTATAAAAGTGTGTTTGTCAGTCTTCGTGTTTTTGCATTTCACTGTATGATCCTGAGAATCCCAACTCAAGTGCTTCTTCACAGAGGGAAAACACCACTGAGAAGGCCCAAGCCTCCTGGTATGAACTTGACAGAGCCAGACAAATTTTTTTGGCAGATTTGCTTGTTTCTGGTGGATTGCTGGGCCTCCTGGGTAAACTTGTCTGTCTAGATCCCACCCAGAATCACCTCATTAATACAAAAGATCCTACTAATGCTCTTATCACTTAGGAATTTACAAAGGTCTTGGGAGCCCTGTAGTAAGGAAGGGGTCAAAGACAAATCTTAAAAACAAGCTATAATTAATAGTCTCAGAGAGATGATACTTCATCACTGAAACAAGAATAAGAGGCAATTAAATACAATAGGAAGATTCGGGGAATAAGAGTTCCTGCCAGTTGAAAATATTATATAAAAATTAAAATTTCACTAGGCAGGGATGAAGTTGAATATGTCTCCCAGTTAGGGGAATAAAAAGATGAAAAGATGGAAAATAAGGAAAAACTAATAATGGTTGGGAATATGTACAGGCAGATGGTCCAGAGGACCTCAAATTCCAGTCCCTCAAATACCAGTGTGGGTGAAAAGCAGCTAAGTGTGTTAGCATTTCCCCCCTTAACCCCAAAGGGTGAAACGTGAGTCAATGCCCCCTAGTGGGCAGCCATGGGGTTGGAAAAAGTAGGATGAAGGCTATGTGGACTGATGGCTGAAGTTAATGTCAGGGTTGAGGACGTTAGCAAAGATACAACAACAAAGATACTGTGCCCCAAATCAAATTAGGACACTGAGTGGAGGCCAGATAAAACAGAGGCTGGCATACAACCAGATCCCCCTCTCCCAAGCCCTATATGGTGGTGCCAAGGAAGTCACTCCACAGCCCAGATGCCGACAAGGAGAAAAGAGGGAGCAGAAGCCAGGGGCTGAGTGGGACTGGCAAGAACTTATGAGACCAAATTTATTTTTTATTTTTATTTACTTATTTCAAGGTTTATTTGTTTTGAAAGAGAGAGAGAGTATGTGTGTACACAAGCTGGGGCCTGGGGCAGGGGCAGAGATAGAGGGAGAGAGGCTGTCAGCCTCTCTGTCTGTCTGTCAGCATGGAGCCTAATGTGAGGCTCTATCCCATAAACTGAACCATGAGAACATGACCCGGGCCAAAATCAAGAGTCAGATGCTAAACCAACTGAGCCACCCAGGCACCCCGAGAGGCCTAGTTTAAATGGAAGAGATTGGGTTACTTTGGTCAGTGTATGTTTTTCTCTTATGAGGTAGAAATGGGGGCTTGAGAACTGTTAATTTAGTTATGGTGATATAAAGAAAATTACTTTTTCTCTACCCAACTTTTGTGCCTGAAAATCATACCAATGACATAGTTAATAAGGATAAACAAATGAATACACATGACTATCATACATATGCAATTAATAGAGGATTTTTTTCTAATAGCAAATAAACATTATTTTTTTCCTAATCAGTATTCTACTTGAATATTGACCAGTCCAGAAAATTACTGTACTTCTTAAAAAATGTATTTATTTATTTTTAATGTTTATTTATTTTTGAGAGACAGAGAGAGACAGAGCATGAGCAGAGGAGGGGCATAGACAGAGGGAGATACAGAATCCGAGGCAGGCTCCCGGCTCTGAGCTATCAACACAGAGCCCGTTGTGGGGCTCAAACCCATGAAACATGAGATCATGACCTGAGCTGAAGTTGGACACTTAACCAACTGAGCCACCCAGGTGCCCCATGTACTTTTTCTATTTTTAAGTAGGCTCCACTCCCAGCGTGGACCCCATGTGGGGCTTGAACTCACGATTCTGAGATCAAGACCTGAGCTGAGATCAAGAGTTGGATGCTCAACTGACTGAGCCACCCAGGCACTCCAGACTATTATTTTAATATTCAAAGCACACAAATGTACATACATTGTGTATCACATATTGCTGGTGGTGCTGCTCTTATTGAGTAGTTATTATGATGTGCATGTTACCATGTAGTTACTGAACAATGAAATTAAATGATCCTTGGTTTCAAGAGGCTTATAACCAAGAAGATAGGCAGTAAATAAATGTTAAACAAGAGCTGCACATGATAGAAACTTATAGGATGGATGGCACAAAAACAGAAACATAGACCAAAGGAATAGAATAGAAACCCCAGAACTAGACCCACAAAAGTATGGCCAACTAATCTTTGACAAAGCAGGAAAGAATATCCAATGGAAAAAAGACAGTCTCTTTAACAAATGGTGCTGGGAGAACTGGACAGCAACATGCAGAAGATTGAAACTAGACCACTCTCTCACACCATTCACAAAAACAAACTCACAATGGATAAAGGACCTGAATGTGAGACAGGAAACCATCAAAACCCTAGAGGAGAAAGCAGGAAAAGACCTCTCTGACCTCAGACGCAGCAATTTCTTACTTGACACATCCCCAAAGGCAAGGGAATTAAAAGCAAATATGAACTACTGGGAACTTATGAAGATAAAAAGCTTCTGCACAGCAAAGGAAACAACCAACAAAACTAAAAGGCAACCAATGGAATGGGAAAAGATATTTGCAAATGACATATCAGACAAAGGGCTGGTATCCAAAATCTATAAAGAGCTCACCAAACTCCACACTCGAAAAACAAGTAATCCAGTGAAGAAATGGGCAGAAAACATGAATAGACACTTCTCTAAAGAAGACATCCAGATGGCCAACAGGCACATGAAAAGATGCTCAACATTGCTCCTCATCAGGGAAATACAAATCAAAACCACACTCAGATATCACCTCACACCAGTCAGAGTGGCCAAAATGAACAAATCAGGAGACTATAGATGCTGGCGAGGATGTGGAGAAACAGGAACCCTCTTGCACTGTTGGTGGGAATTCAAAATGGTGCAGCTGCTCTGGAAAACAGTGTAGAGGTTCCTCAAAAAATTAAAAATAGACCTACCCTCTAACCCAGCAATAGCACTGCTAGGAATTTACCCAAGGAATACAGGAGTACTGATGCATAGGGGCACTTGTACCCCAATGTTTATAGCGGCACTTTCAACAATAGGCAAATTGTGGAAAGAGCCTAAATGTCCATCAACAGATGAATGGATAAAGAAATTGTGGTTTATATACACAATGGAGTACTACTTGGCAATGAGAAAGAATGAAATATGGCCCTTTGTAGCAACGTGGATGGAACTGGAGAGTGTGATGCTAAGTGAAATAAGCCATACAGAGAAAGACAGATACCATATGGTTTCACTCTTATGTGGATCCTGAGAAACTTAACAGAAACCCATGGGGGAGGGGAAGGAAAAAAAAAAAAAGAGGTTAGAGTGGGAGAGAGCCAAAGCATAAGAGACTGTTAAAAACTGAGAACAAACTGAGGGTTGATGGGGGGTGGGAGGGAGAGGAGGGTGGGTGATGGGTATTGAGGAGGGCACCTTTTGGGATGAGCACTGGGTGTTGTATGGAAACCA
This sequence comes from Panthera tigris, assembly GCF_018350195.1. NCBI lineage: Eukaryota > Metazoa > Chordata > Mammalia > Carnivora > Felidae > Panthera > Panthera tigris. The sequence goes on from NC_056664.1 coordinate 89,204,008, forward strand.
ATTTGACAATAAACTTCATATATTGAAAAAAAAAATAAAAAAAAAAAAAGAAACTTACAGGATGGAGAGAATTTCATGGGCTTGGGTATTCTGAGAACCTAATTAGAAGACAGCAGACTTGACCTAGATATGGAAGACTAGGGAGGATCCAACAAGGAAAGACAAATTGGGTTCAACCAGAATGGCAGCCTGGAATTCTTTGTTGAGACACATTTTGGGATGAGTCTAATTTCAGTGAGGGAAAGGCAGTGGAGAACTAGTTGTTTCTTCTGTGGGTGGGAGAAGGAATAGGGACATATAGGGCATATTGTCCTATTAAGGGCATCTGTTCTTTTTTTTTTTTTAAATATGAAATTTATTGTCAAACTGGTTTCCATACAACACCCAGTGCTCATCCTAACAGGTGCCCTCCTTAATACCCATCACCCACCCTCCTCTCCCTCCCACCCCCCATCAACCCTCAGTTTGTTCTCAGTTTTTTAAGAGTCTCTTATGTTTTGGCTTCCTCCCTCTCTAACTTTTTTATTTTTTCCCCTTCCCCTCCCCCATGGGTTTCTGTTAAGTTTCTCAGGATCCACATAAGAGTGAAACCATATGGTATCTGTCTTTCTCTGTATGGCTTATTTCACTTAGCATCACACTCTCCAGTTCCATCCACGTTGCTACAAAGGGCCATATTTCATTCTTTCTCATTGCCAAGTAGTATTCCATTGTGTATATAAACCACAATATCTTTATCCATTCATCAGTTGATGGACATTTAGGCTCTTTCCACAATTTGCCTATTGTTGAAAGTGCTGCTATAAACATTGGGGTACAAGTGCCCCTATGCATCAGCATTCCTGTATCCCTTGGGTAAATTCCTAGCAGTGCTACTGCTGGGTCATAGGGTAGATCTATTTTTAATTTTTTGAGGAAGCTCCACACTGTTTTCCAGAGCGGCTGCACTGATTTGCATTCCCACCAACAGTGCAAGAGGGTTCCTGTTTCTCCACATCCTCGCCAGCAGCTCCTGATGTGTCCATTTTAGCCACTCTGACTGGTGTGAGGTGGTATCTGAGTGTGGTTTTGATTTGTATTTCCCTGATAAGGAGCGACGTTGAGCATCTTTTCATGTGCCTGTTGGCCATCTGGATGTCTTCTTTAGAGAAGTGTTTATTCATGTTTTCTGCCCATTTCTTCACTGGATTACTTGTTTTTCGAGTGTGGAGTTTGGTGAGCTCTTTATAGATTTTGGGTACCAGACCTTTGTCCGATATGTCATTTGCAAATGTCCTTTCCCATTCCGTCGGTTGCCTTTTAGTTTTGTTGGTTGTTTCCTTTCCAGTGCAGAAGCTTTTTATCTTCATGAGGTCCCAGTAGTTCATTTTTGCTTTTAATTCCCTTGCCTTTGGGGATGTGTCAAGTAAGAAACTGCTGCGTCTGAGGTCAGAGAGGTCTTTTCCTCTAGGGTTTTGATGGTTTCCTGTCTCACATTCAGGTCCTTTATCCATTGTGAGTTTGTTTTTGTGAATGGTGTGAGAGAGTGGTCTAGTTTCAATCTTCTGCATGTTGCTGTCCAGTTCTCCCAGCACCATTTGTTAAAGAGACTGTCTTTTTTCCATTGGATATTCTTTCCTGCTTTGTCAAAGATTAGTTGGCCATACTTTTGTGGGTCTAGTTCTGGGGTTTCTATTCTATTCCATTGGTCTATATGTCTGTTTTTGTGCCAATACCATGCTATCTTGATGATGACAGCTTTGTGGTAGAGGCTAAAGTCTGCGATTGTGATGCCTCCTGCTTTGGTCTTCTTCAAAATTACTTTGGCTATTCGGGGTCTTTTGTGGTTCCATACAAATTTTAGGATTGCTTGTTCTAGCTTTGAGAAGAATGCTGGTGCCATTTTGATTGGGATTGCATTGAATGTGTAGATAGCTTTGGGTAGTATTGATGTTTTAACAATATTCTTCCAACCCATGAGCACGGAATGTTTTTTGCATTTCTTTATATCTTCTTCAATTTCCTTCATAAGCTTTCTATAGTTTTCAGCATATAGATCTTTTACATCTTTGGTTAGGTTTATTAGGCAGAAAGGCAGAGAGGTGAGAGGCAACATTCTATGTAGATGATATTCGAATAGCAAATGCTCAGACTAAATATGTATCCTGGATCCCACAGAGGATTTCACTGGGTGGAGTAGCTGATGATAATAATGATGATAATCAGGACCAGATGGAAGGAACGTTTGAAAACAAAGTTAAGAACTTAATCTATTATCTATAGGTGATGCAGAGCTATTTAGATATTTTTTTTTAAATAGAAAAATGACATGATCAAAATGGGAGCAAGCAAGATGAATGGAGTTTCAAGATCTGAAAAGACCTTGAGGTAGTAAAAGCAGTTAACTTGGAGACCAAATAACTGATAAATTGGATTTTTTCTTGTATGTCTTTTTGACTTGTTTAAAGTTCTTTAACAACAATTTTCTAAAAGTTCAACTTCTGCCTCTTAAGTATTTGGAAACAAAATTCTGCCCCTCACTAGTTGTGGGAACTTACAAAAATTGATTAATGTCTCTGGGGTTTAGGTTTCTCATCTGTAAAATGAGCTGGTAAAATACATTATTTCTTTTTTTTTAAGTTTATTTATTTTGAGAGAGACAGAGCGAGCAGGAGAGGGGCAGAGAGAGGGGGCAGACAGAATCCCAAGCAGGCCCCCTCCTATCAGCACAGAACCCGATGTAGGGCTTGAACTCACGAACTGTGAGATCAGGATCTGAGCCGAAAGCAAGAGTCAGACACTTAACTGACTGATCCACCCAGGCACCCCAAAATATATTATTTCTAAAGCTTCTCCCAGTGTTAATATTTTATACAGTAACATTGATTACTAGTGACTTCATTTTCTTCATCTCTTTTTCAGAATTAGTTCTCTTAAGAATAATGTACTCATTATAACCAAAAGGAGGTAAGTTGTTTACTTGTATGTGCTCATCTCAATTAGCATTTGTGATCTTTATTAATTGAATCCTTAGTGGGGATCCAAATCAAAAATGTTAGTAAACATGTTTGGTCATAATGCTCTACACATGTGTATATTATTAATTTCATAATTTCCAAGCATATTTGAATCCATGTTCAATGATCAAACAGTTTTATTTCCTGGCACACGTAATGGAGACTACATTGTTTCCCCTGCCTTATGTACCGCCTTTTTATACCTCTATAACTACAAAAGCGGAACCATTTATTTTGCAAAAGGTTTATCAGAGAACTAATTATAACATCAAGTGGGGTGGTGTTCAGAACAGTCTGAATGAAAAGTAATGAGAAAAAAATCCAATAATTATTTAAAGTAGTGGGTGTTAGCTTCCACTGTGATCTGATGATGGTGGTAGCTGGGAAAAGCTTCAAAGTAACAATACACATCCAGCCATTGATGATATTTTGTTCTTCTATTCATAGTTTATTTCATGACAAAAGTCCGGTGGATTTGGTCTATTTTTCCATTACCCTGGCCACTTACTTGCGGGTATTGTGTGTGGTTGCTCCACGTGTGCTGTGGGCCCTCTGCACTATTATCCTGGTCAACAAAAGGCAATTATTAAATTCTAAAAAAGCTTTAGATGAAACTGCCATGACAATAGGCATAGGTAATCAGAGGCATAATCATGTTCTGCTGGAAATCTGTGCCCACAGAATGAACAGGAACACAGTGTAGTCTTTGAAGTCCATTTTCACGTAAACATCAAATGATGCTGTCGGGTTTTTCGACACAAGTTTGAAGCATAAATGTGCATCATCGTTTAGGGTCAAGAAATGACTTATGGGCCTCAGTGTTCGTGTAAATGTATTTGCAAAATGCACGATTTTCCAGTTTAGGACCAAATCTATTAGGGATATTGGTGTTATGCCTTTTCGGGTTGTAGAATAGAAGCACATCATAATATCCCTTGAAAAACAGATGGGTTTAGTGTGAATTGAATCACGTGCTCAGGAAAATAACAACTCAGACAAATAGCCTGATAATAGGCTAGAGCAAGAGGCTGGTGTTGGTCCTGTGTTCAAACATGAGATGCTACAAAAGGGTTTGCGTCAGTATGTTTCTGAGGAAAAGCATTTTTAGAAACAGCTGTACTGTGATATTGTTAATGTCTGGATTGACTCCTGCATTCAGGTAGCCGGTGGGACCATGAAGTATGCTCAGGTAACTCAAAGGCTACCTTTTCATACTATAAAGGCAACAATGGCAGATTCTGACCTGTGCCATTATTGAAAGGAGTTACACTAGTCCCAGTTAAGTGTTAATTGAAGAATGCCATGAACCTCAACAGCCTTAAAATATTTCCTTTTGCCTGCTTGACACAGTCTTATATCTCCACAGGGCGAGTTATTTAAGCCCTGGTTCCTCAGCCTTGTCAATATAGACAGCCTGGGCCAGGTCCTTTGTTGTGGGGGCTGTGCTGCATATCTTAGAGTGTTTGACAGCATTCTTGGCCTCTATTGATGTGAGCCCCCTGGGTGGCTCAGCCGGTTAAGCAGCCAGTCTTGATTTCAGCTCAGGTCATGATCTCAGAGCCTGCTTGGGATTCTCTCTCTCCCTCTCTCTCTACCCCTCCCCCACATGCATGTGTGCTCTCTCTCTCTTAAGATAAATAAACTTAAAAAAATGCAAGTGTTACCTGGTAGGAAAATCCACTACTCCAGCCAAGAACACCTTAGCATTCATTAGCTGCCTGATTTTCTAGCATGAGAGCAGGGCTCAGAATGGGATGTAAGTCAAGCTGATGAATGGAAGCAGGAGAGTCCTGGATGGAGAAATGGTGAAGGTGAGGAAAGTATGCTGGGGGAATACCGCTTCAGGGATCCCTGTGCAGCCTAGAAATTTCATGAGATGCCACAGTGAGAGAAGTGTGATGGCAAAAGTGGGGAGAATGGCTTGAAAAGAAGTGAGGAGGCATTCCACATGCCAAGGGGCACTCATGTGCTGTAAGACCTTTACAGAGGCAAACATGTTGATCAATTTGTAAAATTATTTCTTGTAATCAATCAGGCATGTTTACGATGCTGTCGGTCAAAGACGGCTGAGTAGATGCAGCAGGCTGCAATTCTGATTGGGGGCTAGGAGGCACTCTGAGTCCTACAGGTGCCAGAGAAAGAGCATGTGCTGTCAAGGACTTTTTTTTTTTTTTTTTACCTCTGGAGAATGTAGGAGCCTGGGGTCCAGGTGAGCTTGGGTAGCAGCCTTTCACACAAACACTTCCCTCCATCTGCTGTGAGTCAGCTGAGCCCACAGTGAACACCCTGGGGGCAGATCCAGCCTTTTGAGTATGCCGATTCAAACCACGGTATTTGAAAGTTTTCCAGGGATGCACACAAACTCAGCAAAAGATGGGAACCACAGGAATAGGGCTCCAAAGCGAACGTTGACTATTTCAAAACATGGCCCCGTTAGATGTGCATGGGAAATAGACGGGCTTAGAATTTAAATGAAAACAGCTGAAAAATTCTGGATTCCCCCTTCATTTCTCTTCCTTCTAACCCCTATTCTAGTTTTTTTTTCTCTATTTTTAATGTTTCTCCTTTCACCAACTTCATGATTTGGATTATTTTAGAAAATGTAGAAACAAAAAATTAACAATCTGTATTGTGTTCTGATTTACTCTTCTCTTATTCTTATCTCTACTTCCTTTTTTTATTTGGTTTTCCTCTCTGCCCCCAGTTCCTCTATGTTGTTCAATTTTTCATATTTTTCTGCAGTCCTCGTTTTCTCTGCTATTCCAAAACTTGAAATCATCTCGTCTCCATATGTATGGTAACCTGGTGGCTTTTGGAACAATATCGAGTTCAAACACCATATTATTCCCATGAGTGCCTTTGTACCTGCCACTCATGAGTCACAAATTTTGTTTCAAATGTATTGTCACTGTATCCATATGAAATGTGAAATATAGGGGAAGGGGGTTGACTGTACAGTGTCGTAAGGAAACTCTTTAGCAATGATGGAAACGTTCTATAGCCTGACTGTGGTATTGGCTATACAACTACACACAGCTGCCAAAACTCATCAAATGTACATTTAAAATTGATGAATTTTATTTCATGTCAATTACACTTCAAAAGTAGTCACTATAAAAGTAAAACTAAGCACATGTTTTTGACCATGGCCATTTTCCCACTAAAGTTGCTGTGTGGCATGATTGTGCTTTACACTTTCTCATCCTTCCAGACTTTTCATTTCTTTTGAGAACCAGTGTGTGACCTGTGGTGTCTTCACTTCCCAGCCCCCACCTCCAACCCCATGAGAGGGGGCCCTCTAGAGAGCAGGCCCTAGCACATCTGCATGTTCTTGGTCTCAAAAGAAACCATAGCGTATGCATCAAAGTGGCAAAGGATAAAACACAAATGCAGTGGGCTTTCTAACTAAGGCCTGGTAAGTAATAACATGTTTTTTAAAAAAGTATCAACCAAAATGATAAAAATAGCCTCAGTAATCTTGATCTTTGCAATTCAGCAGCTGTCCAGAGTCAGGTTTTGCAGTCTGAAGGTGCTAGGGTCCCCTCTAGTGCCAACAATGGCCCTAGCAACTCAGGTCACAGAGGCTTCTTTCTTTCCACTTAGAAGAAAATGTCGAGCATCTTCTCCTGACATTAAGGTTGTGTACACGTACAAATCCATTCATACATTGTGAGGGACAAGTGGACCACACTAACGGGGAAAGGAAGGAGGGATTACTTAACATCTTTCCATTAGAGAACCTGGAGCTACAGCAAAGAATGCTTTTCTCTTTTCTTAAAAATTATTTTTCTAGCTTTATAGAGATTGACACATAACATTGTGTAAGCTTAACATGTATAACATGATGGCTTGATATATGTGTATATTGCAATAAGGTTAGTGAACACATGGGTCACCTCACATAGTTATCATTTTGTGTGTGTGTGTGTGTGTGTGTGTGTGTGTGTGTGTGTGTTGAGAACTTTTATGCTCTACCATTTTAACAGCTTTCAAGTACATAATACAGTATTGTTAACTATTGTCGCATTGATTAGATCTCCAGAACTTATTTATCTTGTGTAACTGAAACTGAGGGGTGATGGGGAAATGTTGAAGCTTGAATTTTTATAGTGCCATGAAACAAACAGATCCCAGGGCAGCATTTTAAGGAAGAAGGTCATTGCCTATATCATTCATTATTTTTATATTTATTTACTGTTAATGAGGTACAGTTCTAACAAGAATGCCAATTATATTCTAAATAAAATTTTTCCTTTGATTAGCAAAGCAAATCAGTCTTTTTGCAGAGAATTTGGACTTTAAAAAAGGTACAAATAAAATGACGAAAACCACCTGTAATCTCACCATTCAGACACAATCAATATCAACATGTTGATATATTTCCAGGTTTTTATTCTGTGTGTGTGTGCAATTTTTATAAAAATTAGGCAAAATTAATTTTATTGTATGTTTTTCCCTGAGCATTTCCCTGTATCATTAAACAAATCTTCAAATATATAAATTTTAGTGGATTCATATAATTCTGTTGTATGAATGTATTGTAATTTATTTTACAATTTTATATTTTTATGTTTAAATTGTTTCCTTTAAAATACATAATATATGAATAGTTTTTGGTGATTTGTTTTCTTTTTATTCATGTAACTTTGATAGGTATTTATTTTTCTAGATACTTTATTTTAATGTGTACTTGGATAGTTGACCTTCATAAATTATTAAAAAAGTCAACTTGATGTCAATTTTGATTTTAAATACATACAGTTTGTTCTTTTCAACATACAGATTGAGATTAGTACAAGGAACAAAAAGTGGTACCATTAAACAAAGATTGTATGATTTAATATTAGAGCGCCACCTGCTGGTGGATTTTAAAATGGCATTAAACAGACCTTGATTAGCAATCTTATTATTTATGAAATTACTGTATTTAAACTCTGACTGTTGCTTATATTCTTTTAGTGAACACTAAGGCAATTGATAACAAGAAAAATCTCATAATTTTAGCTTTTATTTTTAAATTCTTTATGTCAATAAAAATAACAATATTTTCAGTATTTGAACAGTCTAAAAAATGGTAAACCTCATTGTTTGATATAAATTAATTAAGTGAATAGATGAGTAGGCCAGGAATAAATTGAAAATAAATTGAAAAGTTGGTAAAATATATATGGTGAATAAATCCACCAGGCCCAGATGATTTTATAACTAAATTCTAACAACTTTGTAAGGAATACAGAATTCTATGCTATTTAAACTATTTTATAGCATAGACGCTGGAAATTACTATTTTGATTTTATGAGTCTAATAGACCATAATATCAAACTAAAGGAGAATATACGACAACAAGGAAACCCCTGGGCCAATCTCATTTAGGAACATAATCCCAAAATATTAAATAAAATGTTAACATATACAATGCAGTAGTATTTAAATAATAATAATAATAATTATATCATTAATCTAACATTTCACTTATACCATACCACACAAATTTTAGAGTCTTATATCAATAATCACTTATAAGCTGGTGATTCTATGGGTTGGCAATTTGTGTCAGGATCAACTGGACAGTTCTCTTGCTAGTCTGGCTATAGACATTCCTGTGGCTGCAGGCTTCTGGTGGCTCACCTGAGACTAGGAGGCCTAGGATGTTCTCCCTCACATATTTGGCAGTTGATGCTGGCTCTTGTCAGGTTTCTCTCTCAATGTGGTTTCTCATCCTTAAGGGCAGAAAGAGTAAGAGCAAAAACTTCAAGACCTTTGGAGGTCTAGATTTGGAGTCACACGATGTCCTGCGGCATTTGGTCGGTCAAAGTAAGTCACAAGGTGGCCTAGTTTCAAAGGATGGAGAAAGAGACTACCTCTTTTTCTTAAATTCTCTTTTTTAAAAAATTTAAATACAAGTCAGTTAACATATAGTGTAGTATTGGCTTCAAGAATAGAATTTAGTCATCCATCACTTACATATAACACCCAGTATTCATCCCAAAAAGTGCCACCTCCTTAATGCCCATCACTCATTTAGCCCATCCCCCACCCACCACCCTCCAGCAACTCTGTTTGTTCTCTGTGTTTAAGCGTCTCTTATGGTTTGCCTCCCTCTCTGTCTTTCTATTACTTTATTTTTCCTTTCCTTTCCCTATGTTCATCTGTTTTGTTGAAACAGACTGTTCTTAGTAGAGAGGATGACAACATCACTTTATAAAGGGATGTACATACAGGGATGGGAGGAATTGTTGCAGCCATCTTTGAAAGCAACCTACCGCAATCATTAGATGAGTGAATCTTTGTAAAACACTGGCACATAGTGTTATATAAGAATTTGTCAAACAAATAAATAACCAATCTGGTTAATTCCAGGAATGCACAAGAGAGTTTACCATTAAAATGATCCACTGGAAGAAAACCCAAAACTACCTCTCAGAAAGGAGGCTAGTACTGGTAATACAGATAGGCAGCTTTCATTAAGGAATTTCAAAGAGATAAGAAAATCAATTACTTTCCCAAGTTTTTGAGTTTGAAAAATTATGGAAGCTTCCAATTTTAAGATGGGATATTGCATAATCCCCTCCACTCTATTCCACAGACAGAAATACTTAAAAATGTACTTTAAAAAATTTTGAAGTACATATACAAGCTTAAGAACAAGAGGAGGCTCAGGGGATGAAGAATGGACAGTGATGAGTGGGGGCAAACCGTGCAGCCCTCTGATGTTGGCACTGGACAAGGGCTATGGCACCCGGAGCTTCCAAGCCTGACAAAGAACACATCCAAACCCTCTCAGGCTAACATTGCTGACAAGTTGGAGCTGAAATAATTATGCTATATTACCTGGCTTGCAGCTAGAAGTGGACTCTTGCCTGTAGCTCCAGTAGATAAGAGAGACATGTGAGTCCAAATAGGAAGGATGCCTGGGCTGCTTGTGGATGGAGCTCTTGAGATCGCTTTGTCTATAGTGGGCAGCAGCCCCAACCCTCTAATTTGATCTGTGCCCGGGCACAGTGGGCAGGCTGAGGCAACCTTATAATCCACGAGAAAGACGTGGATGAGCTAAAAACTCCCATGCAAAACAATAGCATGAAGCAAAATTTCGAAGCACATGAAAAAATTCATGGTTATGAGACATTATCGAAGCAGTATTTTTTTTCTTGGGGATAAATTTCTTTCAGATGATATCCTAAGATTATTAATTTACTTACTCAACACATAGTATTGAGTATCTACTATGTACCAAGTACTGGACTAGTGACTGGGAATAAACAGTGAACAAAACACACAAAAATCCCTCTCTTCATGGAGTTTGTATTCCAGTAGGAGGTCGTAAGGAAAGGAATGTTTCCAGAGTAATCTGGATAGGAAGGTAGAAAGTCATAGAGGGACAGACACATGGCTGAGAGAGATTCATGAGCCCCTAAATCCCTGAATCCTGTCCTGCTGCAGCTGCCCCTTCACTTGAAAGACTAAATATCAATCATTTAATTTTTTTTTTTACTGAACTACACAAATACAGTGAAAATGAAATTAAATGTAAAGAAAAAAATGTGTTTTTATCTTGATCTTTGTTAAAAAGAACAAACTGGCAGGACTAAAGCCAGGAAAAGATATGGTTCAATTTTATGTAAAGATGATTAGGGACTTCCAGAGTGGATTAGAGAAGGAAAAAAATTAACAATTATTCAAGCTGTTTAGAGGTTGGGTAGAATTGGGGGTCAGCTAGTGCCACATAGCTTCTTTTGTAGCATCTGGAAAATTTTCTAGTTTAAAAAATTTTTAAAATATAATGTCAGGCTCTTTATTTTTAAAGGCAACCCAACCTGTGTTCGTGCGTTTTTCATTTTGTTCAAATTCAGGCCAGGTGTGTACTGGGCAATCACATTTTTCCTTTTCTAATTATATCTGAACTTGAAGCAGAGTCGAAAGAAAGTGGTCACAATGGTAAGAAGCTTCTGTGCTTCTTTTCTTGTCCCTTGTTATCATCTTGCTCTAAAGTGTTTCCGTTGGAGGAGTCACAATTATCACAGTGGAGGAGTTTAATTATCTCCTAAAATTATTTTTTGAGGGAAAAAGTTGGACTTTATTGACCACTGTGACACTTACTACTCTCTCCTTATTCTCCTCCTATGACTCAATCTTCTTAAATAAACAGCTCTTGATTTTTTGTCAGGTCAGATATCCTATTTTGACAATTTGATTATATCTATGATTTCGCAAACATATATATATATATATATATATATAGTTTTATTGTAATTGCCTAATAAAATACATCTTTGGGAGCTAAGGGCATGAACCTCTGTCTTAGATAGTTTCTCTTCCTTGGTTTACATCTTTTTATGTTGAGGTTCTCAGGGAGTTGTCATTGACTATTTATTTTATTTTTTAAAATCTTATTTATTTTTGAGAGAGACATAGAGCATGAGAAGGGAAGGGGCAGAGAGAGAGGGAGACACAGAATCTGAAGAAGGCTCCAGGCTCTGAGCCATCAGCACAGAACCCGACATGGGGCTTGAACCCACAAACTGTGAGATCATGACCTGAGCTGATGTTGGACACTCAACCTACTGAACCACCCAGGTGCCCTGACTATTTATTTTTATTCTAGGCCCCTACTTTTGTGTCTTTACTTCCAATGCATTTGTCTCTCTCCCATAATGTGGACTTCCAGATTTACGTTTCCAGTCCTTCTGTCATCTACCCACTGCCAAATGAATATTCCCACCTGGTTATCCCGGTGTGAAGTCAAATGAAATATATGCTGGTTTTTCTCAACTTGTCAGGTGCTACCACCAACCGATCTGCAGCAACCCAAGCTGGAAACGTGGACATTATCACTAGAACGTGGACATTATCACTGGAAATGTGCACATTATCATTGAATCTCTTCTCTAGCCCTCAATATCCAACCAATCACCAAATCACTTTGATTCTAACCTCTAAAGCTCTCTCCATCTACTCCCTCTCTTCTATCCTTGCTTTAGTTCAGGTCCTCACCTCTCTCCTGAATTGTTTCATTCAGCCTCCTGCTGCCCTTCTGACTCTAGGCTGGCCTTGCCTCCAGTTCTCCCTCCACAATGTTGCTGACAAATTGTCTCCAAAATGCAACTCCAGTCATGTTACTCCTCTGCAGAGAATTATTAATGGTGCCCTATGACTTTTTGAGGAAGGCAGTCAAGGCCTTTCATGATTTGGCTTCTCCTGCCCTCTTCAAGCCCACACATCCTTTTGTTCTTTTCTCACCCCTGTCTCTCCTGGCAGTCCCCCTTCTTAGTTTCATCAGTGTTGAATATGTGTAGACTCCTGCCCAGGCTGAGCTCTTCCACACCCTTGGGCTCTTATATACCTGGACCCTGTGCCCTGAATTCCAGCAGCCTGCTACCAAACACACTTACCCATTTAATAATTCCCCCCCCCCACCAAAATTTCAAGGCTCAACTTAATTTCCTCTGAGATGCATCCCCTCTCTCAGGTGGAGTCATATACCTCTCATCTCTGCTGACTTCAATCTTGCACACAATTTTCTAATTTTGTGTGTAGTGCATTATAATTATTTCCTTATTCGATATGTACATTACAAGACTGACAACCTCTTGAGGGTAGGCACTGTGTCCACCCAAGCTTTCTATTCCCCAGGACCTGGCACAGGGCTTAGTATTAAGTAGGTATGGAGGAAATATGAAATTGAATTGCACATCCAGCCCTGTAAGATGAAAGTTGGATGTTGGGAGTTACGCTTACTCCCCCAGTCAGCCTCCATAAGAGCAAAACCAGTTTCTCCAGCACCATCACTGTTGGAATAAGAACAAATAGCGAAATAACAGACTGATCCATATACTCCAATCAACCACACTGTGTGTTGCAGACGGGACAACCTGCCCCTTCTTGTTTCATTTTATGGGTGTTGTCATATCTAAATATTATGCAGCTGAGGAGAAATCATTTCAAATAGAGGGAGAGATGAGGCTTGATAATTGTAGTGAAGGATTTGTTACTTGAACTATACAAAACTACTGTGAAATGTTAGCAAATAACTAGGCCTCAGGGAGCAATAATTACTTTCATTCTGCAATTGCGGATGATGTAAAAGAAAAACAACAGAAACTGAAGTTTTAGATACTAATAGAACATAAATAGGCAACAGGGCTAGAGAAAACCAGCCAAACAATTTTCTGTCCTCAAAAAGCTAACAGGGGGTGATCCAGTATTTTGAACTGTGAGCCAATGACTTCTGGCATAACTGCTTGATGAAATTCCCCAGTAGAGCGCACCCCTGGAGTTTACTGACCTTTTAATCTATCCCTGTAATCCATTTCTGAAGAGGCTTTTTAAAAACACTTTATGACCAATTGGATATAAAATGTTACTGTCTCATTTGAATTTACCCCATTTTACCACCCGCTTCACTTGTTATGTCTGTTTGTACTAAATATCCTGGAGGTGGAACGGAGTCCTTTTATAATAGTTCGCAGATACAATATCTTTTTGGATTTAATAATGAGTTTTTCCTCCCATGGCACATGAGTAGTAAATGAAAGCAGTACCAGGCTAAATGTGGGTGGAAAGGCCTCTTCATCAATGTCTGATAGAGGGCTTACACTATTTCCTTTGGAAGACATTTTTTTTTTTTTTAATGAAATGACAAAGGCAGGGAGGAAAGCTAGATATTTTATATTCTTAGGAGTTGGTCACAGAGGTGCTATGAGCTCTTGATAATTACTACCCACACATAAAAGGATTCTATTCAGGGAGTCCATGAAGGCATTATTGAATTGTTGATATGCTGCAAGAGTCCTCTCTTCTGGAGTCTGGAAGTTTCTATATTCGTAAGAGGAAAATTGTAACGAGAATGGAGCATCTGTTCTGTCCTGACTTCTGCACAGGAGTATCATATTAACTCCTTTTTCGAAGGCTCTTCTTCTCAATTAGCTGCTGAAAGTCTCTGTCTGGAACAGGAGCCCTGAGCTCCCTCCCCTGGAGATTCTCAGTAAAACCAAGAGAAAGGGGGGAGAACAAAGAAACAATGGTACACTGGCTGAGGGGACTGTGTAAACAGCACTGGTAGAGACCATGCTCCCGATTTTAACTTCCTGTCACTCAGATAAGTCAGTTTTCCCAACAAGTTCACACATATTTATTCTCTATTTCTTTTCCTTCTCTTCCAGTTCATTATCAATCAGTTAATTACTGAACTACCGCTGTCGCTTCCTAAATACCACCCAGGGAATTTCATGGTTCATCCTGAGAAGGTTGTTAGTATTTCTCTTCTTCTTGGGCACAGCTGGATCTTTATATATATATAATATATATATTATATATTTTATATATATATATATATATATACATATATATTTTTTTTTTTGAGAGACAGAGAGAGACAGCATGAGTGGGAAAGGGCAGAGAGAGAGAGAAGGAGACCCAGAATCGGAGGCAGGCTCCAGGCTCTGAGCTGTCAGCACAGAGCCCAACGCGGGGCTTGAACCCACGAGCCGTGAGATCATGACCTGAGCCGAAGTCGCACGCTCAACCGACTGAGCCACCCAGGCACTCCTCACAGCTGGATCTTCTTATTCCCTCCTCTCCTGTTATGAGCTCAGGTCACAACTCCCAAGAAAAAAGAGTTTGGTCCTGATGAGTTGCCTTTGCCTCAAATGTGATCTCTGATAATTTTGTGGGTAATCTGATAATTCTGGGTAATTTTCTGAATATTTTCTGTGTAATTTTCCTTCAGGACCTACTGTCATCCCTTCATCATCATTTTATTAGGTCTGAGTGATTTTGCTTACACGTTGGCAATTTTGATTGCCTGATTCATCTGGACATTGTGAAATTTTGTGTTTTTGGGTGCCTAAGATTTTGCATCATTTTAAATATTTTTGGGTTTTGTTCTTAGATGCAATTAAGTTACTCAGAAACAATTGGATCCTTTAGAAGCTGGCATTAAAGTTTGTTAGGCTGGTCTAGACCAGTCTTTAGTCAGGGCTAATTTGGCCTCATTACTGAGGAATACTTATTGAAGGACTCCACTTGATGCCTGTGTATTAGGGGGTCTTTCCACCCCAACACTCTGCAGCACATTATCTATTTCTGGTCTTATGTGACCTTTAGGAATTGTTCTGCTTCCTCCCTAGAGTGATTGTTTCCTGGCTTCTGGGAGTTTCATCATGCACATGCTCTGATCAGTACTCAGCCAAAGAGGGGGATCCCCTGCAGATCTCTGAGCTCTCTCCTCTTTGCTACCTTACTGTATGAATTCTAGCCATCTTCAAGTCCCTGAACTCTCAACTCTGTCTCCTCAGCGCAGGGAGACTGTTGGGCTCCTTTGGGTGTCTCATCCCTGAGCTGCAGTTTGGATGTTTTCCCCCAGGCTGTGAGCTGTGGTAATTGTTTGGCTTACCTCACATGTTTTCCTTCTTACTGGGATCACTGCTTTGTGCTGCCTATTGTCCAGTGCCTGAAAACCGTTGCTTCCCCTATGTTGTCTGTTTTCATAGTGGTTTAGGGTGTGAAGGTAAATCCAGTTCCAATGACTCACTAATCATGGCCTACAGTGGAACTTATCCAAATGGAAAATTTTGGATTAGGAGTTCTGGTTGGCAGAGCATAGGGTCGTGGTCAAGAATACCAGACCTGTCATCAGGCTGCCTGCATCCAAATCCTGATGCTTGTGAGTGACCTACGGCGATACGTAATCTCTCTCTGTTTTCAGTCCCCTCATCTGAAAAGGGAGGTAATGAATGTGCCACAAGCCGTAAACGTGATAGTAATGACAAGAAATTGAAAATATTTTCAGTCATGGCAGCTTTACTGGAATAAGATCTTTGAAAGCTGATGATTATTTAGCTACATAAATCCTGGAAAGCTTGTTAATAAATCATTTATATTATTTTGTAAGTCAAATCTCTTGTATTTGTTGAGAAAACAGAACTTTAGAGACAAGCTATTTTCTCACTTCTGGAAGGCCACAAAACCAGTCATTTTGAATTATAGTAATTGGATAAAGATCATTAATTCTTTGCTTAAAAAAATTTCAGTGAGATAATCCACCATTATGGAACCTGCCACATTGGATAGTGACTTATATGAACATGAGAATTATAACAGTTTTTGCTATGTAACTATCAACTTTGATCTCAGCAGCTTACAACAATAAATCTTTGTTTCCATGATCATGGGTCTGCAACTTGGTTACAGGTTGACTGATCGAGGCTGGGCCAACGTGGACTCTAGACTTCCAGTCAGGTTCAGGTCTGTTCCCTGTGTGTTGCTTCTGAGGAGGCCCTGCACACGGTCACCAGATTCGTCCTTGAAAACCAAGAGCTTGCTCCTGTCTCCCTCGGCCTGTTTTGTGCTCACCTTTGGAGTAAATGCATCACTGGTGTGAGGGCTTCATCATGTCTTTATGTATTTGGAGTAGCTGCTGCTGTCTAAATGTCTGTTCCAATTCTTAAGAACTGAAGCTGAGTCTTGGGGGAGGTGCTTAAGAGGCAGCTTTAGTCCCTCAGAGTTGAACAAGTGTCCTGAATGGTGGGCTTATGGTGTCAGGGAGGTGAAGACATCCTGCTTGTTTTTTTTTTTTTTTTCTTTTTTTTAGTCCTAGACCTTTGAGCCAAAAATAAACACAATAATTTCATCTAGTGAATTCAAAAGTATAGTTAATATTATAAGTGAATAGCATCATTTAAAGAAAAAAATTCCCACTTACAATTGGTATTGCTCTCATCCATTTCCTGTTTTGTTCATGAGGCTTTCTCAATCTTTGTTTTCCTTCTACCCAGAGACTCTGATTCTTTCGTCTCATTGGCTGACTCAGAGATAGTCACCCGGACTTACCTATGGCTTTGTTATCCAACTGTGTGCACAAGGCTGCTGTATGACAAATGGGAATCTCCACTGTTCTGTCTGTTTCCGCAGCACCTCAGATTCCCTAATGCAAGTTCCCATCTCTCAGGGAGAACGTGCCAAGTTCCAAGTGCCACAGAAGTGCCACGGCTGTGGCTGTGACTGCATGGTTCCATTCTTTACCTCTGGTCATGTTCCACCCCCGCTGTCTCCCCACGCAGCCACACTGCAACATCCTGGCAACCCGACTTTCACTATTATGAAAATAATTCCAGATTAAGGATTTGGGTAATTAAGAACAACAACAGATTAAATTTCTCAGTGTAGTTCTTGTTCTAAGGTTCTAATCTGACCCATTTTTAGAATTCTCACTTAATCAACTTATCACTTTACCTTCTTGGCCATTCAGATTTTCTGCAGAAGCTCAAATTCCTTCCAGATCGTAGTACTGCCTTTGCGTGACCTCTACTATTTACTTGCTGTCTGAGCTTTCTGAGACAGCTGTATTTAACCTCTTCAACAATTTATGCTGAATTCCTTCTTTACTGCAAGTGTAGCTTCTCTTCTTTCCCTTCATATTCTATTTTTTACATTACCACCTATCTGTTGATAGAGACTTTAAAAATATTGTTTTTAATTTTTAATTTTTCTGGCTTTATTGAGGTATAATTGATAAATGAAAATTGTATATATTTAATGTATACATTGTGACATTTTGATATTTGTATACATTGTGAAGTGATTACCAAAATCACGCTAATTAACATCTGTCACCTCATAGTTGCATAGTTTGTATGTGGTGAGAACATTTAAGATCTATTCTCTTAGCAAATTCTAAGTATACAATGTGGTATTATATGGTATACATTAGATGTCTAGTACTTGTTTATCCTGTATAACTGAAACTTTGTACCCTTTATATTTCTGTGATGGCTCATTTGCAGTCAGGGTCCCTGGAAAACTGGGTGCAAAGAGATGGGCTTGGCCCTGAGTTTGTGGGGACTGGGCTGGTGCCGAAGTACACTGGGGTCAGCCTGGTGTCTAGGTCTACAGGGTCAGGATTGGTGCCTGGGCCCGTGAGGGCATGCCTGGAACCTGTGTATGGTGGGGTGAGGGGGGTGGTCATAGGTTTACTGGGTTGGGCCTGGAGCCTGGGTCCACTGGAACCCGAGGCCAGGGAGGCTGGCCTGCTGCTTTAGGGCAGCTGTGGAGTTTGGGTCCATGGGGGATAGCTTAGAGCTGGGGTGGGCCTGGATTCTGGGGCCCCAGAGATTGGCCTAAAGCCTGGGGCTCAGGCGCTGGCCTGGCACTGGGATTCACTGGGAAGGGCCTGGAGCTAGGGTCTGCAGCAAAGTCAGGTACTCACTTCACTCCCCTTTGCCACATAGAGGGTATCTCTCCCTGTGCTGCTCTGTGCAGGCTTGGAGGAGAGGTGATGTGGGTAACGTGAAACTGACCTTCCCGCCATCTTGAGTGTGTCTTATTTTTACTGTAATCTCTCACCTGGATTCCTTCCTTCCTCTTGTGAAGGTATTTTGAATGTGGGCAGTTGTTTAAATTGATGCTTTTGTGAGGGAAAGAGTACTGGAAACTCTTCTTCTGCCATCTTGCTCATGTCATTCTAAAGAAGCTGTCTCTGAAGGAGTCTTTATCCAGGGTGTAATCAATGATAAAATACTTGCCATCCCTGAAGGAACCCGGGATCGGCAAATTTCTACCTCTTTGCATAATGACTTGCAAAGAGAAAGAAATGCTTTTCTGGATCTTTATCTGCAATACAGTTTCTTTCTTGCTTAGTTACTCTAAGGTACGCCTTAGCAGGTGCTAGGAGCCAAGTGCACATATAAAAAAGGATAATATTTCTCCTGTGACTTTCCTCTTTGGGACTTACTTATTTCTCTGGCAGTAGTTACAGAGATTCCCAATGTCCAATAGCTTGTTGTGAAAGTAATATTTGCTTGAAACCAAACAGAATGAACTTCTGGCATCCAAAAGATAATTCTGGAATTTTATAATAAATATATTTACTGTTCAAATTTTATTATTAAAATTTTTAGTAATGAAAATGAAAACCTTTGACATTAGCAAGCAGTGGAAATTGCTCCTGCATATGTCTTTCTTTGTAATACTAAATAAGACCCTCACATCTGAGTAAGGCAGGTAGAAGAGAAGAATAGTTGTGTAATCTTATTTTTCTCTCTAACACTTTCCTTTCTTTCCTTTTTTTCCCTTCATGCCCTTTATATTCTTTATGATGTCTGGACCAAAGGTGATTTGTCATGGACATTGTCATATATGATTTTGCTAGTTTTCCTCTTCATGAAAATTTGAGGTAACAAAGTTGTGTTCATTCTTAGTTCGTTGTCACAAGATATAAAGAATTCTAAAAAGCACTTTTTATTAAAAAACTCAGGACCTGAATGATATTTTTAGAAGTTTAAATCAAATATTTTTCTAACATTCATGTTTCATGTTATTCCTGCTTATATACCAAACAATTAGATTATATCTTATATCTACTCTTCAGTCATTCATTATTATTTAAGGTTTTGAACACTTGTTGGCTCAAAAAAAGATAATAATATTCTTACTAAATTATTTAGTTAACACTCTTCTAATATTTACATTAACTATAAATCAATTTCCTTATCAATTTTGATACTGGAATATCCTTTATTATTTTGATATGTAATATTATAGCCTATTCAATTATCAATAATTACTGTAGAATTTTATCTTTGCAATTACATACATTTTTGGGTCAACTAGATAGAATTTCAACATAAAAGCATATAAAGAGATTTTCACTTTAATTTATATCTAAAAGCTTTATCTATATTTGGAAGTAACAACTCAGATAATAATGATAAATCAGAATGACATGCCTTGTAGCTATTACTGATGTTGTCATGCTGGCTAGATATTTTAACCTATGTCGTCTTGTGATAATTGCCCAGGCACAAATTCAGGGAAACTGAACTGATGCTCAAATGGGCATTTATTTGGCTCTTCAAACTTCCAAAGTCTGAGGCCAAAAAAAAACAGAGTTTTGGCCAAATATCAAAGATGATCGGTACATCGCTACATAGATTATAAATCATATATCTGAATCAGGTAGTATGGCATGAGATACTCTGATAGTATTTGTTAAATAATCCAGAAATAATTTTCTCTTGCTTTAGAATAAAAAGTTAAAACAATCTACTGCCCCAGAGGAAAACCTAGCAGTAGTTTTTGGGAGAGGTATTATATGAATTTAAATCTGGGGCGTCTGGGTGACTTGGTTTTTGGCTTAGGTTATGATCCCATGGTTCATGGGTTTGAGTTGTGCTTATAGCAGGAGCCTGCTTGGGATTCTCTCCCTCTCTCTCTGCCCCTCCTCTGCTCATGCTTGCTTGTGTGCTCTATCAAAAGAAATAAATTAAAAAAAAATCACTGTGTATTTAATTATGCATAATTGTCAAAAAATGAGGAAAGAGCACCTAATCTTCAAACTGTGTTTTTTAAAGTTTATTTATTTATTTTTGAGAGAGAGAGCAAGCGAGTGAGTGGGAGAGGGGGAGAGAGAGAGAGAGAGAGAGAGAATCCCAAGCAGGCTCTATGCTGTCAACGTGGAGCCAGAAGTGGTTCTCGATCTCACAAACCATGAGATTATGACTTGAGCAGAAACCAAGAGTCAGTTAACCAACTGAACTACCCAGGCACCACAAATACACAGTGATTTTTAAGAACTAATATTATATCTTCCACAATGTATAACTTAAAAACAACTTTCAGTCAGAAAACTTAATGTGACTTTAAAAGTAGACTTACCACAGTTAGATATATGGTCTCCTCGTGGTTCAGAAAATTGCCTTTAGGAATACGAATGTTTTCCTTAACAAAAAGTCCCACTATTACAGAGTCTTAAAATTATTTATGGGAGTGTGATATAATTAAGATTCTTCTGCTGCCATTACAATCAGCATATGGGTATATATGACAGAAAGAACAATGATAAGTAAAAGTGACTTGATTTTTTTTTTCTTTTTAAGTGTGGTATTTAGACAGTGCTACAGAGGTATTATGTACATAATAAAAAGAAGTTAAAAGTAAACATGTATCTTGTGACAGGTCTCAGGTATCCAGGTCTTCTTTACCAAATATCAAGTTGATAAATCTGACTAGGATCAGTAGGTCAAATGGTCTTTGAAACTGCTGTTTCATTATCTAAAGGTCTACAAAATGGCAACTCCCTTTACCATTTACTAGTTGATAATAAAAAGTTTACTTAAGGGCAACATCTGGATTATTAAATGAGAATTAACCTCATGGAAAACAAATTATGATTGAAGTTATTAAGTCATGAAATAAAATAATTAAGGGAATTGTTCAAATTTGTAACAGTTGCTGTGGTAAGATCATAAATGCATATGATAAGTATGCATTTGACCAGTTCTTGCCAATACAATATGATTGAAACTGATGTGTGTTACTTCTGGGCCAAGACTATGAAATGGATATGACTTCACACTCTGTTTTTCTCCATCTGTTGGCTGGATGCAGAAGACTTTAAGACATCTGATCCAAGGACAATCTATAGCTGGTCAACAACCTCTATTTTGACTTGGTGGAAAAGGTCTATCAGATTCTTACTCGTTGGAATCTAAAGGGAAAATACAGAATCAGTCATGGACATTCAAAGATGAAGTTTCTACAAATAAGTGATTATTAGTACTTGGGGTTTGGTACTCTGTCAGTACTCTATTAGTACTCTGAGTCTCTGAGTCTAAGATTGGGGTCTATCTAAGTTAGCTGTGTAAGGTACCAGACCTACATGCAGCCTTGGAAAAAGAGCTGGCTAAAACTGGAGACAGGCGTGAGAGCTGTGTTCTAAAAGGACATGGTTCAAGGTCAGGGAGAACAATCCACCACAATAGAAGGTCATCCAAGACAAGTGGTCACACACAATGGAGTTTGTATGTGGGGCAGGTGCCATCCAATAAGCAAAAGGTATCCAGAGACAGTATAGTATAGCAATAAAGTAGACTTTAGAGCCTAACTGCCTGGCTCTACAACTTGCTAGCAGTGTGATCTCAGTTTATTCAATCTCTAAGTTTCCTTATTTGAGCAAGCAGGGGCCAGATCATACAGAACTTGGTGGGCATGGTGAGGAGTTTGTATTTTTTCTTAGAAGTAATGCAAAACCTGTGGAAGCTTAGGCAGGGGATCAAAGGGATCTCATTTATGCTTTAGAAAAGTTGTTAGAGCTTCTGTGTAGTGAATGGAAAGTAAGGGGAAGCCTGCAGTTAGGAAGACCAGTTAGGACAGAGATCCCGATGGCAGAGAATGATGGTTTGGATTTAGGTTGTGGCAAGGGAGTTGGTGGGATGTGGTTGGAGTTGGGCTTTTGGGGAGTTATAGCTGACAAGTGTAGGAAATGTATGAGAGAAAGAGAAATCAAGGATGCATCCTTGTTTTTGGGCTAATAAACTAGATGGATATTTAGTAGATGGCCATTTACTAGAGTGTAAGCTTTCCTTATTTTGTACCTCAAGTACTTATAACATGTCTGGAAGATGATAGGTGTTTAATAAATATTTGCTTAATATATGAGTGGGGAAGGGTTGGTGGTGGAAATGTGTAAATAGATATAGCTTTGTCTATTGCTCTACTTACATCTCTGTATCTTCATCTGTATTTGAATCTAGATCTAGTTTTATATTTTTATGTGGGAGAATCAACTTTTCAGTTTTATCCATAGTAAGTTTTAGGTACCTATTAGTCATCCAAAGTGATATGATTAGTAGGTAGCTAAATATATAAGTCTGGAGGTCAAGAGAGATAGCTGGGGAGGGTGACATAAATTTGAGGATCATTAGCATATAAATGATATCTGAATCCATAAAACCAAATGGGAAAGTATATCTAGAGAAGCATCCTGAGATCTGAGCCTGGGGGCTTCCCATCATTTACAGGTCCAGGAGTAGAGAAAAGGAAATGAGAAAGAGTGGGCAATGAATGGGAAGAATATCAGATCAATGAGGTATCAGAGAAGCCTAGAGAGGGAGCATGTAATTCTGTTAACTCTTACTGAAAAATCAGGTCAGTTGACTACTTGGAATTCAACATTGATTTTGACAAGATGAGATCATCAGGGTAGTTCTTTTTTTTTTTTTTCTTTTTTTTTTTAATTTAACATTTTTTATTTTTTTATTTTTTTTATTTTTGGGACAGAGAGAGACAGAGCATGAACGGGGGAGGGGCAGAAAGAGAGGGAGACACAGAATCGGAAACAGGCTTCAGGCTCCGAGCCATCAGCCCAGAGCCTGACGCGGGGCTCGAACTCACGGACCGCGAGATCGTGACCTGGCTGAAGTCGGACGCTTAACCGACTGCGCCACCCAGGCGCCCCCAGGGTAGTTCTTAATTGAAACCATCTCATTGGGTTGATGGTGTCAAAAACTATTTCCTGATGGGAGTGGATTGAGGAAACAATGGGAGGTTTAGAAGGTAGAGAAATTTTGTTTTGAATAGACTATGGAAATGAGATGGTAGGTGGAGGAGTACATGGGACCCAGTGAAATGTTTTTGAATTTATTTATATATTTATTTTTATTTTAAAAAGAGAGACATCACACCAATGTGAATGATCCAAAGAGAGAAACTGATGATACAGGAAAGAGAGGGAATAATTGAAGCAGCACTGTCTTTGAGAAAGCTGGAGGGGGTGGGATTGTGTGCTTATATGGGGGTTGGATTTAGGAGCAGGGACACTTCTACTGTAATAGAAGGGAGCATCAGTGCATGGGATCAGCTACAGAAAGACTGGTAGAATTGGTGAGAACGATTACAAGGTGTGGTTAAAGGAGTTTTGGCAATTTAAAAGAAGATGAGGATTGATATAAAGATCTTAGAAAGCAGGAGAGTAAATTACCAGGAAAACAAAGTAGAATTTTCTGACAATTGTAAGCCTGTTTGAGATTTGTGGTCAGAAATCTGAAGTGAGTCCATTCAGCATAATTGTGTGCATCACCAACAGAGATTTGGCCACTCAGGTTTAAGTAAATCACAGACTCACCAAACTCTGATCACCAGTCAGGAGGGAGCTCCCAGTGCACTGCTAGGCTGGTTACCATTGGCTTAGGATCTGGTTGTGGTTACCTTGATGTCTGATGATGGCTGGTCAGATAGGACCATTGCTAAGTTGATGACCACTTAACACAGAAGTCACCAAACCCCATAATGGAGCAATGATGTGATTGGATTAAGATAATAGGGAGTTTGGGTTAAGACAATAGGGAGTAGATGGTGTATTGCAAGCTAGAGAGTCCATGATCTCTCTAAGGACTAGCTGTTATTTAGCTGAGCCCATCATTGCCATGTGAGTTTGTGGGGCCAGCAGATAAGGTCTTATTAAGAGAAGCTGAAAATATGGATTTTTATTTGAAATGTTCTTTTTTATTAATTTAATTTTTTAATTTTAATTTTATATATAGACACACACACGTGTGAGGGGGGAGAGGGGCACAGGTTGGGGGGGGAGAGAGACAGACAGACAGACAGACAGAGAAGCTTAAGCAGGCTTTATGCTCAGTGAGGAGCCCAATGTGGGGCTTGATCCCATGACCCTGGGATCATGACCTGAGCCGAAATCAAGAGTCAGATGCTCAAGCAACTGAGCCACCTAGGCTCCCTGAAATGTTCTTATTTTTAAAATCATCTGCATGCCAAAAATAAAAAAGTCAGTGGGCCATCAATTTGCAAGCTCTGTCATGTGTAACTTTTAAGTCTTCCATAGATTAATTGTATATTTATATTACATCTTATAAAAGTGCTATAAAGTACTTTCATATATATTGCTTTCTTTAACACTTAAGAAAAGCTTAAGAAAATCGGGAAGCCTTATTTCTCTTTACAACACCCTATAGCATCCTTACAAGTTACTACACAAAATATATAGTCAATAATATTTGTTGAATTAAATTGTCCACCTATTCTCAATGACAGAATAGAAGTTGTATATTTATTGTGCAGTCCACAATGTGAATAATGCCTTATGTTTAGTAAACTTCCTGAGTCAGCATACTAGGGAGCACATTTCCATCCACAGAAGAGGGAAGGGCTCAGCCTGTGAGCTAGAGGACAGCTGGAGTGGATCCTTAGAACTAGTATAAATCAGCATGAGATGAGAGCTAGACCATATCTCATTCACCAAGAGCTGGCCAGCAATTACCACCAACAGACTTTGCTATGGCTTAGTTCCTTTCTTCAAAAGTAAATCAAGATTTCAAAGAGTTTATTTAACAATTTCTTAGAGTATACCTTATGTCACGAAGAGGCCCCAGCTGATGGAGCATTTTATTTAAGCTCTTGAGAAGGTAAAGAAAGAGGTACAATGCAGTTAGACATTTTCTTGCCACTAGTGAGTCAGAAAAAAGAAGCCACGGTCTCTCTAACAGTGAGATGAAAGCAGGTTCATCTATCATCTGGGGCTAAGTATGGTACCGTATTCATTTCCATCAACTCTGATTGAGAATGAGCACGGAGAATGTTCAGAGTTGCACTTCCTACTTGCTGCTTTCTTCTCATTTCAAACTGCTTCTATTCATTTCTGTATGGCTGAATATGAAATGCTTTAGGCATGCTAATGTAATGCTCTTTTTCTCAGTCTATTTGATGTCTGCAAAGAACTAAAGATGTATTTTGTATTAATGTTATTAACTAGAACCAGTCAGGAATTAATGAAGAAAGCTGACAAAAAGGCAGTATTTTTGTTTTAAATAAATTCATGTTAATGTATGTGCTTCTGATTAGGTTAAAAGTCCTTAGTACATGTATGATTAAAATAAAAATTCATGGATCCAACAGAATTTAGACAGATGGATGAAGGGATGGGAGAGGTGGTGGGAAAGTTGCAGATGTGGATTATAATCAGTTTAATATCCTGGGCTGAGAAATAGTTTCTGAACAAGTCAATTATTATTAATTAGCTTGTCAAGATTTATCTTTTGATCCTTAGCTGTCTTCTGCTCAGCATCTCAGTGGGAACAAGGACATTCCTGGGAAAATAAAGGGCTCCCCAGCTCTCTGCTTAATTGGTAGCAATAGCTGGCTTTGGAATTAGCGTCCAATCATACACTTAAAAATTGAATATACTTAATGTAGCCAAACTTTTTGGAAAGTGATAAATTACAGGAGCCAGACATACTAAAATCAGTAGGACATCTGATGTTTATTTATTTATTTATTTATTTATTTAATGTTTATTTATTTTTGAGAGACACAGAGTGTGAGTGGGGGAGGGGCAAAGAAAGAGGAGGACACAGAAAAGCAGGCTCCAGGCTCCTGAGCTGTTAGCACAGAGCTGGATGTGGGGCTCAAACCCACAAACTGTGAGATCATGATCTAAGCCGAAGTCGGACACCTAACTGACCGAGCCACCCTGGCGGCACAGACATCTAATAATTTCTTAAATACAATTTAAAAAATTCCGATACAGTTAACGTACAGTGTAATATTAGTTTCAGGTGTACAATATAGTGATTCAACAC
This sequence comes from Panthera tigris, assembly GCF_018350195.1. NCBI lineage: Eukaryota > Metazoa > Chordata > Mammalia > Carnivora > Felidae > Panthera > Panthera tigris. The sequence continues at coordinate 89,230,374 of NC_056664.1, forward strand.
TTCTGTACAACACTTGGTGCTCATCACAACAATTGTGCTCCTTCACCTCCATTACCTATTTCACCCATCCTTCCACCTACCTCCCTCGAGTAACCATCAGTTTATTCTCCATAGTTAAGAGTCTCTTTCTTGGTTGTCTTGTTCTCTCTCTTTTTTTCCTTTTGCTCCATTTCCAAGTACAGTCACAGTGTAAGGTACTGGGGTTACAACTTCAATGTATGAATTTTGGGCAGATACAATTCAGTCCATAAAATCCCCTATGGACATTATTCCCCAGCTTTCATTTTCAGCTTTTTGATTAGCAGACTTTTTGCCCAACTATAATCTACTGGATCAGGCAGCCACGATGTCAAACAATTGCTGCTGACAAATGCCCTGGGAGAAAAAACTGCAGTAGGTAAGGTCTGAATCAGGTCAAATAAAGATAAACCTTGTGAGTGGGGTCTTCCAAGGAACCACAAGACAGGTACAATAATGATAATGTTCTTGGTGGGGGGGCTTTGGAGGAGCTCCAGACTTATTCTGTCCTCGCTAGTGACTTTCAGATGTAATTGTGCTCTGTTAAGTTTATAAGACTACTGCAGAACTGTGGAAAGTGGGGGTGGGTGGGAAATAGAGCAAGTTAAAATAGAGCAAGTTAAAAGCTCACTGTTCTTACTGATATTCAGCCTTTTATCTTGATTAAATGTTCTGCAGATTATGACAAGCCTTTGGTTATTTGCATACCACCATATTGTTGATTTTTGCCAATAGTCTTGTTGCTTTTTCAGAGGAGAGGATTTTTGGAGATTCATACTCATCCATTCCCACTGATGTCCTATTTATTTCTTTTGAGTGAGTTTTGTAGTTTTTTTAAATTAAGTTTTTATTTTAATTCCAGTAGAGTTACCATTCAGTGTAATATTAGTTTCAGGTATACAACATACTGATTCAACAATTTCATACATCACCCAGTGCTCATCACAAGTGCACTCCTTAATCTCCATCACCTATTTCACCCATCTCCCCAACCACCTCTGTCTGGTAACTATCAGTTTGTCCTCTATAGTTAAGAGTCTTTTTCTTGGTTTGGCTCTCTCTTGTTTCCTTTGCTCATTTTTTTTGTTTCTTAAATTCCACAAATGAGTGAAACCATACAGTATTTGTCTTTCTCTAATTTTGCTTAGCATTATACTCTTCAGCTCCATCCATGTTGTTGCAAATGGTAAGGTTCCATTCTCTTTTATGGCTGAGTAACATTTCCATATATATATATATATATATATATATATATATATATATATATATAATAATTTATCCACTCATCTATTGATGAACACTTGGGCTGCTTCCATAATTTGGGTATTGTAAATAATGCTGCTATAAACCTAGGGGTGCATGCATCCTTTTGAATTAGTATTTTTTATTCTTTGATTAAATATCCAGTAATGCAATTACTGGATCATAGGGTAGTTCTATTTTCAATTTTTTGAGGACCCTCCATATTGTTTTCCAGAGTGGCTGCATCAGTTTCCCACCAACAGTGCAAAAGGGTCCTCTCTCTCCACATCCTTGCCAACACCTATTGTTTCTTATGTTGTTGATTTTAGCCATTCTGACAGGTGTGGGGATATCTCATTGTAGTTTTGATTTGCATTTCCCTGATGATGAGTGATGTTGAGAATCTTTTCATGTGTCTATTGGCCATCTGGATGTCTTCTTTAGAAAAATGTCGGTTCATGTCTTCTGTCCATTTTTAAACTGGATTATTTGTTTTTTGGGTGTTGAGTTGTATCAGTTCTTTATGTACTTTGGATACTAAACCTTTATTGAATATGTCATTTGCAGATATCCTCTCTGTCATTTTAGTTTTTTTATTGTTTCCTTTGCTGTGCAGAAGCTTTTTATTTTGATATAGTCCCTATAGTTTATTTTTGCTTTTGTTTTCCTTGCCTCAGGAGGCATATTTAGAAAAATGTTGCTATGACTAATGTCAGAGACCTTACTGCCTATGCTCTCTTCTAGGAGTTTTATGGTTTCAGGTCTCTCATTTAGGTCTTTAATAAATTTTGAACTTTTGTGTATGGTGTAAGAAAGTGGTCCAGTTTCATTCTTTTACATGTACCTGACCAGTTTCTCCAACAACATTTATTTGAAGAGACCGTATTTTTCCCATTATATATTCTTTCCTGCTTTGTCAAAGATTAGTTGATCATGTAATTGTGGGCTTACTTCTAAGTTTTCTATTCTGTTCTATTTATCTGTGTGTCTATTTTTGTGTCAGTACCATACTGTTTTGATTCCTACAGCTTTGTAATATAGCTTAAAGTCTGGAATTGTGATGCCTCCAGCTTTGCTTTTCTTTTTCAAAATTGCTTTAGCTATTCGGGGTCTTTTGTGGTTCCATAGAAATTTTAGGATTTTTTGTTGTAGTACTGTGAAAAATGTTGTTGGTATTTTGATAAAGAGTACATTAAATCTTTATTGCTTTGGGTAGTATGGGCATTTTGACAATTTTTGTTTTTCCAATCCATGAGCATGAAATGTCTTTCCATTTCTTTGTGTTGTCTTCAATTTCTTTCATCAATGTTTCATAGTTTTTGGAGTACAGCTTTTTCACCTCTTTGGTTACAAGTTTATTCCTATGTATCTTATTATCATTTGTGTAATTGTAAATGGGATTGTTTCTTAATTTCTCTTTCTGCTACTTCATTATTAGTGTAAGGAAATGCACAAATTTCTTCTGTACATTGATTTTGTATCCTGCAACTTTACTGAATTCATTTATCAGTTCTTGTAGTTTTTGGTAGAGTCTTTAGGTTTTATACATAGTATCATGTCATCTGCAAATAGTGAAACTTTTCTTTCTTTCTTACCAATTTGGATGTGTTTTATTTCCTTTTGTTGTCTGATTGCTGTGTCTGGGACTTCCAGTACTATGTTGAATAAAAGTGGTGAGTGGGTTTTTCATATAAGGGCTTTATGATGTTGAGGTATGTTCCCTGTAAACCTACTTTGTTGAAGGCTTTTATCATAAGTGGATGTTTTACTTTGTCAAGTGTTTTTCTGCATCTATTGAAATAATCTTGTGGTTTTAATCCTTTCTTTTATTGATGTGATGTATCACATTGATTGATTTGTGAATATTGAACCACACTTGCATACTGGGAATAAGTCCTACTTGATAATGGTGAATGATTTTTTTTAAATGTATTGTTGAATTCAATTTGCTAGTATTTTGTTGATGAGTTTTGCATCTATGTTCATCAAAGATATTGGCCTGTAGTTTCTTTTCTTTTCCTTACTTTTCTTTTCTTTTTCTTTTTTCTTTCCTTTCCTTTCTTTTTTCTTTCTTTCTTTCTTTCTTTCTTTCTTTCTTTCTTTCTTTCTTTCTTGTGCAATTGTAAATGGGATTGTTTTCTTAATTTCTCTTTCTGCTACTTCATTATTATGTATAGAAATGCACAGATTTCTGTGCATTGATTTTGTATCCTGCAATGAATCTGGATGAATTCATGTATCAGTTCTAGTAGTTTCTGGTGGAGTCTTTATCTAGTTTTTGTATCAGAGTATTGCTGGCCTCATAGAATGAATTTCGAAGTTTTCCTTCCTTTTCTTCTTTTGGAAAAGTTTGAGAATAGGTATTAACTCCTCTTTAAATGTTTGGTAGGGGCACCTGGGTGGCTCAGTTGGTTGAGCGTCTGACTTCGGCTCAGGTCATGATCTCACAGTTCGTGGGTTCGAGCCCTGCATCAGGCTCTATGCTGCTGCTTGCTCAGAGCCTGGAGCCTGTTTCAGATTCTGTGTCTCCCTCTCTCTCTGCCCCTCCCCTGCTCATGCTTTGTCTCACTGTGTTTCTCAAAAATAAATAAATGTAATAAAAAAAATTAAAAAAAAATGTTTGGTAAAATTTGCCTGTGAAGTCATCTGGTCCCAGGCTTTTGTTTGTTGGGAGTTTTATGATTAGCAATCCATCTCCTTGGTAATCAGTCTATTAAATTTTTCTATTTCTTCCTGCTTCAGCTTTGGTAGGTTGTATGTTTCTAGGAATTTATCCATTTCTTTTAGTTTGTCCAATTTGTTCACATACAATTTTTCATTTTCATAGTATTCTCTTATAATTTTTTGTATTTCTGTGATATTGGTTGTTATTCCTCTTCTTTCAAGAAGAAGTTTTATTTATGTGAGTTCTTTCTCTTTGCTTTTTGATAAATATGGCTAGAGGTTTATGAATTTTGTTGATTTTTTCAAAGAACAAGCTCTTGGTTTCATTTTTCTGTTCTATATATTTTTTGTTTTTGTTTTTAGTTTCTATATCATTTATTTCTGCTCTAAGCTTTATTATTTCTTTCTTCTGTTGGTTTTGGGTTTTGTTTGTTGTTCTTTCTCTAGTTCCTCTTTAGATGTAAGGTTAGGTAGTTTATTTGAGATTTTTCTTGCTCCTTGATAGAACCACTTTTGCTCTATTCCAAAGGTTTTGGAATGTTGTGTTTGCATTTTGATTTGTTTTCATGTACTTTTGGGTTTCTTCTTTGATTTCTTGGTTAACCCATTCATTGTTTAGTAGCATGTTGTTTAACCTCCATGTATTTGTGGTCTTTCCAGATTTTTTTTTTTTTTTTTTGTGGTTGTTTTCTGATTTCACTGCATTGTGGTCTGAAAAGATGCATTGTATGACTTTGATTCTTTTGAATTTGTTGAGACTTTTTTGTGGCCTAATGTGTGATCTATTTTGGAGAATCTTCCATGTGCACCTGAAAAGAATGTGTATTCTCCTATTTTAGGATGGAATGCTCTAAATATATCTGTTAAATCCACTTGGTTCAATGTGTCATTCAAAGCCATTGTTTCCTTGTTTTTCTGATTGGATGATCTGTCCACTGATGTAAGTGGTGTGTTAAAGTCCCCTACTATTATTTTTTTTTTTAAATCAATTAGTTCCTTTATATTTGTTATTAACTCTTTTATGTATTTGGGGGCTTTCATGTTGGGTACATAAATATTTAGCATTGTTATATATTCTTGTTGGATTGTCCCCTTTATTATTGTATAGTGTCCTTTTTCTCTTGTTAGAGTCTTTGTTTAAAATCTATTTTGTCTGCTATAAATATTGCTACTCCAGCTTTCTTTTGATACCCATTTGCATGATAAATGACTCTCCATCCCCTCACTTTCAATCTGCAGGTGTCTTTAGGTCTGAAATGAATATCCTGTAGACAGCATATAGATGAGTCTTGTTTTTTTTTTTTTTTAATCCATTCTGTCACCCTATGTCTTTTGATTTGAGTGTTGAGTCCATTTACATTCAAAGTAATTATTTTTTTAATGTTTATGTACTTTTGAGAAAGAGAGACAGAGTACGAGTGGGTAAGGGGCAGAGAGACGGAGATACAGAATCTGAAGCAGGCTCCAGGCTCTGGGCTGTCAGTACAGAGCCTGATGTGCAGCCAGAACCCATGAAACGTGAGATCATGACTTGAGCTGAAGTTGGATGCTCAACCAACTGAGCCACCCAGGCGCCCCTCAAAGTAATTATTGGTAGGCATGTGCTTTTTGCCATTTTATTAATTATTTTATTTCTGATCCTTTTATCTCTTTCTCTCTTTCATGTTTTGCTGATTCTATTTAGTGATATATTTATATTCTCCTTATTCTTTGCATACTTGTTAGTGGTTTTTGATCTGTGTTTACCATTAGGTTTGTATATAACATCTTCTGCATATAGCAGTCTATATTAAGTTGATGGTTGTTTAAGTTTGAACCCATTATTTACTCCTCTCCTCTCCACGTTTTAGGTATATGGTGTCATAATTTACATCTTTTATGAGTTCCATGACTGATTTTTTTAATAGAAATATTTATTTTTACTGCTTTTGTGTTTCCTCCTTTCATACTGTCACTTTTGGTCTTTTTTTTTCCACTCAAAGAGTCCTATTTACTATTTCTTGTAGGGCTGGTGTAGTGGTCATGATTTTTGTTTGTCTGGAAACTCTCCTTCTATTCTGAAAGATAGCCTTGCTGGTTTGAGTATTCTTGGCTGCAGATTTTTTCCATTCAGCATTTTGAATATATCATGCCACTTCCTTCTGGCTTGCAGAGGTCCTGCTGAAAAATCTGCTGATAGTATATGGGGTTTCCCTTGTATGTAACTGTTTTCTGTTGTCTTGATGCTTTAAATTTTTTTTTCTTTATTGCCATATCTTGCCAGTTTAATTACTGTATGTTTTTTGGTGTGGATCTGCTTTTGTTGATTTTGTTGGAGGTCTTTGTGTCTCCTGGATATCTGTTTCCACAGATTAGGAAGTTTTCAGCGATTATTTCTTCAAATAAATTTTTTGCCCCCTTTTCTTTCTCTTATTCTTTTGGGATTCCTATAATATGAATGTTATTATGTTTGATAGAGTCACTGACTTCCCTAAGTCTATTCTCATTTTTTAAACTTTTTATTTATTTATTTTGAGAAAGAGAGAGAAAGAGAGAGGGAACATGAATGGGGGAAGGGCAGAGAGAGGGAGAGAGAGAGAGAGAGAGAGAGAAGGAGAGAGAGAATCCCAAGCAGGTCAGCATGGGGCCTAATACAGGGCTCAATCTCACAACTGTGAGATCATGATCTGAGCCAAAATCAATTGGACACTTAACTGACTGAACTGCCCTGGCTCTCCAAGTCTATTCTCATTTTGCGTAGTTCTTTCTTCTCTCTTTTGTTTGGCTTTATTACTTTCCATAACCCTGTCTTCTAGGTCATTAAATCATTTCTCTGCTTATTCCAGCCTGCTGTTCCTTACATCAAGCGTGTTTCTCATTTCATTTATTGAACACTTTGTCTCTGCTATGTCATTTCTTATCTCTGTGTTAAGACTCCCTCTGATGCCTTCCCCTCTTTTCTCAAGTCCAGTGGGTGTCTTTATAATAATTACTCTAAATTCTCTATCAGACCTGTTACTTGTATCTGTTTCACTTAGAACTCTGGCCATGGCCTGGACATCTAATAAATTTGGATTGGTGGATATTCACTAAACAACTTAATAAAGAAAATGGTCTATTTCATTTAACTAAAGGTTTGCATTTATTCACCACAATTATTTAACAAAAATTGCTCTTTCCCTCTTCTTCCAAAAGTAATGCATGTAATTACGTGTGGGGACTTGTGAGGCTGATAGACTGGCGTTGGGATCCCTGTCTGTCTTCACCAGCTAAAGAGTCAGGGCACGTTGCTAGTCCAAGTTTTCATTTTTTCCCCAAGTGAAATGGTACTACTAAGACTTCAGAGGTCTCAGTAGTAGATGAGACCTGGTACATAGAAAAGATAGAAGAGTAAAAATTAACATAATCCCTTAATATTAGTATATTTTCTTCTGGTCTTTTTTCTATACCTATTTGCAAAAAAAAAAAAAAGATGAGATTGTGTTGTACCTGTTGCTTTCTTCTCTCACTTAATAATACTGGCAATATATTTGATAACATTATATATTAGAAGACATCTTTTAAAAAAGATTTTATTCATTATAAGTTTTTGTGAGGTGAGTTTGAGATGACATGTCAGGGTTTTAGAACTTCCATCCTCTTGGGTGACAAAAACTTTTACCTGTAGGACTAACTAGGTGGGAGCTGCCACTACGGCTGCAGCCCTATCAACAGCGTCCATTTCTTTCATCAACAAACATTTATAAAAAACCAGGGGAGGGGTGATTCTTGAGAACCAAGAACATTTTGTTTCAGTAGCCTGGAAGTCAATTCTTGTACATAACCAAATCCTAATGAAAATGTAAGTTATTGGGTTCTCCTTAACCCCAGACACAAGGTTAAATGGAAAAGTCTAAGGCAAATGTTAAAAATGAAAACAGTGTTTCATAGAAATCCAATCCTAGGGTAGCTCTTCTATTTATGATAAGATAGTATCTCATCTTCCTTTGATCCCTTCCTTGAGCTGTCTTTTTTAAATTGTTTTTTTTAAGTTTATTTATTTATTTGAGAGAGAGAGAGAGAGAGAGAGCATGCAATAAGAAAGGAGCAGAGAGAGAGAGGGAGAGAGAGAGAATCTCAAGCAGGCCCCACACCACTAGCGCAGAGCCTGATGTGGGGCTTGAACTCACAAACCATGAGATCACAACCTGAACCAAAAGCTCAACCTACTGAGCCACCCAGGCACCCCTTGAGCTGTTTTCATGTAGGTTGATGCACATGATTTGGTGCAATAATCCATCTGCATTGGAAACTTTCTCCCAGCAGGAAATATAAGGTTAAGCATACTGGAATCCTTTAAAAATATGGGACAAGGCTGGGGTGGTACACTGTCATTGGCCTTTAACCCCACTCTTCCTATACTTTGCTTTGTGATGCTGGGGTTCAGTCCCTGCAAACTTCTCCTTTTCCAGCTGGATCTCTTTTACTGTCTGTCTAAAGGAGCCACTAAACGAGACTGGAAGTCGGGACTTGCTTCTTCCTGTTCCTGTCAGTGTTCCCACAGCAATGGTTCACCCTGGCAGTGACCATTGATTCCAGCAGTAAGAATTCTTTCAGAACCAGCCTCAGTGCACCCTCTTGGAGAAGACAGTTCAGCCAGGCAGCACCGCGCCCCCCCCCCCTCAGAGATCTGGATGCCAGCTCTGTGGGGTCCCTCCTTCAAGCTTCTGAGTTTTAATACTTCTGAACTCTTCCTTTTGTTGCCCTTGCCCTAGTGGTGGAAGTTGTTCCTTGCAGTCACATCTCTGTGTTACCTCAGGGTGGACCCTGTGGCACTTCCAGTTCTCCGATACCTGGTTAGCTATTCCTTTCATCAAATTCTCCTTGCTAAAATGTCTGCTGTGTTTCTCTTTCATGACTGGACCCTGGCAAATACAGGACCAGGCTGACTTTATTCCATTCACACTTTTGTTCCATGTGGCTGTTAGTTTCTCCAGTGCTTCTCAGATGGTGGTGGGTGGCCACTGGTGGGCTGCTAGATTCGCATAACATTTGCTAAGAATTTAAAATATAATATACTCTCAACAGTACTCCAGCAATTTGTATTGCTGTGGGCTTTTTATATATATGTGTATACTTGTGTATTATATATAATAATCCAATCCCTGTACAAGAGTGCCATAGGAATAGCAGGCTTTTGTTTCTTTTCCAGTATAACTCCATATAATACAGAAAGTCACTTTCTAAGAAACATGGTTTGATTCGTGTTTTATTTATTTTATGTCTACAAAAACAATGTAAAGAATTGCTTGCTGCATTTTCATATGGAAAACAATAAGCTAGCCTAAAACAAAAAGTTATATTTTTTCATGTGATTTAAATAGAACATCTTGTCAAATTGGCTTCTTTGATCTAAACTTGTCTAAAAATGTTAAATTGGCTTCTTCGAAGTGATCAATTTATTTCACCTGGGAAACAGCTCTCCTTGAGTACAGAGAGGAGACAAAGTTCTACTCCTGAAGGAATCTCTGAAGAGCTAAGATCAACAAATTGGAAGAGAATGCTTCCTCTTCTTCTGTCTGCCATAGGAAAAATGAAAACAGTTTTCTCCTCTTTTCCCCAATATGCTCTCTGAGTCTTTCTCTGAGTCCTTCCCTCCCTCTCTCTCCTCACTGCCTGGTTCTAGAGCAGACATTTAAAAGGAAGCCATGGACTGAGAACAAAGCAAGTTTGACTTTCATTCAGAACCAGTTCTGTTGGTAAATGTGGGCTAGGACTGCAATAGCTTGAAATGATTCCTGTGCCCCTTTCTCATCTTCTCCAGGGATTTCTGAAGTGTGCTATCTTTCGGTTGCCATGTAAACTGGGTTTGTTTTTTCCTGACAGCTGGGTTGGGGCTGGAGGTATTACGGACTATCAGAGAGCACGAACAATTGTCCTGGGATGGACATTTCAGGGAGAGGAGGAGAGACCTATGCTAGATATGAAGATAAGGCAGAGAAGTAAGGGACAAAAGTGAGAGTTTCCAACTTACCTTTTGGCTATTTTGAACCATTTCTTCTTCCAGCGAATATGGACAGGCTATGCCCAACTTGAGCGAAATATGTGTAATTCAGAGGCTCTCCCTGGGACACTACTATTTGCAGAGAGGCAAGGCTTTCAGATGAGGTGACCCTTTATTTAAGGCTTTAAGACATCAGGTTAAAAAGAATTGTGCCTTTGAGCACTTTCCATAGCTTGGGCATATTAATATTGCCCTCTGTAAGGTGAAGTTGGTAGCACTGAATGTTGTCATCAGATTGGTGTCTTTATTTAGTGGAAGGACCCTACATCATCTCTGCCATTTTGTTTCCATTTATTTGTTTCTGATAGTTTCCTTTTTATTCAGATTCAAAGTCGAGGCTATTTTTTAATAACGTTTCTTACAATTCCACATGTAACATATATGTTCACTAAGGCTCTTCTCTTTCCTGTCATCTCTCCTTTGTATAATTTTAAATGTTTATTTTGGACATAATGGGGGTGGTGAGGCAAGAGTTCACAATTTGAATTGAATGGGATTCAGCTATGTCCATGTAAATCCAGCAGGGGTTGGGGGTGGATGAATCATACCAGATGTCTATTTACAGGAGAACTGAAGTTCTTCCTGGGTAAGAACTCATTCTAAGGAGACCTAATAAGAAAGCTTGGGTTGTCAAAAGCTTCAGCTTGATCACAGCTTGGGCATTATTTCAAGCCACTCTGTGGAGCAACGGGGTCTGGCAGGGATAGACACATTGCGAGCACATGTGAGCCACTACTTGGCAACTCTATGAATAACAAAGGGAAACTCTTTCCAGGGAGGAGATCTTATTTGAGCAGTTAGGGAAACCAGTGGAGATATTACTCTTTGTGTGATCTTGGTATGATCTATAGGCTGTAAAGCCTGAAAAACTCAGGCTGTGTTTTGTCTTTCCACCAACATGGTAAATTTCCTCAAAAACAGGGGACAGTATGTTCCCTCCTTTCTATCCCACTGATGTGGCTCTAATTCTGGCTTTCACCATTTCTCATCTGGATTATCACAGGAGCCACTGTTTCTCACCTCCAGTCTTATATTCCAGCCACTCATTCTCACTGCTGCCAGAGTTCTCTCTCAATGAGAATCAGCTATGCCCAAATCAGCAGGTGAAATCTGCACTTAGCCCTTCTCCCCCAACAGTTAGCTCTGAAACAACAGAAGAAATATACAATTAAATTAACCACAGTGATGGTCACAGGAAGAGAAGAAATGTCAGAAGAGAAGAAAATACTGAGGAATTTCTGGGACATAAAAGACAATCCATTCATAACTGAGATATTCATGATACAACACAAGCAAAGAAAGGGATCCCTGGAAAACTGTGATTGTAAGAATTTCCAGAAAAATATTATTATTTTTTTTAGAATAAGAATTAAAAGGTAAACAGAATTTACCTGAAAAAATGAATTACAGATAATTTTGTGCTGGTCATCATAACCTGATCACATAAAATATTTTGATTCCTAGCATTATTTTAACTTTGCCTTCTTAAGGAAAATAAAGCAATTGAGCTAAAAATATTAATCAAGCCCCTGTTTTTTTGGAGTGTGTCTTAGGAGTCAAGGTACCAAAAAAAGTTAGCTTCCATTCTGACATGGAACTTGGAGAGATGAGCCTGTGGGGGGTGAGGGGGGGGGGTTGGCTCTGCTCTGGTGGGCTGTGGGGAAGGCATATGGAATCTTAGAAAAGGATTGAGTTCTCTTACTGGGTTTTGGAGGGTACTGCTGTGGCTGCTGGTGCCTTGGGGTTCAGCCCAGCCCCTCATCCTTTTCCTAGCTGAGGAAAGAGATGTCTGGGATCTGAGGGTGTCCTATCCTGGGGACCAAAGATTGGAAGTGAGAGGGAAGAGGTGCCATTTAATTTCCAATCTTCCACACTTCATGAAGAGCCCCCTTTAACTTTCTTTTTACAATGATGAATATTTGGGAGATAAATGGAAACATTTAAAATTAAGTGAATCGATGGGGCACCTGGGTGGCTCAGTTGGTTAAGCGTCTGGCTCTTGATTTCTGCTCAGGTCATGATCTCATGGTTGTGAGATGGAGCCCTGCGATTCTGGGTCTGGGCTGGGAGTAGAGTCTGCTTAAGATTGTCTCTCTCCCTCTCCCTCTGGCCCTCCCCTGCTTGCACTTTTGCATGCACATTCTCTCTCTCTCTCTCAAAAACAAAACAAACAAAAACTTAAAATTTAGTGAATTGAGCCTAGTACAAAAAGTAGAATTTCAAGATATATAATCTTAGGATATAGCTGGGATTATGACTGTAAATACATTATTGGATTGTGCTTTCTTTAAAAAATTTTTTTTTACTGTTTATTTTTGAGAAAGAGAGAGAGAGAGAGTGAGCATGAGTGGGGGAGGGGCAGAGAGAGAGGGAGACACAGAATCTGAAGCAGGCTGAAGGCTGTGAGCTGCCAGCACAGGGCCTGACATGGGACTGGAACCCACAAACTGTGAGATCATGACCTCAGCCAAAGTATGACGCCTAGCTGACAGCCACCCAGGTGCCCCTGGATTATGCTTTCTTTATCTAACATTTGCTTATATGCTTTGTACAAAAGTACAAAATACATATATAAGACCTTTGTCATATATTACTGCATTTCACAAATTTTCTAAAGTAACATAAAGTACTTTCTATGGGTGAAAACTTTTTAAAAAACACTGTAATTTTTGATGTCTCACTCCTTTACTATAGAGTTCTTATTTCCACTTTTAGTTTTCATTTTTTAGCTTTTGGTAATAGTTGAAAATTTTTATTATGTATCTATGTTTTTTTGAAAATAAAAAAACATTGCCCTTCACCTGAACCGATACAAGTGCATCACATGTAATTATATGTATATATGGAGGTATTAGCCAACTTTTAATTTTAGAAGAGTATTAAAGTAAGAGAAAAATTGCAAAGTTAGGACACAAAGTTCTCACATACCTCATTCGCAGTTTCCCTAAATTATTACCATGTTATATTCATATATTTGTTACAATTAATGACAGTTTTCAACCTTGGCTGCACATTAAAATCATCCCAGCCACAATGAACACCAATTAGGTCAGTATCTCTGGAGGTAGGAACCAGGAATCAGTATTGTTTTTTACAGTTCTCCAGGTGATGCCAATGTATAAAGTTGATGACTGTTGTTCTGAGGGAAATAGGAGAAGCATTTTTACCTGACTTTAAAATGAGATTTTTGAAAGCTGAAAAGGGAGAAGCCTATGCTTCCCAGAGAAGCAAGGAATTTGTCTGTGCTTCTGGCCACACCCCAGAGAAGGATGGCTGTGTGCTGCCCCCTTTGGGGATAGAAGGCCAGATGGGCCTTGGAAGGTTTCCAGCCTCACAGATGATTCCTATATCCCACATTTGGCTTAGAAGGAACAGAGAAGGATCCAGTAAGATACATCTTGGTAGGTTGGCCAAAGAAATTGGCCAGTGACCAGAGGCACACCCTTCCCATCTATGCCTTCTCTTCTTTTGAAATTGGATAAGCCCTGGAATCTTTATAGGATCCTGAATTTGAGGGTGGAGGAATCTCTACATATTACTGAATTTCCCCACAACCTGATTAGATGGGTCCCCAAAATGATATTAGGCTGATTTATAGAGAACAAACAGATGTTATATTTCTGAAAACACCTGCAGGTCTTAATATTTATAGAATCAACAAATTAAAACACCATTTTCACACACTTGAAGACAATACAAGGACAGAACATTAAATCTTGTCTCTGATACTAAGAAAGCGCATCTTTATTTTTCTGTCATTCAGTTGCAGAGATGTAGTTCCTGGATGCTTTCATACCAAAGACAGTAATGAGCTAATGCTAACAATGGTGGGAATTCAGTGTGAGCCATAAAAATTGAGAACACAACTATTACAGAATGTAGCCAGACCCCGAATGATTGCTGAATTAGCAAAGGGCTCCGCCTGCGGCTGGTTTATGTGCACAAAAGCTGGGCAGGGTTTCACACTGGTTGTCTTTCAGGCAACATTCCTTAAGTATAGGTTTGCAGCTGTCCCTGTGCTGTCCTCAGGGAATATCATGGAGGGCTCAAGTGGTTCGCTGGAGAGTGGGGGCAGTCGGGTGAGGGGAAGAGGTCTGTGAGTCAGGAGGAGTATTTCTTTGAGAGAGAGTCTTTGAGAGAGAGTCTTGCTCTGTGCAAAGTTTCCTAGGATTCCAACATGTAAAGCCTCTTTTCAGGAGGCTTATCATAAGGAAAATGGGATGCGTCATCTGGCCTTTCAATGTCCAGTGAGAATCTCTTCTGGGTGAGTCTAATTTGCTGAAAGAACAAGTTTTTTTCTTTCAAATATTTTTATACGTGTTCACTGATTCTTTTTCACTCCAGGTTAGGAAACTTTATCATATGATGATCATTTGTGATGTAATTAGCTCATTGGCCAATCTTAAAAAAATTTTCTCAGAAATGGTTTTCAATGAGAAAAACGGGGATATCTTGAGATAAGTAAAATGACCAGATTGAAATTAGCCTGTGTGATCTTATTGGAAATTGATATGTTATTGATGTTAGATCTTTTGAATATTGGAAATAGCCTGTGCATCCCTATATCTTCACTACTGCTTCTGTGAGATTTTGGGAAATGAAGATTGCAGCTTGCTTGGGGTGCATTGATAGATGTAGGAAAAAGGAACTGAGACCTAGTCACGTTTGTATAGTGCTGGGGCTGACACAAGTCACCCTGATTCTTCAGGGCCCAGGCAATATGGTGCCAGGATGAGATGGGGCCAGGGACTGCCTCTGTTCAGGTCGTTCTCTGCATTGAGCTACATTATACAATTTATTAGAGGATAGCAGAGAATAATCAAATCTCTCATTACACATGACCCTGGTCTCCTTCATTAGCACAGGTATATATAGATTAATATTTGAATTTGACATTTAAGGAGGATAATTACTATGGTATTTTGTTTAGCTGGAAGTCTTGCCACATTTTGGTCTCTTCTACTTTCTGCCTTTTGGTTAAGTCTCAGTCAGTGGTGTATTGATATCCTCCTGTCTCTCTGGGAACCAAACCCCCACAAATTCCCTGCTTTGCAGTGTTTGCCAATTTCCATTGTGTAAATACTTCCATCACAGCTGATTACAAGCTACCAACCTGACATCACTGAATAAGGAGTTGGGAAGAGATACAAAAAACTCACTCTTGTGAGCCAGATAGGGCCAGCTCCAGCACACCACTGGACTATACCAGCCAATTGCATCCTCTAAGTGTGATAGGCATTGGGTCTGACCGGGGTATTGCTTAGCCTGTGGCTGGGACGAAGAGGCCTCCATGACCTCAGTGCATGTGTCTGCAGCCACGGAGAGGCAGAGTCCTAAAAAGCAGGTTTAGAAACAGTCTAGCCATAAGCAACTTACATTTGTTTTTGAAAAATGGTCTTTTCTTTTGCTTCTTTACCACACTTTCTACTCTATTCTGCCCTCTGGTTTTTGTTTTTTTTTTTGTTTTTTTTTCTGGCAGGTAGTATAGCATAAAGAAGGCATACTAGAGGTCAAGACACATGTAGTTCTAATTTTCAGGTCTGCCATGTGAAGCTGGGTGATCTTGGGCAATCCTCTTAATCTTTCTGAGCCCCAATTTTCTGACCTTTAAAATGGAGAAAAGATTTACACCAGAGTGTTGTTGGAAGTATTGATTAGGATACACATAAAATATTGAGCATGCAGGAGGGACTAAATAAATGGGGCTCTTTTTATCAATAATCCTAATTTGTCCCTGTTTACTCCTAGCCTGATCATCTTTCCATTATTCCCTTTACTTGGTGTGCCTCCTGGTTGGTTTCCATGATTTTTGTGTGAGCTCCTTTATTCTACCTTATGGAACAGGATTTAGAGCATCATTTGCTAAAGTGTTTCCATAGCACTTTAGCCCTAAGAGATGCCGTGTGACAGAAAGGTCACAATCTTAATAAACAAGGTTGATTATATTCTATTGTGGAGTTTCATAGGATACATTAGCATATTAAAATCCCTGAGAAGCCTGCAGGAAAATAATTCATTTAACTATTTGATCTGACATTTCTTGGAATTATTTGACTATACTCTTTTGTATGTATTTTTATGGGTGTATGTAAGATATCTGTTCATATCCTGAAGCACCAGAGTTCTGTGGAATGCACATCAAGGAACGCTCTTCTGCATGATTCAAATGGTAGGGTGAGTGTCTTCCCCACAGTTAGGAAGTACAATGAGATACAATGTTTCTCATTGAGAAAACTTCTATTCCTGAGAGGGGCTGCAGAAGTATTAGAAGGATGCATGACTTGGGGAGAAACATCAGTATGCCTTTATTAGAACCAAGAGAAGCATTTTTATTACATTATCTAACTGAACCAATATATACTACAATATGTGTCATACCAAGGGAACTTATATTTAACTTGTAGCTGTCTCATTGGAGTTCCAAACACCAGAGTCATGACTTGATTAAGGAATCTAAATGCCATTGAATAATTATCTTCATAGAGTGAGCCTCCAAACACATCAGCTAAGACCTATAGATGCAAGAAGTCACTTAATACAGTTTCTTAAATTTGTGGGTAACTGCCTCAACTTTAGTTTTTCTCAATTGTGAGTTGTCCGTTTTGAATTTCATTGATCATAGTGCAGTCTGATGGTTCCTGTCCAAGTTCCTTTTTACTAGGCACAATTCCAGTGCACCTGTGAAGGAGTTTTATTTCCATAAATCAAAAAGTAATTAAAAATTGGAAAGCTATAAAATTGGAGTTTGAAGAAGTGGCCTATACTTGGAGTGCTGTTGCTAGGAAGTGAACATTCCACGAGAGGAACAATTTGGGAAGGAGCTGATTACCATATTCTTTAAGGTACGAAAAAATACTAAGCAGGTGATTTTTTTTTCTTAGAAAAGGCATTGGATAATACCATTCTCATGTATGAAATTTGAAAATACTTGCTAATAAGCTTTTGATTTCTGACTCAATGCACTTTGAAAAAAAATAATGTCTACATTCTCCTTCATGGTTCTGTGTTTCATTAATGTAAAATAATTAGTGTGACATTTCTTGCTTGGAGGATCCATCAGTGCTATTCAATGTAAGATCAAAGGTCAAAGTTCAGCTGGAAATTGGGCTAAGCAATTTGGAACAATTTTAAAGAAGTGAATAAGCTTTATTTTAATGTGTAATTAGTGGATTTATCACAGTCCAGATTCTAATCTAGTGTCGAAAGTAAATAAATTATTCATTAAATGCAAATGGTTGTATTTTGCCACTCTTTTCCCCCTACTGTGTCCTGGTGAGGGAGAGGAGGCATTAATTTTTATTTCAGTTACTTATGAATATTTCCAAAATGTCAGCCTCTGAGTGATGCCTGCTGGCGGCATGCTTAGAATTAACACGAAGCTGTGACAGTCTCCACAGCCGACAGTTTCAATCTTGACTGAAAAACGTGCAGACATGGCCCATAGAAGAGGGCCTTCTGGCGGTAGATGACAAGGTGGAACCAGAGCTTGGAGCCATGTGAGTTCCTCAGAGCAAAGCAAGTCAAAAAGGGAGGGGATTATGGTTGGGACAGGGAGTCAGTAAGATATGATATCTGCAGCAAACAAAGGCAGTACAAGGCAGGGTGTCAGGATGTGGGTGGGGAGGTTGGCAGAAGGGGCACTTGGGTGGGGTCCTAGGAATCAAGAATCCTGGATTGGATGGGTCACTTACCTGTGTGCTGTTGAATCTGTCTCTGCTTTGCTCCAACTCTGCTCTGTGTCACAGGGCCTGCCCTCTCCTCACTGCATTTCTCAGACTTCCTTACTCGTGGGCTTCCAGTTAGGCTTGGCCAACGGGAGGTCGTGGTGGGAGGTTGGAGGAAGGGAGGAGAAAGAAAGCCACTGGTTGTGTCTCCTTGTAGTTTTAGCTTCTGCTGGTGTCCCCTCTTTGCAGATCTAGCTCCCATGCCCAGGCTCTGGGGTTCTAATAGCACCTTCTTCCTTTGCTCTCAGCCGAGGGGTGGTAGCAGTTTCCTGTAGTTTTTAATTTCTGGGTTGCCTCTCCACCCCATGTTTCAATACTCCCTACTGCTTACATCTGGCTTGCTTCAGTCATATTTATTATCTACCTGGACTTCAAAGGCATTTGAGTTCGAGATTCCTGGTCCAAGTTCGTACAGATGTCTGAAGGGCCTGTGTATGTCTTATTTATTTTTTTAAATTTCCTTCCTTAGCAGTGCCTGGTACACACATGAGTTCCCAAATGTTTGATCAGTGAGCAAACGGATGAGGTGGAGTGTGGGTGGAGGAGCTCCAGCAACCTCTGACCGTCAGATCAGGCCTGGGGTTTGGGAATGCTCAGGATCGGAATAAGGGCATGCTGAGAAGTGGGCTTCAGTAGTTTTGGAAGGCTATTTGGATTGATGCTGGAGCACTGCCTACTCAGCAACTGTATTGCCTTTTCCTCTGAGGCACCTCAGGAGAACCTCTGGGGCGACATGAAATGGGATTTCAAGTGACAGGTATAGAGGCTACCTTGTCACGAACCACACATGCTACACATACTACTTTGTTTTTTTTTTTTTTAATTTTTTTTAACGTTTATTTATTTTTGAGACAGAGAGAGACAGAGCATGAATGGGGGAGGGTCAGAGAGAGGGAGACACAGAATCTGAAACAGGCTCCAGGCTCTGAGCAGTCAGCACAGAGCCCGACGTGGGGCTCGAACTCACGGACTGCGAGATCGCGAGATCATGACCTGAGCCGAAGTCGGCCGCTTAACCGACTGAGCCACCCAGGCGCCCCTACACATACTACTTTGGATTGCCATGTAAAACATTGGTGATGCCGCCTGTCGATTAGAGCTCTTTTTAAAATGTATGCAAAGTGCTTGAGGCGGGTTAGGTGTTTAATAAGTGGGGTTATTATTTGTTATTATTTATTGTTCAAAATAAATTGGAGGCATCAACATGAATGAGTGGCTTGTTACAAAGGTAAATTCTGAGAGAAGGCATCTGTTTCATGGAATAATTTCAGTATTTTTATTTCTGCTATTACCAGAGAGGACAATATTATTCTAAAATATTCAGGTACACACATGTACATGAACTTGAATACCTATACATGGAACTTCATTTGGTTAGAAACATTCCAGATTGCTATCTAATGCATTCATTTTAACAACTAGACATGAGATTAGTTGAAAATGCACCTTCTTAAAAACAAACATGGTAATCTCATTTCAAATTTTGAATTATTTTTTATCTTGTTATTTTTGATACTGTTTATTTCAATATTATATTTCTTTTACAGAAAATCAAAGTGGTTTACAACTAGCATCTAATTTTAGTCTTATATGCTATCTAGTCTGTATAATGAGGCTATTTCTGTATTGTAGCTACAATGATGATTTGTTTATATGAGTATAGGACTAAAAAGTTTCCTCACCAAAATTTGTATGAGAGATGAACATACAAATTCTCATCATTTTAGGAATCTATTCATTTAGCAAAATGCTTTTGTCATGAATATTTTCATATATGTGCATATATGTGCATGTATATGTAATTTTTATGTATTTATATAGTGTCATGTGCATATATATTTTAAATAACATATATATACATATACATACATATATATATATATACACATATATATATGTATGTATATGTATATATATGTATGTATATGTATATATATATATATATATATAGTTAGCACTATGGCATGCTTTATCTGAATGCCATGACAGTAAGTTTTTGTTTCAAGGAGATTTGAAAGAAACACTTGGTTATGTGAATGGTAGGAGGTCTCTCCTTCCCTTTACAACTTATTTTCTATTTCTCCATACCCCCAAAAGGAGGTGCTAATCTGACCAGATTTCAGGACTCTGATTAGCTTCATTTACTAGGGCTGAGGGAGGCATGCAGTTTTGAAAGGGAATGCCTCCCCGTTCATCCCTTCCTTTTTCCTATTGCCTCCAGGTCTGAGGATACGCAAGATGAACCATGGACTCCTTTGGGTTTAGCAATTGCACTTTTTTTCTTCTCACAAAAGCACGTAAGTGCTTGGGAATTCTGGTTGTTTCAGGCTGTGGCTGATGATAATACTGACATTTAATAGGGATGGTGAGGTCCTGCTTTGGCTCAAGGCCTAAGAGAGACTGTAGCCCAAATTTGCCACAGATCCCTGTGCTGGAAGCCCTGCACACCCAGCTACCAAGATGGTGGCAATTTGGTTTTCTATGAGTTATGACATTAGGTGGTAGTTCTCTCAGGAACCTGGGTGAGAAGGAGTGACCCGGCCAAGGCAGGATTTGGCTCTTACCCTTGCTGTATAATTCTGTAGAAGTCTCACTTGTGCTTTCAGATGAGCAAATTAATTTTGTTAATCTGTTAAAATGAAATTTTAAGTGTCAGTTTTGGTGAAAATTTTGATTGGTTTCCTTTTTATGGATTATCATTGCAACTTAAATACCTCAAACAGATATTGAGTATCAACTGATATAAACTTAAGTACTAGGGTAGATGTGCTCAGATTCATCCATTGGCATTGGACAATTATTTTTTCAATCTTGATGTGTTGCAAGTATCTGGGATAATGTGCTACAGAGATGCACTGACTTAGATGCTGTTCATAGCATTGTTTCCTATGAGTTTATTATCGATAATAAGTGGATAGATATTTTTAAAAAGTGAAATAACTTCTAATTCTGACAATACAATGAAACAGCCTATAAAACTCTTTAACTATAGAATACAGTAAACAGCGAATAAAATATGAAAAATGTAACTTGAATGCATGGCTGAGATAGTAAAGAATTAAGAGAAATTCTTAGAGTAAAAGCTTGAATCCAAAGAGGTATATGACTGCTGAATCCTGGTGATCCTGAATGACCAGAGGCTTTGGGTTTTAGCTGTAGTGAGAGTTGAAGCCCAGAAGTCAGTCAGGAAGGTGGGTTATGCAGGCCAGGTGCCCAGTCTTGCTTTTTTCTTTTTTTTTTTTTTTTTTTTTTTAAATTTTTTTTTTTCCAACATTTTTTATTTATTTTTGGGACAGAGAGAGACAGAGCATGAACGGGGGAGGGGCAGAGAGAGAGAGGGAGACACAGAATCGGAAACAGGCTCCAGGCTCCGAGCCATCAGCCCAGAGCCTGACGCGGGGCTCGAACTCACGGACCGCGAGATCGTGACCTGGCTGAAGTCCGACGCTTAACTGACTGCGCCACCCAGGCGCCCCAGTCTTGCTTTTTTCAACATTCTCTTCCCCATCTGTCCTTTTCATAGGCAAGGTCATTATACACTGATTCGAGATTATTAGCCCTCAAAGGCTCTTAGAGATTATTTATTCTTAGTCTTCTGTTACATAGGAGGGGATATTGAGGCTCAGAGAGTTTCAATGACCTCATTAGTAGAAGAACCAGGACAAGAATGAGTTTTCTCCTCTTTCAGAGTCCATTCTATCCTGTTACCTTGTTTCTCTCTATTACTCCTTTCATTCAAAAATGAAATGATGAGTGTGCGTGTGTGTGTATGTGTGTGTGTGTGTACAGATAGTCTTTTTGGATAGAAAACTTGAAAAGATAACATACTACACATTTAGTATATTTTGGGCAGAAAGTTGGTGTGGAGGAAGGAGACCTTAGAGGAGGGTGTTAGACTCTTCCTAGGCTGCTGAAGCAAGTTCTCCCAGTTCTACCATGTCTATGGAAGATGCTTTTTGGAAGATGCTCTATGGAAGATGTCTCCTGGAGGTACAGATTAGAAGAGTTGGTGATACTAATTTATCAATGTGCTTTGGAGTGCAATGGAGTTCTGGGCCTCTATTCTTACTTTATAAACTACCATGAGATCATAAGGCCCAATATTGAGCTGTGGTCACCTCTCATCAGGACCATCCCTTTTGGAGGGGTCTGTGTTAAGTATGGCAAGATGCCTAGTAGCACACTCCAACCTTCAGGGGAATGGAAGGATTCCTCAATCTTATTCCATTTCTGATTTTAGTATATGTGCTGCCGAAGCGAGCACAATCTTATTCCATTTCTGAAGGGCAGGTGTTAGGATATGGGTCAAGCAGGGCTAGACAGAGATGTTTGAATCTTCTGTGCAGACTAGTAATTTGATGTCCCTTCCAACTTAGATCTAAAGAGGTCATTCAATTTTTATTTAGTGGGACTAAGAAAAAAGCAGACTTTCTATATAAAAATATATCAGTAGCAGACTCAGTCACTAAGTTACTTCCACTGACTAAAGCAGAGTCAACATTATTAAAATATTTGGCCAAATGTTTAGTTTTTTTTCTCTCTTGTGCTCTGTTGCAGTTTTCTGAATGGGACAACCTTTTGGGAAGCATATTAAAGGGATCCCAATTTAGACCAAGTAAGTTGCTTGTTCTTGGTAAGTAGCACTATAATGTGCAATATTTAACTTGGGACTTTTACCTGCATATTGACTTTTAATAAAGTATGACTCTTTGTACTACAAAATTACCCAACAGTAGTTTGAGTCAGCATGGTCCCCTTTTATTTTTAGTTTTAAATAGGCCTTTTAATTATTTTCTCATGTTTGTTGGTGTTGCCTGTTCTCTGTGGTAACTAATATAGGGCAGCAGTAGAAGAAAATGAGGCAAAGAAAAAAAAGGGGCTTTAAAAGTATCCATAGGTGGTATTCGAGGCGTGAAGGATCTAAGACAAGTTCAAAGGGCCCATCCAGGTGGGTTTCATCAGGGTGGAGCCTGAGGTATGAGGGGATTCCAGAAACCAGGGGAGATCTATCTGGAAGAAAGGATACCATGATAGATCACATATTTCTTCTAGACACAAACTTTTTCCTGGTAGTAAACTTTAAAAGAAATGGTTTCTTTTATAAGGACAGTGAAGTTAATGTTTTTAAAATATGGTGAACACACAAGGATTTTTTAATAATGATATTAGAGAAAAATCAGAAAAGTATTCTACATGGCCATTTCTTGTATTACTTAGACAAAAGCTGATAGCATAACATTAAAATGTAATTTGTTGAAGATGTTTTCTTGTGGGAGCAATTTAGAAATTCCCATGTGTAGAGCTTAACAGTAATCTATCTGGTAGGAATATAAGTTTAGAGAAGTGGCTGGATAGTCCTTTATATTCTTGTCCTTAAATATTGATGTCTTTGAACAGGAGCTGGTATTTATAAAGGTTCATCTTTCTGGTGTGATCTTGGAGCACTAGTGTTTTGAAGTAGACCTGGTGAAGAAGACTCATTTACGTTGTAGACCAAAAGATCAGATACAGAGAGCATATTCCACTGAGAAATCTTAATTCTTATCTGGATGAATCTATCTCTGCAGCACAAGGTCCACAAGGACCTTTGAGTTTAGTTGGAGGAACACTTGATTTGTCCAATGCCAATGGATATAATCTACATATTTTAGCGATAAAACTATAGGATGTTAACTCTAAAAAATACTCTTGTAGGACACTTATTTAATTTTGCACTTCCCACATTCCCAAAGTTACGTGTGACATATAAATATTTAAGAGGTTACTAGTATGGAATTTGGGATAGTTTGGACAAGGACAGGACAAATGTCATCTAGAATTGTATAATCTCATGGTATTAAATGTGGTAGGCATATTTTAAGTATTAAGAGAATAAATTGTCAATTACCTTTGAGGCTTATATACCTACATTTTATACCAATAATTGACATACCTCTCCCTTACCTCCTTCTTGGAAGTAAACTATGTAAAACCAGAAATTATACATTTACCTTATCTTTTTATTAAACAGGTTCTCAACAGATATTTAATAGGCAATTTTTTTTGAGAGAGAGAGTGTGCACACATGTATGTGTGTGGGGGAGGAGCAGAGGAAGAGGAGAGGGAGAGGCTAGGCCTAGCCCAACTCAGGGCCATGAGATCACGACCTGAGAGAAAATCAAGAGTCAGATGCTTAACTGACTGAGCCACTCAGGTACCTCTGGCAGTATTTTGGAGTCAAGTATTTTCTTAAACTAACAGATGACTGTTAATACTTTGAACTACAATATTGGTGTTTAAAAAGATACAATTCAGAGTTTTTATTTTTTCATGTATTTTTTTTTTCTTAATTAAAATTTCCCCTTATCAGTGCTTTAGTTTTGCCCTAGAAAATTCATTGTCTGGGGGCGCCTGGGTGGCTCAGTTGGTTAAGCATGGGACTTTGGCTCTGGTCGTGTTATCTCATGGTTCATGAGTTCAAGCCCCTCATCAGGTGAGTTCGAGTCCCTGATTTGGGTGAGCCTGCGCTTCTCTCTCTCTCTCTCTCTCCTTCTCTCTCCCTCTCCTTCTCTGCCTCTCATGGGATTTTGTCTCTCTGCCCCTCATTCACTTGCAACCTCTGTCTCAAAAAAAAAAAAAAAAGGAAAATTTATTGTCTAAATTTTTACATTTGCTTCCCAACGAATCTCTCTGACTACACTATCCCAATTTAATCCTTTGCAATATTACTTGCAGATTATTACTCACGGATTTTCCTTGTCTTATGGCTCTATTGAAAAGTAATTGAAGTACAAAATACTATACATGTTTAAAGTGTGCAAATTGATGAGTTTTGACACATGTGTACATAAGTCAGGACATCATTACAATCAAGATTATTAACATATTCATTACCCCTAAAGATTCCTCATGCCTTTGTAATCACTCTTTCCTGCTTTCCCCAATCCTCACCCTCCTTACATTTGTCCCCACCAGCCAGGCAGTCATTGATTTGCTCTTTGTCTTCTGTAATTACAGATTAGTTTTTATTTTTCATATTTTATAAAAATAGAATCATATAGTATATATTTCTTTTGATCTGAATTCGTTCACTTAGCCTAATTGTTTTGAGATTCATTCATAGTGTTGCTTGTATCAATAGATTGTTCCTTTTTCAAGGCTGGTTAGTGTTGTATTGTATGGATACACTATCGTTTGTCCACTCAGTCACCCCTTGCAAATCATTTGAGTTGTTTCTAATTGTGGCTATCACAAATAAAGCTGGTGTCAGCATTTGTGTACAAAATCTTTGATAGACATATGCTCTCTTTCTTTCCTCTATTTTGTTTGCACTCCACTTCTAAACAAAAAGGGTTACATTTAAAAGAATTTCTTCACTAGTAATTTATTCTATTGCTGGAATTAGCTAATTGATGGAAATGTACTGTTTAAATCTTACCAAATAGACTTATAGGGATAAAAAGACTAAGCTGCCAAGCTCCAACTGCCTACCTTGTGAAATCTGTGAACGCAGCTCCTGGCAGAGAAGATTTTTTACTCTCTTGCACAGAATTTACCTATATTTTTTTCCTTTATGAACCTTTTTCACGATTAGTATCTAAATTACCTTTCATCAGGAAAGCGTTTTACATGAAAAGTTATTATTATTTTTTTAATTTTAAAGAAATGTGTTTGAATTTTTATTTTTATTTTTTGTTTTATTTATTTTGAGAGAAAGAGAGAGTGAGTGAGCACATAAGCAGGGGAGGGGCAGAAAGAAGGAGAGAGAGAATCCCAGGCAAGCTTTGTACCATCAACACAGAGCCCGACTCAGGGCCTGATCCCATGAACTGTGAGATCATGACCTGAGCTGAGATCAAGTCAGATGCTTAACTGACTGAACCACTCAGGCACCCCTATTTGGGTTTTTAAATGCCATAATCCCTCTGACGAAATGTTAGGTATATGGTTTTTACATATATGTGAATCTGTGTTTTTTCTTTTTCATAGCAAAGACCTACAGAATTTCTAACATTGATTTTGCTAATGCATTATTTAATAAATATCTTCAATCCCTTAAGTAACATTAAATCTCAGCCTTTGGTTATATTTCACAAGGGAATGATACTTTGATGTGCTATGCCAACTTAACAAATGGCTGCCAAAATAGTTAAGCACATGTTTTTTAACCAAAAGCAATTGCATTTGGAGATTTTAAGATAGCATTTGAATTTAAGTGACATTAATTAAATTAATTAAAAAACCCACAACATTTATATGTGCAATGAATTTATTTGTAAATTACACATGTGATTCTGCAAAATTTGAGTTGCCAAGAGGAAAAGACCAAGCCAACTGGCACAATATTGGATTTCAATATATTTTTTAAGTGCAATATTTTAAATACTGTGCAAATATAAATGAAAATAGAAAGGAGATAGACATGAATTCAGTCGATATATCTATTCTGCATATTTAAATGCTCTTAAAATAGAATTAGGAAAGATGATCCAAAATTTAGAGAAGGAACTAGGAAAACTTCTCCCTATCCCCTCCCAACATAGAGGGATACTGGAAACCAGAAAGCTACAGGGAGGGACTCAATAATAATAAGAATTGGAGACTTGGAAACTTTGATATTAGAAGGCTGGGAAAGTCACCATAGAATACTTTAGGTCATAAATTAGGGAGTTTTATGGTATTATGGTTAGTATAGGTGCAGGGGGCAGATTTGGCTCATTCTAGGAGGAAACATGTTTGGGAAATTTATGGCATAGGATTTTTAGAAAATAAGACGAGTTATATTTAATGGTAGTCAGATAGCATTCTGATACACTGAGTTCAAGCATGGATTTGGGGTGGGACTGATGGATGGTTTACTTCTATGTGAGAATTATCCTTTTTAAAGAAGGGAAGGTGGATAAAATTTGTTCTGTCAGATGGGCAAACCATTCATCTCATATCACTTCCTATAAAGAATTGAAAAAGAGACATTAGGAAAGAAAACATTCTGGATCAGAAAGCCAAGATCACAGAGAAGGAAGGAAGAAAGGTATTCTTGTCTAACAAACAATGATAGATCTGCATAAACCAAGAAAAATTGTCAACAGATGATTTTAAAATATTTAAAATCCTGCTAAATGTGCTTAAAAGGACTCTGAGAGATGTGGAAGAAAGCGATTAAAACGTAGCCATTGAAAGATAGTGAGGTGTTCTGGGCTCTGAGTATTGGATAATGATAGGAAGTCCTCCTCAACTTACTGGGCCTTAGAAACCCAGGCTATGATAGTCACATTGTTGGTGAGAAATATGTTGGCTGCCATAATTGTTTCATATGGGTGCCGTAACAAATTATCACAAACTATGTGGCTTAAAACAAAGGAAAGTTATTCTCACAGTTCTGGAGGTCAGAACTTAATTATATCTGCAAAGACCCTATTTCCAAATAAGGTAACATCACAGTTCCCAGGGATTAGGAAGTGGACATGTTCTTTTGGAGGGACCCTATTTAACCTACTATAGGCATAAGGAAGTCTCATGCTTCTTGAATCTATGTTGTGGGCTCTTTCTTGTTGTTAGTGCCTTCTCTACTGTGGTAGGCACATCTGATCAGGCTCTGTTTTCCCGTGGTTAAAGTCTGCTATCTTCCACACTCTTTGTTGTTGTTTTTTCCCCAGATTTTTATTTAAATTCTAGTTAGTCAACGTATAGTATATTATTGTTTTCAGGAGTAGAATTTAGTGAGTCATCACTTACATATAATTCCCAGTGCTCAATACGACACATGCCCTTCTTAATGCCCATCGCCCATTTAGCCCATCCCCCACTCACCTCCCTCCATCAACTCTCAGTTTGCTTTTATTTTTTTATTCTGGAGTCTTCATGGGGGGTGACAAGTCAGGTCAGCTTTTGTACCACCAAACTGACCATCTTAAAATTGGAAGGAGGCAGTTGATAGCCTCTGCTAGGAGACAACTCTACAGGGCTCTCTTATGTGTCTGCACCTCTTACAAAAAGATGCACGGACTATATTATCATGGATATTTGCATAGTGAAAAGCCTTGGAAGATTGAGATAGAGTCTTCCTCTGGAGCAGGGGAAAGGTTTATTTATTCTCTAGCATAATAAAGATTGTCCCCCTTGGGGCAAATTTCAAGCAGGTTTACTTGCCATCCATTAGGAAAGATTGAGGTCCCCTAACCTTGAGTTTCCTCAGCTGTGATGCAACCCAATGTGTGAACAGCATCCGCCTGGGCTGCTTCGTGTTGTCCTGTGGGACTTGGACAAGGGTAACTGACATGACCACGAGGCTCATGCTGTTTGCTAAGTAGGAAATCTTCCCTCTTTTGTCTCTGACATAGACTCTTGTATATTCTGCCAGCATCCGTGATACTGTAACAGGTTAGCTTATTAGCTTGCAGGTTGGGTAAAATACCAGAGTCACAGTTATTGACCATCTCCTTGAGGCCTCCTGGCTTAAGATGAATATATTTACTTGAGTCTTATCAGAGAGACAGGCACTGAGTGCTTATCCAACTATTCCGATAGATTCTGGTTCCTATTCTGCTATCATTCCTACTTGTGTGCTTTTCCTACAGAACTCCAGGGGAATAAGGGGTTAGTGGTAGAGTTTTGGGTAGTGACATCTGCTGTAGCAGTGTGGTTGGAGCTAGGAGAGTGGGCAGAAGATTAATCATAGCAAGTTTAAGGCTGAACAGGGATTTTATGCAACATAAATAAAAGAATGAATATGTGAAGACAGATGTATGAGTGAGTTTATTGCAATATGGTTACAACAGTGGAAATCTGGAAGCAACCTGTATGTCCATCAGGGGGTTTGAATAAAATATAGTACATCCATGGTATGAAATATTATGCAGCTATTAAAAAGAAAGAAGTACATCTATCTGTTTGGTCTCAAAAGATAGTCTCAACACATCATTAATTAACAAATAAAAGTACAATATGATAAGAATAGTCTATTCATTAAAAACACACACAACTCTGTGTGTTTTTATACTTGTATAAACCAAATAAAGACTTTGGGAACATACACACCAAATTGTTATAGTTAGCATTTATTCCTTTTATAATCACATTATGAAATAAAAGTATATGCAAAAGAGTTAATAGGTTTTAAGTGAGTGGAGGCTGTTACTAGGAGAGCTTGGTTATACAGAGAAATAAAGAAATACGGCAGTATTTGAAGTTTGGGGATGTTGGTGATTTTATATTTTTAAAAATGGGAGAGAGAATGTATTTATGGAAAAGGAACCACAGGAAGAGGAAACCCATTCTTCTGTCTGTTTTCTTACTGACAATTCATTTATCTTTCATCCTCTCCACTTCTGCATTCATCCTTCCTCCCTTCCCAGAATGTGAAAAAGACAAAGGGAGCCTGAGTGGCTCTTCTGGTTGAGCATCTGACTCCTGATTTCAGCTCAGGTCGTGATCTCACGGTTTGTGATCCAGAGCCCTAGATCTAGCTCTGCACTGACAGCACGGAGCCTGCTTGGGTTTCTCTCTCTCTCTCTCTCTCTCTCTCTCCCTCTCTTTCTGCCCCTCCCCTGCTTGTGCTCTCTCTCTCTCTCAAAATAAATTAAAAAAAAAAAAAAAAAGAAAAAGGTGCAAGTGACACAGGGATGGAAACGCTAAGTGTCTGCTTTTGGAACTACATTCCAGTTGGGGAGACATAAAACAGACGAGTTACCAAATAAATGATACAATTATAGGTAGTTACAAGGGATGTGAAGAGATAAGAAACAGACTGAGGGGGTTAGTTTATGACAAGAAGGGCAGGGTGGAGTATTTTAAATGCCTTTCACCTTTGATGCCATGATATACAAAATATGACGGAAGAGGTTCCAGGTGGACAGTCAAGCAATAGACAAAGGTATAAGGACCTGGACAGTAGAATAAGTTTATCACAGACAATGGTGGCAGAGAGGTTTGCAGAGGTTGGTGACTGCCCCAGGGATGGGGGATCCAGGCTGTGGTATGGAGCTGTTCTTCTTGGTATGGAGTGAGGTAAGGAGGGAAAACTGTGCCTTAACAGGGTGTAGTCAACACTGCTTACTCATTCCATGGGAATCTTTTGTTAACAGGTGATAAAGTTCTGGAAATGCGTAGAAAGTACACCCTGTTTCCATAGCATATTTTCTCTATGTGATAAAGGTAAACTTTCTATCTTGGCAGCTCTTTTTTCTTTTGCTTTATGAGTGTTGGAAGCAAACTGTATAAATAATATCGTGTCAATTTTATTTTGGTCATCTCATCAGGATTGTCTTTTTTCCCCCTAGAGTAATTGATATGAAAAGCATGTACTATAATTTAAATGCAAATATCTCCTTGGGTCCTGATGCATTTTCAAAGTTTGAAGGTGGAAATTGCTTCCCAAACAAAGCCAAAAGTGTATTTAGGATTAATGTGCACATGTGGAGCTCATACAACTGTAACAGCATCATTGCTTTGAGCTTCATTAAAAATGGATTAATCTTCCAGGGTGTTTGAGATTAGTTTCTACTGAAGGTCTGCATGGTTCATGGTGCTATGCACTCACCTTTGAAAAATCTGATTTTCTTTTTTATTGACACTTTAAAAAATAGCATTTTCCAAGTGGTCATCACTAGAACAGTGCCTTATAAATGGTAGTCTTCCACAAGGAGTTTTTAAGCAAAGAGGTTCTTATTGGAAGGTAGGACACATAAAAGTGGGTCCAGTGCCAGGAATGATACGCAGCAAGGCCACAGGCTGGGACAGCCTTCACATCAAACACAGAGACTAGAAGTGTCAACTTATCTGGGGATGCTTGTGGAATGTTATGGACCCTCCAAATGCCTGGCTGTTGGGGTTTTTCCTTTTGGCTTGAGGGGCTGGTGCCATCCATAGGTGACTTTAAGGAGTATTTACTATTATCTGTAGTATTTTCTCAAGTATTCTTATTTCCAGCACTCTTATAACAAAATGGTAGACTTGTGATGAGAAGTCACTTTAAGAGGAGCTCCGGTTTTTTATGTATTACCTTTCCAGGTAAGCAATCCCAAGTGCCTTCTCAGTATAATGCCGTAACATTCCAGATGTTTCCACTGGAGATAACATTTGCAATTATCTTTTTTTTTTCCAATATATGAAATTTATTGTCAAATTGGTTTCCATACAACACCCAGTGCTCATCCCAAAAGGTGCCCTCCTCAATACCCATCACCCACCCTCCCCTCCCTCCCACCCCCCATCAACCCTCAGTTTGTTCTCAGTTTTTAACAGTCTCTTATGCTTTGGCTCTCTCCCACTCTAACCTCTTTTTTTTTTTTTTCCTTCCCCTCCCCCATGGGTTTCTGTTAAGTTTCTCAGGATCCACATAAGAGTGAAACCATATGGTATCTGTCTTTCTCTGTATGGCTTATTTCACTTAGCATCACACTCTCCAGTTCCATCCACGTGGCTACAAAAGGCCATATTTCATTCTTTCTCATTGCCACGTAGTATTCCATTGTGTATATAAACCACAATTTCTTTATCCATTCATCAGTTGATGGACATTTAGGCTCTTTCCATAATTTGGCTATTGTTGAGAGTGCTGCTATAAACATTGGGGTACAAGTGCCCCTATGCATCAGTACTCCTGTATCCCTTGGGTAAATTCCTAGCAGTGCTATTGCTGGGTCATAGGGTAGGTCTATTTTTAATTTTCTGAGGAGCCTCCACACTGCTTTCCAGAGCGGCTGCACCAATTTGCATTCCCACCAACAGTGCAAGAGGGTTCCCGTTTCTCCACATCCTCGCCAGCATCTATAGTCTCCTGATTTGTTCATTTTGGCCACTCTGACTGGCGTGAGGTGATATCTGAGTGTGGTTTTGATTTGTATTTCCCTGATAAGGAGCGATGTTGAACATCTTTTCATGTGCCTGTTGGCCATCCGGATGTCTTCTTTAGAGAAGTGTCTATTCATGTTTTCTGCCCATTTCTTCACTGGGTTATTTGTTTTTCGGGTGTGGAGTTTGGTGAGCTCTTTATAGATTTTGGATACTAGCCCTTTGTCCGATATGTCACATTTGCAATTATCTTGCTTTCTGAGCAAGACCAATACTAGGCAACATGCTTATGCATTTTCTTTTCTTTCTTCATATGCAATCGTGCTCTGTGGTGCTACTACCTGACTGACACCATATGCTTTATGACTCTTGGTGGGAAGAGCTAAATTCCATGTGAAGACAACCTGCACACCCTCACATTGTTATGCAAAGGCCTCAGATGCACAGCAGCCTGTAGGTAGGGTCTCTCTCATACCCCTGGGACTGCTGTAGGTAGGTAGAGGTTTACTAGAGCAACACAGAAATTTCACAGTGTGGAGAGAACCCAGTCAAAAAGCTACCCTTTCCCTCCCAAGTCCCAGTGTTTTATGGAACTTCCACTGAAACACAACGAAGACCAGGGAACTTACAAAATAGTGCACGGAGTCTAGTATAGCACACCCAGAGGCATCGTCCTGGAGTGATAGAAGGTTCAGCAGACATTGTATAGATTCTTGCAGTAGAAAATAGGAACTATTGAGCCCCTCTGAACTTAAAGATGAACTTGGAACAAATGCAGGTGGAAATTCATACTCTCATATATGAATTCTTAATGAGGTATACTGTACAAATATATACACTTATAGTGTATAAATTCTTATTCATAATAATTGCTGAAATATCTGTATATGATGAAGTACCCATTGCCTTGCAAACCAGAGCAGACTATGGAATGCTTTCAAACACAGAAGAAGGGGCGCCTGGGTGGCTCAGTTGGTTAAGCGGCCGACTTCGGCTCAGGTCATGATCTCGCGGTCCGTGAGTTCAAGTCCCTCGTCGGGCTCTGTGCTGACCGCTCAGAGCCTGGAGCCTGTTTCAGATTCTGTGTCTCCCTCTCTCTGTGACCCTCCCCCGTTCATGTTCTGTCTCTCTCTGTCTCAAAAATAAATAAACGTTAAAAAAAAAATTCAAACACAGAAGAAAATGCAGAGTTAGAATGGCAGAGGAAGTGAAAATCTGGACAAGACCAGGGTAAAAACACTTCCTTCAGTTATTTGGCTAATAGTTTACAAATCCCTGTTGTATGGTTTGTTTTATGTATAATTGTGCCAAAGTTAACTTTTTAGTACACTACTGTATTGAATTCTTCCATGGAGTGCATATTTTTAGAGACCCTTCTGTTGTCTTTATACAGTGTCAAGTTAAAGCACCATTTTTAAGTTTGTTAAAGAATCTGAATTAGGTGAATTTTTAGCTTCAGGTGTGCAGAGTGGGCCTACATTTCTAGGTTAATTAGCTGAAGGCAAGTCCATTGAAACTAATTTGCCAAAAATTAGATTATCAAAAGACATTTCACCAAATGATTAATTGGCAGGGAAAGAATGCCAAAGATTGTATAAAAGATGGGATGGTTTTGTTTCAATTTGTTTTTAATTCAGACCATTGTCTTGAATATGTGTCATAATTCACAGATTTGTCAGATGTCTTTTTTTAAGTCCATTGATTTTTTTTTGAGAGAGACAGAGAGAGCACAAGTGGGGGAGGGGCAGAGAGAGAGAGAGAGAGAGAGAGAGAGAGAGAGAATCCCAAGCAGACTCCTCACCTTCAGCACGCAGAGCCCAACTCAGGCCTCAAAGTCACGAAACTCCTGAGCCAAAATCAAGAGTCAGAGGCTTAACCGAATGAGCCACCCACGCACCCCTCAAGTGTCTTAATCAAATGAATTTAACCAAATGAATGTTTTGCATATGTTTCAGCTTTTTGAAAGTATTCACTGTTTGAAGTGTCAGTCATGCACCCAATTGCCATTCTATTGGCATCCACAAGTCTGGGATTGGGTGACAAGGTGGAGGTGCCATACGGGAGGGAGGCTGAGCAGAGGTTGGTGGGCGAGACTAGGGAGTTGGGTTCACGGTGTAATGAGTTAGGGTTTGTAACAAGGAAGCTTGTTTTCTGCTATTACTGTGTCAGGCCTTTTAATTTTATTTTGTGCTAAGGAAATACAAAAAACGTAATTTTCAAAATCCTGTGTAATTTGGTGTTTTCTGTACAGAGGAGAAAGAAATTACGTTTTCCTCTTTTTGGAAATTTTGGAATTTGCCATTTGTATTTTCACTTTCTTTTTTCTCATAGAAAGAGCTGTAAATCTTAAGGAGTAAACCCAAATGTATATAACATTGCATTGGATCTACCAGATTTTGCCTGAAATATTGGAGTATATATTGTCATTCCTTTCTCTTTGTACTTGTGTGGAAGTGCTTAGTAAACTGTAAAATGCTGTGTAAATATGATCTATAACCACCTTAAATGTTATCCAGATTTAACAGTTACCAGTCAGTCAGGTAATAACAAGCGTTTGCTGAATGCCGTCCAAGTGCAGAGCATCATATTATGTAGTTGGGGGTTCTGAGGAAGAGACCCAGCACAAGATCTCAAAGAGCCCTTAGAATCGATGAGAGTAGACAAACTTGTAATCAACTTAAATTATTCTGTGCCTACTGAGAGCTGAGATAATTTAAGTCTTTGTTATGGCCACCAGGTAAGACATTTACACGGAACTCAGTAGAGTTCTGGGAGCACTCTCTCTCCTTTTAACATTCAGAGCCAAATGTGCAGCTGCAAAACAGCAGCTGGAAGCTGACTGAACTTAGTTACCTATGGGACCGTATGGCTGGATTGGAATTAAAATTTTGCTAGACCCCAAAGATGATCATGGCAGACCCCCTTAGGCATTTGACTGAAGCTGCAATACAGGCGCTAAGCTTTAAATCCCATTTGCAGACAAATCTTGTTCAGAGCCATCAGATACCTGTGTTGGAATGACAGATCACACATCTACTGGTAAAAATAGATAAAGACTCTGAAAATCATCATAAATTTGGCATCTGTCTAGCTGGTCAATGCAAAGCCTCTCAAATGAGATGACATTATGATAAACAGGCCACTGTGCCTTTATGAAGAATCACATACTGTGCTATGAAGATCACTCAGAAGGACCTCTGGCAGACCTCAGGCAAATGTTTTCCAGTAAAAAGTTTTTATTTATTTGAGTTGAGCATCTATTATGTGCTGGTGAGTGGGCCTCTAAAGATGAATATGACGTATTCTTGCTGTCTGGAAGTCGGTCTTGTGGGCAGCCAGTAATAAAAATAAGCACAAAACATGCTGAGCAATGCTGTCCCTCAGACACAGGACTGCAACAGCAGGGAGGCTGGAAAGACTGCTTGGGACATTTGGGAAGTCTGTGAGGAGACGATATTAAAAACACAAAATTCTAATGATTTACTGAACTGTTTTCCTCTGTTGCCTCATGGGTTGTTTCTGAGGTCTCATATAATAAAGAAATGTTTCACTAAATGTGTTTATACATAGCTTTTTAATGTACATTGGATTATTATTATTATTTTTAGAAAATATCCCGAGAAGCAAAATTATCAGATTAAAGGGGAATGAAAAAAATCAAGTTTTTTTTTATATGAAATATAATTTATTGTCAAACTGGTTTCCATACAACACCCAGTGCTCATCCTCACAGGTGTCCTCCTCAATGCCCGTCACCCACTTTCCCCTCTCCCCCACCGCCCACCAACCCTCAGTTTGTATTTAAGAGTCTCTTAGGGTTTGCCTCCTTCCCTCCCTGTAACTTGTTTTTTCCTCCTTCCCCTCTCCCATGGTCTTCTGTTAAGTTTCTCAGGATCCACATAAGAGTGAAAACATATGGTATCTGTCTTTCTCTCCCTGACTTATTTCACTTAGCATAATACCCTCTAGTTCCATCCATGTTGCTACAAATGGCCAGATTTCATTAAAAACTCAATTTTCTTGAAGGACATGTACAAATTACTTTAAAAAAGGGTCCTGGGGTGCCTGGGTGGCTCAGTCAGTTAAGTGTCCAATTCTTGTTTTGGCTTAGGTCATGATTTCATAGTTCGTGAGTTTGAGCCCCACATTTGGCTCTGTGCTGACAGTGTGGAGCCTGCTTGGGATTCTCTCTCTCTCTCTCTCTCTCTCTCTCTCTCTCTCTCTCTCTCTCTCAATGAATCAATAAAATAACCTTAAAAAATAAATAAAATAAAGTAAAATAAAAGAGTCCTGCCAGTGATCCCATGCAGTCATGTAGGAAAATACACATTTCAATGAATTCTTAACCAACATTGGATTGTCTAAATTTTAAGTTCTGATAATTTTGTAAGTGAAACTTTTAGTTTAATATATTTTAAAAAATGTTTCTTTTAAGTTTAGGTGCAGGGGTATTTTTATTTTATTAAAGTCTAATTTTTACATTAAAAACTCACCAATTTTAAATGTACAGTGTGATGAATTTTGAAAAATGTATACAGTCATATAGCCACCCCAACACAGACTTAAAACATTTCTGTTACCCTCAGCAAGGTGTCTTGTGTCCCTCAGACAGCCTGACCCCTACTCCTGGTCCCAGGCAGCCTTTGCTCTCTTTTCTGTCACTTGTTTTGCCACTTCTAACATTTCATGTAAATTGACTCAGATTGTATGTAGCCTCATGCACCTGTTTCTTTCACTTCGTATGATGTTTTTGAGCCAATACTGTTTTATTATGTATTTCTTTAATTATTTTGGAGTTAATTCTTCATCATGTACTTTTAAATCTGTTGTTTAGGAGGTGATAATACTTTTACCGGAGTATTAAAACAATCCAGAAATTCTTAAATGAAAATTGGGGGAGAGAATTCAAGGTGATGGAAACTGTATTCTCCAAAAACAAATCTCATAAAAGACTTGACATAACAAGGGAATGGTGGGAAGTTCAGTATCCAGGAGTCTAGCGGATGCTTATTGAGAGAGTTGGAACAGGAGGCTACCATGGATGGGAATGGATTGTGAAGGGCCTTAAGATGAGGCTGTTTTTGGGGAACCTGGGTGGCTTAGTTGGTAGAGCATGTGGTTGTTGATTTTAGGGTTGTGAGTTCGAGCCCCATGTTGAGTGTAGAGATTATTCAAAGATATCTTAAAAAAAAAGATGATGCTGTTTCTTTTGTTTTGTTTCATTTTCCTGTAGGCCATTGTGATTTCACAAAGCACTTAAGGAGGGCACTGACATTTCCTCTTGGTTTGAGGAAGATCATTCTAGGACAATGGAGGTAGAAATGAATAGGGAAAAACTTGAGTCATGCAGAACAAATTGGAGGCTGTGTAGAAGAGGCCTTATTTGGGGGAACATTTAGGAAATTGAATCTGCATGATTTGGAAATCAAGTGAATACGCAAATCCAACATGGGGCTTGAACTCACAGCCCTGAAATCAAGAGTCACATGCTCTTACTGACTGAGCCAACCAGGCACCCCTTGCAAATCAAATGAATGTATGAGAAGAAGAGAGAGAAATTAAGAATGATACCGAGTTATCTAGCTTGGTAGTCTGGCTACATAGTTAACTTATTAGTGTGATAAAGAATATTGGATGTAGACCACATTTAGGAGAAAAGATAACTAGTTCCATTTATATGTCAAGTTTGTAGAATCTATAAAAGTTGGCAGTTTGAATTTTGAGTCTAAAGCTAGGGCTATAATTGTGGGCTGTAGATGTAAATTTGAGAGTCATTGGTAAATAGGTAGCAGGGAAATATGTAAAATCATACAATCTGAATAGTGAAAATAGAAAGCAGCAGGATAGAATCTTGGGCAACTCCATTGCTGAAGAGCCTTAACGAGTTAGTGTAATCTTTTTCCTTGCTGGGAGATCCTGATTTTGTGTTCCAGGGCAGTCTCCCTCCTATGACCCAAGAGTAAATCTGAGAGAATCTAGGCTTAGCTTGGTAGTCTCATTCCCTGTCCCAGTGACTACTTTTGAATAGAGCCAATGATATATGAAAGGTATTGGATGGAAACTTCTGGAAAATGTTTTCTCATTCTTATAAATAAACATAAGGAAAGGATAGATCTTTGCTGGATATTGCTTTTTGTGGATAGAGTGACTAGAACAGTAGCACCCATCTTGTGATCATAAGGAGAGACAGCAGAGACACAGCTGACATATAGATGATGCAAAAAAGAAAGATAAAAAGAATTTGGGTGTTTATGACATTACTTGCATCAACCAATTCTAAATCTATCCAACCTCGGGACTTGTTATGTGAGATAGTTGATTTTCCGATTTCTTTAAGCCAGTTGAGTTGGTATTTCTATTATATGAAATTGAAAACATTCCAAATGATAGATTATTCTAGGCAATTACATATTTGTTATGTTTGTAAAAAGCTATACCACTAATGCATGGTGATAAGAATATACATAAACGTCTTGCAAGTAAGATAATACTGTGAAACATCAGGACCAGGGATAAATCAAGGCATACTACTTGACAACTTTACTTCTTTAAAATTACATACATAAATTTATTTTTAAATTGCATTTTTACTTTAAATTAATGACATTATCTACATGTAAAAATTAATTGCATTTCTTAATAGAAGAGGTCATTTCTGGGAGTGTATTTGCATTATTAAGGGAAAGGAATTAATGTATCATTATAATTCTTGTGTTCCTCTGATTAGGTAGTCTCAAGACTGGGAGTGGGTGGTGGAGTGTGTGGTATCATTGCTTGAGTTAAAAGTACCACACTATAGGTTTCATTTCTGTTAGGTAGAATCAGAATTTTTTGGGTGAATAGGTAGTACCAATCTTGTTGTGGAGGACTCTAGAGTGTATACCCGGGGCCTTCCCAAAGAAGCTTCCTAGCTGATATGAAACAAAGAATGGGGTGGAATAGGACATGGGGATACAGTGGACAGCACAGGGAATATAGTTAATAATATTGCAACAAGTTTGTATGATGACATATTGTAGCTAGATTTATCACGGTGATCACTTCGAAATGTATACAAGTGTTGAATCACTCCGCTGTATACCTGAAACCAATATAATATTGTATGCCAGCCACACTTCAATAATAATAAAAATATTGGGGTTTAGAAGATTCTATCAACAGCAGCTGTGATCTAATGTGAAGTCTTTAAAACAGTTCTTGGACATCCTTGCTGAACAGGGTAAAGGAGTTTGACTTGATGATTCTGTAAATATGGCTGCAGCAAAGACAGATTTCTTCAGTGAGCACAAAAGTTCTGAAGCTATGAGCATCTCTCAATAACATCTATGGTCATGTACTTTTTACTAGAAACGTTCCCACTTTGTAGAAATCGAATCGGAGAGACATTAGGACATCAAAGCAGTTCACCACTCCAGATGGTTGATAAAGTCTGAATGCAGTCTTTTTCACCCTGTAGTGCCATTTTCTGAAACTAGCCCTAACTTAACAGCTGTACATGATCAAAGCAACAGAAGGGAATACTTGACATATTTATAAACAGAAAGAAAATATTTCTGAATGCCCAGGGGCACAAATGAGCATCAGAAAATGAGTGTAATATCGGAT
Source organism: Panthera tigris (assembly GCF_018350195.1). Lineage (NCBI taxonomy): Eukaryota > Metazoa > Chordata > Mammalia > Carnivora > Felidae > Panthera > Panthera tigris. Next base: position 89,269,419 of record NC_056664.1, read on the forward strand.
ATCAGGATAAGAGCTAATGCCAGGCATTTTGTTTGGCATGCTTAACTTATATACATAGTATATTTTATAACGGCACAGTAATTTTAATCAGTGGTATGCTCCAAAGGTAATGAGTTCACTTAGATTACAGCAGAGGTCAGATGCCCATTTTGATTGTGTATCACTCTCTGGATGGATCTTACTGGTCGTGGTATAATTGGTCAGAGGCCACCACTTTCTCATCTCCCTCAGTAGTGTTCAGACTAATTAAGCTATTATTTATCAAATAGGGGGTTCTGAAAAAAAGTCCTTTTTTGTAGATTTCTGTACAGAGGTGGCCAGGGAAATTGTACTTAAATGCAGGAAATAATTTCAATGTATCACAGATGATAAGGATTATTAGCTCGGATGTGAATTGATTTTGGGGGTAGATGAGAAGAAATACTCATAGGAGGGAACTAGGACATAAAAGATTTGGAGCAGGTGGAGAAAAGCAAATCAGGCCCAGAGAAATGTGACAAAGAGAGGATGGTCATGGGCAGAGCACGGAGAGGAAAGAGTAGGAACCCTGGACCTGTTGCTAAAATCTTGGTATCAGCACTCCCATGCCTGACTACCTTTTTCTATCTTTCCAGCTCATCTGACTCTAACCATTAATATATATATTATATATATAATAATTACATACTATTATATATATAATATATATATAAACTATATATATTATAAGCTATTTTATATATATATATATATATATATATATATATATATATATATATATATAATATATAATATATAATAGTTTCTCCCATCTATTGATTCTGTGGTATTCTGGTAAATATTTAACAACTGGCTTTCTAATAAAAATAAAAATACCTACATTTGTATCATTTTCCAATTTCTGTCCTGTAAATACTTCCTCCATGGCCAATTTCAACTACCAACCTGAAGTCACTGAAGACAGCCTTGGGAAGAGATGTGGCTCTTGAGCTGATATGAGTTGGTTCCAGCACATTACTGCAAATGACCCGGCCCCCTGGACCTCACTGCCTTCATTACCTGAGTTAAATTTGGAGGGCCATCAATATCATAATTCCTTTGCATGCTTCCACTTCCATGACATTTTGCATATCCCTCTTTCTTGAACAAAGCTTATTGGGTTTTGGTTGTTTATGTACCTATTTTCCCATTAGACAATACATTTTGAAGAATGTGTCTTTTAATCTTTGATATCTCATTGCTTGTTACATGGCCAAGCATATAGTAATGGCTGAATATATTTTTTTATGGAATAAACAAATGACTGAAGTATGAAGGTAGCCGAAGAGGGAAATGCAATGCTCCAAAAATGAAAACCTGGCAGTAAGATGCAAAAAAATATTTTAATTAGAAGAACGAGACAATATGTATACGGGCAAAGGGGGAGGATGGGAGGAGAGGGAGTCCAACTGCCTAAGAGATGGAAGGATGCTCACAAAACTAATTGAAAACATGTTGATAGGTGGAGGTTCCGGAAGATGGCGGCGTAGGAGGACGCGGGGCTCACAGCGCGTCCTGCCGATCACTTAGATTCCACCTACACCTGCCTAAAGAACCCAGAAAACCGCCAGAGGATTAGCAGAAGGGAGTCTCCGGAGTCAAGCGCAGACTAGAGGCCCACGGAAGAGGGTAGGAAGGGCGGCGAGGCGGTGCGCGCTCCACGGACTGGCGGGAGGGAGCCGGGGCGGAGGGGCGGCTCGCCGGCCAAGCAGAGCCCCCGAGTCTGGCTGGCAAAAGCGGAGGGGCCGGACAGACTGTGTTCCGACAGCAAGCGCGACTTAGCGTCTGGGAGGTCATAAGTTAACAGCTCTGCTCGGAAAGCGGGAAGGCTGGAGGACAAAGGGAGGGAGAGCTGCTGAGGCCCCGGACGGCAGAGCTCAGCTTGGCGGGGAACAAAGGTGCCAGCGCCATCTCCCCCGCCCATCCCCCAGCCAAAATCCCAAAGGGAACCAGTTCCTGCCAGGGAACTTGCTCGCTCCGCGCAAACACCCAACTCTGTGCTTCTGCGGAGCCAAACCTCCGGCAGCGGATCTGACTCCCTCCCGCTGCCACAGGGCTCCTCCTGAAGTCGATCACCTAAGGAGAAGCGAGCTAAGCCTGCCCCTCCACCCCCCGTGCACCTTGCCTACCCACCCCAGCTAATACGCCAGATCCCCAGCAACACAAGCCTGGCAGTGTGCAAGTAGCCCAGACGGGACACGCCACCCCACAGTGAATCCCGCCCCTAGGAGAGGGGAAGAGAAGGCACACACCAGTCTGACTGTGGCCCCAGCAGTGGGCTGGGGGCAGACATCGGGTCGGACTGCGGCCCCGCCCACTAACTCCAGTTATACACCACAGCACAGGGGAAGTGCACTGCAGGTCCTCACCACTCCAGGGACTCTCCAAAATGACCAAACGGAAGAATTCCCCTCAGAAGAATCTCCAGGAAATAACAACAGCTAATGAACTGATCAAAAAGGATTTAAATAATATAACAGAAAGTGAATTTAGAATAATAGTCATAAAATTAATCGCTGGGCTTGAAAACAGTATACAGGACAGCAGAGAATCTCTTGCCACAAAGATCGAGGGACTAAGGAACAGTCACGAGGAGTTGAAAAACGCTTTAAACGAAATGCAAAACAAAATGGAATCCACGATGGCTCAGCTTGAAGAGGCAGAGGAGAGAATAGGTGAACTAGAAGATAAAGTTATGGAGAAAGAGGAAGCTGAAAGAAAGAGAGATAAAAAAATCCAGGAGTATGAGGGGAAAATTAGAGAACTAAGTGATACACTAAAAAAAAATAATATACGCATAATTGGTATCCCAGAGGAGGAAGAGAGAGGGAAAGGTGCTGAAGGGGTACTTGAACAAATTATAGCTGAGAACTTCCCTGAACTGGGGAAGGAAAAAGGCATTGAAATCCAAGAGGCACAGAGAACTCCCTTCAGACGTAACTTGAATCGATCTTCTGCACGACATATCATAGTGAAACTGGCAAAATACAAGGATAAAGAGAAAATTCTGAAAGCAGCAAGGGATAAACGTGCCCTCACATATAAAGGGAGACCTATAAGACTCGTGACTGATCTCTCCTTTGAAACTTGGCAGGCCAGAAAGGCTTGGCACGATATCTACAGTGTGCTAAACAGAAAAAATATGCAGCCGAGAATCCTTTATCCAGCAAGTCTGTCATTTAGAATAGAAGGAGAGATAAAGGTCTTCCCAAACAAACAAAAACTGAAGGAATTTGTCACCACGAAACCAGCCCTACAAGAGATCCTAAGGGGGATCCTGTGAGACAAAGTACCAGAGACATCACTACAAGCATAAAACATACAGACATCACAATGACTCTAAACCCATATCTTTCTATAATAACACTGAATGTAAATGGATTAAATGCGCCAACTAAAAGACATAGGGTATCAGAATGGATAAAAAAGCAAGACCCATCTATTTGTTGTCTACAAGAGACTCATTTTAGATCTGAGGACACCTTTAGATTGAGAGTGAGGGGATGGAGAACTATTTATCATGCTCCTGGAAGCCAAAAGAAAGCTGGAGTAGCCATACTTATATCAGACAAACTAGACTTTAAATTAAAGGCTGTAACAAGAGATGAAGAAGGGCATTATATAATAATCACAGGGTCTATCCACCAGGAAGAGCTAACTATTATAAATGTCTATGCGCCAAATACCCGAGCCCCCAGATATATAAAACAATTACTCATAAACATAAGCAACCTTATTGATAAGAATGTGGTCATTGCAGGGGACTTTAACACCCCACTTACAGAAATGGATAGATCATCTAGACACACAGTCAATAAAGAAACAAGGGCCCTGAATGATACATTGGATCAGATGGACTTGACAGATATATTTAGAACTCTGCATCCCAAAGCAACAGAATATACTTTCTTCTCGAGTGCACATGGAACATTCTCCAAGATAGATCATATACTGGGCCACAAAACAGCCCTTCATAAGTTTACAAGAATTGAAATTATACCATGCATACTTTCAGACCACAATGCTATGAAGCTTGAAATCAACCACAGGAAAAAGTCTGGAAAACCTCCAAAAGCATGGAGGTTAAAGAACACCCTACTAACGAATGAGTGGGTCAACCAGGCAATTAGAGAAGAAATTAAAATATACATGGAAACAAACGAAAATGAAAATACAACAATCCAAATGCTTTGGGATGCAGCGAAGGCAGTCCTGAGAGGAAAATACATTGCAATCCAGGCCTATCTCAAGAAACAAGAAAAATCCCAAATACAAAATCTAACAGCACACCTAAAGGAAATAGAAGCAGAACAGCAAAGGCAGCCTAAACCCAGCAGAAGAAGAGAAATAATAAAGATCAGAGCAGAAATAAACAATATAGAATCTAAAAAAACTGTAGAGCAGATCAACGAAACCAAGAGTTGGTTTTTTGAAAAAATAAACAAAATTGACAAACCTCTAGCCAGGCTTCTCAAAAAGAAAAGGGAGATGACCCAAATAGATAAAATCATGAATGAAAATGGAATGATTACAACCAATCCCTCAGAAATACAATTATCAGGGAATCCTATGAAAAATTATATGCCAACAAATTGGACAACCTGGAAGAAATGGACAAATTCCTAAACACCCACATGCTTCCAAAACTCAATCAGGAGGAAATAGAAAGCTTGAACAGACCCATAACCAGCGAAGAAATTGAATCGGTTATCAAAAATCTCCCAACAAATAAGAGTCCAGGACCAGATGGCTTCCCAGGGGAGTTCTACCAGACATTTAAAGCAGAGATAATACCTATCCTTCTCAAGCTATTCCAAGAAATAGAAAGGGAAGGAAAACTTCCAGACTCATTCTATGAAGCCAGTATTACTTTGATTCCTAAACCAGACAGAGACCCAGTAAAAAAAGAGAACTACAGGCCAATATCCCTGATGAATATGGATGCAAAAATTCTTAATAAGATACTAGCAAATCGAATTCAACAGCATATAAAAAGAATTATTCACCATGATCAAGTGGGATTCATTCCTGGGATGCAGGGCTGGTTCAACATTCGCAAATCGATCAACGTGATACATCACATTAACAAAAAAAAAGAGAAGAACCATATGATCCTGTCAATCGATGCAGAAAAGGCCTTTGACAAAATCCAGCACCCTTTCTTAATAAAAACCCTTGAGAAAGTCGGGATAGAAGGAACATACTTAAAGATCATAAAGGCCATTTATGAAAAGCCCACAGCTAACATCATCCTCAACGGGGAAAAACTGAGAGCTTTTTCCCTGAGATCAGGAACACGACAGGGATGCCTACTGTCACCGCTCTTGTTTAACATAGTGTTGGAAGTTCTAGCATCAGCAATCAGACAACAAAAGGAAATCAAAGGCATCAAAATTGGCAAAGATGAAGTCAAGCTTTCGCTTTTTGCAGATGACATGATATTATACATGGAAAATCCGATAGACTTCACCAAAAGTCTGCTAGAACTGATACATGAATTCAGCAAAGTTGCAGGATACAAAATCAATGTGCAGAAATCAGTTGCATTCTTATACACTAACAATGAAGCAACAGAAAGACAAACAAAGAAACTGATCCCATTCACAATTGCACCAAGAAGCATAAAATACCTAGGAATAAATCTAACCAAAGATGTAAAAGATCTGTATGCTGAAAACTATAGAAAGCTTATGCAGGTAATTGAAGAAGATATAAAGAAATGGAAAGACATTCCCTGCTCATGGATTGGAAGAATAAATATTGTCAAAATGTCAATACTACCCAAAGCTATCTACACATTCAATGCAATCCCAATCAAAATTGCACCAGCATTCTTCTCGAAACTAGAACAAGCAATCCTAAAATTCATATGGAACCACAAAAGGCCCCGAATAGCCAAAGTAATTTTGAAGAAGAAGACCAAAGCAGGAGGCATCACAATCCCAGACTTTAGCCTCTACTACAAAGCTGTCATCATCAAGTCAGCATGGTATTGGCATAAAAACAGACACATAGACCAATGGAATAGAATAGAAACCCCAGAACTAGACCCACAAACGTATGGCCAACTCATCTTTGACAAAGCAGGAAAGAACATCCAATGGAAAAAAGACAGTCTCTTTAACAAATGGTGCTGGGAGAACTGGACAGCAACATGCAGAAGGTTGAAACTAGACCACTTTCTCACACCATTCACAAAAATAAACTCAAAATGGATAAAGGACCTGAATGTGAGACAGGAAACCATCAAAACCTTAGAGGAGAAAGCAGGAAAAGACCTCTCTGACCTCAGCCGTAGCAATCTCTTACTCGGCACATCCCCAAAGGCAAGGGAATTAAAAGCAAAAGTGAATTACTGGGACCTTATGAAGATAAAAAGCTTCTGCACAGCAAAGGAAACAACCAACAAAACTAAAAGGCAACCAACGGAATGGGAAAAGATATTTGCAAATGACACAACGGACAAAGGGCTAGTATCCAAAATCTATAAAGAGCTCATCAAACTCCACACCCGAAAAACAAATAACCCAGTGAAGAAATGGGCAGAAAACATGAATAGACACTTCTCTAAAGAAGACATCCGGATGGCCAACAGGCACATGAAAAGATGTTCAACGTCGCTCCTTATCAGGGAAATACAAATCAAAACCACACTCAGATATCACCTCACGCCAGTCAGAGTGGCCAAAATGAAGAAATCAGGAGACTATAGATGCTGGAGAGGATGTGGAGAAACAGGAACCCTCTTGCACTGTTGGTGGGAATGCAAATTGGTGCAGCCGCTCTGGAAAGCAGTGTGGAGGTTCCTCAGAAAATTAAAAATAGACCTACCCTATGACCCAGCAATAGCACTGCTAGGAATTTACCCAAGGGATACAGGAGTACTGATGCATAGGGGCACCTGTACCCCAATGTTTATAGCGGCACTCTCAACAATAGCCAAATTATGGAAAGAGCCTAAATGTCCATCAACTGATGAATGGATAAAGAAATTGTGGTTTATATACACAATGGAATACTACGTGGCAATGAGAAAAAATGAAATATGGCCTTTTGTAGGATGGAACTGGAGAGTGTGATGCTAAGTGAAATAAGCCATACAGAGAAAGACAGATACCATATGGTTTCACTCTTATGTGGATCCTGAGAAACATAACAGAAACCCATGGGGGAGGGGAAGGGAGAAAAAAAAAAAAAAAAAAAAAAAAAAAAAAAGAGGCTAGAGTGGGAGAGAGCCAAAGCATAAGAGACTGTTAAAAACTGAGAACAAACTGAGGGTTGATGGGGGGTGGGAGGGAGGGCAGGGTGGGTGATGGGTATTGAGGAGGGCACCTTTTGGGATGAGCACTGGGTGTTGTATGGAAACCAATTTGACAGTAAATTTCATATATTAAAAAAAAAAAAAAAAAAAGAAAACATGTTGATAACTTGTAGGAGCATTAAGAACCTGGAAAAAAAAGGGAAGGAAAATTTACATTGTTTGAGGTGGAAAGCATAGTGTTAAAAATGATAAAAAAAAATGAGAGGGAAACTTTTGATTTTTAATCTGCCCTCATATTACCTCTTGGTAATTCACAATTTTAAAAGGACTTTGTTGACAGTGTTATCATGATGATTAAGTTTGCAGATAATGTGAAGAGAGGATGGATTGAAAGACAGAATTAAAAATCATTTTAGCATGTTTGCAGAGTGGGCTGATCCAAATAATAAGAAATTTAACATGACCTCTGTAAAGTCTTAGACTTAGGCCTAAATAGCAAACCACACAAGGATAGGAGGACTTAAATAGCAGCTTATGTTTAAAAAAAAAAAAAAAAAAAAAAAAAAAAAAGAAGGATGAATTAGCTTTTCTTTTTTTTTTTTTTTTTAACATTTTTTATTTATTTTTGGGACAGAGAGAGACAGAGCATGAACGGGGGAGGGGCAGAGAGAGAAGGAGACACAGAATCGGAAACAGGCTCCAGGCTCCGAGCCATCAGCCCAGAGCCTGACGCGGGGCTCGAACTCACGGACCGCGAGATCGTGACCTGGCTGAAGTCGGACGCTTAACCGACTGCGCCACCCAGGCGCCCCTGAATTAGCTTTTCAATATAAGCCAATAGTATGATCTGGCAGCCTAAAGTCAATGCAATCTGGAATTATATTTGTAGGTGTCAGTCATTTCTGTTCAGCTAATTCTAGCTTTTGTACTTCATTCTGGCTGTCACATTTCAAGGGACATCACCACTTCATTCTCTTCCATACTGGAAGTTCCCTTACCTCAGAGGCAACCACTAGGAGTAGGTTGGAAAAGCCTTTTGACTTTTTTTGTTGCCATTATAAATAAGATCTTTAAAACATTTTCTAATTAGATATTGTTGTATGGGAAAGTTATTGGTTATACAAATTTAAATGTTCTGAAATCTAGCCGTCTTATTGAACTCTTACTATTTCTAATAGTTTCAATTGATTACATTGGATTTTTAAAACATAGAATCATATCATTTGCAAATCATGACAGTTTTGCTCAATCCTTTCAGTATTTATAAAAATGATTTAAAATTTTTTTAATGTTTATTTTTGACAGAGAGAGAGAGACAGAGCATGAGCAGGGGAGGGGCAAAGAAAGAGGGAGACACAGAATCCAAAGCAGGCTCCAGGCTCTGAGCTCTGAGCTGTCGGCACAGAGCCCAATGCGGGGCTTGAACTCACAGACCGTGAGATCATGACCTGAGCCGAAGTCAGACGCTCAACCGACTGAGCCACCCAGGCGCCCCAAAAATGATTTTTAAAAATGTCATTATATTGGTTAGAATCTTCCAAATAGTGTTGAATGGTGATAGCAGGCATCTTTTAGCCTCTTGACTTGATATATTTCTAACATTTCGTCATTAAGTATGAATTGTGCAATACATGTGTGTGACTTAAACATTCCCCTCAATATTTAAGTTGTTTCCAACTTTTTAATTTTTATTTTATTTTAAGTTTTTAAAATTATTTTTAACATGTATTCATTTTTGAGAGACAGAGACAGCGCGTGTGTGGGGGAGGGGCAGAGAGAGAGAGAGAGGCACAGAATCTGAAGCAGGCTCCAGGCTCTGAGCTGTCAGCACAGAGCTTGACGCAGGGCTTGAACTCAGGAGCTGTGAGATCATGATCTGAGCCAAAGTTGGATGCTTAACTAACTGAGTCACCCAGGTGCCCCACCAACTTTGTAATATTAAAGACAATAAAGAATAAATATTTGTGCTCATATCTTAATACACATGTGCAAGCCTTTTTATAAAACAGATTCCAAGTTTCTGTGTCTAAGAGTATGCAAATTTCAAAAGCACTGGTCACGTTGCTGTGGGGGTTATAACCAATGTAATAAAATTTGAAACATTAAAAAAAACTGTATCAGTCATCTGTTGCTGCATAATCAACTATCTCCAAATTTCATGGCCTAAAATGATAATTTATGCTTTCCCACAATTGTATCAGTTGGATGGGCAGTCTTTCTATTGGTTTTGGGCAGACAGGTGGCTCTATATCAGAAGTTACAGGTAGGACAGGGTGGGTCAGGATGTCTCAGTGTTTGTAGGGTGCTTCTTCACGAGGAGAGAGCATCTACTTCCCTATACTTGGGAAGAGAGGTGGGTTGCCTGAGGGATGAAATACTTTGTATGTATATTTTTTGAGCCTTTAGTAACATACTTTCTTTTTTCATAAACTACCATTCTAGAATGTGCCACACAAAATTCATCACTGATGCAGTCTGTGACCCAAATTATGATCCCAAAGAGACTGGAGATAAAACCTCAAGAAGTGGCTGATAGTGTTTTACAAAATGCAAACTGAGCACGGGTGGAATGATTTGACATGTTCTGACTTGTTACTAGCACAAGGGGGAAATGCTGTAATGATCAGCAAAGATTCATCACCCCTTCCTCCCAAACTCTGCAGCTGTTGGTCATTATGTCTTGGTTGGGTCCTGTGACAGTAAAACTTGAACATTTTTCTCCAGATGGCATCTGTAAGTTTGGGTTGAAGAAAGCTACCTCTTTAGATTCTGCTCAAAGTCAGTGCAATAGTGAAGGGATGCCCAAACCCTCTTGTTACTGTCCGAAATCCTATTGTCCTTCAGATTTCCACCTGGAAATCAGCAGTTCTCTATTAATTCATTAACTTACATAATTAACATGTATTTATCAATCGTTTACTTTATACCAGGCAAGGGTGTTAAATATGGGGATTATGATGTCAGCAAAAACAAATTTAATCCCTAGTTTATACTTTCGTGGAGGAGATAATTAGCCACTCAAATACATTTTACTTAAGAAAATTATGAAGAGGGGCCAAGGAAGTCTTTTTTTAAGGAAGCAACCCTCTAAAGGTTGAGCTCTAAAGGAAGCTTACGAGTTAACTAGGCAGAGAGAAGAGTGAAGAGGGTCTCAGGCCTGTCGGCAAAGTTCATGGTTGGGGGATGGCAGTGCAAATGTTGAACCCATTTAAGGCTGAAATTAAGTCAGGGTAGCCTTGGTATGGAATGAAGCTGGAGAGGCACTGAGGCCTGGGTATGGGAGGCCTTATTGGCTAGGGTAAGTGGTATTGCTTTTATTCTAAAAATAACTGAAAGCTATTCTTAGGCAAGATTAGATGCTTTTGATCTTGCATTGTAATTTTCTTTTAATCATCGTTCTGCTTTTTCTAGAATGTAGGCTCCATCAGGGCAGGTTGTATGCTTTGTTTCATATTGTAACTCAGACACCTGGAACACTGCTAGGCACAAGGGAATTGTTCAACAATTTTGCTGAATCAATGAGTTATTAGCAAGACCTTCTTAGTGAGTGATCTGGAACAGGGAAGATGAGTAAGGCTGCTGAATGTGACTGTCAAAGCAGCTCAGGTATTGGACACCTCTGAGTAAACCAGAAGGCATAAAAAAGCTGGGGGTCAACTAAGGGGTTGGGCCATACAAGGAGATTCAAGTAACACTTTGGGTAGCTCTGACTCTTGGATAAATGAGAGGGTTATTCTGGGAACTTCCTCCAAACTCTATAAAGTTGTAGAAAAGGAGTTTTATCTTTCACCTAGACAAGAATGTACTCTGCCACCTTGTATACTGGGGTTGGGCATCTACCTAAGGCTTGACAGGCCAGATGGATGGTTAAATCACCACTCCAGGGTAAGAGGCAATCTCCCCCATGTTCTCGACCAGTTTTTGAAGTTACTTAGCTTTCGTTTTGATATGACTGAGGGATATCATTTGAAAACCTTTTTGTGCTCTGCATTGTTTGGCTCTTATTCATCATCTGCACAGGTAATCGAGGGCTCTGTGCATTATGGTTATAAACACAGACATCCTAGCTGTGAGTCCCCCTTGACCAGTTGGACAGTGAATCTTACCAGGTGTCTTCAGTTCAGAAATTGCAGGTAAAGAACTTTTGAAGGTGTGGCTGTCATTCTTCCAGAGAGCCAGGAAAGTTGTGTCCAGACAGAGAACAACAGGCTGGAGTCAGTCTGTGGGAATCTGTGGACTTAACTACGCCTCTTGTCCAGAAAGTTAGAAATGGCGAGGTGTAAGGTGGGATGTGTACAAGCTTCCTGAGACTGGGAGAAGCCTGCAGATAAGCTTTCCCAGACTGTAGTCACCCCTGGTGCAGTTCTTGGTAGGTGCCCACCTGAAAGGGAGGCCACCCAGAGCCACACTCAGGAGAAATGTATACTAGGCAGGATGCTTTGCCCAAATGTAATAGAAACCCTAAAGCAAAGTGAAGATTAAATATTAAGGACTTTTTTTTTTTTTTTTTAATCTTTCTTATCATGACATTCAGAAGCAGCCTCCACCTACTGACTGATCAGGCCTCTGACTGCATTTCCTGGTGGTTGTCTTTGCTCTTTCTCCTCTGCATTTGTTCTTAGGGCGACTTTCCTCTTGGTTATAAGATATCTGCTAATAGTGAGCCTTTCCAGTTCACACAGCGGGAAAGAGAGGACAATTGGCACCCAATGGAGTAAAAATTCTTCTATTAGTCAAATTGAGCCAGCTCAATTTAAAGGCCCATCCAGGACTTTTAATGATTTCCAGGAGAATGTTATGGGATTTTTTTTTTAAATACAAAGATTATTTTGTTTGTATTTTAGAGAGAGAGTGTGTGAGAGGGGGTAGAGGGGCAGAAGGAGAGAGAGAGAGAGAGAGAGAGAGAGAGAGAGAGAGAGAGAGAGAGAATCTCAAACAGGCTCCATGCTTAGCAGGGAGCCTGACTTGGGGCTTGATCCCACAACCCTGGGATCAAGGGTTGGCACCATTGCCAAAATCAAGGCTGCTCAAACGACTCTCCATGGGCTTTTAGAAATAAATTTGGATTCTTGAATTAGCAAAAGGAATAGTATTATCATGATTGGATTCGACTGATCCAGATCCATCCTTGGAGCTGGTTCTGCTCTAAGAATAGGTTCTACAGGCCCTGAATTACATGGTTGGCATGGGGAAGAGTGTATGTTTGAACAAAACACGGTCTTTTAGGGAAGAGCAAGAGGCGAACGAATGCTGAAGGAACAACTGTGGTAAACACCTGCCATTCATGCTGTCTGAAATCGTTTGCATACACTGCCCATTTGGGTTGTTCTCTACTTAGTGAAATTCCTGCTTAGCCAGGGAGAATTGACCTAGCATCCCGTGCTCTGCGGTAAACACTTATAGTTCTGCCAAGCTAATGCACCTGTGCGAGATTTGAAAAAAGGTCAAGTCTGTGCGAGATTTGAAAGAGCGGCTGAGTAGTTGTTTTCTGTAAGGTCAGGGTTGGTTTAGAACCTGGGGAGTTTCAGGATGGAACCTGAAACTGGCCGCCTTGCACGGAGGGCGGGGAGAAGAAAGAGGCGGAGCACTCCAGATTGGTAGGTGACAGTAATAAGCTTCTTACGTAATAAGCAAGGGGACTTATGTAGGAAGCTTATCCCCAGTGCAAGAGGAGTAGGTCTCCGCACCTACTTGCCAGACTCTTAAACGTTTACATAGAGGCCTTAACAACGTTCAGTTGCATTATACCATCTAGGTGATCTCAACAACACATTGCTCTCTCAAGGCCAGGTCCTTGAAAATGATTCCCACTATGAAAACGGGGGGTAGAACAAATACTCTCCATGGAGAAGGAAGGGGGTGGTGAGGAGCTTCTATTGCTCTAGTACCACTTGCAGGTCAACTGGTGGTCATGTCCTCTCTATGGCCTCCTCCAACAGACTGTGTAGAGCCTTTAGTGACTTGTAGAAGCTTTAGAGGAGGTATCTGATCTAAGCTTCATGGGTAACTCAAGGCAAATGTTGGGAGCAGTGGGGTCTCCCCTGTGGTGGTTGCATATGTGATTGAGAATGATCACATTGCTTCTGGATATTGGACATCAAATCGAATTCCCTGAACCACTTAGAAATTCTGCCAGCACACCAATCGTTGTAGTAGATCTCTTGAATGTGAAAACAAACTAGATTCTATGGTCTGTGTTCAACCCATCATGCAACTGTGTGCACAAAACCAAAAGGGACTTGTTTCTTTCTTAGCAGTCCTTGTACATTTAGACAGACACCCCCAAGTCAGAGTTTGTCACAACTCTTTCCATAATTAGTTATTAATCAGAACCCCACTCTCTGTGGAAGGAGGCAGTGTCAGAGCTCAGATTGGGGTTTCCAATGGGGAGGAACTTCTTGACCACTTGAAACTTTAGGTGATGAAGTATGTTAGAAATATCTTTGTCTAAAAATAATTAAAATGGAAGCAAAATTGTTAATACAATTCATGACGTACCTGGTGCACTGGGCACAAAATGGGACATTATTTATTTAGCTCTCTCTAATATACCTAAATGTTGATTACATTTCTAACAAAGAGAAAAACCACCTCAAAAGTTATGCATATGCTTTTCCTAAGTGTATTTGATATATTAAACAAGGCATGAAATTAAACATATATATAAATTGAATGAAACATTTTAATGTTTAATGAAATGTTAGGGTCTCCAGTTTAAGATGGCAGAGAAACCTTCCTGCCAGCAAACCCAACAGTTGAAATAATATGTTAGATGCATCAACAGACCAACCAAGCAAACACACCAAAGGTGAAGCCAGCAAATCACTCCAACAGCTAAGATTTTTAGATTTAGCCAACAGAAATATAGTATGTCCAAGTAAATTTGAATGTCAGGTAAATGATAATCTTTTTTAGTATAATTATTTCCCAAATATTGCATGGTATACTGTATTTTTCTGGCAACCCTACCAAAAGCAGTCAAAAGGAGACACAGGCTGGTGGCTGTGAAAAAGGGGGACCAAGGTTTCTGGGAATTAGCAAATTCCCATGCAGCATCCAACTCCTCTTTGTCAGAACCATCATAGGGAAAAAGACGAACAAAATTTGAGATAATCTCACTAATAATCCTCAGCTTGACAAATGGCAGAAGGGACGGTATAGGCAGCTTGGAAATGAAACAAAATTTCACAGAGGTAGAATCCCTTTCTGACTATCTCCATGACCCCCTACAGAGATGCTAATCACTGGAGTTCACTACCCTGGAACTACTGCTGGCTGGAGAGAAGAATGCCTGGCGCTTCACCAGTGAGTAATAACTTAGCCAAAGAATGAAATAGTTGGAGGCCTTGGATTAACCTATTGTCTTGCTGTGAGGGGTGGGGGTAAGTGGGTGGTAGGTGGAGACATAGATGAAACAAGGGCAGCCATGCATTTGCTAGTAATAGTTGAAGTTGGGTGATGGGTATATGGAGCTCATTATACTAGTCTCTGTTTTTATATGTATTTTAAAATTTCCATTGTAAAATTTAAAACCTTAGCCAAATATAGGACAACAAACACCCACTGGGAAAAAGATGGATGAAGTGTAAGTAAGGTAATTTCCTGGTGTTAGCTGAATTCAGTACATCTTGCCTACACAAAAATGTTAGACATTTTACTTAAAGTTGCCAAGGTATTCTTGAAAAGAAAGAAAATGATAATTGATCAGGAGATAGAAATGGTGAGAAAAAGTGGGAAGAAGAATAATATAGTGGGGGGGTTGATAGATACTGTATGATAGTGTAAAATAAGAAGTAGAGGTCTAAGTGTAAAACTGAAAAAGACAAACTATAAACAAACTATAAACTTAAGAAGAAAATAAAAAAATACAACTTTAATGATCGTAACTTTGCTGAATGAGAGTAAATGACAGCCTGATCACCCTTCAGTCAAGTTCCCCATCTACTTTTTTCTTATGGTAGAAGGAAGATTTTCTTTTCTTTCTTATTTATTTATTTATTTATTTATTTATTTATTTATTTATTTAATATATGAAATTTATTGTCAAAATGGTTTCCATACAACACCCAGTGCTCATCCCAAAAGGTGCCCTCCTCAATACCCATCACCCACCCTCCCCTCCCTCCCACCCCCCATCAACCCTCAGTTTGTTCTCAGTTTTTAACAGTCTCTTATGCTTTGGCTCTCTCCCACTCTAACCTCTTTTTTTTTTTTTTCCTTCCCCTCCCCCATGGGTTTCTGTTAAGTTTCTCAGGATCCACATAAGAGTGAAACCATATGGTATCTGTCTTTCTCTGTATGGCTTATTTCACTTAGCATCACACTCTCCAGTTCCATCCACGTTGCTACAAAAGGCCATATTTCATTCTTTCTCATTGCCACGTAGTATCCCATTGTGTATATAAACCACAATTTCTTTATCCATTCATCAGTTGATGGACATTTAGGCTCTTTCCATAATTTGACTATTGTTGAGAGTGCTGCTATAAACATTGGGGTACAAGTGCCCCTATGCATCAGTACTCCTGTATCCCTTGGATAAATTCCTAGCAGTGCTATTGCTGGGTCATAGGGTAGGTCTATTTTTAATTTTCTGAGGAGCCTCCACACTGCTTTCCAGAGCGGCTGCACCAATTTGCATTCCCACCAACAGTGCAAGAGAGTTCCCATTTCTCCATGTCCTTGTCAGCATCTATAGTCTCCTGATTTGTTCATTTTGGCCTCTCTGACTGGTGTGAGGTGATATCTGAGTGTGGTTTTGATTTGTATTTCCCTGATGAGGACTGACGTTGAGCATCTTTTCATGTGCCTGTTGGCCATCTGGATGTCTTCTTTAGAGAAGTGTCTATTCATGTTTTCTGCCCATTTCTTCACTGGGTTATTTGTTTTTTGGGTGTGGAGTTTGGTGAGCTTAAAAGGAAGATTTTCTAATTCTATCATTTCTTCCTCTTTTATTAGATGGCACTCTTCAGTAAAGAAGAATGTCCTTCATCACATAGAGCTCCATTTACGTTGAAGTGCAGTTCATTCAGGAAAGGCAGGATATGTATTTAATTCTTTCCTTTAGTTGCCAATTTCAGAGTAAGGAGTTTGTGGCTTAGTTACTTTAATGTTGTTTGATAAGAAATCGTTGGTCCCTTCCCTCCTTCTCTCATTGTCTTCTTCCCTCCTTCCGTGTCTCCATCCCTTCCCTTCTTCTTTCTAGTAGGCAGACTTTCTCTTTTTTCTTTAGATGCCTATGAACTCATGGATTTTAAACATATTTAATTGGATTGAATCCTTTTTGTGATTCTAATTAGAACCAACCAATGATACAACACTTTTTTAGACCATCAGGGAAATCTGTGGGTTGGGCATTAGAAAATAACAAAGAATTATTAATAATTTTGTTAGGTGTGATAGTGATATTATGTTTATGAAAAAAGTCACATTTTAAGAGACATTTATACTGAAGTTTGAATACATATGTGATAGTTGATATTTACCTTAATTACTTCAGCAAGGTTAAAAGGGGAGATAGAGAAGACAATGTGGA
This sequence comes from Panthera tigris, assembly GCF_018350195.1. NCBI lineage: Eukaryota > Metazoa > Chordata > Mammalia > Carnivora > Felidae > Panthera > Panthera tigris. The sequence continues at coordinate 89,286,233 of NC_056664.1, forward strand.
AAAATTTCCACAATTTTTAAATATGAAGGAAGGTTATATGGGAGCTTTTTGTACCATTCTCTCTTGTGTATACTTGGAAGGTTTCATAATACAACTTTTTAGAAGCTTAGATTTAAAAAAAGCATGCCCTCAATCCATGTTATTAACAAAGATCACCATGATATATTAAGGGGGAAAAATGAATCAGTGTACATTAAAAAAAAGGGTATAAGTATTTCTTCATGTTTGGGGTGTGGCCAACAAGCAATGAGCTGCTTTAAGTAAAATAAGATAGAGAAGGAAAAATACCACGTGATTTCACTTATATGTGGAGTCTAAAAACAAAACAAATGAAAAAAAAACAGAAAAACAAATAGACTCTTAAATACAGAGAACAAATTGGTGGGGAGGATGGGAAAAATAGGTGAAGGGGGTTAAGAGGTACAAAAGTCTGGGTAGGAAAAACATAAGTCAGGGAGATAAAAAGTATAGCACAGGGAATAGAGTCAATAGTATTGTAATAACATTGTGTAATGACAGATGGTGACTACACTTCTCAAGGTTAGCACTGAGTAATGTATAGAATTGTTGAATCAATATGCTGTACACCTGAAACTAACATACCATCGTATGTCAATTATACTTAAATAATAGTAATTGAAAAAAAAAAAAAGGAAATGAGCTGCTTAAAACACCTCTGAGTTGTGGCCATTAGCCTGAAGTTCAGATATCCAGCAGATGGCGCGCTGTGCCCATTTTTTTGTGGTGAAGGATGTGCTGGAGAATTTCTGCTTCCCCTAAGTAGATGCAGACAGACCCTGAGCGTTTTGCAGTGTCAAATATGAGCACTGTTTTCAAAATGAGCAGCTGCCTTGGAAATGACCCAACTGTCCTTTGGATTTAGACTTTGTCTTTCATTTGTGGCTCAGGTTTTGGGGTCTAATTCTGTAACATGCTTCACCTGAAATTGGGCACAAGTGTGATACAGTGGCAAGAACACTGTGCTGAGCCTCTGCAGCTCTGTACTTGGGTGACTTTTTGGCAAGTTATTTCAGCTCTTAGAGCCTCACGTTCCTTGTCTGTAGACTAAGGTAGTTGGACCATTTGATCACTAAGATGCATTTATCTCCTCACATTCTGTGATTCTGTAGTTCTGCTTCCAATTTTCAGCCTTCCCTGGGAGGGGGCATAAAGGGCACCAAAAAGTGTCTTTAATAAAGCCAAGTTGGAAAGAGGATAGTGAGCCAGATGACTTAATAGTAGAGAGAAGGAATAATTAAGAGAGTGGCAGGGGAAGCAACAGAAGGTGGCACAAGCCCTAGAAGTTAGTCTCTGAACTTTAAGCAAATGCAGAGCCAGCTAATGGCTTTATTTAGTGACTGGCAGAGGAGAGATTCAAGACCATTTCTGTGTCTCAGGCTTGTGGGTTTTCCCTACAGCACAAAGCCTCCCGCCCCCCGCCCCCCCCAACCCCAGGGAATGCAGGTTTTGTAAACTGAACTAAGGCAGAAGGGACCATGGGACAACACAACTATTGTTTCTACTGCCAGCATCTCTACTCCCTGTAACTCAGAGTCTAGCTTCAACTTTCTCTGAGTCTGTATTCTACTACCAACCCCTCATCCAACCTCTGGGCCCCTCTCCTTCACAGAGTAGCTTAGGTTTAGTTCTCAAGTCCTTTGGTTGAATTTTGTTCCTCCCTTGACTCCCTCTTCTTCTCCTCTCATTGTTGATATGGAACGCCATAACAGGTTAAGCTGGTGTGTGCCAGTTCAGGGAGAGGAGGTTTAGAGGGATTCTTGTGAAACATCGGTAGAGTGTCATGATGATGGTGTGCCTGTGCCCGTGTATGGCGGTGTCTGGTGTCTAGGAACAAGCCAGGTAGCGTCTCAAAAAATTTGAACACTTGTCTACTTATGTTTCACTGATCAGATCAGATCCCACTTTCTCAACTTCTATGATGTTTATTATCTGAAAAAACCCTTGGTAATTATTTAAAGTATTGTTTATGATCTTTTCATATTCATGTCTCATGCCCTCTGCTATTCTGCGTATGCCTTGGGGATGGAAGCTGTCTTGTTTATACCTACCACATCGCAGCAGGGAATTTCACTTCCAGGCATAAAAACAAGCATACTCAGATTTACTCACCTCTAAATCCCTTTCAGTGTACTTTTCCGCTTGGGAGAGTCACTTCAAATTCCTGATGACTCCAGGGCTGATTTCGGTTTGACTCTTAAGTCCTTCTTTTTCTCCCCAATTTTCATTGTTTGACTTTGAAGCATGTTGCAGCTTTCCCCGATTTTCCTCATGTGATGATGTTCGGTATAAAAGGAGATGAGACCCACTCGTTTCTATTTTGCTACCTGTACCTAGTAGAGTTTGTAGGGTTGAAGTGGAGGGGAAGGTTGGAGAAAGAGGTGGCAGCTGGTGAAAATGAAGTTCCTGAAATCTTTGGGTTTGTCATTTATTTGTCGTTCGTTTCATTGTTATTCTTTTATGTGCCAGATGAATAAATTAGGATTTAAAAACTGGAGGTAGCGCTTTATGATTCTGTGTTTTCTCATTAAATGTGAGGCATATCTACCATTCCTTCATTGTCATTCTTCACTGACAGAAGAGGCCATCCCCTGAGCCATATTCCAGAGAGAGTGAGAGAGTGAGCGCTCAGCACATTAGTGGGTGGTAGATGGGCAGGGTGATTTGCACTGTTCAGAATGGGTCACAAGGCTAGGCAGAAAAGGAGGTAATTGGCTAGAAGTAGTCTGGGTGGTATTAGATTGTAGTTTCTATGTTTTTTTTTTTTTTAATTTTTTTTTAACGTTTATTTATTTTTGAGACAGAGAGAGACAGAGCATGAACGGGGGAGGGGCAGAGAGAGAGGGAGACACAGAACTGGAAGCAGGCTCCAGGCTCTGAGCCATCAGCCCAGAGCCCGACGCGGGGCTCGAACTCATGGACCGCGAGATTGTGACCTGAGCTGAAGTCGGACGCTTAACCGACTGAGCCACCCAGGCGCCCCTAGATTGTAGTTTCTATGTTTTGAATCTGTGCAGCAAGTTATCTTGAAGAGGTTCTCAGTAAGTAGCAGTCAGAGACCAGGAAAGAATGTTGGGGCCATTACTTTTCAGCCTGTTTTCTCTTCCACTCATCAAATATTTGCATAATGATGAAATCCAACAGTCACTCCTCCTAGCACCTTGGGAAGAGGATGTCTCATATTCATTCCTGAGTCAGTTCTTTAAACTTGAAAATACTGTCTACTTAAGGTTGTATCTGGAGCTGACTTTACTGGTGGTTTTCAAGTCACAGAGGTGGTCACAGAACAGAACAGGATGTCAGAGCACACAGCCACAAAGAAGTTAATTTTGAAATAGAATGCTAAATACACTGTCCTTTACTCACTTATTTTCCCTTGGTGCCCTTCCTTCACAGACCCCCTACCTGCTACCATACTGTTCTTCCCCCATCTCTCTCCTCTTTTCTTTGGATCCTTCTATCTCTGGGTCATGACCTGGAACTTCAAAATACTTTTCATTTTGCAAAGCAATTTTATTCTTCTTGTTTCCAGCTTTCAGAAGCTCATCTTCCTGTGGGCAAATGGAGAAGTTAATAAAATGCCGTCTCCCTCAGAGAAAAATCTGAGGGGATAGAAATAGTTGCTGTTGAGCATGGGTGTGTCTGTGTGTGTGTGCATGTGTGGGGGTTCCCACTCTGCCAAACTTGCTGTGTATAAGGTCTTGAGATAGATATTTTAGAATAACATTTCCTAAACTTTTTTGAGAGACATGTGGAAACTACAGTAAAGGACATATTTCACTTCACAACTCATGAAGTAAATTTATAAATATATGTGTGCATATGTTTACATATATATGCATATATGTGTACATGTATTTTATGTGAAATAATGCCTTTGTTGGAAGGGCTATGTTCTAATATTTTATATTCTATTTTATCTATTAAAAAATGTAGTCCTGACCCTCTCACTTGATTTCAGGACACTTAATGGGTCATTGTCTAAAGTTTGGAAAACATTGCCTTGAGATACACTAAGGTCTGTAAAACTGGGATTTCTGCTCTCAGAGTCTCCACAACTACATTATACATTTCCAGCTTCCATGCTATAATTTGGCAGGAATAAACTTCCATATCCTGCTTTAGGCAACTAATCCTAAAAAAGTTGGTACAGCCCTAACCTTAAGTCATGCTACCTGCACTGTCCTCATGAATAACATAAGTCAGCATTTGAAAACTTGAGTGGGAGCTTTTATTCTGAAATTTCTCAAACCAATGCTTAAAAGAATATATGGTTTAGTATAACATGACAGAAAATGTGTAAAGTAGAGGCAATAATGATCTCTCATCATATACTTACTTTGTTAACATTTTGTAGTATTTCACTATAGCCTTTCTGCTTTGCATATCCAAAACAACTTGTTACTGTGGACCTGTTTTTTTTTTTTTTTTTTAAAAGAACTCTGGAAAACTTGTTATTTTCCCTTACACCTCAGGCAAGAATAAGAATCCACACATAGGGACCCCCCCTGTATGCAGAGGAACACACGTGCACTAACACACGCTCACACTCACATGCACACACACTCTCACAAAAAGGGGGAGAAAAAAGATTTCATCACTTGGCTTTAATATTAAATCTCACTTTTCTCACATTTCTTATGTTTTCACACCTATAGTCTGGCTAAGCTGTTTTCTAGACAGTTCTCAGCAGAAAAAATTGTGAAGGTGATAGCTGGATTGTAATGTGTGAAAACGCTCTTAGCACAGATTTGAATATATTTGGGAGGGGTAAGATCATCCTAGATTGTCAGAAAATAAAGACACGTGTTGTAAATATGACTTTCATATACCAGCCTTTGAGAGTATCTTCTATAACTATTACAATGGCTCAACTATTAAATGGGGGGGGGATATTAATGTTATTTCTGAGGATGGTGTAAATCAGAATTAGGTGAAATTTCAAGGCTCTAAAAATTGAGGTCTGAACTGGAGTTTCTCTAGTATTATGTTACAGTCATGTGCCTAGTATTTCTTTTTCTAATGAATAGAACAACTAATGAATGACCTACACTACTATTTTATAGAATATTTGTCACTTTTCATTTAGTTGATATGTATGTTCTTTGTAATTTGAAGCATTTGTCTTGGTGATCTTTTATACTAGATATGGGAGAGGGATTTTATTTCTGGGGAGTGATGCTCGCTGCTTGGAACTCTTGAAGAACAGAAAAGGGGATCGTGATTTTAAGATGCATACCTATGAGTTAAGATTGAAGATGGTAATCACAAGCTGATATAAAAGAAATAATGTTTTTGAAAATGTAAAATGATAAAATTTCCTACTTAAATTATCTTTTTCTTGCTCCCTTCCATTTTTAGTCTAAGCCATGAGGCTTAACCTTCGTGACAGGAGAGGATGGTGCAATACACAAGAAAGCTAGATATTGGCTGATTGAGAGAGCCCTTTGAGGGGCTGGGTGGGGGAGAGAGAGAGAGAGAGAGAGAGAGAGAGAAAGAGAAGAAATAGAAAGTAGATATTCTTTCTTTCTTTCTTTCTTTCAATCAATCACCAGGCTTAGAGAACTTGCGCATAGAATTTTAGAACAGTGGTGTAAGAGTAAACAGGAAGATAAGGTGGGAAAGGCTCCTCTCTCTTGGACCCAAGGGACAATGAGAAAGAGACAGAGAAAGCAGACAAGAGAAGGAAGACAACTCTCTGCTCCAAGCTTTCAGCCAGAGTACATATGATGTTTTTAAAAAATTTGAGAGAGGGGCGCCTGGGTGGCTCAGTCGGTTAAGCGGCCGACTTCGGTTCAGGTCACGATCTCGTGGTCTGTGAGTTCGAGCCCTGCGTCGGGCTCTGTGCTGACAGCTCAGAGCCTGGAGCCTGCTTCAGATTCTGTGTCTCCCTCTCTCTCTGCCCCTCCCCCGTTCATGCTCTGTCTCTCTCTGTCTCAAAAATAAATAAACGTTAAAAAAAAAATTTAAAAAATTTGAGAGAATACCAAAGTCAGAGGTGATATGCAGAGCTTCTTATTTTGGATCCCATGAAGGGTGCCCACTACTGATTTGTGACTAACAGAACAGTGTGTCCAGACAGAAAATCTAGTTGAGCTCTTGTCTCCCTCAATTCCCATGTGGTGCAAATGTTAGGTCGAAACTCAAAAAAACCTGGCTTGGCCAACCCACACCCCTGAGGGGTCAAGGTAGCCTCACAGTAGAAGCTGAAGGTAGAATACCCAAGTTTGGGGGACATGGAGGGTATACCAGAGACTTAAAATTGTCTCTAGCCATTGAAAGCCAAAAGGAAGGAAGCTAGTATTTTAAAATGTAGTATATTGGGGCGCCTGGGTGGCTCAGTCGGTTAAGCGTCCGACTTCGGCTCAGGTCATGATTTCGCGGTCCGTGAGTTTGAGCTCCGCGTCGGGCTCTGTGCTAACCACTCAGAGCCTGGAGCCCGTTTCAGATTCTGTGTCTTCCTCTCTCTCTGACCCTCCCCCGTTCATGCTCTGTCTCTCTCTGTCTCAAAAGTAAATAAACGTTAAAAAAAAATTTAAAATGTAGTATATTAATACAAAGTTTGAGGTATAGTAAGGCCAACAAATTAGGACAGGAGAGCCATTGAAAAGATAGTTTGTTACAGTTTTCAAGAGGAGGGAGCATGCCATGCGATTGGGGGCCACACAGGAAAGCAATGAGGTTGGTCAGGAGGCAGAGGGGAAGAGAACTATGGGCAAGAACATTTATTGTGCTTTATGTGGGAAGGGACAGGCTAAACAGGCTTAAGATTGGCTAGTTTGAGTAATTTCAGCAGGCTCTGGGACATTGGGGCTGTCCCTTGTTGCCTGGGACCTGCCCGTGGGATGATCAGGTCAGGTGTATAGTGGTCCAGAGTGTGAGAACCCAATAAAGGAGAAGGTTGCAGGTGTGGACTCTGGGTTTTATTGTTTATTTTTGAATACCCCCATCCCCAAGCAGAGGATTCCCCTTTAGGAGGAGGGGTTGTGTGGGCAACAAGGTAGTCAGAAGGTCAAGGCAAGGTAGCTCAGGCTTATAGTTGGGTGTTCTAGAACAAGATATTTTGGCATATGCGTATAAGGTAGATGTTAAAGCATCAAGTTTACAGAAGCTATAAATGTGATAGGCTAATATACTGAGCCAGCAGTAATATTCCACCAGACCCTAGTGAAGTCAAGAAAGAAAGGCCACAAATTTAAAGCTGTAAATACCAACAGTGGATACCAGGAGAATGCTAGAGGATGGTCCAGGTCAACCGTGACCCATATGTATGCCAGACCAGCCATTCCACAGTGGGTCCTGAAAGGGTTTGGAGTTTACTGTGAGGATATGAGGTCCCCTTCACTCTGCCTGCATGAGGTTATTCATCCACTCATTAACTCAACAACTACTTGTGAACCTAGATGTCAACTTGGAGTGGAGTGGTGAATGTAAATAAGAGAAAAGGCAGGGTTAAAATAGACTGAGTGCTTTTACCCAAAATGTGAATGATACCTAATAAAAGATTGTTTTATTTATTAGATTGGATGACACATTAACTGAGATTAGACAATACCCCAGTATACTGGGGCTTATGAGAGAGATCATGTCCATTCAAAACAATATATACTGTGTTTTTGCTGACTAGTGGAGGCTATTGTGAGTGGATTTTCAGTCCCATTACAATAATTTCAGTCCCATTCTTTCTCCTAACCCCTTTTGTATGAAAGTGGTTTATCATGCTGGGAGAGAGTTGGAACCAGAAAAAAAAATTGAAATTTGGGACTAGAAAAAGAGGTCTTCTTCTTATTCATAAAGGATCATTTTAGAGCTACGCAGATGATATTCATACCTCGCTCTCATTGTGTTATGGGGCTCATGGTACCAATGAACTCCTCTAGAGTTCTGTGAGCTTGACTAATACTTGGCCTTCTTTTAAGTAACTTCATGACCCCAAAGGTCCTATATACTGAAAAGAGGCTTGGGGCACTCTCTAAATTTTTAACTAATTCTCATTAGATTATTAACTCCATTCCAGTTATCAGGAATCATTAGCTACTTTATTTTTTGGGTTGGCAATATTTTGCACAGATACTGAGATTAAAACATGTTACCTCCTTTCTTAATTGCCTGCAACAAATAGTGAGTGCTTATTATGGGCTAGGCATTGCATTAGGCACTGAAGATACAAGGGCAAAGAAGGCTTGAACATGTCCTTGAGGAATATAGTGAAGACTCGAGAAAAGGCAATTATCAAAACGGTGACAGAGATAACTACTGGATTCTACAGGGTGCATTTTTGGAAACTTGGGAATGACTTTCTGGAGGAAATGCTGTTGAAGCTGAGTCATTGAGGGCCAGAAGGAATTAGCCAGGTGAAGAGTGAACAGAAGAATGTGAAAAGATCTAAGGAGAAAGCATTTAGTTCCTTGGGGGAAGTAAAGGGAGTACCATTAAAACTTGTATTACTGCACTAGTGTGGTATAACCCGGCTTCCATGGGCTATCATATTGCCAAAAATATTTCCCAAATCTTGTGTGTGACTCACCCAGCTGTCTGTAATTTGGCCACTAATAGACCTAGACACATACTTTAGGTTTGAGACATTAAAGAATTTATTTAATATCTCTGAGCTTCTGTTTTGTAAGCTGTAAAGTGAGGCTAATAACTTCTTTGAAGAATTATGAAGATTAAGATAACTGTGGATATCATGCATATTTCTCCTCTTTCTGTACTTCAGACAGTTGATGGAGTTCCTCGGCTTTCATGACATTTTTCCTAATTAGGAGATACAACTAGATTTTATCCCACTTTTTAACCTTATAACATTTAATGGGAGATTTTTTTTCTTTTCCTCTATGAACACCAAAGTAAACTTCAAGAGTAGGGACCAAAGGAATGATGATTTATTTTTTTTTTTCACCAGTGATTCTTAGCAGCTAAGACAAGAGAGTGTTATCTCTGAGGGTTAAGTCGTCCAAGGACAGAAGAGCTCCTCTGGAAAAAGACCAGAAATGGCATAACGGGCAGAACTCTGATTTATCACATTGCTAGCATTTCATGACCAAGGGAGACAGTGACAGTTATGACCCTCACCCTCCAAGCTGAGATGAGCCTTCAGAATCCATCTCAACACTACGTTTTCCAGAGAGAAACTAAGGAAGGAAGGATTTCCTTGGCAGTGGGGAGAAAGAGATTTCGTTTTCTACCCAGAGGTGTCATCTTCATATTGGAGTCAGTTTCTGTGGAGCACCAGTTAAGGGGCCTTCTGGGTTGAGTCACCGTTGGGTTGAGTTCCCACCCTGATCACATCAATACTTGGAGCATTTAAGATGATCATACAGCATGTAATGGGAATTTTTTGTTGTAGTTTTTATTTGTTTATTTTAATTCTGAAGCCTAATTTTTCTGCTGCCTACTAAATCAAAACCTAATTTACAAGTAAAGCTTCAAACAAATGTCAGGAAATTATGACAAGTTATAATGTTGGTACCACATTTCAAATTGTAATTTATTAGAAGAAAATTTCATAAACCAAGATTCCATTTTTCTTTCCTATTAAACTAAATATTCATTGAAGTACCAATATTATGATTGCATTTTTTATTCTTCCATGAGTGATTAGAACAGATGGCAAAGTCTTCACAGCCTGACACAGATTTATAACCTCTAGTTTCAAATGGATGTGGGTCAAAATAATTTAATGATTATTACTCTACTCTTCCTCACCAGGCAACTATCAAGAAATTCTATAAAAGTAATAGAAAATCTTGCTAATTGTTTATAGTCTTCATTTTTAAGTCTTTACGGTCACCCTAAGTTACTATTCCCAAGTTTATACATTGGGAAATGTTCATATGAACAAATCACGAACCTGGGTCACTCGGAGGAAGTGCTGATATTTTTTCTGTTCTTGGTGGAATTCATTATGATTTAATAATATTTTTATGTATTGGGGACAAGTGTAACATACCCTATAGCATTCTAATGATATGCCTTGTACGTTATCATGCTCCCAGAAGTCATGATTTGCCTGATTCTCAGTTTGCCAGGTCTGGGATGTGGCAGAATGCTTTGTAACAGGTGCCCATTAGAACACACATGCTCTGAATGTTGGTCTTATCTGTTCAGTGTCATGGTCAGACTAGGCAACTTGCTGTGGAAGAGATAGTTTCTAGACTAAACATTCATATTAAATAAGATATGTAACTTACCTGGCAAAGCTGAAAATGGGGAAAGCTAGGTTTTATTTTTGAGGAATGTTGGAGCATTTACAAAGTCAACCTCATTAATTTCACCCATCAGTTACAAAGATGTTGATGTACAACGGAGGAATATCTCTGTGTATTTATAGTTAGCATTTATGCTTTCTACTGCACATTAATTATATTCTAATTAGCTTATAACTATTTCAGAATAGAAATATTGATATTATTCGATTTTTGCTGATTTTTTTTCCTGAAAGTTACCCTCCCTGTTGGTATAGTATCTTTTTTCCCTTATTTACCTATAATTGTGAGAATATTTGCATATTTGGCACTTCCTCTTTCTTTCTTTTCTTTTTCTCTTTCAACAGAGATTTATTTAGATAAGTGCCTCTACGTGGGGCTGCAAAGATGAATAAGTTCATGGTCACGGACAGATGTAATGTAAGCCATAAAGTGAAGACTCCTTTTAAAGGGTTAATCTAATGTGCTTCTGGGATTTTCAGTATGGCAGGGCTGTTCTAAGATAAACTCCAAACGAGTGTGGCAGATTATTGTCCCAGGGCCAGTATGTTGCCCTGAGAGTTAGGTGACACTTTCTCCAATTTAATCATGCTTCAGAAGTAAGGCTGATAAACTAGCTGCTTGGGTCCTGGTGTGTGCAGAGCAATGGTGGGTAGGTGTCCTCCCACAGAAGGGCAGCAGGCTGCTGCTGGTGAGGGCAGGGCTGCTTGGGAAAGCCCAGCTACAACCATACTGCGATGAAGCAGATCATGCACTAACGGAGGGGGGCAGGATGCCAGAACATTGCTCAATCTCTCCGTCCCTTATTTTCTTCATCTCTCAGCAAGATATACTTTTCCTTCATATCACTTATCACAGCTATACACTTAACTGTGTGATATTTAATACTGTTGGTCACTTTCACAAATAAGCTCCAGATGTACGGGGATTGTGTGTGTTTTATTCACCTTATGCAACACAGTTCCTAGCACAGAGCCTTACACAGAGTAGGTGGTCAATAAATATTTACTGAAAGTACAAAAAAATAAACAGTGGAAAGTTAATAACCCAAAAGTTTTTTTAAATGAGGATTAAGAAGTAATAACTATTAAAAAATTGTTTTTAGTGTTTGTTTATTTTTGAGAGAGAGAGAGCGAGAGCGAGCACGGGTGGGGGAGGGGCAGAGAGCGAGAGGGATGCACAGAATCAGAAGCAGGATCCAGGTTCTGAGCTGTCAGCCCAGAGCCCGGTGTGGGGCTCGAACCCACAAACCGTGAGATCATGACCTGAGCTGAAGTCAGACGCTTATCCAACTGAGCCATCCAGGCGCCCCAGGAGTAATAACTATTTTTAAGTGAATGCATGGATGAATATAAAATGCCTAGATGCTCTCTGACTCAGAGTGGATACTTAATAAATGGTTATGAGTTTCAGGTTAAATCACGCATGAGTTATTTAAGGATAAATATATAAATTAAAGACTTTTAAAACTTCTGATTACTTTTTGTCTCATATCATTCAGTGACATATCAATGTCAGATAAGTCAACATTTTTACATGTATTATCGTTAGAACAGTGTTTATCCTAAAATACTAGGGAGACTTTTTAGGGATACTTGGTCTTTGGCAGGTGCAGAAATTATCTGGTATTAGAAGTAGAAATGCTTCTCTTATGAAGACATAGACTGAGGTCAGATATTCTGGAAGTGAATCATTTTACACTTCTAGTTAACAACTTAAAGCAATGAAAGCCCTGATTCCTATTGTATGACTTAGCAGCAACTGGAAAATCTGTGTTCTAATGCAAATTTGGGGCATCAACTTCTACTCACCAAATCCCATGCAGTTAGACTAAAAAGTAAATTCACAGACAGAACCATCACATAGAACACTGAAGCATTCTCTAACTGGTCTAGCAATTTTCAGTAATAATGATTGCAGAGAAAATTCCACAGAGGGCTGTCGGCTGATGATTTTCAGCTGTCAGGACTCTCAGCAGCTGGGGAATAAGCCCTTCAATCCATCAGCGGAGTCACTATAGAAGAGTAGGATGGCAAGACCGAGGGTGGCTGACTGGTGTGCCTGGTGGGTGGGTGGTGACTGGCAGTGGCTGGTGGCTGATGATGGGAGGGGCAGACTCAGCTACTAAGTCTCTGCTCAAGCACTCTGTAAGAGAAATTAGAGGAAGTATGACTTGGAAAGATGTAGACTCAGGCATCAAGTCTCAAAATAGCTGTCTTCATCTATACTCACCTTCTTATGAATGTTATCACGTCTCTTTCAGTGAGTGGGCCAGGATGGAGATTGGCCTAAGTCTACACACCCTTTGACCTATCCTTTTCTCTCTAAGTCTCTCTCACAGTTGGTTTCCTTTGTTGTGGCTTCTTTTTCCTCTTGAGTTATAAAGGATTCCGAAGTGATGTTTTCCCTGGTGATTCTGTTTTGCATTCTCCTATTTCGGGCGCAGGTATTATTTATTCAGCGACTCTTGATTCTGTCAGAGTCCCAAGAGAAAACCAAAGGCATACTCCAATTAGGATAATTCTGGGAGAGTTTACTTATGAAAGAACTTATTATAAAGGTGTGAGTGAAGTCTAGGGGGACTTCAAGGGGTGGTGGAGGAATATGGGGCTAGTAGAATTGCCCCTGTAATCTCTCAAGTCTGAAGAAACAGAGGCGGGAACAGTAACAGAGGTTACTGGAATCCAGAAAGAGAGAAGGGAATAGTTGGAGTAGTGGTGACCTTCTGGGAAGGGCATGGCCAGTCTGAGGGATCCTCACAGGGAAGGAACTCAGGGAATATACACTCCGACATCAGTTTCTTACCCCTTCTAGTCTCCTGCCAACGGAACCCAAGGTGAAGCCAAAGGGTACCGTGATCCTTGTTCATCTGCGCATGTTGGGCTCCTAGAACAGATGGCAAGATGAAAAAAGGTGGAGGGTAGATTTGGAGGGGAAAATAAGGTATCTGAAAAAATTCCCACATCTATAGTTCTAGCCCAACCCCTTCACTAAAGTTGAAACCCAGGACACTCAAAATACCTTCCTCCAAAAATGAGTCCTGTTTAAAGTCTTCTTGTTTCCATTAATAAAGTTAATTTCTGTAGTTCGTTAGGTTTATAACACCAAAGACTTCTTTGAGGTCAACTCATCTCTTTCATTTAATGCTAAATCTGAGGTCACAAGTTGTGCTATACATGCCTTTGTATCTTCCATAGCAGGGAAAATGTTTGCAAATAGTGTCTTAAGACGTATTTGTTGAATTTTCCTGACTTAACTGGCTCAGGGTTTATTGCTAAGTAGAATAACTGTAACCCTAGAGGTTTTTTATGTTTCACTTTATTGTTGCAAGGTTGCAAAACTGGCAGTTGCAAAAAAAAAAGGCGGCCACCGGGTGATAGTATCAGGGATAGCACAGAGGACTCCCACTGAATCAGGATGGAGAGAGGAGAGGAGAAAGTGAACAGGCCTCAGGTACTCAGTAAGTAGCTGGCAAACGAGTTTCTTCTGGCCACTTACACAAGAGAGAGACTATTTGCTCTTTCAGAATGATTTTTCGTATATTATCTTATATTTTATTAATTATTTTAATACATTTAAAAATAGAGAACTTTCATGTCTGTGGCCCCAGGACAGTTTTGAGATGCTTAGCTGTCTACTTTTCTTGTGTCTCATCTCTCTTCCTGATGTTCACATTCCCTCAGAACATTCACGCTCCCATCCCCCAGCCAAACCCTCTTTGGTTCAGTATACTGTGCCATAAACTGCTTTCTTCACTGATACAGAGGCATAAATTCAGTGACCAGTTCCAATGGAGGCTTTAGCACACAGATGAGAAAGTTATTTCACACAGAATTGAATAAAGCCTTAAAAGAACCTTTTAAAAAATTAGTAAGTGTTAATAATTTTAAAAACAGCTTTAGGGGCGTCAGGGTGGCTCAGTCAGTTGGGCAACTGACTTCAGCTCAGGTCATGATCTCACTGTTTGTGAGTTCGAGCCACGTGGGGCTCTGTGCTGACAGCTCAGAGCCTGGAGCCTGCTTTGGATTCTGTGCCTCCCCCTCTCTCTCAAAAATAAATAAACATCAAAAGATTTTTTTCTTATTGTTGAATCGTGTTTTATTGTATTGTTGTACCACAGTTTGTTTATACATGCACCTATTGAAAGACATGCGTGGTGCCTTCCAATCTGTTGTGATTATGAATAATGCTACTATAAAGATTTGTGTGTGCAGGTTTTTATTTGGACGTAAGTTTTCAGCTCAGTTGAGTAAACACTTAGGAGTAGTGCTGAATTGTATAATAAAACTATGTTTAGCTTTGTAAAAAATTGCCAACTGTCTTTCAAAATGGCTGTACCACTTCACATCCCCACCAGCAATGATTAAGAATTCCCCTTGTCCCACAGCCTCACCAGAATTTGATATTTGTGACATTTTTGGATTTTAGCTATTCTAATAGGTGTAGTATATTATTATAGTATATCATGTAGTAGAGTATGGTTCTTTTAATTTGCAATTCCCTAATAACATGTGAGGTTGAGCACCTTTCAATATACTTATTTGCTATCTATTTATTTCTTTGGGACATGTCTCTTCAGGTTTTGTCTGTTTTAAAATTAAGGTCGTTTGTCTTCTTATTACTGAGTTTTTATGAGTTTTTTGTGTATTTTAGATACAAGGCATTTATTTATAATTTTTTTTGGCACAGGTTCTTTATGAGGTATGTTTTGTAAATATTGTCTTTCAGTTATGGCTTGAATTTTACTCTTTTAATAGTGTCTTTCACAGAGAAGAAGTTTTTAATTTTAATCAAGTTCAATTTATTACCATTTTTTAAAATAAATCATGCTTTTGGTGCTGTGCCCAAAAGCTCATTGCCAAACCCAACATCAACCCAAACCCAACCTAGATTGTCTCCTATGTTATCTTCAAGAAGTTTTATAATCTGCATTTTACATTTAGACCTGTGATCACTTTTGAGTTATTTTTTTTTTGTGAAAGGTATAACATCTGTGTCTAGATTTGTCTTTCTACATATGGGAGTATAATTGTTGCAGCATCATTTGTTGAAAGACTGTTCTTTCTTTTTTGAACTGAATTTCCTCCTTTGTCAGATACTAGTTGACTGTATGCGTCTATTTCTGGATTCTCTATTTTGTTCCATCAGTCTGTTTGTCTGTTGTTTTGCCAGTCCCATGTTGGCTTGATTATGGCAGCTGGATAGTAAGTTTTGAAGTTGGGTAGTACCTCCAACATAGTTCTTTTTCTTAAGTATGTGTTGGTGCTTTTGAGTCTTTTACTTTCCATATAAACTTTAGAATCAGTTTGTTCACATCCACAACATAACTTGCTGGGATTTTGATTGGGATTGCATGAATCTATGGATCAAGTTGGGAAGAACCGGCATCTTAATATTCACGGAGACTTCCAATCAGCAAACATGGAATATCTCTCCTCATCTTTTATTTATTTCATTTATCAGAATGTTTTAGCTTTCCTCATACAGATCCCACACATATTTTTGTTAGATTTATATTTAAGTTTTTCATTTCTTTTTTTGGTGCTAATGTAAATGGTGTTCTGTTTTCAATTTTAAGTTAGAATTGTTCAGTGCTGGTGTATAGGAAAGCAGTTGACTTTTGTATATTAACCTTGTATCCTGCAAACTTGCTATAATGGCTCATTAGTTCTAGGAGACTTTCTTTTTGAGTTTATGGGCTATCCTACACAGACCATCATGTCATCTGTGTACAAAGGTAATTTTAGTTTTTCTTTCCCAATCTGTGTACCTTTTGTTTTCTTTTCCTGTCTTAATGCATTAGCTAGAACTTCAAGTACTGTTGAATTATCCTTCCTTTGAAGAATTTCATCCCTATCGATAAATGTGGGCTTTGGGATATGAGGAAAAATTTATTTCTTGAAAAGTAGGGTAAAAATATTTTGGTTATATTTTTCTGTTTTGAACTAATACTTCTAACAGTTTTTAATTCAAAATCATACAAAATTTATTAAAAAATCAGAAGCGTCTAGTTTGAGTTTTCTTGAGCAAGGTAGTATTGTACGCTGAAACATCAATGTGTGCATGGCATTTGACTAGATTCTGAACTTTGAATTATTTGTATTTCCCATTGGAACATACTGTTTCTCTATGTCTTTCACTCTGTATTCTAGATTTGCAGATTGACTATAGAGCAAAGGCTTCAACAATAAAGAAATCATTTAATAAGCCATTTTTCTACTAAAGTACATTAACTCATTTATTATCCTTCTTCACTTTTTAGTCCTATGGTACTCCCTGTACCCAAACAAAACCCTCGATGTATGTCTTTTATAAGGAAAAAGGTAGTCAGATGATGATCATTCAGGCTCATGATTAGAACAGTTAGCATTTAGCAAATGTCACTACCACAGTGCAGCCTAGGGATGATGATGCCTAAACTGAGGCAATGGGAGAGGATGAAGGGGAGTGGATCTGGGTGGCAGGCTCAGGAAGATCAACCCTGAGTGATATGAGGAATAAGAAAGGAGGAAAGATTAGGAACTCTTGGTTTCCAGACTCCATGAGGAGAGAGCTTTGTCTGTCCTGTTCTCTGATGTCTGTGTATGTCTAGCATCTATCAGGATAAAAGATTTCTCAGTTTCCGACTGTAATTATCTTAGCTTGAGGGGCAAGAAAATAAAACAAGTGCCAAACTGTTTTGTGCTACAGTAATGAAGCAATTAATCCCAAGACCTGGCAACAAGAATGTTTTAGTTTTCAGTACTAAGCTATTGTATTTTTTTTAGTGTCACTAAGCTTTGTCTTTTAGTTTTAATTTTTAGTATTTATGTTACAATTAAATGTTTTAAATTTTAATATTAGTAATTTTTGTTTGCTAACGATGTAAGACAGTTGAGACAATAGTCTTCTGCTTTTAAAATGATTTTCTAAAATTTATTTAATTTTAGAGAGAGAGTGGGGGACAGAGGGAGAGGGACAGAGTCTTAAGCAGACTCCCCATTCAGTGCAGAGCCTGATGCGGGGCTTGATCCCATGACTCTGGGATCATGACCTGAGCCAAAATCAAGAGTCGGATGCTCAACTGACTGAGTCACCCAGGCGCCCCTTCTGCTTTCAATAAGCAGATGTTAGGGGAAAAAATACAATGAAAAAATAATCTCTCTTCTTTGCTGTAACAGTCTAGAAGAGGTAGACTAATGGGGAGAGATTGTGCTTCTGAGAAATACCAGGGAAGAGGTGTCCCACAAGGATAGACCCCTAAGCCATGAGATAGCACTGTGGTGTTGGGTATACCCTTTTTGCTTGAGTGATGCTAGAAGACCTAAGTGGGTCTTCCATACCTTTGATGCTCCCTTGGATCCTGGGTTGGGTGAGGGGAGAAAGGAAGCAAGGTTTTAGAGGAGTGACTAATACCATATCCTTGACCAGCTGTCCATTTCCTGGGTGGGGTAAAAAAAGGGAGGCACACATGTTAGTGTCATCTCATTCTTTATTCACTGCAAATATGAAGGTCTCTATCCTTCTCTTCTTTAAAGGTTGGTGCTGTGTTCAGTTTAATCAGGCCATGTGGATAAGACAGGGAGAGTGGGGATAGCTGTTTCTCCATCTTTCCATTTTGTTAGCTAGCTCACAGGCATCTAGAACATTCCTCTTAGCTTGCTGAGTGAGTGAACGAATAAAGGGTAAGAAATAAAAAATAAAGGAAGTTGAAGAATCTAGTTTTAAGCAGTTGTGGGAAAATAAGAGAATCACTTTGGGTACAATGAGTTTCATACCCTAATTTTAATTTTTTAACTTGAAAAATGATTTAAGAGTATCATCCGTTCAATACCAACTTATCAGTTGTAGTCTTAGCACTGGGCTACACACAGCAGTTGGTGGGAGGAATGAAATAAAAGTGCGGTTGGCTGAGATTTCATTTTAGGGAAGTGCCACTTAAAGTGAAAAGTTCTATTAAGACAAATTACATTGCATGTGAACTGTAAAAAGTCTGGATACTTTCTCATTATTATTACCCCATGAAAACATTACATCCACTATAAATATATTACATGAATAATAGAACAACAAAATATTTGTGTGATAATTCTTAACCTTAAAAATGTTGGCACTGAAGTTTATGGATTTGAGAGAATATACTAGGCAAAGTCAAAACAACCTATTGTCAGATCAGAGTGAACTTGACAGAAGGGATGTGTGGGGTAGAGGAACCATTAATATCTACCATTGATGGTAGAGGAACCATCAATAAGATGGGTTCTTAACAGTGGTTGCACTTTAGAATCACCTGGGGGAGCTTTGAAAACAGTGATGCCTTGCTTGGCTCACTTCTAGAGATCTTGTCTTGGTCCTGGCATGGGCCCCAACAGCAGGATCTGCATACAGCTCCATCAACTTCACATCCACAGCCAGGAGGCTAACTGCTGAAAGAAGGAGAGAAGCTGCTGTTTATGGAACATTTAAAGGTTTTCCCTTCTCTCTGTCCTGTCTTGGGATAGTAAAGAAATAAAGTGTCTCTTTTTAAAAGATGATTATATAAGAATCACATGGTGATATTCCAAAGTTGAAGCCAAAGTGTCTTTTTGACTTATCAATGATTGTGAATATGATGGTTCATAACTGAATGTGGCATGACAGCAAGTAACATCAGTGAGAAATTACACATGAAGGACTGATTTATAATACAGATGTCCTGTGCAAGGTACAGTTACTGCCTTCCATTGTTTATCATCCTGCTGGAAAAGAATTGAAATTAAAATAAACTCTTTCTAGATTTTCTGAAAGTAAAACTAGATACAATGAAAGATGAAATTTAAAGAAATTATTTTATTAGTGGCCCTTCTTTGTTGTCCTATGTACAGGTCTGATCTGCCTGTGTGGTAGCCCAGTGCTGGGCCTACTCTAATGGCCTCCAAGGAGGACTGTGTATCATTTAACTGCTACATTTGAGTTCTTGGAGGGCTGAGACTATGTCTTGTTCGTTTTTGAATGCCCCACGATACCTATCAATACTTATTAACTAAATGTATGTGCACAGAAACATTAATTCTGAATAATTTGCTTCTGAGTTTAAAGTAAAAATCTCCATCTTTCAGTACCTAAAAGGGACTTCCAGAA
The DNA here is from genome assembly GCF_018350195.1 of Panthera tigris. NCBI lineage: Eukaryota > Metazoa > Chordata > Mammalia > Carnivora > Felidae > Panthera > Panthera tigris. The sequence continues at coordinate 89,305,558 of NC_056664.1, forward strand.
CCATTTTGAACCAGTCACTGTTGTATTGTTTTGCAGTGCTGATATTCTAGGGATGAGGCCATAGTCTTAATGATACAACTGTGACTTATCCTCCACTATGGATAAATTTCTTTTAGGAGATGATGGATGGGTGTTTGCTGTCGGAGAGAGGGGAAGAATTGGGAGGGGTGTCAGAGCGGAATATATTTATTAAGATAAATAAACATCAAATTGTATAGGTTCTCAAAACATGCTTTCTGAAAAGGACCTTGCTAGCATTGTTTCTCCATTCATTTTCAGCTTCTTTACTTTAATTTATTGAAAATTTTGTTAGCCAAAATCTGCTTCTACCAGCTGGAAAAACATTGGCTTTATAATGAAGAAAATTTATTGCTAACTGTGCCCTTTGAATTTTATGCAAGCTGTTCATTTTGATGTGTAGCATTAGAATTGGTTTTTAGCTTTTATTTGAGTTTGTACTGTTGTATAATTTCTCTTTGTAAAAAAAATTATAATTTTGTCTTCCTTACGAAGCAGCTTTCCTCCCACTGGTGCGTTGTAAGTATTTTGATGTGAGTCTAGGTTTTGTAAATAACTTGTCTGAATAAAAATGTATATTATTAGTTCTGCTTCCTCCTATGTGTAAGTAGTCATTTGTATTCTATACTATCTGTGTATTTTTAACCTAATGTCGAAGAGCAGTGGTTCACAAAAACCAGACTATAACAAAGTTTTCATTGGCTTTCAGTAAAATTTAGCAATGATAGATAATATTGCTTCTTCCCCATAAGGCTAAATTTAGTCAGTTTAAAGGAATATCCCTCATTATTTGATTCTGATTAAGTATCCTTTCTTTCACAAAATACAGTGACAGGCAAATGGCAGTCATTTTAAAAGTTATTCTTATTTAACAAAATAAAAAGTTGGAAACCCTATGGAAGGTGTGATTTTGTTTGTGTTCTAGGCCATGAGAACCCATGGAAATCACTGCAATAAAAGTGGCAAAGACTATTTCTGATCTCCATATTAACAGTTGCAATGTAAAAATTGATTATTTTTTGAAAGAAATGTTTCAACCAAGAATGTTAACCTTGGACAAGCTGAAAGAGCTGGTGACAACTCAGTTCTTCCTATGTTCCAGAAATCTCTGCAAAGACTGAGAATTAGACCCTTAAGACCTAAGTCCTGACCCAGGCTGATGGAAAGCCCAGATCCAGCTGGAAACATGCTCAAAATTACCTGGTGCTAGGGAAGCAGAAAAATGGGCTTATATGTGCAACCCAGGATCCCTTACTGGGGAAAGATGAGAACCTCCTTGGGGCTGGGGGGTAAAGCAAGTTATTGGTGGTAGAGTGATATCAGAAAAGACAGACTACAACTTTGTGAGCCGAGTCTAGTTTCACATTGGCCCGGGTCCTGGGCTAATGAATTCCTCCATGGGACACTTCTATGGGCAGTCCACTGGCCTTAACAGTAAACAGAACAGTGGTAGGCCCTGACCGGCATTATCCATGGAGAACAATCTCCTGTAGCCCATTCATTTTCCACCACAATTTAATTCCTCCTGGGGGCTGATAGTTAAGTAGGTGAGTAGAAGTATAGAAACATGTCATCAATAAGAAATCATCCAAGCTTTTAAAATTAGCTTTCTGATAAGGACTTTGTTAGCGTTGTTCACTTATTAATTTTCTTGCTTTGTCTAGATTTTCGGCTAACTCTTAGCACAAAGCTTACACCCACAGAAGGAACAGACATCTTTCCAAGCACATGCCAAGACTTTCACCCTTATCAGGCACTCACACAAGCCCACTGTCCCCTGACAACAGTAGTGAGGAGAAGTCAAAGGGCAGGCAACCCCTGAGAAAAAGCCCACCAGTTAACTTCTGGTTGGTGTCATTCTGGGGTGGGGATGGCAGGGGACATGAATATATTTGGTGTTACTTGTGGTTCCTCCATTCACTTCTCAAATGTTCCCCCTGTGGATACATGTTCCCCCTGTCCCAGTGGACTATGGTTGTCTAGGAAGCCTTTTATATCATAAGTACATTTCCCTTTGCCTCCACTTCTAGTGTTCTCTAAGTCAGTTACCCATTTATGACACAGACTAATGCATTGATATAAGCATAGTTTCCTTCCTGTCTATTTGCTTGTGTTAATTCTTGGTAAAGTGAACTCCCCCTGATTGTGTTGAGAACAAAATTCACCATGAAGCCCTGTGAGGATCTGACTTTAAACTTTTCCATATTGTAGGGAAAATGACTTCCCCCACCACACCCATCCCTGCCATAACAGTCAACAGAAGGGTAGCCACTTAAACTCCATTGCCAAAAGGAGCTTCCACTACTGCTTCCTCACCTATCTGAGGCAGAGTGAGTGACTTATCTGATTGGTGAGCCTAAGGCAAGAAATGGAAATCATTTCCCTCAAACCTCCTGAGCTCTCTCAAAACTACTGACCTGCATAGAGGGTATATTTGGGCTTTTCCTAGGAATGTGGAAAGTTTACTAGGCAGGTTTTGCTTTTAAAGGGATGGTCTATGGTTGGAAACCAGCTAATGGTGGAGCAGGAAGAATATTTCTGAAGTTGATTCAGGATGCCCATGAAGACCACTGACTTAAAGCCCTCTTCTGCAATCAGCTTTACCAAAAGTAAAACTGACATGTTAATCTCCATATATCTGTCTCTTGGCTCTTATTTCTCAGTCAGTTCCAGACTTGACAAAGAAGTGTTATTTTACTTGGCCTTTAAATCCCAACATAGGATTACTGGGACCTTATGAAGATAAAAAGCTTCTGCACAGCAAAGGAAACAACCAACAAAACTAAAAGGCAACCAATGGAATGGGAAAAGATATTTGCAAATGACATATCGGACAAAGGGCTAGTATCCAAAATCTATAAAGAGCTCACCAAACTCCACACCCAAAAACAAATAACCCAATGAAGAAATGGGCAGAAAACATGAATAGACACTTCTCTAAAGAAGACATCCAGATGGCCAACAGGCACATGAAAAGATGCTCAACATTGCTCCTCATCAGGGAAATACAAATCAAAACCACACTCAGATATCACCTTACGCCAGTCAGAGTGGCCAAAATGAACAAATCAGGAGACTATAGATGCTGGCGAGGATGTGGAGAAACGGGAACCCTCTTGCACTGTTGGTGGGAATGCAAATTGGTGCAGCTGCTGTGGAAAACAGTGTGGAGCTTCCTCAAAAAATTAAAAATAGACCTACCCTATGACCCAGCAATAGCACTGCTAGGAATTTACCCAAGGAATACAGGAGTACTGATGCATAGGGGCACTTGTACCCCAATGTTTATAGCAGCATTTTCAACAATAGCCAAATTATGGAAAGAACCTAAATGTCCATCAACTGATGAATGGATAAAGAAATTGTGGTTTATATACACAATGGAGTACTATGTGGCAATGAGAAAGAATGAAATATGGCCCTTTGTAGCAACGTGGATGGAACTGGAGAGTGTGATGCTAAGTGAAATAAGCCATACAGAGAAAGACAGATACCATATGGTTTCACTCTTATGTGGATCCTGAGAAACTTAACAGAAACCCATGGGGGAGGGGAAGGAAAAAAAAAGAGGTTAGAGTGGGAGAGAGCCAAAGCATAAGAGACTGTTAAAAACTGAGAACAAACTGAGGGTTGATGGGGGGTGGGAGGGAGGGGAGGGTGGGTGATGGGTATTGAGGAGGGCACCTTTTGGGATGAGCACTGGGTGTTGTATGGAAACCACTTTGATAATAAATTTCATATATTGAAAAAAAATAAATAAAAATTTTGTTTATCATTTCAAAAAAAAAATAAATCCCAACATATACTCCCAAACAATTTAGCTAGTGACAGGTGCAGAAACCATTGTTATTCATATGGTTCAATTTCCATGTCATCCACATCCTAGAAACCTTATTTAAAAGCTTCTGAACATATATCCTTACCTTTAATGATCCTATGGGGGTCCTGGGTCTGATTTCTGCAGCTGAGCTACTATGTGACCTAGATCAGTATAAATTAATATTGACACCTTTAACCTGAAGACCTAAAGCTGTTTTTAGGGGACCTGGTCCAGGGGACCACAGCTGACCTAGCAGCTCCCTTTCTTTGTGAAATCTTCAGACTCTTATGGCCTCCCAGATGAGGTAATATTGGAGTCCAGAGGTCATGGGGTCAGTTTCTGGAGATCTCTCTTCCAAATCTCTACTTATAAATGCATCTGACCTTTGCTTGCCACGTTAATTTCAGCAGAAAAAAACAGAGTACCCTAAATGTGAGTATCTTTGTGAGACTATGCTAAAGTCTGCCCCTATTTCTAATATTCCATCTGACAATAAAGATTTTTGTCTTTGAGAATTTTTCTCTCCATTTCCATTCCTATCTACCATACCCTAGCAGAACTCCATACCAGCCTCAATTCAGGCTACCCTCTACCAAGCAAAGACCCTTAATTGGCCTGTCTCTGATGGATTTATTAATTAGGGTGTGTTTGGAAACCTAATGTTGGTTTTAAGAAATAAGAATTTATTTGTGTTGTATGATAAAATGTTTGGAGATAGTTGGCTCTGCCCATTTTGTACCTTTCTCTGCCCTTCTTTGTACCTTGGTAAGGCTGATCTCTGAGGACTGTGTCACCTAGTGTGATGAGAAAGCAGCTATAGTGAGTTGCTGCCTAGGCATTTTACAGCATTACAACTGTGCTTACACCCAGAGTTTGGACGTTTAGATAAGGACCTGAGCTTATCCTTCCAATCCCAAGTTCCTGCTTTGCTTTACCTGGGATGCCTTTTAAAATAACCACTTAGAGTTGAGCCCCCTCAAAATTTAGTGACCTTTGTCCCAACCTCCTTGTAAGTAATAAGCACCTGCCACCCTGCTCTCTGTTTCCTGCTCTCCCCATGCTTCTTATGCCCCCACCCTCCCCTGCCCTGTTTCCGGAACTTGCAAGTAATAAATCTTGTGACTTTACCTCCTTTGTGTGAGTGTATTTGGATGCTGAGGAAGCTACCTGCCAACCCTGTGTGAGTGGCTTGTGCCCACTCATTCAGCAGGTCATAATTTGCATATTCTTAATTAATACACCAGATCTGACTTCTCAACACATCTGTGTTCTTTTGCCCTTGGACTTCAGGTTGAGTTTGGCTGATGGATGGCAACAGTTGGAAATATCAAGCAAGCAGGACAGAGAAGTTGGGATATTTCTTTTCCTCCCTGCTGAGCCAAGTTGGATTGAAGCTTGGATCTTTTATGTAATAACACAGCTCCTGTGGGCCAGCGCCTCTCCTCTCTCTTCTGGTTCAGGCCTGCTTTGATAACACCTTTTTCTGTTTCCCCTTCAAGCCTTGGATTGTGATGACTTTTCAGTGTTTCTGGGTCCTGGGCTCTCATTATTCCTTTTGGATCTCAGTCCTGTCCACACCATTTTAAGAAGCTCCTTTATTAAACTCTGCTTAGCTACTTTCTGAGTGTGCCACCTGTTTCCTACTGGCACTCTAATTGATACAGCATCCAGTGCCACTGATTCAGCAGAATGGAGATATGGGGTTGGCACCATTTTTGTATTTTTTTTGGCCTTTCTTTTGTGTTTGCAATGTAGATGCCACTCCACCTGTCTGTGTGTGAAGGCAAAAAGAAGTGAGGAATCGTGCCAGATGACTGCTGTCCCTTTTAGCAAGAAAAGCAAAAGTCTTTTCCTTTGGCATTATGGTGTCATATCATCAAGGACCCCCTTTAAGATGCCTTTAGGATTTTATAGGGAGATAAGAAAAGTGGGGAATCAACATTCATAGGGCACCAACTGTGGATTGGGCATTGTGTTAGGTGCTTGACATGTCTCACTGCATCCAGGAGAGGCAGTTAAAGGAAAGTGAAGGGAATAGCTCAAGTTCACTCATTCAGAAACTGGCAGATACAGGATTTCAACATTAGCCCTTCCAGCAGCAATCAAGCCCTTTATTCAAATACAGTCTTATATGGAATGAAAACAAAAAAGATAACAGTTGAGCTCTGCTTATAAGTCAGGGAAGGGATCCGAAATGTTGATTTGCATTTTACCTGATCATTAGTGACAATAAACATCTTTTCTTACATATGTTGGTCATCTGTATGTTTTCTCTAGAGACATGTCTGTTCAACTTCTTAGTCCATTTAAGAAACTGGGTTATTACCATCTATATGCTGCCTATAAGAGACTCATTTTCGACCTAAAGACACATGCAAATTGAAAGTGAAAGGATGGAAAAGTACTTATGCAAATGGAATGAAAAGAAATCTGGGAAAATGATACTCATAGCAGACAAAATAGACTTTAAAGTCAAGACTGAAAGAAGACAAACAAGGACACTACATAATCATAAAAGGAACAATCCAACAAGAAGATATAACAATTATAAATATTTACACACCCAACGTGAGAGCACCTAAATTACATAAAGCAACTATTAACAGACATAAAGAAAAAATTTATGGTAATACAATAATTGTAGGGGACTCTAATACCCCATTTACACCAACGGATAGATCGTGCATAAAGAGAATCAACACAGAAACAGTGGCTTTGAGTGACATATTGGATCAGATGAATCTAACAGATATATTCAGAACATTCCATCCAAAAGCAGTGGAATACACATTTCTTTTTCAAGTGCACATGAAACATTCTCCAGAATATATCACATATTGACCCACAAATCAAGTCTCAACACATTCATAAAGATTGATATCATATCATGCAGTTTTTTTCTGACAACAACTATTTGAAACTAGGTATGATTCACAAGAAAAAATCTGGAAAGAAAACAAATATGTGGAGGTTAAATAACATTACTAAACATTGAATGGGCCAACCAAGAAATCAAGGGGCAATAAAAAAATACATAAAGACAAATAAAAATGATAACACAATGGTTCAAAATCTTTGGGATGCAGAAAAAGCTGTTCTATGAAAGAATTATACAGCAAGAAAAATCTCAAACAACCTAGCTTTGTATCTAATAAAGCAAGAAAAAGAAGAACAAGCAAAACCCCAAACCAGTAGAATAAACGAAATAGAAAAAAACAATAAAAGAGATCAATGAAACCAGGAGCTGGTTATTTGAAAAGATCAGAAAAATTGATAAGCCTCTAGCCAGAACCATAAGAAAGAGAAAAAGAGAGAAAGAGAGAGAGGGGGCGGGGGAGAGAGGGGGAGAGAGAGAGAGAGAGAGAGAGAGAGAGAGAGAGAGAGAGAGAGAGAGGGAGGAAGAAAACTCAGATAAACAAAATCAGAAACAAAAGAGGAGAAATAACAACCAGTACTATAGAAATACAAAGGATTATAAGAGATTATAGAAAACTATATACTAACAAATTGGACAAACTAGATGAAATGAATAAATTCCTAAAAACATATAACCTCCCAAAACTTAATCAGGAAGAAATAAAAAATTTGAACAGAATGATTACCAGCAGTGAAACTGAATCAGTAGTAAAAAAACTCCCAACAAACAAAAGTCCGGGACCAGAAGACTTCACAGGTGGATTCTAGTAAACATTTAGAAAGTGTTAATACCCATTCTTTCCAACTATTCAAAAAAATAAAAGAGGAAATAAAGCTTCCAAATTCATTCTATGAGGCCAGAATTACCCTGATACCAAAACCAGGTTAAAACACTACAAAAAACCAAACCAAACCAACCAACCAACCAAACAAAAACCCCAGAACTATAGACCAATATCTCTGAGGAACATAGATGCAAAAATACTCAACAAAATATTACCAAACTGAATCCAACAGTATATTGAAAAAACCATTTACCATGACCAAGTGGGATTATTCCTGGGATGCAGGGTGGTTCAACATTTGCAAATCAATCAACATGAGACATCACAACAAGAGTAATGTTAAATCATTTCAATAGATGCAAGAAAGAAAAGCATTTGGCAAAGTACAACATCAATTAATGATAAAAACCTCAATAAAGTAGGTTCAGAGGGAGCATCCTTCAACATAATAAAGGTCATATATAAAAAACCCACAGCTAATATACCCAATCATGAAAAACTGAGAACTTTTCCCCTAAGATCAGAAACAAGGCAAGGATGTCCACTCTCACCACTTTTATTCAACACAGTACTGGAAGTCCTAGTCACAGCAATCAGACAAGAAGAAGAAATAAAAGACATACAAACTGAAAAGAAGCAGAATGTTCACTATTTTTCATTTCACTAGCAGATGACATGATCTATTTAGAAAACTCTGAAGACTCCATTCAAAAAATTACTAGAACTGATAAATGAATTCAGTAAGTTTTCAGGATAAAAAAATCAATATGCATTTCTAGAAATTAATAATGAAGTAGCTAGAAAGAGAAATTCAGGTGACAATCACATTTACAACTGCACCAAAAGTAATAAAATGTCTAGCAATAAACTTAACCAAGGAGGTGAAAGATCTGTACTCTGAAAACTATAAAACACTGATGAAAGAAAGTTAAGATAACACAAACAAATGAAAGATATTTCATACTCATGGATTGGGAGAACAAATGTTGTTAAAATGTCTATACTACCCAAAGCAATCTACAGATTTAATGCAATCCCTATCAAAATACCAACACCATTTTTCACAGAACTAGAACAAACAACCCTAAAATTTGTATGGAACCACAAGAGACCCTGAATAGCCAAAGCCATTTTGGAAAAAGAAGAACACTGGATGTATCACAATCCCAGATTTCAAGATATACTACAGAGCTGTAGTAATCAAAACAGTATGGTACTGGCACAAAAGTAGATGCATAGATCAATGGAACAGAATAGAGGGCCCAGAAATAAGCCCATGATTATAAATATGGTCAATTAATCTTTGACAATAGAGGCAAGAACATGCAATGGGAAAAATACATTCTCTTCAACAAACTGGAAAGCTATATGTAAAAGAATGAAACTGAACCACTTTCTCACACCATGCACAAAAATAAACTCAAAATGGATTAAGGACCTAAATGTGAGACTCCAAACCATAAAAATCCTATAAGAGAACACAGGAAGTAATTTCTCTGACACTGGCTATAGCAACATTTTCCTAGACATATCTTCTAAGGTAAGGGAAACAAAAGCAAAAATACACTATTGGGACAAAATCAAAATAAGAAGCTTCTGCATAGCAAAGGAAACTCAACAAAACAAAAAGACAACCTCCTGAATGGGAGAAGATATTTGCAAGTGACATATCTGATAAAGGGTAGTATCCAAAATATATAAAGAATTTATACAGCTGGACACCAAAAAATAATTCAATTTAAAAATGGGCAGAACACATGAACAGATATTTTTCCAAAGAAGACATGCAGATGGTCAACAGACACGCACATGCACATGCACAGACAACAGACATGCACATGTCAACAGACATGAAAAGATGCTCAACATCATCATTAGCACAGAAATGCAAATCAAAACCACAATGAGCTATCACCTCACACCTGTCAGAATGGCTAAAACCAAAAACAGAAGCAAGTGTTGGTGAGGATGTGGAGGAAAAAACCCTTATGCACTCCTGGTAGGAGTGCAAGCTTGTGCAGCCACTGAGGAAAACAGTATGGATGTTCCTCAAAAAATTAAAAATAGAGTTACTATATGACCCAGTAATTCCACCGCTGGGTATTTACCCAAAGAATGCAAAAAATACTAATTTGAAAAGATATATGCATCCCTATGTTTATTGCAGCATTATTTACAATAACCAAAATATGGAAATAACCCAAGTGTCCATGGATAGATGAATGGATAAAGAAGATTCCACATAGTGGGATATTACGCAGTCATAAGAAAGAATGAAATCTTGCCATTTGCAGCAACATGGATGGATCTAGAGGGTATAATGCTAAGTGAAATAAGTAACAGAAAGAAAAATACCATATGGTTTCACTCATATGTGGAATTTAGGAAGCAAAATAAACAATGAAAAAAGAGACAAAAAAATAGACTCTTAACTATAGAGAACTAAGAGATGGTTACCAGAAGGGAGGTGGGTCGGGGTGTGTGGCTGAAATGGGTGAAGAGGTTTACCATGGAGTCCTGGGTAAGTCAGTTGATTAAACCTCCAACTCCTGATTTTGGCTCAGGTCATGATCTCATGGTTAGTGAGATCGAGCCCTGCCATTGGGCTCAGTGTTGATAATGTGGAGCCAGCTTGGGATTCTTTCTCCCTCTCTCTCTGCCCCAACCCCCACTCGCTGTCTCTCTCTAGAAAGAAAAAACAAAAGAGAATACACTTACCATGTTGAGCACTGAGTAATGTATAGAATTGGTGAGTTATTACACACACACACACATACACACACACACACACACACACACACACACACACATATTTAGGTGAATCACTATTTGTACACCTAAAACTAAAACTAACACTGTATTTTAATTATACTGGAATTAAAAAATAAATAAAAGTGGGGAGAGTGGTCATCTTTGCCTTGTTCCTGATCTGAGAAAAATGAAAAGCTCTCACATTTTCACCATTGAGTAAGATGTTAGTTGCAGGCTTGTCAAATATGGCCTTTATTATGTTGAGATAATTTGCTTGTGTTCCTAGTTTGTTGAGAGTTTTTAATCATGAAAGAGTGTTAAATTTATCAGTTGCTTTTTCTGAATCCATGGAGATGATCATGTGATTTTACCTTTATTCTGTTAATGTGGAGTTTTATGTCAGTTGATTTTCATAGTTGATTAATCTTTGCATCCCAGGGATAAATCCCACTTGGTCGTTGTGTATGATCCTTTTAATGTGCTTTTGAGTTTGTCTCGTTAGTACTTGTTGAGGACTTTTGCATCTATCTTAATCATGGTTACTGACCTGTAGTTTTTGTATTGTGTCTATGTGGCTTTGGTATCAGGTTAATGCTGACCTCATGAAATGAGTTTGGAAGTATTTTCTCCTCTTCAATTTTTGGAAGAGTTTGAGAGGGATTGGTATTAATTCTGTAAGTGCTTTGTAGAATTTACCAGTGAAGCCAACTGATTCTGGGATTTACTTTGTTGGGTTTTTTTTTTCTTTTTCTTTCTTTCTTTCTTTCTTTCTTTCTTTCTTTCTTTCTTTCTTTCTTTCTTTCTTTCTTTCTTTTTCTTTCTTTTTTTTTTTTTGACTGATTCAATCTCCTTACTAGTAATTGGTCTGTTCAGACTTTCTATTTCTTCATGACTCAGTCTTGGGAGATTTTATGTTTCTAGGAATTTATGCTTTTCTTCTAGGTTATTTGGTTGGTATATAATTGTTCATAGTAGTCTCATCATCCTTTTTTCTCTTGTGATATCAGTTGTAATGTCTCCCCTGTCATTTTTTATTTTGTTTATTTGAGTCTTCTCTATTTTTTTCTTAGTCAATTTTGTTGATATTTGCACAAAAACAACTCTTGGATTCATTGATTTTTTCTATTTTCTATTCTTTATTTAATTTGTTTCTGTTGTAATTTTATTAACTTCTTTCTTCTGCTATCTTTGAAATTATATCTTTTTTCTAGTTCCTTGAGGTATGAAGTTAGGTCATTTATTTGAGGTCTTTCTTTTTTTTAAATTAGGGCATATGTCACAATGAACTTCCCTGTTAGTACTTCTCTTGCTACATTTCATTAATTTGGTATGCTGTGTTTTTGTTTTCATTTGTATCAAGGTATTTTCTTCTTCTTCTTTTTTTTAAAGTAAAGCTGTGGAATATTGAGTATAAAGTAAGATATTTTAAAACAGTTTATTTATTTTGAGAGACAGTGTGAGGAAGGGACAGAGAGAGAATCCAAAGTGGTCTCTGTGCTGGCAGCTCAGAGCCTGATGCTGGCTCAAACCCATGAACCATGAGATCATAACCTGAGCTGAAATCAAGAGTCAGAGACAACTGATTGAGCCATCCAGGAGTCCAAATATATTTTATGGTTTTAAAAATGTTTATTTATTTTAAGAGAGAAAGAGCGAGCTGGGGAGGGGCTGAGAGAAAGGGAGAGAGAGAATCCCAAGCAGGCTCTGTGCCGTTAGCATGGAACTCATGAACTGCAAGATTATGACCTGAGCTGAAATCAAGAATTGGATGCTTAACTGACTGAGCCACCCAGGTGCCCCTGCATCAAGATATTTTCCATTTTACCTTTCGATTTTTTCTTTGACCTATTGGGTTGACCAAAAGCATGTTGCTTAATTCTCATGTATTGGTGAATTTTTCATTTTTTTCTGTTATTGATTTCAAGTATCATTCCATTGCTGCTGGAAAAGATTCTTGGGGGACACCTAGATGGCTGAGTCAGTTAAGCGTCCAATTCTTGATTTTGGCTCAGGTCATAATGATGTTCTGTAGAATGTTCTGTGGAAAGTCTGTTGTGTCCATTTGTTCTATAGTGTTGCTCAAGTCTGCGGTTTCTTTGATGATTTTCTGTTCAGTTGTTCTATCCATTATTGAAAGTGGGATATTGAAGTCTCCTACTATTATTATATTGCTGTTTATTTCTCCCTTCAGTTCTGTCAATGTTTGCTTCAAACATTTAGGTGCTCTGAAGTTGAGCGCATATATATTTATAATTGCTGTATCTTCCTGGTGAATTGACTCTTTTATAATTATATATTGTTCTTCTTTGTCTTTTGTAACAGTTTTTGACTTAAAATATTTATTTTGTCAGATGTAAGTGTATTCACCCCTGCTGTCTTTTTTGTTACCATTTGCCTGGAGTATATTTTTCTATCCTTCACTTTTAACCTGCATGTGTCCTTAAATCTAAAGCCAGTCTCATAGAAAATATATAGTTAGACCTTGTTTTTTAAAAAAATATCTATATAGCCACTCTGCGTCTTTTCTTGAAGTTTTAATTTTAATTCCAGTTAGTTAACATACAGTGTTCTATTAGTTCTATTAGTGCACAGTATAGTGAGTTAACAGTTTCATATATCACTTAGTGCTCATCACAAGTGCACTCCTTAATCCCCATCACCTATTCCCCCCCATCCTCCATCCACCTCCTCTCTGGTGACCATCACTCTGTGTGTTTTGATTGTGGAGTTTAATCCACTTACATTTAAAATAATTATTGACATTGAAGGATTTATGCTTGCCATTTTGTTAATTGTTTTCCATTTGTCTTGTAGTTCTTTCTTTCTTTTCCTTTTTTACTGCCTTCCTTTGTGTTTCTCTCATTTTTGGTATTGCTATAATTTGATTCCTTTCTCTCTCTTTTTGTGTAACTCTACAAATATTTTCTTTGTGGTTACCATGGACTTTACATAAAATATCTTATAGATACAGCAGTCTATTTTAATCTGATAAAAATGTAACTTCATTTGTATATAATAACTCTCCACTTTTACTTCTCCCTCCTACACTTTATGTTATTGACATCACAATTTAGATCTATTTACATTATGTGTTCATTTACACATTTTAAAATACAGATGTTTTTAATACTTTTGCCTTCTAATTTTATACTAGAGTTATAAGTAATTTATTTACCCGCCACTGTTACTGCAGTATGGTATTCTGTATTTGTCTACATGTCCTTTATCAACGAGTTTTATATTTTGCAATGCTATTGTCTTGCTGTTTAATGTCCCTTTACTTCAAGTTGAAAAACTCCCTTTAACATTTTTTTGTAGGTGGATGTACTGGTGATTAATTTCCTTAACTGTTGTTTACCTGAGAAAGTCTTTATCTCCCTTTCATTTTTTGAAGGGCAGTTTTGCTAGGTATAATCTTGGTTAGCAGGTTTTGTTTGTTTTTTTTTTTTCCAGTACTTTGAATATCATCCTACTCCCTTCTGGACTGAAAGACTTCTGCTGAAAAGTCCTCTGAGAGTCTTATGTAGGTTCCTTTGTGTATGGGAAGTTGTTTTTCTTTTGGCCATTTCAAAAATCTCTTTGTCTTGGTACAAACTACCATCTTTTTCTTAGTGGCCTCCTGGAATCTAGAGTATGCTTAGTCCCATAAGTGCTCTGAGACAGGTGATCCTTAGAAAATTGGGAATGTTAGTGTGATACAACTCATTCCTTTCCAGTGGAGAAGCAGGAAGCAGTTCTTCTTTCCTCCTGCCTACTTGTGCTGCACTGAGCTGGAGGGTAGGAACTATGGTGAGTGCTTACATGCTAGTTCAAACTGGTGCTTTTGTATGTGCAGTCACCTGGGTCTAGCATATGCTAGGTCCCATCAGTGCTCTGAGATAGGCAAAATAGAAGCCAGTCCCTTGGGCAGTACCCAGAAAAGTTGGGATGTGGGCTGTATGGTCCAACCTTTTCCCTCTTCAGGGAGAAACTGGGAGTTGGACTTCTGATCATGTGCTATGCTGGGAGTGGTTATTATGGCAAGAGGACATCTCTAGTTTTTCTACCAATTTCATTGTGGCTGGTTTTATACTTGTACAGGATGTAGTAACTCATAACCAGTTTCTGGCTTTTTCACAAAAGAAATTCACCCATATATTGTTGAACTGGTGTGTCCAATCAGATAAAGAAGAGTCCAGGGCTTCCTATTCTACCATCTTGCTGATGTCACTCTGCCTCATGTTTTATTTTTTGGGTGGTCTTTGAAGTTTTATTTGACTATATTGATGATTTCCCCCCAAGTATTCTAGTATATATGTAACTGTTTTGCAATTTTTATACTTGTTCTTTGTTTTCTTTTTGGGAACACCTTCCTCTATTTCTCTGCCTTCTCTGCTTTTAGCTGATGATTTTATATGATTCTTTTTTCTCCCCTTTTAGCCTATCAATTATACTCCTTGAAAACTATTCTTTTAGGGGCACTTGGGTGGCTCAGTTGGTTGAGCATCTTTTCTTTCTCCCCCTTCGTCTTTCTCCCTTGCTCATGCACACTCTTTCTCTAAAAAAAAGAAAAATACCCCTACTGTTTTAGTGGTTGCCCTACAGTTTGGATTATACATTTTCAGTAACTTTAGGTTGACTTTCAAATAACTCCAGACTGTTCATGTGTAGTGCATGTACTTTATAACAGAATATTCCCAATTTCTTCATCCCATGATGTATAACACTGCTTCATTCATCTCGTTTATCCATAAACTCTAATCATTCAAATACAGTTCTTGTTATTACTTTGAACAACTTTTTAAATTTTTTTTTATTATTTAAAAAAAATTTTTTTTTAACGTTTATTTATTTTTGAGACAAAGAGAGACAGAGCATGAACGGGGGAGGGTCAGAGAGAGGGAGACACAGAATCTGAAACAGGCTCCAGGCTCTGAGCGGTCAGCACAGAGCCCGACGCGGGGCTTGAACTCACGAACCACGAGATCATGACCTGAGCCGAAGTCAGCCGCTTAACCGACTGAGCCACCCAGGCGCCCCTGAACAACTTTTTTTTAAAGTTTATTTTTTATTTTTATTTAAGAGAGAGAGTGCGTGCGTGTGTATGCACGCATGAGTTGGGGAGGGGCAGAGAGAGGAAGAGAGAGAGGGAATCCCAAGTAGGCTCTGCACTGTTAGTACAGAGCCCAACATGGGGCTCCAACTCATAAACTGTGAGATCATGACCTGAGCTAAAGTCGGACACTTAATGGACTGAGCCACCCAGGTGCCTCTGAACAAGTATTTATGAAATTAGGAAGGAATAAGAAAAATAAAAATTTATTTTTCCTTCACTTACTCCTTCTTTGGCACTTTTCCTTTATTTATGTAAATTTGATTTTCTAAACTATATCACTTTTCTTTTCTCTGAAGAACTTTCAAGATTCTTTTTTCAAGACAGGTCAACTGGCAATAAATTCCTTCAGTTTTATTTATGTAAAGGAGTCTATTTCTCCTTCCTTTCTGAAGGATAATTTTTCTTGATGCAGAATTTTGTTTTTTTTCCCCAACAAACATTTTAAGGGTTTTAATTTTTTTTAATTTTGATAATATATCAAACTTACAGAAAAGCTGTAATAATAATACAAAGAAATCTGAACCGCTCTCATTACCTCAAACTGCCAAATGTTAACATTTATTACGTTTGCTTTATACCTATCTATCCACTTTGCTATACATTTGTAAAAAATTTTTGAAGTTGTAGACAGGATGCCCTTTTACTCCTAAATACTTCTGTGTGTATTTTCTTTCTTTTTTTAATATTATATGACGTTTATTGTCAAATTAGTTTCCATACAACACCCAGTGCTCATCCCAAAAGATGCCCTCTTCAATGCCCATCACCTCCCTTCCCCTCCCTCCCACCCCCCATCAACCCTCAGTTTGTTCTCAGTTCCCAACAAACATTTTAAATATTTCACTTCACTCTCTTCTTACTTGCATATTTTTTGACAAGAAGTCCTGTGTAATTCTTATCCTGGTTTCTATAAAGTTAAGGTGTTTTTCTCCTATGGATTCTTTTGAGATTTTCTCTTTGCTTTTGATTATGTGCAGTTTGAATATTGTATGCCTAGGCATCGATTTTATGGGTATCTATCCTGTATGGTAATCTCTGGGCTTCCTGGATCTGTGATTTGGTATCTGCTTTTAATTTTGGAAAATTCTTAGCCATTGTTACTTCAATATTTCTTCTGCTTCTTCTTCTGTTTCTACTGTTTCTGGTGTTCCCATTATGCATATGTTATACTTTCCTGTAGTTGTCCCACAATTCTTGGATATTCAGTTTCCCCTTTTTCCATCCCTTTTGTCCTTGCATTTCAGTTTGGGAGGTTTCTATTGACATAGATTCAAGATCACTGATTCTTTCCTTGTCTGTGTCTGTACCAATGAGTCCAGCAAAGGCATCTTTTATTTCTGTTACGGTGGATTTCTAGCTTTTCCTTTGATTTGTTCTTAGAGTTTCTAGCTCTCTGCTTAAAATAGCTGTGTGTTCTTGTGTTATACCATTATTTCTCTTGGCATTTTGTTTTTTTATTTTGAGAGTGAGCGAGTGAGCAAGAGGGAGAGAGAGAGAGAATCTTAAGTAGGGCCCATGCCCTGCCATGAGATCGTGACCTGAGCTGAAATCAAGAGTGGGACGCTCAATTGACTGAGCCACTCAGGCACACCAATCATAGTTGTTTTAAACTGCTGGTCTGATAATGCCAAAATCTCTGACATATCTGAGTCTGGTTTCGATGTTTGTCTCTTCAGATTATGTTTTTTTCTTGTATTTTCAAACATGCCTTACAATATTTTTTTGCATTTTACCATGACTTGCATTTTTTTTGTGTGTGTTATTGAAAACTGGACATGATATATTGGATGATAGGAGCTGAGAGAGGCCTTTAGTGAAAGGCCTTTAGTGTCTATCTGGCTAGAAGTTAGGCCATGTTTATTGTTTGCTTTAGCTGTAAGTAATAGAAGCTTTCGTTTTCTCTAGTGTCCTAGTTTTTGTCTCTTTCTTCCCTTTGGTTTTCCTTAGAGAATCCTTCTTAAATACTGAGCCTTTGCATTTCCTTCTGCTATTATCCATGGTTATTATAAAGAAGCTTGGTGTGCCTGGGTGGCTCAGTTGGTTGAGGAACCAACTCTTGATTTTGCCCTAGTTATGATCTCACACCCCCCGCCTCCCTCCCCAATATGGGGCTCTGCTCTGACAATGCAGAGCCTGCTTGGGATTCTCTGCTCCCTCTCTCTCTGCCCCTCCCTTGCTCCACTTGTGCTTTCTCTCTCTCAAGATAAATAAAACGTTTAAAACAAAAAAGAAGACTGATTGATGTGGTGGTAAGATATAGGAGGAGGGGAAGCATTCTATATTTCGTTTATTTTTATTTTTATTTTTTTGAGAGAGAGAGAGAGAGAGAGAGAGCGTGAGAGAGAGCACAAGAGCATGGGGGAGGGGCAGAGAGAGAAATAAAACCAAGCAAGCTCCACACTTAGTGTGAAGCCCAGTGTGGGCTCAGTCTCATGACCATGAGATCATTACCTAAGCTGAAATCAAGAGTTGGATGCTCAGCTGACTGAGCCACCCAGGTGCCCCAGCATTCTGTATTTCTATGATTAGGTCTCAGGTTTTTAGTGGGCCTGTGCCTCTGGGATATGACTAACATGGTATTTTTCACCTTCCTCTACCTTCCTCTGCCTTAGATGATGAGACAGAAAGCCTAGAGGGGGCTAGAGTTGGGTAATTTCCCTTATCCAACTCTGATAAAGCTCTGATGAAATCTTTTCCCTGCAAGGTAGGCCTTTGTTGTGAAGAATGCTCTGGGTTTATTTCAGAATGCTTACTTTTCCACTCCTGGCCAAACACGGGATTTTTCTTTGCTCTTCACCATGGAAACCTGGTGAAACTCGTGGAGGTAAAACCTATGGAAGTGTGACTCCTTCCAACATTGGGTCCCTAATAATTTAAAACTCTCAAGCTAGTCTTCTTTTAGCTTCCAGAAATTCATTAAAGTTACCATTTAAGTGTTCAAATGGCTCCTGGCACCAGTGGCTCCTGCCTTCAGTAAGCTAATCTGTATTTTCTGTATTCACTTCTCTGTTCAGTTTTGGGAGTGGTGGTTTATTTTGTGACTTCGATTCTCTGATCTAAGAAAAGTAATTGATTTTTAAGATTTCAGCTTTTTCCTTGTTGTAAGGGTGGGAGTGATGACTTCTAAGCTCTTTACACATCATAATTGGAAATAGAAATTACATAATGCCTGGTACTATTATTTTCCATGTGTTCAAGTACATCTCGTAATCCATCCATTATTATTTATTTATTTATTTTTCTAGAGACCTCCTTCCTGGACTCTTCCATTATCCAGACTGAAATAGTCTAAAGCCTACTGCAGTATCATTGTCCAGGTACTGTCTTTACCACTGTCTGGGGACTTCCTTTGCCTTTCTCCTTCATTGAGTGTTTTTTCCTTTTGGCTCCTATCTCTTATTTTTTCTTGATTTACCTTGTCAATTTTGGTAAAGTAGATTCTTCAGAATTTTCCTGGGAAATGAGGAATACAAAAATACCAAAATGATTTCTCATATTTTTTTTCTCTCCAGTTTGGAATCTGTTGGGATTTTTTCTTGATCTCTGACACAGTGAAAATTCAAGATGATATGTCTGGTGTAGGTCTTTATTCATGTATTGTACTGGGCGTTTGCAGGCCCTTTCAGTTGGGAAACTCATATACTTCAGTTTTGAGAAATGTTTGGTAACTCTTGATATTTACTTCCCCTTTTTTTTTATTGGATCTCCTAGATTGATCCTTGGACTCTTATTTTTTTCCATTTTCCATTAAAAATCTCTTTCTTAGAGATTTTTTACTTTTTTCATTCAACACCTCTTTTGAATTTTAGCTGGAACATCATTATTTTAATTTCTAAGAGATATTTCTTATTTGCTGGTATGTTTTTATTTTAATGGTCTATTCTTGTGTAAAAGATGTAATATTTTCACTTTTATCTGAGGATAGTGTTTGTAAGTATTTAAAAAGTTGTTTTCTTTTCCTTGTACCATCTATATTTCCTTTTGGTCACCCCTTTTTTTGTTTATTCACATTGTCTTTGTTTTCCATGTTGGAAGATATTCTTGGACATTGCTTTAAAGTGTACCTATGATTTTGTTTTTATTAAGGTATGGTGAGTTCTAACAGAGCAGGAGATGATTACCATTGAAAACATAGTTGGTCACTCATAATTTCCAAGAGGAGGGGGCATGCCATGGCATGTAAAGCCACATGAAGAAACACTAGTGTCATCCAGGAGGCATAATGAGTGAGAGGAAAGTGTGGGCAGAAATCTTTATTGTGGCCCTTGGATGTCACATGATCTGGATGTTTAGACACAATAGAGGGAAAGACAACTTGACATGCTTCATACTGATAAGTAAGAAATACACTATATATATATTTTTAATGTTTATTTATTTTTCAGAGAAAGAGACACAGAGTGCGAGTGGGGGAGGGTCAGAGACAGAGGGAGACACAGAATCTGAAGCAGGCTCCAGGCTCTGAGCTGTCAGCTCAGAGCCCGATGCGGGGCTCAAATTCACAAATGGTGATATCAGACCTGAGCCAAACACTTGTCCTGAGTCAGACACTTCTCTGACTGAGCCACCCCGGGCGCCCCATAAGACATACACTATTTAAAGGATTCATTAATTATTGCAGCAAGGCCTACCCTTTCCTGACTAATATGGACCCAATATCTCCAGAAAACAATTGTCTAATTTCCTAAGAAAAATGTGCCTGATTGTCAGCATTTGACTGCAAGAGTGAGTAGGAATGGGTGAGAGATCTTCTCTTGCTGCAAAGGTGACAAAGAGGGTAGAGAAATATGTAATTATTTAGTAGAAAGATGTGCATTCCCTCTTTTATTCAGTTTCATGCTTCACCCCACTATCCTCAGTACTTGGACTTTCCCGTGTTTTGTTGGGTTTGCTTCTTTTAGTCATCTCTCTCTGTAAGCACTTAGGTTCTCTCTTTGATTCTCTTTGCCCTTGTGGATTCTACTTTCTCCCCCTTTTACTGACTTTTTGATGCAAGTGCAGAGGAGAGAGACTATAAAAATGCATGCTGTGTTAACCACATTTTTCTGGAAGTTTGCTTTCATTTTCAATACTTAGGTTACCATTTTTGGTTTCAGATGGGACTTCTTGCTCTAGATGTCATATTTCTGGTGATCTTTGTGGCTATTACTGACCATCATGAAATCTTTCAAGTCTTGGACAAATGCTTGAATGTACATTTCTGTTGCCAATCAGATGTGTTTGTGGGACAGGCTATCTTGTTGAGGGTGATGGCCTACTCAATGAGCCTTATATCACCCAACATCTTCCTGTTAGTCCAGCACCAGTCTTGAGTTCCCTCTATCCCTCGTGGCCCGCAAACCCCTGCTGGTCCATATTGTAGTAAATCTGACATAAAATATGTTCTAAAAATTCCATGTGCATGAATTGCCCTCTGCCTGACATGCCTTGCCCTATTTTATGTGAGCTTTTACTTGCTATCAAGATGAACCCAAGTGGTCTCAGTTGTTTTCAGTTTTTGCTAATGACTTTTCTGCTCTCACCCTTAGATAGAGGTAGAATTCATCTTCTGTGCCCCAAATCACCTTGCATTTATTTCCAATATGGTAGCCAGATTGATTAATTTTTACTGGTCTATTTTTGAGGGCAGTGACTTATTTATCTTTGGATCCTAGTGCTTAGAACTGTCCTTGTCACACAATAAGTGCTCAAGACATATTTGTTGAATGTACTCAGGACACATTTTTTTCCATTCTTCGGCTATTTTGGGTAGAGACAAGCCTGAAACATTCAGAACCCAGCTCTTGGTATTTCTCTTGGAGAGTTCTGGAAAAGGAGAAATTGTGACTGTCAATAGAAGCCATTTACTCTCAACTGGCAAATTTTCCCTAATTAACTAAAATCTCTCAAGCTGAAAGGGAATATATATTCTAACCCCAATATATTCTTCCTAGAGCACATTTTCCCTCCTCCTCCTTCTTTTTTTCTTTTCTTTTTGTTATTCTCTTCTGAATCCTATAAAATAGTATTGTTAAGGTGAGTAAAAAAAAAGTGAGCCTGATCCTCTCTCTCGTTGGAGAAATGGCTGTGTGTAACACTGGGGTCAATCCTCTGAGCTTTATGTAAGGTAAGGGATTACCCAGTCTCTCCACTAGCATAGAGAATAGTAGATGGCACTTTTTCCCAGAGTAAATACTCCAAATGAGTGCAGAGGGGACGTTGTCTCAGCAGGATGCTAACTGCTTCAGCATACCTGCTATGTCATCTTTGCTTCAGAGAACAATGTCTCATAGTTCAAGCCAGAGGGATTTAATATTGCAGAGATAAACTCAGCTTGCTCTAACCCTGAGTCAAGGTGAAATCAGAATCCTGTGCCTGTCAGCTTGCTTCTTCGGTGTTTAAGAGAATGTCAGTGAATACATTAGAGAGGGCCACTCTTTAAAAAACAACAAAATAAATCAAAACAAAGCAAAAAAAAAAAACCCTCCTTGAATACTAAATATATTGCAAAATGAGAAGACTCTATTTTACCTATTCTACTTAATCTTTTTTATCCCTAATTTTTAAATAGCATAAAATGTAAAACACACATGAAAACCCTACTGCTCCTATACTAAGAGCATATGATGACAAATTTATTATAACCATATATACAAAATGCCCTTGAAACTTGAATGGATAACGTTGAGTTTAAAACCTTAAATGAGAAAGTAGATCAGAATAATAGACTTTCTATTAATAATAATACCTAAAAATGGGTCTTAAAATCATGTAAAAAATCTTCTTAGTGTTTTTTTAAAATTTATTTTTTAAATTGAAGTGCAGTTGGCACACAATGTCACATTATTTTCGGGAGTACAACATAGCGATTGGAAAACTTTATACATTATGCTATGCTTACTGCAAGTGTAGCTACCGTCTGTCACCATTCAATGCTATTACAATACCATTGACTATATTCCCTATGCTGAACCTTTCATTCCCATGATTTACTCATTCCATATCTGGAAACCTATACCTCCCACTTCATTTCACCCATTTTGCCCATCTTCCCGCCCCTTTCCCTGGGAACCATCAGTTTGTTCTCTGTATTTATGGGTCTGTTTCCATTTATTTGCTTTGTGTTTCAGATTCTATATATAAGTGAAATCATATGGTATTTGTCTTTCTCTGTTTAACCTTTTCACTTATCATAGTACTCTCTAGGCCCATGTTGTTCCAAATGATAGGATCTCATTCTTTTTTTATGAGTGAGTAATATTCCTCTGTGTGTGTGTGTGTGTGTGTGTGTGTGTGTGTGTGTGTGTATCTCACACCTTCTTAATCCATTCATCTGTTGATGGACACTTAGTGTGCTTCCATATTTTCACTATTGTAAATAATGCTGCAGTAAATATAGGGGAGCATACATCTTTTTGAATTAGTGGTTTTGGAGTTTTGGCTAAATACTCACAAGTGGCATTACTGGATTGTATAGTTTTTTTAAAATATAATTTATTGTCCAATTGGCTAACATACAGTGTATATAGTGTGCTCTTGGTTTTGGGGGTAGATTCCCATGATTCATCACTTACATATGGCACCCAGTGCTCATCCCAACAAGTGCCCTCCTCAATGCCCATCATCCATTTTTCCCTCTCCCCGACCCCCCATCAACCCTCAGTTTGTTCTCTGTATTTAAGAGTTTTTTTTAATGGTTTGCCTCCCTATCTCTCTGTTTGTAACTATTTTTTTCCCCTTTCCTTCCCCCATGGTCTTCTGTTAAGTTTCTCCTGTTCCACATCTGAGTGAAAACATATGACATCTGTCTTTCTCTGACTTATTTCATTTAGCATAATACCCTCCAGTTCCATGCATGTTGCTGCAAATGGCAAGATTTCATTCTTTCTCACTGCCAAGTAACATTCCATTGTATATATAAACCACATCTTCTTTATCCATTCATCAGTTGATGGACATTTAGGCTCTTTCCATAATTTGGCTATTGTTGAAAGTGCTGCTATAAACATTGGGGTACATGTGCCCCTGTGTATAACATTTAAAAAATGTTTTATTTATTTTTGAGAGAGCGCAAGTGGGAGAGGGGCAGAGAGAGAGGGACAGAAGATCTGAAATGGGTGCTGTGTTGACAGAATACGAGCTCAGTGTTGGGCTTGAACTTATGAACCGTGAGATGACCTGAGCTGAAATCGGATGCTCAACTGACTGAGCCACCCAGGTGTCCCAAGGATCGTATTGTGTTTTATTTTTATGTTTAATTTTTTTGAGGAACTTTCATACTGTTTTCCATAGTGGTTGCACCAGTGTACATCCCCACCAACAGTGCGTGAAGATTCCCTTTTCTTCATTTTCTCACCAACATGTATTATGTCTTGTCTTTTTGCTACTAGTGATTCTGGCAGATGTAAGGTGATATCTTTTCTTTAAAATTTTTTTTAAACTTTTATTTATTTTTGAGTGACAGAGAGAGACAGTCTGTGAGGAGAGGAAGGGCAGAGAGAGAGGGAGACACAGAATCTGAAGCAGGCTCCAGGCTCTGGGCTGTCAGCATAGAGCCCGACGCGGGGCTCAAACTCACAAACTGAGATCATGACCTGAGCCAAAGTCGGACACTTAACTGAATGAGCGACCCAGGCACCCCAGATGTAAGGTGATATCTTACTGTGGTTTTGATTTGCATTTCTCTGATGGTTATATTCTACTTATTCTTAGTGAATTAAAGTTTTATTTGAAAGAGGAAACATGAATATAGATAGTCACTAAAACAGAATTCACAAATTCAGATGCCTTCAGATGACAGACAAGTGACTTAAAGGGGTAAGGCCCTAAGGAATAATACTCATAGAAAACTGGTGAGTGTGTGTTTCACTTAAAGACAGTCAGTTCAAATTTTTGAAAAGCACCTTGTGGGCTATAGCCCATAGTCTATGAGTTTTGGGTTTTGGAACTAACATGGTGTTATCAAATCAGACATATGATTATGAGGTCTGGTTAAAAGCTAGAATCCCAGAGCTATCCTCAGAACTTCTAAGCCAGAATCTTCAGGAAAAGGTTCTGGGAATCTATCTTTATCTATCTATCTATCTATCTATCTATCTATCTATCTATCTATCATATATCTCTATCTACTATCTCATTTACTACCCAGATGATACTTTTGATTGGGAAATATTGGGATGCTTTGAAATACAATGCATAGCCTGGTGCTTTATAACCAAGTACAAAGTTATCAGATTAGGTAGAGGCTGAATGATGGGCTGACTTGGGATAAGTGTTAAGAGATGGTGGTAAGGTCGGGGTTATAGATGCTGTGAATACCTTGAAGACAGTCAAGGAGAGTGATTAAGGCTATGGTGAGATGATGCATGTGAGCCAGTGGGTTTGCTGATGTTTCCACTGTCACAGGGACTGGTTTGAGATGTTCGGAACACAATGAGTAGATTTGTTTTGTCCCTATAGGATACATGCTTGGGACATGGAAATGGAGGCTTCTGGTGATAGACCAAGTTATTTTTTGAATGCCTCAGTTGTCATTCATTGCCTTTTTTCTGGATAAAAAGATTCTAGAAGTTGTTTAATTTTTATTTTTCATTTATAAAGGTCATTGGAAATAGATCACTTAATCTGCCAACTTTTGAAGGCAAAATAAAATTCCATCATGAAAAATCGATGGCTTTCTCTGTGCCTTACTGAAATGTCATGTAGGTGTTAAGAGCAAGATTAAAAATGTCCCTACTACAACTTGGCATATCAAAGATAGAACATTTGTCAAGCTATAATCACATGTTACTTTGCTGCAGAAGAATAAAGTAAGCTTATGATAAATGGAAGGGAAAATTAAACAAATGTAGTATGGTAAATAAAAATATTAAAAATACTTGCTTTATAGCTTCCATAGATAAAGTGCATAAATATAGATACTAGCCAATCAGGCTTGAAAAGTTCAACATTTTGTTTTGATAACAATGTAATTATTGGATGGTGGGAATAGACAAAATTGGGGAAGGGTAGAGGCTGAATGATGGGCTGACTTGGGATGAGTGTAAGAGATGGCAGTGAAGTCAGGGATGTATTATTAATAATGACTGATAATACTGTTCATAACAATATGATTATTAATAATGCCACACAGGCATTTATTCATTACAAAAGCTACTGCTGTTGGGCACTAAATATATGTCAGCTACTATTCTAGCAAATACCACTTTGGTATTTCTCTCTCTCTCTTTTTTCTACAGCAACCATCAGGATAGGTCTTGTTATCTTCATTTTGAGAACCGTGAGTCTTAAGGGCAGAGCTAGGGTTTGCAACAGTCAGTCTGATCCCAAAACTCCTATTTTTAACCAACTGACTGCCAAAATCGGCAAGTAACTTATTAATTGTCTACTATGAGTAAGGCATTATGCAGGGTATCAAAGTATAAAATAAGGGCCTAGGAATATGAGTATGAATGATGAATAACAACTCAAAGTGGTATACAAAAGCCATGAAAGCAGTAAAGACAATACATGACAGGAGAAGTCAGTGGAAGGACTTATCACTGAGGAGTTAAGGACAGACTTCATTGATCCATCCTGGAGGGAAATACAGGATTTAGTCGAGTAAATAAGCAAGAGGGGTGAGTGGGACTGTGATGTAGGTTTTGAGGATTAACTTGACTTCAGTGAGATAATAGACTTTTCTTGGAGCAGGTGAGTGGGGAGATACCTGAAGGAGTTTATTCCCACAGCCTTCTTCCTATATCCATATCATGTACTAATGATGATCTAGAAGAGCGAAAATGAAAAGAAAGGTTGTGGAAACATAAAATTATAAAGCTTGCATACTTTGCCTCAGCCTTATCAAAAACATATGTTAGAGCAGAAATTACTATCCTTAGTTAATAGCTATAAATGAAGAATTTTGGAAAAATGGGCACTGTGGACACAGGTTGGATACATGTGCTTTAGGAAGACAGGCATGCAGCTGGCCATTACTTATTGTTAGATAAGAACAATATTAGTGAGTGTTTGAATACCTGTCACTAAATAATTTAAATTTGATATTTATTTGTATCCCATCAGTATAAACTTGTAATTCTCTTTAAGACTCTTTGCCTATCAGGGGAAACAGTTTTCTTGAAACAACAAAAAGATTTAAATGGTTCTCTATTGGCATATAATCTTTGGACTGGAATGTTTGTTATAAGAAACAACATTTATAAGAACATTGTTATATAAAATTGTATTCATTTAAGGTTGTAAGCTATATTGGGTTTTACTCACCAACTTTGGTATTTATTGATTTACTGTAGAATTATCTGTGGTTTAACTTTGATAGCCCAGATAAAAGCTCTGCAAAAATTTTCTTAAAAATAAGCAAATAGCTGAAGGCATACATTCTCCTTGAAAGCAAATATACAAGTAAAATACAGTTTCTTACAGATTGACTTTTAACCACAACCTAGAATTTGCTGTTGGAGTCTAACAGATTCTGAAGACCTAGGAAGGGTGAACGAATGTGTGGTTTACTGACTGTAAGCAGAACATGAGTTTCCTGCACATGGTTACACATTCCCAAGATCTTTCTTTCTCCATGCACTAAAGGCAAAATGTCCAGTGTAGGGACTCAGGTTGTTGTCCTAACTGTTCATCTTATCAATGTGGATAAATCTTTGGATAAACCTTTTTATGACTCTTGTAATATCTTGAAAAGGTTTTTGAGGTCTGATGAAGTTCTAAATGCTATAGTTCTTAGATTCTTTCATTTTCTGGAGACCAGTAGAATATATTTGAAGAGTGGTGATTTGGGGTTTGACAGCAGCCCAATATCTTGAAACTGAGTAGAACTAACTGGCACTTACAGAGAATCAGACGAGGATTCTGAAACCATGCTTAACTAATTGCTTTCAAATGTATCTGACAGTTCAAAGAAAGGCATTAATTGGTTCTCAAGACTCTTAGCAAAATCTCATTGCTTAGGCAACAATACTGTTAGTTGCTAGTTATTTTAAACCAAGGTACGTAAAAAGATGCCTTTGGATAATGGAGTATTGCCATTTTATCAAGCTTAAAAAATTCTTTTTTGGTATTATATTTACCGAACTGAACATTTCATGCTCAACTTAAAACACGTTTAGACTTGGTTTCAATAGTTTTAGGGCCCACCTGTGTCTCAGAGATAATTTAATACTATATTTCATTTAATGTTCACTTATATGGTCTGTTTTTGCCATACTTCGTTCTAAATTGATTCAGAAGAATTAATCTTCAAATACTCTTCAATACTCTGCCAGCTGGTCCCTTTGTTAGTTCATTAAATGATACTGGACTGGTAAAAATAAAGTTCATATTTTCTGGAGTGGTTATCCTGGTTATCCTATTGTCAGAATATGAAAACAGACTTTCAGATCAATCTGTTAAATCTTCTTATGTATAAATGGGCAATATGATAGTCACCTGAGAGTTATAAAACTAAGGAATAATTTATTTGGTTAAAGTTTATTTACTTGTAAAAAGTAAAGTATGTATAAATATATAAAGTATTTACAGTATTTAATTTTATAATATTTATTTGTAAATTGATAAAATGTTAGGAATAAGTGGAGAAACATGAGCAATGAAGGTAAATATGGTCTGTATTAGTTGGGGTTCCATCAGGACAATAGAAAGCCCTAGGTATTTCAAGCAGAGAGTAATCAATGCAGGGAGTTGGTTGATAACTTGTTGGAAGGCTGGAGGAGCAAATCAGAAAAAAGTATGTTACCCAGACATCAGGTGCCATCCCCTGCTACTGCCAGTGCAGCTGCTGCTATTGGAACCCTGCTGCTGCTGCTTCCAGAGGCACTTACTACATTAGGAGTTACAAAGAGGTGAGATGTTCTCATTGAGCAGCCAAAGATCCATAGGTGAGATGTGTGCAGAGAGGGAAGAAGAATACCCTGAAGATGGACTGGGGAATGATGGCTCTGTATTTCTTATAGATGAGAAGTAATGAATGTGGTAGACTCACTGATGACTGAGAATAAAGTTTTACAGAAAATTGTTGAATCGAGGACATTGAAGCCCACCTCAAGAATTTGGGGAATTAATTTATTTGATACTATAATCACGATGTTCCTTTTCTCCAGCACGGGGTGGTTATATTTCCTTTAGTCACAAAATGTAAGCCTTCTCACATGCCAAAAGTCTAAACTTTCCTTGGAGTTTCTCTTTATAATTCAAAGCATAACTTACTGGTTTATGAATTAGTCCTTGTTGTTTATCTGCTGCAGCTATTCAGGAAAGAAGGAACTCTGACACATCCTCTGACCAACACATCCTTGAAGTCCACAAACCTGACTGGGCAGTTCTGTCACCTGCACCCTTCTGCATCCAACACTCTTTTTCTATGGAAATCCTTCCGTCCTGGACTATCCTTTATCTGTTTTATCCTATAGATTGGTCCTGAATTATGGGCAGACACCACACATCCCTGCTCACACTATGGTAGAATTGAATCTAGTACATTGGCACCAAAAACAAATGCTATGAAACTGAATCCTTGTTTTCTAATTTTTGGGGGGGTGGCTGGGAGGTGTGTCTATGTAGAATGAAGGAATCAACCATTTAAACTGGTTTGCTTAATTAATTAAGCCAAATAGCTACTTGTCTATGTTCCCCTTTGCTAAATTGACCAGAAGTTTAACAGAACTGAGTGATTAATTAAATTAAAAATGACTATTTCAGCACTTCATCATTCTACCCTGTTTGTTATTTGAAATGTGTTTTTATTATTACCAGTGAATTACTGTGTACTGGTTTGGAAATAATTTGCTTTGTATGACAAGATCACCACCAGAGCTTAATATTTTTCCAAAGATTTATCCAAGGTAGAAGGACTAGCTTGCAGTACAGGTCACTTATATTTTCTTTATACCCATCACTTAATCAGTCACTTCTAATCAACTCTTCTTCTTTTTTAATGAGAATTTAATTTTAATTTTTAAAAAACAATTTACGTCCAAATTGTTAGCATATATTGCAACATATGATTTCATATAGTTAGCATATAGTGCAACAGTGATTTCAGGAGTAGATTCCTTAGTGCCCCTTACCCATTTAGTCCATCCCCCCCTCCCACAACCCCTCCAGTAACCCTCAGTTTGTTCTCCATATTTATGAGTCTCATTTGTTTTGTCCCCCTCCCTGTTTTTATATTATTTTTGTTTCCCTTCCCTTATGTTCATCTGTTTTGTCTCTTAAAGTCCTCATATGAGTGAAGTCATATGATTTTTGTCTTTCTCTGTCTGACTAATTTCACTTAGCATAACACCTTCCAGTCCCATCCACGTAGTTGCAAATGACAAGATTTCATTCTTTTGGATTGCCGAATAATACTCCATTGTATATGTATACCACATCTTCTTTATCCATTCATCCATCGGTGGACATGTGGGCTCTTTCCATACTTTGGCTATTGTTGATAGTGCTGCTATACACATGGGGGTGCATGTGTCCCTTCTAAACAGCACACCTGTATCCCATGGATAAATGCCTAGTAGTGCAATTGCTGGGTTGTAGGGTAGTTCTATTTTTAGTTTTTTGAGGAAACTCCATACTGTTTTGCAGAGTGGCTGCACCAGCTTGCATTCCCACCAACAATGCAAAAGAGATCCTCTTTCTCTGCATCCTTGCCAACATTTGTTGTTGCCTGAGTTGTTAATGTTAGCCATTCTGATAGGTGTAAGGTGGTATCTCATTGTGGTTTTGATTTGCATTTCCCTGATGATGAGTAAAGTTGAGTATTTTTTCATGTGTCGGCTGGCCATCTGGATGTCTTCTTTGGAGAAGTGTGTATTCATGTCTTTTGGCCATTTCTTCACTGGATTATTTGTTTTTTTGGGTGTTGAGTTTGATAAGTTCTTTATAGATTTTGGATACTAACCCTTTATCTGATATGTCATTTGCAAATATCTTCTCCCATTCTGTTGGTTGCCTTTTAGTTTTGCTGATTGTTTCCTTTGCTGTGCAGAAGCTTTTTATTTTGATGAGGTCCCAGTAATTCATTTTTGCTTTTGTTTCCCTTGCCTCTGGAGATGTGTTGAGTAAGAAGTTGCTGCGGCCAAGATCAAAGAGGTTTTTGCCTGCTTTCTCCTGTTCCAATACTCCTCAAGGATTTTGATAGCTTCCTGTCTTACATTGAGGTCTTTCGTCCATTTTGAGTTTATTTTTGTGTATGGTGTAAGAAAGTGGTCCAGCGTCATTCTTCTGCATGTCGCTGTCCAGTTTTCCCAGCACCACTTGCTGAAGAGACTGTCTTTATTCCATTGGATATTCTTTCCTGCATTATCAAAGATTAGTTGGCCATATGTTTGTGGGTCCATTTCTGGGTTCTCTATTCTGTTCCATTGATCTGAGTGTCTGTTCTTGTCCTAGTACCATACTGTCTTGATGATTACAGTCTTGTAGTATAGCTTGAAGTCTGGGTTTTTGATGCCTCCTGCTTTGGTTTTCTTTTCCAAGATTGCTTTGGCTATTTGTGGTCTTTTCTGGTTTCATACCAATTTTAGGATTATTTGCTCTAGCTCTGTGAAGAATGCTGGTGTTATTTTGATAGGCATTGCATTGAATATGTAGATTGCTTTGGGTAGTATGGACATTTTAACAACATTTGTTCTTCCTATCCAGGAGCATGGAATCTTTTTCCATTTTTTTGTGACTTCTTCAATTTCTTTCATAAGCTTTATATAGTTTTCAGTGTATAGATTTTTCACTTCTTTGGTTAGATTTCTTCCTAGGTATTTTCTGTTTTTTTGTGCAACTGTAAATGGGATCAATTCCTTGATTTCTCTTTCTGTCACTTCATTGTTAGTGTAGAGGAATGCAACCGACTTCTGTGCATTGATTTTAAATCCTGCAACTTTGCTGAATTCATGAATCAGTTCTAGCAGTTTTTTGGTGGAATCATTTGGGTTTTCCATATAGAGTATCATGTCACCTGTGAAGAGTGAAAGTTTGACCTCCTCCTGGCTGATTTGGATGCCTTTTATTTCTTTGTGTGGTCTGATTGCAGAGGCTAAGACTTCCAATACTATGTTGAATAACAGTGGTGAGAGTGGTCATCCCTGTCTTGTTCCTGACCTTAGGGGAGGAAAGCTCTCAGTTTTTCCCCATTGAGGATGATATTAGCGTTGGGTCGTTCATATATGGCTTTTATGATCCCGAGGTATGCTCCTTCTAACCCTACTTTCTTGAGGGTTTTTATCAAGAAAGGATGTTGTATTTTGTCAAATGCTTTCTCTGCATCTATTGAGAGGATCATATGGTTCTTGTCCTTTCTTTTATTGATATGCTGAATCACGTTAATTGTTTTGCGGATATTGAACAAGCCCTGCATCCCAGGTATAAATCCCACTGGGTCGTGATGAATAATTTTTTTAGTGTATTGTTGGATCTGGTTGGCTAATATCTTGTTGAGGATTTTTGCATCCATGTTCATCAGGGAAATTGGTCTGTAGTTCTCCTTTTTAGTGGGGTCTCTGTCTGGTTTTGGAATCAAGGTAATGCTGGCTGCATAGAAAGTTTGGAAGTTTTCCTTCCATTTCTATTTTTTGGAACAGTTTCAAGAGAATAGGTGTTAACTCTTCAATGTTTTGTAGAATTCCCCTGGAAAGCATTCTGGCCCTCGACTCCTGTTTTTTGGCAGATTTTTGATTACTAATTCTATTTCCTTACTGGTTATGGGACTGTTCAAATTTTCTATTTCTTCCTGTTTCAGTTTGGTAGTGTATATGTTTGTAGGAATTTGTCCATTTCTTCCAGATTGCCCATTTTATTGGCATATAATTGCTCGTAATATTCTCTTATTATTGTTTTTATTTTGGTTGTGTTGGTTGTGATCTCTCCTCTTTCATTCTTGATTTTATTTATTTGGGTCCTTTCCTTTTTCTTTTTGATCAAACTGGATAGCGGCTTATCAATTTTGTTAATTCTTTCAAAGAACCAGCTTCTGGTTTCATTGATCTGTTCTACTGGTTTTTTTTTTTTTTTTTTTTTTTGCTTCAATAGCATTAATTTCTGCTCTAATCTTTATTATTTCCTGTCTTCTGCTGTTTTTGGGTATTATTTGCTGTTCTTTTTCCAGCTCCTTAAGGTGTAAGGTTAGGTTGTATATCTGAGATCTTTCTTCCTTCTTTATGAAGGCCTGGATTGCTATATACTTTCCTCTTATGACCGCCTTTGCTACATCCCAGAGGTTTTGGGTTGTGGTGCTATCATTTTCATTGACTTCCATATACTTTTTAATTTCCTCTTTAACTGCTTGGTTAGCCCATTCATTCTTTAGTAGGATGTTCTTCAGTCTCCAAGTATTTGTTACCTTTCCAAATTTTTTCTTGTGGTTGATTTCAAGTTTCATAGCGTTGTGGTCTGAAAATATGCATGATATGGTCTCGATCTTTTTGTACTTACTTAGGGCTGACTTGTGTCCCAGTATATGGTCTATTCTGGAGAACATTCCATGTGCACTGGAGAAGAATGTATATTCTGCTGCTTTAGGATGAAATGTTCTGAATATATCTGTTAAGTCCATCTGGTCCAATGTGTCATTCAAAGCCATTGTTTCCTTGTTGATTTTTTGATTAGATGGTCATTCCATTGCTGTGAGTGGGGTGTTGAAGTCTCCTACTATTATAGTATTACTATCGATGAGTTTCTTTATGTTTGTGATTAATTGATTGATATATTTGGGTTCTCCCACATTTGGCACATAAATGTTTACAATTTTTAGGTCTTCTTTGTGGATAGACCCCTTGATTATGATATAATGCCCTTCTGCATCTCTTGATACAGTCTTTATTTTAAAGTCTAGATTGTCTGATATAAGTATGGCTATTCTGGCTTTCTTTTGTTGACCATTAGCATGATAGATGGTTCTCCATTACCTTACTTTCAATCTGAAGGTGTCTTTAGGTCTAAAGTGGGTCTCTTGTAAACAGCATGTTGATGGATCTTGTTTTCTTATCCATTCTATTACCCTATGTCTTTTGATTGGAGCATTGAGTCCATTAATGTTTAGAGTGAGTACTGAAAGATATGAATTTATTGCCATTATGATGCTTGTAAAGTTGGAGTTTCTGGTGGAGCTCTCTGGTCTTTTCTAATCTTTGTTGCTTTTGGAGTTTGTTTGTTTGTTTGTTTTTATTTATATTTTCATCTTTTCTCCCCTCAGAGAGTCCCCCTTAAAATTTCTTGCAGGGCTGGTTTAGTGGTCACAAACTCATTTAATTTTTGTTTGTCTGAGAAACTTTTTATCTCTCCTTCTATTTTGAATGGCAGCCT
The DNA here is from genome assembly GCF_018350195.1 of Panthera tigris. Lineage (NCBI taxonomy): Eukaryota > Metazoa > Chordata > Mammalia > Carnivora > Felidae > Panthera > Panthera tigris. The sequence continues at coordinate 89,339,222 of NC_056664.1, forward strand.
TGCTGGATAAAGAATTCTTGGCTGCATATTTTTCTGATTCAGCACATTGAATATGTCCTGCCACTCCTTTCTGCCCGCTAAGTTTCTGTGGATAGGTCTGCTGCAAAACTGATCTGTCTTCCCTTGTAGGTTAGGGACTTTTTTTCCCTTGCTGCTTTCATGATTCTCTCCTTGCCTGACTGTTTTGTGAATTTGACTATGATATGCCTTGTTGATGGTCGGTTTTTGTTGAATCTAATGGGCATCCTCTATGCTTCCTGAATTTTGATGTCTGTGTCTTTCCCCAGGTTAGGAAAGTTTTCTGCTATGATTTGCTCACATAACCCTTCTACCCCTATTTCTCTCTCTTCCTTTTCTGGGACCCCTATGATTCTGATGTTGTTCCTTTTTAATGAGTTACTGATTTCTCTAATTCTTAAATTGTGCTTTTTGCCTTAATCTCCCTCTTTTTTTCTGCTTCATTAATCTCCATAAGTTTGTCCTCTATATCGCAGATTCTCTGTTCTGCCTCATCCATCCTTGCCGCCATGGCATCCATCTGGGATTGCAGCTCAGTTATAGCATTTTTTATTTCATTCTGACTAGTTTTTACTTCTTTTAACTCCGCAGAAAGGGATTCTAGGCTATTTTTTACTCCATCTAGTATTCTTATTATCATGATTCTAAATTCTGGTTTGGACACCTGCTTGTATCTGTGTTGGTTAAATCCCTGGCTGTTGCTTCTTCATGCTCTTTCTTTTGGGGTGAATTCCTTTGTTTTGTCACTTTGAAGGAAGAAAAGGAATTAATGAGGTAGAAAAATTAAAATTAAAAAAGTCAAAATTAAAAAAACTATTAAAATTAAAAAATTAAAAACACACAGACACAAAAAATCGAATAAATGATGCTAGATCCTAGGTGTGTTTTGGTCTGGGTGTTGAAAGTGGTTTGATAGATTAGAGAAAAAAGCAGAAAAAAAGGGAATCATTTTATAATTTGAAAAAATGTATACACTGATGTAGACTAAAATGAAATTATGGAAGAAATAGAATTTGAAAATAATAAAAAAGTAAAAAAAAGTAAAGAATATAGTAGAAAAAAACTAAAAAATATTTTTAATAAAAATTAAAAATAAAAATGAATTTTTTCTCTTTCTGTATTCATGAAAAAGAAAGGAAACGAAAAAGAGAAAAAAGAAAAAAAAGGAAATAGTTTGAAAATTTGAAAAAGTGAATACACTGTAGTAGACTGAAATAAAATGTTGGAAGTAAAATAGAATTTGAAAAAAATTACATAAACGTGAAAAATATAGTAAGAAATTAAAGGAAAATATTTTTAATAAAAATTGAAAATAAAAATGAAGTTTTTCTGTATTCAAGAAAAAGAAAAGAACTGAAAAAGAGAAAAAAAAAAGAAAATTGAATAGATGGACTTGCTAACAGATTGAAATATGACTGAAATTACTTTGTTTTCCCCTAGAAGTCAGACTATGAAGCGCTTTATAGTCCATAAACTAAGCAGGCAGTGAGACTTGTGTTCTTGAAGAGTGAGGTTGGCCCAGTTGGGCGGGGCTTAGTGTTACGGCTCCGTTTTCCACTAGATGGTGCTACTAGCCTACTGAGGTGGATTGTTGTGGTGCTTGTAGGTGCGTATGCATACGCGCGGGAGCGGTGAAAATGGTGTCACCCAGCTACCCAGTGTCTAGTATCGGAACTCTGTTCTCCCCATTCTGCAATTGTGCATCTGTCCTCTGTCTTCTGCTTTCGTCCACTCCCTGCTTTTTCACTGTCCGTGACCAGGCCCCAGGCAGTACCTCTCTCCCAAGTTTTGTCTCAGATGTGACTGTTTTCCCCAGCCCCTTACTTCTGAAGGACTACGGCTTTGACCCGTTCCAACCCTCTGTGGGACAGTCTTACCGAGCAATGGCTGAATGCCAGCTGCACTCAGGAACGCTTGCGGGACCCTGCTGTTGCTGGTGCCCTGATGCTGCAGCCAGGTCCCAGCCCGCCCCAGAAAAAGTTTGCAAGATAATGTAGCAGCAGCATTTCAGGGATTATGGAAAATTACAACACACATCTGGCATCAGGCTTCACCCTTAACGACCTTGTTCCAGCACCAGTGAATGTGGCTGTTCTCTGGGGTCTGCTGGGCCCAGGTTGCCTCACAGCCTCTACCAAATGCCCTTCCAGCAGTGGAACCACTTCTCCCCATATGGCCTGAGAACCTCCTGGACTCCACTCTGCTCCTGGTGATTTGCCCTTCCCACCAGAGCACTGCCAGGTATAGACCTATGGAGTTGCAGACTCTGTGCTCCCCTTGTTTACAGTCTTAATGGAATTTAAACCCTCTCCTTTCTCCTTTCTCCCTTTTTAGTTTAGTCCCTGTGGCTGTTTCCAATATTCCACTTTCTCTCCATCTACTTTCGGGAAGGGGTGCTTTTCCCGTATTTACACCCCCCCACCTGGCCCCGTTTCCATCTGTCTCCGCCGGCAAAAGTGGCTCCCTCCCTGCTGGGCTTCTCGCTCCCCAAGTTCACCTCTGCACCACGTACCTGATGAATTCTGTGGTTCAGGTGTGCAGATTGTTGTGTTAGTCCTCAGATCAGTTTTCTAGGTGTGCAGGATGGTTTAGTGTTGGTCTGGCTGTATATCATGGATGCGAGACAGACAAAAAACTTCCATGCTGTTCCGCCATCTTGCTCAGTATCTCTAATCAACTCTTCTAAGTCCAATATTCTTCCAGTATTTGTCCTTCATAATGTTTCTGTCTTCCCCCTACTTTTGCTTGGCTTTACTTTTGCTTCAATTGGGTGTCTACAGTGCCTATCTATGAACACTTAGTTCTATTCTGCATCATTTTAGTGGTAGAGGAACAGGACTTAGGGTCTACCATTATAGAAAATAGGAACTATCATATTATCATGACTCCCAATTAAGAGCTTTTTGTGTGTGTGTGTGTGTGTGCCATTAGTGGGGTTGGTTGTAGCCTTGAAGATCTCTTGCAGTTGAGGGAAAAGTAGAAACATGCTGAGTGTGTTTAATTCTGTTCTCTAAGCATACCACCATACAGTCAAATGATCACGAAACTTTTTTCCCCCTTACTAAGTCTCTTGAAAATTGTCAGAGTGCCTGAATAATGTAATGAAAAATTCTAGCTGCATTTGGACCAGTACACAAGATGGAGTTTATTGTAGTTGATGAGTCTCACAGTCCATGAAATTTGTAATTTACCATGAGACTCCAAATTAAATGCATGGCCATTATGGATTGGGATTTATTGTTGAAAAGCAGTGTTATAAACAAAGAAGATAATCAAGAAGGGGGGCTTGCAGGGTTGGCAGAGATCTCTTTACTGGAGGTGGACAGGCAGAGGTAAGGTGGGAAGTGGGGTTGGCTAATGTCAGAGACTCAATCAGGCAAATCTGGGATGGTGATCTAGGAGCTTGGATTCCCAGCTGTGGTTTAGGCAAGCATTTGGCATCTTGTGTCTAAGCCAAAGAAGCAAGAGGAGCATGGCAATGGAGAATATCTATGCATGCCCTGGTTTTATCTGTGAGAATTTTACATGAACAATTCACACTGTAGATAGTCAATTTATAGATAATTGGGACTTGGCTGTTGAGAGAAGCAAGTTAAGAAGCATGCTGTATACATGGTATTTTATGCTTCCTGTGTCTGTGCTTTCACCTGATCTAAATTGTTGTCATCAGAAATAAATTATAATTGGGGCACTTGGGTGGCTTAGTCAGTTAAGCATCTGACTGTTGATTTCTGCTCAGGTCATGGTCTCATGGTTCGTGAGATCTAGCCCCATGTCTGGCTCTGTGCTGACAGTGTGGAGCCTGCTTGGGGTTCTCTTTCCACTTTCTCTGCCCCTAGCCTCCTTGCATGCACGTGCACTCTCTTTCTCTCTCTCAAAATAAATAAACATTAAAAAAATTACCATGGCTATTTCATTCTTAGTCACAACTCAGAAATCTTACTCTGCGTTCTTGAAAGATCTTTGGTTTGGCAAATAAAAATTGGCAGCTACTATCTGTAGAAACCCATTCCTTTAAGGTAAAGTTGACAGCACCATTTAATTAAGTCTAATTCTTCCACACAGGAGAGTTGTGAAGATGAAGCCATTAAAAAAAACTCTTTAATAGCATATGGTAGAAACAACTTTTAAGAAAAATATTATCATGTCTAGATTTTCACCAAAATAGATTTCACCACTCTATCATTTATTGATCTCTATTCTCTAATCTATAGAAGAATGTCTTTCAAATATATTTTATTTTGACCTAGAATAAGAAATATATTTTATATCACACACTAGTGCATGTATGTGGACATGCAACATACACATGAATACACAACTCAATTAAGGGGGGAAAGAGAAAAAACAGCTGGTTGAGAGCCACTAACCTGGTTTCATGGCTCTCTGGTTGTGACCTGCACCTTGAAAAGCACTGTTAGTAGTATTTTATATAAGTAGACAAGCATTAAAAAAGCTATATGCCAAAACCCATCATAAAAATAACTTAAAGCAGAGCACAAGACTCAAAAGAGTGTTTTAACTAGAGCAGAATTCTTTTCTTTAGAGATCTAGATGTGGTGATGGAAGTCCATAACATGTTACCTTTGAGTTCATCCTAATTGAGCACTGCCTTCCCCATAGGTTTCTGATTGAACTTTCTTTATTGCCCTGAGTGATGTAGAAATTAACAGGCTAATTCCAGTATCTAGTCTATGTGCTTTTTTTTGGTAAATAATAAAATTTTTTTTTTAGAAAATAAGTATTGGGGCGCCTGGGTGGCTCAGTCGGTTAAGCGGCTGACTTCAGCTCAGGTCATGATCTCGCGGTCCGTGAGTTCGAGCCCCGCTTCGGGCTCTGTGCTGACCGCTCAGAGCCTGGAGCCTGTTTTGGATTCTGTGTCTCCCTCTCTCTGACCCTCCCCCATTCATGCTCTGTCTCTCTCTGTCTCAAAAATAAATAAACATTAAAAAAAAATTAAAAAAAAAAGAAAATAAGTATTTAAAGATGCTGAAGTTATTTCATATGTGTTTTTGCATCCATATGCACATTTTTACTAAAAGATAATGGCACATTCAGTTCTACATGCTCCTTACATTGTTATAGGAATCTAGATGGCAGGATTTTTTTCTAAGTCACAGTCTGGTGTTGGGCAATCCCCAGAGACATTTGCCCATGTTGGCATTGGGAATTTCTCCAAGGTAAAATCTACAATATCTCTGCTCATTTGCTTAGCTTTGTTAAAATAACTGGCTAGTTTTGTGGAAATAGACCGACCTTATACTTTAATGTTTGCCTACACAGAAAACTAACTACCATATATGTTTCCCCAAGTTAGGAAGTCTAAACACCAATATAGCTTATACTTTACTATATTCTTTTTATAACTTAAATTCTGCCTTCATTTTTAAGGAACACTCTGTATTCAAAATCTCACACTTTTTCAGCAAGAAATCTGTACAGAGCAGTGACATATTGTTTTGATTATGTCTCAGCTTATCCATTTAAGAAGGCTGAGAAGTTGTTTCAGCAGATTTCCTGCAGATAACCTGTGTTCCTGTTTACCTGTGCTCCATTGTTTCAGGAAGATAAATGGAAAACTTAGATCTTCAGGAAATAAGGCCTGGAGGGAGAAATTCTGCAATAAACTGTCTAAAAAAAGCAAAGAGCTTCCCATTCCTAGAAATCGGTAATCATAAATTTGGTGACTGCTGTTGGAGATATTTTGGAGATATGATGAGGTAGGATTGTAAGGCTCATAGGTTTATATGGTCTTATCCAATTGGGAGATTTTTATGATTTTAAATTATGTGAAAAGATTGGCATGTTAGACCATAGGGTCCATTGAATTTTCAATGACATACACATGGGCTGGTTCCCATATAATGCTGGCACCCAGTGTTTTACATTATCATTAGTTAGGTTTGGGTTCAGCATGACGGCATCTTCAGAAAAGCTCGTGCTAAATTTATTCTTCAACTTAAAAACTTCAGTTGCTGTTCTTCAGTCTATTCTTCTTTTTGTGGGATGTCAAACTCTGGATTTGAAGAAAAGTTGCTTAAGTTTAAACGTTGGGGATAGTGTCAAATGTGAAAATTCTTTGAAGAACATCTTATGATTCTTATGAACCACTTTGGAATCACAGATCTGTTCAGACCCTACCCAGAAAAGTGCACACTGAATTTTATAGGCTCAGGTGATTCACCCCAGAGTAAGAATACTTGTAAGGAAATATGTATACTTTCCAAAGTCTCACATTTTCACTTCTTAGGGACTGCCTGAACACACCAATTACTCCTCAAGTCATTCTCACGAGGCTCTGAATCTCTGTCTGCAAATTAAATACCTTAACAGAAGTAATAAATACCCTCTCCCATCCAACAAGAACTATGTTTACACTGAAAATCATCTCAGAATTGAAAAGGAGTTCATAAAGCCGTAAAAACAATAGAAGAAATCACAAAGTAAGCCAGTGGATGACTATATAAAAATCAAAGACTGTTCATCAAAGAACACTATAAACAAGATTAAAAGGAAATGAGAAATTGGGGGAAAATAATTGCAATAAGCATCTAGTATACTTTTTAGCTTTTGGAAATTAAAACAAAGGTTAAAAACCAATGTAATGAATGGTAAGAGTGTGGGAAAATACCATTCTTTCTACAGCAGTTATTAAGTGATTACAGTATGGCAGACACGGAGGATTTTGGTACAGGAAAACACCCCTGTCCTCGAGGGGCTTAATTCCCAGTAAATGAAATACACATAACCAGTTAAGATTTGAAAAATGCCTAACTTCACCTCATAATCAAAGAAATATGCAAAATTATTGAGAAACAACTTTGGCCTGTCATTTATCAGAGACAAATAGTAATAATGCCGAGGGTTATTGAGGAGATGGGGAACAGATACTCTTATCCATTCCAGGTAGGAAGTTCTACGGTGGTAGCTTTTTGGAAAGTATTTTTGCAGCATATATTAAAAGTTTTAAAAACTGGGTACTCTTTGATCTATTTCTTTCTCTTCTATAAAAATGTTCTGAAAAAGTAGTTAAAAACTCAGACAAATACCTATATTCAAAGTCCACCACTGCAGTGTTAGTTATAACCTCAAAAAAACTGGGAGTAATCTACATTTAAAACATTTAAAAATGTATACCATGGCCCAATATATGTGAAAATAATGTATATGCTTAGGAAAACACAATATATAAAATACTGTGATTTTCATTTTATTTTTTATTTCTAAATTTTCTATATATATTATTTTTCTAATAAAATATTATTATGATAAAATATTAGCAATAATTATCTCAGGCTGCTGAATTTGGGATGATTTTTATTTTCTTCTAAAAAATTACATATTTGCTTCCCAAATTCTCTATACTAAGCATTTTTATATTCTTTATAAATTCAGAGAAGAAATAAGCATTATTTAAAAACATATCTTGAAAGCAAGAATATATTCAAATTCCCATAAAATTATAATAATTCTATGGAAGCAAGGATGAACTTATTCAGGTAGAAAAGACACTGGGTACAACCAGATGTCTTTAGAACCTGTAGTTATTTGCTTGATAACATTTATGGGATTTCGATTCATTTGAAAAGAAGATAGAATTGAGTATTATTCTTTGAACTTTCAAATATTCTTAAAATGTACTACAATTTTTTGAAGTTTAGAAATTAGTTTACAGAGGTCCAAGTTTTACATTAAGCACTTGCAACATTTATCAAATATTGTTCTCATAGATTCATAGTAAGACATTTGAAACCACATTAAATCTTTTTGTCTCATTTATTTATATTTTTTCACATTAAATCTTTATTTTTTTTTCAGGAATAGAATTTAGTAATTCACCACTTACATATAACACCCAGTGCTCATCCCAACACGTGCCCTCCTTAATGCCCATTGGCCATTTAGCCCATCCCTGCCACCCAACACCCCGTCAGCAACCCTCAGTTTATATATATATATATATATATATAATCTTCTTTATTCACATTAAATCTTAAGAAGTGCAAATCAGATGCCTTTTAGAAAACCCTAGCTAAAACCTAAGTAAAGGCAAAATGTCTGCAAGCATTTTAATACAGAAGTGATATGCCAGTGCTTTATTGCTACATTCAAAGTAAAAAAAAAATGAAAAGGAGAAGTTTAAAGAGATTTGTAAGGTATCTCAATCACAAGTCTTTTCGTGGTTTATATGAGAAATCTTCCTATATGTTAACATTTAGATATATATCTTTCCATGCCCATATATGACTGTGGGTATAAATATATGTGTATATATGTGTGTATGCATATATTTATACCCATAGTCATATATGGGCATGGCAACTTCAAAAATATATATATATATACACAACACATACACACAGACACCCCAACATCCCTTCAAAGTATTCTTTATCTTCTTTCCTTTCTGATTTATTTATTCACTCAGTTGTTACCTGGACACCTGTTATGTGATAGCTACTGAAGTTTCACCAGTACTAAGATGAGTTAGATTTGTTCTGGTTGGAGGAGCTTACAAGCGTAGTGGGTAAGACAAGTACATAAATGCTATTACTGGTTATGCTACATATAATAGAGGACACCACAGAGTAGTATGTAAGTACCAACAAAGAAATTATTAATTTGGCTTACTTTGGGAGTAGGAGTGTAAAGAAATGACATTTACATTGGGTCTGAAGAACAAGAGTTTCTCAGGTGGAGAGCAAAGGGTATTCTAGGTAGCAGGAATGGCACATAAAAAAGCCTGGATAAGTGAATGTATACCCTATGTATATGACCAAATGTTAAGGTAAGTAGAGGGGAATGACCATTAGGGTTCAATTGTGACGGGCTTTGTAGACCAGGCTATATTTAAGTCTCAATCACAGTCACCTGGGACATGACCATTATCAAGCCCTTCAGGGTTAAGGGTCATTTTGTCATCTGTCTGATCCAGTTATCCCAGAAGCTTCCATTTGGGAATGCAAATAAGGCCTCCTCTGTGCAGAAAGCAATCCTCCATTCCTGCTGAGGAAGTGCTTTACCCAAACTTACTTATCTTTTCAGGTATACATTCTTCAGAAACAAATAGTAAACAACACCCACAGTGCTTTCATGAGACCTTCTCATTTGCAATGACCCAGGAAACCCAGCTTTGTTAATAAGCAGTGAACACCTACTCAGGCTGGCAACTGGGTCAAAATGTTAATTACTCTCCAATAGCCACATTTTTTTTCTCTCTTCATTTGCTTTTTCACCTCCTCAGAGACTTTAATCAAGTTTGAATTTTCCTTACTGCTGAGACTAGTGTAGTGTTAAAAATAAGTTAGCCCTTTGCCTGTCTCCTGGGCACCTATAATCTCAGGCGTCATTAGATTCTCTCCCTTTCCAAGTTAATTATATTCAGTGTGAGCTTGAATTTTCAAATCCATCTGGTTTCTCCATCTCTGGAGATAGTTTATTTATATCTACTATTTTAAATAGAAAAGAGATGGAACAACAGTTTCCTCATAGTCTAAGCATTTTGAGTTTGATGCAACAGCCATTTCCTTTAGAATAAAATCAGTGGGGAAGAATTTATTTCACAGCATCTCTGTATCTAAGCACTGATAAAAAACTGTCCAGTAGGACTAAGGTTTGTCTCTGTTATTGTCTCCTCTAGGCACTCATCACAATTTATAATTATATATGTATTTCTGTGTTCACATTTGTGATGCTAACCAGACTATAAACTCTGTAAGGGCAGGAAAATGTTTTGTTCATCAATCCATAACTGAAACTTAATATACTATATGGAATATGCTAGATGCTCAATAAATCTTTATAGAATAAAGGAAGAAAGGAAGGAATCAAGGTTCATAATAATTGTAATACTTTAGAGGCTTACAACTTTTTTTAATCACCAAGGCCATTTCATTTATTTATTTATTTATTTATTTTTACATTTATTTATTTATTTTTGAGACAGAGAGAGATAGACACAAGTGGGGGATAGGCAGAGAGAGAAGGATACACAGAATCCGAAGCAGGCTCTAGGCTCTGAGCTGCCAGCACAGAGCCCGACGTGGGGCTCGAACTCACGAACCGCGAGATCATGACCTGAGCTGAAGTCAGACACTCAACCGACTGAGTCACCCAGGCGCCCCATCCAAGGCCATTTTATTAATTTTTACCTTCATGGATGCTATTTCAGTTACCTATTGCTGTGGAACAAATTGCCCCAAAGCTTATGACTTAAATAACAATTTATAATTTTTCCCAATTCCCAGTTGGTTGGGTGGTTCCTCTGTTGCTTTTACCTGGGTCACTCAAGTGACTGAATGCTGGACAGTCAGCTGGACTGTAAGGTCCAAGATGGTCTCAGCCACACCTGGGAGTTGGTGTTGGCTACCAGCTGGAGTGCCTCAGTTCTCTTCCACATAGTTTCTCATCCTCTGGTAGGCTAGACTGGCTTTATAACATGGTGTCTTACTGCAGGGTTCGAGAGGGCACAGGTAGATGCTGCAAGTGCTCGTGAGGGCCTACACTTTGGAACTTACACAATGTCACTTCTGCTAGTCTGTTGGTCAAAGGCAGTCACAAGATCAACCTAGCTTAAAGGGATGGAGAAATAGACTGTACTTCTCAACAGGAGAGGTTGTAAAATATTGTTCATGTGTTTTTCAATTTCTAGAGTATTTAAAAGTGATGATGATAATGAAGACGATGATGGTACTAAAAGTACTAAATATTTACACTAACTAGTGTTCTAAGTGCGCTGTTTACGGCTCACGCACAAAAAAGTGTGAATTAGGTGATATGATCATTCTCAGTTTATAGATGGGGAACTGAGGGTTAGAACAGTTAAAGAACTTGCTCAAAGTATTACAGCTGGTAGGCAGAAATTTAGGGATGCAAACACAGGTTGATTAACTTTATAGCCTATAGTTCCCCCCCCCCTTCCCTTTCTCTGAACTCTTAATGAAATAATTAGTCCCTGCTGTCTGTGTTATGTCTTTCCATGTCAACATCAATCCTGATTTAAGTAACCAGAGATGATTGTTTTCAGTGGGTTGCTAATAAACAATAGAGTTGAATAAATAAGTTGATGTGTTAGCTACTACTGTTAGCACTGTTAGCTACTACTGGTAGCCTGATTTTCATAATTGCTAAAAGAATGGGTTCAGCCTTTTTTATTTTTAAAATTGATTTAAGAACAGACAGGCAGAAACTCTATTTAATGAATACAGATTGCAGCTGGTCCTCCTCCTGGGTTATCATTTCAGCTGGTAAATTTCCCATAGGCTAGAAATCTCAAAACAATTCCTCTTTTTCAGTCTGCATAACCAACTTTATTTTTGGAAAGTTTCTCCTGTCTGTCTCCTCCTTTGCATTTCCATTGGACATAACTCCTTGCAGCTCAAAGTGGGGTCTGTGCACTAGCAATATTGGCTCAACTGGGAACTTATTAGATATGCAGAATCTCAGACTGCACCTAGAACTGCTAAATCAGAATCCACATTTTTTAAAAAAGAGAGAAGGCAAATAAAATTAGAAATGAAAGAGGAGAGGTGCCTAGGGGGCTCAGTTGGTTGAGTGTCCTCTTGATTTCGGCTCAGGTCATGATTCCAAGTAATGATCTCAGGTCGTGGGATCAAGCCCCACATTGGGCTCCATGCTGAGCCTGCTTGGGATTCTCTCTCTCTCTCTCTCTCTCTCTCTCTCTCCCTCCCTCTGCCCCTCTCTCCTGCTCAAGCTCTCTCTCTCTCTCTCTAAAATAAAAAATGAAAAAAAATTTAAAAATGCAAGGAGACATTACAAATGATATCACAAAAATACAAAGAATCATAGGAACAATGAACATGAACAATCATATGTGAACAAACTAGGTGACCTAAAAGAAATTGCTAGAAACATGCAACCTATCAAGACTGAATCAAGAGAAATATAAAGCCTAAACAGACCATTGATGAGTAAAGAGACCGTGTCGATAAACAAAACAAAAAACAAACAAACAAAAAATTCCTAACAAGGAAAAGCCCAGAACCAAATGGCTTTACTGGTGAATTCCACCAAACATTCAAAGAAGAATTAATATCAATCATCCTTAAAACAGCAGAGGAGAGAATATTTCCAAACTTATTTTATGAGGCCAGTATCCTCAGATACCAAAGATACAATAAGAAAAGTACAGGCCAATATTTCTAATAAAATTAGATACAAAAGTCCTCAATAAAATTATAACAAACTGAATTTAACAGCACATTAAAAGGATCATGTACCATGATCAAATGGGATTTATCCCTGGGATTCAAGGATGGCTCAACACATATAAATTGATTGATGTGATATACTAAATTAACAGAATGAAAGATAAAAACCACAGGATCATTTCAATAGATACAGAAAAAGCATCTGATAATATTCAACATCCATTCAAAATAAAAACTCTAAACAAAATAGGTTTATAAGGAACTTAGTGCAACACACTGAAGCCCATATATGAAAGGCTGTCAGCTAACATCATACTCAATGGTGAAAAACTAAAAGCTTTTCTTTTGAGATTTAGTAAGAGGCAAGGATGCCCACTCTTGTCACTTCTATTCAACATACTACTTAAAGTCCTAGCCAGAGTAATTAGACAAGAAAATGAAATAAAAAAACACCAAATTGGAAAGGAAGAAGGAAAATTAATCACTATTTGCAGATGACATGATTATATATATATATATATATATATATATATATATATGCAGAAAACCCTGACTAAGCAAAAAATTGTTACAACTAATAAATAAATTTAATAGAGTTGCAGGATATAAAATCAACATACAAAAATCAGTGGCATTTCTATACACTAAGAATAAGCCATCTGAAAAGGAAATTAATAAAATGATCTCATTTGCAATACCAACTAAAGGAATAAAATAGGAATACATTTAATCAAAGAGGTAAAGGGCTTATGCACTGAAAATATAAAATATGGATAAGTGATATTAAAGAAAACACAGATAAATAGAAATATATCCTTCATACATGGATTGGAAATAATATTGCTAAAATGTCCATACTACCCAAAGTGATCTATACATTCAGTGCAATCTCTATCAAAATCCCAATGGAATTCTTTTCAGAAATAGAAAAAAGAACTCTAAAATTCACCTGGAAATACAAATGACCCCAAATAGCCAAGGAAACATTGAGCAAGGAGAACAAAGCTGGAGGCATCATACATCCTGATTTCAAAATATATTTAAAAAGCTACAGTAATTAAAACAGTGCAGTACTTGCATAAGACAGACATGCAAACTAATGAAATGGGATATAGAAAGTCCAGAAATAAATCCATGCACTTTTGGCCAACTGATCTTTGACAAGGGTGCCACAAACGCACAATGAAGAAACAATAGTCTCTTTAATAGTGTTGGAAAAACTGAATATCCACATGCAGAAGGAAATTGGACTCATCCCACACCATGTAAAAAGTGAGATAATTGGTACAAAATCAACTTAGTATGGATTAAGGGCTTAATGTAAGATCTGACATGTAAAACTACAAGAGGAAAACATAAGGATAAATCTTCTTGACTTTGGTCTTGGAATTGATTTCATGGATATGACACCAAATACACAGGTAACCAAAACAAAAATAGACAAGTGGGATTGCATCAAAGTAAAAAGCTCCTGCACAGCAAGGGAAACAATAAATGGAGGGAATAAAGGTCTTATAGGATGGGAGGAAATATTTTCAAACCATAAATCTTATGAGGGGTTAACATCTAAAATATATAAGGAACTCAGCTCAATCGCATGAAAACAAATAACCTAATTAAAATTGGGGCAAAGGATCTGAATAGACATTTCTCTGAAGAAGATACACAAATGGACAACAGGTGGGGAAAAAGCTGCTCAACTTCACCAGTCATCAGGGAAATGCAAATTGAAACCACAATGAGATACCACTTCATATCTGTTAGAATACCTATTATCACAGAGACAAAAGATAAGCGTTGGCAAGGATGTGGAGAAAGAGAACCTTTGTGAGAATGTAAATCAGTGTAGCCATTATGGAAAATGGTATGGTGGTTCTTCAAAATATTAAAAATAGAGCTAGCATGTGATTTAGTGATCCCACGTCTTTTAAGAAAATTTTCTTTAATGTTTGTTTCTGAGAGAGAGAGAGAGACAGACAGACAGACAGAGAGAGCATGAGTGGAGGAGGGGTAGAGAGAGAAGGGACACAGAATCCCAGGCAGGCTCCGGGATCTGAGCTGTCAGTACAGAACCTGGCATGGGGCTTGAACTCATGAATGGTGAGATAATGACCTGAGCCAAAGTCGGACACTCAACCAACTGAGTCACCTAGGCGCCCCAGTGATCTCACTTCTGAGTATATGTCCAAAATAAATGAAATACTATCTTGAAGAGATATATTCACTTGCATGTTTATTGCAGCATTATTCCCAATAGTCAATACAGAAACAACCTAAATGTCCATCAACAGATGTATGGATAAAGAAAATGTGATACACACAGATCACACACACACACACACACACACACACACACGCACACACACACACACACTATTCAGCCTTTAAAAAGAAGAAAATCCTTTCATTTGCGATAGCATAGATGAACTTGGAGGACGTTGTGCCAACTGAAATAAGCCAGACGCAGAAGGATACATACTGCATGGTCTCATTTATGTAGAACTTAAAATAGTCAAATGCATAGAAGCAATGAATGACATGGTGATTGCCAGGGGCCAGGAGGAAGGGTGAATGGGGAAGATGTTGGTCAGAGTACAAAGTTTCAAGGTGAGTAAGTTCTGGAGATCTAATGTACAGTATGCTGATTATATTAACAATACTGTGTTGTATACCTGAAGCTTTCTAAGTGGGTAGATCTTAAGTGTTCTCACCAATAAATAAATAAATAAATAAATAAATAAATAAATAAAGTATGTTAATTAACTTGATTGTGGTAATCATTTCACAATGTATACATATATCAAAACATCAAGTTGTACACCTTAAAAAATACTATCCCTATTCGTCAGTTATACTTTAATATAGCTGAAAAAAGATCCTCTTTTATTCAGTTTAGAAAGCTCTTATCCTGTTCTTCCTTTCTGATTGTATACTCTAATAAACTGTTGCCTGCTGCTCATTTTATTTTGTGCCCACCTCTTCATTCTTTGAAGTGGGAATACAACAAATCCTAGGTATTAAGGTAAAAAAAATCCTGCAACAGTACAATTTATTTCAAAATTATTTGTATATTTTTTTCTCAATCCTGTGTGTGAAAAAAAGTAAAACATTTTGTGAGGTATTTAGTTAATTTTGATCCTTCTATATGATTCATTTATGTATTTGGATTTAGGCATTTATTAGTAGGGAGGAAGTCAGTTGGTAGAGACTTGTTTCATTGAATGATAGAGATGGGTACATTTAATTTTAGAAGAAAATGCAACGATGAGTTGTCAGTGTATTTTTTCCTCAATTCAGTGATGTGCACTTTACCCACATGTTAGTTTTTAAACTAATAACTAGGATGTGCCTTACTATTAATATGAATATTTAATGTTGTATTTTCGGTTCCCAAAGGAAGTTATTACATTAATTGTGCATTTTTTAAATGTTTAATTTTGAAAGAGAGAGACAGCATGACCAGAGGAGGGGGAGAGAGAAAGAGACACAGAATCCGAAGCAGGCTCCAGACTCTGAGCTGTCAGCACAGAGCCTGATGTGAGGCTTGAACCCACAAACTATGAGATCATGACCTGAGCTGAAGTCAGATGCTTAACCAACTGAGCCATCCAGATGCCTCTAAATTCATTGTGCATTTTACCATCAATTGTACTTTAGAATTGAGAAATCACTGGAGATTGTTTTCTGGTTCACCCAAGTAGGTAGAATTGATCTATAGGAAACACAGGAGACAATGGATTTTCAATTCTTGAGACTGGGTAATGTTTTAGGCATTAAATTTTATTTTTTCCCCCTAGTGGAGCCCAGAATAATGTCTTGGAGATATTGTTATGTAAATGTATGTTAAATAATGAATATACAAACATCAAAAATCGAGATACCAATTTAGCATAGGTTTTTGGATGGGCATTGCTGTATTTGAGCTAATTACTGAAAGGGCAAATGAAACAATACTATCTCTATGGGGGTGAAGTCATAAAGGATTCATAGCTATAGGATTGTTCCTAGCCTTAGGCAAAGGAGGAGGCTATCTGTACAATGAACTAAATTTTTGGTGTAGAGAGGTGTCAACAAAGAACTGGGGATAGTAAAAAAAAATACTGTTAATTTCTATATTTTGCTTTGGGCTTGTTCCATAGAACTCTGTGAATAAAGGGATGACTGGGTGCCTCAGTTGGTTAAGTTTCTGACTTTGGCTCAGATCATGATCTCAGGGTGCGAGAGCCCCACATCGGGCTCCCTGCTGTCAGCATAGAGCCCACTTTAGATCCTCTGTCTACCTCTCTCTCTGCTCCTCCCCCCTCACCTCCTCACTCTCTCTCCCGCTCTCTCTCTCAAAAATATTTTAAAAAAAGAACTCTGTTAAATAAATGGAAAATTAATCTCTGCCATCCTGACAAAGAAGTCAAAGCAAATTATGAAGAATCAGCTATTTTTTTTTTCTAACTACAACTTTTAAAACATATGATTTTGATTTATTCACTGAACTCTCAGGAATTTGGTATAGCCATTAAGTGTTAACTTTAATTTTCTTACTAGCAGTTTTTTACTGTCCCCACAAGGGAGGGAAGTTTGGTGGCAAGAACTCAGGGCTGGTTTCTAGCAGCCCATTGGGGTTGGGTCTCTGGACACACACTGGACTGTGTTAAAAATAATTTGGTCTTTCTGGGGATTATTTTTCTCATCTGTAACATCTGATAATCTCTAAAGCATCTCTCAAGTCCAGATTCCATGACCCCTGTGACATCATAACCCATGAAAAACAGTAATATCTAGACTTCAGGTGCCTAGATTTCTGAGAATCTGGTATGATGGGTGCCTTTTAATTATTAGTCACATTTAGGGTACATTTTACTAATTCTGAGCTCTTTATGCTTTGTTCATGAGAAACTATATTAAGGAAATATGAAATCCTTAGGAATATGTACCTATTGGGATGAGCACTGGGTGTTGTATGGAAACCAATTTGACAATAAATTTCATATAAAAAAATACAAGCTGTAGGCTAGAAGTAAATTAATATTCAAGCATTCACTGATTTATATTAATTGGTCAAAATTTAAATGAGGTACCTAAAATTGAATAAGCATAGAGGAGGGATGCAGTTATGATTGTAAGTAATAACAAATACCCCAGTATTAATTAGATTTGGGAAACTGATCATTATGTTGTATTGAAAATAAACATGTATACATATCATGGGCAAAAAATACATGACAGAGAATCTCTGTCAAACAACCTTAGCAAATTTGCATGTGTGTGTGTGTGTGTGTGTGTGTGTGTGTATACTTATACATAGAAAAAGTATATAAAGCACAAAAACGAATTTAATAGTCATCCTTTTTATTTTGTACTTTGATTAAATGCTAAAGTTCTTTACAACTCTTAATAAATGTAAATTAAAAGAAATCACTGACCAATTTACATATTTGAATTATTTGATATCTATTGGAAATGCTATTAGAAAAATGTATGTTGGTTTAAAATAATTTTAGTCTTTAAAATCATAATATATTTTGTAATAAAAAAGATGATGGAGATAAACTCTTCAACTATTTTTCAATTACCAAATGACAACATCTGTTGATGACCCATGGTTTTGGGTCTTCAGATGTCAGGGTTTTTCACTGAACCCTGACTGTTGCACCATAGGAAAGTGAGAACAAAGGCCCCTGGAATTGTAGCCACGATACAGCTTTTTCTGAAGTTGTAAAGGACCGTCTAGGCTCTGGGTGTAGCTCTGCAGAGCTCAGTTACAGAACTAAAATGCCTCAATGTGACCTATATGTATCACGTTGTTTATGTGAACTTTCATCGAGATATGCGTTTATATATTCCCTTGTTTCAAAATGGTCTCTAAAAGATCTAGAACCAAATACATTGGGTTAAAAGTCATATGTCTTGACAATTGATATATAAAAATGGAAATCAGATTGTTAAAAAAGTTGGTCTCTGTGACTCTTTCATGTAAAGGGTTGAGTAAAAGTGAGTTTAAGACATTCATGAAGCAAGTGATTCTATGAATTTAGATGAAGTGGGTGGGTTTATAGATTTCATCCACAAATAAAATAGCAGTGTTTACCTTTGTTGAGAATACAGGCTTTAAAATCATTTCTTTCTTTTCTTTCTGCACAAAATGCATGTTTTATACAAACCCAAAGAAGAAAAGGTAGCTATAATGAACATGTACACATTTAAGGGCTAATTACTTTTGTACTCTTGAGCAAACATACTGTAACCTAAAGAGAATGTATCTGAGTGTATGCCTCACATCCTGAAGAATACTATTATTAAAACGCATGTACTGCTTTCTGTAATTCATAAGCATGAGAACAAAGCTAAATGCAAAAGAATATTCTTAAACCATCAACCAATTTCTTAATCAGTTCTTTTCTTATGGCACTGTAGGAGAAAGCAAATCCTCCCCCCTCCCAAATAATTGACACTCTCCAGTATGATAGTACAGGTTGCCAAGGTGTGCTTTAAAAGTACAGAAACAGGCAGACCTGGATTTTAGCCCAGCTGTTATGAAGCTGCTCAACATCAAGCCTATCATTTAGCCTTTCTGAGCCTAAGTAAATTGGGTTGATACTTACCTCATGGGTTTGTTACATGTAACCTTACATATTGCATATGTTCAATACATGGTAACTGTTATGCTAACAGATGGAGCTGGTTATTGAAGGCATTAGATTGAATCATATGAAATTTTGTAGATAAAAAATGGCCAAATTTAAGACTTCCTGATAAGGTTTTTCCCTCTTAGGAATCTCAAGAGCACTATTGCTGTGAAGCCCAAGTATGGATGGCAAGGCCAGATTCCTTGGTGAATTTTCAGTCAATAGTCATGGCCCTTTTATCAGTGACTAGTTTATAATATGCTGAAGTAACACCCATAACCATGGAGCTCAGGGATCTTAGACTATCCCTTTCTATACTCCCAACGTGAACAAATATTTTACATCTTACTAAAGTTAGCATATTAAACTCATTGCATTTGAATGGTTACACTTCCATTCCATGCTACTGAGAGTCACAAATACACAGGAAGGATGCACATAAGCACACTGTTTCACCTGCTCTTTCTAATAATACCAATAACATAGACAAGCCTATCTAGACTTTTGGTGATACGTGTGCTCTCCTAAAAGCTGGATTTCAAGGTATTTTCTATATTGTTGATTTCCTTCTCAGTCACTCTCCTTTGCACTTGAGGCAGGCGTTTCCGGAAATTTCCACTCAGCACGATGTAGAGAAAAGGATTAATGCTGCTGCTGGCATAGCTGAAACAGATGGAGAGATAATAACCCACATGGAAAGCCAGCGTGGGCTGCTCCATCTGTAAGTTCACCAGTTGTATCACGTGATAGGGGGCAGCACTTAAGATGAAGACTGCCACCAGCACCAGCACCATCTTTGTCAGCTTCATCACTCGTTGCTTTGGAACACCGGGATTATGACTACAAAGGAAGCATCAGGATAGACAGAACATAAACAACCATAGAAATTATGGGGCAGTGATTTCCTAGAGCTTTCATTAACAGAGATGTCATGCAGTTACCATGAGCCCCCTGATGTGTTGTGATGAGAAGAACTGATCTTTCCCCAAAGCACATAACTACAGTCTAATTGTGATACAATATCAGGCAAGTCCAGATTGGGAACATTCTATGGGATACCTGACCAGTACTCCTTAATACCCTCGAGGTCATGAAAAACAAGGAAAGAGCAGGAAACTCTCATAGACTAGAGGAGACTGGGGAGACATGACAACTAAATGCAATGTGGTATTCTGCATTGAATCCTGGGCCAGAAAGAGGCTTTAATGAAAAAACTGGAGAAATCCAATTAAGGGTAGAGTTTAGTTAGTAGTAATGTACCAATGCCATTTTCTTTGCTTGGACAAATGCATCATGGCAGGGTAGTATATTCATGGAGGAACAAAGTGAGGACTGTATAGGAACTCTGTACTATTTATGGAACTTTTCTAGTAATTTAAAATTATTCCAGATAAAATTTGAAACTTCCCAAGTTTTATCATGTTATATTTAGATATTTAATAGAAATGTCCCAGGGATGTAGTTGAAGCAGATGAAAAAGCCCAGGGAATGAGTAAAAAAAAAGCATGGCAACTGAAAATCTTTGTAAGATAATGATTCTTCTGCAGCTTATCTGAGTAGGCACCATCATTCCTCTAATTATTTGCATTTTGAGGGGTAATTGGACAGTATGAGATTTGTTTCATAAGATGCTCTTTGCATTTCTGAGGAAAGTGCTGGGAACAAAGTGATCTGTTTTGGAGAATGGTCTTAAAAGGGCTCAAGCATCATCTCCAACTGTCAGTGTCTTAATACTCCATGTGATTCCATTTCAACTGTCTTCCCAGCTCAGCTGCCTGTGATACATTTAGAAGCTAAATTATTTTTCTATAACTGTGGCTGCTTCCCTTTTCCATTCTAAATGGGAATGCAACATTTCCAGAGAATTTCAGGAAGCTAAGTGGGAAAAAATGTCATGGGTCAATAAAACACCTAAACCTTTGGCACCAGAGTTTGCCACAGATTTTGACTCATGGTTAAATTGATCACCTATTTGACTTCCAGGGAAGATGGTGGGTTAGGAGAATCCTAAACTCACCTCATCTCACAGATACAACTAGATAACACCCATATCAGTTGTAAATAACCCAGAAAATGACCCAAAACCTGGCAGAACAGACTCTACAAAGTTAATCATAGAGAAGAGGCCACATCACAAATGGTAGGAAGGGCAAAGGTGTGGTCAGGAGCAAAACTGACATGTAAGGCTGTCCACAGGAGGGCAGGAAGCTGCAAGCATGAAGAAGGCAGAAGAGCAGAGCCTACACTAGACATCCTAGGCAGGGGGGATCTGAACTGGGAAGACGAATCTCCACATTTGGATTTAAAACCAGAGGGGCTTAACTTCCCAAGTTTTTACAATCAGTGAGGCCTAATACCTGGAACTTTAAAAATCAGCAGGCTCATCTCTGGGAGAGTTAAAGGGCGGAAGGAAACTGAGTTCCCACCCCTAAAGAGACAGCACAACCACAGTCCCTCATAGATACAGCACAGAAGCAGCAGTTCGAAAAATATCTGTGATTTATTTATTAATCTCAGAACATGTGCTGGAGGGGCAGAAATCATTAGGAGACTTATCCAAGAATAAAAGAGCATGGACACCTGGGGAACCAGCATGAACACTCTCTACCTAGCTTGCTAAAAGTGTACCCCACCCCCACGTTCTCCTGCAGACCTGCCTCCTCCAATATGCCTTTGGCTGGAGCCCATCCAAAGCACTGCCATAAGCTTGGCAGTGTGTAAGCAGCCCTGCCAGTGGCCAGCGTCACTCCAAAATGACTCCTGTCTGGGGTGCCCGAGTGGCTCAGTCAGTTAAGTGTCTGACTTCGGTTCAGGTCATGGTCTTGTGGTTCGTGAGTTCTAGCCCAGTATCAGGCTCTGTGCTGACAGCTTAAAGCCTGGAGCCAGCTTTGGATTCTGTGTCTCCTTCTTTCTCTGTCCCTTGACCCCTCACACTCTGTCTTTCTCTCTTCAAAAAAAAAAAAACATTAAAAAATAAAACAAAAACAAAAACAAAGTGACTCTGTCCTGGAGAGAGAAGAAGATAACCACACACAGAAGTTTCACTGTGGCTCCAGCAGTGGACTGGGGGCAGACATCTGGTCTGACTATAGTCCCTGACCACCAATGAAAGCTTCTCAGGAGACAACACGGGGAGAGTCCCCTGTAGTTTGATGTTATTGCATCTCTGGCAGATGCGTGGTCTGACCCAACTCAAGCCCACAATAGCCCCATACTGATCCATTAACAATACAGGACCCAAATTCTGCCCACCACCAACAGAGAGCCATTGCAAATGACTGGACTGAAGTCAAATGCAGTTCAGCCATAATAGTAGGGCACATGCAACACACATAGGAGACACCCGTGAAGCAGCAGATTCTGATGAACAGAGAACATTGCACTGCAGGGCACTATAGAACCCCTTCTTCATTAGGACATCACTTTCAAAAGCAGGAGATGTAGCTGATTTCCCCAACACATAGAAATAGACATAGAGTGCTAGACAAGATGAGAATCAGAGGAATAGATCTCAAATGAAAGAACAAGACAAAATCACAGCAAGAGAGCCAAATGAAATGGAGATAAGCAATATGCCTGATAGAGAATTTAAAGTAATGGTTATAAAGATACTCACTGGACTTGAGAAATTACTGAAATTAAAAAAAAACAGTAGAGGGAATTAATAGCAGAATAAAGATATTTGTACTACCAAAGTGAGTATAAAATAGTAGAATAGAGGAAACAGAATAATGGATCAGTGATCGGGAAGATGGAATAATAGAAAGAAATCAAGCTTAACAGGAGAGAGAGAGAAAAAGAATAATAAAAAATGAGAATAGATTAAGGGAACTCAACGATGCAGTCAAGCATACAAATAACGTTTGTATTAACAGGGATCCCAGAAAGAGAAGAGAGAGAAATGGGGGCAGAAAATTTATTTAAGAGACAATAGCTGAAAATTTCTATAATCTGAGGAAGGAAACAGACATCCAGATATAGGAGGCACAGAGAGCTCCCAACAAAATCAACCCAAGGAGATCCACACCAAGACACATAATGATTAAAATGGCAAAAACAGTGATAAAGAGAGAATTTTAAAAGCAGCAAGAGAAAAGAAAACATTTACATATAAGGGAAGTGCCATAAGGCTATCAGTTGATTTTTTAGCAGAAACCTTGCAGGCAAGAAAGGAGTGGCATGATATATCCAAAGTGCTGAAAGAAAAAGCCCCTGCAACCAAAAATGTTCTGTCCAGTGAGGCTATCATTCAGAGTAGAAGGAGAGATAAAGAATATCTCAAACAAAAGTTAAAGAAATTCATCACCTGTAAACCAACCTCCTAAGAAATATTAAAGGGGATTCTTTGAGTGTAAAGGAAAAACTGAAAGTAGGAATAAGAAAAGTAGAAAGCAGAAAGGCAGAAAAAATAAGTATATCTATAAAAATCAGCCCAGGGATTCACAAAATAAAAGAATGTAAATTATAACACCATATACCTAAAATACTGGGGAGGTGGGAATAAAAATTTAGTGCTTTTAGAATGGGTTCAAACTTAAGTGACCATCAACTTAATATAGACTGCTATATGCATAAGATGTTATATATAAACTGATGATAACCACAAATCAAAGACCCGTAATAGATATGCAAAATTTAAAAAAGAAAGGAATCCAAGTACATCATTAAAGAAAGCCATCAAACCATGAGAGAAGAGAGCAAGAGAAGAAAGGAACAAAGAAGTACAAAAACAACCATAAAATTAGAAAATGACAGTAAGTACATACCTATCAATAATTACTTTGGATGTAAGTGGACTAAATGCTCCAATCAAAGATAGGGTGACTGAATGGATAAATAAGTAACACCCATCTATATGTTGCATAGAAGAGACTCATTTCATTTCTACAGACACATGCAGATTGAAAGTGAAGGGATGGAAAAACATTTACCTTGCAAATGAAAGTACAAAGAAAGCTGGGGTAGCATTATTTATACCAGACAAAATAGACTTTAAAACAAAGACTGTAACTAGACACAAACAAGGACATTACATAATCATAAAGGGAACAATCCAATAAGATATAACGATTGTTAATATTTATGCACCCAACATCGAAGCACCCAAATACATAAAGCAACTATTAACAGACATAAAGGAAGTAATTGATTGGAATACACTGATAGGGCACTTTAACACCCTACTTACATCAATGGGTAGATCAGATAGAAAATCAACAAGGAAATAGTGGCTTTGAATGACATACTGGACCAGATGGATCTAAGATATATTCAGAACATTCCATTTTAAAAGAGTGGAAAACACATTCTTTTCAAGTGCACATGGAACATTCTCCAGAATAGGCCATAAAACAAGTTTCAACAAATTCAAAAAGATCAAAGTCATATCATACATCTTTTTCTAACCATATACTTATGAAACTAGAAATCAACCATAAGAAAAAACCTGGAAAGAGCTCAAATACATGGAGGTTAAATAACATGCTACTAAATAATGAGTGGGTCAATCAAGAAATCAAACAGGAAATAAAAAAATGTGGACACAAATAAAAATGATAACACAGTGGTCCCAAATCTTTGGGATACTAGGGCACTCAGCCAGTTAAGCATCTGTCTTTTGGTTTTGGCCCCAGGTCATGATCTCACAGTTTGTGATGATCACAGTTTGTGATCTCACAGTTTGTGAGCCCCATATCAGGCCCCAAGCTGACAGTGAAAGAGCCTGCTTGGGATTCTCTCCCTCTCTCTGTCTCTATCTCACTTCCTCTTTCTCTCTCTGTCTCTCAAACAAGTAAACGTTTTTGTTTTTTTTTTTAAAGGGGGAAAAAAACCCCAAGACTTTTAAATATAGAGAACAAACTGTTGGTTGCCAGAGAGGATGTGGGTGGGGGGATGGGTGAAATAGGTAAAGGGGACGAAGAGGGGGTGATGTGTGGGAGATCTAGTGATCTTGTCTTTCCAAAATACAGTAATCTATTCTAAAGACAAAATTTAATATTTGTCTTAAAATCCAACATGTTATGTGTTCACTGACTTACTTAACTTGATATAGACAGTTTCAAGTAGAAAATAATTTAGATTTATTCATACAGTTTTACTGACAACTATTTTTAAAGTTTCTTCCCAAGTCTATTGTCTTAAGGTAAATCTTTGGTTTTATTCAGTCCTAATTAATCTCGTCCTAAATATTCAAGTATTAATGAGATTCTTTTCCTCCAAATTAAAAGATTAAGCACAAAATTAGAAAGTTATACATGGCATCTAGGATATTTCCATATGTACACAACTCTTCAAAGTGTACAAACAAAACATTTAAGTAACGTTGATAACAAATATAAAAATATTCTTTTAATGGTATATTGAGTTCTGTTTAGATTTTTATGAAACTATAACATTAGTATCGCAAGATTTATCACTGGGAGGTCCTCAAATAGCAGCTTCAGAACATATCTTATTTCAGAAAATGCCTCATATAAACATTAATGCCCGTATGTCTAAATGTGGTATGTTTCAAGTGATTGTTGTTTAAATTTCTGTTGTGGATGTCTTAGGATCTCTGAATTGTTCTTTCAACAAATAAAACAAAATAGGGTAAATACTTACCATCTGGCATCCTTATTCTGTTGGTACATCTCCCAAGTATAGCATAAAATTAAAATATAGCATACCAAAATCAAAGGCAGAGGGAAAAAAAAAGTTGTTATTGTCAAATAAAGTGTATACCTGTAAAATGAGAGAGAGAGAAGACATGGCTGTTACATTCACATTGCCAGGAACTGGCTTTTACAGTTTATGAGGCATGATTTTCTAATTTCTCAGGGCTCAGGATAAAAGTCTTTGGGGGAAAAGTTAAGGATCTTTGCTGCTTTTATGTAGAGAAGTCTTGCTCTTCATTATTTGCCAACAATGGTGCTCATCTGTTCTCTAGCCAAGCCCAGCACTACTGAGTACAAACAGGTGAGAATACATATTATTACCATTATCTTTAGTGTTATCTACAACAATACGGAACGGCAAGTAGCATTTATTATATAGTATATGCTGATCTGAGTACTTGACATATTTTAATCCATTGAATCTGTTCAATGCCTGATTACAATTGCCATTAGTATTCTCCTGTTATAAAAGAGCAAACTAAGGCACAGAGGGGTTAAGTGGCTTGCCTGAGGGTATCCAGCTAGTAAGTAGGAGAGGTGGGATTTGAATCCACAAGAGAGTTGAGTTGCACAGCCCACCATTGTAATCAAGACCCTGATGGCCTCTCAAAGGGCCTGTTGTGAAATGAGCCAGTCTTTTCCTTGAGATCCCCTGGGGAAAATTCTCAGGTAAGCCAATTCCATTTTTGCATGGATTCCAGGTATCCTCCTGCCTGGAAGAAGCTTGGTGTTGGTGAAAGAGGGCAGCCCACACTGGGTAGGTGTGCACAGGGTGGCGCAGGGAGAGCACCTGGGAGCAGAGGGACACTGAAAGCCACACATTGGTTCCAGTCTCAGTTCACCATAAGAACTTAATTCTGGGGAGTAACAACAGAGGCGAGAACCTCAGGATTGCCCTTATGATAACCAACCAAAACCAGCAGATGCAGCTGCTGGTGCAAAATAATCATTATTTCTTTGACACAGGCTGAGTCCTCTAGACATCTCAGGTTGTGCTGCTCTGTTAGACAGGTTGGGGTTCATATGAATAATCTGTCAGCCACCAGTGATTAAATATCATTTCACCTTTAGATTGGCAGATGGTGTTTGTCTGTGAGTGCTGCCAGTGCTGGTGGGAGAAAATAATGAATTAACAATCACTCCTACTGATGTTGTGGTCCTCTGGAGATTTTTGTTACTGGATTTGTAGCCTTGCAAGGACCTCTGCCTCCATCCCTCTTGGGCTGTGACTACATGACGCAGAAATGACTCACCTATTTGACAAGTGGTAGATGGGAAAAAGGAATCTTCCAAATTGACTGGAGATAATGTATGTGAAAAGCACCTAGCACAATACGTAGCCTGTAGTAGGCGGTCAAAAAATTTTAGTCATAGACTCCAAGGATATATTCAAAATTTCGAACAAAAATTTTTGACTTAATTTTTCTTTTCAAATTAAAATGTGAGAAATAAGCCGTATTGGCTGCCTTGTTAGTTACCCAGAGCTGCTGTAACAAATGACTGGGTGGCTTAAAGCAACAGAAAGTTATTGTCTCAGTTGTGGAGGTAGAAGTTAAGGGGCACCTGGGTGGCTCAGTCAATTAAGTGTCCAACTCTTCATTTTAGCTCATGGCATGATCTCATGGTTGTGAGATCAAACCTCAAGTTGGGGTCTGCTGAGCGTAGAGCCTGCTTGGGATTCTCTTTTTTCCTCTCTCCCCAACTCTCTCTCTCTCTCTCAAAAAAAAAAAAGTATGAAATTAAGATGTTGGCAGGGTTGGGTTTTTTTTGGAGGCTCTGAGGAAGAATCTATGCCATGCCTCTCTGGTAGTTTCTGGCAATCCTTGGTGTTATTTCCCTTGTAGACACATCACTCCAGTCCCTGCCTCTGTCTTCACAGGCTCTCTCCTCTCTGTGTCTCTTCAAACCTCACTCTCCTTCTGAGGACACCAATCACTGGATTTAAGGCACACTCGAATCCAGTATGACCTCATTTAACTTGATGATATCTGCAAAGACCCTATTTCTAAATAAGGTCACATTCATAGGTACTAAGAATTAGGACTTGAATATATCTTTTGGGCGGGAGGGCAAACTTAAACCAAACTCCAGGGGCACACTGTTAAGGTTGGAATCTTGGTAACGCCTAGACCCTTTTGGAAATTTTGCCCCTCCCTTGATTTTTGCATTCCTGCTGTGTCTGGTTGCCATGGATCTTTAAAATCCATATTTAAATATACTTGTGTCCACTGAGGCTACATAATTAAACTCCAAATCTTTTTCTAAAGGTTACCCTCTCCTTAAAATCAGGCTACCAACTTGATTGTGGAAAGCAGAAAGCGAAGTGGGGAGACTGCCCCTTAGAGGATCCCCAAGGACACTGTGTGCAGCTGCCCACGTGTTGACAAGGAGGATGAAGCACTTCACAACTTAATTCAACTCTATTTTTCTTAAGTTTTAACAACCTACCGGAGTACATCGTCAGGGGATGTTAAATCAAAAGCACAACTCTCCACGCCGTCTTTAAATTTGATGACCTTCGAGTAGACCCAGACAGGCAATGCCAGAATAAAGGAAGCTGCCCAAAGGCCCAAATTGATGCGGATGGTCTTGTACCTCGTTCTCCAACTTGTAAGTCGAAATGGTTGGACGAGAGCCAAGTACCTGCAAAGCCAGTTAAGAAGGGTTTGGGAACAATCAATAAAACGCTGAGCTGCCAGGATGAAAGGTTCATGACAAGAGTAAATTATTAGTATTATTATCTTCCCTGAAGCACACCTCTATCAGGGTAAAAGAAAGTTCTATTTTTTAAGAGCTGGCTGGTACCTGTAGAGAAAACAACTCTTGACCCTGCAAGTCTGAATAAACCACTCACTGAAATAGCTGTCACTTCCCCGAACACACTGATAATGGTAAAATTTTGCCCTGTGAAAACTGTCTTTACAAAAGTGCTTCCTATGTAGGCTGGGTTCTGGAAAACTTTGCTTCTGAGCGGGGATTTCCTCCAGGGGAGAGGGGCCTTCTTCCCAGTAGGATTTACTGACATGGAGGCAGGAAGGAGGCAAGTGCACTGGCTGGTAGGAGAGTCCCCAGGCAGGATGAGGTTCTGGCCCATGGGGACAGGCATTCTGCCCAGATGACTTTCCAGTGGGGGCCTCAGGCTCTTGGAAAGCAGTCCATGGGAATCACAGTGAGGATAAACCAACATGACTAGTGCAGACAATGCAGATTTCCAGGAATTTAGGCTGCAGGCCAAAGAGGGGAAATGGGCTAATTTCATGGGGAAGGGGTTTTCTTTCTTTTCTTTTTTCCCCCCATTTTTAATTCAGAAAAAAAGCATAATCATTAATGAAGCTTGAAGTCCTGACATATTAAATATATTTGGTTCTCCAGCAAGTCCAAGAATGTTTCAGAGCCAACTGAAAGCTAAAAGGTGAGAAACAGCCTAGACCCAGAAGGAAGGCTATCTGTGAAAGCACAGTTTTGCTGGAGGTGGGGGTGTTGGAAGGCAGTATCCATACACATCAAATAAATGTAAAACATGTTCTGGTGGTTATTTAATTTTTGTAGAGCTACTTAAGATTTCTAAAAATAAAAAAAATTGCTTGTCCCCTGTTCTTTCAATTTTGCATGAGAGGCAGAACTTTTTAAGGGACACTTAGTTAAGGGACCCCTTGGCATTCAGGGAGACGTTTGTGGCCCAGGGTACCCAAGCTGCTCCTCTCCTGCACATTGCACCTTCATTACCTGTGGCTGAGGAGAGAAGGACCCCTCCCTCCCTCATGTACAATCACGAGGTAGTGATTGTACAGCAGCCCAACCATCATTTTGTCTGGGATGAAAGGATAATGGAGTCATGGCATCAATAGATTAGGGAATCTTCTCTGATTGTATCTTCACCCCAACACCCTCCTTCTCCCACCTGAAAACCCCTCACTGGTTTTCCATCTCCTTTCAGATAAAATTCAGAATTCTTACCATTATTTGCCAAGTCTTTCTTCACCTGGCCCTGTCTGTCACTGAGGCTGCAGCTTGTTCCAGTCTCACTATGGCCTTCCTTTAAGCTCTCTCCCCTTTCAAGGCCAGGTGCATGCTGTCTTACTTGCCTGGAAGAATCTCCCTCTGTTTCCTCTTGCTCTTCCTTTGAGTCTCCATTTAATAGTCTGTGTGTCTCGGAGCGCCTGGGTGGCTCAGTCGGTTGAGTGTCTGTCTTCGGCTCAGGTCGTGGTCTCATGGTCTGTGGGTCTGTGGGTTTGAGCCCACATCGGGCTCTGTGTTGACAGCTCAGAGCCTGGAGCCTGCTTCAGATTTTGTCTCCCTCTCTCTCTGCCTCTCCCCAGCTTGTGTTCTTTCTCTCTCTCAATAATAAAGAAATAAACTTAAAATATTATTTAAAAAAATAGTCTGTGTGTCTCAGAGAAGCCTCCCTTGACTACTTACTCTATACAAGGGCCCATGACTATAAATGCAGATGGTGGGGGAACTCTGCTTTTCTTTCCTAGTATGTATCACTGTGTGGAAACACACATTTGCTGTGTGACTCTTCACTTAATGTCTGTCTACATCTCGGGAATGGAAGCCCCAGGAAAGCAGGAACCTTGACTATTAGTTTAATGCTCTTGTATCATTTGTATCCAGCATAGTTCCTGACCTATGGTCATACTCAATAAATATTTGTTGAATGGGGGATTTGGCTCCTACTTACTGACTTTTGATGTTCTAGAGAATATATTTACAAAAGTAGCCATCTATGAGAGTTTAGGCAGCTTTCATCTGGAGGTATATACATTTAATATTTTGGATGTTTACAAAATTTTTTTGGTATTGATTTTTTAATGTACCTCTCTTTTTTTTTTTATGAAATTTACTGTCACATTGGTTTCCATGAAACACCCAGTGCTCATCCCAACAGGTGCCCTCCTCAATGCCCATCACCCACTTTTCCCTCCCTCCCAACTTCCATCAACTCTCAGTTTATTCTCAGTTTTTAAGAGTCTCTTATGGTTTGCCTCCCTCCCTCTCTGTAACTTTTTTTCCCCCTTTTCCTCCCCTATGGTCTTCTGTTAAGTTTCTCAGGATCCACATAAGAGTGAAAACATATGGTATCTTTCTTTCTCTGTATGACTTGTTTCACTTAGCATAACACTCTCCATTTCCATCCATGTTGCTACAAAAGGCCATATTTCATTCTTTCTCATTGCCAAGTAGTATTCCACTGTGTATATAAACCACAATTTCTTTATCCATTCATCAGTTGACAGACATTTTAGGCTCTTTCCATAATTTGGCTATTGTTGAAAGTGCTGCTATAAACATTGGGGTAGAGGTGCCCCTATGCATCAGCACTCCTGTAACCCTTGGGTAAATTCCTAGCAGGGCTTTGCTGGGTCATAGGGTAGATCTATTTTTAATTTTTTGAGGAACCTCCACACTGTTATCCAGAGCGGCTGCACCAGTTTGCATTCCCACCAACAGTGCAAGAGTGTTCCCGTTTCTCCACATCCTCTCCAGCATCGATAGTCTCCTGATTTGTTCATTTTAGCCACTCTGACTGGCATGAGGTGGTATCTCAGTGTAGTTTTCATTTGTATTTCCCCGATGAGGAGTGATGCTGAGCATCTTTTCATGTTCCTCTTGGCTATCTGGATGTCTTCTTTAGAGAAGTGTCTATTCATGTCTTCTGCCCATTTCTTCACTGGATTATTTGTTTTTCGAGTGTGGAGTTTGGTGAGTTCTTTATAGATTTTGGGTACTAGTCCTTTGTCCGATATGTCATTTGCAAATATCTTTTCCCATTCCACTGGTTGCCTTTTAATTTTGTTGATTGTTTCCTTTGCCGTGCAGAAGTTTTTTTTTTTATCTTCATGAGGTCCCAATAGTTCATTTTTGCTTTTAATTCCCTTGCCTTTGGGGATGTGTCGAGTGAGAAATTGCTGTGGCTGAGGTCAGAGAGGTTTTTTCCTGCTTTCTCCTCTTGGGTTTTGATGGTTTCCTGTCTCACATTCAGGTCCTTTATCCATTTTGAGTTTATTTTTGTGAATGGTGTAAGAAAGTGGTCTAGTTTCATCTGCATGTTGCTGTCCAGTTCTCCCAGCACCATTTGTTAAAGAGCCGGTCTTTTTTCCATTGGATATTCTTTCCTGCTTTGTCAAAGATTAGTTGGCCATATTTTTGTGGGTCCAATTCTGGAGTCTCTATTCTATTACATTGGTCTATGTGTCTGTTTTTGTGCCAGTACCATGCTGTCTTGATGATTACAACTTTGTAGTAGAGGCAACGTCTGGGATTGTGATGCCTCCCACTTTGGTCTTCCTTCTTCAATATTACTTTGGCTATTTGGGGTCTTTTGTGGTTCCATAAAAATTTTAGGATTGCTTGTTCTAGCTTTGAGAAGAATGTTGGTGCAATTTTGATTGGGATTGCATTGAATGTGTAGATAGCTTTGGGTAGTATTGACATTTTAACAATATCCCTGATGAATATGGATGCAAAAATTCTCAATAAGATACTAACAAATCGAATTCAACACCATATAAAAAGAATTATTCACCATGATCAAGTGGGATTCATTACTGGGCTGCAGGGCTGGTTCAATATTCACAAATCAATCAATGTGATACATCACAATGATAAAAGAAAAGATAAGAATCATATGATCCTGTCAATCGATGCAGAAAAAGCATTTGACAAAATTCAGCATTCTTTCTTAATAAAAACCCTCAAGAAAGTTGGGATAGAAGGAACATACTTAAACATCCTAAAAGGCATTTATGAAAAGCCCACAGCTAATATCATCCTCAATGGGGAAAAACAGAGCTTTTTCCCTGAGATCAGGAACACGACAGGGATGTCCACTCTCACCGCTGTTGTTTCACAGAGTGTTGGAAGTTCTAGCATCAGCAATCAGACAACAAAAGGAAATCAAAGTCATCAAAATTGGCAAAGATGAAGTCAAGCTTTCAGTTTTTGAAGATGACATGATATTATACATGGAAAACCGGATAGAGTCCACCAAAAGTCTGCTAGAATTGATACATGAATTCAGCACAGTCACAGGATACAAAATTAGTGTACAGAAATCAGTTGCATTCTTATACACTAATAATGAAGCAACAGAAAGACAAATAAAGAAACTGATCCCATTCACAATTGCACCAAGAATCATAAAATACCTAGGAATAAACCTAACCAAAGATGTAAAAGATCTGTATCCTGAAAACTATAGAAAGTTTATGAAGGAAATTGAAGAAGATATAAAGAAATGGAAAAAAATTCTGTGCTCATGGATTGGAAGAATAAATATGGGTATTGTTTGGAAGTAGGAACCTACTATTGAAATATTCCACACACCTGTAGTTATTATTAATCAGAGAAAGAAGGAGAGAAATTATCAAATGCATTTGAAATTTCTGATCTGTTAAATTGGCAATACTTGAATGGCTTAAATGTTCCCTGCTTGCATGTGCATATGTATGTGCTTTCTCTCTCTCAAAAAATAAATAAACATTTAAAATGACTTAAATGTGTAAGTGATAAGGCTTACTCTTGGCACTGACATGGCCAATGCCATGGTTATGGCCTTGCAAAGAAAACTCCATTTCTGTTTTACAAAATCTCAGATTTTGTTGAAGTTTTATGATTTAGTACAGTTGGAACCATAAGAAATGCCAAGAAGGAAAAGGTTCAGTTTTACAGACTCTTAATTTCTCTCTGGCCATGTAATCTCTAGAGTGAGGACAGAGAGAAGGATAAGTATTCAAGTGCCTTAATTCTAAAATAAAATTTTAGCATACTGTGTCCATTAGACTAAAAAAGTGACATTAAGGGGTGCCTGGGTGCCTCGGTCAGTTTAGTGTCAACTCTTGGTTTTGGCTTAGGTCATGATCTCATGGTCATGAAATTGAGCCCCATGTTGGGCTCTGTGCTGAGCGTGGAGCCAGCTTGGGATTGTCTTTCTCTCTCTCTCTCTGCCCCTCACCACTTGCTCTCTCTCTCTCTCACTCTCTAAGTAAACATTAAAAAAAGAATGAAAAAATTAAAAAGTGACATTCATATATATGACACACATGCACATGTACACATACACTCACAGAAAAGAACCGGTGAACATTAGGGAATGTATACAGTTGGTCTGTTCCAGTGCAGACCACGTCCATTCACTTTATTTGCAGTAAGAGGTTTACAGAAGAGGTACAATTTCCTTTCTTTAAAGAAAAAGCCAAAAACTCTCCTGCCTTCAGGGTACAGGGTCTGAATAAGCTTTTATTATCTCTGAGAATGGGATTATGATTGGTAATACCTGTGCTTTAGATTGCTTTCTTTCAGTGGGCCTGTCCTCTGCTGCGCCCTCACCCTGCGTTGGAACAGCGGCCAAGCTCACCAGGCTTTACCTAAGACATTGTCAGCAATGGCTGGCATCAGATGAACCAAACAGACCTACACTGATTTTTTTTTTAAATTTTTTTTTTAACGTTTATTTATTTTTGAGACAGAGAGAGACAGAGCATGAACAGGGGAGGGGCAGAGAGAGAGGGAGACACAGAATCTGAAGCAGGCTCCAGGCTCTGAGCTGTCAGCACAGAGCCCGACCGGGGCTCGAACTCACGGACCGTGAGATCGTGACCTGAGCTGAAGTCGGACGCCCAACCGACTGAGCCACCCAGGCGCCCCCCTACATTGATTTTTAAATGTGCTGTTAATTATAAATTGAGAAGCACAATCTATATTTTGAGAATTCTTTTGCAGAAATGCAGTAGGATATAAAAAATGCATTAAACATCACCATCATTATTCATGTCTGAATAATGATCCACTGAATGATTTCTATGAACCTCACTATTCCTTTGTTTTTTCATTTGAAAAACTGATCATCACATCCTCACCCCAAAGACACACATGGAGTGGAAAAAGAGGCAGAGCTCAGGAAGAGGTCCTGGAAGGACCCAGGGAAATTTAACATAGCACTCAAGACTGACAGTCATTCATTTGTCAGTATTTTTTGAGCACCTATATGCCAGGCACTCACATAGACACTTGGGATTTATTAGTGATCAAAGACCCTGACTTCATGGAATTTACATTTGAGGGGTAGGGGAAACTGAACAATAAACAGTACACACACACATCCAAACAAAAAGCAAATTATACTATATAATATATTGGAAACAAAGGAGAAAGAAAAAGTAGATCAGAGCAAGAGGGGGTCAAGTATGCTGGGTTGGGGTAGGTATGGGAAGAAGGTGGATGGAGATTTTAAATGAGTTGTTCTCTGAGACCATTCCTGTTTTGCATGTTACTGTATCTTTAGGGCTTGTTTCTATTTGGGGAATGTTGCTAAGACCTAGTCTGGAGGTCCTTGCATCTAGATATTGCAGGGACATCCTAGCTTGCCTGCTTCCTGAAGAGGTCAGATGATAAAGTTGTTATGAGCCATCTGCCATCTCTAGAGACAGCTTGGAACTGGGCTCCACCACTCCCTGGCTCCATAAGTATTCACCATCACTGTCATCTCCTCGAATAACATTAGCTTATATGGTTGGTGAATACGGCTATGGTACATTCCAGGTCACAGTCTAATGCATTTCTAATGATGTTAATTAAATATCAGCATTTGTGTTAACTCATATAATGATGGGTGTAAAAGATGTAAAATATGGTCTTCCTGGTACTGCAATGTCTCTTCATAGCTATCCAGGAGCCCAAATTTATTTCCCAGATTCCTTCAAACTGCCAGGTGATAACAAGAGTCTGTGAGACATTGAACATACCAAAAATAGCCCTGGACAGAGAGTAAGGAGACATACTTCAGTTCTCAGTTCTGCCATTGACTTCCTGTGTGCCTTCAGAAAATACCCTCACTTCTTGGGGCCTCAGTTTCCTTAATGCAAGAATGATGGGGGGCACTCATTCTTGTTTCTAACATTTCATGATTTCAAGATATTTTTTATCTTGCAGTGAATTAGAAATAATACTGAAGTAAAGAATGAATAGGAAAAAGATTTTAGTGTTTTAAAATTTCCATTAAAAATATAATTCTATGAAAGTTGGAAAAAATATTCTGAAGTCCTACAATGAAATAAGCAAAGTAAGAGGAACTTTGCTGTTACAAACCAGCAGATGTTGCTTAAACTGGGATAAACATGGGAAAGCACAAGCATTTCTGAATTATGTTAAGTCATTTCAGAGTTTCATCACTTACCTGTCCACACTCATTACAGTCATGATGGAAGCACAGGCAAACTGGTTGCAAGTATCCAGGGATGTGATAATGGTGCAGAGAGGCCCCCCAAACACCCACTCTCCTCCCCGTGCCCACTGATGAATAAGAAAAGGCATTCCAATGATGTGGACCAGATCAGCCACAGCCAGGTTGCAGATATAAATGTCAGGAATAGTTTTTTTCCTGGACCTGAAAGAAAAGCAGGGAAACTGAGGATTGATACTGAAATTATGCACCTTGTTCAATTTATGCCACCTGTTACAAATTTTTAATTGTCTAAATGAATTTTAAAAGAAATTAAAGGAAAACCTACACAAATTCATGTATGAATGTCTAGTCTTGTGTGTACTTAAACATTTTGAACTATATACCTGATAACTTTCTGTGGTGGCTTAAAGATATGTCCACAAATTCTTTGGTACTGCTTTCAAAAGATGGAGCCTAATTATCTCCTTTTGAGTGTGGTTAAACTTAGTAACCAACTGTTCACAAATGGAATATGGTGGAAATGACAATGTGTGACATAAGAGCATACAGGCATTATAGGCCTTGCTCTCTCTTGGATCACTTTCTCTGGGGTAGCCAGCTACCATCTTGGGAGGATACTCAAGCAACTCTGGAGAGATCCGCATGGAGAGAAACTGAGGCCCCCTGCCTACAACCAGCATCAGTCTTCCAGGTATGTGAGTAGGCTACTTTGGAAGTAGATGCTTCAGCTCCCACCAAGATGACTGTTGCCTTGGAGAACAGCTAACTGCAACTTTATGAGAAACCCTGAGCCAGAGCCACCCAGCTAAGCTGCTTCTGGATTCTTGACGCTTGAAACTGTGTGGGATGATAAATGTTGATTGTTTCAAACCACTAAGTTTTGGGGGGTAATTTCTACATAGAAACAAATTATACCAGTTCCAAGCTCCATCAGGCAAAAGGCTTACTCCTTACTTATCCCTGCCACCAAAAACAGCTGAACAGGGAAAATAAGTGGTTTGCATTATACAATGCATTTTTTTTCCCACTGAAGCTTAAGTCATATACTAACAGATCATTGTTAAAAAGTTTCAACCATTACTTAGAAATATTCCAATAATATCTAACCCAATAGCAAAGACTATGAATTAAGATCATGAAATCCAGACAGTGTGGAGAAGAAATCTGAAGAGTAAACTGTTAGAGGGCATGGAGAATAATCTCATGACCCCTGCTGGGGGGAGTGCATTCGATGCTGTCTAGATGTGGCTCTCTTCTCTGTAGGCAAAAGAATTTTCTAAGGGCAGAAATTTAAATTTAAAATTTAGTTGGTTCCATGGG
The DNA here is from genome assembly GCF_018350195.1 of Panthera tigris. Lineage (NCBI taxonomy): Eukaryota > Metazoa > Chordata > Mammalia > Carnivora > Felidae > Panthera > Panthera tigris. The sequence continues at coordinate 89,376,192 of NC_056664.1, forward strand.
ACACCTGGGTGGCTCAGTCAGTTAAGGCTCTGACTCTTGATTTTGGCTCAGGTCATGATCTCACAGTTCATGAGATGGAGCCCCATATCGGACTCCAAGCTGATGGCACAAGAGCCTGCTTGGGATTCTCTCTCCCTCTCTCTGCCCCTCCCATATGTGTGTGCATTCTCTTGCTCTCAAAATAAATAAAATAAACATTGAAAAAATTCATTTGGTCCCTATCTTCAAGGTGTTAGGACATTCAGTAATAAAAAGGTAACATCTTTATTTGGGAGATGCTATTCATTACTTCAACAAAGATTTTATTGAGCACCAATTATGTATCAGGCATCATATTGTGCTCTGGGGCTGCAAAACTAAATAATCTATAAACTCTAACATCAAGGAGCTTGTAGTCTAGATGTGTATACATAAAGATCACTGCAGTGTGGTGAGAGAAAGCTAGAGCAAGCTCAAGGAGCACACAAAAGGGGCCCCTGCACCCTCCCCTGGAGACAGTCAAAGCAGATTTCTTGGCAGAAGTGGCATCTGAACTGAGGACAAATAAGACTGTACAGAGCACATAAAAATTAGCCCTAAGATTATGCCACAATTGCTAGTTCACTCTGAATACACGGCTTTGCTCTGTGGTTTGGAAGCTAATGTGTGTCTTTATTATCCATGAGCTGAAAATTCTACAGCCTGTGAACTTTATTTCTAAGCCATAAAATCCTTGTGTGCAACAAATCAGAGAGGATGCTTTCTCCAGATCCTGGCAAGCACACACTGTGTGGGAAGTTACTGCCATCGAATACTTACTCAGCAACCGCACTTGGGGCATGGTTGATGACACTATAAAGCATGTTGGTTCCCTGTCCCCAGCAGGTTGGTGACTCATATCAGAAAGATCCAGAATGAGAAGAGATTTGAGGAAAAGATGATGTCAACCAAAAGATCAGCCAAGTGACTGTCCTTGGTCTCTCATCCTCTGTCCTCACCAGGCCACAGGCAGTGGGAGATGGCGAGGGGACAGGGGAGGAGAATAGCTCCCAGAGGTCAAGTAGAAAGAGTTCCACATTAAAAAAACAAAAAACAAAAAACAAAGCAAAACACCATAAAATCCCCCATAAATTTTAGCCTATAAACAGATGTTATTTCCACTTGAATTAGGATATAAACTCTAAGTGGTTGCTTAGGGTCTAATTGCAGCAATTAGATTCACAGCCCTTGCTCTTCTCTAGACAGGTACCCATCATCAACTGATAATGAATTATGGTAGTACCATTGTGGAGGACAGTGCAAGCCATTAAGTGGCAATTAAAATGAATTAAATAAAGTGTTTCTAGGTGATATTCTGTATAGAAAAAGAGAATTCTGAAGCAAATGATGATCTGGGCAAAAGATGATAGATAGGGCAATAAAAATAACACATTATAGTTATCGTTGCTTTCTGTGGTAAGAGTGACAGCATAGAAATTTTAAAAAAATTAAGGAGAAATTGTAAAATTTCTACCTATACAACTTGTATTCTTTTTTTTTAGGTCTAACTCATCTCCAGATTTTCTGTTGCCAGACTTCATTAAATTTCTGTCGTGACTCAAACATTTAAAATAAAAAATGTAGACTAGTGATCCTTTTAGCTAACATGTTTTCCATATGGTTAACATGGCCGTATCTAATGCTCACTAATTTGGAGAATGATAAAATAAATTATGGTATTGCACAGTACCTTACAATAAATTATGTAGTTGTTACAAATCATAGTTTGCGAGAATATTTAATCAAAAGGGAAACATACTGATTAAGTAAAAAAGTCCCAATTATGTATAAAGCATACATTTATTTAACATTTAAATAATTTATTTCAACATTTGTTTAGAAATATGCTGGAATCATGCCAAGTGATTACAATGATTATCTACTGGATAATAGTAGTATAACTATTATTTGTGTTTAAACAGTAGTATGACTGTTAATAACATGTTTACATTTTATGGTCATAAATAACAACATATGCTATGGATTAAATAAAACACATAACACCACACATGCGGGAGGCTGCTTTGCTGATCAACTTGCTTTCAAATCCTTTTCCCACTCTTCTCCAGCTTTGTTCCTAGGTGTCCTTGCCAACTGGCTTTTGGTTGGTTTTGGCCAGTAGGAAGCACTGTTGGAGGGAAATTGGAGGGTGGGAGGAGAGGAGGGGTCAAGGCATTTTCTTATCCTTTTAAGCTATTGGCGTCTCTGGCAGTGGCTGCACATCTTCCATGGCCCCATCTTCCTCCTATAGCCTCAATTCCGTTATCCCAGATCCCTTTATGGCTACAGCTCCCACGAGGCAGTCTAGATTCCTGGGGTCTATAAAACTACCTATTTTCTTTTCTCCATCCAGCTCAGGGCTGGGAGAGGGGTGGTGGTGTTAGGGTGGGAGATGGTGGTAGGACATGGTAGAAGCTTCCTGATTTTTAAAAATTTTATTTATTTTATTTTTAAATGTTTATTTATTTTGAGAGAGATTAAGAGCTAGCAGGGGAAGGGCAGAGAGAAAGAGAGAGAGAGAGAGAGAAAGAGAGAGAGAGAGAGAGAGAGAGAGAGAGAGAGAGAGAGAGAGAGAGAGAATCCAAGCAGGTTCCATGCTGTCAGTGCAGAGCCTGACTCAGGGCTTGATTCCAGGACCCTGGGATCATGACCTAAGCCAAAATCAAGAGTTGGATGCTCAACTGACTGAGCCACCCAGGTATCCCCAAAGCTTCCTGCTTTTGTGTATCTTCGGGTTGATGTCTGACATTTAACTCTAGTTGAATTAAATCCCACTTATGGAAAAACCCCAATGTATTAGTAGTGATTTTGTGAAGCACTGGGATGAGAAGAATTCTGAATCTTTGCACGGTCACTACTTACAGGACAGATCTGTGCACAGATTAGAGATGACTGGTATGAATGGGAGAGTTTGGAATGGGAGAGTAGAATGACATACTTGCCAATGCTGCTCTAGATACATAGTGGGATACAGTTGAAAGAGAACCTAACTGGCAATTCCATTTTCATTTCTATGCCTTCCTTATGTCCTAGGAAAAGACATTCAACCCCTTTAGATTCCAGAGTTTTCTTGGCTCATTGGACCATTGCAATGAGGCTCTTCCAACAACTTTCCACGTCGGGTGAACAGATGTGGCTGAAAGGTTCTATAGCATCTGAAATATAGGATATGTGTGCAGCAAGAGTATGGTTAACTCCAACAAGAACTTACATATGGCTGACACTCTGAGAACGGCTGAGGGCTGGGTCAGAGGGAACCAGTAGTTATGATTTAAGCTGGGTAGAAAAAATGAAGGGGTCTTATTCTAACTTTTTAATCTTCCTGTCTGTTTTAGCAACTGGTATTCCACCATTAGATCATTTGTGTTCCTGGGGCACCTGGGTGGCTCAGTGGGTTGAGCATCAGACTTTGGCTCAGGTCATGATCTCTTGTGAGTTTGAACCCTACATTGGGCTCACTGCTGTCAGTGTAGAGCCTGCTTTGGATCCTCTGTCCCCCTTCTCTCTCTGCCCCTTCCCCACTCATGTACATGTGCTCTTGCTCTCTCTCAAAAATAAATAAAAATTAAAAAAAAGAGTATTAGATTCTTAATATTGCTTCAGGTTAATGTACTGACCCTCTTGTAATCTCTGTATAAAATGTAGATACCACTGGGAGGGCTAAAAGTAAGGTGTTTCAGAATTCATGATTTAGTATGAATTCATTGACTTGACAGTGTCAGGGAATGACAGAACAAGGACTTTTTATTTATCAGGAAACAGGGCATCCCTTAGAGAGTCTCTGCCAGTAGACTGTCAGTCGACAGGTGAAAGATGTGTTCAGGAGGTGGGGGTAGGGATCTGATGGAGAAGAACATCCTCCCCTTTATGGAAGTAGCTTCCCAGGGCCCACTATGACTGTGGAGCAGAGTTGTGTAATGGGATTGAGTTCACTAGTCTCCCACTGAAGAATAAAAGGGGGAAATGATTGTGTTATAATTGGCCCAGTTTCCCTCCTACATTTTCTAATCTGGCTTTCTTTTGACCTGCTGTGAATTTAAAGTGTGACCAACTGGTAATGATCTGGCTTCACTACTTTATAGTCACCTTCCTAATGCACAATTTGCTTCTTACTCTTTAAAATGGCCACATAGAACCTCTTATTCTGGAAACTCCATATTTCTTAAACTTATTTTTTTTCTTATATGTTTTTAGTCTTCCTTTGGCAAAGTCAGAAGTTAGTTCATTTCTTGTTTCCTAGTATCGCTAATGATCTTACTGACTTTCAGTTCTGTTCATCCTCTCCTGATACAAATATTCATCATAAATGGAAAAGTCACTAAATCTTCTTTAAATGTATCTACTTCTCCTTATTTTTAGTGTAATCTTAATATTTTAATTAAGCCACCCATCTGTTAAGAAGGTAACAAATAAAAGATCATGGCAAGGCATGATGAAAATATTAATACAAATTGCCTTAAAATTTTTGGAGAGCAATTTTCCAAAAACAAAGTGTTAGATAAATTCCAAGCCAAAAAAAAAATTAAAATTAATTTACTTTCAAATGATTTTTGAAAGACTAATACATTTTTGGACAGCAATTTACAAAGAAAAATATTAAAGTCCTAGTAATAAAAATTAAAATTAAGTTGCTCCCAAATTTTTTTTGAAAGATTAAAAGATTCATCTTAAAAGCTCCATTAACGTATCTTCTCACATATTATCTATAAAATGGTAATGATAAGAAGAAAGAACAGATTTTTCACAACCATTGCAAATAAATTGGTCAGTATGATGGCTCAGGTTTTCTTTTTTTTTCCAGTTAAATGATTACTTGCTTTATGTTGAGAATCTGTTTCCAGGAATTATAGCTCATACTGACTTTTAGAAGAGTTCACATTCCACATTTATTCTTTTTTCCAGCTTTGTCTCCAGCTAAGTAGATAAGATCAGGCCATTGTCTATTGGTGTAATTAGAGGGGAACCAAGAATTTTTTCCAGCCCCAAATATCTCTTCAACAGCTTGTCACAGGGCCTGAAATCTAACACTGAAGAGTCTCTGCATATAAAAATTGCCTGTAAAAAATGCAACCATTTCTGTAGGGCCAACACATGATAACTTGATTTCTCACCTGTGGGGCTCTATGGATGTGAGACATCCTATATGTATCTCCAGGAGAGGACAGTAAAGATCCTGAGGGGTATGAGGGAAGATAGAAGGAGAAGTGGGCAGGAGCAACAGGCAAACAGGGGAGAGCGAGAAACATTCCCGTTTCTGACTATAAACTCTCTACTTGGCACTATTGCTTCCTTGATGCTTCCGGAGAATATCTGATTACTTCTGTTTTCCTTCCTGGAACTTAATATTTGAAGCATCTTTTTTTTTTTCACTTGATTGTTTTTAATGTCTTGTATTATTTTTCAAATTATTTTATGTGTTTAAATCTTAGCTTTTCTGCTAGTCTTTGAACTTTTTAGAGTCAGATGCTACCGCATTTCTTTGGTATTTGTATAACACTTAGTGCTGGGTTTGCAATAGGTATTAGCAATATGTATTGAGTTGAACTACTTACAGCACTTAAAAAATTATTTTAAAATGCTTGATGTTCACAAATGGCTTTACAGGACACAATAAGAAATGCTTGAATTCATTAAGAGTAGAATTCTAATATACCAAATAAATCTTCAATTATGGATGGTGTAAATACCGTTGATGTGCTACACTTAACTGCAGAGATAATGACAATAAAAATTTGAGAGGTGCCTGGGTGGCTCCGTTGGTAAACATCTGACCCTTGATTTCGGCTCAGGTCATGATCTTGCAGTTCATGAGTTCAAGCCCTGTGTCAGGCTCCACACTGCTGACAGTGCCGAACCTGCTTGGGATTCTCTCTGTCTCCCTCTCTCTCTGTCCCTTCCCTACTTGCACTCTCTCTCTCGCTCTCTCTCTCAAAATAAGTAAATAAAGTTTAAAAAAAAGGCAATCATTAAAAAAAAAAATTGCAAGTGGGCTGGCTGATAAGAAGCCACCTGGGGAATGTGACCAGTTATGAACTTTCTCCGGAATAGTGAAAGTCATCTGCATCACCATCCTCTGGGTTGCTTTTGCTCTTAATTGATTCTGTGAAAATTCTTCTATGTACATAGTAAATCCAACCATCTTTCTAGTTTTGGTGACTTGTTTATATGTTTTCATTTATTTTTTAATATTTATTCATTTTTGAAAGAGAGAGCGCGAGCAGAGGAGGGGCAGAGAGAGAGGAAGATAGAATCCACAGCAGACTCCAGGCTTTGAGCTGTCAGCACAGAGCCCAGTGGGGCTCAAACTCACAAGCCTCGAGATCATGACCTGAGCTGAAGTTGGATGCTCAACTGACTGAGCCACCCAGCAGCCCCTTTTGGTTTTATTTTTATATATATATTTACAGCACCCGAGTTGGGTGAGGGGCAGAGGGAGAGAGAGAGAGAATCTTAAACAGGTCCACACTCAGCATGGAGCCCAACACGGCGCTCCATTCATGGCCCTGGGAACATGGCCTGAGCCAAAATCAAGAGTCAGATGCTCAACTAACTGAGCCACCCAGGCTCCTCTGCTTGTTTTTATTAATGTGGAGAAAATAACCTAGAATTTGGAATCTGAGTTCATGGGAATTCTGGATCTTGGGATCTGAGTTCAATGCCAGGACTGTCACTAACTGTGTGATGCTGGGCAAGTTATTTTCTCTCCTAAGTCTCTTTGCCTAAATGGGTATAGTAATTGTACTGCTATTTTGGATTAAGTGGGTTTACAACTGTGCTTTGTAAGTGTAATATGCTACACAAAAGATTGGTGTAATTATATGTTAATATGCTGAAAACACTATTATTAAGTGTTACTCTCAAAAGTGTTTTCTTATATAGGAACATGGACAATTTTTTTTATGGTGGTTATAAGCATGATTGGAGACCAGGATAATTAAATTTAACATCTTATATTGATTAAAAGAAGTAAAATTAAATGTGAAAATAATCAGGATAGCAAAAATATCAAGTAGTGATGGGGCACATGTACACGAACTCTGAATCCTTGTGTCAAAACCCATAGGAAATAAGTAACCTATTCCTATTTTCCAGGCTGAACCTTATGCCCTGGGTTTGAGAGGAACGAGGAAATTACCTGAAGGAGGTGGGAGATGAGAAGCAAAGGCAGGAGGTACTAGGGAGCAGATATCTCTCAGTTTGGCCTACATGGGGATAGTCTACACTGAAGGGAAGAGCCTACCATCTATGACTGCCTGAATCTTTGGGTGATCAGGTAGAGTATCTCTCTTGCTCAAATGAGTGAAAAAGAGTCTCTTTCATCAACCGACCAGGGCAACTTGTTAGGATAACTCTTATTGCCAGAAAATAGAATGGTTGCATTGAAGTTTTATTCCATGCTTGGGCTCCACCTCTAGAGATTCTGAATTAGTTAGTCTAGGATGAAACTATGTATTAAGTTTTTTTTTTTAAGGTTATTTATTTTGAAAGAGGGAGGGAATGAGGGAGAGAGAGAGAGAGAGAGAGAGAGAGAGAGAGAAAGAGAGAAAGAGAGGGAGAATGAGCAGGGGAGGGTCAGAGAGAGAGGATCCCAAGCAGGCTCCATGATGTCAGCATGGAGCCCGACATGGGGATTGAACCCATGAACCAGGAGATTATGATCTGAGCTGAAACCAAGAGTCAGATGCTTAACTGACTGAGGCACTCAGGCGCCCCTGTATTAAGATTTTTAAAAGCTCCTCAGGTGATCTGATATGGTGCTAAGATTGAGAAAATTCCCTAACCCAGCAGGAAGCATTGGCTTAGGTCTTTTCATTTTGAGTTTTACAACTCAGATGTTACTTAATACATGATGAAAATATCTGTAGAATCCTGTTTAATTATCTTAACCAAATATTTCCAAACCAATTTCATTAAGAAAAATCCTATAGAGGGAAAGAGATTCATTTAGGGAGTATAGAATGTGCCTAAATTACGGAAAAGAATAAGAAGATCTTACCTTATTATAGTGAATACAATGAGGATGTTGCCAACCAGCCCCAGTGAACAGATAACCCCAATCATAGAAGGGAGGATAATTGTATCCACAATGTTGAGGGTTTGATAAGCAATCTCTTTATTGCAGGATTTGTTCAAAAGTTCAGCAGAGGTGTTCCAACAGGATGAATAAAGTGAATTCATTGTTCATGAATTTCCAGTGGTTAAAGCTGTGAAGGAATAGGACGTGATTTATTTAATGAATTGTTGAGGCAGTTCCGTGAACACAGCTTTTCTTTAACTTAATTTAAAAAAATTTATTGGGGCCTTCTTTGCAACAAGAATTGATGCACCATAAGATTTCAGGTGAATATTACTACTCCCTGTCCATAATGGCCTCACAGATTACCAGAGGGGATATGTAAATAGGAAATTACAGAACAGTGTACTGTGATAGTATGCATATGTTATCATGCCTTATTGTGGTGCATTCTTTGAACATTGCTGATATTTACTCAGTATTCCCTGGTACTGGTTGTTTACAGCTGGTATCTGTTCTTATTGGTCTGTGTATCTACTTGTATTGGCTAGAACCCCTGCAATACTTAAGTTGTTAAATACATCGTCTCTGCAATAAAGTGCATGGGGAACACCAACTCTGATTATTTATGAATGGAATTCAATAAGACTTCCTGAGATGATTCTTGGACTATCTGAAAGGATGAATAAGAGTTAGCTCAGTAAGGGACAATGTAGGAAGGGAAAGTACCGTAGCTAGTAGGGGATGATGTCTGAGAGTTTCAAGTGTTGGTGAGGATTTGGAGCCCAGAAAAAACCCCTGCTGGTGGGAGTGTAAATTGATATACCACTGTGGAACACGGGGAGGCATTATTTATTACAGTTGAATAGAATACATATTATCCCATGACCCACAAACTTCCCCCAAGATGGGATATACCTAGAGATACACGCTTATATGTACCAGGATGAGTGCTCCTGAGTGTTCACAGAAATGTTTATTTTAAATGTCTTAAGCTGAAAATAGTCAAAATGCCCAGTAACAATGGGATGGATAAACCAATTGTGATATAGTCATACAATGAAATGCTTCACAATACTAGAGGGAACAGATCACAAGTACACAGAGTAACGTGGATGAATCTAATGACTTAAGGTTAGGCAAAAGCAACACTTCATACAGTATGACTACATTTACACGGAATTTAAAAACACAGGCAAAACTAATCTATATTATTAGGGATAGATTTAATCATGGTAAAAATAGAAAGAAAAGCAAAAAAGTGATAAGTGGAAAAGTCAGAAGATGGGAGGCTTTTATGTATGGTTCTGCCAGTTATATTAACAGTAAAAATTTTAAAAATGCAGTCCAATATCTAATCATATGGTTTGAAAACAATTATCCAAATCTCTGTTCTTTCTTCTTTAGTAATTCTTACCTTATGCTTAATTTTCCTACTTTGCTTCTGTTCTCTTTTATTTTTCATCCAGTTACTTCAAACATTAAAAATCAGCTAATATAAATGTTAAATTTGATTGTGATTCTGTTATGCTGAAATTTCGATGTCAAAATATATGCAAAAATCTTGCAAAAGAGCCATTTTCAGGCAAAACACTTATATATGACTGGCTGAACTCATTGAATAATCTCATACAGAGAAACATATTCACAGTCAGGCACCTCGTGTTGTTTTAAAAACAACAAATGTGGCTATTTGAAAAAGCCAAGATGACTAATTTATTTCAGTTTTCATTCTGTTATTTAGATCATGAAAAACCAATGCTTAATAAAGATTTTGGGGGATACACAAAAATAGTGTTTAATAGGTAAAAATGAACTTTTATGACAATTGCTTTTTAAGCATTTCCACAAGGTCAATAAGGAAAATATGGATTACATATTCAGAATAATAGGTTTGGGCACGTATATGCATTTTTGGAAATGATGATTTAAGTTTAAGACATAGGTAAACATTTTTCAATGAATTATGTATAGCAAAATCTGTTACCTCCCAAATCATTTATGTATTTAAATATCTCTTCTCCAAATATAATCTATAGGTATATGACTCCCTAAGTTTTAGTCAACAGTCATGCTAATAAGTATGTTTCTAAGGCTAATGACCTTGTGTCTAAGATTGGGAGTATAATTGATAAGGCTAAATATTATTTTTTTTTTTAACGTTTAACAAAAAAAATTTTTGCTAAGTCAGAAGGCTCGCCTGTGATCGACAATTCCTAGGCTATTAAAGTTTTAACCCAAATCTCTTCAGCTCCACCTTTCTATCTCCCTATACCTTTTCCTTTATTCAACTCCTGGCTCTTGAATTCTCTGAAGAAGATAGGAACTTCAGAGAGTGGGAAAAGGAGTTATCTGTAAAAGAATACGATGTGTGGAAAGAACCCTGAAAGTAAACTGTAAACTTGAATCTAAAACCTTTGTTCATGTCGTTACAAACTAGACAAGGTAAGAACCCTGTGACCTTGGCAGTTACTGTTTTTCTCCCGAGGTCGATTAAAACCTTTATTGAGCATCTCCTGTAAATGTTGCAATTTAAAGTAAAGGCAAATGGGTGTATTTGTAAAAATTCTATACAATTGAAATTTTATGAATCCTTTGGTAATATTTATAAGAAGTTTCTTGCTTTACTAATTCACCTAATTTCCAATTTGAGAAATTCATCCATTGAATAATAAATTCATATCAATGAAAATAACCTTCTTGTCCTTTACCTTGTCTTGTTAGCTGTGGCAGGTAGCTGCCTTCCTTCCCTCTAGGTATATGAACATGAAAAAAGCTAAACATGAAAAGCTACTGTTAATATTTTGTGCTTCATAAGGCTTAGAAAATACCATAATCTTATCTTTCTCATTCTTATTTCTTATTCTTATACCTTAGTAGACACTGCTTGTTAGTTACATATACAGAAACAAAATATTAATTCACTGATCATTGATAAATATTAGCTATTAGAAATTTTAAGCATTATTTATTTAAATTATGTTCATATTTTAAATATTGTTAGTATTTACATAGAAAGTTTTTTTACAATCTTTCATACAAAGAATCTCTCAATTCTTTTCTTTTCTTTTTTTAATGTTTATTTATTTATTTAAAATTTTCAACATTTATTCATTTTTGAAAGGCAGAGAGAGACAGAGCGCGAACAGGGGAGGGGCAGAGAGAGAGGGAGACACAGAATCTGAAGCAGGCTCCAGCCTCCAAGCTGTCAACACAGAGCCTGACATGGGGCTTGAACCCACAAACCATGAGACCATAACCTAAGCTGGAGTTAGACGCTTAACCGGTTGTGCCACCCAGGTGCCCCAAGAATCTCTCAATTCTTAGGTAACATTTCATTATATCTAAGCGCCATTTCATCCAGGACAACTCCCTCTAATGGTATAATGAAAATCAGTGCTTTCTCTGACTTATTTCACTTAGCATAAAACTTTCTAGGTCTATCCATGTTGCAAATGGCAGGATTTCATTCTTTTTCTAATATTCTATTCTACATGTATACCACATGTTCTTTATCCATTCATCAGTTGGTGGACATTTGGGCTCTTTCCATAATTTGGCTATTGTAGATAATGCTTTAATAACATTGGGGTGCATTTCACTCGTATATGGAATTTAATAAACAAAACAATCATAGGGGGAAAAAAGAGAGGCAAATCAAGAAGCTGACTCCTAACTATAGAGAATAAACTGATGGTTACCAGAGGGGAGGTGGGTGAGGGGATGGGTGAAATAGGAATGGGGATTCAGTAGGGCACTTGTCGTGATGAGCACCGGGTATTGTATATGTAAGTGTTGAATCACTAAATTATGCACATGAAACTAACATTGCACTCTATGTTAACTAACTGGAATTTAAATAAAAATTTAAAAAAAGAAAACCAGTGTTAAATAAGATTAACTTAATAAATACTCCTTTGCAGAAAACTATCTACATTATCTCTATCAACCCTCATGGTACCTCTGGAGTGAACCCATCCACCCAGGTATTACATGAAAGTACTTCCCCCTTGAAATTTCTAGGCATAAAACTATTTTTCATTTACTAAATTGCAAATTTTCACGCTTATTTGAAATATAACTCCAGAAAACAGGTCCTAAATAGTTGAAGACATCTTTTTGTAGGAAGATTTTCTTCTTAAGAAAAAAAAAAAAAAAAAAAGGAAATTTATGCTTGTGAGGTTGGTGTTGAGAGAAGACTGACAGTGTCAGTTTAATGTATTCTGATTCACATTGTTCATCTATATACACTGACATCTTAATACATACACAATTTATTCATGATGGGTAGGACAAGCAAATGGAGGAATGAATATAAAGGAAATTAGATGTTTTTTTTTAAAGAAAAAGAGTGTTAAGAAGTCTGAAAAGTGATAAGAAAACGTACATGGCAAAGAAGAGCATGATGTAGAGAATAAATCAAAAGAACAGATGATGAGTTCACTTACATTGCAGCCATATTTCACACAAGTTTGATTATTTAAAAAAAAATCCTAACATAATAATCCTCAACTATTTTTCAATGAACATAATCATGTTGATGGGATTAAGTGGCTCTAATGAGCCAGCTTTATGGCTACTTGTCTCATGACTACTTTCAAGTTAAATATCAAGAAAAAATTATATGGGGAAAAATCCTGCTGCTAATACCTAGCAAAATTAATAAGGATGTTTCAATAGCCATAAAGCACAAAAAGTAACACTTACATTTACCTGCTATACCCCTGCTCCATACCACCCACACTGATGAGTAAGAAATACACTATATATGTATTTTTAATGTTTATTTATTTTTGAGAGAGGGATAAACAGAGTGCTAGTGGGGGAGGGTCAGAGAGGGAGGGAGACACAGATCTGAAACAGGCTTCAGGCTCTGAGCTGTCAGCACAGAGCCTGATGCGGGGCTCGAACTCACAGACTGCGAGATCATGACCTGTGCCGAAGTCAAACCCTTAACTGATGGAGCCACCCAGGCGCCCCTCCACTTCTTAATCTTTAACCTACAGTGAGGACCTTTAGAAACTGTTAAAAGGTAAACTGAGGCACATTAAAATTTTTTTTCAAGAGTTTGAATGAACATCGATTGAAATCAAGTAACACCAAACTGAAAGTGGTTGGGAGTGCCCCATTGACAGGGACAAGGGGAAAAGTTTTTATAGAGAAGGTGCAGAAGCAACACAAGAAAATTATTTGATTGGCTTAGCTTACACTTGTCCTATTTGGGAAAGCCTAGTTGGCTGTTTGTGACTGGTTGTTCTTAAGTGTTATTTTTCTCAGATTCAAGGGCATAGACTTCAGCATAGGGTTTCATTTGCTTACATAGGGTACCAAAGCATTAGGGGCACTTCGGTCTAATGGCCTCCTTGTTTAATTACTTTAACAAAACATAGTACCAGTTTTAGCTCAAAACACTTCAGACCATAAAGAGAAGCAGAAGAAAGGGGATCACTCCCATGACTCTGTCTCTACCTATTGACTATCTAGACAGCAGCTACAATGACCTGATCTAACTATGGCAAACCAGGCTTCGTCACCATTTACAGCTAGAAAGAAAACCTTCTAGGGATTACTCTCACTTGTCAGCTTCCCATATATCTCTAAGTGACAAAGGAAGCTGGAGAGAAGGGACTAACAGAGTTTATCCTAATGAAGAATATACCATGAGTTGGTGATGATGATGAAAAAGTATGGTCAGATAGGCTGGGGGTGTGTTTTAAACATACCCGCCCCTATATTTCTGCCTCTCATCTACTTTGAATAAGTAGAGCTGAACACTGTAATCAACGTAGCCTAAACAACTGAACTTTATGTTCAAAGTTGAATGATACAAAGGCATTTCACTTTTTATCTCAAACATTCATACAATCTTTCATCTGAATTCTTTTTCTAACTAACCAGAGAGAAGCTTCTCTTCATTGGAATGATGAAGGAATTGGATCTCACATCTAGTGGTCTGACAGTCAGGAGCAGATGCAGATTTGTGGGTCCGTTAGCTTATACAGTGGGGAGGGGTGCTCTTTAAGAAAAAAACAAGTCACAAATACAAATTTCAGTGCAAATGTTTCTTTAGAATGAGAAAAGACACGACACATTACAAATGTTAAAAAGCTAAAAATACCCTAAACACAAAATCCAGGAAAATAACATAATATTTTATTAATTGCCTAACAAGTACTTTTCTCCTACATGTTTTGGTTGCATAATCTTTAATTATCTCTTCAAATGACAACACATATGAAATATCATCTGTGTCACAGTTCAGAATCTATAGCCTTAGGAAACTATGTGATTTTGCATAAGCCTCAACTTTTTATGTCTGAGTTTTTTTTTAAGTTTATTTATTTACTTAGAGAGAGACCTAGTGTGAGTGGGGGTGGGGGGGGGACAGAGAGAGAGAGAGAGAGAGAGAGAGGGAGAGAGAAGGAGAGAGAGAGAATCCCAAGCAGGCTCTGCACCGTCAGCACAGCGCCTGATGCAAGGCTCGAACCCACAAAACCACGAGATCGTGACCTGAAACGAAATTGAGAGTTGGATGCTAAACCAATTTAGCCACCCCAGCACCCCTGTCTGATGTTTTTTTTTTCAGCCTAAGGAAAAACCATTTATCATCTGGTGGGCACCAACTGTGCACGGATTTGGGGCATCTCTGGTTGGCCTCAGGGCTCTAGGAGATACAGCCACTAATGGTGGTGACTGGCGTGTGGGAGGCTGGCTTCTGGAGGTGCTGCTCATGTAGCCCAGCTGCTCCACAGCTCAGTCCTTCAAACCAGCACCTACTCATGCTTTTGTTCCAAAACACTACCCCAGGTGTGGCTGCTACAAGACAGCCAAGGCTTTCATCTTTCATGAAGCATCACCTGTAACTCTTTGACAGCACTCCCCACCTACCTCATGTTTACTGATGCCCCTACCTGACCTCCAGCTGCCTTCAAGCTCCTGGGTCCTACCTCAGCTCACTTTCTGGCAGCTTCTTTTGCACCGGCACCTTTCAGTCTCTGCATCTGGACTGCTCAAGCCTGGCCAAGGTAAGGAGTTCTGGCTGGGATCCAAGGCCTGCTGCTCAAATTTGTTTTACCTTTAACTTAAGGGATTTGCTTTCTTTGCTAGTGTTCTCGCCTCATACACTTGCTGGCCCCTTGGCACACACATTTCTTTGTCAGCTACTCACATATTCCATATCAAAAGCGATTTTAGGCTTATAGAGACCATGACGCTAATCATTAACTGACTTACTGATTTTAAGTTTAATTTCACTTTTATTATGGAGTTACATTTAGTGAACTTGGTTTGATGTAAGTAAATGCTTAACTTTTGATAAGTGATTAAGGTCTGGGATGCATTCTGACATGTTATCCCACTCATTCATGAATCACTCTCCAAATGTGTGAATAAAAATTAGCCTTCCTCTGCTCAAGCATTATCTAACATTTTAATTAGCACGTTCACAATCTCCTTTGACCTTGAACTGTATTAACTGGAAGGGAATGTTCTTTGCAGATTTCAAAACAGGTTAGAAAGTCCAGACTCTTAAACTCTTTAGATTATTTGGAAAACTCCAGTTTATCATTTTGCCAGAGAAGGTTTTCTTTTCTTTTCTTTTTTTTTAAACAATTGTTGGAAATACATTTTGAAGGAAATTTATTCTTTGCTTAGGAAGAACAGAGTATCTATGACATTGTTGGCAGGAGTTGTGGTGTGGGATCAGCCAGAGTAGGGCTCTGTCAATACTTTCATGGGACCTAGTTTTGCTTTCATGAGCCCCTTCCTCCATAAAAACTTAAAATTATACCTTATAATTGTATTGGTATAAATACAAATATAATCCAGTTTGGATTCTATTTATTTTTCCCTTTTGAATTTATAAGAAATAAAAACATTTTCATTGGCCTCTAAAAGTTTTGTGGGCCCTGGGCATTGTGGCTTCTGTGCCTAATGGATGAGTCATTTCTACTTATCTTTATATTTAAAAAAAATACAACGAAGTATTGACTTGGAAACTCAAAATGCCATGCTATTCCCTCAGCTTTGAATGAAGACGACTCACTTAAAAGCAAGGCTATAACCAGTCCATGGAGCCACCATGAAGCTTACTAGATGATGAGTGTAATTTATAATGCTAACATTCAGTCTTGGGCCATATCATAGGTTTATTTCTGGAAATAAATATAAACTGAATGTAAACACTTCTAATATGTGGTGAACTCAATAATTAGAGCCAAAAATTGAGTGGGCAGGGAAAAACACACTCTGAGAATCAACTTCAGCAGATTCCAATGTTATGTGACAAAGGTATGGAGATTTGTGAAGGAAGAAAGAGCAATGGGACAGCCTGTCTGATGAGCCACAACCAAAGGCAACGTTTCAGCAGCCTCAGGAAGATGACCCTCCACCTACTTGCTTGATGATGCTTGAAAGTAATTTAACTGAGAATGCAGACTTTCAAATCCATAGTTAAAATATTGCTTCTAATGTGAAAACTCCTGAGAAAATAAAGTATTGTACCTAACGTATGATGCAGAATTAAAGATCGCCACCTGAACTTTCTCTGAAAGCAGGTTGTGTTGAGGGGAAATGTTCTGGTTTTGCCTAGCTTTTAGAATCTAGAAGAGGCTATGGGAGCTCAAGATGGTTCATTAGAAGCATAGGTCATCCACTGGCCTTCCCTGAAGGAAGAAGATAGCATGGTGGGGGTGGGATGGGGAAGATACAAAGGGGGACAAGTACCCTTCTTCACAACTGATACTATAATCAGAGTAAGAGGGCAGTGGACTTTCTAAAGCAGTGTTAGAGAGTCCTGGTCTTTTGATGTTGGTTGGAGTGTAGACTGGGATAGGACTGTGGAGACGAGAAGGTGCCATGACTAAAATTAGGCCAAGAGAACCAGCAGGGCTCCTGGTACAATTGTGCAGGTTGTGCACAGCTTAAGGGTGCCACATCTAAGGGAGGGCGGTTTATTTATTTGTAGACATCATAAGTTTGTATATTTATTAAAACAGTTTTCTGGCTGATGGTAGTAGAGTACTTTGTTTTAATTAAATTGGCATATTTTGTCCATTTTCTGACAGATGGGAAGAAGAGAGTCTCTAAATTGCAGAAAGGCACATTTTGTTTAGTATCCTTGTACCCCTTCAGGAAGTTCCTTAGCTTGAAAAAATTCCTGCATTTTGTTCTCATTGAAGACAGGAGTCCTGTTTTGTTTTGTTCCCCGCCCCCATGATTTTTTTCCTATCACATAATATAGGAGCACAGTTTACCGACGAAATTGAACTTTCCCCAAGCTTTGTGCAGTGGCAGTATTGTAGCCAATGAGGTCTATCTGAGGCGCGATTATTGCTAATTGAAATTGAACTTTCCCAAGAACCATCATAGTCACCAGCCAAATGTGACTGTTGAGCATTTGAAATATGGCTTGTTTGGATGGAGATGCACTGTATGTGTAAAACACGCTGGATTTTTAAGACAAAGTGTGAAAAATATAAAATAGTTCCTCAATGACAAGTTTATATTGAAAATACATGGGAATGATAATTTTTAATATAATGGGTTAAATGAAATATATTAAAATTAATTTCACCTGTTTATTTTTAGTTTTTAAATGTGCCTACTAGAGGGGCACCTGGGTGGCTCAGTCAGTTGAGCATCAGACTCTTGATTTCCGCTTAGTTTTGAACCCAGTGCACTGGGATCAAGCCCCATGTTGGCTCTGTGCTAAGCGTGGAGACTGCTTGAGATTCTCTGTCTCGCTCTCTCGCACTCTTGCTCTCTCCCCCCCCCTTACTTCCTGTGTGTGTACTTGTGTGCTCTGTTTCTCTAAAAAATAAAAAGATTGTTAAATGTGGCTACAAGAAACTTAAGTTACATATGTGGCTTGCGTTGGTGGCTCATATTTCTGCTGTACAGAGCTCTGCCTTAGAAGGCTGACTAGAAAAAAAAATCCTTGGTAATAATTTATACAATAATCATTTACATTATCTCCAATTTAGTACCCTTTGGTTAATAGTATTCTGATCCACTTCATATTATTTTTAAGAGTTACATGAGGCATAATCTTAAATAGGGTTAAAGAAGAACATTTCTGAAAAATGTATGTTTCTTCGTGGCAAAGATGTTAAGTTGAAAAGAAAAAAAAAATCATTTTTTTATGGCTCGGCACTTTGCCCAGATAATTACAAGCTTTTATTTGGAGAAGAGTGTTGTTTGTTCCTGAAAATCTGCTAGCGTTATTTAAGTAGCCTCATATGAACATAGTGACTCATGTTTGGTATAAGATTTTTGTTTAATTTGATCACTTCAATTTATATACTGATTATGGTTTTACAGTTGTATTATTTTGTAATAGTTTGTTTTGTAGTTTATCTATAAGATGAGAAAGTAAGCATTGTAAAAGCATACTAGCCAGCTTTACTCAACTAACTAGGGATCTTTGTTCAATAGTAGCTTCTAGATATGTGACTTTTCCTCAGCACCACAGCTTTTCCTAAGGGCATGAGTGAGATGGACCAAAGGAAGGTCAATATACTTCATTGAATATGGACTGGTCTCATGCTAAGTAGAGATAACCTTGCCTGGGAGTATCTGGTTGCCAGGCCAGGCCAGGCCAGGTCAGGCTGAGATTGAAGCTGCTTTTGTGTGGAAGTTGTGTGTGTGTGTGTGTGTGTGTGTGTGTGTGTGTGTGTGAGAGAGAGAGAGAGAGAGAGAGAGAGGAACTGGATGAGGAAAACAGAAGAGAGGGAGAGGGAGAGAGGGAGAGAAAGAGAACTTTCTGATATAATCTTTCTAAGGACTATCTATTAGCACCAATAAAACATCATCTATATTGGGACTTTCAGGGTTGAATCAAACCCTGGCTTTTCCTAAAAATTGGGAGTGAGGTGTGTAGCAGAAATGACAATGTAGAAGAATTCTTTATTGTGTCAGTATTCAGTGTTCCACATATAGGTAATGCTCACATAACACTAATTTCCAAAACATCAAAGAAAAGATATGTTCATTCAGATGGTACAATCCCAGAAGGGATGCATGAAATATTTAGTATTCATTTCTGCTTTAGGTTTTAGGATAAAAAGTTATTACCTATTTGAGTAGATGTCAAGATGGGGTTGTGAATTTAACAAAAGAAACCCTTAGATAATTTACACTTCTTTCATTGTGGTTTATATACCACAATATTGTACATTGTGGAGTACTACGTGGAAATGAGAAAGAATGAAATACGGCCCTTTGTAGCAACTTGGATGGAACTGTAGAGTGTTATGCTAAGTGAAATAAGCCATACAGAGAAAGACAGATACCATAAGTTTTCACTCTTATGTGGATCCTGAGAAACTTAACAGGAACCCATGGGGGAGGGGAAGGGGAAAAAAAAAAAAGGTCAGAGTGGGAGAGAGCCAAAGCATAAGAGACTCTTAAAAACTGAGAACAAACTGAGGGTTGATGGGGGGTGGGAGGGAAGGGAGGGTAGGTGATGGGCATTGAAGAGGGCATCTTTTGGGATGAGCACTGGGTGTTGTATGGAAACCAATTTGACAATAAATTTCATATGTTAAAAAAAATTTACACTTCTTTCAAATAGGTCAAGTGCTCATAGAAGAAGAGACATTTTAGTCTGACAATCGGAAATCTACTACAGTAAAAACAAGGGTCTTCCTAACTGCTGATCCTTACTTGGTCGTCAAAGGTAATGCTTCATCTGCTTGTTTATTTTTATTATTGTTATTATTTTTAATTTCAAAAGTACAGACTTCCCTAAGCTGTGGTCCAAATAAAAAGGTAGCAGTTCATATATCTATCACTCATTATTCTATATTGAAGGCAGAAAACAAAGATATTTTATTTAACAATAAAATAATAACCATGAGCACCTAACCTCCCCATCTCAGGCACCTGAGCCCTCATCCTGGAAAGAAAAAAAAAGTTGCTTGTTGCTAAAAATCTGCTAGCATTATTTAAGTAGATTCGTATGAACATAGTGTTTGTTGTTGTTGTTGTTGTTGTTTAGCACACACTTGATTTTCATCCCCGCTTTTTAAGACTTGGACCCTTCTCTCTCTAGAGTGAGTTGAATGGTGCCCCCTGATAAGGGGTGTTTATGGGAAAGAATTCCTGATATGAACCCAGTCACAGCCTAGGAAACATTTTGGAAGCCTGAAGCCACTGACCTATTAAAATAATTTCACAAAGGATAAGAGGATTTAGAGTCTTGTGTCACTATTAAAAGTTCTGGAGCCTGAATGCCTGAGACTGAACCTGACTCTGACACTATCTGTGACCTTGGGCAGGTCATTTTACTTTTCTATGCCTTAGAATTTTCATCTGTAAGTTGGGGAATAATAATAGTACCTACCTCATAAGGGTTGTTTTGAGGATTGAGTGAAATAATGCATTTAAAGCCCCATGCCAGATGTAGAGTAAGTGCTCATGAATATTAGCTATAATTTAATTCTTCTCACTGCTCTATGCCCAAGTCTTTAAAGTATTTGTGCAGAAAATGAAATTGACAACTATTAGTTTCTTTAATATATTTCCGTAACACGTTCTTAATCTGCTGCATTTCCAGTGATGTGAAGATATCTGTTGTTATAGTGGCCTCCTCTTTTCTCCAAACTTTGGGGTTCTGCCTTCCTTTTGCTGTCACCATCACTGCCTCCTCTCTTACTCAGTCACACTTGCCCCTACACAAGTACACTGTGTTGCTTTAAGATTTCAGAGGGCAAAAAGGGACTAGTCAATTAAATAAGCATCTCCTGCCCCATCACCATCTTCTGTAATTCCTTCTTCTGTGTATCTAGGAAATTGCTGGGGAATGACATTTAGGAGGTTTGATAGTTGTTTTATTTACTAGAGTTGAGATGAAATTGATTGGTATTTTTCTGCTAAACACTCCCCTGCAGAGGTAAGAGTTTCAAGAACAAAGAAGAGGGTGGCCATAAAGAAAAGATGTTTTAATGCTGGGTGTTAGCCTGTGACTGGAGTGGTTTTCCGCAAAACTGTGGTCTGGCCTCTGGAAAAATCCTTGTCCTCGATGGGGACCTGGCCAGTGGCTGGGGGTATAAGACTGGGGATGCTGGGACTGAATCCAGGTTCTGCCCTGCCAGGAGTGAGAACATGGGCAAATTACTTAACTCCTTTTAATTTTAGATTCCTACCTGTTCAATGAGAATAATACAGCCCATCTTATCAGATTGTTTTGAGAAAATGACATGGTACAGATGAAGCACCTGGCAAACAGTAACCATGAAACAAGTGCTGGTTCTTGCTGTTGTTACTATTAATTCTCTACCTATGCCTTTGCTCATGTTCTCTCTGCATGAATGTACCTTTTCCTCCTGGATGATGTGGAGGACTCTTCTTTTTAGGAACGGCTCACCTTCTTGGAGAACTATCCTCTGATTTTTTTCCAGTGCTGGGAGTCTCACCTGCCTCCATGCTGTCAGGTTTTGTACGTGCTCATGATTTTTAGTGCTGTGTTCACATGTCCCTCCCCCCAAACTGTAAGTTACTGTAAACACATGGCATATGTTCAACATCCACTCTTTACTGAATTAACAGTTTCTCTCTCCAACCCTTATTCCTCCTGACCACTTCCCATATACCTTGCATCTATTTTCATATTCTGGACTCTTAATTTCATGGCCCCTGAGACCCCTAGCTCCCCGCCCATCTTTGTGTTCTATTCAGATGGGCCTTCTTTGGGTTCTCTTTCTCATAGCCCCACTGCTTCCTTCAGTTAGGGCAGCTTCCTCTGAGCCACCTCAGCAGAATCCCTCCTCCGTCTTTCATAGTCCATGTCAAGGCTGCCTCCTAAGTCTTAGTTTCTGACTCACCCCAACTCACCTTTCTTCAACTGTACTCAGGATGGCTGTCTAGAAATGTAACAGTACCAATGCATATTACAAATGTTACATCTCAAAAGGTGCTTTGTGGTGACAGTGGTCCTTCTCAAGGTGTATGTAGCATTATGTAGATGTTAGCAACCCTGCTTGGTAAAAGGATTTCTCTCGCTTCTGGGTGCTCATGCTTAGATGTTGTTCATAGAGGATGTCATGAGTAGAGAATTATGTCTCAAAGCACCATCTGAGCCAGCAGAATATGCATGGCACCCATCCTTCCTGTAATTAGGACCCTCTCCTCTTTTATTACACAGCTGTGTCTGCTACTCTGTACTTCTAGAAGCAAGCCTTCTCCTAGTTGTTCCAAAAAGAGAATTTGAGATCCTCATTCTAGCTTTTGCGTCATCACTCCAATGAAACCATGCTTGTCAGGCTGGCTAAATACAGTGAATTCTTATTTTAGTTGAGTTCCAGGCAATAGCTAGCATCATTGCATAGTTCCTCCTTAAAACAATTTTTGCTCTTGACTTTCTTAATATCACTTAGTTCTCTTTTTACTGGCTGAATGTCCTGCTCAGTCTCCTTTGCTGGTTTCTCTTTGCTTGCCAGTCCTTGAAGTGTTGACACTCCCTAATGTTGGGTCCTAAGCCACTGCCTCTTAGTCCTCCTCATCCCCTGCAAGGTCTTATCTCTTCCTGATGTCAGTGACTGTGTGTGTTTGTGTCTGTATTGCTGCCCAAATGATAATCATGGTGTTGATGAAGATGATATGTACTGAGTTCTTGTTATATGCACTTTAAGGATTTCATTTGCATGAAGTCATTTAATCATCACAGTAAGACTAGGAGGTAGAATGATTATTAATCCTGTTTTACAGGTAAGTGCAGAGTTAGGAGCTGACCAAACCGTCTGGCCTTGGATCATGCACTGCCTCTTTCAGTTTTACACTTCTGTCCTTATTCCAGAATATCACTCTTGGATTTCACCCAGGCACCTCAAATAAGTAATATATATTAAGAACTAAACTTACCATCGTGCATGTACTGCTCCTGCTCCTGTGTCCCCTATGTCAAGGATGGCACCAATTCTCCCCATTTGGCCGAGCTGCACAGCTGGCCTTCTCTTTGCCTTCATTCTCACCTGCTCTTTAATCAGACAGCGGATTCTCTCCATTCTCTTCCTTTCCCCAGATCCAACCATGTTTTTCTAGCTTCATTGCTACTACCTCGATTGATGCTACTTTCGTCTATGTCACTGTAATAGCTTCATAACTGATCTCCCTGCTTCTTGTCTCGCTCCCTCTGCAGCCAGTACTAAACAGATGATAGGCTTTGCTTAAATACCCTTCAGTGCCTCCACGCTGACCGCAGGGCAGAGACTTACCGCCTCAGTGTGGCTACATGACACACATGTGCTTCTCTTTTCTGCCTCGGCGTGTGCACCTGTTCCTCACACAGTGTTTGTGCAGTTCCCGGAGCCTTCCACAAACGGCTTCATCTTTGTCTCTTCACACTCTCCCTTCCCTTTGCCTTTAAGTATCTGGCCTCTCCTCTTTACTCCGTTTTGGTCCACATATTATACTCTTAGTTTTTAGCTTTGTACGTTTTAGTGTTTTTATACTTTGGATTCTTGTTTTGTCCACTTGAGTATATTACCCTTTGACTCACATGTATCACACGTGAAACCTCCCATTTTCTCTCCCCCTTCCTCTCCCAATTTTTGATAGGTGTGCAATTAAAAATTTTCAGGCCATACGGTGTGTCATTCTAATCCTTATACTCAACTTTAGGATTGGTTCTACAGTTTAACACGTTCTGGTCCTCCTGCCATTCCTTTGCTGTAGGTGAGGAATTTGCCAAGAGCCCTACAAAAAGTAGATGGCAGGGCTAGTATTTAAACCAAAGTTTGACACAAATTTTTGTGGTTTTTTTTTCCTACTACATCCCGCTTCTTTGAAAAAGAGAAACACATATATATTTAAAAGATAAACAGGGGTGCTTGGGTGGCTCAATTGGTTAAGCGTCCAACTTCAGCTCAGGTCATGATCTTGTGGTTCCTGAGTTCGATCCCCGCATCGGGCTCTGTGCTGGCAACTAGGAGCCTGGAGCCTTCTTCAGATTCTGTTTCTCCCTCTTTCTCTGCTCCTCCCGTGCTCACACTCTGTCTCTCTCAAAAATAAGCACACAATAAAAAAATAAAGGATAAACTATACTGAAAGCAAAAGAGATCAACATAGTACATGGGAAAAGTAAGCAAAAATATAAAAATATAAAAAAGAAACATGATAAAATAGAAATAGATATATGAAAGATTAAAATTCACTTCACTGGCATAAAACATGTAAAAATAAAAATTATTAAAAAATTATATGTGGGTACACATGATTATATATATATATATTTTTGATAAGATATTCACAAGCCAATAATAAAGTAAAATCAAATCAAACAAGAGATTAATAAGCCTAGAGAGGGTTAATATTTTTAAAGGCATTAAAATAGGTTAAAAATCATTAGAGGTAATCTACATTCCTTGAACAAAGGCAGCTACAGACTCTAGCCAAGTATTTAAACTTTTTTATCTCATTTGACATCAGGTCCTAGGTCCTTTCCATCTTTCTCCCCTGCAGCCCCCTCATCAGGTGAGTTTTTCTCCAAGGCTGGTCCCTTCAGGGATACAAGAAGGAGGCAGCATCTCCAAACACCATATCCTCACATAACCATAAAGACCAGAAAAGAAACCATGTCTTTTTTGTGGACATGTTGGTGAATGTGCAGTCCTTTCCAAGCAACCTCTCCTGCAGACTTCCCCACAAGTATCAATGGCTGGAAATGTGCCATTTGCTCATTGATAAACTCATACATAGTAAGAGGAGTCCAATTACAGTGATTGGTCTAAAATAATCTAGATTTCCTCCTGTCCACCCTGGGTCTAGGGATGGACATAAACTCACCAGAAGCACACAGCCATGCAAACCCAATGCAAGAAGAGCATAATCAACCAACAGCATTTGTCATAGGTAGAAACACTAGAAAGACTTTCCCTTTTCCCTTTGACCTGTCTGCCTCTCATTTTTGACTCTCAAGTACCAGTGAGGATCAGGATGGGCTGGGTGAAGACATACAACTTCATGTTTTTTTGGGTTTTTTTTTTGCTTGCAACAGCTGATTGGGGCACAAGTTCCTATTATTAGGTCTATAATTGTATAATTTTTTAATATAATGAATGACATACTGATTTGTCTCCAAGAATGGCCATAATAAATATTTACCCATGACTAATGTGAAATTCTTTTTGTTAATGTTTATTTATCTTGGGAGGGAGGGAGGGAGACAGAGAGAGAGAAAGAGAGAGAGAGCATGTGGGGGAGGGGAAGAGAGAGAGGGAGACAGAGAATCCCAAGCAGGCTCTGTGCTGTCAGCACAAAAGCTGACATGGGGCTCAAACTGATGAATGGTGAGATCACGACCTGAGCCGAAATCAAGAGTTGGATACTCAACCAACTGGGCCACCTAGGCACCCCTAATGTGAAATTATCAAGGTATTTATGAGTCACTGAAGAGACCAAGCTTAGTGTCTGCATGATCTAAATGGATATTTACAAATACACACATGTGTAGTCATATTTACAAACACACCTGTGACTCCAGTGAGAAAAAATAAATATAAGGTACATGTTAAAAACAAGCATTTCCAATGGCTGAAGAGGGTCCAATATCGTATGTACAGAAATACACCCCAAATTTAAAATTACTGCCTAGATTTTCATGAAAACGAACACAGAGAAGTAAAGTGCCAATTATAATAATAAGCAAATGTATAGAATATGTATAATGTGCCATATATTGTACTTAGCTCCTTACTATATTATCTCACTTAATTCTTATAGTCACATTCATGGCAGATACTACTATTACCTTCATTTTGCAAATGGGACTACTGACACTAAGAGGACAAGGACATTACTCAGTTCACCCTGATAATGAGTGGTAGGGCCAAAAATTAATCCTATTTCTGTCGGCTTCCAAAGCTGGGTGGCTGGTCTTTGACCTCTACTGAAAAGATGGTGAACAATAGACACACTTCCCCTGAAATGTTCCCTTCTTGTTAGGAGCCCAAACTGCTCCCAAGAGCCTCTGGGACATTGGGTTAATAGCTTATCATGATCATTGCTGCTTGAAAAGAATCAAGAAACACTTTGAGAAAATTACACATATCTCATATAGAAGCTCTATATAGGGGCGCCTGGGTGGCGCAGTCGGTTAAGCGTCCGACTTCAGCCAGGTCACGATCTCGCGGTCCGTGAGTTCGAGCCCCGCGTCAGGCTCTGGGCTGATGGCTCGGAGCCTGGAGCCTGTTTCCAATTCTGTGTCTCCCTCTCTCTCTGCCCCTCCCCCGTTCATGCTATGTCTCTCTCTGTCCCAAAAATAAATTAAAAAACGTTGAAAAAAAAAATTTAGAAGCTCTATATAAAGAACAAACTATAAATTCCCTTCTAGATTTTGAAAATATAAAATATTTTAGGTAAAATTTATACAATTAAATACTTTAGTAGTAAATAATTTTATGCCATTTTCTATTTGAAAAGATGTTTTCATATGTGTTCTATGAAATAATCTCCACCAAAGAGTGCAGCCTTTCTTTTAAATTTATGAATAATTTTGTTGGAGGAAAATATTCACCTGGACTTTAAAAAGAGCTTCAGTACATGAATTTATTTAAAAAAATTTTAAGATTAAAAGGCATTTTTATGCCAGTTTATTTGCAAGTTCATAGGCTTAAAAAACCCCAAACTACCATCTTAATGAACTTGAGTGATCAGAGGATTGTAAAATGAGTAGCTCAACTTTTTTAGAAGGCTTGGGACATCAGGTACATTTAGGACAAAGTGGGAACTAGTTGATGAGACTTCCTGTATTTGATGGCTTTGCAACCCAATAGTACTCACATTACATGCTTTAAAATTGTGGTAATGAGCTGCTAAATGTATGTGACTAGAGTTCAGTGTGGCAAAAGCTTTGCCAGTGTTTTACGTGCTTTATATAAATCCCTAAGGATAAAACTTCTTAGGAAGCATGATTTCCATCTAGGTCTCTCAGAATGTTAGAGTCACAAAATAAACACACTATCGTATGTGTAAATTTATTGTAATGGATGATCATGCCAAATATTTGCATTCGTGAGCAATTCTCTTAGACTTGAATATATAGATCACCAGCATTTTTCACAGAACTAGAACAAATAATCCTAAAATTTGTCTAGAACCACAAAAAACCCTGAATAGCCAAAGCAAACTTGAAATAGAAAAGCAAAGTTGGAAACATCACAATACCAGACTTCAAGTTATATTACAAAGCTGTAACAATCAAAACAGTATGGTACTGGCACAAAGATGGACACAGATCAAAGGAACCAAATAGAAAGCCCAGAAATGAACCCACAACTACATGGTCAATTAACCTTTGACAAAACAGGAAGGAATATCCAGTGGGAAAAGACAGTCTCTTCAACATATGGTGTTGGGAAAACTGGACAGCAACATGCAAAATAATGAAACCGGGCCACTTGATTACACCATACACAAAAATAAATTCAAAATAGATTAAAGACCTAAGTGTGATACATGAAGCCATAAAAATCCTAGAAGAGCACACAGGCAGTAACTTCTTTGACATTGGCCATAGAAACTTCTTTCTAGATATGTCTTCTGAGGCAAGAGAAACAAAAGCAAAAATAAACTATTGGGACTTCATCAAAATAAAAAATAAAGAATCAATAATACTAAAAAGCAACCTATGAATGGGAGATGATATTTGCAAATGACATATCTGATAAAGGGTTAGTATCCAAAATATATAAAGAACTTATAAAACTCAACACTCAAAAAATGAATAATCCAATTAAAAAGTGGGCAGAAGAGGTGAATAGATGTTTTTCCAAGTAAGATATACAGATGGCTGGCAGACACATAAAAAATGCTCAACATCACTCATCACCAGGGAAATGCAAATGAAAGCTACAATGAGATATGACCTTATACCTGTCAGAATGCCTAAAATCAAAAACGCAATAGACAACAGATATTGGTGAACTCTCCCTCTGTTACTAGGAATGCAGACTGGCATAGCCACTCTGGACAACAGTATGGAGTTTCCTCAAAAGTTAAAAATAGAACTACCCTACCATCCAGCAGTCACACTTCTAGCTATTTACCCAAGGAATACAAAAATACTAATTCAAAGGGATAAAAGTAGCTTGATGTTTATAGAAGCATTATCTACAATAGCTAAATTATGCAAACAGTCCAACTGCCCATCAATAGATGAATGAATAAGGAAGAAGTGGTGTATATGTATACAATAGAATATTGCTCAGCCATAACAAAGAATGAAATCTTGCCATTTGCCATGATATGGATGGAACTACAGCATATTATGCTAAGTGAAATAAGTCAGTCAGAGAAAGACAAATACCATATGGTTTTGCTCATGTGGAATTTAAGAAACAAAACAAATGAGCAAAGGGTGGGGGGGAAAGAGAGGGTGAACCAAGGAACAGACTCTGAACTCCGGAAAACAAACTGATGCTTCCCAGAGGGGAGGTTGGTGGGGGATGGGGGAGATACATGATGGGGATGAAGAGCACACTTGTCTTGATGAGCACTGAGTAATATACACAATTGTTGAATCACTGTACTCTACACCCTTCACTAATATTACACTGTGTGTTAACTAACTGGAATTTAAATGAAAACATAAAAAATACTTGAGTATAGAGAGAGTTAAGAATTTTATTATTTTAATTAAATAAAATGTACCAAAGTTACTTTGATGTGTACTTAACGCAATACACAATTGTTACTGTGCTGCATGGTAATTAGCTGTAAGTCATAAGAAATTTTAAATTTTTTTTTTTTTCATTTATTTTTGGGACAGAGAGAGACAGAGCATGAACGGGGGAGGGGCAGAGAGAGAGGGAGACACAGAATTGGAAACAGGCTCCAGGCTCCGAGCCATCAGCCCAGAGCCTGACGCGGGGCTCGAACTCACGGACCGCGAGATCGTGACCTGGCTGAAGTCGGACGCTTAACCGACTGCGCCACCCAGGCGCCCCCTTTTTTTTTTTTTTTTTAATTTTTTTTTTTAATGTTTATTTATTTTGAGACAGAGAGAGACAGAGCATGAACGGGGGAGGGGCAGAGAGAGAGGGAGACACAGAACCAGAAGCAGGTTCCAGGCTCTGAGCCATCAGCCCAGAGCCCAACGCGGGGCTGGAACTCATGGAACGTGAGATCGTGACCTGAGCTGAAGTTGGACGCTTAACGGACTGAGCCACCCAGGCGCCCCAGGAAATTTTAAAATGACTGTCATTTTGCCAGCGTGAATTTTTTGTCAGCACTAACTAATTTTACACAGTCAAATCTAGTTTCTAAAAGCTTCTCTACAATCATACAATTTTCCCTGGATAAGAATCATTCTCTCCCTTCTTCTCTGTCTCCTTTTGCTTTTCCTACTGCCCTTTCCTAAGGTGAAGGGTCCCCCAATTCTGACCCCCAATTCAGCATTCCCACTCATCATTCCCTCCCCCTTCCCATCCCCATCCAGGGATCCAGCTGCTTGGAAATGCCAGGCCCTGGATTCTGCAGATCTTGAAGCTGTGCCTAGTTTGGGCCCTTAAATGTACATCTCCTGCTTTATTATAGGGATCTTTATGACATCCCCATATTTTGGTGTGGGACAGAAAGAAGAAACCTCTCACGGGGTGAGAACGTGGTACAACAGGGAGAGAGA
This sequence comes from Panthera tigris, assembly GCF_018350195.1. Lineage (NCBI taxonomy): Eukaryota > Metazoa > Chordata > Mammalia > Carnivora > Felidae > Panthera > Panthera tigris. The sequence continues at coordinate 89,405,843 of NC_056664.1, forward strand.
GGGTATGTGCCAATGCATTTGACAGTTTGGGGCAAGAGGAATGAGCACAGTGATGGAGATAAAGGACGGGGGAAGGGAGGTGAGTAGAGCAGCTTCTGGGGTCCACTACCTCTGTGAGAGACCCTGTGTCCATACATGTCCCTGGGGCATAACTCTTCCTCTTGGAGAAAGCTGGGAGATGGATAGGCCAGGAGAACAGAGCCACTTGGGTTTTTCTCACCAGCCCTCGCATGCTCACCTTTCTGGAGGAATCGGGCAGATTAGGGCCCAGTCTAGTCCTATCACTTCCTACCTGTGTAACTCTCACTAGTCACCACCCTCTCCAAACCTCTTTTTTCCCAATGATGGTTTCCCCATTGGTGAAACAGGGATACTCTCTATCTTACACAGTTCTTGCGAAGATTTAATGAAGTGAAGCATCCAGACATTGTTTAACACAAAGTTGGCTCTTGACAAAAGTTCTTTTCTTTTTTCCTCCCCTGAAGTACTAAGAAGGCTTCCCACCCTGCCCCATCGTGATCTTTCACCATCTCCAGCTTTCCTCAGTTTTCCCCACCTATATGTATATCATTTCACTTCTGAGGATCAGAATGTTAAAAATAAGTGTGCAGAGTTTTGGGGGTGAGTACGTATGAGACAGAAGATAAGTGACAGCCTCTGGTTCCTTCCCTGTGGGCTGCAGAAGGGAGTGTTACAGTGCTGGAGAGGCTGTCATGGTGAAAGGTAGGGTGTCTTCAGGGCACAGGACCATTTTCCATCTTCTGTCCTTTGTGGAGTGGGTGCCGTGGATGCCGTCCTTCCCAAGGCACCTAGGGCCTCTGCCCCATCCATGAGATCTAATGTGCTTCCAAAAGTCCTGTCTAGGGAAAGCCTTGTATCCTACCCTATGACTAACATAGTAGGCTGGGGAGTTTGGGGTGTCTGAAAGGACGATTGCTGCACCTTATGCATTTAGCTCATCACTTGTGTTAAGTGCTATAGGCTCACTTCTTGATTGAGCCTGCACTCAGCACTATACTGCAGTAGACCTTCTCCCCAAATCCATTTCTGGTGTTTGGGAAAAGCTGAGCTGATACTAAAAATGAAATCGGTTCTGTCATAGCCTCTTGGACCCACAGGACTATTCCTGGCTTCTCTTTAAACTGCCTGGTGGTTTACCTTCCCAACTTGATCTTTGTTTAACAACCTACATTAACATTCCAGAAACATTAGGTGGCCTGTGTGTCGATGGTACTTTATTCCCTAGGCTAGAAAAACTCTTTTCTTGGAATGAGATTGCTCTGGGCAGTTTAACAACCAGTGCCAGGCTAAGAGTCAAACAATATTGCCTTTGTAATTATCTTGTCATGGCATGAGACAATAGATGAGGGCATGTCTGCTCTGCAAAAGGCCGTTTCAATTGTGACATTTAAACAGATGTCATGATCCAAATGAAATACAAATAATGGGTTACCAACCAAACCCAGTCATAACCAGCCAGTCAGCGCCCCCCTCCCCACATCTCTACCCACTATATTATACTAACAAACATATTTAGGTAGAAAACACCCCACCCCCAAATCTATGCTGAGCTAAATTCAGTGAAAGTTCTGTGCATACCTCAAGTGAAAACAATTTCATGTTTATGTCAGATTCTTTACTAGTAGTTTCAGGGGCATTTTAATAAGATTCCACTACACATGAAGATACCAGACTTTGGGGCAAAACCTTATTAAGAAGCATAAGAAAGCACATAGCTCTCTCAATTGCTAAAGAAAGAACTTTCAGAAAGAATTTCTCAAGGGCTCTAAGAAGCCCCAGGCTGATGTGCAAAAGTCCACGCTACCTCCTTCCCTCTCACCCCAGTTCCCTGATAACTCGGAGGCCATCAGAGGAGTTCAGATGACCCTGCATGCCTCATGTGACCAATGAGTAATATAAAGTTAACCAAGTGGGGCGGGGACTTCACAGAAGGCTGCCCAAAGGGGCGAGTGAACATGGACACAGAGGCAGAGAGGGAGATCTACCAAGGGTGTGGAATTGTACTTGGCTTTTCTAGTTCAGAAAAGGCATGCCTGAACTCCTGGTTAGGAAAACAACCCAGTGATCAATTCCTCACCGTCGCCACTCTATTCCATCCTTTTTACTACCGGAAAGGCAGGTGCACGAGTTCCTTGCGCTCCATCCCTCTGAGCTGAGTCTGACGCTTCCCTGAAAGCCATACTGCATTTCTTTTCCCATTTTTGTTTCCATTTTCTTTACCGAGTATGAAACTAGGCGCCGCCCGCCCCCTCTGTCCCGCAGATGCCTCCGTAGAAGCACACTCTGTACCTTCCGCGGAGAGAAGATGCTCACAGAGATCCGACACCTGTAGTTGAACCCTCCCCTTGGGAGGAGCAGCGGGTGGGTGGAGCCGGCAGGGACCGCCCCCCACCCCCCACCCCCAACGCAGAAGGCTGCACCCTGGGCGCTCCCACTTTCGGCACCTGTGCCTTCGAGCTCCGGCCAGCTGAAACATCACCTGAGTGCTCACTGTCCTCCCCATGGAGTGACAAGGCGTCAAGCGGCCCGAGCGCCCTTCTGTGCGGGACTGGAGACCTCGCAGACAAGTCCTTGATGCAAAGCCGCCAGCAGCCAGCGGTCCAGCTGGGGGAAGGTGGGGAGGAGTGGGAGGGAGCGCGGTCTAAGACAGGTCTGGAGCCAAACCCACCTCTACTGCCAAAGGGCGTGTCAGGAGAAAAACAGCTGCAGCCCCAAACGGGGGTTTACTTTACCACTTAATGCTATTTTATTCAATCAGCACCTTTACTGAGCACCTTTGGTGTGCCTTGAGAGCTTATAGGAGCTTGGGAGGCCCTAACGAATACAATGTTAAAACGCCTCTGCTCTTCACGGAGCTGTTGTTGTTTCTAGTGACTGGTAATCACATAGGTTCCTGTGAACATTTGTAGGTGTTTTCAGCTAAGGACTGAAAGAATAGAATTCTGACTTTGTATTTCAACAAATGTTTATTGATGTCCCAAAGATTCAGAGGGAAGGAGGGAGAAGAAACCTACAATATCACCAAGGAGCTAGTTTCTTTTCAGGAACTTTCGCTTAGCCTGATTAAATCTCTCTGGTATCCCCCAAACTGTAAACCCAACCCAACAAAGCTGCTTGATAGTAACCAGGAACATCATGCTTTCCTATTGATCAAATCCGACCAGTTGCTACTTAGCAAATAAGGTGACATTTATACAGCTGGACCTGGATCACTTCTTCCCCAAGAGAGTCACACAGGGTCATGAAGAGAGAGCCCTGATTCTGTCCCAGCCTTATCATTTACTATTAGGCATATGACCTTGGGCAGATTTGTTAATGTCGTCAATCCTCAGTTGTGCCTTGGGTAGAATGAGGGTTGTAAGTACCTCCCTCCTAGGCATGCTGGGAGGCTTCATTGTGATGGCATATGCAAAGTACTTAAACCATGCCTGGCAGATAGTAAGTGTTGAATAAATAGTCCCAATGATAATTAATAGTGATTACAGCACCTTTCTGAATCCCCCTTCCTTCTATAACCTGAGTGGTGAGTGTGCAGTGGTGAATGTCATGTATTTACATATTAGAAAAATTAAGAAACCTTGAAAGATTAAAAAATTCAACAGACCAGCATTTTTAAAAGCAAGTATGGAGTCATTGATCATAAAGTTTAGAACTGGAAGTTGCCTTAGTATTTATGCAAAAAGATACTGCCTCTAAATGAGTATGTGCTCTAAAATCTTTTGCAGAAAATCCGAGAGGATGAGTATGGGAAATGAAATTTAAAGAGAACTTAAAGAGAGTGCAGAGCGGGAGACTTCGCAGCCAAGATCCTAGAAGGGTGTGTGATTATTAGCAAATGTGATACCTGAGATTTTATCACAGCACCTTTGAGGGAAGAGGGAAAAAAATCCCACCCCACCTGTCTCTTAGTCTGATTCTTACCTGTTATGGAAACTTCCACTGCAATGCCCTTGTCTCAAAGCCTTTACTATTTCTCTGTTAATATAACAACACAGTCTACTGAGTTCATACACCTTATGTGTTCTCCACATTAAATTCTTGAAGCTTTTTTCCCTGTGCAACATTATTATCCCAGACCAGGCTTTGAGTCTTTTCCAAGTAAACTCAAGGGGGAGCTTGTCTTGCCGTTCTTACCTTGGAAGCATCCATTTAAAGAAGGCAGGGCTCTCTGCAGTAATAAGTTTTGCCACTTCAATCCTTTGTTCCAGTGACTGAGAATGATGACAACAGTCAAATCCTATCTACTTGTGTACACGCTACAGGAGGGCTGAATAAATCTTTTTGTTGTTGCCGTATTGTAAAAGCGAAGAAACCAGTTTTTGTGTTCCTAACCCCAGCATGTTGCATTGTGTGTCACCTAGGCATAGGTAGTGGAAAGGCCTGTGCTAGAGATCACTATTCAGGAAAATGTCACCAGATGAGATCGAATTGCATCCTTGTCTGTGTTTGACAGTTTTCATAGACATTGAGGGAGGATATGTTGCCTCCTCTCCTATTGTGGTGGCACTTTTATATATACTTTAAAAAGTGTCATCACATGCTTATAACAACTTTGGAAGATGTATAGGATGATTTTAATCCAATTTCAATGATACAAAGCTGAGGTCAGAGTGGGGATAAACGACAGGCAGTGGGGTGGAGGCATAATCCAGGAACAGAATCCCATCCAGTTCTTACCGTAAATCGTGAGTTCTTTCGAAGATGTCACCTGCTTTAGGGAGCACCAGGGGAGCTAGAATTCAGAGTTAAAGCCCAATCTCTGAAACATCTGTGCCCTTTTCTCTCAGCTGGAAACTGGACTGGGGGGAGGGCAAGGGTGAGACAAGCTACTTCCATGTTCCTGGTGTGTGGGGGGAAGCTTGTGCTGTCCTGGTTTTGTCTCACACTGGACACAGATTTCTGACTGTGCTTATCAGATAAACTTTCATCTCGTTCAAGAATTTTTGGTAGGGTTCATTGATTCTGATCTTATAAAAGCAACAAAAGGAATGAATGAGATGACTGACCATACCTGCTGATGTGAACGAGGTCTGTTGTGGTCCACATATGTGCACAGATGTGGCAAGGGCATGCCCTGTGGGTGGCAAGGGCATGCAGTGCATCCTGGTGTCTATTCTTCCTCATTAAGGGAATGTTCAGGGATGTCTCTGTACCGACCTGCCATGGCTTTCTTATGAGGACCCTGGCCGGGACTGGGATGTCACTTCTCTCTATAATCCACTTGCTGTCAGCTTGGTCTTTGGCTCTACACTTATTCAAAGCACAGGCTCTGAGAGCTGAGTTCTCATCATTCACTCCCAGAGAAGGATCTGCCTCCCTCCAAGAAACTTAATGGTATTCTGGCTGAGGCTAGGGAGAAGTGCTGTCTTCCCAAACTGAACTCACTGTGCTCGCATTCACTCCAGAGGTTGAATCCTCTTTTTTTTTTTTTAATGTTTATTCATTTTTGAGAGAAAGATAGAGCATGAGCAGGGGAGGGGCAGAGAGAGAGAGGGGGACAGAGGATATGAAGTGGGCTCTGTGCTGACAGCAGCAAACCCTATGCAAGACTCAAACTCACGAACCATGAGATCATGACCCAAAGTCGGATGCTCAACTGATTGAGCCACCCAGGCACCCCTAGAGGTTGAATTCTTAGTGAGCTATGACAGTAAGAAGGATCTTAAAGTCCCATTAACAGGAAGACTCTTCCTTTGCTAAGAATCTAGTAGTGGATGCTCGTGTAGATTCTGATGTTTTAAAACTCCCAGACTGCTGCACCTCCGGATGTTACCATTTTATGTAATTTTGTGCCTACTAACATGACCATTGCATAAACACCAATGACATATGGCGATGTTTCTGGAAGTGTGTTCCGTACAAAACTAATGCCATTACATGATCTATAAATAAAGGGTTTTATGGTTGTGATAGATTGAGTTATTGGTCCCAGGTCTTTTACCCCTCTCTGGATCCACTTCATCTTAATGCCTCATCATGGAGAGAACAGATTTCATCACCCGTTTACTTTTGGCCTGGCCATGTTACCTGCTTTGTCCAGTTGATTTTGGATTAGAGACAGTGTAACAGTTTTCAGACTGGAACTTAAGAGATATGGCCCGAGAACATGTTCTGGCTAACCCGCTAGGCTGAGGGGAGTGAGAGAAGTGTGGAGCACCCAGATCCACAGATGTGTAGCTTGAAGCAGAGCTGTTTTGGCCAAACTGTAGATCTGTGAGAGTAAATGATTGTTTTAACCTACTGAATTTGGGATGGTTTGCCATCCAGAATTACTGCGGCAATAGGTAACTGATGTAGTGGTCAGAAGGGCTTGGGACACAATGTGTGCTATATAACTCCTCACTCCCTTTTTAAGAGTCATAATGCACATTGACATATTAAAGACTCTGAGAAGGACTGCAGTAATGATCACTCCCCAAACTCATTTCATTTCTGTACCTTTGTATCATAAAAATATCCTTTAGAATATACACTTCAAAATTTTTTTAAATTATTAAGGGTAATCTATATAAATCCTAAACTTGCTATTAAGAAACCTGAAATGAACTCTTAGAACAATTGTTAATGATCTTCAAGCCTTACCAATCAATTAGAGTCTCTAAAATTTTGCTTATTAGTAAGTTCCCATTTACCTTGTAATGGCTGCTGAATTTCACATCAATGACTTGTATGGCTCCAAATTTCTAAATGATTAAAAGCTATTTTCCACTGCTGTTGCCAGCCATATTTCAGAATGATTTTATAATCAGTATCAGAACATTTGTTTTTAAATAAATGACCAATGAGTTAAATTGATCAATTTTAATTACTTCCATTTGTGTTTTTCCCCCCAAACCATATATCTAATATTTACTATTAAAGTTACTATTAAAGCTATGTTTGAGTCAAAAATGAGAATGAGTTACCTGAAATACTGGTTAATCCCTGTTTCTTCTCATTTTTGAGACTTGTGGAGCATGTATAGGAGAGCTCTTTTTCAAGCCTAGCCACAATGCCAAGCACCAAAGAAAACACAGGGTTTCAGGAAACATGTAAGTAACAACTCCCTTTGTATTTATTTCAGTAACTATGTGCCATTGTCAATATCTGTTTGTATTTTTTAAGAGGCTTTGGCATAAGTATTCATTTCAAACACTCACGAGTGCTTATGTTCAAAACTTACCATTGGCAATGAGGTACATGCAATGATTTATACTTTATTTTATTCCAACTTTTTGAAGAATGGTCATAGATTTTCAAGTATGCTATTTTAGAAGCCATAAATCACTATGACCTAGAATGTTTTAAAACAAAGTGAAAAGTCAGTTTACCTTTTATGCCTTTTCCTTCTCTAAGGTGAACTTCTTTCTTTACTATATTTGCCCATGGCTGGTTGGTCTATAGTAAGGTGTTATATAAACTGACGTGTGTTAGTAAAGCTTCATTATTCTTCTTTAAACATTTAAGTGGTACTTTTTAAGGGCATGCTTAAAGACACCCATATCCAATGATAAAATGATCAGAGACTTGAAGAACTTAGTCTATAAGGGTAGAAAGACAAGTGATGAACTTGACCATATTCTGTTCAATAATCTCTCAATCATATCTTGTGTGCAGCTGGAAATTCCTGGGAAATACTCTTAGGGATAGGCTAATGATAAAATGGGGATTTCACATCTTGAAGTGATTATAATTTGCTGCTTAAGGGGATTATAATTAGTGACTTAACCTTAATTTGCTTTTCTTGGGATTTTGTGGCATAATAAAGTTGTGTCAATATAAACTTTTGAATAGAAAATTGCAAAAATTGATCAAACAACCAGTTAGGTAGCTACACATCAACTAACCTGCCATTCACCCACACAACCAACCCACTCATCTGCTATGTAGCTGACCAGCCAACGAGTCAACCAACCAACTAATTAGCTAATTAGCCAACTGACCAGCTAACCAACTAGTTGGAAATCAACCAACCAGCCAAGCAACTAACTAGAAAATCAACCAAGCAGCCAAACAGCAATTCACCTAACAAGCCAACCCATCAAACCAACCCATCTACTACACACCAGTAATTATTCTAGGCACTGGGGGTACGGAGATGAATAAGATATCATCCCTGCCAATGAAGGTAGATATTTGTAATCTTATTGAAAAATAAACAATAATTACAGAACAGCGTGAGATGGAGGTATGATATGCATTTCCACACAGAAGTAAAACGTGTGAATTCGGTATTCTTGAAAGAGGTCTACTGTAATGAGTTTGCTCATTTTAGGGATCAGAATTTTGACTGGTTAGTGAGGTAGAGAATACTCAGCCACACTTTTGTCATTTGAAAAAACATAAGAGGTGCTTTAATTTGAGTTTCAAAAAGGACAACCACAAAGACTCACTGTGAATCACTGCCTTTAATCTTTGGAATGATAACCACATACTGTCTACTAATGAGTTACCCTAAACATAGCTGTACAAGATAAACCACATACAATATAGAAAGAGGGGGGTAGATGTTAATATACAACTCTATCCTCAAGAAATTGTGAAAAACTCTGACCAGCAAGTTTAAAGCAAACTGACCCTGGTCTAATCCAGTTGATATTTCTCCTGTTGCATCAGGTTCAATAACCCTCTGCCAGGTCTCCAGCCTTCCTGGCCTGAGATAGAAATGCCAGGACCTCATTTTCAGTCTCAGCTAATTCATTTGTTCAAGTTTCACTTCGAGTCCAGAGTTTATGGGGATAATTGACTTCCAAAATGCTCTAAGAAGTACATACTACTTACTACTCAACTTCCTATATATTTCAGTTTGCTTGGGACAATTCCAGTCAATGCCTTTGTTCTAGTGTGATCATTAATAGTGTCTAATGGCAGTGTGGTGAGTGTCTGGGACAGCTACCTATGTGTCCTACTTATCCTGTGGGGAAGGGATGGTAGTGTTAGCCTTCAAGATTAGGTGTATGTAAACTAGAAACAGAGAAGAAATGTGGATACCATGGTACTTCCTGTAGAGCATCATTAGTATATTCCTTGGGGGCGGTAGCTTAAAATTCTAAGGTTTTACCATTTCATAACCCCATCACATGAGCTTCATGAACACACATACACACAAATGCACACACACAAACACTCACACACACATTCTCTGAGAGCACAGAAGAAGTATGACTAACTGTGTGGGAGGGCTCTGCAAAGTGGCTCAGCAGTGGTGGTTTGAGTTTGGTTTTGGAAAATGAGCAGAGAAGCAGGTAGAAAAATCTTGTCATCCCACAGTACAAATGTATGCAAGATGGCCATTTGGTTGTATGTTACTGCTTATGAGTTATAAACGTGCAGATTTACAACTGGTTATATATAAATCTAGCAGACACGTGCTCATTGGAAAAGTTAGGAGTCCAGATATACAAAAGGATCTTTGGCAAAGGGATCTACCTTAGTAAGTCCATTACCAGCAGGAGCAACCCTACTTCATCCAGCTTTGGGTAGAAAATTGGAGTGATTATTTTGCATGTGCTCCATTGAGTGATAACCTCTGCAGTCTTTGGTTAATGATTTTATTCTTAAAAAGATCCAATTCTTTAAAAAATTTTTTAATGTTTATTTATTTTTGAAAGAGAGACAGATTGCGAGTAGGGGAGGGGCAGAGAGAGAGGAAGACACAGAATCCAAAGCAGGCTCTAGGCTCTGAGCTGAAAGTACAGAGTCTGATGCAAGGCTCAAACTCATGAACTGTGAAATCATGACCTGAGCCAAAGTCAGATGCTTAACCGACTGAACTACCCAGGTGTCCTAGAAAGATCCAATTCTTAATTCCATTGCTGTAATCTATACTGAGTTCATTTTTAGGAGAGATTATGAAATGTTTAAAAGCTCACCATTTTATATTTATTGCATTTATATTTTCAAATTGTTTTAATAATTTATAAATACTCTTCATTTTACTAACACAGATACTCAGAAAGTGATTTAACTTATCCCAGTTTTAGTAAAGAGTCACAGAAATCCAAAGCGGAAATTGAGGAGAATTCACTGGCTTACTATTTGTTTCTCAATTCTGGCAAATTTCATCTCTCTTTGTTTCAAAGATATAAGGTATCCTTGTGTACCGAGCAAAATAACTACACCAAACAGTAAAAGAGACATGAGGTATTTGACAAATTCCGGATTACAAAACATGTTTATAGCAGAATTGACATTAAAATTTAGAGGAACATTTCATACCAGTCTTACTAAATATAATTTTTAAAAAATTAGAGGGACAACATGGTAAGGAAGACAGATCTGGGTATGAGTCTAAGTATGAATTGGGATCAAGTCTAAGGACTCATTTTATAAATTTTATGCTGTGTGGAAAGTCATTTAGTGTTTCTGTGTTTCAACTTCATCATGGATAAAATAGAATAAACTTGCCTTACCCACTCTACAAGGTAAGCAAATGTTAAATATAACTTATTATTAATATAGATTAAATATAAGAGCATACTTTATCAAGTGGTAGTTGAGGGGTTTGTCTTTAAGTCTATTTGGAGGTATTGTACTTATGGAAATAACAAAATATATCTACCTGCAAGGTTGAGCTTCTTAGTCTGGCTCTATTTCCTTTAGCAACTACACTCCCTCTTTTTTGCAGACTAAATCAAACAAGTTCAGGTCAACAAGAATTAATAAAAGAAATCTGTCAGGGTTAGTAATGGGGGTGAGGGGGGCAGAGGGTACTAGTCAATGGGCACTTCAAAGATGCTAGTCTTTGTAAATTCTCTACCACTGGTTCCCGCTCTTGCCAGTGCCTGAGCTTATTGTTGGGCATAAAGATAAATATGACATAGTTCCTGCACTTAAGAGCTCATAATCCAGTGAGGGGACAGACACATACATAGATGAGTTTCAATATAATGCTATGAATAGTATAATAAAAAGACAGTCACAGAGGAATGTGGAGACCCTTAGGTAAGTCTGACTCTCATAAGGTTTAAAGAGATATTTTAGGCATCAAGGATACTGTGTGTATCAGAAAGCCTCTGTAAGGACCATTATGGTAGAATTTGTGGGATTTACAAATGGATCAGAGGTATTTGCTTGTAGCATAGCGATACAAGCACAGGTTTTATTGTAGAACAGACATGTGCCTAAAACCTCATTATGTCAGTTACTTGCTCTACAGTATTTCTGAGCCTCAGCTTCTTTATCTGTGACACAGGGGTAATAATACCTAGCTCAGCCCACTGGAATATAAACTCTGCGAGGACGGGGACTTGGTCCTCTTTTGTTGATTATCTCCATCATTCAGAACTCAGCAAACACTTACCTGTCCTCAATAATTAATTGTTGAATCTGTTGAATAAATGAAGGTAGTTATTTAGCTTCCTGTCTCCACTTGTGCCCTAGTTCTTCCAAAAGCCACAGTTAAATCAAGGAGAGATTGGAGAGGGTCCACTGGTTTACTGTGTGCTTCTCAGTTCTGACTTGCTTCATCTTTGTCTTCCAAATGGCCACTTCAAAGGTACACAGTGTCCTTATGTGTTGAGTACAAATAGCTTCATTCTACAGGAGAAGGTGAAAGGTGGACGAGCAGGCTGTGTCCATGACACTTGTGAATACCCATGTCGTCTGCCATCTTGCAGTGCCCATCCGCACTGAGAAATCTGCGAGCATCTGAAGATGCAGCTCTGTCTAAAAGACGGTATCAGCATTGTTACTTTTTCTGTTTTTCAATATTTTAGAGTTTTTTCGCACGTGTACAAGTTTTCTGAAAATAGCCTTTTCCCAAATTGTCAAACAGAAAATTGTAAACGTGCTGGAATAGATCCTGTATCAGGCTACCCCTTTAATGCAATTCTCACTTGATGGGTTGACATATTTCTCATTTCACTGGAAAGCTGTCACACAAGAATTTCCCTAGAGAGTTGGTGGACCTCCACAACTTGAACGCTGGGTCTTGGAAAGGCAAATACCTCACGGATGATTCTAACACCAGGTGTAGTTCTCACAACTGGGCACGTGGTGGCAGTGCCAACTAAGTGCCAACCTAATAGGTCAGGGTACGCACCAATGTGCTACCCCTAACTTCTGTTTTATCCATTCAAAGTTTAGGACCTCTAAGAGGTGTCCAGTCAATCTAATGGGTTAGGGTAAACTTTGCTAATTGAAAACAAGGCTGTAGTGAACATCTTAATAAGTTTCTTACTCTAGTTTATGACATTATTAGGATAGGCCCATAGTTAGGTGACCCCCCTGGAAAGGTGAAAAATGAACATTTCTGCAGTGTCCTAGGGTCATCTTACCTCCATGCCACATTAGTCACACATTTTCTGGGCCATATCCCAGAACAAGTTATAACCCTGAACTTCTCCACCTCTGAAATGTGAAACTACTCTCTGATCACAAACACCTACTGTCTCCGTTTCACTGTTACTACAAAGGCTGTGTTCTATCCAGATCACAGTCTCTTGAGTTCTTCTCATTACTCCTTGATCCAATCCAGGCACCAGGGTCCAGCAAGCAACCCTTCCCTCCATTAGCCATTGTCCTTTTTGATACCCCTGAAGGTTGCAGATCCACACCACCACCCCCATGCCAATTCCTATCCTTTCTATATTTTCCAGCATCCTTAGCTTGGGGTGACTATAGGACTAAGTTGTCACCAATGAACATGATCGCAAGTGATTTCTTCAATTCTACCTCTCTTTTAAAAAGAAAATACCTTGGGGCGCTTGGGTGGCTCAGTCAGTTAAGCATCTGACTTCAGCTTAGGTCATGATCTCACAGTTTGTGAGTTCCAGCCCTGCTTCAGGCTCTGTGCTGACAGCTCAGGGCCTGGAGCCTGCTTCAGATTCTGTGTCTCCTCCTCTTTCTGCCCCTCCCATGCTCACGATCTGTCTCTCTCTCTGTCTCTCAATAATGAATAAATGTTAAAAAAAATTAAAAAAAATAAAAAAGAAAAAGAAAATACCTTGCTCTAGACTTCCCCTTCTCTCTTCCCCATGAGGTAGAACACAGATGAACCAGCTAACCAACTTTGACTACACAGATGGGGGTGTGATGTAGAAAATCAGGTCCATGAATAAATTCCTGGATCCAAGTCTTCTGGTCAACTTGGACTTTTCATCTTGTGACTATGAAGTGAGAGAGAAATAAACTTCTATTTTATTTAAGCCACTGTGAGTTGAGGTCTTTTTGTCATAGCTGCTTAACTTTAAAAAAAATTTTTTTTTAACATTTATTTATTTATTTATTTATTTATTTTTTTTTTTTTAAATTTTTTTTTCAACGTTTTTTATTTTTATTTTTGGGACAGAGAGAGACAGAGCATGAACGGGGGAGGGGCAGAGAGAGAGAGGGAGACACAGAATCGGAAACAGGCTCCAGGCTCCGAGCCATCAGCCCAGAGCCTGACGCGGGGCTCGAACTCACGGACCGCGAGATCGTGACCTGGCTGAAGTCGGACGCTTAACCGACTGCGCCACCCAGGCGCCCCAACATTTATTTATTTTTGAGACAGAGAGAGACAGAGCATGAATGGGGGAGGGTCAGAGAGAGAGGGAGACACAGAATCCGAAACAGGCTCCAGGCTCTGAGCGGTCAGCACAGAGCTTGACATGGGGCTTGAACTCACAGACCACGAGATCATGACCTGAGCTGAATTCGGAGGCTTAACCGACTGAGCCATCCAGGTACCCCAGCTTAACTTTTAACTAATATAGGACCTACCTGGAGGAACCCCACGCCTGGATCAACCCAGTTCTCTACATCCTCCATGTTTACAGGTTGAGAGCTTCCTGAGATAAGCAGAATACACTGATTATGTCCATTACACAGAACAATGGCTTTTCTCTTCACTTGGGCTCTCACACTGCCTGGTGGTCTTTTTTCACACCCTTAGTTGGCTCTCCTATTCTCCTTGGTAGCTTTTTAAACTTTTCCCTAAAACTATCTCCTGATTTACAGAGAAAATAAAAAAGATCAGGAAGTAACTCCTTCAACTTCCTGCTCCAGTCAATATAACTACTTGATGCTGACCTTTTTTACTTCCTATCATAATGGAATTTCTTCCTTTCCCTTCCCTATGCCTCATCCTTCCACATGCCCTGGGCCTCAAGTTCTTCTATTTTCATGGGGACTGGATTAAGATCCTTTTTTTCTTTAATGTTGATTAAAAAAAAGAGAAAAAGAGAGAGAGTGTGTGCATGTGAGGGAGGGGCAGATTGAAAGGGAGAGAGAGAATCTCAAGCAGGCTTCATGCTGTCAGTGCAGAGCCTGATTTGGGGCTTGATCATGACTGTGAGATCATGACCTGAGCCAAAATCAAGAGTTGGACACTTAGCTGACTGAGCTACTCAGGCACCCCTCTATTTACTGTTTCTAATCAAAATTTAAATGTTGTTTCCCATTTCATATTTTTATTTTTTTAAGTTTACTTATTTATTTTGAGAGAGAGAGAGAGAAAAAAAAAGAGAGAGAATGTGAGTGGGGGAGGGGCAGACAGAGAGGGAGAGACAGAATACCAAGCAGGTTCCACACTGTCAGCGTAGAGCCTGACTCAGGGCTCACACTCATAAATCGTGAGATCATGACCTGAGCCAAAATCAAGAATCAGCTGTTTAACCTACTGAGCCACCCAGGCACCCCTCATTTCCTGTTTTTAAACCACAACTTAAAACTTTGCTTTGATCCCCTCAAGCTAATGACCTATCTTTTTGCTTTTATAGTCATGCTTCTTAAAAGTCTTATTTACACTAAAAGTGTATATTTTCTATATATTTGTCTATATACTGATTTTTTGGAGAATCTTATTTAGAAGCAAAAATCTGTGAACTGGATGCAGGCTTTCTTTTGAATAACTGCAGCTCAATAAATGGTTCTAAAGCTGACTTTTTGGATACTATATTCACAAGTAGTTTGATGATACAGATTTATAGCTGATTTTATATGCACACATATTTTTTTTTTGAGCATAAACAAATGGAGAAAAAGAGACAAAATATTTCTTACAGAGGAATTCCAAATAATGTATGTAAATACCAGGCTCCTTCCTAGGAAATAGAGCTTGATTCCATCCTCTTTTTTTTTTTTTAAGTAATCTCTATGCCTAACATGGGGCTTCAACTCACAATCTTGAGATCAAGAGCTGCATAATCTACTGACTGAGCCAGACATGTGCCCCCAATTCTGTCCTCCTTGACTGTGGACTGCATCTAGTGACTCATATCCAAAGAATAATATATGGAAAGGAAAAAAAAAATTAGTAACTTTATAGCAGAGAAATCTGGTAAACACCACCTTAAGCAAGTGATCAGTATTAACACCAGTAGTGATAAGTCATGTTGATATCACATGCCCTCTGATATATGTGTTGAAAAAGACATTGTCTTTGATATTCTTCCCTAAAACCCATAATCCCAGTGTAATCATAAGAAAAACATCAGTGAACCCAAACTGAGGAACGTTTTATGAAATATCTTGTGACTACTCAAAATGGTCAAGGTCATCAAAACCAAAGATAGACTGAGACACTTATAGACCAGCAACAACTAAGGAGATATAACGATTAAATGTAATGTAGTAATCTAGATGAGATCCTGGACAGAGAAAGGGCATTAGGGAAAAACTAATGAAATCTGAATAAAAGATGGAGTTTATTTCATGTTGTTATGGAATAAATGTTTGTTTCCCCAAAGTCCATATGTTGAAACCCTAACTACAACATGATGGCATTTGGAGGTGAGACTTTGGGTAGTAATCAGGTTATGAGAGCAGAGCCCTTATGAATGGGATTAGTGTCCTTATTAGAAGAGGCCAGAAGACTAGCCAGCTCTTTCTGCCATGTGAGGATACAAAGGGAAGTGAGTTCTCACCAGAACCCAATTATACTGGCACCCTGAAATCAGACTTGTAGCCTCCAGAACTATGAGAAATTAATGTTTGATGTTAAGGTACCCAGTCTGTGTTCACATGTTAACAGCAGTCCAAACTAAGACAGTAACGGGCCGATGTAATTTCTTAGTTATGACAAAATATACACTATAGTTATGCAAGATGTTAGTGATAGGGGAAATTGGGTGAAGGGTATATAGGAGCTACTTCACTACTTTTGCAATTTTCTATAAATCTAAAATTATTCTAAAAGAGAAAGTTCATTTAAAAAATCTATAACATGGAAGGCATTGAAATTCAATTCTACTAAACCACAGAGGAACTGAAGAAACTATAGAGAACTCAAATAGTATGTACAGGTGCAAAATTTTGAAATTTATAGTTCAGCTTTTAATATCTTGACTTAAGGAAAGAATATATGGATGGAATGCCTATTTTTAATTGGATAAATTTATATCATCAAATGGAACTGAAAGATACTGAGAAAGCTTAGATTTTGCAATGTTTGTATATTTGGCAAAATATTCAAAAGAATAATAAATAGAAACTTTTTTGACAAGTTTTTTCTCTTGCAGAAATTATCAATGAAATGTACTCTTTTTAAAAATATGTTTATTATCTTGAGAGAGAGAGAGCGTACATGCAAGAGGGGGAGGGGCAGAGAGAGGGAGAGAGAGAATCACAAGCAGGCTCTATGCTGTCAGTGCGGAGCCTGATGTAGGGCTTGAACTCATGAACCATGAGATCATGACCTGAAGTGATATCAAGAGTTAGATGCTTAACCAACTGAGCCATCCAGGAACCCTGGGATGTACTCTGAATGGAGGCAAAATCAGTACCTGTTACAATATTTGGAGTAAACTATTTGTGTATTTTGAGCAGAAAAATAGGAATTGGGAATATTCTCTATGATTAGCTCTGAATTTACCAGGTATACCTCAGGACTTATGGAGAGAGTATTTTATTAGAGAAAATTATAAACATGTGTCAGTTTCAGGTGTCAACAATTTCAAATGTGTTAACAACCAAAGTAAAATTCTAAAGATTACAATTGATGAATAAGCTAAGAATAATATCATATTAAAAATACATTCTTAAATAAACATTGAAAAAATAAAAATAAGTAAAAGAGGGGCACCTGGGTGGCTCAGTCAGTTAAGCATACGACTTTGGCTCAGGTCATGATCTTGTGGTTCTTGAGTTTGAACCCCACATCAGGTTCTGTGCTGACAGCTCAGAGCCTGGAGCCTACTTCAGATTCTGTCTCCCTCTCTCTCTGCCCTTCCCCCACTCACGTTCTGTCTCTCTCTCTCTGTTTCTCAAAAACAAATAAACAGTGAAAATAAATAAATAAAAATACATTCTTGGGGTGCATGGGTGGCTCAGTTGGTGAAGTATCCAACCTCAGCTCAGGTCATGATCTCGTAGTTCATGAGTTCGAGCCCCACATTGGGCACCCTCCTGTCACTAAGGAGCCTGCTTCAGCTCCTCTGTCCCTCTTTCTGTGTACCTCCCCTGCTTGCTCTCTCTCTCTCTCTCTCAAAAAATACAGAAACTTAAAAAAAATAAATAAAAAATACATTCTTCAGGGAAATACTAGTGACATATTAAGACAGAGGTACCTAAGCAAATGATGAAACACATGAGTATATACTCCAAATAGCTGTTCTGTTTATTTCATTTTCAAAGCATTCAGATAGTAAATGTAACAAAGTTTTTTAAAAAAAAATTATAGAATTTACAGAATTCACTGAGTAAATTCTTCAAAAAAAAATTTTTTTTTTAATGTTTATTCACCCTTGAGAGACAGGGGCAAGCACGAGTTGGGGAGTGGCAGAGAGAGAGAGGGAGACACAGAATCTGAAGCAGGATCCAGGCTCTGAGCTGTCAGCACAGAGCCTGACGCAGGGCTTGAACTCACGAACTATGAGATCATGACCTGAGCCGAAGTCGGACGCTTAACCGACTGGCCCACCCAGGCGCCCCAACTGTGGGTAAATTCTATGGTCACTCAACACACAGATCTTTCCGAGCAGCCCACAGTCAGACACTGGCTCCTTGTTCATTCTTGTATCTCGAGCAGGCAACATGGGGATATATAGTACATGCTTGTTGAGTGGGTAAATGAATGAATGAACATTTTTGGCCTGTGAAATATTCAGTGGTGTTGCCAATAATGAAAGGTAAGTGGTAGCAAAGCTTGACATCAACACTTTTCCTGTTTGCAGTATATGGACATTTAATACCTGGGTAAACCCTGTTCCGGTGCTCCTGGTAGAGACCCAGACACTGGGTGGAGCACCTCCTTTTTCACATATACTCCCTCCTGGAATCTCTCTCTCTTCATTTTTTTTTTTATTTTGAAGTTTTTAAAATCTATAAAAAAGTTGAAAGTCTAATATAATGAACACACATGTTTTTCCACCTAAGAAAATTAATAATAATACCCTATTGTGGAAAATACACTTACATTTCCCAATTGTTTCCAAAATGTCTTATTGTATGGCCTCCCCCCCCACCCAAGTCTTGTATCTAATAATACTTCATGAATTGCATTTGTCTGTGTCCCTTTTACCTCTTTTAATCTAGAACAGTCCACTGTCTTCTTTTGTTCATGTTTTACATCATTGACTTTTTAAGAGTCTTAGAGAATGTTCTATATTCTGGATTTGTCTACTGTTAAGTTTTTAAAATGTTGTAAAGTGAATTAAGAACATGTGGCTAAGGTCCATTTTATTAGAGGATATTTTAGAGAACTGGGCTTTTAGGCATAAATGCCAGTCACAATGTGAAGAGATTTCATCTAACATACAGGACAGGTCTCCTACCCATATAGTCAAGGAAAAAAAAAAACTCAGTTATTTCACTGGAGAAGTAATCATTTATAATTTGTTGATAATTTATTCTTTTCAAAAATATCAGGTAAAATTCCCAGTAAGTAATTTCTGAAGCACAATAGATTTGAAAAGAAATTTTTTACAAGTTGTACATATAAAGCACTTTGCAGAAAACATTATACTGTGAGCACATTTGGAATAAAATGGCACGTCACCACGTGCTAATTATGATTTGTGTGAATAAATAGTCAAATATGGGGATAAAGAAGTATTTTAAATTTCATTCAGTTTTCCTGCATGATATCATCTTTTGGTCACTCTTGGTCACTGCATTTTTTTTTGGGGGGGGGAAGAAGGCAGGAAATAGAGAGGCATAGGCATCCATCCAAATCAATTCTCCTTTCATTTGAACAGACTGACTTGTATTGAATCAGTGAATAGCATTTATTTGGTTTTACTGCACTGGGTGCCAAGAAAAGATAAAGAGAATATAGCAAAGATGGATCCTGCTTTGGAGACATTATTTTCTAATAGTGTAAATAAGGGAAGCACACTGATGGAAATTTTTCCATTTAACACATTTTGAAATACACACACACACACACACACACACACACACACATAAATATATATATACACACACGCACGCACACACATATACACATACTGTCTTTTGGGGATATTAAATTTTATTTTAAGTGCATCATTATCTGTGGCCTTAAATCAATCATCTTTCAGCATCTTGTGTAGAAGATGGTAGGTGCTCCATAAGTGCCTTTTCCCCGAATGAACTCAAATTTGTTCCATGCATATTGCTATTTTCAAATTGCTGTCACACATGGTCTGGGTGAATTTCATCTGCATTGAAATTTGGAGGATGCTCTTGACAGATGACAGTGTGGGGCCCTGCAGGGTGAGAAGAGAGCAGTGCCAGCCCTGTGGAGAATAACATGACCTTAAATCTGCCCTTGAAAGACAGCGGGAGTGTGTGGCTCACACAGCCTCCCCAGCACCTCCACACAGGGCAGTGGGTCCTGGGATGTACACGGGAGAAAACAATAACTACATTAGCATTCAGAGCCATCCACCTCCAAGTGTTGCCTTCTCCAGTGTTATCTGCAGATGGGAAAGCTGGGGATCTTTAGAGGGTTTTTATGATAATTATAATGCCACTTATATGCTCATCCTTCTCTATAATATTGCTCATGAAACAACTACCTAACCCATTCCGCTGTTGTTAGAGGATGGAAAAAATAAAAATAACCCAATTTCTTTGTTTGCATGGAAGTCTCCCTAGTAGCATACATTTACCTGCATTTAGAAAATATGTATCATTTTTGGCACCAAATAGTATTGGATCAGTCCCTTCACCTCTCTGATTAGTTTATTCATAAGCAGAGAAAGAATAAAAAGATCACTCTGTTTATCTTTCAGAATTGCTGAAAGATCCATTGGGAGAAGGAATGTATATGGAAAAGCTACAACATATATTATTAATACTTTTACATTCCCCCCTCCCATACGTACATGACCATGTGCAGGCATGGAGATTATGGTTATCAAGGGTGTCCATATTCAAGCAGAGACTGCTGTGGAGAGTCGGGGTGAGCAGAACAGAGTGGTGGGGTAATGAAGGATGATAGTATATTTGTGGGAATGAGAAGATCTCTCAATAAAGTCTTGGGACCTTTCTTTAAAGTCAGGAAAGAAGATTGTGCTGATGGCTTCTGAGAGGCACCTTCTTCCTCTCTCTCTCTCCATCTGTCAAAGCTCAGCTTAGCATTTTCCCACCTGAGTCTGTGGTGGGCATCCCTGCCCAGAAAGACATCATGGTGTGGTGGAAAGACTAGGAATCCAGACAACAAAAACCAGGCCTAGAGTCCTGACTCTTCCCCTAATTTGGTATATGACCATGTCCACAGTACTGAACACTTCAGAGTCTCATTTTTCTTATTCATGTGACAATCTTAGCATTGTTATGACCATTATGTAACACAGAAGGTGTGAAGCAGCACATAGTGGCCTTTCAAAAATTGTAGTCTCCTTCACTCCAAATCTCCAGCCCACATAACCTGGATTTCTTCATTTTGAGAATGGGGATAATACTTATCTTTGAATTAATGAGGCAATATATGTAAGTCCTAACACAAAGCCTGGCACATGCAACTGTAATGAATTCATTCAGGATCCAACTCTTCTGATCATCTTTGCCTGGATACAAACTAGGAGCAGAAGTTGGAGACACTCAGTGCTTTCTAACCTGTTTTTCATACTTAAACATTTACTGCACGACCCCCCCCCCCCCCATCCTAATCTAGCTATAAGTCCTCTTGACTCTATCTTCAGAATCTATTCACTTCCAGGCATCTGGGTGGCTCAGTGGGTTCAGTGTCAGACTTCAGCTCAGGTTATGATCTCAGAGCTTATGAGTTCAAGCCCCCACGTTGGGATCTCTACTGTCAGCACAGACCCCACTTCAGATCCTCTGTGTCCCTCTCTCTCTGCCCCTCCCCTGCTTGCTGTCTCTCTCTCTCAAAAATAAATAAACATTCAAAAAAAATAATCTAGCCACCTCTTTTCATGTTTGGACCATCTAGGACAAATCCAATCAGCCCCTGACATCTATCTGGCCAAAAGACTGGTTCAAAATGGTCCAATTAGTATAAAACTTAGGGCATTTGTCAAATAGTTGATGAAGGCATCCTGTTCTTTCCTCCCAGATGTGGAGGAGATAGCATGAGATAGCATGCAGACTGGTGGCCAGCTTGCACAGCCAGCCCAAGGATGAAGCTACCACAGTAGGAAGCAGAGCTATCAGAATCTCAGAGAAATGGAGAAAAATCCATGCCTAAAGCCCTTTCTTCTTCTGAACTTTTCAGCAACATGAACTAACCAATGCTCTCTAAGCTATCTTTGGGTCTCTTACAAAGATTCCTAATAGCTACATTCTTTATACTCTAAACAGAGTGATATTTTCAAACAGAAATCAGACCATGTCATGGGCTTCTCTTCTTGTCCAGCTTCTTGGTCTTTTATTCTTCATTAGGTTGAGTGTGGCTGGTGTGAGCTCAGATGCATAGAATATAATCTGAATGGTGTCCCTGGGATTTTCTAAGGCCCAGGCCCAAGTCTGATTCTGCCTTATATCTGGTTGGTTCTCACTCCTGGACTGGAAGTGTCTTCTTTGCCCAGCCACTGGCTAGAATTTGGACCCTAACTGCCAAATCATCGGACCATTAGGAGCCATGAGACTGCTACAAGCTTGTCTTAGCACAGCTACTGCTTCAGAAAGCTTACAGTACAGCTACTGCCTTGATGCTTTGCTCAGCCTACTAGATGGGCACCACTTAGACTCTGTCATCTGCCTTGAGAAAGTCAGAAGGTGCCACCCATTGGACCCATCACACCAAATATACATAAGAGCTTCTTACACTCCCTCCTCCTTCCATCTTTTCGGGTAGTTTCTCTTCTCTTTCTTGAGCCTGTGATGGAGGATTCAGAATGGCTTGTGGCTGATCTCACTTCAACTCTAGGGAATTCTTGACCATTTTCCTCTAGGACATTCTTGACCATTCTCCTCTGGGGTATGTTGTCGTAAAAGGAGACAAAGAATAAAGAACCAGGCAGCATAGGAAAGTGGACTATTAAGTGAAGGAACACTTTAGTTGTAAAAAGAGGCACATAGAAGATTTAAGACAGCTACATTTTCCATAAACCATGACAATAAAGGAAAGCCAAATAATGTGACTGTTTAGCTGTATCTCTCTTTCAACCTCCTGGACTTTCTTTTTGTTGTTACTCACACATGGAGTTGAGGCAGACCAGAAATTAATGGGAACAGGTTTAATGGAGTAGTCTTTAGTTCAGCTCTCTTATACCACAGAGGATTTATACTATAATTTGTAGTTGAGAAACCTGGGAGAGGAGGGCTTGTAATCGTCAGATGAAATGTCATTGGGAAATGTTATTTCCTAATGCCACGCAGAAGAAAGTAGATTGACTGGGAATCTAGAATCTCAAATGCTCAGATCTTGCCTTTATAATAGAGCTGAAAAATACCTCTTAGTCTGGATCTTCCTTTTAATACTCCTACCATTTATTTTGATTTCTAAAATAACTGAAGTGAAAGCCTTTGTGTACCAGACTTTAGTACTATTATTTAGATTAATCAAAGTTTTGGGTAACAAGCTAGAAAAAGCACTTTGAATCTCTCAACTCTCCCTGTTACTCTTACATGATTGGAAAAGGACCTCACCACTGTAGGAGGCTTGGGCTGAGAGTCCCACAACCCACGTCCTGGATGACTGGCACCAGAGCCTTGTTTCCCTGAACCTCAGTTTACACATCTGTGAAACAAAAGATAGCTGAAAATCCTTCAACTGTTTCTGTGACTCCTAACTTCATTTGGGGCTCTGTTTGGGAGTAAATTCAGAAACAAGGTGGTGGTGTCAGTGGTTACTTTTCAAAAAAGACCAAATGTGAAAGGACATTCAGTCTGAAACTCTGTTTCTATTCATATTGAGGTTTTAAAAGTCAGGTTAGTCCATAGAATACTGATGATTGGATTTCTCTGATGAGCTCAGATTTGATGATGGCAGTAGGCAATATAGAATACTTTCTCTTTATTAGGGAATCTCCTAGACTTAAAACTTCCCATTTATGAAATTTCACAGAAATGAAGAAAGTTTCCTACCAGAGCAGAGGTGTGTCAGCTCTGCCCAACAGGTGGGATTAGTGGATGCTTGTATTTTTTTGAACAGAAAGTCTTAGGAATAAACTTTGAGACTTTAAACCATTCATAAATGTCTGGTGCCAGTTCAATCTTGTCTCAGGTCACATTGCACAAATACATCTAAATTGGACCTGGATACCAAAAAATGCTGTGGGAATGTCTGAGGGCGTATCAATGGGATTTTTATTAATATGACAATATCATTCTTTTACATTTTAATTTTCAGGAAGAGTAGATTCCTACCTCATTTTGGTGTGGGGGAAAAAGTTAATATATCATTAAAAAGATGATTTAAAATATCCTGGGTACTTATTTTTATAACCAAAAACTTTCCAACCAAGAGAATTTGTGAAATATGCATCCATATAATGAGGATTCTGAAACTTAGGAGAATTTTTAAAAATCCATAATTATTTTTCAGTCAAGCAAAGAGGTCCTGAGTCTTTTGTTTTTTTGTGAAGGGCTGATTGTGTCCTAATGTGTTCTCAAAGGTCTTCCTGATCTACTCACCTATTACTCTGTTAGAAGGCGCCCTTGAATAAAGACTAGAAACCCAAGATGGCAGTCAGCACTGTGGGAAAACATCCAGAAATGGTCACACCATTTTATATGATGGCAAATGAATGTTTCTGTTGGAAATTCTTCATTGATGATGTTACAGTTCAGGTCTGGGGCACAACGAATAGTGTGATTTCTTTGGGAAGACATGAGGCAGGTAAGGAAAGGGGAGGGGCAGGCCAGCCTGCAGTGAGGGAGTGGATGAGAGGGATGGAGGGAGAACTCCCTTGGTCCTACAGGGCTGTGGAGTGGGGTTCCTCTGTGCTGAGCTAAAATAATATGAAATGGGAAAAGAGTGGCCCCAAAGGGCCATCACTGCCCTAGATAATCTGAATTAATTATGTTACTGTTTCTTAAAGCCTATTTGTATCAGAAACATGCATTGACTCCAATATACTGTAGACTTAAGAAGGGCATCCTGGTAATACCAGTGGCTGGTGACAGAGAAAGAGCTGCTGTGGGAATGGAGGAGCTAAGGGGATGGATCAGAATCAGAGCCAAATATCAACTGTGGAGGTCGGAGAGTGTCCACATGGCCCCCAGCCACTCTGTGGTCACACTATCTGTCTGTGGTCTGGAGGGGCTGTGCTGAAGTTACAGGCCACCTATTGTATTCTAGGCACTATGGGCAGTTTTACCAATATAACCCATAACAATCAGATATGTGGTTTTAGCTTTAATAATATAATTTAATTATTTATGGAAGAGACTGTTAGTATCAATCACAATGTCAACAAGTTATTTTTACTAATGGCTTTTTGAGATCTGAAACATTTATCACATAGAAATCATTTAGGCAGAGCTACTTGCATATTAAAAAACTACATTTAAACCATTTGAGCAGAGTTGGGTACATTTGAAGAGTCTTCATATATGCTGAGGATAAAAATTTATATTCACAGAATAATGCTTTATAGATGAATCACAGTTTCAGAAAAGCACATAGTAAAAAGCTCAATATTCATTAAGGTACCTTTTCATATTTTTTCCAGAAAATGTCTTGAGTTTATACATCATCATAATAGAAATATTCTCAGAGCACCTGGGTGGCTCAGTTAGTTAAGCATCCAAATCTTGATCTTGGCTCAGGTCGTGATCTCACAGTCCATGGCATCCAGCCCCATGTCAGGCTCTGTGCTGGCAGTGCAGAGCCTGCTTGGGATTCTATCTCTCTCCCACTCTCTCTGCCCCTTTCCTACTCAAACTCTCTCTCTCTCTCTCTCTCTCTCTCTCTCTCTCTCTCTCTCTTTCTCAAATAAATAAAACATTAAAAAAATAGAAATATTCTCGAAGTTACCCACTACCCTTCCTTATTAAAGCATTATTTTCTAGCATCCTAAAAAACCAGCATGTTATACATGTTACACATTTCTACCTATTGCTTTGATAAATTTCTGCGTATTGTCTAATTCTGCATATTACTTTATGACAGAAACTTTTGTATCTCCTTTCAGTTTAGTTAGCAGATACCAATTGCATATGCAGAAACAGCAAGGGCAGCGTATCTACTACAGAGGTAGGATGTGGGCATGGAAACTCTGAGGCCAGGCTGACTGGAAACCATCTTGGCTCCACTCATGAACCATTTATCAACTGGGAGGCGAGTCCAGCTGGGGTGAGGTGTGTGCCATGCCATAAATGTCTGTGAAAACCAAGACACATGGGAGGCTCTTGCATCTTTTGTGAAAAGTTTAATGAGACGTTAACAGTGAACATGGCAAATAGAAGCCAGATAGGATCAATTTAAAATTGGAATTGTTATCATGACTAGATTAGGGAAGAAGAATAT
Organism: Panthera tigris; assembly: GCF_018350195.1. NCBI lineage: Eukaryota > Metazoa > Chordata > Mammalia > Carnivora > Felidae > Panthera > Panthera tigris. The sequence continues at coordinate 89,431,626 of NC_056664.1, forward strand.
TAATTCTGATGACTGCAAAAAAATGCCCTACTGTAAAAAAATAGAATGGGTATATGATACTCTACAGAGACTAATAATTTATTGACTAAAGTCACTAGAGCCTGGAAATGCCAGGTAATATAAAAGCCAGAGAGTTCAGATACAAGAAATTAGTTAAAAAAATGTTCTCTGTGTTATTTGAAAAAAAGCATAGTGCAGCAGATATCACTGAGCACTGACTGACTTCTGTCCTTAAGAGACCTGGTTTGATGAACTGGGTTGCAAAAAGCAGTGCTTCCCCAACCCTGGAGTTCTGGTCTCCCTTGCATTCTTCTGAATTTATTTCCAATGTGGGGTGGAATTCGGGTGAGCTCCTTTCTGAAGGGAAAATCTGCACATATCATGGAAAACTGAAACCTTCTGGAGGGATTAACTGCTCATGGACAGTAATTGACTCCAGTAGTGGGTAATACACTGTGGAGAGGTTGGTGAGTGAGGTATTGGGCTAGGGTTTTGAAAATCCTTTATTTGACAATAGTATTGAAGGGAGGGAAGAGGAGGATAGGAAGGGGACAAACAGAGGCATGAGCCCATTCAGCAGGGAGAGGGGATGTGCCAGCTCAGATCTCTGGAGACTGGGAAGTCCTTGGAGAGGCTCTGGGAGTAGGGGGGACAGATGGAGTGTGGAAGCAGAACATATGTCATGTGTCCAGAGTGCCTGGTTTGTTCCAGTGAGGAGGAAACTCTTGTAGCATTTTGGTTATAGACGCAGTTCTGATATCCATACAGCACATCCTATGTTTACTGCAAAGAACAGGTAGTTAAGTATCAGTAAGAACCAGTGTTTGCATAAACATCTTTTATTCTTGAATATCATATTATCATTAAACACATCTGGCATTTACCAGGGACAGAACACATATGAATTTTCTAAGTCCAAGAACACACTGGAATCTTAGGGAAGAGAAGATACATGGGATGTTTCAATTGCTGGTGAACTGACATTGTTTTGAAGCTGTTCTTTGCTTACAGTTGTAGCAAGCAACTCTAACAGTCTTGAAAGAAACTATGAGAGTTCTAATTTTTACTTGTGGTGGAAGCAGGCATCCAAAACCAATAGTATCTTACCTGCGAGATAAATGAAAGTGGCATTGCTATGGTGAAGGTTGTGCTCAAAACACCAGGACCCGGAGACACCAGTTTCAGAATTCTGACACATCGCCCTTATTATTTCCACTGGGTTCCCAGGACCCAGAGACACCAGTTTCAAAATTCTGACACATCGTCCTTATTTTTTCCACTGGGTTTAGAAATACAATTTAATGAACATTTAAAAATATTGGGAATGGGTAAGCATAATTTTCTTGTACTTATCAAGTCACATTTGATATTTATATAAAAATGAAATTAAATAATAATGGTTACTGGTACTTGTTTTCTGTATTTTTAAATATAAGTGGGAAAATTAATTGTATTATATTTTGAATATATGAAACTTGAAAGACTGTTGATAGTTTTTTTAAATAATTTTTTTAAATTTATTTATTTATTTTGAGAGAGAGAGAGTGAGAGTGCATTGGAGAGGGGTGGAGAGAGAGAGGGAGACAGAATCCCAAGCAGGCTCCATGTTGTCAGCACAGAGCCTGACACGGGGCTCAATGTCACAAACTGTGAGATCATGACCTGAGCCAAAATCAAGAGTCAGATGCTTAACCAGTTGAGCCACCCAGTCACCCTGATAATTATTTTTTTGATAAACTTTTAAACCAAAAATAAAACTGCTTTAAATGAGTGTTTAACAGTAGCAAGGACTTCCACCTCTGATCAAGATGAGATAACAGTGGCACTGATCAAGATGAGATAGCAGTTTCCTCACTAGGGGACAAAACTGGAGCTAAATTGAAAGCTGTTCTGGTCTTCCTTAATGAAGAGGAAAAGCAAGGTCTGAATGGGTAGAACTGTTTCCAAGTAAATGAGTCACATCCCAGAAAAAAACTCAGGAATACTTATAGGAATATAAGAATGTTCAACACCCACCAAGGTAAAACTCACAATTGCTGGCATCCAACTAAAAATTATCAGCATGCAGAGAAGTAGTGATATACATTTTTTAATATATAACACAGTTGGAGGTGAATATTCAATATAAAACCAAACCAGACTTGACACAGATGTTAGAAGTAGCCAACAAACACATTAAGCACTTAAGTATTTATATTCCATGTGTTTAAAATGTTAAGTAGAACATACAGGATATAAAAAAAGACCCTAATCAAATGCCTAGAGATGAAAATTTGTCTAAGATGAAAATATACTAAATAATTTAATAATTATTAATAATTTAAAAATCTTTGTGGCCTATCAATCAAAATGGAATTACTGATCACAAACATTTATAAGAAATATTCAAGGGGCGCCTGGGTGGCTCAGTCGGTTAAGCGTCCGACTTCAGCTCAGGTCATGATCTCACAGTTCATGAGTTCGAGCCCCGCATTGGGCTCTGTGCTGACAGCTCAGAGCCTGGAGCCTGCTTTGGATTCTGTGTCTCCTTCTATCTCTGTCCCTCCCCGACTTGTACTCTGTCTCTCGCTGTCTCTCAAAAATAAATAAATGTAAAAAAAGAAATTAAAAAAAAGAGAAATATTCACCTCACCCCATCAAAGGTGTCAAAACAATGCACACTGGGAAGGCCATCCAGTTATTTTAGGTCCCAATCAGAACTAGATTTTGGCAGATGTGAACTAGAGGCCGAATTATAATTGGCACTCCTTCTAAATGATATCTTTTTTTAGTATTTGTTGGCTTTGCATTGGTTTACTGAAGGAAGGAAAAATTGATTTTAATTAAAGTTATGTATCTCTTTATGTTTAAAATGTAAGATTCATTAGGTCAGTGAATATAAAACATATTTCACATATAGTCACTTTATGTAAATATGTCCCTTAAATGTATATTTTAAGATATATATTTTGAGTAGTATTTCTTTTCTTTTTTTTTTTGTTAACGTTTTATTTATTTTTGAGACAGAGAGAGAGCATGAACGGGGGAGGGGCAGAGAGAGAGGGAGACAGAATCGGAAGCAGGCTCCAGGCTCTGAGCCATCAGCCCAGAGCCCGACGCGGGGCTCGAACTCACGGACCGCGAGATCGTGACCTGAGCTGAAGTCGGACGCTTAACTGACTGAGCCACCCAGGCACCCCTTGAGTAGTATTTCTTCTCAGTATTTCAGTTACTCATAACTGGATGGTGTTAATCACACAGTTTCTGAAGATAAAGGCTACTCTGCTGGATATGCTACATTTCCTCTTCCATTTCCACACACCACTCTTCACCTTGCTCTTTGCTCCACGAGGCTGTTCGCCTGCATTCATGGGCTCCTTTGTCCTCTGGCTTCCCAATAGATTCAGACAATTGGAAATATCAGCTGGTGATGGGAGGCCAAGAGGAAAGATTTGGGGTGTATATTTTCCTAGGTCCCTCCCTGCTGGATTGCTGCTGGATCGGCTTCATCTCTCCCTGGAAACTACTCTCTTCCATTGCCCTTGTAGGTCTAGGAATGCTGAGGGCTCACTGAAAGGCACCATCCCCTTGTTGGCTCTGCTGGACACTGCTCACAACTTTGTAGACACCCCATCTATTAAGCTCTACCAGTTTAAGTGTGCCATCTTTCTGAACTCTGACATAATGTCTTCTGTGGTCTCAGTTATAAAGTCATTTTCAAATCCCATTCATGTCTAAAACTTATTTTCTCTGGCTTTCATGTATGTAATTTTTTTCTATATTTCTGTAGCTCTGGATCTGTGCAGTTTGTGTGTGTGTGTGAAAACCAGAAAACTTCCACCAAAGGGTAGTGAAAGTTTTAAAATTTAGTGTATACAATAAATTACAATAAATTTCCAGTAAATAGTTTTATATAATATATTATTTGGTTTCATAATTTTAATTAACTGCAGCTATTGACTTCAACCAATGTCACACTGAGTATTGAGAGTCCTAAAGTTGGTGTCGTAGCTTTATGTGTAGCCTATGTCTTGCCCAATTTCAGCAGAGAAATTTAGTGCCACTTCCCCTGCTCTTAACTCAAGATGCTAGCCAATTTACAACTGGTCTGTTTTACATTAAGTAGGGGCATGAAGAAATTAGGTTATGTGGTGTCATCTTTTTAATTTATTCCCCCAATGTTTTAGTTTCCCTCGAAGACCACCCCTTAATCTAGCTCTGGCACAGCATTCTTCCTCTTGTTCAAAACAAATATAAGATTAAGCAATTCATACCAATTAGGATGGCTATTAAAAACAAACCACAAAATGACAAGTGTTGGCAAAGATGTAGAGAAATTGGAATGCTTTTGAATCGTTGGTGGGAATGTAAAATAGTACAGCTGCTGTGGAAATCTGTATAGTTATTCATCAAAGAATAAACATAAACTATGATATGATCTAGGAATTTCATTTCTAGAAAGAAGTGGAAGCAAAAAGTTGAATATTTATTTGTACATCTGTCATTATTACAAATTGTACATCCATCAGCGTTATTCACAGTAGCCAAAAGGTGGAAACAACCCAAGGGTACATTACTGCATGAATGGACAAACAAAATGTGGTATATCCACATAATGGAATATTATTTAGCCTTAAAAAGGAAGGACATTTTTTTTTAATTTTTTTAAATATTTATTTTTGAGACAGAGAGAGACAGAGAATGAAAGGGGGAGGGTCAGAGAGAGGGAGACACAGAATCTGAAACAGGCTCCAGGCTCTGAGCTGTCAGCACAGAGCCTGACGCGGGGCTCGAACTGACGGACCGCGAGATCATGACCTGAGCCGAAGTCGGCCATTTAACCGACTGAGCCACCCAGGCGCCCCAGGAAGGACATTTTGATATATACTACAACACCAATGAACCTTGAAGACATTATGCTAAGTGAATAACCCAGTCACAAAAATAACAATATAGTATGATTCCACTTTGAGGTACCTAGCATAGTCAAATTCACAGAGGCAGGAAGCAGAATTGTGGTTGCCAGGGGCTGGGGGAAGGAGGAATGGGGAGTTAGTGTTTAATGGAGACAGAGTTTTGGTTGGAGGAAATAAAAAAGTTCTGGAGATGGATGGTGGTGATAGCTGCAGAACAATGCAAATGCACTTAATGTCACTGAACTTGACACTTAAAAATGGTTAAAATGATATATTTTATGCTATATGTATTTTACACAATAAAAAACAAAACTATAGTTAAGTGGGGAGAGCTGTCAATATTAGGAAAAAGAAGCCTAATAAATAGACCAATAAACCTATACCACCTCAAAATGCAGGAATTTCAGTATTTCTTTAAAAATATCAATTATCTCACTGGGTAAAGAAAGGCCACCACCAATTATATATCTTCTATCTAGAAATGCCTTTGAGTTTTAAAAACAGATTTAAAAATTATGTGCCACAAATTTTATCAAAGAATTGGAGAATTTTCCACCCAATTCTTTATGTTGACTTTTACTTTCTAAAAAGCACATGATCTTTATATATATATATATTATATATATATATATATATATAATATATATATATATATAAAATATGTGATAAAACCAACTATGCTAACTAGGCACAACTTTGTGATCTTGGAAAGAAAATGTTAGTTCAGAGGAAAAACATTAGCATTTCATTTCTTTCTTGCAATGACAGGAACATCCATTTCCTTAGTAATTGCTCTCCAGAATGCTGCCTCATTTCAGAGCCCGTTTGCTTTGTGGGCCGCTCCTGTCCAGGAGCAGTCAATGTTTATTCCCCACACTTTCTTGTGATGGATCTTTTCTATAGGTGAATTTTGTGACATCCTCTGTAAAAGTTCAGAAGTGGAAAATTGTTTCTATGTTTCTGTTTTGTAAGAGCCAAAACTCAAACAGAAGCATAGAAGAACATATTATTAGTGTTTCCACTAGACAGGTTTCTTTATTCCCTTTGTACATACAAGTTTTCATATTCTAAAAATTCATTAGGTATTGAGTTTGGTTAGCTTTTAGCTAGAAAATATAAGAAATGTATTAAAATGAAGAATCAGGAATATAATTACCTGCTTTCTTCTGATGCCCACATTTCCGTCTTCTTATGCAACGTCTTTATTTTTTTGTCCCACCTAACCTTTGACAGTGTCCTTCACCCAGGATGCTCCTTTCCACCTGGGACCAGGTCCTGGACCCCCACTTATGTGGACATTGGTATCTGACTATGAAAGTAGGTTCATGGGAAGTTATCCAGACCATGGTACGCAGGGTGCCCTGGGAGCTGGAAAGAAATTGGAAAACAGAACCTATTTATTGTAGTCATGTAGAGATAGAGCGTTGGATTACTGAACTTTTTAGACATATTTGATTTAAAAAATTGGATTTAAGAACAAATCAAGTGTAGTAAATGAAGAAAAAGTAAAAATTGGCTCCAAACTTTTCATTTAAATGACATGGAAAATGGTATCTTTTACTGAGAAACATGAGGAATTTGAGGAGAATGAGAAGGGGAGTTCAATTGGGCACATGTACTATGGGAGTGAGAAGTGGGTGTTCCAATGGAGTTATCATGCAAATAGAAATGGGCTGTAGGCTGGGTACATGTTCAGGGCTGGAGAGAGGGAACTAGAAACACTAATAAACAGGCTGGTGTTGGAGCTTTGTGTAAAAGTGAACTCTCCAAGGGAGAATATCAGAGAAAAGCAAAGGACTGGTAATACCTTAAAGTTAGCAGTTGGGAGTAAGTGTCTACAGTGAAATCTAGAGAAGTAGTAAGGTACCAATATGATATATGATAATGGTTGATTCAGAGAGAATGATCATTTGCCAGATTTGTCCCCAGATGGAAAGTATAGGCATCACAGGGCCTGGGATTTGGGTCTGGTTTTATTCACTTCCATATCCCTGACCTTAGAATGCTGGCCTATGCCTGGTTGCTTCTCAATATATATTTCTCTATTGGATGAAAAAAAAAGGATAGAGGGAAGATGATTAGATTTTGTATAAAATTCAATACCAATCATCTTGGTAGAGCAGCTGAGCTAGAAGCCATATTTCAGAGAATGTAGGAGCAAATAGATACCAAAAAGGGGAACAAGCAGGAATAGACCATCTGATAGATGTGTGGAGAACATAGAGCCTTGATTTCCTCTCAGTGTGGTTCAGGTGTAGTACACTTAAACTAGAGTTCTTGAGGCAGCAAAAGGATCCCCCAACAACACAACTGTCCCTGTTACTTTTCCTTTTTTATTATATAACACATGTTCAGAAAAAAAATGCGTAAGCCACAGTTGTAAAGCTCAACGAATTTTCACACACTGAGCACAGTTGTGACTGGAACCCAGATCAGGACCTAGCATGCTACTAGCACTCCAAAATTCCCTCACTGTGTCCTCTTCTAGTTAAAATCCCCCAAGACCAATCACTGTCCTGACTTTGAACATCAAAATTAGTTTTCCTTATTTTAATCTGTATCTAAAAGGAATCACACTGTAAAGCATGCTTTTGTATTGGCTTCTTGTGCTCAAAATTATACTTGTAAGATTCATCCATGTTGTTGCTTGAAGTTATAGTTTACTATCATCTTTGTATTTGCATTTGAGTGTTTGTAGTATTCCCTCATGTGAACAAAACACATTCCGTTTATCTATTCTATTGCTGGTGAGCATATGGGTGGTTTCCAGTTTGGGGCTATTATGGATAAAACACTATAAATATTCTTATTCATGTTTTTGATAAACATCTATACTTATTTTGGGTGAGTACAATAACTAACACCCTATTCTTAAAGATCCTGGGAATCTGTCACTAGCTGACTCTCTCTGGCTTCCTGTTTCCCTGGACCCTCAATTCTATCTCCCTTTACATCATTCATGTCTCCATGCCATTAGTTTCTTCACTTCTCCCACTCAGTATGCCCCAGAAACTCAACTCCCACTATCTAATATGCCAAACAATTTAGCTATTGCCATGAACACACCTTTGTATAGACAAGACAATAGGTTCACGCCTCTGGGCGATGGACTTATTATTAGAATATATAATTTTCAAAGAAAACTTTCATTTAAAGACATAAGTAGCTTTTGGTGAAATTTGAAAGATATAAATAAACATTTCATAACATCTTTTAAAAATAGAAAATGAAGAAAACATGAAAGTAGCTTGGTTTTTCTGTATATTTGAAATACTTTATCTAAAAGTAAAGTAATACACATACATAAACATGAATCTAATCTCAGTAACTTTTCAGGGAAAAAGAGGATCATTTCAATTGACATGTTTAGCTAGTTGCTTTCCAGTTTCAGAGATTCTTTCCTTAATTATGTCCTCGTTGTTATGTTGTTTTCAGCCATGCTAAATTCTTCCTTAGGAGTATCTATCACTTGGGGACTGGATCTCTGTTGTCTGGTCTTCTTAGTGCCATCTTCCTTCTCATTTGCATTTTCCTTTCCTTTTAATCCTTCTTTATCTCACTCAGATCTCTTTTAATTTTACCATATTTTCTTTTTAACTTATTGGATTGCTATTTTGTCTATATGTTCTTTTTTTCATGACTTTCTTATCCTGCCCCAGAGAAATAATAACATTTTTTACTTTACTGATAATTCCTAGTTAATAATCTTAAAAAAAACTTCTAGTTACTGTGTTTATTTATTTTGAAAAGTATACTTCTACTCTAAACTTTCAGGGTGATCTTCCATTTCTCTTCCATTCTCTTCCAGTGCTACTCCGCATTTTCAGGGTTCCATGTTTTTTTTTTTTTTTTTCATTTACCTGCTCTGAATAATATGAGGTCTCTCTAATCTTGATGTTTGCCAATAGGCCAGGTGAATGGATTGCATTTCTCCTGGCTCCGTGACTATTTGGGCATTGGTAAAAATACCCTCAGATCTTCAATTGGAAGACAGGTTGATGTTATAAAGCTTGTCTTCAAATTCCCACCCTCTAGTGGGCATTTCTTTAGGGTGAAATGCCTAAATTCAAAGAATTCTTTGAATTTAGTGGTATTTTTCCCTGAGCAGGGCATTATAGTTTTCCTTCTTAGTATATGCTGTTGCCAGTCTCTTCCTGTTTCTGTTTGCTGTTGTTATGACTCTAACAAGTCAAATGCTGGATCTATCACATGGTGATGTATCATTGCTACCTCTCTTTACCTCTCATTTCTAAGTGTGTTGGTTTCTAGAAATTACAGTTTCTAAAGAGAAGTAGAAAAATAGGCACTGGGAGGGGGAGTTGTTTTCAACAGTATCCTGTTCTGAAGGATAGCTGCTGAGTTTCCTGCTGCTTTGGCCTCTGGGTCTCTGTGAGGGAGTAGAAAATTATGAGGGTATAAACTTTCCCTTTTCTTTTTTTCAGCTTGGTAGATATGTTCCATTTGTGGCAGCGAAATATGCATGAGATACCACATGGGATTCTGAAGTCCACTCCATTGATGATGTAGTTGGTAGAAAATCCTCTCATTTCCTGGCAATAGGGTGGCTTTGAGTCATGATTTTCTGTTATGACTTGTAATCCTTTTCTGCCTTTTTATGGGTTCATTAATGAGAAATTGAAAGAGAGCAAATTGGAAATGGAAAGCTATGTCCTATCATTTTGAGTTATGAAATTGCCATGAATATTTTAGTTGACCAACCCGAATAGATAGAAAATCCGTGACTTGGAAGTACTCAGTGACTTAGTTGGTCACAAAATCAGAAATAAGAAGAGTATAATATGCAGCCCCAACTCACAGGATAATTTGTTAAAGAAATAACTAAAATAAACTCAATTATGAAGAAGAGTTGACTGTCATATAGGTCAGGCAGGCCCTTACTTTTCTTTGCCTAATGTCCTATCAGCCTCTTGTCATATTCATTTTCATTAACACTTATATCAGAGGGCAGAAAGAGGTGACATTTCAATCTGTCAACTTCACTGTTCATTAGCAACTCATGTAAAGGGCTGTAAAGGGGAGGATCAAAGGCTAAATTGGGGTTACAAGTTTTCTGTGACTCTCACTTACCCTGGTGTGCCGTTAGCACAGATAATAAAGAGGAAGCTGTGTTAAGGTATTTATAATTCCACAGAAGGAATGCATGGTGAAAATCTAAAGGGTTGAGAACCTAGATGTGGTAATCCTATCTGAGAGGGATGGGAGCTATAGGCATGCATAGGAGTTAATATGACTCTGTACAATGTTGCATACCGATGAGCATGATTAATGGTCTTTGTATGGTTGAGAAAAAAAGGCAATGCAAGTACATGGCATTTAAAACCCACACCAAATGGCAAGTCTGGAAGAGGATGGAGATGTCAGCTTTCAGTATATGCTCAATTCACCTGTGGAAGGAGTCTGTGTGGATCTATGTGGGGACATATTCAAGGAAATTAGAAATATTTACGAACAATACTTTCAAATCACTAGAATATACTCTTAATTAATCATTTTTCCCACTTTGTTAGTAGTTCTTATAAAATAGAAATCCTAAAGATACAGTGCACAGAATTTAAATTTAACTTTGGAATGATATTTCCCTTGATACATTATGCATCTTTCATCTAGCACTATTTGATAATTTTGGTCTTTTCAAAAATTATCAATGTGAGAATAAAATCATGGGCAATACAATGATCAAATTAAATAATTTGAGTGAAATGACTAAGTAATCAGTAGTGCGCTATATGAACAAGCAGTAATAAGAATAATTAAGCAATAATAAATTCCTCAACTATCATGTGTTATTATTGTCAGGGTTTATATATAAAGTACAGACATTTTATCTACTCCTTTCCCTTCCATAAGAGCATTTTAAAATAAATTTACATTTGCATTATTTGCAGAACACTTTCCAAATGAAATGCTGACGGGGCACTTGGGTGGCTCCGGCGGTTAAGTGTCCGACTTCGGCTCAGGTCATGATCTCACGGTCCATGGATTCAAGCCCCCCATCGGGCTCTGTGCTGACAGCTCAGAGCCCGGAGTCTGCTTTGGATTCTGTGTCTCCCTCTCTCTCTGCCTCTGCCCTGCTCTCTCTCTTTTTCTCTCTCTCTCTCAAAAGCAAATAAACATTAAAAAAATTAAAAAAAAGAAAATCAATTAATATTTTAAAATATTAATATTCCCATTTTATTACAGGCAGTGTTGGGGATACAGATGTGATCCTGTTTCCTGCCCTCAAGGATTCATAATAGCATTGAGGAATTATAAGATCTTATACAGAGATATGAAAGAAAAAATATGGTATCAAACACAATGTAACAGTATTTCAAATAAGAACCAGAGTAGCTCTTGGAACTCGATAATGAGCTTTGAAGGATGGGCAAGACTTGTAGTTTGGCTATAAAAGCAGTTTTCCCTTTAACAATTTGAAGTCTTACCTCATGAGATGATCTGCCATTTTTTAAAATTTAAATTCAAGTTAGTTAGCCTACAGTGTAGTCTTGGTTTTGGGAGTAGAACCTAGTGATTCATCTCTTACACAGACACTCAGTGTTCATCCCCCAAAGTGCCCTCCTTAATGTCAATCACCCCTTTAGCCCATCCCCTGCCACCTCCCCTCCCGTAACCCTCAGTTTGTTCTCTCTGTTTAAGAGTCTCTTATGGTTTGCTCTTTTTTTTTTTCAATATTATTTTTCCTTCCCTTCCCCTATGTTCACCTCTTGTGTTTCTTAAATTCCACGTATGAGTGAAATCATATGATATTTGTCTTTCTCTGACTGACTTCCTTCATTTAGCTTAATACCCTCTGGTTCCATTCACCTTATTGCAAATGGCAAGATTTCATTCTTGTTCGTCGTCAAGTAGTATCCCAGCAAATGATCTGCTATTTTTAAGGCACCATTCCTACTGACTTCATTAGATCCTTTTTGAGCTCAAGGGGGTCTCAGTGGAAGGCAGCAGACATAGTAGTTAAAGAGCTCCATGTCTGGAGGTGGCCTGGAGGACAAGTCACTTCTGCTTTCTAAGGTTCTATTTCTTCTTCCAGTAAAACTTCTCCTGCTGTACAATGGTGCTATCATCTCTTCCTGGATTTTTAAAATACTTTTCTCACTGATCTCCCTCCTTTTATCCTTGTCCCCTTATGCTCAATTCCCAACTCTGCAGTTGGAATGATCTTTTAAAATCCTAAGACATATCCTAGTTTTGTTAAAAACCTTCCAAAGTTACCTATTTCACTTGGAGTCCAAGTTGAAATCCTTACACTGGCTAAAGAGGTCCCCCTTATTCCTATGACCTCCTCTACTCTTTCTACACTTTGCACATTCTACAGCAGACACTTCAGCCCCTTTGCTGTTCTAGAACATGCCAGGCATGCTATCTTCTTAGAATATTTTTATGGGCTGTTTTCTCTTCCTTATATGTTCTTCCCCCAGATATCAATAGGGTTAACTTCCTCATTTTCTTGATCCATTTGCTTAAATGTTACTTTTTCAATGTAAATTATCTTGATTACCATACTTAAAATTGCAAAGGCTCCTGTTCTTGCTTATCCTGTCCTATTCTTTTTGTTTCCATAGTGGTCATCTTCTAACATATTCTATAATTTGATAATTTTTTAATTTATTATTATTATTTAAAAAAATTTTAATATTTATTTTTGAGAGAGAGAGAGAGAGAGAGAGAGAGAGAGAGAGAGAAACAGAGTGTGAGCTGGGGAAGGGGCAGAGAGAGGGAGACACAGAATCCGAAGCAGGCTCCAGGCTCTGAGCTGTCAGCACAGAGCTTGATGCAGGGCTCAAATTCACAAACTGTGAGATCATGACCTGAGCTGAAGTTGGACGCTTTACCAACTGAGCCACCCAGGTGTCCCTGTAATTTGATAATTTTTAAAAACGTTTATTTATTTTTGAGAGAGAGAGAGAGGGAGAGACATAGAGTGTGAGCAGGAGCCAGGGAGAGGCAGAGAGAGAGGGAAAGGCATAGAACTTGAAGTGGGCTCTAGGCTCCATGCTGTCAGCACAGAGCCTGACACGGGGCTTGAACTCACGAACGGTGAGATCATGACCTGAGCTGAAGTTGGAAGCCTAACCGACTGAGCCACCCAGGTGCCCGTATAATTTGCTAATTTATTATGGTAATTGTTTAGTGTCTCTCTCCCATCAGTACGATATATTTTGTTCACTGTTATATCCAAAGCACTTAGGATATTTCTGGAATATCCTAAGCATTTGATAAGTATTTGTTGAATTGTATATAAACACAGTGTCTGGAACATAACCACACATTCCATAAGTGTTAGCTATTATTATTACTAATCCAACCAGGAGAATACCAGAACCTCACTAGAATGTGGCTCTATGCAGACAGAGTGTTGCTTTTTGTTTTTGTTTTTACCCAAGCACTTGGAAGAGTGCCTGACGCACAACTTGTGCCCAATAAACATTTGAAGAGCAAAAGGAATAAAGGAACAAAGGAGATAATATGAGTATGGCTCATCAGCTGTGCAGAAAAAACTCTCTTAGTAAACCAGAGGGTTCCTACTGAGTAGTTCATAAAATCTGGTGGAAGGGCTATGCCTGAGGGCAGAGGAAGAGTGATAGTCAAGGATGGATCCATAGGATGTCAAGGATGTTCTGGAAGAGGATCAGCTTAGAAGAGAGTATCTAAATGGAAGTGTTTCATATGTGTTTGATAACATGAGAATAAAATTCAGGTAAAACATCAGGGATGAAGAAAAGAATTGGAGGTCATTTTTTTAAAGGCAAAATTGAAGCCTTAAAAAAGAATGAAGAATGGAAAGAAGTGAGAAAATGAATCACTTAAAAATTACCTGGGGTTCGAAGATGCTTGATGATTCAACAATTGAATAGACCTTTATATGGGACAGGATAGAAAGTAAGACCTAATTACTGTTTGTCCTTAGAACAGTGCCTTGCACACAGTAAGGTTAAAAATTATATTGGATGAATATGAATACCGGGAAGAAATAAGATTCTGTCTAATGAGGTAAAAAAGTATAATTATAAACTAAGAGTGGAATGATTTCAAGTAATAAAGGTATATTTACTAAGATGAAATCCAATTAAATCAAGTAAGTTCATGATAACATTATAAAAATAACATACAAAAATCCAAATCCAAATGGATATATTCTTCCAAAATTTGTATTGTTTTTAGATTTCCTTAAAATATGAATGCATTTCCTTAAAATATGAATGCAATTAAGTACTTATGGTTTGTATATTTGCATTTCCTTAATATTTATATTTTCTACATCAGCAAATAGAAGATCATCTGAAGGCTAAGACCTTACCTTTTGTTTAATTTGCATTTTCTCAAAGGGCCTAGAGTTAGGACCAACTAGACTAATGTATTAGCAAGAAAAAAAAAAAGATACTGCCTACGAACTATCTTCATGAGTATAAAATGTGTCATTTTTTCAGTTGACGTGACATTTATACATTAGATTTCATGAGCCAATATATTTGGCGCAAAATATGTAATTTTAATTGTGCTTGCCTCAATTTATTATTGGTTATAAAATGCTGATAATTGTCTATCATACAAAAAAAATAAATGGTTTTTGTGCTTACCACATTCCTTTCTGATTTAAGTCTGCTTCAGTGGGTGCCTCCCAAACCTATTTTGAACTTTATGCATAATTAATTCAAGAAAGTGATATTTAAAACTGTTCACAGGTGGCTAGACCTTTGCAATGTCAGTCACCATCAGAGTATGGTTGGAGAAAGGAGCGGTTGGTAGGGTATTAAAACCAAGGTTGAAATACAATTATTTAAAACCTTTAAAATAAGGGCATTTTATATTAGGCATATTAAACATATAGATTTATATTGAGAGTCTAGTATCTCAATTAAGTTAGAGCAGAATCCTCCCAAGTTTTAGCAGATCTAAATCAAAGAGCCTGGGTTTTTAAATACCATGATTAATTATAGTAAATGTCTTTGCATCAGCTCTTGAACATAGGTTATCCAATATTGTAAAAAGTTTATTTTTTTAAAAAAATGTCAGTGATTCACTTGGAATCTACATATAAAATCATAAAGTTAAGAACTTTGACAAGTCATGTCCATACCCCAATTACTCCTCTACTCCCCTCCCAATCCTTTCAGCATGATGAATATCTATACTATGTTTAACCATCTCTCAAAATTGGCCTCTTATGGGGCATCTGGGTGGCTTAGTCAATTAAGCCTCAGACTCTTGATTTTAGCTGAGGTCATGATCTCATGGTCATGAGATCGAGCCCCACTGAGCGTGGAGACTGCTTGGGATTCTCTCTCTCTCTTTCCCTGTGCCCCTCCCCTTCTTGTTCATGCTCTCTCTCAATAAATAAATCAACTTAAAAAAAAAAAGAGTGACCTCTTATAGATTCTCTGAGAAATTCTATTTCAATGTTTAACTATTGTCACTGTGAAATAATGCTTCTGTACTTAGTGTAAGCTAAGCTCATCTTCCATTACACATATAAACACATTCACATATTCCCCAAATAAAATCTAAAGGGATTTTATTTTTAAGTAAAATATATTTTAAAACAAAATACATTTATTTATTCAGTGACCATCTTGCCCCATTGGGGATTTTAGGACTTAAAAGCCCAGGAGCTATCTGAGTTTGAGGGGACACATGACATATCTAGTCAATCTTAGATTTCTAATTATCATAGGAAGGCTACCTCCACTGGGAAGTAAAATAACTGCTCCCACTCCGCAAGGATAAGTAATTGTTTCCTATTACCCATTTTCCCCTTTCCCTTTGTAACATAACTTTGAAGAATGTGGTCAGCTAAAAAAAGGCTGTATTTCCCAAACTCTCTTTTATTTTTTTAAAGTTTATTTATTTTGAGAGAGAGTGAGAGAGTACTACATATGTGCATAAGCAGGGGAGGGTCAGAGAGAGGAAGAGAGAATCCCAGGCAGGCTCTTCACCATCACTGTGGAGCCCAGCTCATGTGGCTTGAGCTCATGAACTGTGAGATCATGACCTGAGCCAAAATCAAGAGTTGGAGGATTAACTGACTGAGCCACCCAGGCACCCTCCTGGTATTTTCTTTTTAAATAGGAATGGGTATTATACCATAACCTGGTATATCATATTCTTTGTGGCTTTATCGTTCATTGTTATCTAGAAAGTAATTGTGACTTATTGACTGTACAGCACTCAAGAGAACTCTTTGAATCTAGTTCTCTTAATGGATAGTTACATCTCTACCAATAGGTTGGAGCTAAAAACAACAACAACAAAATGACACTTTAACCAAGACTATTTTTATTTTGAAAGGACAATTTTTCCCTGTACCCTATACATACCTTCCCTAGGGAAGGTAGAAGTAAAAAATGAGGAGACTTTGAAAAGTGAATCTGGACAATTTTACCATCAACAAACAGTAAGCTGTTCTTAAATTTAACTCCTTATATTGTTAGATAACAATTTATTATCCTTAAAACAACAACCTTTCTTTACTGTTAGTAGTTGTTATTCTAAAGCATAAAAAGTACAAGTGAGGGTTGGAAAATTATACAGTGAACACATTTTATTTGATTTTTTTCTCAAGACTTTGTAAGTTGAAAAATATATGAGAAGGAAAAATGCACAAGTATAATTTTTTAAGCATTAACAAATATGTTTTTCTCAGGGTGCTTAGGTGGCTCAGTTGGTAAAGCCTTCCAACTCTTGGTTTCAGCTCAGGTCATGATCTCACAGTTCATGAGATCAAGTCCCACATCAAGCTCTGTGCTGACAGTGCAGAACCTGCTTGGGATTCTCTCTCTCTCTCTCTCTCTCTCTCTCTCTCTGTCTCTCTCTCCCCTTCCTCTGCTTGTGCTTTCTCTCTTTCTCTCTCAAAATAAATACATAAACTTAAAAAAAGATGTATGTTTGTCTTGTGGGAACTTTCTAGATATTTATTTGATGAATACAAACAAATATTAAGATTTATTCATAACAGTGTATTTACCTACCAACTTCAAAAGGAGAAAACATACTAAAAATCATGTGCCAACATTTTATCTTTTGCTTAATAATCTGAAAACATTTCTTAGTGATTAGTGACTTAGAAAAAAATTTTGGTAAAGCTCTTTTTAGGCTTGTTTATTTTGAGACAGCATGCGCACATGTATGCAGGGGAGAGGCAGAAAGAGGGAAGAGAGGGAGAGAGAGAATCCCACACAGGCTCCGTGCTGTCAGTACAGAGCCTGATGTGAGGCTCGAACTCATGAATCATGAGATTATGACCTGAGCTGAAATCAAGAATCAGGCACTTAACCGACTGAGCCACACAGGTGCCCCCAAATCCTCATAAGACTTTTAAACTCTTTTTTTTTTTTCCCAACGTTTTTTATTTTTATTTTTGGGACAGAGAGAGACCGAGCATGAACGGGGGAGGGGCAGAGAGAGAGGGAGACACAGAATCGGAAACAGGCTCCAGGCTCCGAGCCATCAGCCCAGAGCCTGACGCGGGGCTCGAACCCACGGACCGCGAGATCGTGACCTGGCTGAAGTCGGACGCTTAACCGACTGCGCCACCCAGGCGCCCCCTCATAAGACTTTTAAAGAAACTTTCATCACTAATACTTTTAATAGCACAAAGAATAATATTCACTGGAAAACAGCACACCTCTGACTCTGGGTAAAAAGACAGTTCAGAAGTACTGCTCATCAATCCAGCTAGAGGGGCCCTGCTGTAGGTCCTGCCCTTTTGAGGACTTATAGTTTGCACACATTATAACACAAACATGCTTTATTTTTTTTTTTTACATTCTGTAAGTTTTTGGAAAGTTAAACATTTGGGAATTATGGTTGGTGCCCCCCAAACTTTGTAGAGGAAATGAGGAGGAGGCAGTTAAAAAGGTTTCTGGACTTCCTGTGGGAAGCCAGGGAAAAGAGCGGCTGCTTTGGTTCCAGCTGGCCCTCCACACCATGGTAGAGCAGGCTCCCAGGACAGCGTGTGCTTCCTCCCCTTTACAGTGTGGCATAGTTTGTGGCATGGGACTAGAGCTACTTGGAATTCTGAGTCAGAAAAATGAGATGGGTAAGGGGTAGTTGTTCTTTCCACTTCCTGGGGACTTGACCCAGTTCTGATAAGTCCAGGCACCATCCTGCCCTGCACTTCTGCCCTGCCTTGCTTAGCAACTCCTCTGGTTTATAATAGGCAAAGCTGATCTGGGACAGGAAATGCTCCTTCAGCTTCTGTGTAATGAGAGCAATCCCTCGAGAGCATAGGTGGAAACAGGGTCCAGGCTGCGGGTATAGTTTAATTTATAACTTCAAACTATTTAGAAATATGGCATTTGGCCCTTCATCTTCCTGGGCCCTACAATGTTAGAGATGGATCTGTTCAGATGAGTGAAATGCTAACTATAAAAATATTTTAGGAGTACCTTTATCAAATTATGTTACTTATTTTTCTTCTTATGTATGCATGAAAACCATAGCTGCTTGTAAAAATCTATGCTTAAAAAGTGCATAAGCGTTTTTTCAGTAAGTCTAAAATCCCCAATCTTAAGAAAGCATCACAGTTTAGTATCAACATTTGTTTCTTTCTTAGTGGGATATAAGTATTGATGTGTCTTACAATTGATAGCATCTTTAGTTCAGTGATATATGGTAGATCACTGGCCTCACGTTGTTCATGTCCAGTGCAATGCCACAGGTGGAGACCATGGTGGTCTTATGGCTGCAAAGTCCCCAGAAATGAGATCAAGTCACTGCTGAAGTATCCTTTTTAGGTGAATGACTCTTCCCTGGTGTTCTGTGTCATTAGAAGAACAAAGTGGGAAAATGACCTGTGAACTAGCAGCTCTTAGTGGATGAGACACTCAGGCGTGCCTGGGAGAGTCTAGACATTTGAATGCATCTTGTGGAGGTCTAAATATATCAAGAAAATGTCCCATGCTAGTCAGCGCCTGAAAGAAACCATTAATTTTTAATTATAAAGTTATTCCATAAGGGATTGTCAATTTATTTTATTTTAAATTTATTTTTAAATGTTTTATTATCCATTTCTGAGAGGGAGGGAGGGAGAGAGAGAGAGAGAGAGAGGGAGAGAGAGAGAGAGAGAGAGGCAGAGCATTAGTGGGGGAGGGGCAGAGAGAGAGAGGGGGGGGGAGACACAGATTTTGAGGCAGGCTCCAGGCTGCCAGCTGTCAGCATGGACTCGAACCCACAAACCATGAGATGACCTGAGCCAAAGTTGAATGCTTAACCAACTGAGCCACCCAGGCACTCTGGGAGTGTCAATTTATTATACACAACATTAATTCATTTATGACCTGTATCCAGGGACCTCTGATGCTTGGAAGAGGCGACAAGCAGCCCAGCATGTTTGCATGAGGGATCACGGGGCTGAGTTTGGGAGATTCAGTCTTTGGAGGACTTTAGGGTATCAAATGATTGCACAATAGCTGTTTAGGAGCCACATTTAGGCTTATAATGCTGTGACTGGGGAAAGGAAATACATTACTAAATGGTTGAACCTCTCTAGACCTTAAAAAGTACAAACTTCTGAATAGATTTACTTCTGTTTTATCTCCATCCCTGTTTTGGGGAATGAGTGATAGATTTGAGTAAATCCAGATGTGATAGATTTGAGTAAAGCCAGATTTTTCTTTTTCCTTTTTCCTTTTCTGCCACAAAACTCACTGGGTAACTGACTTTTTTAGTAGATTCATATTGGTGTTTCCAGATAGAATATTGCATGGGACATACTTATACTAAAGATTATTTGTTGTTTATCTCAAATTTAACTGTCTTTATTTTTATTTGCCAAATTTGGCGGTTCTGATTTTTGTGTATCCTGTGAAAATACTCACATTTGCTACATGTATGTATTTTAAGAGGAATAACATTTCTGGATTTGTAGACTTCTGCTAAATCAATAATTAATATATATTATTATTATATATATTAAAAATATATAATAATATATAACTATCACCCAGTTATAAATTTATAAGGTTGATTCTTGGTGCTTTGGGGCCCAAATATTCTCTAATTTTGGCATGTCAAGAGCAGATCATCTTCTTCTTTTTTAAAATTTTAGAGATAGAGCATGAGCAGGGAAGAGGGGCAGAGGGAGAGAGAGAGAAACTTAAGCAGGCCCCATGCTCAGCAAGGAGCCCCACGTGGGGCTCTATCCCATGACCCTGGGATCATGACCTAAGCTGAAATCAAGGGTTGGAAGTTCAACTGACTGAACCATCCAGGTGCCCCAAGAGCAGATCATTTCTTTTTTTGAACAGTCAGAGCTGTTTATGTAATGTTATCCTTGGTAGTTACTATCTGGCAGAGTAGCACTCTTTTTTCTGAAGTCAGAAGACCTATATTTCCCAATTTTTTATTATAATTCTGCATTATAATTACTAAATTTTCTTCTTTCCTTGGAAGTCAAATCGAGAATGAGAAAAATCTGAGATTTTGAATCCTGTACTATTGCTATACTTTACTGAGCCCCAAATTAGGTTATTGGTCTACTGTACGTGTAGTTGGCCTTAGTAATTGGATATACATTAACATCTTCTGAGGAGAATTACCAGAGAGACAGTGCTTGAATAAAACATTAGATTTCTTAAACTACATAAGCTGTGTACTATTGGGGGATGCTTGCTTGGCTCATTTCACTTTCATTTTATGTGATGAGTGACTACAGAGACAAATATGGATATTAAAATATGATGAGATGTGTGTGTGTGTGTGTGTGTGTGTGTGTGTGCGTGCACGCGTGTGTACTGGAGAAGAACATGTAGAGTGAGAAAGAGAAATAAGAAGCTGCAGGCATCCAGTCCTGATTCTTAGAAATAAGGATTGAAGTAGCACACAGATAAACAACTCGTGAGTAACCCTAACAGGTGTCAAAGTGGATACTTAAGCAATGCCTTGTGGAGGGCAGAACAAATAAAGAGACAGGTGGTGTATCTGGTACTCTATCAACCAGAGATTTGAATTAACTCGCATGTCTGCACATATTCTACGCAGCAGCAACTGACATTTTTAATGATGACCCTGAGGCACAGTAAATGCTGTGTGAATTATCAAAGAACAATGAAATGTTAGTGCAATTCAGGTGGTAAGTACATTTTATTATATATTCTTCTATTCAAATTGACCATTTACGTAGAGGGCATACATTTTTCTTTTCATCAGAGTAGTTAACTGTACTTTCGGACCACATCAGATGACACAAAGGTCATTGTAGAAATTTAGCATACGTTGGCTGATTACCTACAGTGTGATAGGCTTTTGGCAAACAATGATGAATAAAATTTTATCTCTTTAAAAATTCACAATTATGGGAGATATAGATTCCCATGGCTTTTTATAAAAATGCAATAAGACCCTAGTAGGCATACACATACAATCACAATCATAGTTTTAAAGGTGAATGATAACCCCTGGGGAGTCAGAGAATTGTCACTGAGGAGGTGACATTTGAATTCCAGGATGAGCAAGATTTCTCCAGCTAAGCAGAAATTGTACTGTCATTGCCCAGAAAGAGGATTTTATGTACTTTGTTCCTCCCTTTCTCTCTCCTCGATCATTGCCAGGACTTCTAGTAGATACGTTCAGTATTAGAGGATGGAGTCTGATGGAGTTAGGAAGAAGCACTGAGTACCCTGGGGCCCTGTCTTTGATTATCATTTGTGTGTTAGAGTGGACGCTGCAGTAATGTGAAGATCTGCGATCTCAGGTTGAAGAGGAAGACCCAGGAACTAAACAAGGGATCCCAGAGATATCATGGTGGTCTACAGTATTATTGGCTTAGTTATATAATCTATTTTCACTATTTTATCTGATATATTTTATTTTTTTTAAGTTTATTTATTTTGGGGATGCCTGGGTGGCTCAGTCAGTTTAAGCATCTGACTTAGGCTCAGTTCATGATCTCACTGTTCCTGGGTTTGAGGCCTGTGTCTGGCTCTGTGTTGACAGCTTGGAGCCTGGAGCCTGCTTCAGATTTTGTGTCCCTCTCTCTCTGCCCCTCTCCTGCTTGTGCTCTGTCTCTCTCTCTCTCTCAAAAATAAACATTAAAAAATAAAAATAAAATAAAGTTTATTTATTTTTGAGAGGCAGAGAAAGACAGAGTATAAGCGGGGGAGGGGCAGAGAGAGAGGGAGACACAGAAAACAAAGCAGCCTCCAGGCTCTGAGCTGTCAGCACAGAGCCCAATGTGGGGCTTGAACCCATGAGCAGGGTGAGACCTGAGCCGAAGTTAGATGCTTAACCGATTGAGCCACCCAGGTGCCCCAGTTTTCACTATTTTAAAGTAAAGTTATGGTAGATTTCCCTTGGTATTACCAAATCTTGTGTTATATGGACAGAACATCTAACAGAGCAGAGCTGCTCTGTTAGTGAGAAGGTCACAAATGGCTCAAGCTTGATTTCTTGTCAAATCCTTGTCCATATAGCCTGCTTGTTAATAAATGGTTAATTATCGTTTGGACAGCTGTTATTCTGCTTGATCCCAGACAGTGGTTATGAAGCATTGCTGTGTTCCAGCTGCATTTCCAGTCGGGCAGGGGTGCCCATGCAGAGTGCAGGGCCGGTAAGGCAGCCTCTTCAGTCAGTTACAAGTCAGGATAATTCAGGCCCTACAGCGGAGTTGGGGTGTGTCATCATTAATCACACAAAGATTTATCAATTTTCCCTTCAAGTCTGACTGTATAGGTGCAGAGAAACAGTTTAATTGATTCATATTTATCAATTATGCTTGTCATGTAAATGGTATAATGAAAAAGACACTGGTTTGGGTATCTGTGCCTGGATTCTGGTGTTATCTCTGCTACTCACTGGCTGTTACCTTAGGGAATTCATTTAGCCTTTCTGGGCTTCATTTTCTCTTACCAATGGACTAAGCAACCTATATAGTTTTTTTTTTCCAGTTCTAATGTGCTAGGACTCTTAAAGGGCATTTTTCAGACATTGATATACACAAGCAAATTTGTTCATGGTCTTTCATTTTATTTATTTATTTATTTATTTATTTATTTATTTATTTATTTTTAATTTTTTTTTCAACGTTTTTTATTTATTTTTGGGACAGAGAGAGACAGAGCATGAACGGGGGAGGGGCAGAGAGAGAGGGAGACACAGAATCGGAAACAGGCTCCAGGCTCCGAGCCGTCAGCCCAGAGCCTGACGCGGGGCACGAACTCACGGACCGCGAGATCGTGACCTGGCTGAAGTCGGAGGCTTAACCGACTGCGCCACCCAGGCGCCCCCATGGTCTTTCATTTTAAAAAGAGCATTAATCCCACTCTTTAAAAAACCGAGTATCTCAGAGTATGAGCCTAAAACATTACATTAATGTGCTTTTTTGTTTTTGAGAAGCACATAATTAAATAAATTTGGGAGCATTAGGAAAGAAACACCAAAATCTATCTCTACATTTCCCTCTACCCCAGACATGAGTGAAAAAGCACTAATCAGTTCTTCTGTTACCCCCAGTAATTAATTGAGGCTGAAGACTTTGGTATATATGATGATGACTCTCAAACACAGTCCTTAGTCTATTGCCATAGATCTACTTGGTTCATTCTCCAACATTTCCCATGTGAAGATTTATTTTCTTTTTTTCTTTCCTTTTTAAAAATTTTTTTTAGAGAGAGAGTGCAAGCAGAGTAGAGGGGCAGAGGGAAAGAGAGACAATCTTAAGCGAGTTCCATGCTCAGTGTGGAGCCCGACGTGGGGTTCAGTCCCACAACCCTGGGATCATGACCTGAGCCAACATTCTGAGTCCAGAGCTCAACTGACAGAGCTACCCAGACCCCGGCCTTCGTACTGTTGTTTTTGTTGTTTGTTTTTTGTTTGTTTGTTTTGTTTGATTGATTTTCATATTTAACATGCACACACACTGAAAGCTTCTCTTGCTTGACATTTAATCAGTTTTCTAAATAGTTGTCCTAAAGTTGATTAAGTTTATGAGCAATTAAATTTATTTTATTAAAAATTTTAAAAAATATTTATTCATCTTAGAGAGAGAGAATGTGAGCAGAGAGAGAGGGAGACACAGAATCTGAAGCAGGCTCCAGGCTCTGAGCTATCAGTGCAGAGCCCAACACAGGGCTCGAACCCACAAGTCTGTGATCATGACCTGAACCGAAGTTGGACGCTCATCCATCTGAGCCACCCAGGCACCCCTAAGCAATTAAATTTATTAAATGGAGCTACAAAATAAGAGAATTTAGCCCTAATAATAGCACCAAAGAAAAATTGTCAAAATTAGACTTAATGGTTTATTTTTCTTTTAATGACATAACAGAGATCCATGTATACATGATTGTTCATCACAGTAGTATTTAAAATGCCCAAACGGTAGACTTTCTAAATGTTCAAGAAGTTAAAAAATACTTGGTATGAAAAAAAATTGGTATGTAATTGGCATATATACACTAATATCCACTTATTGTGTATATTACAGAATATTACATAACTGTAAAAGGAATGAGAATTTGCATGTGCTCACATGGAAGGAAAAAATCAAATAGGAAAAAAACTAGTTGCAGAACTATAATTTCATGGTATTGATACATATCAAAGAATTAACAGTGGTTACCTCTTGAAACTAAGCATATGAGTCCTGGGAGGGAACCCAGAGGGATCTCTCACTTTTTATATTACATACTTTTGTGTTGCTTAAATTTCTAATGATCAATGTACATTACTTTTTATATTAAAACAAAAAGCCCTTATAGTAACATTTAGTATTACCTTATAAATATCTGAAATTCAAAAGCATTTTGGTAATATTAATTCTTTAAATATGTAGCTATTATTAATTCTTGCAATACTTGTGCAATTGCATCCTCTATTCAGGAACAGAACAGAAAACCGGTAAAAATTAATTTTTCCCAGAGCCACAGACTAGCCTATAAAAGGCTTCTGGCCAAGTATACTTTTCCTTTGTCTCCATTCTCTCCTTTATCAAGATGTCTGAAAGCTGGATTCTCATGTTACTTTCCCTTAATAAATGCTATGTTATATTACTATATACTAGTTTCAAAAGTAAGTTATTAAGTCCTTTATTTATTCTTTGCCCAGTTCCTCAAATAATTCAGGGCATCACTGACCTTATCTATTATCCTTATCTATAGACTTAGTATTTCCCTTTGTCCATCCAATGCCTTATGGCAGCATAATCTTTCCCATCCTCTGTTATCCTAAATGTATACTTTGCCCCCTCAGGAACCCTTTTAGTTACCTACCACCCAGGTTGGAGGAACTGGTTATTATTTTATGCAGCCCAGTAATGTTGGAATCAGAGTTGTTTCTGCTGATGGTATGAACTGTTTAAATTAAGATCAAACATCTGCACTTATAAAACACTCTTTCTACAATGGCTGATCTTTTTTTTTCCTGAGAGAGAGAGAGAGAGAGAGAGAGAGAGAGAGAGAGAGAGAGAGAGAGAGAGAGATTGCAACTGAGGGAGCGAGAAGGAGAGAGAGAGAATCCCATCAGGGGCAGAGAGAGAGAGAAGCAGGGCTCTTGTTTTCACTCGAAGTGGGTCTCGAGCTCGCCCAGTGCGGGACTAGAGCTCACAAGCTGGGAAATCATGACCTGAGCCAAAGTCAGATGCTTAACTGACTGAGCCCTCTACAGTAAGCGTTCTTTTCCTGAAAGTGTTGTCTGTCACTTCTGTCATTTACAGTTCATTGAATGTTAGCCCTTCCAGTGAAATCTCATGCAACCTATGTTCATTGTCTAAAAGAATCCTATGACTTGTGGAGATGGTATGCAGCAAAATATTTGAATGAGTCATTTCTATATTATGATTCAATGTTGTTTTTCTTTGAATGTTTTTGTAATCCAATTGCAGGTGATGTTTTTCCCAGTGTTCCTGTTGGTGGGATCAATATTCCTTTCATTTGAGGGAAGGGTTACAGATATCTGAGAGCAGAGAGGTGTGTAATGCCAGAAAGTCCAAAAGAGATTGGACAGGTGTTTGAGAAATATCAACTTGGCAATGAGTGTTAGCTAGACCTGGAATTTCATATTTCAAGAGTTGGGTTTTACTGGTATTATGGAGTCACACAGGCATGAAATCCAGGCTCTGCCTTTTACTGGCTGTGTAATATGCAACAATTCACACAACTGTCTGAGTGTGAAGAAAGTAATATCCATTTCAGTAGTTTGTTGGGCAAATTAAACAGGAAAACTTGTGAAAACACCTAGCACAGTGCCTAACCTGCAGAGGTAGGTACTCAATGTGTTCATCCCTCCTTTTTATCCAGCCAAAAGAATTGAAACAAATAGAGCTCATAACCTTCATGTGAGGCATAAGGGTAGAAATATTCAACACAACTGGGGCTTCCATCCAGTTAAAGAATCTCTTACAAGGGTGAAAGCAGATATTTGCTGTTATTATCAAAGTAATTATAGGTCATGATGAGATTGCACTGGCTTTACTCAGTGAAGCTCAGGTATCATAAGAAAAAAAAAACATTTTCATTCATGCCTTAGTGAAACGTTTGAGGAGATTTTGAGACAAGGAAATTGAGTTCTACATATTAACAATAGACCAAATAAAAGGAAGTAGGATTAATGTAGGGAAGATTTTGATTAGAAATAAAAAAAATCAGTGAATGAATAGCAACGACCCTTAGAAGTTTAAAAAGGCAGGGAGTTCTGAGTACTTCAGGAGTTTTGTGATAAGCTTCCTGATTTATGAGTCTTTGATTGCATTTTTATTGCTACTTAATAGTCATCGATGTCCATGATCACAACATTTGAAGGTTAATTAATTTCTTAATATGTTTAGATCCAGCAGTCCTTCCATTCCTATGCCTTCTTCATTAAGTAACTATGACATGTAGATGTAAAGTGTTTCTTATTTGAATTAGACATTTTAACAGAAGTTTAATAAAGGAGAAAATTCTTATCTGCTCCTTCCACACTGCAGGTGCTGAAATGATAAGTTCAAGCACCATACTATGCAATGCCATGCACGTATGACGGAGTATAACACAATGAATACTGATAGAGGGGTCTTTGTGTTTAATTTTAAAATACAAATCAAGGCCTAAGGCTTCCTTCCAACTTAACCAGTCTTGATCATTCCATGTAACTGTCCTCTATTCAACAACTTAGACGTGGGAAAACTGTAAATGCTATTATTTAAAACCAAGATTGAATCATGAGGAAACAAATGTTCCCAAGAATATTTTAGGTCTGGAATTCTAAACTTAGCAGTGCATTTGCACTTTGATAGTCCTGTTGTGGTTTAGCTTGGTTTGTTACATGAATTATATGCACTTTTTAAGTCCCCACATGATTTCAACAAAAAGTTTTCAAATTACTCAGATTTGGGTACAATTTATAACTACCCTAAATGTATCTTGGATCAGAGAGTTAAATTAGTTAAAAACTATTTCATATACATATATATATATATATATATATATATATATATATATATAACACCCACCACACAGAAATATATATCCTTAAAAAATTTTTTTTTAATGTTTGTTTTTTTTGAGAGAGAGAGAGACAGAGTGCGAGCTGGGGAGGGGCAGAGAGAGACAGGAACACAGAATCTGACGCAGGCTCCAGGCTCTGAGTGGTCAGTATAGAGCCCGACTTGGGGCTTGAACTCAGGAACTGTGAGATCATTACCTGAGCCAAAGTCAGACACTTACCAACTGAGCCACCCAGGGACCCCACAAATAATATCCTTTAATGAGTCTAATATATTAAAAGCAATGTTTTCGTATTATAACTGGATTCTTTATTAAAAAAAAATATTTTAAGTCTTTTTATTTATTTTTGAGAGAGAGAGAGAGAGAGAGAGAGAGGGAGAGAGGAAGTGGGGGAGGGGGGAGGGGCGGAGAGGGAGGGAGACACAGAATCCGAAGCAGGCTCCAGGCTCTGAGATGTCAGCACACAGTCTGACATGGGGCTCAAACTCACAAGCTGTGAGATCATGACCTGAGCTGAAGTCAGATGCTTAAATGACTGAGCCACACAGGTGCCCCAAATTCTTTATCTTTTTATTACACGAGTACTACAGGAATTGATTCTTATTATAAAATATTCAAACAACATAGGATATTTAGAAAAAATGAGAATACTTCCCTTTGCTAACTTTTCTTCCCAGTTTCTCTCCCTTCCCAAGAAGTACCTAATGCCAAATATTTGGTATTAGTTTTTCCCTGTTCCTTTCCTATGCATTTACATGCACATATACTAACACATTTGTTTTTAAAGAAATGATATCATACTTTAGATATTATCCTTTACCTTGTTTATTTTTACCTAACAGTGTATTTTGAAGAGCTTTTAATGTCAGTACAAAAAATTTTAGCTTATTCTTTTTGATGACTCCATAATAATAATAATTTATTTAATCATTCTTTTATTGATAGAGGTTTAACTTTCCCTCTTCCTTGCTTTTCACTATGACACTGAATATCTCCGTACATATATCTTAGTATATATGGGTGGTTATTATTGTGGGATAATTTTCTGGAAGTGTAGCTCCTGGGTCAAAGGATATGAACATATTCAAGACTGAAGTATTCTGAGAAATTGGATTCACTGAAATCTCCTGATTGAGTTCTTGAGTGCAGATTGTTGACATTTACTGCTGCTATCAGCATGCATTACTCTCCCTAATGGAGTGGATTATATGTGTCTGTGATGAAAGTTTAGCATGCTTAGTATCTTTAGAACTCGGGGATTTGTAATCCGAACCACTCAACTCTTAGGCTAGGCGGACAACCAAATGGAAAGAGTGGTGTTGTGAACATGAATGTGACAAATAGTACTGTTCACTGACTCAAACTCTTGTATCTTTCTGAGATTTCTCAGAAAATCAGTTGTTAATTTCAATTTTTATTCATGTCTAAATACTTGTGCCATAATACTCAGGCCTATTACCATCATCATTATTATTTTACTTTTAATAATATATTTCTATTACAAACACATTTCATTTATTTGCGATTCTTATTCAGTAGTTATTTGGGGCTTCAAACTGTAGCCGAGGCTGGGTTGGGAAATACACGTATACAAAAATTGAGTTATATGTTGGCAGAAGATTCCATAATCTTTTTTAACTTTAAGAAATCCTATGAGAAGGACCTTTGGTTGGGAGGTATTAATTATCTTATTGCCCTTAATTTTCCTCTGTCGACGTAAGTATCAATATTAAACAATATCTGTACAAGACCAACAGACTGTACAGCTTTTATGGACAGCTTAGTTCAATAATAAATGGTCACAAATACTTCAGAAGTTTAGCATATCTGTACAGACCTGAGTTGACTAGGGATTATAGTTCCGTATCAAATTCACCCTGTCATTAGGGATACTTTGATAAGTTAGTTCAACTACTTAGCTTTTAACATTAATGAAGGAAAAGATTTTAGAATTCACCCTGAGCCTGAATGGCTTGCCTTGCTCTAAACCATTGCCATGAACTCAACCCCATGCCAGATCAACCAGTTCACAAATGATGACTTTGCACAAATGGATCCTCACTTGAAATACTTTATTCTATAAAGACAAAGGGCAGCATTGCAGGTAGACATCCCTAAGTTTAAATCCCAGTTCTACTACCTACAAGCTGTGTGATCTTACTTACAGTTACTTAACCTCTCTGAGATTCGGTTTTCACATTTGTTAAACTAGACTATTGCTATGTACCCTAGTATTGTTTTAGGGATTAAGTTATATGAGATAAGATATGTATAGCATATGATATGTGCCTGACACAATAAGTGGTGACTATTATTACTGCTGAATGTGACTTGATATTTAATTCAAAGATTAGAATATTATTATTATTTGAATTCAGCCAGAGATCTTCTTTATTAAAAAGAATACATGTTTTTGATTGGTTGGTTAATTACTTTGATGTTTTAGGCTACCCAAATGATGAATTCATATCCCCAAATGACAGATATTATTAAACTATCAAGTCTCTAAATTTAGTACCCAAAATATTCAAGTTAGTGATTGCCTAGGATAGTCGGGAAAGATACTGTATTTATATTATTCCATTGTCTTTTTTGATGTGAGAGCTCACAATACCTAAATACATAATGTCTAATTATGAATGTGAAATATGTAATGGAAATTTCTATATATGACATAAGAAATTTTTGTGTGGGTGATGAACAAAATAAAAGCTACTAAAATTGAATACAAGTTATGTTAAGTGGAGCTATATTTTTAAGTACCAGAACCTAATGAACACGAGTCAAATGGCTAACTTGTTTCAGAAACGTTGTAAGATTTATTTTTAAAAACTTAGTTTTGGAGGCACATTTGCATTTGTAAATAACATTTTGCTCATGCATGATTTTTCATTAGTAAAACCACTAAGTTGTGACAGACTGGGAAGGGCCCATATGAAGAAGCTATATTTAAGAAATCCCATTGACACTGATATCTGATATCACCTTAATTAGAGTCGAGCTTTTTGGTGTGTGGGTACCACTTTGGCATCTCATTATTTAAAAAATTAGCAAAAACCTCATTAAACAGCTGCTTTTCTATTTTTTGTTGACTTGTGTGAGATGCCAAACAATGTCATTCTTTGCCTAGAAGATTAAAAAAATTCAATCTGGTTTATATTGCAGGTTAATTTTAATGTATAATCATCCATGTAAATAGATCCTAGAGATTGGTGGTACTCAAAATAATTTAAAATATGCAGAAGGAAATATATTCACACTTAGTACTAGTAATAAAATGGTAAGCCTAAGGCATTTTGTGTTTTTCTACAACCTATGTTAATTTTACTCTGTCTGTAGTCCATTTTTTTGTGGACTAATTTTAAGCACTTGGCAGTAATACTCAAATAGATTTTTACATATGCAAATATTTCAGAATAAATGTAAAAGTAATGAAAATAGACCCAACTCATACTTTTAGGTGTATTTAAACCTAAATCTTTCTAATCAGAGTAGCCATAGCCTTTGTATTGGGCCTTTATGAGTGAAATTGCTGGAATTTAAAGGGGTCCAGTAAACAGTACCCTCTTCTCCACCTGAATTTGGAGCTATTTAAAAGATAGACAAGGACTAGAGCTTATGGAAGATCAAACTGTCACCTTTATTACTGGTAAAGTTGGTATTTGAGTAGGTTGCTCATATCTGTGGGATACTGGGCTTTCCAAATGTGAATCCCAGAATTTAGCAGATTTGTGCTCCTAGTCACAGGCAGAACAAAACTGCTGAGGGAAGGACCTCTATCTGTAATATTACCACATGTCCTAGAGCCACCTCTATTACATGGGCTCTGTGGGCAACCTGGATTACATGAGAAATGGAAGGGGAAGCAAGTGGACTTTGCATGCCCAACTTTTTCCCTGTACACTCACCAATCAGATAAAGCATTTCATCACTCTGTGGGGGTGTGGAAACAGAGAGGAGTCAAGAGGATTATGTCCCTCTACATGGAAGGAAATGTCAGGGAAAGAGAATATAAATGTGCCCTCTACCAACAATGTTTCCCAGATTCATTCCTCTTAACACTTTGGACTTAGCCATAAAGCCCCTGGGTGACCTATATCCATTTACCTGGAGGAGATCAACAGCTGGTCAGGGTATGCCGCTCCTTGTTAGGCCGCTTCACAGACAGAACGTCGGGTATCCTAATAGGGCCAACAGGGCACAGTGCAGATCCTGCTTACCGAAGGCACCTGGATAAGTTTAATGAATAAATGCTACCCCCAATTTAAACACAAATTCATAGGAAAATAGCGAGCTAAAGATTGAAACTGGTCACTTACCTGTTGAAAAGCCACTTTGAGCTTCAGCAAGCTCCTGTGGGTAAAAAATTCCATATTTCAAATCTTGCTGAAGCTGAGGCTTAAAACCACCTGCCCCAGATACACAGAAATCTTAAACAGTGTGAACATTGTGCTCCCCAAGGTCTATTCCTTATCTTAAGATTCCTGATCAACACATCAGATGTCAGCATTTGAGGGTGCCATTAAGTGACACCTTTGTCTGAGCTCAGGGCACATTATACAGGGACTTACCTAGAGCTTCCACAGGTGAGGCGTGTCTGTGCCTGCACTCTTGTCTCTCCTGCACACTTGTCTCTCACCAGTGTCAGTATGGATGTGCTGCCATCTGCCTTAGGGACCCAATGACTGTTCTTCTATCTGAGCACTGAATTCCATCCTTGCTGACCACTTCTGACAGTTCTCCTTTTTTTCCTTCTGCAGAAACTAATTTCCTACTCTCTGTTGGACATTCCAGTTATTTTGGTTATCTTTTAAAAAATCCAGCTCATCCTTGGTCCTTCCAGCTACCAGCTCATATCCCTTCTTTCTTTCATAATAAGATTCCTTAAAATAGTTGCCCATACTCATTGTTTCCAATTCCTTTTCTCCCATAATTTCTTGAACATCTGAAGGATTTTGTCCTCTCTACCCCACCAAACATGTACTTATTGACATCCCACTGATCAACATATTGCGGAGTCTAATTGTCAAATCTTACTATTTATCTTTTTAAAGAAATCTTTGGGGCGCCTGGGTGGCTCAGTCGGTTGAGCGGCCGACTTCAGCTCAGGTCATGATCTCACAGTCATGATCTCACGGTTCGAGCCCCGCATCGGGCTCCGTGCTGACAGCTCAGAGCCTGGAGCCTGTTTCAGATTCTGTGTCTCCCTCTCTCTGACCCTCCCCCGTTCATGCTCTGTCTCTCTTTGCCTCAAAAGTAAATAAACGCTAAAAAAAAAAAAAAAGAAATCTTCTACCAGTACTGATTTTTCTTATAATGCTTTCTTCAAGTGTCTTCTAGAACACCTGATTTTTAAATTTCTTTCTTGCTGCTTCTTCTTAGCCTCTTTTACTTGTTTGTTCTCATCTTCCTGATCTTTTGGTGTTGGAGTAACTCAAAGCACAGGCCTTGAACCTTCTCTCCTTTCTATCTACATTCTTCTTGTGTGGCCACATCTGGTTTCAAAGCTTTGATTGTCATATGTAAACAGATCAATTCTATTTCCAGGCCAGACCTCTCCTCTGAATTCCAGTCTCATATCCAACTTCTTATTCGCCATTTCCATTTGGATGTCTCTGGCACCTCTATGGTCTTCTCTGTCTTGGTTGATCACACCTCCATTCTTCTACAGTCTCAGTTTGAAAACTGTGGAGTCATCCCCGAATCTTCCCTTTCTGCCACATTCCATATCCAATCTTACAGGAAATCTTGCAGGTCACATCTTTGCAATATACTGGGGATCTATTTACCTCCCACTGCTTTCATTAACTCTAAAGCCCCCATCATCTCTCCACTGGATTCCTACAGAAACTTCCCCATTGGTCAGTCTGTTTTACACCTTGCCCTTTTAGTCTATTCTCAACACAGCAACCGAAGTGATCCTATCAGAAGCAGAATCAGCCATGGAAAGGTGGTGTAGGGAAAGAGCATTCCAGGCAGAGGAGACAGAAAGGGTAAGGCCCTGAGAGAGAAGCTTGAAGTATTTCAGAGACAACAAGACTGGAGAAGAGTGATTGATGAGGTTAGTGGTAGAAGATGAAGGAGAGAGAGCTATGAGAACAAGAGTGCAGAGTCTTGAGCCATGTTAGGACTCTAGGGTTTATACCAAGTATACTGAGGAGTTCTTACAGGGCTTTGAGTGGGAGAGGCACATGATGGGATGTATTTTTTAAAAAAAAGATTGCTCTGGCTTTTCTGTGGAGAAAATAGAAGCAGTAATGAGGGTAGGGAGACAATTTAGGAGGTTATTATTGTCCTCCATGCAAGAGATGATAGTGGCTTATACTAGGTGTAGGTGTTAGGTATGAATGGACAGATTCAGGACAAATTGAACATAGAGTCTACAAATGAGTTAAAGTAGTTGATAGGAAGTAAAGTAAAACAGATAAATAAAGGATGAATATAAAGTTTTGATCTGACCAATTGGGTGAATGGAGGTACCATTCACTGACATGGGGAAGCCTTGGAGAGAAGCACATTTGAGGGCATGTTTAATTGAAGAAGTCTTTTGTGATGGTTAATTTTATGTGTCAACTTAGCTGGGCCACAGTACACAGATATACAGTCAAACATTATTCTGGATGTTTCTGTGAGAGTGTTTTTGGATGAATTTAACATTTAAATTAGTGAACTTGGTGTAGACTGCCCTTTACAAAGTGGGTGGGCCTCAGCTAATCAGTTGAAGGCCTGTATATAACAAAAGACTGACCTCCTCCAAGCAAGGGGAATTCTAAGCAGATGGCCTTTGAGCTAAAAATACAACATGGACTTCTTCCTGGGTATTCAGCATGTTGTCCCACTCTGTAGATTTTGGACTTGCTAGACGTCATAAATGCATGGGCTAGTTCCTTAAGATAAATGTGTTTCTGTGTATATACACATCCTATTGACTGTGTTCCTCTGGGAAATCCTGACAAATATACCTACGGAGCATCCAAGTGAACTGAGAAGGCAGTATATAGGAGTCTGGAACTCAAGGAAGAAGTCAGGATGGAGACAGAAATTTGAGACTCCTCAGAATCTATGTGGTATTTAAAAATATGGACAGAGGGACGCCTGAGTGACTCAGTCAGTTAAGTGTCTGACTCTTGATTTAAGCTCAGGTCATAGTTTTGTGGTTTGTAAGATAGTGCCCTACATCAGGCTCTGTGCTGACAGTGCAGAGCCTGCTTGGGATTCTCTCCTCCTCTCTGTCTGCCCCTCCCCTGCTCTTTCTGTCTCTCTCAAAATAAATAAATAAGCATTAAAAAAATAAAAATATGGAGCTAGATGAGGTATTTTAGGGAGCAAGACGTGGAGAAGAGAAGGAGACCTAGAACTAAGCCAAGAGGCTTGCAAAGACAACTGAGAAGAAGCAATAGTCAATAGGAACACAGGAAGAGTATGGAAGCCTTAGAGCTAAGCAACAAAAGTCAAGAAGGAGATAAGCCAAGAGGCTGGAGGAATATGAAGAGTAAAAATTAACCATTAGATTCAGCAAGATCATCCTTGGCGGCCTTGACACAAACCCTTCGAGTGAAGTGATTTGGACTAAATAAATGGAGAGAATGAATGTTAGGAAAGAAAGATAGCTAATATAGAAAACTCTTGAGAAGAGTTTTGCTGAAAAATGGAGCTTGGAGGAAGATTTATAGTCAATAAGGATTTATTTAACTATGAAAATTAGTGCATTTTTATACTGCTGCAAAGAGATTCAGGTAATTGGAGGAGAAAATAGCAGGTAATTGTAGGAAAAAAGTTGAACAGGTAAGAGAGTGTTCAATTAAATTCATAAATGGAGGTAGTGGCCATCCCCAACAATAGGAGGAAGGCAGAGTTTATGGCAATATAAATGGGTATGTTAGTAAGATCGCTGGCAGGAAGATGAGATCATTTTCTTCTGGTTTCCCAGTGAACAGAAAAGCAAGGTCATCAGTTGAAATGGAAAAAAAACCCCAAAAACTGGAGATTTGAAATAGAGAGGAAGTATAAAGTTGTCCTCTTGGATTGAGAGTGAATTTTCTAGAATCGCTAAGCAATGCTAAAGGCCCATGTTAGAGTTTTAGTCATATATTTAAAGTATGACCAGTCAGCCACTTGTAGTAAGGCATGAAGTAAGGGAATACTTGGGTGAACCTTGTACCTATGTTTTTGCCAGTTGAGTATGTGTAGAAAGAGAATATGAAAATGGAGTGTGTTTGCAAAGGAGTAATCCTGGTGATGGACTACAGACTCTAATCCAGGAACGAGAGATATGAGAACACCAAGGAGGTAATGGGAAGTGCAAATTATTGAGGTCAATGGACTCCCAAATGCTGTCAGAGTCACAGAATTGCACTGTGCCTTAGAGTAAGGAGGCTGGATGGGGAGGGGAATGACGTAATTGGAATCTATAATGTCTGGGCTTCTTTGTATTAGGAAAGAACACTTGCTACTAATTATGATTATTCCAATTTTCAATGTAATAATTTATAAATCTGTTAAGTTTTAAAAATTTAAACCCTACTAGTACAACTAATACATTATTAATAAAGCAAAAATGTATTAGTTATAAATAAATTCCTTTTAAACATTTAGATGTTAATTTCAAACACACACAAATCTCTAAACATTAGAAAAAATATCGTGATTTAACATACCAGTTTCTTAAGTGCTTCTTCTACCTTAAACATCAACACAAATTATTACAATGATAAACATTTGTTATTTCATTTATGGTATTTCGAAGTAGTAAAATGATAGGTTTGCTTCTTTTCTTTCTTTGTACTTATTTCTTTACTTCTCAAGGTATCATTAATCATGTCAGATTCAAAACAAAAAGGATAATGTTTCAGACCAGCTAAGATGTTTGTTTCTGAACTACTGAACAACTGGTTCTTAGCTGGGCCAGAAGACTGCCAAGCAGTTGGGTGTTCCCAAAGCAGCAGCACTGTGGCTAATGGGCCACAAGTATTACTACTGTACCTGTTAGCTTGGCTTGCCATATACCTCCCATAGCTTCAGCTGGCAAGAAAACAATGAGGGGTGCCTGGGTGGCTCAGTCGGTTAAGTGTCCAACTTTAGCTCAGGTCATGATCTCATGGTTTGTGAATTTGAGGCCTGCCTGCATCGGGCTCTCTGCTGTCAGTACAGACCGCTCTTTGGATCCTCTGTCCCCCTCTCACTGCCCCTCCCTCACCTGTACTCTCTCTCTCTCAAAAATAAATAAACATTAAAAAAAAAAGAAAGAAAGCAATGAATCCAGATGGATTCAGACAGCAAAAGCAAGCAGCATAGTGTCAGCTTCCTGTTTCCCTAGAACCACAAGATGGCACCAAATGAGAGTCCAGATTACATGCATGCTCTGTTGTAGAGGAGCCAACTTTAAAACACAGCCAAGCAGTTTGATAGTCCTACACAGAAGCCTGCAGCTGTACCCTAAGGGAGGGTCAAGATCAAAGTCCTGTGCTCAGCTGGAGCTGTGGAGATGGATGGGAAACAGCCTACTGGCAGTCTCTCACGTGATAGTGATGAGGCACCGTCTCCTGGTGGCTCCTCATCACATTTCCCCTTGCTGTGTGAAAAATTGTGGGACATTCTGCCAAGACTGGTCAAACTGCAGTTAAGCTTTGCCTCGGTAACTTACATGAAGAGTTGCAATATCACCAAGGCATTATGGTAAGTCATTCTCCTATGAGGATCTGATTGTTACCTCAGATCAAAGCCTTTTACAGTTACTACTTACATGGGACACTCCAAACCAGATCTGTTGACATCTGATGATGCTTCTCTCTTCATTCTCAGCAAGGATTTGTCAGATATGTCTCCTCTTTTCACTTTCTTGGGCACTCTTGCTATTTAATTGTAAATATTAGGGTCATCCAAAGGATGAGGAGGTAATTGTGTGCTAGGAGCTCTCTTTTCTGGATATTGGGCTAATCCATTATTTTTGAGTGAGCCCTAAAGAAAATCATTCTTTACAATTCTTTGACTAGTCTCTAGTATTTGTGGCATTTACACGTATCTGTTTACACCCTTTGTTTCTTACACAGATACATATAAATGTGTATGTACTGGCTGAACACATGAAACTGCCAGTTTTTAAAACATTAAAAAAATTATTTTAGAGAGAGGGAAGGGGCAGAGGGAGAGGAAGAATCTTAAGAAGGCTCCACTTTCAGCATGGAGCCCGATGTGGGGCTCAATCCCATGACCCTGGGATCATGACCTGAGCCACCCAAGTGCCCTAGAAATTGCCATTTTTGTGAGTCGAAATGACCATCGATTTCAGATTTAATAATGCATTTCATAGACAATTATGTAAGTATAGAAAAAACAACATCTATATATACAAAAGCCCAAATTTTTAAAAATGGAATTTTAAAAGTGGCCATATTCTAATCTTGCTACCTTTCTTTATATCATAACTGGTTAAAAATATATCATATTAACTTCTCCCTTTGTGAATTTCACTATAGATTAATGGCATTTCACAGATTTAAATTTCTTCAAATACTTATCCTATTTTGGTATTAAATTGTGGTAACAGTCTTCGAGAGCAACTCCTTTGTAGTTTAAGCACTTTAAAAAGTGATTTCTGGAAACAACAATATATTGTAGACCTAACTATCTGGATTTATTCCTCACCAAAGTCATGGGATCAGCACATTTTCCTGGTTCCTTTGGAGAGAGAATGGCATTAGAGACTATAATTGGGGAGCTAAGATGCATGAAAACCAGTAGTAGGCAAAACCCTAGTACTGTGAGGTCATTACTTAAGTTTCTAAACCCTTGCTTCTATAATTGTTAAACATTGAATTGACCACTTGCTTAGTGACAGTGAAGTGATTGACATCAAGATTTCTGATGTGGTGCAGTGTTTGGGGATAGTCTAGGAGAGGGTGTGAGTGTGAGAAAGAGTAGCTGGGGTGACATGAAGGGCAAAATCCTTGAGAGGGAAGATTTCTGTGAACTGAGAGTCCAGGGTGTTGGACAGATAATTTGTGAGACATTAAGAATGATGACAGCATTAGTAGCAGAGAAAATGGTGAGCCAGGGGATAAAATCTTCAGTCATTGGAGTTCTGCAGATGACTGTAGCAACATGGAATCATGAGTAGTGTTCATTTATAAAACGTAAGTTATCATAGGGTTTGGATTATTGAAGGAGGGGACAATGGGATGGAGCAGGGGAGAATACCTACACATCATCATTGCCAATGTGACGGGTGAAAAATGATGTTTAATTGTGCTTATATTGATTTCTTTGATGAATAGTGAAGCTTAAAATATTAATTTGGATTTTCATGAATTGTTGTTTTCTTATGTCCTCGGTCTATTTCTCTATTTTTTTAGTATTGACTCTTAAGAGCATTTTTGTATTTTAGGGTTGTTCAACTTTGCCTGCCATAATTAGTTCAAGTATTTTCCTGGGGTGTGTGTGTGTGTGTGTGTGTGTGTGTGTGTGTGTGTGTGTGTAGGATTTGGTATAGGGATTTGACTTTGTACAGTTATGGGAACTAGTTCACCTAGCAGTTGTCTTTATGTCTGATGCCAGAGCGTGAATATAAGGGGGGACAGAGCAAGAACAAGCTGGAACTCACAAACAAAATCAGGAGCCCAAGGGGACCAACAAAAGCCTGGGACAGTTCTTGTTGCATCACATAGTGTTAGAATTAGGGTGAGGTAAGGGGATCCTAGAGTGCAGAATTAAGGAAGTGTGCGTGCTCAGGTGTGTGCAGTCATAAAGTGGTACTTGCACAAATCTGAGAGTCTGGCACCCTCGTTAGTTGCCTTGCTTTCCTCACCCTAGTGGTATCCGTTTCAGATCTTGTTGGTGTGGTCTGCTTCAGACGCTAGGGACCTTAGTCTTGTTCTAGGAGTCAGAGAAGCTGAAGAAGGATCTAAGAGAAGGTAGAACAGTTGCAGGTCCAGAGCTGCCTTATGCCAACCAAGTGAGTCAGCAAATCACTGATAAAGTGTGAGTTGCAAAATAGCCGCTACTTCACCTCCACCCCCCAAATCTCACCCAAGAATCTCTCTCAGGATACACGCAAATGGGAAACATACAGGAAAATGAATTCTTATAATGGTAGTTTGGTCTACCCAACTTGACACATCACAAACCACTACTTAACATCTTAAATTCTACCTAATTCTACTTAAATTCATCTATTTACTCAATTAAAAATCCGGGAACATTTTTGGAACTTCATTACATGTTTCTATAGTTCATCTGGAAGAATACATAAGAAGAAGAACTAGAAATATTTTCTAAATATCATGAAGAGTTCTTTCTTCATCAGGTATCAAAACATACCGTAGAGCTGTAGTAATTAAAGCTGGTGGTGCTTCTATAAGAAGAGACATGCCAACTGAGCTGCAGGGAGACTGCAAAAAGATGACCATGTATCTGTGTCAATTTTGTGTATAATGAGAAGGTTTTCAATAAATGAGCGAAAGAATATTTTTTTAAAAAATTTTTTTAACGTTTATTTATTTTTGAGACAGAGAGAGACAAAGCGTGAACGGGGGAGGGTCAGAGAGAGGGAGATACAGAATCTGAAACAGGCTCCAGGCTCTGAGCTGTCAGCACAGAGCCCGACGCGGGGCTCGAACTCACGGACCGCGAGATCATGACCTGAGCCGAAGTCGGCTGCTTAACCAACTGAGCCACCCAGGCACCCCAAAAGAATATTTTTTTAACTGAAGAATATTGGGACAGTTGTTTAGCCATTTAAATTTTAAAAATCTTGTTTTTCCCCTCATTTGGAAATCAATCCCTGATGGATCACAAAATTTAAATGTGAAAAGTAAGACATAAAATTATTAGGGCTGAGAATTTTTTTAAGCATGCCATGATGTGAAAATCAGAAGTGTGGAACTGACTGCATACAATTTTGACTATATGGACTACAAATTTTATACAATTAAAAAATACTGTATACCAAGCTGAAAGGCAAATAACAATTCACAAAAGTATTTGAACAACTAAGCAAGGCAGACAAAATTGACAATCCCTAATACATATTGTAAAAATGTGCTTTTTGAAATCAATAATAGAAAAATAGATGACCAAAACCATAATAAATTGACAATTGACAAAAGAATTAAGAATTCAAGTTACTATTTTAAGCTTCACTATGACTTCAAGAAATTAATATAAACAGCATTTAGATATCATTTTCACCCATCAATTTAGCAAAGACGAAAAAAATAATAGAACTTAGTGCTTGCAACAGTAAGCTTCATGTTAGAAAAGTAAATGAATTTGATCATACATTGCTTTGAGAGTAATAAACAAAACTCTTCTGGAGGGCAATATGTATTAAAATGTAAAGACAGTCCTTTTTCATGAAGACACAGTGGTACAAATCTGCCAATATATACACTAAAGATTGCTTGTTCAAATCTTAATTTTAATAGCAAAAAATTTAAGATAGCTTAAATATCAAATAACCTAAACATACGTACATCCAATACTATTCTATGCAACCATGTAAAAATGTATTTAACAACATGAAAATATGCATACTATCTTGTTAAATGAAAATATATTGCACAATATGATCCTGTATATGTAAACTTGGAAATACAATTTTACATGTGCTAATGTATGCATAGAGATGGAAGGATGCTTACAGACAAATTAAAAGTAGTTATCTGAATGAAAGGCTGTCAGTGTTTTTTACTCTATGTTTTTGTGATTTTCTTCATTTTCTTAGTATTTTTAGTAAACAGTGAATATCTGTAATGTTTTATTTTTATTATTTAATTTTATTATTACAAAAATAAGCGAAACAACACATTTTCCTTCCAAGTGAAAATGAGCTGCATTGAAGGATTAGTATTTTATGATTATTATTGTTGCTGCTGTTATTTTACTCCCTTTTGTAGATTTTCAAAGCTATGGATACCATTTAGGGATGAGTAACATCTCTATTGGATCATTTATGCCACTTCCTGGGTTAGTATATATTCAATCCCTATGGCTTTCAAAGAAAATATGACCTGTCATAAACACCAAATGTACAAAGGCAGGACAGATTCTCTAGTATCTGCCATGAAAGAGCATCAAAAATAGATTCTGATTTGCCTGTCACTATCATGAAAAGTAAATGGAAAGATTACTTGGTGTTTAACTTGGGACATCTGATATCAATTGGGCACAATCCATCTCTCAGTTTAGAGTAGTTATCCCTCAGTCTGCTTTCAGACCTAATCCCTTAAAAAAAATCTTAACAGTTTCCAGAGTTTGGTCTTTTTCCAATTTTCAGGGCATAAGCCTTTGGGAAAACTTTAGATCTAATCTTCCCTAGTGCCTTTCCTTTGCCAAAAAGAACAGAGTATTTCCTCACATGTGGGATTTTTGTGGTTATCATTTATCACTTTAGGCTTTCAACCACAAACTCATCCACTATTTTGTAAACTTCTTAGTCTTTGCTATAATGTATAGGAGCATTCTTAAAATAGTTTTCTAGACTGGTACAACCTTAAAAATAATAGAAAAATCTCTTGAATTGTTAAAAATGATCCAATTGTCTGCTCCAATGATGTAAATGAACACAAAGTATTAGATGTGAGAGGCATGGTTCTTTGCGCAGTGAGTCATGTTATAAAATATTGTGTTCGTGCTATATTAGATGTGGGCTGCATTCAGGCAAAGGAGGAATAATTGGCATATCCTGACTGATTTTAATAAGGATTTAGATTTTCCCTCACCACTACCACTTACTTGCCTTCTGATAGTCTTGTCTACAAGCTAAAAAGATTAAATCTAGACCAAACCCCTGCTAGTGCATAAAATAACAGGCTGAAAGATCACCCATTAGGAATTGCTCCTCGGGAGCCCCTCAAGGGCTGATTTTATTGGATAACTCTGACCTGGATGAAGAAATTGAGATTTCATCACGTCTGTTCATGACACTAAATTAGCTGGGGCAAATAACACCTCCTAGAGTTTCCTTGATACACTTGAGAGTGGTTTATAGACCCCATTGCAAAACAGTTCACTTAGGGACTAAAACTAAGTCAGACAGCTCTGGGATGGACAAAATCCACACAAATGCAGCCAAGTTCCAAGGGTCTTATTAATCACAGTGAGCACAGAGCAAGAATGTAGCTTTTGTGAAAAATACGAGATAATATTTTAATGTATCCAGAAAGTCATTCATCCTTGATTCTTGGCACTGGTTTCTGTATTTTCTTTCAGTGCAGGAATAAGAATGAATCTTGAAAGAGGATTCAAGTTGATTTTAAAGACAAGAAAAATAGATCCTTTGAGAAGAAACTAATAATCTTGCTTTGCTTGGATTAAAGACAGAGAAGATAATATCTTGGGGAGATATTCACTGTGTCAAGAGAACTTGGCTAGACTTGAGGAAACACATTTAGCTAAATAAACACTGGAATAAGCCAAATGGGGTGATTGAAGTATTTTTGTCCTTTGAGATCAATTAACTGTGGCGAAGTAGTCATTTGTTTTGAATAGCTTAGATTCCCCTAAACCAGAAGTCAGAGAGTGAATTGTAATCCTTTTCAAGTTCATTGTCTGCTCTGAGATTCTAGCAAATAATTTACTTCTTATTATATGTATGGTGGAAGAAGTCAACAGAATTTGAAAATATGATACTTATTAAATCATGACTATGCATAGCATTCTTTTGTGAAAACATGGGATTCATTAGATCTCTATTTATTACTTACAGTGTTTAAGGCCCTGTATTACTGGTTTTGCGAAATAAAAATGTCTTAACATCATGGTTACTTCTCTACTGGAACTTAATATGCCTATAGGGCATATATACAAATACTAATGCATCAAGGCAGTATGCGATATCTTATCAGAAGATAATACCTAATGGGCTTAGAGTATAATGAGAAACAATCACTCTTAAATAATAATGATGATACTGATAACAAGAATGGCATAGCCCGTAACTATGTGCCAGTCATTGTTCTGAGATCTTTGCATGGAATAATCTTCATAACAACCCCATGAGCTACTATTGTTCCCACTTTATAGATGGCGAATTAGAGGCACAAAAAAGTTAAGTAACCTGCTTATAAGTGGAAGAACCAAAATAAGAAATTATATAGCAGTTGGTCAACTTGAAAAACCAGTAGGGATTTTGATGAATAAAGTTGGAGTAAGATAATGAAATCAGAAATGATAGAGCTCATCAAGAGAAGAGGGTGGTGTTAAGGAGAGTGCGTATTCAAAAATGAGCGGTCTCAATTGTCTGGGAACGATGTTCATGTTGTGCAATAGTGACAGTGAGACTTGGGTGCTGGGGAAAGGAGTTTGGACTCCAGTGGACATTGGAGAAGCAATGAGGATTTTTAAACAAAGAGGTGCTATAACAAAAACAGGACTTCAGGAAAACAGACTTGTGGAATGAGAGGAGGGGGGAAATTCAAAAGTTGAGAAATAATCATCTGTGATTAAAATTGTGGAGAATTTTTTCATTCCAGATGCGCAGAAGTATGTTTTATGAATTTATAATTGTTAAGAATTAAGAGGATGGAACATGGCAGAACATTATTGCAGGGATGACAAAAATAGGTTTCCTCTGGCATTCCAAATCTGATTAATTTATAGTGGATGCATGGAGGGTTGTGTTGTGAAGGATTCTGAGGCCACATCCAGGAATAGCAGGAAAGAGTGCAGTGTCAGAGTGGGGAGAGCCAGCATAAATGTCAGCTATTTGTCATTCATGCTCTTTGCCTTAATGCCTAGTGTTGTGATGGGCATGGAAGATTTATGGGGCATTTTACTCAAAGCTGTGATCGGGTCAAAGCTAACCCAAAGAAAACGTAGGGCATATAAAGATGACTGACCAAATATAGACTCAGAAGACCTGGGTTTGAATTGAACCTTGCTGCTTACTACCTGAATATTTCAGGACAGGGCACTTAACCTTCCTGAGCTGCAAGAGTTGTTTTGTGAATGATCTCAAATGAGAACTACATTAAGTTCCCTCTGAACTGTAAGACACTAAGTAAAAGCTTTAGATAATAATTTGACATATGGAGTTAAACCTTGCCATGAAATTTAAATTTTGGTGCTTTTGAGAAGTTAGCTAGCTAGTCAACAGCTTGTGAGGCTTTAGCACACCCATTTCTACAGCTTTCGACATCTTTTTGCAGAATTGAGTACTATGAAAAAAAAAAAACGTACCTTTTCTTGATGGGGAAACCCTGCATTCCCACAATTAAAGGCTTTCTACTCTTCATAAACACAATACTCTGGCTTAAGATTAGATGGCAATCTCCAGCTAGAAATTAAACATAGCTGATGTATTATTTCTCTAATAGAAATGCCCTTCTTGTTAGGTTCAAAGGATCCTTTGTTAATAAAATATTTGAGACTATATCTATGTGATGCCAATACCACTGGCAGTTGTCTTGATTAAAAAAATTGATTTAGTGGGGGGCACCCTCAATTGGTTTGCCAGTTGAATAAACGTTTAGACCAGTAGCCCCAATTCGGCAAGTCCTGAGCTTATCAAATTATATCATTCCCAAAATAAACAAAGTTGTAGTTGC
Source organism: Panthera tigris (assembly GCF_018350195.1). NCBI lineage: Eukaryota > Metazoa > Chordata > Mammalia > Carnivora > Felidae > Panthera > Panthera tigris. Next base: position 89,476,503 of record NC_056664.1, read on the forward strand.
CTCAGTCAGTTCCTTAGCACTTGAGTAGTGATGAAAGGGTCATTTAATATCAACAGTGACCTAGGACAGCAGAGGGAATTAGCTGTTCCCCTGATGCCATATTTGGCTTACCTGATGAAATATAAAGACGTGGTCCAAGTTCTAGGGGCAAATGAGATATTTAACCTGCCAAGCATGACTCAGAGCTTCTGCATCTTTAATGCCTATTTGAGACATGGATAGTAATACTCTATTTTTAGAGACTAACAAATGCTGAATAATTGTGGTTTGTGCTATTTTCTAGAGGACAATGCTTTGAAATATGCCCTGTAATTCTAGTATATTTTATCTCTCTGTATGTAACAGGTTTGCTAAAAGTTAGCCAATGTGCAAAGGCAGAATAGAACAGGAGCAGGGAGATTCTAACCTTAGGCTTTTTGTCTCTAAGATCCCAACAGCTGAGTGAGTCTCTGACCTTCTCCTCAACTTATTCAACTTAGACTTATTCAACTTTAGTGTGGTGTAGGTACAGCCTGAAGAGCATAGAAATTATACTATTATGATTAAATCCTAGGTAGGCAAAAATTTTAAAAATATCCTAATGTTGTCACAGGATGTAGATACATTGATTCATAAAAAATGAGTTCATTTTATATATTTTTCTCTATAACTCCTTCACATAATGATATTCTTCATTTCTTAACAATCTTTCCTTTTGGTAAGTAGTGATCAAATCATCATGTGTCATCACTGGATATGTTCCATTATATGTAAATTCCATTGTATTATTTTATTCTTTATTGTTGGCTGTTTACATCCAACTTTTGGAGTTGGTAACAGTCCTGTACCCATGACTAGCTTCACATGAATTCTGGGCCCATTTATGTTCTGACTGGTAGAGTATGTCCTTCCACACACGAACCACAACACTACATGAAATCATTCTTGTTTAATCTTTGTTCTTCTGATAGATCCAAACTGGAATCTTATTGTTGAAGTTTCATTTCTTTTGTTACTAATAAGAATGTGAGTGTATTTTCCTAAAAATCCATTTCATTCTTGCCTATTTCCATCCTTATTCCTTTTTATATCGGATGGCTGCCCATTTTTTCTTTAACGATTTGTAAGAACATTAACCTTACTTTTAAGGGAACTTAAAGTCCCTTTAGAGAAGGAAAGTTAGGGACCTATTGATTCCTTCTCTAAATATTCAGTGCCTAAAATGGTATCCAACCCATAATAGGCATTCAATAAATGCTTGTTACATGTTACAAATAATTTTTCCTAATTTTTTATGTTATATCTTAACATTATTCATTGATACTTTTTGAATTCATAGAAGTTTTAAGTCAGTGTTTCTTGACATCTTCAAACAAACATCTGCTTCTGAAAAACATGAAAACCATCTTTAAGATTGCTTGAGAATTTCAACACAATTGAAATAGCATAACTAATGCTCTGAGCTCTGGCTTGTGGGGGAGGGGTGTGTGAAGGCAGATGTGGGCTCAATTCCAGGCTGCCACTTACAAGCCTGGTCAAATTCTTTAACCTCGTTGAACTGAGATTTCTTATCTGAATATTAGAATACTAATAATTCCTATCACATAGAATCATTATGAGACTTAAGTGAGAATCCTTATAAAGTACTCAGCACTGTTTTCAGAATATGCAAGCTGCTAATAATGTTACCTTGGTACTAATAATACCGATGATAAAAACATCTCTAAATGTCAGTCTTCATCTTTAAAAGGAGAATAGTGATGTCTACCTTGTATGGTCATTGCCTGGCACATATTAAACACTCAATGAATGACAGTTAAAAAATAAAAACCAAAGCTAGAGTAGTTTTAGAATTCATATACATGAAGATTCTGATATGCTTCTGTCTATGGGAGAGGCCTTGCCTTTTGATCACTCCCTCCTCTCCTTTGAAAATGATGGTTGATGGTTTTTAAATTTATATGATAAAAACTACCAATTTTTTTTCCATTGAAGAATCTGCCTTTGAATTCAAGTTTACAAGTTCATATTCACACCAAAATTAAAAATACTCACTGATCCTTCATTTTAGTTTTATAATCTTATGTTTTATAGTTAATTTTTAGTTTAGCTTGAAAGACATTACATTTTAAATTATGAGGTAAGGAGCTTCCAAATGCTTCCAGGTGGTTATCAATGTGTCCTAAATGTCCTGTTTTGGTCAATAACACTTCAGCTTTTCTTGATTGATTTTTTAAAAATCATTGTAGGCTTTTTTCCCATGTATTTTCTGCATTTCTTAAGTACATTTTGGGTATTTACTTTTGTGTTGTTATTATGAATAAGCCTTTTACCTACTATATTTTGACTGATTATAATTGCTATTTAGAATATTTTGTATGTTTATTTTTTTAATCTGTTGCCTTAACCATAATGTTTTTATAAATTAAATTTATGTTTAATATTTTTTAATTGATTATTTGGCATTTTCAGGTATACTTGCAAATTACAATCATATTTATAGTTTTTTGGCTAAAATGACATTGCTTTGAACTTATAGGACTTTGTTAGACAATAATAGTGATAATAAATAGTCCTGATTCTCTCATCACTGTTTTAAAAATAATTTTTTTAATGTTTATTTATTTTTGAGAGAGAGAGAGAGAAAGAGAGAGCATGAGCAAGGGAAGGGCAGAGAGAGAGAGACAGAATGCAAAGCAGGCTCCAGGCCCCACACTGTCAGCACAGAGCCCTACGTGGGGCTTGAAATCACAAATTGTGAGGTCATGACCTGAGCCAAAGTCAGATGCTCAACTGACTGAGCCACCCTGGCTCCCCTCTCCTACTATCTTAACACTAAGCATGACATTGGTTGTTGGTTGGAAATAGGTTTATAAACCTCTCCCCTATTAAGGATATATGTTATATTCCAATCTTATTGAGAACTTTAATCAGAAATAAATGTTAAATTTCACGAAACGTCTTTGTAAAAGTCTATCAAGATCTGATTTTTTTTTTGGTCTATTTGTATAATAGTATGTATTTTCATCTTGCTAACCAATGCTAATATTCAACAATGCTCACAGTACTTTAATACCCCTCCTGTGGTGACTGAGTTTTATTCTTTTGTTATATTTCAGGATTCTTTGCTAATATTTTAGGATTTTTACATATATATTAAAATGTATATATATTTTGCCAGGTTTTTTGGATTATAAAAAATGAGATTGGTCCAAATTCTATCTATATTCTATCTTTGTCAAGTTTGGGATTCAAAATTATAATAGCTTATTTTGAAAAATGAAGTTTTCTTTTCCTCTCTGCTCTAGAAGTATATAAATAGGATGAGAGTAATTGCTCCTATGGGTTTTATTGAAATTGGACCAAAAAACCCTATCTGAGCCAATATTTTCAAGGTTGTTTTTTTCAAAACTGTCATTTTGTTCTATTTGTTTGTACAAGTTGTCCTTTTTATTGACAAATTTATATAATATATGTTTTTCTTGGAAAATTATCCTTTTTATTCAGTTTTTCAAATATAGTTGGAAAACAGAATGTTAGTAGCGTGTGTGGTTGTAACTGGTTTCATTTAGCAAGGTTTAATAAGAAAGAGAATAACATAAGTAAGAATTAGTAGGTTTGCAAGAGAAAGGATGGGGCCTAGAGTCAGTCCAGAAATTTAGGATTTAGAGGGATTGGAAATACCCACTGCCTACAGGCCCCTGTTATGGACTGAATATTTGTGCCCATCTCTCCCATCCCCCTCCCCTAGTTTGTATGCTGAATTAATCCCCAGTGTGAAAGTATTTGGAAGTGAGGCCTTTTGGAGGTAATTGGGTTGTGAGGGTAGAGCCCTCAGGAATGGGAATAGTGCCTGTAAAGAGACAGGAAAGAGCTTCCTTCCTATCTCTGTTCTCTGCCATGTGAGGAGACAATGGAAGACAGTGAGCTGCAAACCAGCAAGCAAGCTTTCACTAGAATCTGACCATACTGGCACCATGATCTGAGATTTCCACCTTCCAGGACTGTGAGAAACCAATGTATGTTGTTGATACCCAGTCTGTGGTACTTTGTTACAGCAGCCTGAACTGACTCAGACAGCTTCAAAGGGAAGAAGTAAGTTTTTAAGTAACAGAAGGCCATTTGTGGCCCTTTTTCCCAAGTCTGGTGACCTCAAGGAAGATACTTTAAGTTGAGGAGTAAAGAGTGAGTGTAAGGAAGAAAGAAAGAAAGAAATTGGGCTTGAGAATTACAAAGCAACTTTGGAATTATATTAGCTCTCTTGTGCTGCCTAACAAATTACCACAAATTGAGCAACTTAAAAAACATTATGTCATCATTCCGTAGGTCAGAAGTCTGGGCATAGTATAGTTGAATCTTCTGCTCAAGTCTCACATGGCTGAATTTAAGGTACTGACTGGGGCTGTGGCCTTATCTGAGGTTCAAGGTCCATTTCCAAAATTACGGGTTGTTGGCAGAGTTCAATTTCTTCAAATTATAGAACTAAGGTCACAATTTCCTTACTGAGTGCCAGCTGGGAGTTGCTTTCAGCTTCAAGAGATGCTATCAGATTCTTGAAATGTAGCCCCCTCTATCTTCAAAGCCAGCAACAGAGAATCTCCCTCACATGCATCTCTGACTTCAGAAATGGCTCACTTCCTTTTAAAGGCTCACCTGATTAGGTCAGGCCCATCCGGATACTCTCTCCCCTTTCATTAACTCAGTCATTTGATTGATAACCTAATCGTGGAAGTGATGTCCTATCATATTCACAGGTCTGCCCAAACTCAAGGTGGCATTATATACTATATATAGTATATAAGGCATGTACATGGTAGGATGAGAAGTTAGAGGTCTAGCTTAGAATTCTGCCTAGAACTGAAGAGAATAAATAGGTTAGAAGCTTACTAAGGTTTTGAGAGATTTCTATTGTCAAAGAAACCAAAAAATGACAAAAATATAAAATAAAAACCCTTTGGAGCCTTCTGGTTTTCATGAGCAATCACTGCTGGATATCTATGCCCAGGTCCATGCTGCCAAAGATGGAAGAGCCTCAGTCAACCTAGGTCTTTAAATGTCTGCATGAAGCAGGTGTCCTCCCACTCTGGCCACCCTCCAGACTTTATGGAGGTGAGAAATGATCGTGTGGTGGCATTGAGATACTTGTTTTTTTTTTTTTTTAATTTTTTTTTTCAACGTTTTTTATTTATTTTTGGGACAGAGAGAGACAGAGCATGAACGGGGGAGGGGCAGAGAGAGAGGGAGACACAGAATCGGAAACAGGCTCCAGGCTCCGAGCCATCAGCCCAGAGCCTGACGCGGGGCTCGAACTCACGGACCGCGAGATCGTGACCTGGCTGAAGTCGGACGCTTAACCGACTGCGCCACCCAGGCGCCCCGAGATACTTGTTTTATCTACCCTAGATGTTACCATCACTCTAACCAATATGATACCCTGAAAGGCAGTGAAAGAACTAAGTAGAAGGGGTTTTGGGGTTCCCAGATGATCCAGTGGAGACAAGTTATATATCTCCCCTGGCCACCTTTCCTCTAAATGCCTGTGTTGTTTGAGCCTCTAAAGTTTTAGGCCTCTCTCTCTCTCTCTCTCTCTCCTGCAGTAGCTTAGTCTATACCCCAACTAATAAATATATTCATCTCTGAACTACTTTTACACTTTTGTATTTGTACTATTCATGTAAGAAGTCTTAGGTATTACCTTTAATTTCTTATGTATCTCTGTCTTAAACTGTTATTTATATTTTTAATTGTTAGTTAACTTTATGAGTGCTTATAGATTTTCTCTCCAAAATTATAAGCTCCTTAAAAGACTGGGACTCTCTTTTATAAATTTGTATGTTACATGATCCTTAATATTGTTCCTTAAAAATAGGAGAGTTCAATATATATTTGTGATTTTTGGCTACTCTGGATATCCTGTATTCTTTTTCATTGTTTATAACTCAAGTTTCTGGCTCCAAAGATATAATATTTTCATTTCTTAAATTAATAAAATAAAGTAATATGTTATTAGTCCAAATTTTAAAAATCTCATGCTTAATTATTTTGGCCTCTTTATGCTATGATAATGATATTTCTGCCTTAGATAGTGGATGTAGTCTAAGCTTATCCAGCCACAATAGAAATATTTTGTGAGCAAAGACAAGCACTATTAGAGAAATCCCTAACAGAACCTACTTAATTACTTTGAACATATCTCTTCCTAGTGACTTAACAGAACTGTTTTCCATAAGAGAGAATGGGGCCTGGCAGAGAACATTTAGAAAGGACAAAGTGACCTGTTAAAATAGGGAGCACTTTTTTTTCCCTCTTAAATGGGGCAAAAACAAGCTTACATTTTAACTCTGCCTTTGATCCATGAAATCAAATATTCGGATTAAATTTTTAAAAATCAATTTTATTTCACTCTTAGGCTTTACTTTTTGACTTGGAGAAGGAGTTCTCCACTGCTTGATATCATATAAGTAGACTGGTCTGAAGGACAGAAGACATGGGTTTGAAAACTATCCAAGATCTCTGGATGGCTCAAGGTCCAAGACAAGGTAGAGTCCAATGGACTACTCAGGGGGCCAATAACTCCTGTGTGCTCTTCCAGGGTTTTTTATTCCAAGATTTTACTTAAATGCAAGTTAGTTAACATATAGTGTAATATTGGTTTCAGGAGTAGAATTATTGATTCATCACTTACATATAACACCCAGTGCTACTCCCACCAAGTGCCCTTAGTACTCATCATCCATTCAGCCCACCACCCCCCAACAAGCTGGTTAACAAAGACTATGCATGATCAATAAAATACTGCATCTATATTTATATATTTATAAATATTATATACATAATAAGGTATATAAAAGTAACTTCATACTTCAGGCAATATCCTAAATTTATTAAAGTTATAATTTACTGTGTGTGCTGGATATAAACTACCTGTGTGCCTGTGCTCCAAATAGAAGAAAGAAATAAACCATATACTTAACCTCTTAGTAACATCTTATTCTTTCACCAAGGAATGCCAGTAGATATTTTGTTTTTGTTTCCTGAGAAAAAAATTATTTGTAAAATTTGGTAGATAAGCTAGAACCTAAATTTAGACTTCATATGGAAAAACAAAAATATTTTTGAATAATTATGACTTGTTTAATTAGTTATTGCCTTCCAGTGGCCTTATTTCAACTGGAGGAAAAAGCTTAGATTTTTGATTAGACAGATTATATAAGTTAATTTATTGAGTTAATTTATTAACTGAATAAGGTTAATTCATTTTCTCTAATAAACACTAAAGGACTTCAGTGTTTAATCTCTTCTTAAATATGGATTTATTATACTCTTTTGGTTTTCTTTCTTCTGTTTTACCATTTCTCATAAATATCTTGTCTTTTATTTGAGTGTTATTTCAAACTATAGTGCCACCTAGTGGTTATACAATGTCTCTGGCCCATTCTCTTTAAGAGAGTGATGTGCAGGAAGATTAAAACTATGTAAATGGTTTTCTGGAAAAAATCAGTTACACTAGTTTAAAGGGATAGAATGGCATCTTTGTTTATAGGAGAGAATTTGTAAATAAGTTAAAATTTCAAGTAAAAACAGAAAAGAAATAAAGTGATAAAGTTTGTGTTTCATGGGTGAATATTTTAGAGTAGAAAAGCAGGGTTTTTCTTTAATTAAATTTTTTTCATACCAATGGATTAGGAGTAAACAAAAATTATATCTTAAACTCAACTTTTAATTTTACCAAAAGAAAACAACCAGTTATTTTTAGTAAACTTCATGTGGGTCATGGCTGAGATGTTTAGTATTCTACAGATTTCACCAAAATGTTTGGAATTCGCATAGCTTCACACAATGTCAAGTCCAGAGTAGCTGCCTAACAGATACTTAAAATCATAGACTGCTAGAGCTGGGATGTCCTAGTTGATGGGGGCGATGGTCATAACAGGGGTCACTGTAAATATGCTGTGATTTGTTTTCACAAGTTTTCTAGTTGATTCACATGATTTCAAACTCTAGAACTATATTAAACTATTTCCAAAGTTAAGGAAGAACTTAAGTAAAACATTTATCTAAAGATAAGATGGTATCTAAGAGCATCATTGATCCTAAAGTTAACTCCTTACAGATGTCATTGTTTTGGAGAGATGTATTGGAATATTTGTTCCTGCGTTTTTAGAGGAAAATTTATCACTTAGAATTGTTGACAAATATCAGCTCATTTTAGATGCCATCTAAAGGAGTAAGATTATTTTGGAAACTTCTGACTATAGTTTTAGTAACTTCTCACCTTCCCTGAGGTTGACACTTACTGACATTGTTTTAGCTGGAGTGCCTTTGTAGAAAGTGACAGAAAACCCAGATAGTCTGTTGCCCATGCAATAAAAACCTATACAATCGGTTTGATCATGGTTCTGATTCTGTTTCTCTAAGTTCTCTCAGCTCTGTTTTAGGTTTTGTCCTCCAGCCGCTTCTCTCACGGTGATAATACAATCTGTCACACTTGCCATCACTGTAGTACCCAGGAAGAGAAAGCTTCTCTTTCCCTATCCCTGTAAAAAGCTCCAAGGAGGGCTTCACTCTGATTGGATCAAATTAGATTGTGTCTTTCATTCTGGGACTAGGTCAGGAGAATGGGATTATGCGGAACGGCTTAAGCCAATCAGAGACTGTCCTTGGAATAGAGCTGAGGTCAATTATGACCAAAATGCATGCCTGAGAGACTCAAGGTTCTGTTAGGAAGAGAATGTGCACCCCACTCTTTTCTAAATCTCTGACAATGCTACTAAACTGTGGATAGCTCAGGTCAATCATGGCTCATTCACTTTGGTTATCTCAAAACAGGGCATCATATAAAGTAAGTGTTCAAGTAATCTATATTTAAAATAATGTGAAGTTAAAGAATGAATTTAATAATGGCTTATTTTCATGACTTTAAACAAAGTATAAATACGTTGTCTTAAAAATATCTTTTAAAATCAATGGTTTGAGAAAGTGGTCATGTTTAAAATTGAACATTTTTGGTTATTTTTGCTATTGATTGTGATAATAGCTACCATATGTCGTTATAAAACCAAACAGAAAGTTAGGAGGATGATTCATGGAAGAAACTGTACCCTCAATATGGAGATTAAAGTACAGGAAGTGGAAGACAGCATAAAATATTCATATCATTACTTTTCAAAACTTGTTTCAGATGTTGTCACAAGATGTCATCACAAGAAATCAAAATAGTAAATCTGGATATATCATTGAAAATATGGGACTAAAAACATGTTGTTGATGTCATTTAGCTAAGTCAGTGTCAACAAGTAAAGATGGGAACGCAGGACTTTCTAGGTTTTTGCCTTAAGGCATTGCCTTATTATCAAACCATAATGAATAAAACCAACCGCATCTTTCATTCCAGTCCAATGATATGGCCACATAACAGTGGCTTTATGTTGAGCCCCAATCTGCAATATCACACAGGCCATGTCTTCAGAGGTAAGACATTCTCTTCATCAGCTGTTGTTAAACAGCCAAAGCTTTTCCCACCAAAGTGTCTCCTGACTGTTGACCACTTTAAATATGAGGAAAGTCCACAGCTGGGTAAAGCCCATAGTTTATTGTTCTAGGGAGAGGAGGCAGCCATCTGCATAGGTGGAGCCCCTGAGCTGGTTTCCAAATTTGTTCTTCAGAGACCCAGAGTTCTGCATAGCCTCAGGGACTGACATGAGGAGGAGTTTACTGGTGGATGTGTTTTCATTCCTCTTGTCTCTGTTTTATAAATTCTATATTCAGTTTTATATGAAAAAAAGAAAAGCTGGTGGCTAAAAAGTTTGGATACTCACTATTGTTGCCATGCAGGATGGGTGAGGAGCCATGCCTAGAGGACATAGCTGCGAACACTGTGATGAGACAGTGAAGGTCAATATGTTGATGCCATAGTCTGCGTACTAGCAAAACACCTGACTGAGAGAGCAATTTCCATTCTCATCTAGATGGATTATTTACCACTCAGATATTTAACTGTGTATCACACTTAATTCTCAGTTAAACAAATGAAATACTAAATGATTCCTAAAATGCAAAGCCCTACAATGTCATCTATTATTACAGATCTGCCAATGATTTCTGTGGGGCGTAACAGAACTTCTCAAAAGGCCTCAACATACGGGTAAGTGACTCTCTGTGACATTGTGATTTAAGAGATTAAAATTCCCTGTTTAAAAAAAAATGTCTCTCCTGGTGACTTATGATTGTTACTAGACATTCTTCTGTTAAAAATTCACTTTTCCAGGGGAGCCTGGGTGGCTCAGTTAGTTAAGTATCCAACTTGGCTCAGGTCATGATCTCCGGCTTATGGGTTTGAGCCCCACATTGGGCTCCACATTGGTAGTGCAGAGCCTGCTTGGGATTCTCTCTCTCCCCCTCTCTCCCTCTCTCTCTGCCCCTCCCCCACTCATGCTGTTTCTCTCCCTCAAAATAAATAAATGAATTCTAAAAAAAAATTCACTTTTCTAGATCAGAACAGTGTCTTCTGTTAAAAATGTAAATAATTCTATGTAGGAGATATGATGTTTTACAAAATACATACTCAAGTTTCAAAAATATAATTAAAAAATTTCTGGAATTACATTTGTTTTACTGCACAATACCCTCTTTCTCTTCAATAGCAGAAAACTGAATCTTGCCAATTTCAGATAACTTAGTCACCTCTGGTTTTAAACTCAGTCTTTTGGGAAATTTACTACTCAGCCATTCAAGATTCTTTACCCCCTTCTTCCTTTCCTTTTGAGAGACTCTGGGCTTATGGAGGCTTATCTGAGGGGAATGGTGTTGCATTTGAAGAGTGTGTTTCTTTTTTTAAATTTTTTTAAATTTTATTTTTTATTTTTTAAAATTTATATTCAAATTAGTTAGCATATAGTGAAACAATGATTTCAGGAGTAGATTCCTTAATGCCCCTTACCCATTTAGCCCATCCCCCTTCCCACAACCCCTCCAGTAACCTTCATTTTGTTCTCTATATTTATAAGTCTCTTCTGTTTTGTCCCCCTCCCTGTTTTTATATTATTTTTATTCCCCTTCCCTTATGTTCATCTGCTTTGTGTCATAAAGTCCTCATATGAGTGAATTCATATGATTTTTGTCTTTCTCTGACTGACTAATTTCACTTAGCATAATGCCCTCCAGTTCCATCCATGTAGTTGCAAATGGCAAGATTTCATTCTTTTTGATTGCCGAGTAATACTCCATTGTATGTGTGTATATATATATATACCACTTCTTCTTTATCCATTCATCCACCGATGGACATTTGGGCTCTTTCCGTACTTTGGCTATTGTTGATAGTGCTGCTATAAACATGGGGCACATGTGTCTCTTCGAAACAGCACACCTGTATCCCGTGGATAAATGCCTAGTAGTGCAGTTGCTGGGTCGTAGGGTAGTTCTATTTTTAGTTTTTTGAGGAAACTCCATCCTGTTTTCCAGAGTGGCTGCACCAGCTTGCTTTCCCAGAAGAGTACATTTCTTATCCCTGGTGATCTCCTGCCCTCAGAGGTCTTCCCTGAGGTGTGACTCACCTCACCAAGTCTTAGGGATTGACTTTTGCCTCCACTTTGTCTTCCATGGATGCTTGGTTCTACTTTGGCTTCCAATTGTATAATCCATGCTCTGTGTCCTTCTTGACCCAGTCACAGGGTTCTTTAGTCTATCATTTCTTTACATACTTCTTCTTTGTCTTCTTACGGACCAGGAATCCCTGACTGGTCCCCACCCCAAACTAAGGTGAGTAGAACTCTGAATGGCTACACTAAGGCCTGTGGCCTGGACCAGGGCTATAAAAAGGGTGTTATATGGACATGATACTAGTAAATAAAACTATTTAAATTACTGTTGCTAGTTATCAATGAGATCAGACAGGAATTGAGAGTAAACATTCAGAAACTTTTGTAGAAATCTGAATTTAATAATTAAAACTTGGGGCTTGTATTTTTGATATCTTTGGATTTTCTATCTCATATACCTGAAAGTTCATTTTTATTATTTTATTTATATTATTTTATTTTTATTAAAAAAGTAACTGGTCCTTCACCAGAGTGAGTTTGGGAAGTCTTGGCCTGGATGATTGCTTTTTCCTGCTCAGGCGCCATCTTGGCCATGGCTTGGGCTTCTCTGTGAGCTCTGGAAAGCAGTGTCTGCTCACTCCCCTGAAGCCATGAGTCCCACAGGCAAATCAAGAAAATTCACAAAAAGTAACCTCAGTTAAGATCTTAAAATATCTCACCATCTTGACGAAGATGTCTACCTCACCATCCTTGACAAAAAATGCAGGAGAATAGAATTAAATAAACGTAAAAAATCATTTTACCTGTAGGAAGCCTGATTTTCCTCAACAATAAAAAGAGAATAATAAACCCCATCTCATTAATTGTTGAAAGCCTCAAATGAGAAAACATATATAAAATTCTTAACGTAGGGCCTGGCACAGAAATGTTAACTTCCTTATAAAGTAAGTAGAGTTTCTAAGACATTTTTCACTTCAGCAGTTAATTTCTCTCTATTTAAACAGAAACATTCACTCTTGTTTATCTTTATATTACTGAGAACATTTAAAGTTGAAAATTCATTGCACAGGGCTGTGATTGTAAGAATCATAATATTTATTAGAATTGTAAGAATTAAATAAGAGAAAAAATGTGTGGTGGTTAAGCAAAGTGCCTTGTGTGTAGGAGGAGCTTAATTAATGATAGTGCCCTCGACATACACACACGCACACAGACATTCATTCAGCCACACGTGAGTACACATACACACACATGCATACACACGTACAACACACCTACACACATATAAGATTCAGAAGCTGTTTTCTTTCAGCAAGAAAGACCTGGGCACCTACTGTGGATGGTATTTTGTTAATATAGTTGGGGTATAAGTTTATTAAGTAGAAACAAGGCAAAAAAAATGACAGCTGCTTCCTGATGATTTTATTCTCCAGCTTTCAGAGAGTGATTCCATAATTGCATCTGTCTTTTCCCTATCTTGCCACAGTGTGATTTTTATGAAGTAATTATACTAGCAAAGGATGGTTTAGACCTAAGAAGTGAAATATTTCTCTTAAATACCGCTGTTTTAATTAAATGTAACCCTAGGAGAACAGTGTTTAGTTACACAAATGAAACAGGCTGAGCCTTGGGGCACTCCGAATCCAAGAGAGGAAATTGGGCAGCAGAGTCAATTGGGCACAAGGTCTGAGGAGAGTGACTGGAAGTTAATTATTTAGTCAAAATATAATATGTCACAATATGCCAAATGCATCAAGCCACATGAGGCAAATACGTAAATGTGACGACTATTGATTACCACCAAATTAATGCCTTGGTTATTTAATCAGTTTTATATTTGTTTTAGCACTTTAAAATCAGTTAAAAGCCAGTGCAATAAAAAATGGTTGGAACTAATACAGAGACCAGAGCCATAATCAAATTTCAAAGTAAGAAATTAAATTTGGGTCATAAAGCCCCAGAAAGCATGGTTTCAGAATCCCTGTTTGGGCTAAGTTTTATGGGAGAACTTTCTCAATGGCATAAATAAGATCCACAAACAAAGTAACAAAGAGAGTAATCATCCTCTCGTTATACATCTCTTGGGCAAATCCACACACAGTCCTGGACAAAACATACTTTCACATAATTTGGGAGACTAGAGAGGTATCAGGAAATGAAAATGATGGAGATGAAAGAGCACTACATTGTCAGGAACCTGCTTTAAAATGTACCCAGGAGCTGTTTTAATTTGTTTTATGGTAAGACACATAGACATGGAAAGGACTATGGTGAAGGAAGGAAATTTTATACTCACGGGTCTTTAGAAGCAGGAGGCTAGGCATGCCACGCAGGTCCACATGGGAAGCACTGGAGTCTGTCAGTAAGCAGAGGGAAAGCAAGGGAAAGAATGGGCAAAAGCCTTTATTGTATTTTCTGTGGGAAAGAATGCGCAAAGCAAGGTAAGCAGGGTTAGGATTGGCTAGTGTGAATAATTCCAGCAGGCTCAGGGGTGTATGGGTTGTTCTGAACTGTCTTTTGCCTAGTCCTGAGGTGACTGGGGGCAGTAGGGTGGGTGGTGGCTTGGTATTTGAAATTTCAGTTCAAGAGGTAATTGGAGAGTAAGGGTTCTGGATTGGTTGGTTCGCATATGAAAGGGGTTCTTACAGACAAGTGATTGCCCCCAGGGGCCATCTCCCCATGGCTGGTGAGGCTCCAGAGCATCAAAAAATGTAGAGAAAATATGGAAATGTGGACAATACAGGACCTTTCATTCTCTGTGTTCTGGGATATGAAGAGTGTAAAAGTACTGAAAACACTCGGCTGGCATCACTCAGTATGTCACTCAACTGTGCTAAGGACTGTCTTTACTTTTATGCTCTCTTAACCATTCAGAGATGCTATCAGAGTTTTGCTGGTCCTGACCGTGCATTCTTCTCAACTACAGATTATTTTGCAGCTCTGATGCTAATCATGTTTCCTTCAATAGCAAAAAGGCTTTAAAAGTTAAATAATGAGAAAATGACTCTTTAGACACCGGTGATTCTGCTGAAGTTCTCTTGAAAACTCTTCACTTATGGAGAAATGCCTAGGAAGGCTGTCCACTGAGGGTGTCAGTGAAGGTATTAAGAGATCAAGCATTGTTGAGGAAAGATGAACATCTCATTGTGACACAAACAGAATACATTCTAGAAATTATGGTCTTTATACTTCAAAGGACTGAAGAAGCAATATCTTTAGACTGAAAGAAGTAGGAATGTTTTTCAGATCATTGTTTTATACTTCATACACAGAATAAATTATAAGCCAAATTTTAGCTAAATTTACCATATTACAGGTGTATTTTACTTTCATTTATTTAATGTGATCACTATAATGCCCATGGTTACATTTCTGTTAATTTTTCAGTTATTAAATTTGATTTTCAGTAGATTAAATTTAGCAGTAAAATGTTCTCTGTCCCAAAGCATAAAAGGAAAGTCCTCGGGCAATAACACTTTTTCAATCTTTGTTTTTTGAAATGCAGTTGGTTGTAATAAACACAAACACACATGGCAAAATACGACAACTATTTTTTCATTGTTAGCATTTCATCTGTGAGTTTGAAATTTAGCCAACAATTGTTTTTGTCCAGAGGTCAAGAAGTGAAAACACCATAAAAATGGTTTCTCACAGAAAATAACACTGCACTGATCACATCTAAGGCTCTGGAAAAATAACAAAGAACCAGTCCTCTGTCTCCAAGGGAACAAATGCTCGCGCATCTCTCCCACAGTGGCTATTCCCTATCTTACCACTATGTGGTGCTGCTTACTCTTAAATTGTGTGTGTGTGTGTGTGTGTGTGTGTGTGTGTGTGTGTGTGTGTGTCTTTGCTTTTTATATTTATGATGCCTGATATTAAAAGTATAGTATACATTCTGATTTGGAAATATCAGGTGCTAGGCTTCTATTTACTGAACCTGAGCTCTCTGAGTTTGGCTGTGGAGATTCAGCTTTGCCAGATGATAACTAGTTTAATCTGAAGCCTGAAATTACATGTATTTCCTGTTCAACAAATGACTTCTGTGATGGTAGCAGAATTCACACTAACCATATTGCTAATTTATCTGATTTCACACACGGACATAGATTTGGTGTAGAAACATTCAAAATAAAGACCTTTCAAATTGTGGACGCATTTAACTTTGTCTCTTTCTAATTGAGACTCCCATGTTTCACCATTATAGTGAAAGAATGATTAAACAAACAAATAAAACTTTTGAATAGGGGTGATCATGTAGACTTGCCAGTTAGAATTTGGTTAAAAAGAAACAAAACTCCACAAGCCTACTTGACTTAAGCAAAAGGGGAATAATTTAAAGACTACAGGAATAGCTTAAGGAACTCAAAGGAAGAGAATATAACTGTCAAGATGGGAGCTGGGGAACACCAGTCCTCAGGAAACAATGGAACTGCCATCTCTATACCTTGAAAGCCACATGGTCCTTTTCTGGCTCTGAACTCCAGACTGAGTAAATGCTTCTTGTCCTTCCTTTTTGTATTTAAGCACAGTAAAATCCCATGAGGTAAAAATTGGAGAGTTTCTAGAATACTTCTCTTTACATAAAGTGATGCTGTACTTTGAATAGACTATCTGGTTTTATATATATTGGGATTGATCTTATTCCAGCATAAAGGGTTGAACTATATTATTAAGAGCATTATAATACTACTCATATCTTTT
Organism: Panthera tigris; assembly: GCF_018350195.1. NCBI lineage: Eukaryota > Metazoa > Chordata > Mammalia > Carnivora > Felidae > Panthera > Panthera tigris. The sequence goes on from NC_056664.1 coordinate 89,492,726, forward strand.
TCTTCATTTCAGTTTGATGTCTTAATACTTTTCGTTGAAATTTACTGAATTTAAAGCAGGCTTGCTGCTTTTCCAGCCACTATGGTTCTTGGACCAGGGATGGACATATCTCCATGGTCTATCAATTCACTGATTGGCCAGATTCTCCCTCATGAGAAATGGGCTATGGCGACAGGTACACTACAATTATTGGGGGGCAGAGGTTGAACTGAAAGGTCAGAGAGAAGCAGAGCAGATCCAGTAACACAGCAAGTGAACATCACAGACAAGCTGCATGATGGGGGCACCCAAGCTGAGGAAATGAGTAAATTATTAAATTTATTGAATAAATTCTTTTCCATAGACAAATAATTTGGAAAGGATTTCGTGCCTATCTTTGGGACGAAGGCATGGAGGGAGGTCTAATAATTGACTTGGGTTATTTGCATATCTGAGACTGAGGATTTGGGGACAGAGGGAGTATGTTTTTTTATATACCTTTTTCTCCTGATTCAACTCCAGGAAGGTTGACTAATAAAAGGCCTGGTAAGATTTAAGAGCACTTCTAAGGGAAATGCGCCATGAATATGACTGGATTAGGTGATACAACTGCCAGCTCACAGGTGGTGAATCTGGCTCTGCTTTGTTCATCATGTTCCCTTACTCTAGTATCTGCCGTAACCTCTCTGGTCCAGAAATGAGTGTGAGGGACTGCTTTCTCAGTGTCGCGGTGACAAAAGAGGTACAGTAGCTATGGTTGCTGGTTTCCCATATTCTTTTCCCTTGGACACTGATGCTAGAAAGAAAGGAAAAGATATACCATGTTATCAAAAATATAAGTCCTTTGACAGTAGCAGGGCTATGGCATTTATTGTAGCTATTTTAGATATTTTCAGATTCTACCAGGTAAGAAGCACCATCCATTTCTAGAAAGAATTTTAAAGGAGAAAATCAGTGATTCTAATTCTATTCTTTTTCTTTAAGTTCAAAGTGTTTTATTATTTTTTTGAATATAATTAATTGTCAAATTGGCTAACACACAGCGTGTAAAGTGTGCTCTTGGTTTTGGGGGTAGATTCCTGTGGTTCATTGCTTACATAAAACACCCAGTGCTGATCCCAACAAGTGCCCTCCTCAGTGCCCATCACCCATTTTCCCCTCTCCCTCACCCCCCCACCAACCCTCAGTTTGTTCTCTGTATTTAAGAGTCTCTTATGGTTTGCCTCCCTTCCTCTCTGTTTGTAACTATTTTTCCCCCTTCCCTTCCCACATGGTCTTCTGTTAAGTTTCTCAAGATCCACATATGAGTGAAAACATGAAATCTGTCTTTCTCTGACTGACTTATTTCACTCAGCATAATACCCCCCAGTTCCATCCACGTTGCTGCAAATGGCATGATTTCATTCCTTCTCGTTGCCAAGTAGTATTCCATTGTATTTATAAACCACATCTTTATCCATTCATCAGTTGATGGACATTTAGGCTCTATCACTAACAAACTTTCTGAACCCAGACAGGTCCCTCATTTTTCCTGGGCCTCAGTTTTCTTTCCTATAAGAAAAGATCAAGTCTCTTTCTATTATATTTTTGTATTTCTTGTGATTCACATGGCACCCTCTTAAAGTTCCTGTACCCATCCCAAACCAGATGAAAGTCTTTGTTTCCCAACCCAAATCAGGATGGATAATTTTGGAAGAGCAGTTCTGCCAACTTTAGATTTATAGGAACCAATAAATTAAACAAATAAGATGTGCTTTTGGCAAGCAGTTGTTTTGAAAGGGGGAAAGAGAATCCAGGTAATCACTTGCTATTCGATGGAATTATACCATTTCAACCCCCCCCCCCATGACATGCACACATGATTCCAACCAAATTGTTGTGCATACAAAACTCATATGAAGAAGCAGTAGAATGCAAGGAGTTTGAGGGTGTATGTCATGGAGTCAGGTTGCCTAATTTGGAAGCCCAGCTCTGCTGTTTGCTACTATGTGACCTTGGGCAAATGACTTAACCTCTCTGACCCACATTTTTACCATCTGTGAAATGAGTATAATAATGGTACTTTCCTTAAAGGCTGGCTGTGAGGATGAATAAAGCACTCAGTATGGGGTCAGGCACATAGTAAGTGCTCAAAAAACATTGCTTATAATTATTATCTACATGTACTGGTAAGGAAGACTCTATGGACTTTCATATGGTCTGGGAATGCTTTAAAATGAAGAAAAATGAATTACAGACAAACTCCTTTCAGCTTCCAAGAGGCATCTTTTTTCCTATGTTGGCATGCCCCCAGAGTTTGTCCTTCCCACCAAATCATCATTTGAGTGGTAAGGAACCTCAACTCCTCAGTAAGTTCCAAGAACTTCGGAATCTGTGTGGACAACCCCAAATGGTTACCTACGTAAGTAGGCTGGTTGGGTTTTATTAATTACCTAGTTTAGCTTCTTGTTTTATAGATGATTTCCCGCCCATATTGGAGAAAAGGGCAGGAAGAGAGCTGAAGCAGCCACTGTCTGCTGCAGGGCAGGGCAGGGCAGGGCAGGACAGGGCAGAGTGTGGGGAAGGCTGTCTCAGAAAGCCAGAGTCCAGAGGAGGAGAGAACACAGAAGACAGCTGCCTATAAACAGGGCAGACGGAAGAGGCAGAGGAACAAAGTCATAAGAATTTTCCACAAATAGCTCCAACAATAATCATGCAATTTGCAAACTGAGAAATGTCTGTGCCCTCAGCATTCATACCAACGTGGACAGACGGTGTCACCCAGCCTCCTCTACTACAACTCATGAGAGCCTCGTGAAGAAGGCACCCAAGAAGACAGAAGAAGCGTGTTGAAATGGGTTAACTCATTAGCAGGGAAGGATATGGGGGGAGAAATTGCAGCTGCCAACAGCTGGCTCACTTACGGATACTGTAATTTGTTCAGTGTTTCACTCAGTGTCTAAGAAAGCCGCTTATCATTTTGTCCATACCACTTTGGAGTTATTCAAAGACAACATCGTTTTGTTAAAAGTCCTGATATAAGCCCTCTAATTAGTTTTAGTAGAACTACCTAGATGTGGAGGGGCACTAATGATCAGCAGCTGGTTGCTCTGCTGGTGCCCAGAGAGAAAGCCGGTCCCTAATTGGATTTACCTGCATGGTTTAGTTATCAGACAAGAAGTAAAATAGAAGAGTTGTTATGGAATAAATATGTGAAATAAGGACAGGTATGTGTGCACAGGAGACAGTCAAACATCAAAGCTTGTGCCATCTGTCGTATTTATAAAGCTATTATATTTATATATAAGACTGGAGACAGTTTTAGGGATCACCTCACATAGATCCTCATTTTCTAGAGGCTCAGAGTAGTTCAGTGTTTACTCAAGGTCACCCAGTCTAGTAGGCAGCCCGTGTTCTACTCAGGAGCTCTTTCCACCTTAGGCCACTGCCTCTCCTGGATGTCACTTAACTGTGTCTTTGGCAGGGAGGGAGTTGTTTCTCTGTTTTTATTGTGTAGGCCAGGAGACTTCCTTTCAGTAAAACATAGTAGTGAAAGTTACTGTTGGCTATTTTCTAAAAAAACCCAATTATTTTGGAAGGAGGATTTGAAACATAGCTTCCAGATTGAAGAGTTCTTCATGATGATGCGTGAGACAGACCGCCCCTTTGACCATCCCAGGAATCATTTCTTACGGAAGAGTCAGGCCATGGGTAAAGAAGCTGACACAAGGTGATGGTATTTTGTTAGAAAGGAAAATACATCGATGAAGGAGCCAGTGCAAACACGCAAGAAAATTCACCCTCAAAACCCTGCAAAGGGAAGGTGGGCTTGCTTGTCTAAAAATGGTTAAAGATGGCCAAGTGTATGAATAAGCCAAGTTCCTTATACTTGTCTGAGAGAAGAGGTGGCTTATCCAACTACCTTTCAGGGAAGGAGTGTCTCAGTGCTCTGTGACTCTTCAAGTTTGTTCAGGTTTCTAAAACAGGATTACCAAGGAGTCTGACAGCAATGGGAATAATGAAGTGCCCAGAATAAGCAGCAAGGTGGCTTATGTCATGTTGTATGCAGCATCATGAATAAGAGGTGATTTATCCCTTTCATCAGGCCAAGCTCTTCACAGGCAAGGCATCTTATTCAAACGATGGCCACAGCCTAGATCATAAATAAAATCCCAAGCAACAAAAGCACCCTTGGCCAAATATAATTTAAAATTAGACCGCATTCATCTAATTTTAAAGGTAGGAAAATGTTTCAGGTACATTTTATACATAGTCTATAAATAATATCATGATCTTCACAAATTTGATATTTAAAATTCTAGTCGGTGAAACTGTTGTCAAACTCTCCCAGGGTTTGAGGGGAATATGAAAAGTACTGGAAGCCACTTGAAGCCAAGGAATATTGAGAAAGCAAGGAAGGGTTGATATTTCTCCAGGGTTCTGCAGGAAATATAGGAATGGAGTTAGTGTTTTGTGGAAACACACACACACACACACACACACACACACACACACACACACACACACACATTTGTTTTTCTATATATGAAAACAATGTGGGCAATCTGCATTTAAATGTTATCTTACTTTTGGGGGTGCCTGGGTGGCTCAGTCAGCTGGGCGTCCGACTTCGGCTCAGGTTATGATCTCATGGTCCATGGGTTCGAGCCCCCACATCGGGCTCTGTGCTGACAGCTCAGAGCCTGCAGCCTGCTTCCAATTCTGTGTCTCCCTCTCTCTCTGCCCCTCCCCCACTCAAGCTCTGTCTCTGTCTCTCTCAAAAATAAACATTAAAAAAAATTTAAATGTTATCTTACTTTTGAAGAGCATCAAGATCCTTTTTTTTCCTAGTGGAAAATGTTTGTGTCTGAGGGCGCCCTGCAAACCTTCACTTCAATACTGGGGGGAGGGAGTAAAAAGCATTAGATAGATCATTTTGAGGTGAACAAAACCTCTTATGTTTGCTTTTATTATGCCATCACAAAACTTCTAAGAATTTTTATTTATTATTTATTTTAGTTACAGAAAAACTAAAATATATTGTATACCCCTACTTACCAAATAAAGCTTTTAATAAGGTCATTAAAATGACTTCCTAAGTCTGCCGTGCCTATTTTTTTTTTTTTTAATAAAATGAAGGGAACAGCTCTCATGGCAACCTCTGCCCTCTGTTGTAAATTGACCTTACACATGCCTGTCCGCTATGTGAACCGTGAACAATTTTTTGGAACTCTTTCAACCCTCTTTCTTTACTTGTTGTGGTAGTTAACATCTACAATGAATGATAAATCTGTAAGAGGCACACTACAACGCTGCTCATTAATTACAACACATGCTACAAATTCGTGGGTAGACTGAGGCTGTGATGATCCACACGAGTAAGTTGAGGACATGGGGTTTATGTAGTTCCCTTTGTTCTTCGTATGACAAAGTTGTAAGAGATGTACTGCCATTACCATTATAACAATGTTCTAGGGATCTCTTCCTAACTAGCATCAGTTCTAAAGCCAGAAGGCTGTTCCCTCTTGCCAATATTATAAAACTACAACAAAGTTTACTAGTTTTATCCTTAAGCTTTTTTCCTTTTTTTGGAAGCTTAACAGAGTGCAGAATGAATGCGTTGTTCAACTGCTGGTTCTTTCACTCAGTCTTCCTCTTTTAGACCTAAAAACTATACTGCAGGGGCACCTGGGTGGCTCAGTCGGTTCAGCATCTAACTCTTGGTTTCAGCTCAGGTCATGATCTCACTGTTCGTGAGTTTGAGCCCCAGTCCGGCTCTGCGCTGACAGCTCGGAACCTGCTTGGGATTCTCTCTCTCCCTCTCTCTCTGCCCTGGCTTCCCCCCACCCCCTGCCCCAAATAAATAAACACTTAAAGAAAACTATATTATGCAGACTTGGCTCATTTAAAATAAAATTCTTTTGATGTTTTATAGATTTGGTAGTTTAAATTGATCTGTTTCTCCATTCCCAGTAACTTAGAAAAAGAAAAAAAACGAGCAAATTCTTTTAGAACTTCCCTAAACGAATTTAGGCATGGTAGATGCCAAAAGTCACCACTCAAAGGACCCTGTGAGCTAAGGTTAATAGTCACTGTAAATAAGAATCTTGAAATGGAAATAGAGTAGGTGAGTGATTATAACTGGGTGATCTTTACTGCGTGGAGGCTCACAGGGAGGTTTCTGGTGCTGGACTCTGGCTGTCTGAATTTTGATTGGCCATTTACTGTTGTATCACTCAGGAGAAGTTGTATGGTCTCGTTGAGTGTCAGAAGAAAATGAAATTGTAAGAGTGACTTCCTCAGAATGCCCGAGGACTAAATGAGGTGGTGGACCCGAAGCTTCTCACACAAGACCTGGTTCCAGTTACCATTATTATGTTATTATAATCTAAACGCAGTGACATAAATTCATAGGATTAAGTGAATTGCTTATCTTGAAATTCTCATAATTCTGGCTCTCCGCATTGGTGGTTACATTCTAAGTCACATTTTGTTTCTGTTTTCAGATGAAGAAAAGAGATAGAATGAATAACATGTAATTGATTTTATCACTGAGTTAAATGTTAAGATATTTTAAGAAGTGCTTCTAATAGTGGGATATGATAACAGTTTGGAATGTGAGTCACACTATCCGTGATGTAGTGTGACTTAATCTGTCAAGGAGTTCAATGATGACGTTTTTCCCTTCTTTTATTTTTAGCTTTGCAAAACAAGTTGAACATTTTGCTTTTTAAATTTCACTTGAGTGGAAAATGTCTATAGTATACTCTTTGCAAAGATTTGCCCTCTTTCTGTTATATGATAAAATCTATTCAGTTCGGCTCAATACTCTATGGCCAAACCATTTCTCTGTCCTGGAAGAATAAACGTTGACTCAGACACTTATTTTAATGGTAATAGCTAAGGTAAGTTGCAAATGCTAATGGTTAAGGATAGCTAAGTTACAAGAACTTGGTTCAGGAAGATGAAAAGTTCCTCTCCAAAAGAGGAAGGCAGGAATGAAATGGGGGCTTATTCCAGTTGCTTGTGCATTCACTTTACCATTACTTCTGCATTCTATACATAGAGAACTGGAAATGGTTAATTCTTGAATCTATTGCTCTGGGCAAGGGATGAAGACAGGCATTCAGGGCCCACCCCCCCCCTCGGTGCCTGGCGCTCTCTGAGCAATGGTAATTGTGGTAGCACTCAACCACTCTCCAGCAAGTAGCACTCTTTCTTTTCTCTTTTTTCTCTCTCATTCTTCTATATCCTTATTCAATAAATACATAGTCTCCAAATGCGAGAGACCAGCTCCTGTTCTCAAAAAACTTATTATTGCGTAGATGTGTCCTGCAGTGATCCCCAAGGAGCTCTGTACATGGCTATCAGTGTCCCATTAAGATGATTCTGGGCCTCTCAAATTAAACTGCATTTCGGGTCTAGTAAGTACCCCCTGGGTCGCACCTTTGTTAAAAGAACATGGATAAAGAGAAAGCTTATTTGTCCTGTGATTACATTTTCTAAGAAAAAACTTAAAATGGGCCATTTTATTTCCATATATAAAAAACAGTGTTTTCTGTGGAAGTGGATTTTCAGCCCTCCAAGAGGGTGCTTGTAGGTGCCAACAGAGTTCCAGGTTGCTTGGCAAAGTACGCAAAGACCAAAAACCACATGTGGCTGTTACTCTAGAGACACTCAGTTGAGAGCAGCCCAGACCAAGCTTTGAATGAGTGGCGAAAAATTGTGAGGGCACCACTGTGTTTAATTAATTTATTTATTTTGCACACAAACAAAATAAAGACTAAGCCGTAAATGTATTATTTCCCATCAGAAGGGGAACACCAGTAATGGGGGTGAGGTTTGCGGTGCCAAGTTCTCTCAAGTTAAAACTACGCTGATGCAAAGCAGATGAAATTTCATCTGTGGCTTGCAAATGAAAGCTTTTTAATGGGGAAATGGAACCACTTCTGCCCCATAGTTGTGCTGAAGCCTCAGGTTCAATAGAAGTTCAAGTCTTTTTCTCAGCAAGCGGAAGGCAGGCATCTTGGTAAACATGTTCTGAAGAATTCATGGGGAACATACTAAAGGTTTAATGAGTAGGGCTTCTGAAAGCCAAGAAATACAAAAAATTTCCCCCAAATTAACAGCCTCCTGTTTAGGTTGATTTTTCAAAAATACATCAGTCTAATGTACATAGAACTAAATCTCATCAAATGGGGGCTAGTTGGTAAAGAATACCTTTGATAATACACTTCGTTGCCTTTTCATTTGTAGATGATAATGAATTTGGCAACCATCCTGCCCCTTGTTATAAATTTAGGGAATGGGATCCCATCCATCTCTAATGCCTCTGTTTTCTGAGCAGGGCATTTTTAGGGCACTATTATTGTAGTTAAAGCACTAATGCAGAAAGAGTTGACAGCATTTAGGAGAGTTGGATAGGTGGGGGGTTTGTAGTTCTTTATCTGTGATTAAATCTGTATTTTAAATTATCTGCTCGTTTTATGTCATTTTCAGCCTCAGTGAAATAGAATCCTATCATTTTTTTTCTCCAGCCATTTTATACTTCTCATGGGAGAAGTGGGAGGTGGAGGTGGGAAAAAAAGAGGGGTTGTATGATAAGATTTGTGTGAGTCTGAGCCGTCATCGGCAAGGAAAATTCAAAAGACTGCCTCTGATGGGTGCCTGTGGCACCTAGTGCTGAGACGTACGGCTGAAGAGTGTAGCCAGCCCTCGGGATGCTTGTCCCCAGGTTCCGCAACATCCCCAACTGGGGAATTCCAAGTTTGTTCAATTTCTTCATAGAATAAAATGATATCACCCCGAATCTACCCTTGCTTTAAAGGTAAATCTCCAACCAGGCAGGAAGAATCCTCAAGGTGGCAGCACCTTCATACTTTTCAAATCCTCCCCTATTGAAGTTTTTAATTAGAGGATCCAGTGACCACATACAAATAGTGCATCCAGGAATAACACCTCTATGGCACCAGCAACCTGGAGCTGTGCAAGCAGTATTCAATTATTAATGATTGATAGCCTCAGACTAAATATTGCTTGTTTTGACTTTCATACGAGAACAGTCCCCTTCAAGGAAATATTGTGAGCTTACAGGCTTGAAAATAAAACAAGAGCATCGGATTGCGAGAATGAGGCTGTGGCCTGGGTCTCCCGTTCTGACATAATACTGTGTGTCTGCCCGTTTGTCATCACAGGCCAGCATTTCCCATCCTTCACGCCAGCAGAGCTGTTCGGTTGTGATCGTCGCTCTGATTTCCATGTCCTTGTGCTTAAGGAAAAAGCTATTATGGGAGCTTTGAGCCGAGGTAATAACAGTAAAGAAATGGTTTAAAAGCAGGAGCAGGAAAAGAGAGAGAGTGACAGCTATTCAGAAGGCTAGTGAGGGGTGAGCAGAAATGCCCTGGCAGGAACGGCTTCTTGTGCTTAGGAAAAGCCACACGTTGTTCCATGAGAAGTCCTCTTTCTTATTGGCCTTTGCAAATGATCCTATGGAGAATATTTATTCCTTGAAAGTATATGGTCCGCTCTATCAGCAATCTTTTCTGTAAAAGAAGAGAATGTAGGAAAGGTTAGCATATTCCACAGTCCCTGATAAGGCTTTGTCCTTCTTCATTCGTGATTCGAGTTCTCCACAATACCCAAAACAAGGGGGTAAGAAGGCGAGTATGGGAAAGCGGCTGTCTCTCCTAGGTATCCTTAAACTAGTCAGATGGATTTTTTAAAAACCTGATTTGCTGAATTAAGTGAACTGACCTTGGGTAATCATAATTTCAATTTCGTGTGGTCTCAGCTGAGCCAACATGAGGGTGTTTGTGCCACTACTGTCTCTTATTTATTCTCTCTCAAAGTCTCAGCCGCCCCGGCTCAGAATCTGAGACTTACTTCTTAGCCACCTTTTCAAACACCTTGCATTGAAAAACCCTTGTTTAACTCTGTCAGGCCCTGTCCTATGGACTGATCTTTAGCACTTGATTTTCTTTCAACCCTGTCATCCATCAGCCCTTCCCTCATATTCCCAGTTTTATTTTTTCTGTTTAGCCCCATGGACTTCACCATAACGTCTACTCACGTAATGGGTATATTACCGCAAAAGCCCTGCTCTAAATGTTCATGTTTGCTCATGCTTAATCTTTGAGTCTCTTCTCTCTACACTGCCACCCACTTGCATGGTTCATTTTCACTACTCTGACTCCATTGTTTATGGGATCAACTGAAAAATCCATTTTTCTGGAATTGAAATTTTCTTATCATCTGACCCTTCCTTATGAGAATAACCTTATTTATCAAGGTTCTTCACTGTGCCCTACAACTACCATGCTCTTTTGCCCTCTGGCATTTTGCTCAGAATGGTTTCTCTACCTTCTTGCCAAACTCCTGGCCTCCCCTAACATTCCTGGTCTCCTCATTGCAATGTCTCCCATGGTATTTATTATGTCTACTCCATATTCTGCCTTGTCTTACGTTCTATTTTTTTTAACACTTGCTGTTTTCCCAATGAGTGTATATTCTTCGGAAAGGCATATATATTCTGGATCTTTGACTCATTTTGTCTCACTCACTGTGCTCAGCACAAAGTAGGTGGTCAAGAAATGCTTATTGAAAAGTGCTTAGCCAATTGAATGGTTTTTCTATACCAGTGGTCAACCAATACATGTCCAGTATGCTCACTGGTCTCCAAAGGAGCAGCTTTAAGAAAGAGTAGGTGTCATTCTACTCATAAAAGAAAAGATTCAATTTAAGAATATTCCTAATATGTACTAGAAAATGTTAAATCTTTCATGGTGTAAAAGCCACCTTTAGAGGATTACATGATTGTTAATGTAACAGAAAAAGCTTATACTCAATTTTCCTTTTAAACAGCAAGTTCAGGTCACTGCAATATGTGCATTGTTATGACATGTTAACTCTGACCTCTTATTCTACCTTAAGAATTTTATTTTCTCTAATAACACAGTCTCTATAGTGGTGAATTATGATATTTAGAAGTGTTTTGATGATTGCCCTGTATAACGTGAGTAACTCTGACCACGGAGGATGTTTTCCTGCACTAAAGTAAAGGGTCGTAAGACAGTTGCCCTTTGCCATCATCCCAGTTGACTTTGAAGAGCATAGTGACACAGCAAACACGCTTTCCTTCATGGGACTTGTTAAATGTGTATCTTGCCCATATCCCAGTGTCTCCATTACCGGTATTGCCTCAGCCTCCTGGGACGCAGCAGAGAGGGGAGAAAGAGGATGATGTGGCTATTATTTCCAGCCTCAGATACAGTAGTTACTTTAGGACACACTTAGGTCTCCTGAAGAAAGCATAGATAATGCAATTATATGTCTGAGAAAAAACATAGGATATTCAGGAGCTAATCTTTTAAAGAGTGTTCTGTTACTACTCGTGCTTCTTTATATATTCCATCCTTGGTGTAACTACCCTTAATTATAAGCAGCCTTCAAATTTACAAAGATGACATTCCACAGATAAGCATGTTAACATGTACCAAGCACCTGGTACTGCATAGGGATTCATAAAAATGGTCCACGGTGAAAGGCAGGAAAACCTTTAGCAGAAAAGGCGAAAACCCTGGGGAAAAGGAATTGTCCAGGGGGCTTCCATCATTGGCTATTAGCCCTGTCAATCACCGCCCCAAATCAATTTTTCTGCCATTTGACTAGAAGGTCTGTTTTGCTTAACTAGTGTATTCCATGTCTTTGCATGAGCAACCTGGACGAACTTTGCAACCTGCGTTTTCTAGCTTTTGTGGAAATTATTTCCTGGCTGGTGAGCTTTAGCAAAACACCTGTGCTGGATTTCAAAGGCTGCACCAGGTAGGAAGGGCTTTCCTCCTCCTGAACCCTCTTCATAGCGGGGCAGGGGGAAGAGCTGGCTCATCTATCTCTCTGAGTGCTGCCCATGTCAATCTAGAGCATTAGAAGTAGATATTTGACACAGTGGAATAAAGGTACCATGTAACAATAATGCCTTAGCATTATGCTGAGAGAAGTGGTCATATTATAAGAGATAGGGGTATGTTTACCTTGTAAATGTTGCTTCAAAGTACCTGAAGAATTTAAAACCCTCCCACCTTCACTCCCTAGCTCCATGAGAAAGAGCTGGGGAATCCAGACAGTAAAACATTAGTGAAATCTAATACCTTGGGGTAGAGGTAGAGAGGTGAAAATGTAGCCTGAACTGTCTGGGAGGTGATTAAAGGAGAGGGAGACAGAAAAGGAGATCTTTGACATTGAGCTATGATGGCTTTAGTATGGACTGATGGGCAATTTAAGAGGAAAAATAAAAAGTTGTTTTACTCCATCTTCTGACTTACTGCCAACGTATTCTCCATTCCTTCCAAAAATTAGGGTATTAGAAAGATGCACAAAAAGAAGCAAAATTCCTAGAGTGGCAGCTCATTAGAAGACATAATCTATTAATGAAATGCATACATTTCCACCATACACGAACCTGGGTGGGTATTTCACTCACAGTGCTACCCCCTCCTTCCTTTTCTGATGCCATCACTCAGAACCCACTCCTCTCCAGGGCCCCTTTCAGGAACTCTGTCTTGCATATTTCCGTAATATCTGTAGATAAAGGCTGAGAGGTCTGAGGGAAGTTGTGTGGAGGAGAGTGGGGAAGAGTCTTCCCATTCTCTTCTAATTGCCTCTACCTTGCTGTCTCTCTGTATCTTCAAAGCCTACAGACTTTGAAAGTCTTTTAGGGGCAGAGAAGTCATGTATGCTTTCTTATTAAAAAGCTTAAGGAAATATATATTTAAAATGTTCTTATCTTTTTTTGTGGGTTGTTTGGAGACAGGGACAAATTAAGATGTGTAAAACATACCAGGAAAACTAACAGATGAGTGGAACGCAGACCACAGCCTTCTGCAGGAGAAGCTGCTGGTTCTGGTCTTTCCTGGCTCTCTCTGTGACTGGGGCCTGCGTTGGTTTCTGATGTCTGTCTAAATTAACCCCTTGTTATTGAAAGTCAAGACCCATTTGTATGAGTCAAGGAGGAACTTGTTCACCTGAAATCTTGGTGGTCTGCTGTTATGCAGGCACAGCCCAGAGTTTCAGGTGAGGTGAGAACATCGATTTCCCTGCTGCTTGCCTAACTCCTCTTTATACACTTCTGAAAACCGGGCAGAAAACATGTTGGTTCTCAGGATCAAGCGACTGAATTAAGGTTGCCATGACTCCCTACCTACTCTTGATGCCATTTTCTGTTGTTCTAAGTGTAGAAAAAGCCAAGAAGAGAGGAAGTTGTGTGCCTAGGAGAGCATTCTAGCTTGACTCAAGATACATGCAGAATTACTCAGGATTACATTCAACTCTGTTCTATAAATCCCATATTGATTTTTTAAATGCATATTTTACTCCAATGACAGTACCTGAAGAATAAAATTTGCCCTCTAAACCATTTTTGGAAGATATTTCTTTCTGATAGTACATGTTTGAAGACAGTAGAGTAGTGGGCTGGTACCTACTTACCTCTGTGTGACTGTGTGATTATTGCTAACTATTTAAACTCCTTGTGCCTCAGTTTTATCATCCATAATATGAAAATAACAGTAAGTCCTGTCCTATAAGATTGGTGTGAGGATTAAATAAATCAATCCATATAAATCCAATCAGAACGTGTGTAGGACATATAAACTCTGAGAAAATATTAATTGCCAGCAACAACGTTGCTGACATTGTTGGGTTTTATGTCATTTCCCTTATCCTAAAGATCAATAAAAATTTTATTTAAAAACTCATTTTAGGTAGTAATTTATGATTTGTGGGTTGTGAATCAACTATAAATTACTGTGGATTCATTTTATAATTTTTCCCAAGGCAATAAAGCTTCTCCTGTAATAAATGCAGATATTAAAAAATGTTTATAAGTTTCCAAGTCATGGGAACTTTCTATGTAATTCGTAAGGACTTTAGAGAGAAAAACTACATTTGAACTGCTAACTTATTTGGAGGAAATCTGAGATGACTGGGGCAGAGGTGGCAACATAATTTTTGGATCTTCCCAAATACCACATAAAAAGAGATAGACAACTAGACGGCAACATAAAAAATCCACAAACAACACAATGGGTGACAGAATATCCCTGTTAACTTCAAAATACAAGAATATAGGAACAGATTACTAATAGTCACAAGACCTAGCAGTTACTAGCTTCCATGTGAGAAGAAGCATAGGGAAGTACCAGACATCTGTCAGACCTGAGGACCAGAGCGTCCCCACATAAACCACATTCATTCATATTCATGACAAGTGCAGCCAGGAGAGATTTTGCCCAATTCAACAGCAGTGCAAACAGTCTGGTGATAAGGACTGGAGGGACGGAGCAGGCCGGTCCTTGCGAACTCCTAAAATGGACTAGTCATGATTCCATTCATGACAGAACCCCACAGTGAGGAGAAAAAAATTAGATCTGAATAAAAGCTGAGGACAGAGACAATAGAGAGGAAGGAAAGACAAGGTTCAGATTAAAATGGGGGAGGAAAACCGAGCTAGAAAACCTCAAAAAGAGCTGCCAGGTTTTTTTTTTTTTTTTTAACATGACACAAGAACATGAAAAGAAACTCTGAAATCTATCTTGAAGTTTGCTTCTTTATAAAAGTTCATGAATATTAAATTCACATTAAAATGAGAGACAAATCATTAAAGTTAAATATTACAAACACATTTAAAAACAGAAAAAAATTGTAATATACTATTTCAAAAAATCTTTTAAAAATTGAGAATATATTGCAAGATCTGAAAGAACAACATAAGTCAGAATGGAAAAAATTTAGTAATGAAGTGACAGAATTCAAGAAGTAATTTGAAATAAAGGATAAGATAATTCCAAAAGCAAACACGAAACTAGAAATAGCAGCAGAGCAGTTAGCACAAAGGATGAAAGCTGAAGAGAAATAGAAAATATAAAAAGATTTTAAAAATAAGAAATAAACAGATTTTACCTATAATACCTAAATATCTAATGCTATAAATATACTATACCTAAACACAAAATGCATTACAATAATTACACAAAGGAAAAGAAGAGAATAAATGGAGTTTTATTGCCATTTGAGAGTTGAATTTAATAATTTTGTTGGATTCATACTATATGCATTTTTAGAGACAACAGAGAGTATGTGATTATATATACTGTCTTGGTTTATAAAATAACTTCAAGAAAAAATATAGTGATAGGCTGGGTTTTTTAAAAAGCAAAACCCAACTATAAATTACTTACTTTAGAAATTAATTACAAAGAAAGGTAGATTGAGAAAGTAGTAGTATTAGAAATAAAGGGAGATATTTCTTAAAGATAGATGGTCATTCATTAGGAAAATATAACAATTTTAAATTTGTAAGCATATGATAACATAAATTCAAAATGTATAAATCAAAACTTAGCACTACAAGAAGAAATAACCAAATCCACTGTAATAGTGGGAGATTTTAATACATCTCTCAGTGCTGATTAAAAAAAAGCCAAAAAATTAAAATATATGATACCTTAACAGCATGATTAATAACTGCATTTAGTTAACATATACAGAACACTACACAAAGCAACAAAATACTCAAAAGGAACTTGGACAAGAATTGAATATCTGCTGGGCCATAAAGCAAGTCTTACCAAATTTCAAAGCTTTGAGTTTAGAGTAGTTTCTCTCACCACAGAATTTATTAACCAGGAATTAAACTAGAAATCAAGATAAAAAAGATGACTAGAATATTCATCAACTCTTCTAAAATTAAGCAATATGCTTCTCAAAAACAACCCATTGATCAAAGGAATCACATCAGAAGTTAGGAGTAATTTTGATCAAAATAATTAAAATATAATACACTCAAACTTGAGTAAAAGTTTGAAAAACAGTAAGAAGAAATAAATCAGGATAAGAATGAAAAGTCCTGAAATAGGAAACAGATGTATATTAATGAAAGCAAAAAAGCCAAAAGTTGATTATTTGAAAAAACTAATACAATTATGTGGCATATAGTAAAACTGATCAAGAAAAAAAAGACAAGCAACAATTTACCAATATCAAGAATGAGAGAGGGGACACTACAGAACCTACCGACATAAAATATGTATAGAAATATTATGAAAAATGTTATGTCAATACATTAAAGCAATTAGATGAAAAAGACAAAATCCCCCACAAAAAATTACCAATACTGACTGACACTAAAAATTAGAGAAGATGAGTATCTGTTATTAACTAAATTGGCTGTATAATTAGAAGTCTTTCCACAAAGAAATATTTAACTCCAGTAGCTTCAACAATTAATTCTTGCAGATAATTAAAGAGGAAATAATACTAATTTTATACAAAGTCATCCAGAGAAAGAATAATGGAAACACTTCCTTATCCTCGACTTGTTTATGAGGCCTGTGTAACCTTTATACTAAAATTGAATTAGTATATTAAAATAAAGAAAAATTATAGACTTCATGAGAGATTCATGAGCAATCCCAACACTATATTAGCAAATTTAATCCCTACTGGATAGAGATAATATATCAAGACTAAGTTCAGCTTATTCCAGGAATGCAAGTTTGCTTTAATATTTAAAAAATTGATCTTAATAATTCACCATACTAACAGAATAAAAGGGAAACATTATGTTATAATTTTAATAGATGCAACAAAAAGCATTTGATAAAATCCAACAACCACTTACGACCAACAGACAAAACAAAACAAAAAGCAAAAATGTACCAAAGTAAGAATAGTAGAGAAGCTCTTTAATTTGATAAAAGATTATCTATGATAATGTGTAGCAAACATCATATTTAATGCTGAAATACTGAAAATTTTTCCCCTGAGGTTGGGAACAAAACGATATCAGCTATCACTACTTTAGCACTGAAATGGAAGTCCTTAGTAGTGCAATGGAGCAAGACAAAAAAAAAAAAAAAAAAGGTATAAAGATAGTAAAAGAAGAAATGAATTATTTGCAGATAACATGCATGTATATGTAGAAAGTTCAAAATTATCTACAATTAAGTAAACAAATAGAGTACATGATTTAGCAAGGTAGTTGCATATAAACTTACACCAAAATCAATTATATTCCTAAATATCAACTATGAATAATTAGAATGTACAATTAGTATAAAAAAGCTGGACTAAGTGAGGCAGTGACAGCCGTGGGTTTCAGTGTGCCGTAGTATGAAGTGTGCCTTGCCACGTGCTTGCTCAGCTCCTCAGCTTCATATTCCAGGGTCCCTATGTGTCCCTACAGAGGCATTCTCAGCCCTGTGGTGGCTGAGGCTTTGAGCTTTCATTTACTCCATCGTACAATCACTGTCAAAACACATCTGCCTATTCTCTAAGTCCCATACCATAATCTCTATCTTATCTCTAATTAGTATTATTTTTTCTTCATACAGCATATGAAAACTTTCATTTTTTGTTTTTTAATCGCATCACTCGCTACAATGTGTCGTCTTCAGTTGAAAGTACGAAAACAGTGATCTTGATCACTAAGGCTTCATGGGATCCAGCTGGCTTGTCAGGAATGTGGGTTGGCGCTGGGTCCTGTTTCAAAATGAGTGTGAAGCCTGAGGAGACACTGCCTTCTGAGATGTTGTCCAGTCTGGGTTAAACCTATGATATGTATAACTTAAATGATGTATTTTCTTTGCAAGATCTCCATACCATGAAAATAATGAAAGAAGACTTTCAGGTAAAAATGGCATATAGAACTACCCTCTCGGTCTCGAAAATATTTGACTGGATTTTGGCAAAAGGGATGTCTTAAAACTGCATAAACCTGAAGCCTAAGAAAATAGAGGAGGTGAAACAACAACAAAACCTTAGAAAATGGAAAGCAGATGGAAGACTTAGCAGAATCTTTAGAGTCAGAACCAAAACCAGGAGTAGGGAAAGCGGACGGTCCACCTGACTCCCACCACAGACTCCCCGCAAAGGCTCAGGCGTGAGAGGTTTCTGTGAGCTAATAACAGAAGGCTAGTGAAGTTCAGCTGAAGAAGTATTTAGGTCCCCATATTCATCTTCTTCCACACATAACCTGGATTTCAGCCCCTTTCCACACAAGCAAGAGATTGGAGGTTTATTCTGAAAAGAGGGTAAAGCAGAAGGTTAGGGTACCAAACCCGTAACTGATCACTTACACCCCTAGCTCTTCTTCGCACTCAGCTCCCATAGGCTCAGCCCAGCAGACGCCTTCCTGTTGGTGTTTGGAAACTCGTCCTTGGGGGACATAAGAGCCTGTCTCACTGCAGGGGGTCCACCCTTGACAAGCTCTGCCCAAGCACCATGGGCCTCCTCCTTAAATGTGAGCAAATACCTCAGATCCTCAGAACCTGTGGAAAAGCCTTCAACATAAATGATATAGAACAAAACAAACAACCATGAGGAAATAAAAGTTTTCCCTAAAATCTATCATTGATATCCTCAGCAAAATATGATTTATGCAATGTATGATTCCCCAAATGCCATAAAAACAACTTTCAAGGTCAAAAAAGAATTCTTAGAAATTAAAATTGTGATGACAGAAATGAAAGGCTCAGAAGAAGACATAAAATATAGAGTTCAAATCTCCCCCCAGAAAGTGGAACAAAAAGCTAGTGACAGGGAATAAAATGCAGTAGAATTAGGGGAACTTCGAGGAGATCCCAAAGTCTTTAAAATGAGTTCTAGAAAGGGGCAGCAAAGGAAATGGAGAAAAGTAACTTAAAAAAATAAAATTAAATCAGAACTAAAGGTTGGGCATTCCATAAAGGAAAGGAGCCCCCTGATTGCTCAGCCCCAAGGATGAAAGCAGATCTTCCCTGAAGCACTTGGTGGAGAATCCACTCTAAGACGAAATGGAATATATCAGATCTAGGCGAAGAAGAGTATCTGCATTTAGCAGCACCTACCACACTGTGCATTATTCTACATGCTTCTGCGTCCTAAAATAGGAAATTTAACTATACCCTTAGAGAAGTTTTTCTGACAGAAGAGCTTCTAGCAGAGGTGTGAAAGAAACCAGGAGAGACGGGTAATAATAATCAGATCGGGAGGGGTGGCGAAAGGAGGAAGGATTGTCATCGGGGATTTATTTTAGGTGCAACAGAACTCAAGCTCTATATAGAGCAAGCAGAAAGGGGAGTTCTGGACCATGTAACTGGGAAGTCCAGGGGTGGTACCTACCGTGAGCACAGAATGAGGCAGGAATTCAGATGATGCCAGGATCTATCTCTCTTCCTGTATCTCAACTTGGCCTTCTCTGTTGATGGCTTCATTCTGAAGGAAGTCTTTTCATATGGTGGGGAAGATAGTTGAGGGCATCTATAAGCCTATTCTTACAATGTGTGATTCCAGAAGAGATCCTCTGTGGCCGGGTGGCCTGGAGACAAGACTCATGAAAGACTGTAATTGGCCCTGCTTCATGCTGCTAAATTACTCCGCTGGGAGAGTGGCTAGTCTGACTGACCCTCACAGGTCAAGTGCACCTTTCAGCAATGAGGAGATGTTGTTGACAGCCCCACCAGAACCACCCGGAAAGGTGAAATTAGGTTCCACAAAGAAAAGGATGCTTCTGGGCAAACCAGTTATATCCACAAGGAAGAAGAGGTGAGGCTTCAGATAATACATAAGGTAAAAATGGAAGTAGTGACCATGTGAGAGAGAGGGTTGGGGTTTTGTCGTTGTTTTCTTTTGTTTTGTTTTTTATTAACACTTCCCTAAGGCTTCTGCAAAGCATCTTTTACTATTTCAACATAGCACCACAGTGGCTCTGTGTTCCCTCCACAGTTTTAGAAAATCCCACTCTCTTAGAACTCTAACTGTAAGTCTTCCAACCAGCAGGGTGTGGATGAGAGCAGAAAGGATAAAGAGTTTCCATGTGGTGAGTTGATGTTGCGTAAACGAAAATAAGTCTTTTTTAGATTATGCTGCAAAGACATTTAGTGGATTAGAAAAGTATTTATTAAGTACCCCCTCTGTGCCCAGATGGCCATAGGCACTGAAGATATGAAAGAAATAAAAGGAACAATTTCTGTCTTTGCACTGTTTTTGAATGACTCTCTCTCTCTCTCTCTCTCTCTCTCTCTCTCTCTCTCTCTATATATATATATATATATATATATATATATATTGAGTTTTGTCGCATCCTCATTCACAATATCTCCATTTTTCATTTAATAAACCTTTATTTACCATGTACCATGTTCTAAAAAAATGGGACCCTCCTATGGGACACTTTCTCTTCTGTCGTATGATCACTGCCATCAAATCTGGACTGCTATAATCAGATTAGCTTTTCTAAGATCCGTCTTTAACAAAGCCGTCCTACTTAAGCCTCTCTTCTGTTGCCTGATGGTTATTAGCTTGAGCTTGAACCCTGGACCAGCATTTCTCCGTATGGATTCTACCTCTCTTCTTTCATTCCAGTGACAATTCTCGTCCAATCCAGTCTCCTGGCCATCAATAAACATACTATAGGGTGTGTGTGTGTGTGTGTGTGTGTGTGTGTGTGTGTGTGCATGTGCCCACCTGCACCCTTCTCCTCAATTAGATTCTAAAATTACTTAAGAGTAGGAAATGCTATTATGGAAAGAACATGGGCTTTGCACTCAGACCTAGTGCTGAAACTATTATACAGCATGGCAGTTAGGTAACCTGTCTGGCCACCAGTTACCCCAGCTGTAAAGGAGAAGTGTCTCTCACACAGTGCTGGTCATGTAATAAATGTTAGTTTCTTTTCTTCCTTTTGGGTCCTCTCCAGCACCCACTAGAATGCTGAACACAGCAGGGTCTTGGCCAAACACACAAGAAGACTGCAATCATATAATCAAAGTAATTCATTTCAAAGTTGGTTCCTTAACTACAGCTATTCTTTGAGGCCACAGGAAACGAAGAAACCTTTCCTCTTTTGTTAGAATCACAGTCTCTGGTTAACATTTTAGAGATTTCCTCTGTACTATTACCAAGGCAAGAACTAGACTCTGGATTTTTTTCAGCCATTCATCCTGTATTTTTATTTCTGATATCTCAGACTCATCTTTCATACAGCCAGAACCTCAACACCAGCTCCTGAGGCTTAATTTTTTTTTTTTTAAATCAGAATTCCATGCTGCTGTGCAAATAGCCTGGCAGGAGAGATCTGGTGTGTGAGGGTCTGAGTCCTCCAGCTGGAGAATGAGGAGTTGTCCAGCTTCCTCCAGGCCTGCAGAGTGGACGTCTGGGGCCAGATTGATTTGCTGCTGCAGCTCTGTGGTGAGTTGGGCAACTACTGAGTGACAGAATCAGCTTAGATTATTAATGGCCAAGTCTCAGAAGATTCAAAGACTAAGTTCCAATGAGCAATCCCAAAAGAGTCCAGGGAGTTTAATTCTGAGTTATAATAGTATGGAGCCTAGAAAACTTATCTAGAAAAGTTTGAGGGGTGTTTGCTACTGTTTGGGCAAGAAATGGCAACAGAAATACCTTTCTGAGATGTATTTTCATAATCTAGAAAGACTACATATGAGGCTAACAGGAGAAATCTTTTGAATCAAATTGTTGAGCATCATATTAAAAAGATGCACAGAAAGTTTTTGTATATATTAAGGTAAAAATATATATATATATAATTTTTAACTTTTGTTTATTTATTTTGAGGGAGAGAGAGACACCATGAGTTGGGGAGGAGCAGAGAGGGAGAAAGAGAATCCTAAGCAGGCTCTGAACTGTGTCTCTTGCAGAGCCTGATTCAAGGCTTGAACCCATCAATGGTAAGGTCATGACCTGAGCGGAAATCAAGAGTCAGACACTTAAATGACTGAGCCACCCAAGCACCCCTAAAGTAAAATTATTTTTTGTATCCTACCTCGTGTAACAAATTGATAGAAAGTATTAGAGGAGTCCCTCGGTGGCTCAGTCGGTTAAGCGTCTGACTTCAGCTCTGGTCATGGTCTTGCAGCCCGTGAGTTCAAGCCCTGTGTTGGCCTCTGTACTGACAACTCAGAGCCTGGAGCCTGCTTGGGATTCTGTGTCCCCTGCTCTTTCTGTCCCTCCCCTGCTTATGCTCTGTCTTGCTCTGTCTCTCAAAAATAAATAAATGTTTAAAAAAAAGTAGTAGAAAATAGCAACAGCATGACACATAGATGAACATTAATGGGTCATTTATTCTTGTATTAGCCTTACTTGAAGTTACTGAGAATAAATGAGACAAAGTCTCACATTTTACTCTAGATATTATTCTACAGAAGTTGGTCTTATGCTTTAACATAACCTAAATTTCAGGGACCTACTATTTATAGCAAGAGAATATATAAGCATTTTAGGTGGTGATTTGGGGGGTTTTTTTTGCTGTTTTGTTTTTTGTGGGTTTTTGGGTTTTGCTTTTGTGGGGTTTTTTTTTTTTGCATTTAAAGATAAATCTATTTTGTTGTAAAAGGAGATTCATGGATGAATCATTGGAAGGTAGTGTTGAGTGACAAAGGCAAGTGCGAGAGTACCTCAGACAACAGGATATCCTTTCCAAAAAGTTCAAAAAGCAATTAAACTAAACAATATATCATCTAGACATATATGTGATGAAAACCACATTTGCAAAAGCCTAGGGATGATAGATAAAGACAAACTTCAGGAGAGTGGCTCCTGTGCACTGGAGGCGGTAACTGGAACACACTGGCTGACCTAAGTTATTGGCAACATTCCAGGGTTTGTGTCAGGCAGTGTGTTCTTGAAGGTTCACTACGTTATCAAATAGATAAACAAAAGGTTTTAAGATGACACTATGCGTGAGCCCATAGTGACCATGTCTTGAACTAAGAATTTGGATCAATCCAATTTGGATCAATCCAATTTTCCTTTCATTTATGAAAAACTTAATTGTAATAAAATAATTCAGGAGGAAGGCACGGGCATTATACTTTTTAGAAGTTGAAACAAATTTTCAAGGTAAGCTGTGTACATCTTTATCACTAGCTCTAGTCATATCAATGAAGTAGGAGTTAATTCTCCCCAAAGCAGTGAGACTTAGAGCCTTAAGCTATAGAAGGGGGTGAGGTTGAGGAGGACACTGGGAGGGAGGGCAGGAGGATAAATTAAGAGAGAAATGAAGCACATCTGTATCGATGGGAAAGTGTCCAGAATATAAAGGCATGAACGGAAAAATCTCTTGGCTGACAGTGGCCTCATTGGTGAAGCCGTTGCATAAGACATACATCTAACATGAATGCACAATTATCTGTTGAACACCTATTATGCTAGGAAAGAAATACAGCTACCCTCTCAGGGGGTTTACAGCCTGAGGGTAAAAGGCCTAACACATCCTCAGGTTCAAAGAGATCATTATGTCCCCCTATATGGGAAAAGAAATTAGGAAATAAATGGTGAAAAGATCAGACTCCCAGAAAGGGATACCAGCTTTGCATAAAGATACTGGACAGAAGTTTAGGAAACTTGATTCAAATTCTCATAGCAAAACAACCACCTGCCTTCCCTCCTACCTGCCCCTCCACTAGTCCTCCTCTGTGAGTTGGAGGCAGACAATGCTGAGCAACAAGGCTGATGGAAAGCTCTTTGGAACATGTTCTCTCCTCTTCCTATCTACAGGATTCATTTAGCTCACATCACTGGGCGCCTGCTGTATGCAAGTCATATAGATGTAGATGAAGGTTTTCGAACAGGCATTGAATTGGGCCACCTGGGTGGCTCAGTCAGACTTTGGCTCAGATCATGATCTCAGGGTTTATGGGTTTGAGCCCTGTGTCAGGCTCTGTGCTGACAGCTCAGAGCCTGGAGCCTGCTTCGGATTCTGTGTCTCCCTCTCTTTCTGCCCCTCCCCTGCTCTCTCTCTCTCTCTCTCTCTCAAAACTAAATAAACATAAAACAAATTTTTAAAATAGGCATTGAATTAAAAATGGAGCTCCCCCTTTCTTTCCTGAAGAAGACTGTCACCTACAGCAGTTATAAAACCCGAGTCTGTCTGATGTTATTCCTCCTGGTCACAACATATCATTTGTGAACATTTAGATTTGATTTTGATTTGTGGTGCCTTACTAGGAGCATCTGTCCTGGCTACTGTGGGCACCCTCCCCTTTTGTTCTATAATCTATATCATTTAGGATTGGGGCTGATGGACATCTGTAATCAGCACATTTCATAGACTGGTGCTGTTCATAGACAGCACCTTTACTGGAACTGCAATCTGTTTTACGATAATACTTACTTTCTGGTATTTACTGATTTTAGCTTGAACACCTATTCCGGTAATTAAGCTGAAACCATGGCATGACTTGATTTAGAGAGACGGATGTTAGCTGCTTAGATCAGCACGTTCTAGGAACCTTCCATGAAATGATTTTCCTACAAACCGCCATCACTTTAAGATAGGTGGAAAACATTGTCCACAGAAACTCTCTGACATACTTCCAACATTCAGTTATTCACGGTAATGAGGATCACACAGGAAGCCCTGTAATTCCCAGTGGAACATCAAGTTAAATCCTGATGGCCTAGAAATAATGGCACTTTCTGGGTCTGTGTATCCAGGGGTCAGTTAGGCATTTGTCAGTGGTACTTTTTGCATTTTCCCAGGTTAGTAGCTGAGAGCTTAGACTGGTAGTCACCGGTCAGACAACCCAACTATCCCCAGTGGCCTACAATGTCGAGATTCTAAAGGGTACTCCAAGAACTAGCTAGAGTTCCAGCATCAAGGCAACCCAGTTCATACGCTCTGCAGAGACACACTGGCGGTCCCGCACACAACCCCGTGTGTGGCCTTCCTCTGTCCTCTGCTGTAGTCTTCCTCTGGGTGTAGAGCTGACCCACTGAGAATGGACACTCTGCTGGCGTGGAGACAGCAGCTGGGAGTGTGGATAACGGGCCGTGCTGAGCTCATGGGGGCAGGAATGCCGCAGGTGAGGAAAGCACGCGGGCCACTTCCCAGGGGCCAGGCTGCTGGCTGGGTCCCCACGGGAAAGTGTGGAGAAAGTATTTTCTCTTCACTTGTTCTTGCTTCTTATTTTGTGGTATCGCAAAGCACTGTCATAGCCCAGGACACGGGGGTAGAACACTTATTTAAGGATTCCTTTTTTTGTTTCCCTTTGAAAAACTATTAAAAAGGGATTGTGTCTCAGGGTGGGTTCGATGGTGGCACAGAAGTGTGAAAAACTCTCAGTAGATTCCAGAAAGACACGGAATCTGGGAGTGAATAACATGCCAAGGTATTTCAAATACGAATTGAGGAAAACACTTTTCCAAGTGAAAGCTGATGGGAAGCATTGCACTAATCAGCGCAAATGAACAATGTGGTTTGGATCATTTATAATGAATTAGCGACGCTATCTAAATTTGCACAGGCATGTTTTCCATTGATTAGTTGATCCTGCGGTGGTTCTTGTCAGGTACGATTGACAAGGTAACAGAGGAGTTGTATGACTTGCCCAGGTCACACAGCTAAGGAGAGTGGTGAGGAGAGGTAGCTCCATATGACAGAAGTGTACTGGTGAAGAGTCAGAAGATCTGGATTGAATGTGTCCTGATTCAAATGAGCTAATTAATTTTGCAGCAGTAAGCAAGCAAATCATTTAACTGCTCAAGAAATCCCTCACTCATAAAATGAAATTTGTGATGATTAATTGCTCTCAATTGCTCTGCACTTTTATCTCCCCTCCCCAATGGAGATTAAAAAGAAATTAATCCCAGACTTGAGACTCCACCCAAGATCAATTAAATCTAAACCTTTCATGTGCTGGGCCCTTAAGCATTGTTTGTTTGTTTGCTGGTTTGTTTGTGTTCAAGCTGCCCAGCACTGAGGGCTCCTGAACTGAATGATTTCTGAGGTGACTTCCATCTTTTACATTCAACGTTAATCTATTCCCCAAGCCTGGATACTTTGAGGTCCATTGCATCAGCGTCCACAGTGTGAAAATTTGGCAAGAGGCTAAATGGGTTTGTTTGCAAAACTGGGACAGAAGTGCATGGATGCCAATGTCCATCCTGTGCTATGTCCTCAAACAGCTGAAAGGCTCCTGCAAATATCAGTCCCATGTAAAGTAAGAACTCATTTGTGTAAGAGGAAAACAGCAAATTTTTGTTGAAAAGTAGTATCAGTTTAAGGAAAAGTCAAAACAGAGAAGGAGAAAACTGTCACTTCTTTAGTTATAAGAATTAAAAATGTGTTGGCAAGAATGACGGTCTATAACAAGAACTAGAACTTAATGGTTCGTCTCATTGAAGGAAGACATATCAATGCTAACATCCCTATGAATACTTGTTCTTTCTGCAAGAAGCTAATAGTAATTTCAAGCATGTATACATTTGATTTATAATTTATTGAAGATGCTATAAACCCAAGGAATATTTCGATTGTTGTACTTTTCCTCAGCAACCCAATTTTAACCGCCTGGCATTATTTGCTAGGCATCATCTAGCCAACTTTCTGAACAGAAGGATATGCCATGTAATGGGGAATCCCCATTGTGTTTTAAAGGTAACACAAGACTTGTTGATCAGAAAGCAGTTTCTTTTTGTGCTATGGGTTTACCATAGGGTCATGACACAGACACTAGTAAATGTGCTTTAAGCATGAAAAAAAAGCAGTGTTTTTTGGAATATTATTTCCATGGAGGAGAAAGAGATTTTCTGAATAACCGTAGGAAAGACTCGAATAAATTTACACAGGTTACTCAATCTGTAATACACTAATTGGCCTGGACCTCTCCAAAGATGAGAATGCAGCTCAACATTTTCCAGAGTCTTCTACCTCAGAACCACTTTTTGTGGAGCATCCTGTGGGTTAGCGATACTTACAACAACTTTGACAAATGATGGACTAGAAATAAAAAGATGGACCAGTCATAACACATTGGATTTTGCCATTACAAAGCATCTCTGTTGAATTTTTATATTAAATTTTTGCTTAAGATAACAAAGATTAGAGCAGAATAAGTATTTCTGTCTCTACTTCCAATGCATTGAATGTCTTCCACAGAAACTCTCAGAGGTGATAACCCTAAACACCTATTTAACAACCAAGTTGTCACGAAGATAGTACAAATCAAGAAGAAAAAAAAAAGAGCACAGTTTCAGAGGGAATATTGGATGCAATTAAAGTTATTGGTGATTCACTTACCATGGGGCAGGTAAGTCAGCCTCTTGTCAGTTAAAGTCAGAAATAATGTGCCATTAGAAGATTGAAGGAACCCCCAAACACTTGCTTAATTTAGGTAATGATGATTATCTATTCAAAGAATGCTCTGTATTTATACTTAGCTATAAAACTGTTTTAGGTGGTGAAAAATATAATTGCAAAACTAAATCGAAACTCAATTTGACTTTTATAACATTACCAGTTTAATTAACAAATACATAAGTGATGAAATTATAGGAAGCATATTTTAAATTAAGATTGCTAACCTAAATGTTTGAGATATAAACACAATTTATGCTTGTTCAGAATTGGCAGGAAGTGTTTGGAATTGAACTGTGTTCTTGCATGAAGCTTCCTGCCTCGTGGTAAACACAGAGTTCTTTCCTGGGGTTAGGAATAACAAGAATGAGTGAAATCTTCAGATAATTCAAGAGTTTAATTTTAGTTCACAGTTCCAATTTCCTCCTCTAGTAAATCACATCACTGCTGCTAAAAGTAGGAAACACGACTAATTTTAGTTTTGTTATTTTTCCTACTCCTATTCACACATTAATAAGCAATGAAAGTGCATAAAGCAGGGCACAGGGGAGAGAGGTTTTTTTTTTTTAAGACAAAACAACATCAGGGGAAAATATCTACTGATTAGGCAATGGTTCCCTAAATTAATCAAGGGTGTGTCAGCAAAATTAGAAATCAAAATAATGCTGAAGACCAAATGCCCTTTTTATTTTTATATTTTTAAAAAATTTTTAATGTTTATTTTATTTTTTGAGAGAAAGAGACAGAGCATGAGTGGGGGAGGGGCAGAGAGAGAGGGAGACACAGAATCCGAAACAGGCTCCAGGCTCTGAGCTGTCAGCACAGAGCTGTCAGCACAGAGCCCGACACGGGGCTCGAACTCACATACCATGAGATCATGACCTGAGCTGAAGTCGGCCGCTTTACTGACTGAGCCTCAACAGGTGCCCCAAATGCCCTTGTTTAATGGTACTATTGAAATGTCTGCTGAAAGAGCGCCCATTTTTTATTTACAGGCTAGGACTGTTTGGAAAACACACTACTTAAAGTAAGCGAATCAACCAGTTTATAGGGTGTTAGGAACAATATTCTATGGTGAGTCCGCTGGACCATTCCTTACCTTGAGTAACAAGAATCGGAGGATTCCGGGAGAGCACTCTGGGCCCAGAGTAATAATGCCAAGCACCAAGAAGGTCTGCATTGATTGTCGCTGCATAGATGAAAGGGCGACCAAATGAAAAAGTTATGGAAAGAAGGATGTCACCTTTAATGTTAGCCTTGTTATTATTTTATGCCTGATTTCTTAATCTGTGAACTTCCAAAAACTTCATTCCCTCTAGAATTAGGATTTTTCTTCTTTACCCTCTATTTTATCTTACCCCTGCTCCCTACTGATGAATTCCCCTGATCCAACTTGTTTCCCAACTACCTGGTTTCCAAGTTCTGCCTACTCTTGGATTCTCTGTTGCCTTCCTTCTTCTACCATCCTCTGTCCACCACACGGAGAGCCAATCAACTCCCCAGTCACTGATTTCTTGGACACCCATCTATTATTCCATTCAATTCTTCCCTGCAGGATGTGGCCCCAGAGTCCATCTGCCCCACCACTCTGGAGTTAAGCACATGAAGGGGTCCTGTTCCCAGGTGTGACTATGACTATGAATCTGTTTAAACAAGTAGATATTTAAAAATAAATACTAACTCATTATTCCTCTCTGCCAGCCCCAATACCATCAGCAAAACAAGTTTGTGGGCATATTCATAGTCCATGAGAAAACTCTCCACATACACCCGGGCCATATGACCACCGGAGGAGTTCTATGTGTTTGCAGGTTCCCAGAGGTTCTAGCTCAAGATATCTGGTGGGAGGATGCGCAGTCAGGCTCAGGAACTCCAGGGTTCTGTGTCATATTCTTCACATGGAATTGGCTTCCGAACACCCAGCTGTGATTCATCTGACTGAAGCAGCTTGGATCGTAGAGCTGCAGTTTCTATTATCTTTTACTTCAGTTGTTCTATTACATCTTAGACTTTTGGAAGATTAAAAAAAAAAAAAAAGGAATCTCACTTTCAGATGTAAAATGGTGCAAGTGCTGTGGAAAATAGTATGGCAGTCACTCAAAAAATTAAAAATAGAATTAAAAACGGCATATGATCTAGAAATTCCACTTCCAGGTATATATTCAAAAGAATTGCAAGCAGGGTCATAAAGAGGTATTTGTAAACCTATGTTCATAGCAGCACTACTCATAATGGCCCAAAGATAGAAGCAATCCAAGTGTCCATCCATGGATGGATGGATAAATAATATGTGACATAAACCCACAATAGAATATTATTCAGCCTCGGGGACCCTGGGTGGTTCAGTTGGTTAAGCATCTGACTCTTGGTCTCAGCTCAGGTCTTGATCCTCAGGGTCATGAGTTCAATCCCTACATTGGGCTCCACACTGGGCATGGAGCCTACTTAAAAATATAAAATTAAAAAAACAATATTATTCAGCCTTAAAAAGGAAGGAATTCTGACACATGCTACAAGACGAATGAAACTTGAAAACGTTATGCTAAGTGAAATTAGCCAATCACAAAAAGACAAATAATGTATGATTTCATTTACATGAAGTACCTAGAGTAGACAAATTCACCGAGACAGCAAGTGGGATGGTTGTTTTCATGGCCTGAAGGAAGAGGGGACTGGAGAGTTACTGTTTAACGGGTAGAGTTTCAGTTTTGCAAAATGAAGAGTTCTGGAGATTGATGGTGATGACGGTAACACAACAATACAAATGTATTTAATACTATGCTTAAAAATGGTCAAGATAGTACATTTATGTTATTTTGTTTTATTGTGTATTTTACTGCAATTAAAACATTTTTACTTATTTATTTTTTATCTTTTAATATTTATTTATTTTTGAGAGAGATAATGCAAGCAGGGGAGGGGCAGAGAGAGGGGGAGACAGAAGATCCAAAGCAGGCTTTGCACTGACGGCAGCAAGCCCGACGTGGGGCCCGAACTCATGAACCATGAGATCATGACTTGAGGTGGAGTCGGACACTCAACCGAGTGAGCCAGCCAAGCACCCCCATGAAACATTTTTTAAAAAGATACTGCCTGCTGAAAAATTTTTAAAAATAAGACACAAAGGAAAAAAAAATCCCTTTTTCTTAAGCCTTGGTTCCTAATTCCAAGATACAGTGCAGCTACGAGTGCAGATTACAAAGTCAAAATGAACTTTCTAAGCTAAGAAACTATATTGTTGTCACATTTTGCTCAAATAGTATGACATTCAATTGAGGGCCCACCATATTTAAGTGTATCAAGTGCTGTTGGGGGTGGGGGGAGGCAAGTATACAACTGTATAGGAGAGAATCTCAGGCATGGAAAAATCTGAAGTCTACTTGAAGGGATAAAATACATACACCAGTAACTACACTGTGGACTTGGATGCCATGTGAGAGAGAAAATTAAGTGTCATGGGAAAGCACAGTCAATGTGAGGAATAATAGATGGAGTTGGTGACAGTTGATTTGAGTTTTGAAGGCTGGGGAGATATTGACGGGCAGAGATGTGGGGTGGTCTTTCCAACTAGAAGGAGCAGTAAATAGAAAAGCATGAGCATCATTGCAAGAATAGGGAACTGGAGGTAGGCAGATACAGTGGGTTGAATCCACTTTAGACCTAATTTGAGGCAATAAGAAACCATTAAAGTTTTTTGAGTTAGAATAATCACAAAAAAACCCAGCTCTTTTAAAGATTCTAAAGATGTAATCTGCACTGTTTATCTTAGAACGGATTTGAGAATGCAGGTAGGATATCAGCCAGAAAACTATTACAGAGGCATGTAAAAATTAATGACCACTTGGAACACAGAAGTGGCAACAGAAATCAAAATAAGGGGAGGGGATGAGCTGTTGTGAGAGATACCACAGACAACAGGGTAGGATGGAGAGAGCACTAAATTGGGAGTCAGGGGTCCAGGTGGTAATCTGGTTTTTACTAGCGCCTTCTTTGTGTAAGCTTGGAAGGTCACATAACATGTCACAGCTTCAGTTTTCTCATGTTTAAAAAAATTTTTAAGTGTTTATTTATTTATTTTTGTGAGAAAAATAGCATGCAAGCATGAGCAGGGGAGGGACAGAGAGAGAGAGAGAGAGAGAGAGAGAGAGAGAGAGAGAGAGAGAATCTTAAGCAGGCTCCACGCCCAGCACAGAGCCCCTGACACGGGGCTCAATCTCGGGCTGTGAGATCATGACCTGAGCCGATATCAAAAGTCAGCTGCTTCACTGACTGAGCCCCCCAGGTGCCCCCCAGTTTTCTCATCTATAAAATTTGGGAGTTAGGATAATTTCAATGGTTGCTTCCAGCACCAAATGTCCAGGATCTAAACTGAAGTTATAGTTTGGTGGAGTCATCACAGGAGGAGTGGTGATTGCAGCCTGGATGTCAAGAAAATCACCAGGGAAGAGAGAGTCAAGGAGGAGATAGCAATCGTGAAAGCCCTATCTCCCTTCCCTGGGTCCAGTAAATAAGACTATATCTCAGCCCAATCCTGCTGACAAAGGGAAACGACAGATGAAAGTATAAGAAGAAAACAAAGAGAACCGGCATTTGGAATAGGGAGTCTCACGTGTGACCCTGTCTAACACTCAAGTTACATTTTTTCTCCCACGGGAAGTTAATGAAGCTAAATTGGACTTGACCGGATTTATTTTTTGTCTCTCCAGAAGGTCTGCTTCCCGTGATGCCTCTGTGTCCATGCCACAGTTGTGAGGCAAACTGGACCCGTTGTTGGTCTGGCAGGAGAGAGCACCAGGGAGGAGAACAGCTGAGCTAGCAAGGGCGCGTGTCTGTGTTTTATGGTCATGTTCCTCCTGGCTTGAACGATGGCACCACCGTCATTCTGGCAGGCCTGGCAGCAGGTGCAGGACCATTGTTTGTGTTGCCCAGATCTACAAGGGTACAAGCTAGGCCAGGGAAATGGCAGCTGTTCAGTTGAGCAGGGCGATGGTAAGGGATTGTTTCTAGATGGCTTCGCAGCTGACATCAGACACAAATCATTATTGTTTATGAAGAGGCTTTCTCCTGTCATTGAGCATTCCACTGTTGGACAAAAAGATTCAAGGAAGGACCAAATGAGCACAGCATTTGGGTTGGTGCTGTTCTTACCCATAACCTAGAATTCCAAAAATGTGTAACCCCAAACCAGCTGATTTGTGTCTTGCATTGCTGCTTGGAACCTCCCCCGCCCCATTAATGAACATACTCCTCCAATGACTATAGAGGGGGTCCAACTGGCCAACACCCTTCTTTGACCCAACATATATTCTATACAGCCATTTCACCCCGATGACAGTAACACCTGACCTCATATAGTTTTTTCCACTGTTATTAAAATACTGATATGGGCCCTCTTCCTTCTCACAACTCATACCTACACGATTAAGATCTCCTATTTATTCTTGTATCAAAAAATGTTATTCTTATCAGATCTCAATAAAAAGTCTGTTTATTTCTGGTGTTCCAACATCCTTTTTGGAACGTTCGTCTTAAGAGATTATGGAACTTGCAGTTTTGGTTAAAGAGGATCTACCATATAGTACATTCTATAGGAGCAGGGAATTATTTTCTGTTTAGTGCATTAATACTTGGAACAGGGCCTGGCACATTGTAGACATTAAATAATTATTTGTTGGATAAATAGAATGGATGGGTCATAATGATAACCAGGCCTTCACAGCAATCTGGTTACAGAACAAAACCTTTAGAAATTTGTTAAAATCTCTAGACTAAATATTCTATTTAGGATAGATTGTCTCACCCAGAACCAAAGCCCTCTGTCAGCATCCATAACTGTTGTAGAGTAAAAGCTTGTTTCCAAGGAAAGCACCTAGTTGATCTCCAGTGACTGGGTATTGATGATGACAATGATGTAGAAAAACCCAGGGGAGCCCAGAGAGCTTATGGTAATATCTATATGTAGAAACAATTTTGCTGGTGGTCTTGCAGAAGCAGTTGAGAATGGGGCCTGGCATACATCTGCAAATTTTGTGTCTAAATATAACAATGTTTAGATATATTCATATATGAAATAATGAACACCCAAAGAGTTCTAATGTCCATGTGTCCTAATAGTACTTAGCCATTTACTTTCTAAACTAAGCTTTATAAGATAAAAGTTATTGATAAGGTGATTCATTCTGCCAAAAAATGGTTTTTCTTGTATTGTTTTAATATTTATGTAACTTAATATTAGCCTATTGATTTAGCTTCTATTTCTTCCCAGAACCCAGAAGTCTAGATCCAAAAGGAGTATTTTCACTAGGGTGTATTTAGTAACTGACTGAAAAATAATTTCTTCCAATTTTGCTGTTAGGTAGATTAATATTCAATGTATGCATCAATTTGAAGAACAACTTAAATCTTATGTTAATTGGAAGCTATACAACCCAGAAATTACTGCAGTGGATGCAATTTCTTCAATACAATCCTTTTTTTTTTTAAATGTTTATGTATTTTTGAGAGAGAGAGAGAGAGAGAGAGAGACAAAGTGTGAGCAGGGGAGGGGCAGAAAGAGAGAGAGACACAGAATCCAAAGCAGGTTCCAGTGTCTGAGCTGTCATCACAGAGCCCGATGGGGGGCTCCAACCCACGATCATGACCTGAGCCTAGGTCGGACGGTTAACCGACTGAGCCACCCAGGCACCCCTTGAATACAATCTTTTTAATAGGATATACAACCACCTAAAATCTTCAGTAGAAGTATACAGTTTTCAAGAAAAAAATAACCGGTGTGTGATAAATTAGCATACCAGTCTACTCACAGACATTTCAGGCAGGATAGAGAGGATTTTAGTCTCAGAGACTAAAATATATATATTCTTTACTGTTAGGGAGAACCAAAGCACAAGGCATTGCAAACTGTAACATAACACAGACAGCAAGACAATCCAAGGAGGATCCCATTAAACGCTGGTATAATTGAAGATCACTGAAGAATCCAATGTGACTTACAGGAAAGTATATGGGGAACAAGCAGAGTTCTGCCAGGACATCTGCTCCAGGATGAGGAGGGACAACATGGAAATGAATGAAGCCAGTGCACTAGGTGGAGCGTTCATGCATCTGAAAGCCAGATCTGAGGGAAAGTGTGACATGAAAGCAAACATGTGATGTCATAGAAAACAAAAAAATACTGAAAGGCATTTTGTACTACGAATGTCTTCTGTTCAGCTGAGCACCCCCTGATAAATCACGGTGTGAGTTCATCCTCATAAAACTATGTAAATCTAAGATTTAGGATGAATACTAAGATTTCCAAGAGTGATGAACATTTATTTTGCAATGGGTAAGCCTGGTATTTCTTTGGCTTGTTCTGGGTCATCAAATTGTCCTCTTAATTTTTTCTTATTTCTCTGTCTCTCTCTCTCTGTCTCTGTCTCTCTCACTGTGTGTGTGTGTGTGTGTGTGTGTGTGTGTGTGTGTGTGTGTGTGAAACTTCTAAGTTTTTATTTAAATGGTACATTTGATATTTTACCTTTCCATTACCACTTGAAAAAAGTTTCAAGATAATGTACCCAGCCTAAATGATTAACATTAATTACATCAGAAAACAATGGAAATTCAGATAGATTAAAGAATAATGTAAAAATACATACATACATACATACAAAATATAGGTGAATATTTTTGTGATCTTGGGATACAAAATTACTTCATGTAATGGGTTGAATACTGTTCTGCCAAAATTCATGTTCACAGAAACCTGTGAATGTGACTGTATTTGGAAATAAAGTCTTGGCAGATACAGTCAAATTAAGATGAGGTCATACTGGATTAATATAGGTCCTAAATTCTATATAAAAAGAGGAAAATTTGTAAAGAACATATTTGTAAAGAAACACAAAACTAAAGGTAAAAAACCAGGAACTGAGAGAAATATTTGAAACATTTATGTCAGGTACACAATTGATATCCTCAATATACAAAGAAGGCATAAAATAATCAAGCAACCATTAGAAAGTGGTGCTAAAGATCTGAATAGACAATTAATGAAAGAAAAAATGTCCAATAAATATATGAAAATATATTCCATATATCCCTAATAACTATGAAAAAAATGAGAAACCAATTTTACCTATGAAATTTGTAAATAATGGAAAAAATGTGCATAATATTGCTCTAAGTATTTTATGTATTGCTAACTCATTTATTATTTACAGTAACCCTATGAGCTAATAGGGTTATTGTTAGATAATATTATCTTCATGTTAATAAAGGAAACACTTGAACCACAAATTTAGCAAGGATATACTGAAATGACCATCCTCATATACTACAGATTGAGGGCTGATTTGACAAATTTTGTTTTAAAAACAAGCACATCTTTTTTTTAAATGTTTATTTATTTATTTTGAGAGAGAAAGAGAGAAGGAGAGAGAAAACACGCACGATCAGGGGAGCAGGGAAGGGGCAGAGAGAGAGTGAGAGGGAGAGAAGCCCAAGCAGGCTCCACACTCAGCACAGAGCCTGACGTGGGGCTGGGTCTTACCATCATGTGATCATGACCTGAGCCAAAATCAAGAGTCAGATGCTTAACTGACTGAGCTACCCAGGTGCCCCATAAACAAGCATATCTTTTGATGCAAGAATTCCCCTTGTAGGAAGCTGTCCTTAAAAAAATAAAAGATGAACAAAGTGTTAACAGATATTGTCTCTGTGTAATTAAGATGCATCTTATACTCTTTTGTATAGTCTTTATATTTTTGTTTTCTAATTTCTAACATATAGCCTGTGAAGAGCATCCCTTAGTTTGGCAGTGCACAGCTTGACAGCCCTGATGATTTTTAAAAAGCAGATGAGAATTTCCGGCTGTAGATAATTGACAATTTTCCTTGTGTTACTGAGAAATCAGAAGCGGCAGATGGGAAGCTTAAGGGGGATGGAACAGAGGTAAACTTTATGATATAACATTTTGTCTTCCCTTTAAAGGAGTCCTAGCCATGTGATCAAATAAAAATTATTTGATACTATTTTTATTCATCCCAAGTAAGTATCTAGTAAATATTTTTTATCAGTTTTTGGGTGGAAGAATTGAGACATACATTGTTTGCCTTACCCTAGTATTCAAAAACTGTGCTTCAAGTCAAATCTGTGGCCAGTTTCCAGCAAGAGTGTGTGCACTCAAAGCATATATTATCATACATTTCTGACTTATTTCCTTTTCTATTTTCCTTATTTCTTTTTCTAACTTATTTCCTTACTTTTGTTTCTTAATTTATTTCAAATTTATTTTGTGATACCATATTGCATGCATCTTTATAGATCTTAACTCTTTTCTTAGAATACAACACAGTATAATTAAAAATGAATTATGTTAATTCAATACTCATTAGTAAAACTGTAGAGAAAACAGAGAAACCATTTTTTAAGCATCTAGAATTTTGAAACCAGAAATAAAATAAAAATTTAAACTACTTAAATTAATATAAAGCAAAAACTAGTATAAATGACTTTTAGATAAATGTAAAGTGAATGTTTTAAGTGATCACCATGTAGCAAAGAAAGGTGAATTGTGTCATATTTCATGTGCCATTCTGTTGTAAACACTCTTAAAACCTGGGTCGCTGAGGTTGCCCCTTTCTTTTAATGGCTACACTTTGGAGACAGGTGATGGTATGCCGAATCTCCATGGCTAAGTGTTTGATTTATTATTAGTTTTGATTTGAGAATATTCTGTGTATGAAGTATAAAAAGGAACAAATGAAACAATGACATTTGGGAAGCAGTAAAATCTGAGGGTAAGAGTTCAGAAGAAATTAAATATGCCTTGACAGCTACTAAAAACAAATAAAAATTAAAAAGCCCAAATGCACTTAGAAAAGTTCAAAAAGTAGAGTTTCACATGTCTGAGAGGAAATAAATCATTTTGTTCAATATGGCCTACATCAGGTGGCATAGGATATCATATACAGTTTTACACTTAACCAAAGAGAAACATCAATACCTTGGCTAGAATTCAAAGGCACCCAAGGAAATCAACCAGATGATAAAAGGATAAGAGGTTTGAGTCTATGAAGAGAGATTAGAGAAAATTAATGTGTACAGCAAAGAGTAAGAGAACAGAGGGGGTTGAGACTTTTCCTTAAAAACTTGAGAAAAAGTACCACAAATGAAAAGTTGGAGCCTCCAAGAGGGGCAAGAAGCTAACTGGGGCTGACTTATCCAGTAGGCTTAGTAGGTAGAGTGCCCAGGGCCCAAGATACTTTTAGAGGCCCACAAAAATGTTTTCACTCCTTTAAAAAAATCAGAAGAAAAATGAGTATTATAATAATAAGTATATAAAAATAGATCAAGCCCAGGTTGTGTTCATCTTTATGCCAACACATTCAGAAAACATAATTTTGAATATGCTTTTATGGAGGAAGGAGCCCACAAGGGCAAAAGTGCCTGGGCCCGTGAAAGTCAGAATGTGGCCCCGGAGCTAACCTAGCAAATTTTAGACAAAATATTGGATCAAAACAATCTCCATGGAAGCTTGTTGAGTGTTAAGCACAGATGATCTGGGGGGCTCACAAAGAGGCACCCCAAGTTGAGCATAGGAAGAAGAGGCTCACTTTCTGCATCTATGAAATTCCAATTGCATTGCCTTAATGTCTTCCCATGTGTAAAATACTCATATAATTAATGTTCACAATAATGCTATGAGGTAGGATTTGTTAGCCCTCTTTGACAGATGAGAAAATTGGAACTCAAAAGATGACATAATTCACTAATGTTATAGAGGGAGCCAGAGTCAGACCTGAAGCTCTGACGCTAAGTTCACATGGTGTCACAGCACACAAGTGGAAAATCAAACAGGTGTAATTTCCACCCACTCCATGCTACCCTTACCCCCACTCCTCATCACTCCACCAAGGCCCTTCTTAGATTCATATTCTAATGCTTATTTCATTTTGTTAATTATATCTTAGTTATGCCATAACACACACGTTTGCAAGTCCAAATTCTCTTTGCTATGGTTTATTACAAGAAAAGAGGATCTTTGAGTAAGTTATTTTACTAGATGAATCTGCTTCTTTAAAAATTTTGGATCCTATTGACATGAACTTATGAGATATACAATTTTCTGAGGCTTTTCTTCTAAAAAGTATATGTAATCTTGGGGAGTAGAATGGGGAAATGATGTTGGGTGATCAAAGGTCATTTTCAAAACAAAGATATCTGTTTAACACCAGATCTTCTAGATAGACCAAAACATATGTGGAAATTTATACTTTGAAATTAGAATTTTTTAGAATTTATTCTAGGAGAGAGATCTCTAGGGAGTTGATAGATATGTTTGTGGATTGTCACATTCCTTGTTATTTCTTATGGTGTCGTTATAGGCTATTGGAATTTCTGAATCAGGGAAAGTGACTTTTATTAAGAAAAATGGAGAAATTTTTATTCTACAGAATTTTTCTTGGGGAGAACATTTTATATTTATAGGGGAAAAAAACCACTTGGATGAACTTCTTAGTATGAAAGATGAGATCCTAATGGGTCAATAAATTGCCTTATAAAGCAAGTGTGTCTTGTTACCTGGAGGGCCCTTTGCCTAAATGCCATGCTGCGTTTAAGTGTACCACGTTTGGCATGGAAGATGCGGGAAGAGTTGAATGGCACTGCACAGGAGATGGGGGAGTAATCTGAAATTGTCAGAGTTTCCAGAAGGAGGGCAGAAAATTCAGCCAGGATGGTTAGAAGCGGGGGAGGGTGTCTAAGAGCTTAGAAGAAGATTTTGTATTAATTTTTTAGTTGCTTGTTACGGAGTTTGAAAAGCAAACCATTCCCTCAGAGGTTTCAATAAAGTCTATATATCTCAATAATACTTTTGAGTGGGTAGATTCTTTTCCAGGAATTCCAAAAGGTGCTGAGTTATGAATCAGGGTTGGCCTAAGGAAACCCGGAGACCGCAGGCCTGGAGGCAAGAGTTGGGGCTAAGGGCAGAAACATCTGGGTTCCATTTAAGTTTTGCTCCAAAGTCAATACCACATGCTGGGAAAAGCAAAAGCATCTATATCCCTGCCCAGCACTGAATATAGAAAGAAATTAGTGTTTCTGACAGGAAAATTGCTTAAAAGGTCAGGATACCTCTTACTGTAATGATCTAGGAACAAAAAACCAAAATATACTATAGATATTTATTTTCCATTAGTGTTTTTATTTTTAATCATTAACGTTACAATCATAGAAATCCTGTTGCTATCACTTCCCTTTTTTTCTACTGCCAAGATTTTTGCTGCAAGAAGTTTAATTCAAATCAATGTTGTTGATCAATACTGATTTTCACCAGTGACCCTTATTGCCATAATAATAATAATAAAGATGAGAAGTATCATTTTGATATTAATCTTTTGGGGGAATAACTACTTTGAAATACCAATGAAATACCAATATGACTGGGACAGACGATGTAATAATTTTCCTCTAAGTGACTAAGTTACATTCCTTGTTGTGGTGCACACATGTTTTCCACACTCGCTTCCATTACTTAGCAGTGAACTTAAAAAAAATAATAAATTGCTGTTGGTTGAGCAACCCAATCTGTGGTGCTTTGTTACGACAGCCTAGCAAACTAATACTGTTTCATATTTAGAACACTTAAATATGCCCAGATAAATGGTTGGATTTTCTGAAATTGAAATATCATTGACATACAACATCATATTAGTTTCAGGTGTATAACATGTTGATTTGACAATTTTATACATTACTCAATGACCACCACAGTAAGTGTTCTTTCTATACCAACTGTTTTGCAGAATCAAAGTTGTTTATTTAGTCTTCTATGTTTTCCTTAGAAACTCAGCAGATTGTGTGGGGAGTGTGTGAAGACCACTCTGAATAGGTTTATGCAGGCAACGTAAACAATTCATAGAGACATATAATCATAGTAATCCATGCGTCCCTGGTCTCTTCTTTGTCCTCATGTTGCTGGTCTTTATGAGAATTACTTTAGATTTTCACTCCCTTCA
Source organism: Panthera tigris (assembly GCF_018350195.1). Lineage (NCBI taxonomy): Eukaryota > Metazoa > Chordata > Mammalia > Carnivora > Felidae > Panthera > Panthera tigris. The sequence goes on from NC_056664.1 coordinate 89,532,809, forward strand.
TTTCACAAAGCAGCCAAGAAGATGGTTGGGTTTTAGCATGTAATCTCTGAAGCTTTGTTTGCTTTCCTGCAATGACCTGGAACCATTGGGTCACATCTAATTAATATGTTGTTGGCAGAACACGCTAAACAGAAGTTGTCAAAACTAAATGATTAGAGGTTTAGATTCAGGGTTGAATTACATGTGTTACTTCCAAGAATTACTGTAAGTTATATGTGACTACTTCAAGCTTACAAGGTCTAAGGCTGTTAAACACCCCCTAACCAACACACACACCTCATTAATGGATTTTTAAAAACAATCATAGAATATGTTGCCAGCAAGCATTTTTAAGTGGAATTTCTTTTAATCTTTTCAAGTAACAAATATTTGATATTTAATAAACTTAACACCCCTTCCCTTAAAAACCAAGAGAGGTGTGAGTTGAAATATTTTTTCCTAATAATTTTGACCCAAAAGTTTTGATAAGCAGAGTGAACTTTGGGGCCTATAGTTTTCAAATTGACTGTCGACATTAATGAAGCTCACTGCATTAGCTGGGCTTTTTCACTTATCCAATGTAAACATACTCCTAGCCCAGTATCTTTGCAAATTTTACACTATATTTGCCAACCCTAAAATCTCTGCAAACATTGGACAGGATCACCTCTTGCTACCTGGTAACAATGTTTATAAATGTATTTATTCTGATAAGATGGCCAAGTACATTTAAAAAATATTTCTTAAAAGGGATTTCAGGATTTTTTTTTTTTTTTTGCAACCTTAAATCTTCATTCCTTGTTCTTCATTCCATAGATGCTGCCAATGGCCAGATTTGTGCAAGAATGATGAAGAGAGGATCTGAGTCTGTTAGTCATACAATTTTTTATTGTCAAGGTTCATTTCTTTAGAATACTTTCATAAGATACATGAATGTAACTGACACAAAAGTGTTTTTTTAAAATCATTAACTTTCTGATTCACATATGACTTTCATAGCTCAATGCGATCATTTTATTTTCACATTCTTCTCTGCCCACTACCTGGGGAGATTCTAAATTCCTTCCATTTACTTAAGGCTTATTTGAAGCAATTTTGCTCTTGACTCTATGGTGCTGGCTCCTTCTGACTCTGATCCATTCAGGAGTGCAGCTGATCTGGACTCTGTTCTAAAACAATCCCATAAGATTTTGCCAGTGGCTGAAATCCAGTTCTTCCACTTGCCTTATCCTTGACCTTTACCTATTTGGAGATCTGAAGCTGGAGGCCAGTCCCATGTGACTTCTGAGTTGTTCCTCAACCATGTTCTTGTGAGCAATGCTTGAATCCAGACCTCTTCCCCACATACGGTGGGGGCCCCGCTCTCCTGCCAATGTGATTGGCCATGTGGAACGCAGTCTTGTTCCTGCTCCCTTAACATAGTCACTGATGAAGCCCTTGGTGACTGACTGAGGTGATCCAGTTTGATATTCTGCTGTGAGCTAAGTGCTGCAGAGTATATATCCTTCCTTTGATTCAGATAAGATCCTTCCTTAATGCAGAATCAAGTCATTTGATTCTTCCTCTATTTTTACTGGTGGTGAAACAAACAAATAAAAAAAGGTCCTCTGGTATGCAGTTCAAAGGCTTTGAAGTGGTGAAAGGGATATATTTGGCGTTGTGAAATTTTGAATTATAAAAAAAGAAATATAAGTGAAAAAACTGCAAAATATGTTTTGCATATAATGTATTTTGTGATAAATATCAACAACTTTTAGTAACTTGGAAATTCCCAATAAATGACCATCGCAGATGGTTCTATAATTTGGTTGGTTCACTTTTATCAGTGTCCAAGTTGGTAGCTAACCTGGTTATTAATTTTAACTTTGCTACCATGTGCATGTGTATTTATATATTTTTTTTAAAAAATTAAGGACTACATGACTATAACTTTCATATTAATATGCAATATTATTAAAAGTCAAAAAATCAAACTCAGAAGCAATCAGGCAGTAATTCTACCTAACATAAAACAATGGTTTTGATAATTATTATAAACTATCCCTCCTGAATTAAACTGCAGATGTTCACAGGAGACTACTCACGAGATTTATTGAAGCAGATAATTCCATTATATTAGTATAGAAATAGGAAGCTGGAAAAGGGGACAAAAGTGTCAATCAGTATGTGTGCATGGAGACATTGCAGAATTTTTGCATGTATTTTTGCCCAGTAATAGATTTTGAAGGTTATTTATAAATCTGAAGGTGTTTTTCTTTTAAATTCCTTTATTTGCAAAAGAGAAATGATGTAAATTGTTTCACATCATAAAATAGTACATCATATTTTTCTTTAAAATAGAATCCCTTGATTATAAGAAATTGTAAAAAAAAACCAAACACCTCCAATTATCTATCTGGTGCTGATTCCCAACTTGGCCTTCCCTTACTTTTTTGGTTTCTCTCTTCTGAATATATTCTAGTTTGTTTTTGTCTCAAACTATGGTACTCACAACCTAACCCAATTCTCCAGGTGCAAATTGGCAACTACAGAGAAGAAAGCAACTGTCTTCTTTCTTTTTTCTTTCATTTATTCTTTTTTTGCATCTTTCCTTTCTACCTTCTTTCCTTCCTTTCTTCCTTTGGCAAATACTGAGAGTATAATCTATATCTGGCACTGTATTAGGTGCTGGAGATAAAAATGAGCAAAAAAAAACCATGGCCACTACTTTCATAGAGCTTATAATCTAGTGAAGGATACAGAGAAGAACAAATAATCTGACAAATAAATGTACTATTGCATCTGTGATAAGTCCTAAGAAAAGGTATACAGTCTTATGAAAACCTGTAGTTGGAGGATTTGAGCTAATCAGGGAGCTCAAAGAGACTTCTCTTGAGCAGGATGCTGAAAGAAGGATAGAGCTAATAGGGTGATGAGAAGACAGAAAATTGTCTCGGAGACAAGCATATGCAGTGGGAATGGGTAGGAAAAACCCTTGTGAAGGTATGAGGTATGGAAAGAAGTCCAACACAAATGGAGCAAAGAAAGAGGAAGGCTGTAGGAAGTGAGGTCAGCCAGAAAGTAGGGGGTGCCAGGTCACTCAGAATCTTCAAGGCTCTGTTCTACCTTCAGCCTAATACAACAAATGGGAAACCGTGAGGAGTTTTAAACAGGAAGGAGGTGAAATTTTAATTTTTAAAAGATTACCATGAAGAGTGGATTGAGAAGACACCAGAGTATATGCACGTGGGTCAGTGAAAAGTCTATTGCAGGAACTTCGGTAACAGATAGTGGCAAGGTGGCTTGGTGTAGCTAGCAAGAGGATAATGGAATTGAGAAGTATTTAGAAGGAAAATTGGTAGAACTTGATAATGGATCGTATAAAATGGGGAAGGGAAGGGTTAGATAAAGGTGAGGGATTCATGGATGTACAGCTTTTGTCTGGTGTGACTGGAGAAGTGGTGTGCTATTCACTGAGGTGGGAAACACTGGAAGAAGGCCAGATTTGGGAGGAAAGATTATGAGTACAGTTTTGTAAGAAGAGTCATTGAACAGTCCATGAAGAAATATCAAGTAGAAAGTTTGATTATGTGTGTCTGGAGCTCAGAAGAGTGTCCTCAGATGGTGAAATAAATTTGTGAGTCTTCTGCATATAGATGGTAATTGAATCCATATGGAAGAACATCAAATAAAAAGAGGGAAGGACAGAACACTGAACCTAGAGAAACTCACCATAATTAATAGCCTTTGAGAAGAAAAGGCAAAGAAAGAGAAAGGAGCAGCTAGCAAGGTAGGAACAAAACCTAGAAAGTGCTGAGATTTCCAGAGGAAATCGGTATCTCCATTAAGAGGGAGGGGCTGGTGGTCAAGTGCTACTGAGAAGTTAAGAATAGGAAGCATCCTTCTAGTTGATTCATATAAAGTTACTGACAACTAAAATCCTTAACTGCGTTTCACATGTAAACAAACCACCCCATGATCTCAATAGCTTAACAGAATCAAGGTATATTCTTCCTCACATCCTATTCCAGGGAGACTTGAGCTGCTCACTTCAAAGAGGTGACTAAGGAAATATGCTGCTTTCATCTAGTGGCTCCTCCAACTTGTCATTTCTTGGTCTCCTGGCATCATCCTGCTGCAGAAGGGAGGAAAGGAATGTGGGGAAAGGCACACCTGATCTTTAGCTTCTTTATTTTAGAAGTGACATATGTCACTTCCACTCACATTCCACTGTCAGAATCAGTCACTAGCAAACCTAAGTACAAGGAAGCCGGGTAAGTATAAACGAGCAAAGTCAGATGAGTGAGCATTTACAAACCCCATGACCCCTGCCCTGCCCTTGAGTAGTTGAAGCTTGGGATCCAGGTTCAGAACCTTGAATTTACCACCACCATCCAGTCTCAGTGTTAGAGGTCATCATTTCATCTCACTAGCCCTTTTTAGATTCTGATTCTGAAATCTTACATTTCTTTCCTTGCTTGAAGTTATTCAACAATTTTGATCCATATTGATCTTATAGTTTTATCCAGTTAAGGGATAAACTTCTTAGTTGAACAGGGCCAAGAACTGAGTCTTACCTAAAACATGCCTCCAGAGGGTGTAGTCCAGGCTGGTTTCCCCCTCTCCATCAGCATCTGTAGTGCTGTTTGACCAGATCTGGATTGTCTAACTGACCTAGGATCTGTAGATAATAAATGGAAGGAGGAACAGAGTATTTTCCTATCATCCAGTTAAGATATTTTTCAAAATTAGATTAGAAAACAAATACATATAAGAATAAGATTGTTCTTCTGTAGTAGTAATCTATGAATAAATACCTGAGATAGCTTGAGAAACCCTTATTGTGATAAATAAGGCATAAGCCTCTATGAAGAACGTGCTATAGTTTAAATGTTTGTATTCCTCCCTGGCTAAATTCATATGTTGAAAACTAATACCCCATGTGATGTGGTCTTAGGAACTTAGGCCCCTTGGGCAGTGATTAGGTCATAAGGACAGAGCCCTTATGAAGAGATTAGTGCCCATATGAAAGAGGCCCAAGAAGGCTTCCTTGCCCCCCTTTCCACCCTGTGAGGACACAGCAATAGGTGCTGTTTATAAGCCAGAAAACAGGCCCTTGCAAGTCACCAAATCTGCTGATATCTTGACCTTGGACCTGCCAACCTCTCGAAAGGTGAAAAACAGATTTCTGTTGTTTATAAGCTACCAAGTCTCTGGTATTTTGTTATAGCAGAAATGGACTAAAAATGAATGTATTTACTGTCCAAATTTGTTATAAATAAATACTTACTTGGAAGAAAGAATGTGGTCACGCAGGGAGCAGATGTTCATGTGCTGGGGAACAGAGTCAGGGAGCAGAGAAATTTGTTCTGTGTGCCTACAACCCTAACCAGGAGACGAGTGTTCAGTCCTCCAAGTAGGTATAGCCACGTGTAAATGAGTACAGCCTTGTGGCAGACGGCAGACAGACAAGAAGTAAAACACAGGGGTACCTAGGTTTTTGTAACTTTGGTGAAAATAAGTCACGGGGATATAAAGTAGAGCATAGGGAATACAGTCAATAATACTGTAATAACTTTGCATAGTGACAGATGGTAACTAGACTTCTCATGGGGATCATTTTGTAATGTATAAAAATAGTAAATTGCTATGATGTACATCTGAAATGAATAGGGTATTGCATGTCAATTATACTTTCATAAAAATAAATTAAGAAATTATGGTTTCATGGGTGTGGAGTTCCAGTTTGGGATGATGAAAAAGTCCTGGAGATGGATAGTGGTGATGGTTGCTTAATAATGTGAATGTACTTAATGTCACCAAACTGCACACTTAAAAGTGATTAAGATGATAGACTTTATGTTAGTATATTTTACCAAAATTAAAAAGAAAATAAACGATGAGTCTGGAATTCAGATGTGAAGTCCTTGTGGCACGGCTATGTCCCCGCCGCTACTCACTTTCCCGAGCCCTGGACTGCATGAAGGCAGTGAACTTCAAGTTCTGGGATCCTCCAAGCTGGCAGAATCCACACTTACTTCTCATAATCTGCTCAGACAGCAGGGTGTGTCTCTGAGAGGACCAGAGAAGGACCAGGAGCCACATCCTCTTGTTCCTTCATGAATCCCTGATCTGGTGTGCCCTTCCCTCCACTTGACAGCTGAAGCAATGGCAGACTGACCCAAAGTAGGCTTGGCTGTATCCAAGATGCCCTTCTCACCAGTTCTTATATGTGGAGCTGCTTTGGTAGTCGGGCATAGCTCAGGGCTCTCCTAGTTTTAAGCCAATGGCAACGAAAACAATCTATTCTCTCTACTTGCTCTTTTCATATATTCTCTGATTTTATACGATGCATATACAGAACTTATATATCATTCGGAATTTACAAATCAGCCAGAATACCAAATGTATCTGCCAAAATAAGAAGATTTCTCCACCTTTACTGTTACTATAAATCAATTAATTTAGCAATCTGATTTAAATATCACTGTTGTCAGAGAGACACCTGAACATTCAGGTGTTCCAGCCATCTGTTGCTTCTGGACCTAGAACCAGTGATCAGGCTGAGGCCTCTGCAAGGGGCTGCCCTGTGTCTTGTGTCCTTAGGCGCCATCCTTGTTCTTTAACCACAAGACCTTCCGGTCATCATTTCTTTGTCTTGTCCTCTTGACACTATTGTCAAATGCTTTGTGGAAATATGGCCATACCGTGTCTCCTAAATTTCTGTAACATTTACAGTAGCTAAACAGTCGGAGTAGCTAAATGCTTCTTACAATCTTCTTATTCTTCTTTGGTCAGTGGCTGTTTTCTAATATTTTTCTGCTGTTAATTACATTTCCCAACAGCTTTGCAGGTAGGTGCAGCCAAGCAACTAGTTTCATCCAATGAAATGTAAGTGAAAGTGAAATGTGAGACGACTTCTTCTTCTCCTTCTTCTCCTCTTCCTCCTCCTTCTCCTCCTCCTCCTTCTACTTCTGAAATATGAGACTTCTGAGAGGAGACATTTAGGAACTGTGGTGCCACTGCCATGTCCTGTCTTCCCCTGCCAGAGAAAACTGAGGTCTAGGTCCCTAGGTAACTGGGGAAGCAGGGCTTCTTGCTGACCGACCTTGGGCATGTCACGTTACTGTGTCACTTTTGTTTCCGCATCTTAGCCAAGCCTATTCTGACTGATAATCCTCTTGGTCAGAAAGTTTCTCTTTTAAGGTGATGACTGTCACACACTACATAGCATACATGCCTGAAATAGTCTATATTTTGTTTTATGAACAGCAATATATAATGTGATGGTTGAGCCAAGTGTAGATTCTGGAATCAGAATGCTAGTGTTTGAATCCAGGCAGCAAACACCATTTACTAGCTATGTGATCTTAGGCAAGTTAATAACCTCTCTGAGCTTTGTAAAATGAAGATGAGAATAGTACCTGCCTCTGAAGGTAGTTGTGAGGATCAAAAGAGTTGAATTACTTAGAGTGGTGCCTGGCACATAGTAAGCATTTGATAGGTGTTTACTATAATTACTAGATGTAACAGGACCCTCATGAATATTGCTATAATTAAAGTGTGAAGCATTTTGATTATGTGATATATGTGAGTGTTGTTGTTGCAAATCAACATATACTTTAAAATTCTGATCATGAATGCTTAATTCTATTTACCCCAAAGAAAAAAATATTAGACCTGAACATGAAGCAGCTTATAAATAATTTCAAAGAAGACAGACTCCCCCTTCCTTATGGGTAATGAGCAGCTGTTCCACATCTGTCGCCCTGTTTTGAAGTATATATGTATTTAGCAACTCCACACAATAAACAGTTTTCTCTCCGACTCTTATTTTTGCTAGATAATGTTATGGGCAGTCTATTGAGCCTGCGCATGGACATTTCAAGTAAGCATGATTCCACTGAGACTTTAAAAGCTGCTTTGAGTTGTAATTTCATTTCTCTTATATTTTCAAAATATACAAAGCCAATATCCAGAATCCTATTAGTAAGAGTTTAATTTTCAATTCTCTACTTCCCTTATGAAAGGACAGATATGAAAATGTGTAGTCTCATTATATTCTAACCTTTGGATACTATATTCTACTTAACTCAAAGGATGGTCCTAATTTTAGGCCTCTTGAGTTGCCTTTGTAGAAGTTATTTCCTATTCAGAATGTGTTTGTTAGAACCACAAACTAAAAGAAAATTTCTATTTCTACAGTGCTTCTAGAGTGATACATTTCTCTCTCCCAGAATATTTTCTTGTTCACTAAATTATAGTTGGAACATAATCATCATGAGTATGAATGTTTTTACTTCTGTGGGTAAAGCAGGGTGGCCATGACTGGGTATGAAGACTTAGATTTTAAGAAGTAAAATAAATTGGGAATATTATTTTAAAAATAAAAATGCTATTTTCCCATGCAAAAAGGCTACAAATTCATGTAATGTAGCTCTACTAGAAGCCCCAAAAGAGTCTTCTTACCATTAAACAATAAAATATTATTTTTCATATAGTAAATATTCAGCAAAAGTATTTCCCCACGTAGGATCTGCAGAGTGATTACTCTTTCTCTGCACACATGGCCAGGCCTGTGGAGAGCAGAGAGCTCCATGAGGAGTTGACCTTCACATTTGATGGGGTAAGCCAGTGGAGCATCAATGTGAAAAACCTTTCTCATAGGCCTGGTGACCAGTATAGTATGTTCTACAAGTGGACAGGGGTGGCAGGAGAGGGAAAAGGGCAACTCACATGCCAGTGAGTAGCAGCAGAATTTCTGACTGGTTTTCTCTCAAGGTTAGATTCATAAACTAGTTTGTTTCTATATGTCTATTGTGCTTGGAAATATGAGGATAATACTAGCCAGCTGCTGTCTATAAATCTTGGCACTTGGATCTCAAAAAACTCTCCAACTTTGCTTTTGCAAACTCACCAAAAGCAATTTTACCATAAAAATAACTTTTGCCCTCATTGTGTCTTCCATGCTCAAAATGTCTCCAAAATAAATCTCCAAAATTATATATGTTCTAAAATTCCATTCTTTTTTTCTTTTCCTTTTCTTAAAGTTTCAAAGCTGTCTTTAACAAGTATTCTGTGAAATTTTTATTCTTCCTTGTTCCAAGATCTAAATATTGAAAAACAGTGACTCAGCCATAGGTTATACTCAACAAATTTTCTAGAAACTCAGGTGTGTCATTGGATCAAAGCATTTGGCAAAATTAAGTAAAAGATATGAAACTATGTATTATTTCCCTGACACTTTTATTTTATATATCTTTGATAGGACTCAAGGGGATATGTTGACAGCCAGAGGTTGGTTTTTCTAGATAGGTCTGTAAACCAGAATCACCCATATCCTTGACTGTGTGTGTTTGGGAGTTGGCATTCATTGAATGCCTACATGTACAGTTGCTATGGTTTATCCATGCAATCTTATTAATCCCCAATATTAATTACTGAGATAGTTATTTAATATTCATCTTTTACAGATGAGAAAAATGACTCTTGGAAAGCCGAAGTAATTTTCTGGAATTGGGATTCACTTTGTTGTGAATCAAAAGCCCAAGAATTTTCACTGCACCACATTCTGAGCCTTTTACCATTTCATATAAATCTATCTTATTCGCTCTTTCAGAGATTTCAGATAAATGGAGTTATCATTTTAAAGTATTATACTTTATTATAATGACTTTAATTGGAGTGGAGAATATAAAAAAGTGCAATGGATTCTTCTGGGGGAAAATATGTGTAAACCCTGCATCTATGTTTTTGATCTTATGGGTGGTAGAGTGTAGCCTGGAAACCAAGTTCTAGAGTCAGACAGCTCTAGGCTAACATCCCTGTTCTGCCATTAACTTCTTAGCTTGAGAACTTAAGCAAAATATTTCTTCCATTTGTCCTTCAGTTATGTTAGTGCAATAAGAACAATAAAACAAAGTTACATGAAGTAACAAGGATTGATGTTCAGAATATATACCGATTGGTGGCACAGGGCACCCAACGATCAGAACCAGCAGAAATCACCAGTCGAGCTTATAGGTATGTATAGAGACCATTTTTCTCACTTTGCCCATAGATTTCTTGCCTTATCTTCTCCATTGGTGGCAGCATGGAAAGGCAGAGATGCAGTCAAAGTTGAGAGACATAACAATTTAGGAGTGCAATGATTACAGTCTAAAGAATTCAAGAGGAAACATGGTTGGAAGATGTATCATTCTACTTTTACACTATGGAGTTTAAAATAGCCATATTTTAAGTTTGAAATAGCCATAGTAAGTTTAAAATAGCCATAAAATGAACTATCATTTACATTTCCTCATATACTTGGTAAGAGTTGGATTTGAAGTACTGGTTTGGGGTAACTCTTACACAGTTGGACACAGGATGAAGAATCTTTACAGGCTCATGTGAGGTATTGTGATGTATCAATGAAGACTTAATAATGGTAAAGAAAAGGAATATGCATTATTTGTTTACTGCATAAGCAGTGCACATCCAGATTCTTTATTCTGTGGCTGAGTGAGAATTCCCACAGATTAGCATGTCAGCCACATTCTCCTGATCTAATCTTACATGAGTCTGTGAAAGAATGCTGCTCTGGTCAGCTGGATCAGCTCACCAGGGCAGCCTACTGGAACCAGGCTGGCCACCAGGCCCTGGGATGATTCTACGGGTGTGAGTTATAGAGTACCTTAGGGCATCTGGTCAACCTAACACAAGGGATAGAGGGCCAGAGAATGCCTTAAATGGGAGAAACTGGAGCCAGAACTCACATGGGTCTTAAGTAGAGTTTGCTATACCTTGCTTGGGTGGCAGTGCCAGCCCTGGTTGGTCCTAAAGCCCAGATAAAGTCTTAAAAATTGTCAAAGAAGTCACTCCCAAAGCACAGAACCCCTTGATCTTGGGGTCTGGTGCAGGAGCCTGCATGCCTAGGTCTAAGGGTAGTACTACCTGTATAATTGCTTTTCATGTCAGTCCCGGAAATAAAAGGTGAAGTACTTAGTACATTACCTATATACCAGTAAGAACTCAGTATGTGTTGGCTATAATCATCATCATCACCGTCATCATCACACCAAATTGTACCTTCCTTAGGAAATGTTAATAGATGCTCCAAGAATAAAAGAAGTGAGGTTTCAAAATGAACCGTTTTCAAGAACAATTCAGGTTTTCGGTTAATGATAATGGGTTGAATCTCAGAAGTTAAGAGATTGTTTTAAATGTAAGGGATTTTTTTTTAAACATAAACTTCTCAGATAAAGAGAATGGGTGAGAAATCAACAAAAAACAAAATTTTGAAGCTATAAAGCAGATGAGTGAGTGGTTAATGACTTGGGAGACTTGAGAAAACTGAATTCTAAGTCAAGAGTGAGGAAAGCTGAGAAGCAACCCAATTTCTCCTGTACTCAGCAGTTGGAGGCAACACTTCTGAAACTAGAAGTGAAGACGGGACTGAAAACCAAGATTTGTTGAAAATTAGATTCTCAAACCTCCTTACCACTCCATGCAGAAAAGTGGCTGACTGTTCAACAACCCAACCAACCCACCCCCACCCCCAACCAAAAGCTAGATTATTTCTGGAGCACTGGTCTTTGGACTAGAAAACCAGAATTATCTATGTTAAATACAAGTTTACACACTAAATAACGAGACCCAGACCCCATTACTATCACTATTGCTACTTCTATGTTTTTTGTTTTGTTTGTTTGTTTGTTTGTTTTTGTCTCATTCAATTCCTAGAACTCTGACAGCCAGAGTTATAGCAATCTAGTCAGGATTCTGGAAGAATCTTTCCTGGGAGATTTGACCTGCCCAAGAGAAATGCCTTAAATATACTGACTATGCCATCATCTTCTAGTTGTATCCTAATATCCATTATTCTCTTCTTCTATAGTAGTATAATTTTTAATTAGTCATATGGCTATGTGTATATCATAAAAGGCCAACCTACTTTGCCATGAGATGTGGGCCAATATTTCTGGCCAATTGAGATATAAGCAGATGTTATATGTATAACTTACAGGAATAGGATATATATACTTTCTTCCCTTTTTCCATTTTTTTTAACGTTTTATTTATTTTTGAGACAGGGAGAGACAGAGCACGAACAGGGGAGGGTCAGAGAGAGGGAGACAAAGAATCCGAAACAGGCTCCAGGCTCTGAGCTGTCAGCACAGAGCCCGACGCGGGGCTCAAACTCACGGACCGCGAGATCATGACCGGAGCCGAAGTCGGCCGCCTAACCGACTGAGCCACCCAGGCGCCCCCCTTTTTCCATTTTCTTATTGATTAGAATGTAGACATGGTACTGAGCCTTCTTGTATCAATCAGTGTAACATCCACAAAATAGTAGATCAACAAGGTAGAGGATGTCTGGGTCTGGGACACTCTGGAGTGCTATGCTAATCCCAAACCTGTATTAGATATAAATAAGCTTTTTCCTTGTTTAAGCTACTCTTTTTAAAAATTTTATGTTACATGTAGCTGAACATATATATTAGGCAATATAATAATGTAAGATGTTTCTCCAATGAAATGGCACAGCCCAGTAACCCTACAGGGAAGCACACAGTTGAAGAGCCCTGCCCAAGCACATGGAGGTACCAAACAGCTTTACAGAGCTTTACTTCCAAAGTTAAGAGGTCAGCCAACACCACCAGAAATTTGAGAGCTCTTTGAGCTATCATAAAATACAGAGGCAACAACTACAATAATAATGATAATAAGAAAGAAATTTGGAGAAAAAAGAAACTATGCAGAAAAAAAATCCAAAACTTATCATGTACTCCAGATAGATAAGGTAAATATCTTGAGTTCAAAAGCAAGAAAAGGATGTTTTAAAAATGGAACAGAGACCGTTATGGCTTTTGAGATTAAAAAATATGATTACAGAAATAAAAAAATGTGAGCTGGAGGATAAAATTGAAAAAAAAATTTCCCAGAAAACAGAGCAAAGGGCAAAGAGAGGATAAATAAGATAAAAAGATTTTTTTTAAAAAAAGAATCAGTTCATGAATTCCAACATATAAATAATAGAAATTGCAAACAGAAAAAGAAAAGAGAAAAAACTTAAGTGTGAAACCTTCTAAGAAATAATTCAAGAAAATTTCCCCAAAGCACATAAGTTGCCAGACTGAAAGATTTCATTGCACTCTCAGAATAATGAACAAAGAATAGATCTGCATCAACTCATATCACTGAGAAACTGCAGAACACTAGGGAAAAGAACAGATCTTTAGAGAATCCAGTGAGGGGGAAAAAAGGTGACAGAAAGAAGGTTCAGGAATCAAAAAGTCACCAGACTTCTTAACAACACTGGAAACTAGAAGGGATGGAACCCCGCCTCTAAAATTCTGCCAGAAAATGATTTCCAATATAAAATTCTATACCAAGCTAAACTATTGATCATGTGTAAGAGTAGCCTACAATATTTTAAGTCATTCAAGAGCTAAAACTTAACTCCCATGCAACCTTTCTCAGGAAATTACAAAAGGATGCCTTTAGCCAAGGAAATAAACTAAGACGGAAGAAGATACAATTTCAGAAGATGAGGGAGAACTGTGAGAAATTCAAGAGAAATGTGAAAGGGCTCCTCAGGATGATAGTTGTCTTAGGTCAGGTTTCCTAGGGTGGAGCCTGAAACAGGAATCCATGTTCTTTATTGAGGGAGATCTATTGAGAAAGAGCTCTCAGGATAAAGGGAAAGAGGGAAGCAGGATAGGGCAGGGGAAGGAGGCAAACAAGGATGTGGACTCAGCTGAAGAACAGCTCAGCCCAATCCCATGGGGAGCTCAGCTGCATAAATTGCTCCTCAAGGCAAGGAGGCCAGACATCTGTACTCCTGCATCAATCCAGCATTGACTATGGGAAGGGTGTAACCTATCGATTGAAGTGGCTCCCATTTGACTTCAGGTAATTTGCTGGAGAAAAGTCATCTGTGAAGCATTAGCATACACAGCAACTTCAGGATGGGCACCCCAGCCCTTTAAGGGGATCTGAGCAAGGACACCAACAGTGACCACTATGAGGGTGAGGAACTAAGCCAGCCACAACTGTGAGACAGGCACTGAGGGCAAGCCATCCAGACTAGAGAAGATCTGAAGGCTCTGGGAGAGATGTCTTCAAGAAGACAAACCCAAGGGAATGTTGACTGTGTTTGAACATATTGAGAGGAAGGTTATGCAACTTAGGGAGAGTTTGGGGGTAAATTAGTCATAGGTACATAGAAAACTTTGCAACATAAAACAGTTAAATAACTCCAGAGAAAACTAGAAGTTGTACAGGAGGAGAAATTTATCAAAGGGGACTATATAGCTCAACCATGAATAGCATTTCAAATGGCCATAATAATGAACACACCAAATACTGATCTAACCGAAGTGTGAAATAACTACCAGGAGGGTGGAGTAAAAGACAATACTGGATTGTCTGCTGTTGAACCCCGAAGTTTTCTCTGGTTACCTGGCAGTGAGTCAACTGGGACCAATGTGACTACCGTAGGCAACGGGCATAAAGCTGCAAGGTATTGATATCTACTGGCAACACCACCCTCATCTGTATAAAATGTCACTGTCACACTCCCTCACCCAAACCCCCCATACAAAGAAAGCAACCGGAGCAATAGAAGTGTCCCTCTCCAGAGCACATCCTTTTGTCAGGCCATGCTTGCCCAAGCACCCCTCTCCACGTGATGCCAAGAGACTGGGGTGGGTATGTATCCTGTTAGTCCTTCCACCCTTGAATTTCAGCCTGCACTGTTCGATGCTATAGCACTGCCTGAGCCCTTTTCTTAACATTTTCATGGTCACAGTCAATAGATAGTACCTAAAACCAATATATCAAAAAATAGAGGAGTATAAATAGTTGTTTAGGGCTATTTAGAGATATTGAAAGTAATATCAACAGAATCAAAAGTGCCTCTGGAAAATGGGAAATGTAAAGCTGGGACGAGAGGTTTCTATTTTCTATAACAAACACTGTAGAACTATATGCATATATAACTCATAAAGATAAAAGGATTTTTTAAGATTGTTAAACAAGTTGCTTAACTGATGTACTTTTCTAAGGGCAAAATAAGGTAAGCAGCATTTTCCAAACTTATTTGGCCCCAGAGCTTTTGTATTTATTTCTTTAACCACTTGTTAACATCTTCAAAGTCACAATGTTGCCATTTGGTAACTACCATCTTGCAGAAAGAGCACAAATTTGTAGACAGCAGAAAAACCTGAGGTCTAGAGGGAGGATATTTATCTAGCACTTACTGAGTGCCTACACTTGTTCTGGATTTGTGCTAGATGTCTTAACCTGTGCTTGTTCTTAATTGGATTCTGATCAGATCTGACGATGTAATTTTGATTCAGTTTTGATTCACAGTTCATTCATTCAAGAGAAGTTCACTGAATGTCTACTATGTGCCAGGCACTTCTGGGGGAAAATAGTCATGATACATAGAGTCCCTGACTTCAATACAGAGATTCTGCAACACTCAAGAAGGAAAGGAGAATGGAGTGTATTTGGACAACGCATTACTACCAGTAATTTTGCATTTCATTTAAGGGATCCATCTCTGTATGTTCAAAAGCGACTTCCACATTGGTTCTCCAGCTGCCACATGATTTGCTACAAAGCTAGCTCAGCCCAGGTGGTTTAGAGCTAAAAACTACTCTCTTAATTCAAGAGGCACATCCATTACATTCTGTATCTAGGGCTGTAGGGGTACAAGAGGTCTCTGTAATATTCTCCTGCTTTAGGTCTTTGAAGTATAGAAACTGCTCCTGCATGGTTGATAGACTGAGTTGATACTACCATGAAAGCTCACAAAGGTATCAGGTTTATATAGAACTCCTGAAACCTAATGAAAGACAAACTTGAATACACAACCCCCAATTACTCTTGTTTTGTTTAAGTTTACTCTATTTTTTTAACCTATAAAGTTATAAGTGTTCATTTTAGAATACTTTTAAATTATAGCAAATACCAGTCCAAAAAACCAACTGTAGTCTCTCAGCCAAAAACATCCATCTTGGTCTATTTTCTTGCAAGATTTTTTTAAAAAGCTTTTCCCATAGACACGCTTGTCTTAATTTCTAACAAATTAATAGCAGCCACTGGTATAGAAACCTGCAGGTACACACTGGGCTGCTTTTGGAAGCCCTGACTCACAATGCACTTGATTTCCAGGGGGAAATGCATGCTCCTCATACCTCATTACTGCAACATTAGAGGCTCTGGACCACTTTAACACTCTGAGCATCTTCCTTTTGGATTAAGTGTTGGAGAGAAACAAATCATTAAAAAAGAGACAAGATGTTAGTTTTGCTTGCTACAACTTATAAAAGACAAGGCAGAGAGAGCCTACATCAGCCCTGTGCTTTCCTGCAGGGAGAGCCGCTCTCTTCCAAGGGCTAAAGGAGTGCAGGGGCAGAGGCACCCAGAATGTCAGCTGTCCCTTAAGTGGGGGAAGGGCGGGGAACTACATAGATTCTTCAGCTAGGGGGCACTAGGCGTCCTTCATATGCTGCAAAAAAGAACACTGAGCAATTGAAACAGCTATGCTGGAAAACATGCCTTTCCGTAGAGTTCTTTGGCTTTTCTCTTTTGTTTAATGCTCCTGGCATGCCTTTTAGTGTATTGATTTGTCAAAATGTTATCATTCTTATTGTTCAAACCACTGGTCAATTTGTGTTAATTTAGTGTCCTTGGCTAAAATAACTCATCAGATTTTTTTTTTTTAATAGGATGATGGTTTGAGGGTTTTTTTTTACACTACACATTTAAATTCCTTATAAATGTTTTGCATCTTCTAATTTACTTTTTTAAAAAAAATCATAAATAGCCAGTGGTGGGAATAAAATCACTGCTGGGACAACGGCTTTACCTCTTTTAAAAAATCCGCACCGATTTTCATTTGAGTACTTGCTGGATAAGTCATCACTTCTCAGCTCTGGTTATAATATTCAGCTAAGTCTTATATCTCAAACCACTTCACTTCCTGTACTGCATAGAAGTGAGGTAAGAAAGCCAAGACTGAGAAGGACAAATGATTTTGGCTTGGTTACTGTAGAGTTGGGAAGGGTACCTGGAAAAATCCCCTTTGGAAGACTGTGCAGAAGGCCCACAACAAATACTTCTTTGTCATAAAATTTATTTCTTTGGTCAGCAAATTATGCCCTAAATTCGATGAAGCCTGTAGACCTTGAATATAATCCAACGAATGCAACCGGATTACCATGCAGCCGTTTGAATATAGACATCAATGCCGTGCTTAAAATGGCCTCCATCAGAATAGTGTAAAAGAATTGAAGGATTAATTTTGCCTCGTGGCCCAGTTCCTGCATGCTTGGCCACTTCCCCCACATGAATTTGTCTCAATACATGGAGACGATAAAATGACCATCTCTCCAGGTGCAGCCTAAGATAACAGGACAAACACTGGGACAGTGCCTCTGCAATTGCAGGGACCAAGATCTGTTGACCAGGGTGCTTTTCTTCCATAGCCCCGATGAGGCAACCATTTCCACAGGGACCCACAGGTTGCTGGTCAATGTCCACACCCATGTTCAACCAGGAGTGGGCTGAGAGTTCCTCCTTAGAGCTGCTGGATAAAATACTGTACATCCAAATACTTCAATGGGATGCACTCACACTAAAATAAATAAATAAATAAATAAATAAATAAATAAATAAATAAATAAATTCTAAAAAATTATACATTCTTTATCTTAAACTCAAATATAACTGAGTGTCCTGTACTTTTCTTTACTAAATCTGACAACTTTATGTCTGTAGTAAAGAGAAAATGCTTCCTTCTTAAGGTTTTTCTTCTTCACTAGGTTAGGGAAGAAAGGAAGTCATATAAGATTTTTGCTTGTGAGTCTGTATTCTCCATGTGAATGTTCACTCATTTACAGGAAAAAGAACCTAGAAAATTAGTGTTTAGTCAGAGCAGTCCAGAAATCTAAGAACTCAAAGTAATTATTTTAGTTTGAAGTCCAAGAGTATCTATCCCCAGTGCCTATTCCCATCCATGCAACTCTAACTAAAGAAATCGGCATAAAGGTTCATGCGAATGAGAATCAGGAAATTTCCACCTTTACCTTGTTTTTTTTCTATGGAAAACAACTTCCCCATGCTTCTATTTTATCTTCAGGGATTTTAATGCTACCATATTGGATAATAATCTAAGGGGTGATTTTATTTTTAAAATCTGACCATGATTGAGCATCTCAAAGATAGATAGTCTTAAAGTAAATACATATTACAGTATACATATTGTAAATGCTCCCCCCCTAATTTTCATTACTATTTTAGGGTCAGACATATTCACAAATGGAAAAGCTCATTGTTTATATTATCTGAACTTAAGAATACTTGGGAAAAAAACTCTTTTCTGTTAAATTAGTTTGTCTCTAGATGCTAAAATACTTAAAAGATCCACATGCAGTGATCTTTTTAGCTGGTCTCTTTAATTCCCCAGAAAGGGATTATTAAAGCACTAAGACTTTAGAGTAGATATTCTTATGTTGAGACTGGATTTCAGTCAGCATAAGCATTATGAATCTGAATTCAAGTCACTGTATAGCGCAAAAAAAAATGGGGATATAGTTAGTTGTAGGAAGTTAGGATCATATCCAAGAAAAATATCATTTGCCCATAAATGAACCTTGGATCCATCCTGACTTATGCTCTACTCTACTCCCAAGGTGTCTTGTTTTTCATTGAAGAGGGGGTTGATATTATTTAGCCAAATACCCTTCCCTCCTTATCTTGGAGAGTGGGATCCATTCACCACTGGTACCATTCTGGTCTTAGTGCAGGCTGCCAAACAAACCCAATTCAGATAGTGTGGTAGGGTGCTGAAGAGCTTTCCCTGTTTACCACGAATTTGCTGTGTGACTTTAGGCAAATCACTTAACTTCTCTGGACCTCAGTTTTATCAATATATGCCAAAATGGTACTGGATAGATTGTCAGTCTTACCAAGAAAAGAAAAAGAAAAACTTACATTATCAAGGCCTTATATCGTGTTCAGAAGAGAACATATATTTTCTCATCTATCATTGCCCTACTCTTTAAAGAGTCCTATGTTTTTAAGAAATTTATTTCATCTCTCTTTGCTTCGTAAACAGGGAAAAACAATAATTACTAGATTATGATGTCATGATAATAAAATGATGTAGCAAATGTGAAGCACTTAGAACAGTCTTGACACATAGATATTTGATAAATTTTAGCTATTATCATAGTTAATAATAGCCATTAGTCCCTTCAAAAGCATTTTTATTTTAAAGAAAACATTAAACTATATCAATATCCCTAGTAAGTTCTTGTTGTAATCAACATCTTTATGAAGATCTGGTTATTTTTGCTTCCTATTAATCATGTTCTACATAAACTTTTAAAAAGTAAAAATGCATATCATTATCAATTTCCCAGAATTCAGAGGAAATAAAGATACCCTTTTCACATATATTGTATTTAACAGATCAGAAAAAGAATTTTAGTTCCCCCTCCCAAGTAATCCCCATCTTTTGATACGTAACCATAAAGCAGTCCTTACTGAAGGTATTGAAAAAAATACAAAAGGAGATCACACATCTCCAAAAGAAGAGATTTTTGAAGGAATTTTTGAAATGCCAAATTAAAATTTTTACGTCTCTAAACTGAGGCAATAAAAATACCTTTTTAAGATATTTAAACTGAGGCAATAAAAATACTTTGTAAATAAAAAGCATGCGTTATTTAATGGAGTAGATTGTAGCAATCTGTGGTGTGAACAAGAATTTCAACAAAACTTCCTGCCTTAAGCTTTACAAAGCCTACTGCCTACAGAAGGACACCTTTTCCTCTCCTGTTACCACTCATCTCCGTCACCACATTCCTGGTGCTGTTCCTGAATCTATCAGTTACTCAAACAATTTCTATTAACATGAGCTTCCCCAGAAGCATATTAAATCATTTAAGAATGATTTAATCATTAAGTCATATATATATATATATATATATATATATATATATATATACACACACCTTGATTATTGCATTTGTATTATTTCATATTATCATTTTTTTTCTTTTTTGGAATGTAGAAAATGTTAGCTCTGGAAGTGGTTAATGTGACGAAAAACACATTATATTAAAAAAATCCACGTCAATCCAAAGTGATGGCATTAAGTGGAATCCAGTGTATCACGGAATACCTAATGCGCACAAGATGTGGAGCATGTCCCTTGGTCAGAACTTTTAAATACTAAGTAGCAGTGAGTGGGAGAAATAAATCAAATGGGAGGGTGGCTGGAATAATAAACAGGGGAGAGGCTTCATACTAACATCCCAGAAAAGCAATATGAAAAAGTGATCCTGGCTGTCATGAGCTATTACTGAGTGAAAAACTTCTTTGTAGCCCTTCTAACTTAAAGGGGGGGGGGGCAAAAAAAAAAGCGCTGGAGGAAAATAGCCTTCTTTCTTTGAGTCGCTCAGAAAAGTTGTCAGTAAAACCAACTGCCATGTATCATCTGTTTAGTGACAGAAAAAATATATATTGAGATCAAAGATAATCAAGGTACACCTGGTTATTATTTGTAAAGACTTAACAGTAAGTTTTTAATGATTAATTTATCTGCCACATAACGCCTTAATAGATCATGTGGAACATCAAGGGAGGAATGTGAAACTGCATTTCTAAAGCCTCTTTCTATGTCTCTGAATGATAATAGGCATGGAAGCCATCATTAGTCTTGTTAGACGATGGTTCCTTCAGGAATCTCCTATGTGTTACCTTTTAGAGGGGAGGTCAGGGAAACCACCCCCTGGGACTCCCCTGCAGGATACAACTAACACAAGCATAAACTGTATGGAAATGGCTAAATTATCTTCACTGAGACCTTGGCCTTTCACATCAATCAAGTCCTTCTGAACTAGTAAAACAGATAAGCACCCTGCTGGCAAAAGTGTTACTATCCTTATGCTTGTCATGACTGGCACTACAAATTTAACAATAAACGGGCAGTTATTTGTCTTACTTCTTTAAAAATCAAAATAAGCGTGCCATGTTGCTATTTCTCTCCGTCCCTCCTGTAAAGACCCTTTATCCAGGAATCCGATCTTAGCTGCTATCAGAGCACATGGAGAAGGTAATATGCCTCCGACAAGCCACAACAAAGCAAACCAGGACCCCATGGCTGCTGTGTGGGAGGGGGCCGGCAGATTTATCCACCCTCACGTCTCAGCTTCCTGAGAGTGGAGCCTGTGTCAATGCCTCATCCTGACACCTAACTCATAGGGGAATTATAAGTCATCAATACCAATGACTGTAAAACACTTTGTAAATAAAAACGGCTTAGAAGTTCCAATTAACAACAGAAAGTAACCCTCTGGGATGTACCAGAGAGAAATAACTACAGCCATAAATAAGCAATGATGGGTTTAGGCTCACCTCTTATTTCAATGCCATTAAAAATGGGCCTCCTTCGCATCTCCCGTCTGAAGACCCCACTGTAATTTCTTGTCTTGCCTACGTTACAGAGTGTCACGGCTTATGAGAGAAAGGGTTCAGGGAAGACATGGTTGAGCATTTCCTACTCTTTTAACATGAGTACTCCCACCCAACACACATACATTTTCTGATCTCTCCTTTCACGAGAAGCGACCACAACAACCTGGTGGTTTAACTTAACTGACGTAGCCAACTGCATGACCAACTACAGATGTGCAGGAAAGAGGGCTGGGAAGCAAGAGGCCCAAGAAGTTGCTGAAGGGCACATCTTTAGGTACTGTCGTTCTTGCCCCATCTAAAACTTTCACGAGCAGACACAGTGGTTGTAAGTGTGGCCCGGAAAGTATCCACCTAGCTTGTAGCATGTTTCAGGTTCTGTGCTGGTCACTTCCAATATATCTCACTTGTACCTGTAAAGAACCAGAGGCTTCAGTAGCAATTTGGTATGACTACAATTAAATTGATAGCCATACGACATTATTTGCAGTGCCTTATCAATACAAACTCATTATTACTCAGAATAACCATTATTACTCGGAATAGTACTCAGAATAGCAGGTACTATCATCATCTACATTTTTAAGATGGGGAAACCCAAGCAGAGAGAGATTGAGACCTGAACTCTAGGGTCTGTGCTTTTAACCACTTCTCTAAGCTGGAATAAGAGCCCAAGCTCCCTACTCCACAACTAGCGTCTAGGGTCTCTGCTGGATTATAAAAATTTAAAAATAAGCAAATAAGACAGGGTGGTATCTTCTTCAGTTGTTCACATGCCTGGACAATGACGGATAGGCAAACACTATAGGGTGGCAGGAATCATAGGAATGTGCAAAATAGTTGGGAAATGTAAATAAGGGAGCATTTAATTCAGACTGGAGTCTTTAGAGAAACCTTTTTCAAAAAGATAATGAGTTTTGGTTTCCATTTCCTCTGAAAATCTCGTTATATGTCCCCCCCTGTTTAACTGTTATATATCCCCCTGTCTTACTGCAAGCATTCTTGTAACCTTGGGCATAAGTGTGCACAGCATGTCCACAAGGAGTAATTTTAAATATCAAATCAAATCAAATTAGTACCACCCTTAGCTCCTGCCAAGGCCACTGCAAGATCAGAGCCCACAGCAACAGGACACAGGTTTCCAGAGCTTGACCAGAAACCAAGGTCCAATCCTGGGGAATCCATGGGGGCTTCTGGTATAGAGTAGCCACCAGACATCTCCAGAGCAGCTTTAGCTGGCTGGTGGGTTTGGCTGGTGCTCTGATCATCCCAGACATCATAATAGGCAGAGACACTGACTATCCTGCACTGTGACTGTGAGGGGAGGGCAGTGCTTGCTCTGCACTGCAGAGACCATCTCTAAGGTGAATGTCACCTCCGACCTGTGAGGAAGATGCACTTACAAGGAGAGCCATGCCAGGGTAGGTGTTTGGGAAGATGAGCTAGGGAGAAGGGGACTGGGGGGAGGGGGGGCGACTCCGACAGTGTGCTCAGCTTCTGCTTGGTCTTTGATCTCCCCCTACTGAGGGAGGGATTCGCCCCCAGGAGGAACAGACCTCCTTGCATCCCTCAGCCCCTGCAGCAACGCAGTGATGTCTGCACAGGACCTGCCCTGCTTGATACCTAACAGGAGCACACAGGAGCGCTTCAACACATGGCTCTTTACTCACTGTATGTTTTGTACCTTCTAAAACATATGGTATGGGGCTCTTGGGTGGCTCAGTTGGTTAAGCATCCAACGCTTCATTTGGGTTCAGGTCATAATCTCACGATTTGTGGGATCGAGCCCCATGTTAGCTTCCATGCTGACAGCACAGAGCCTGCTTGGGATTCTCTCTCTGATTCTCCCCTGCTCTCCCTGTCTCTCGAAATAAATAAACATTTAAAAGGTATAGCACATGAGCACAATAAAAAAACGATGACGCTATAAAAAAACGATGAATGACATGGAAACGTATACACTGTGTATTGCTGAGTGAAACAAAATAGGTTATGAAATAGTATGTACCAAATGCAATTGAATACATAGTTCTATTCAAATAAAAACACAGGAGAAATATACATTAATACATTTGTAGGGATCATGGGGAATTTTTTTCTCCCATTTATCTGTATTCTCTATAATGAATATGTATTACTTAATTTCTTTTAAGAGCTATTTTATATTTTCCTCAGAAAATGGGAGATTAGAGAATAGGTGGTACAGGTAAAGATTATTGTCAGTCTTAGTGGATTTTTTAAAATTTTTTTTAAACGTTTATTTATTTTTGAGACAGAGAGAGACAGAGCATGAACGGGGGAGGGGCAGAGAGGGAGACACAGAATCAGAAGCAGGCTCCAAGCTCCAAGCCATCAGCCCAGAGTCCCGACGCGGGGCTCAAACTCACAGACCGCGAGATCATGACCTGAGTTGAAGTCGGACGCTTAACCGACTGAGCCACCCAGGTGCCCCAGTCTTAGTGGATTTTTAAAGTGCTGATTTGATTGAAGTATCTCAGGTTGAGGAACAAGACATTAATATTGGGGAGAGAAGTATTTTCATGAACTGGATTTGCCAGCTGTCTCCTGATGGCCAAAATCAAATGTGAAGTGGCTATTGTCATTCAGCATATTCCCAGAATTCAGATTTTATAACTTCCCTGCCACTTACCAAATCAAAATCAAAGTATCCCAAAGTAGATCCAAAGGGACATTGGTAGATTTTAGAAGAAGAAATACTAAAAACCTGAGTGCCAAGTTAATTTGGAAAGGCTGAGCTAAATAAACATTAAATAGATTTCTTTACTGCAGGGCTTCTCAGAGCTTTTGTTATGCTAATGTGCACTGTAAATTCCTGAAAACTGTTGAAGTCTATGAAGCATTTCCAAATTTCATATTTATCCATAGAATCATTTTTTTTTTCACCAAAGCATCACATAGGGCTAGCGACCATAGAACGCATTTAGGG
Source organism: Panthera tigris (assembly GCF_018350195.1). Lineage (NCBI taxonomy): Eukaryota > Metazoa > Chordata > Mammalia > Carnivora > Felidae > Panthera > Panthera tigris. The sequence continues at coordinate 89,557,188 of NC_056664.1, forward strand.
AAATATTGTTCTAAAATACTATTCTAGAAACACTATAAACATATATACTGTTTCCCTCAGGAGAATTAAAAAATGATTTGGCAAATACAAATCCGTTATTTTCACCAAAACACTCTCTAATTTCAAGAACTGTGACATTGGTGAGGATATTAAATCAATTCTGCCAGGTTGCTTCATCAGAAGCACCAGAGTTTCATACCAGTGAAAACGTGTCTGAACTTTACCCAAAATCTGTGAAATCACTTTCAAGTAAATGGGACTAGTCTGCAAACAAAATAAAATGTACACCTGTCACTGCCATTCATTTCCATAATCACAGTTTATAAATTTACATGCCATGAAAAGCTTTATTCATGTTCATATGGTGTAAAAATTGCAGGAGAAACTTCAAATTAATTACCTTTCTTAAAACAAAGCAATTTAATCACAGACAAAAAAGGGAATTTATTCACAAGTCACAAAACTTCTCGAAATACCGTCATGAAATAAGACCTAGGAAAAGTGGCTTGTGGCCATGGCTATTGTCCATAGTCTTACGGCCTTGGATCAGGTCTCTCCAGCTTAGCCTTTGGAAAATCTCAAAGGTAGACGTGACCCAACACTATGATCCCTTTCTCTGAGTTTACTCAGAAATTTCCTCCACAGTCTACACAATCTGGTGACTTTTAGAACCAGAAGTTGAACGGCTGAGATAGTCCACCCCTAATTTGCCCTCACAACCTCCGTAGACACTAGTTGAACTCATCTCAGAATCCATTTGGGTGGGCATGGAAGGGACTCCAGGGACTGAGGTGTTTTTTTTTTTTTTTTCTTTTCTTGGAAGTATTTTATTTCACACTGAAATAAGCTGATTAGTATGTAGAAAAGCAACAGTCTCTTGATTTCCACAAATGTGTTTTGATTTTTTATTCTGGGCCTCAAGTTCCTTCCTGCATACATTTAACTGCAGCCCACTCCAACACTGGTACATTTACTGGGTCGAGGGGTTGTGGGGGGTGTACTTCTCCTTGGAATCTTGCTTACATTTGCATGTGAAAAGAAAGAAATGCTTTTGAGTAATTAGTCATCTGAAATTCTGCACCATGAGGAAAAAATTTGCTTTTGGATATTTATGGGGAGAAAAATCCATATGGACAATGAATACAGTATTGATGTGTTGGGGGGAAGGGTTGGGGGCATAGCACATTATGTTGAATTTCACCCAAACAATGGTAAAAGTAATATTGCTACTTTCTCATAAACAATAGCTACTGTGGAAAATAGCACAAAGCTGGGTTTTTTTTTTCATAAGTTAAATTTCTTATATTAATTCCATGATTTAAAAAAGCTCTTTATTTTTGACCTGATATTTTCATGCCATATTGAAGAAACTCATGATCAATATGTATTGATTTGATCACTAATTGCATTAATTTTGCTTTAGAAATTAGAAAGGCTCTAATGAGAATGTGAAGTCACTTCAAGATAGTGCATTATGGGCAGACTAATTTAGCTGGACTCTGTGCATCAGATTATTTCATTATGAACCATCAATTACCATACAAACGGATGAGATAAATAGCTTTTTTTCTGAGAAGATTTACATTTTTGAATTCATCTATAAATTTCAAGAGCTTAAGTTAATTTATATCCCATGACCATATTTAATATACAAATAGTTCAGTCATGAATGCATTATCTGCATAAACCCTTACTCTGGCCTTTCATATTATGCTTTGAACAACATTGGAAAGACTTTTTAAAAAATATTTGCCCCTGCTGCATTTAATCTCTTAAAGAAAAATGTGAAATGAATATTTCTATTAAAATTCTCCATACCATCACTTAGCAATTGGTACAATAAAACCAAGAGAGCAAGATGGATAAATGTTGTTCAAGGTTTATAAAATTGTTAAGAATATGAAATAGGCAAGCTGATTTTGAAATTGAGTGCAGATGCTAAAATAACATCCCAAGAAACAAGAAGTATAGAGGCTTTTAAATTTTGTGAGTGTATTTCTGCTCTTCTTAGAAACCTACCTGTTCAATTGAATCCAATAAAAAGACTCCAGAAGGAGAGTTCTCTTCAATAAAATTCCACCTAATTTGATTTTGGGGAGCTTGAGTGGAGTGGTATTGTGGTATATGGGAGAAATGTGGCCAGAGGCAAAACTGCAGAAAAATTTAAGATGTCCAGAGTTCTGGGTATCTTGAAGAAAATCAATGCATCAAAATGAAATCCATGAAACATTTCAGAAATAAATATTCAAAAGCTCATTCTATTCTCAAAATGCATTTGTATCGACAATGAAGGAAGTGAAATAGCTAACACTGATAGGTACCTCATACAGCCCTGGGAAGTTCTGAAATGGTAATGATAATGAAGATGCTGTCTACTTTTCTGCCATTTAGTATTTAGTGATACAATCATGAGCACACAGTTTTGGTATTCAATTTCTACAGTTACAATTATTGTACATTTATGAATTTAAAGACTTCAGAAAACAGTCCAAAGTTAAATTCAGTTGCTCTTTCATTATCTTGTTCACTGACAGTATAAGATGATGTATAACATGATACCCCCCCCCCCAAAGAATCAGTGAAATGCGCATTTATCACTTAATCTGGGATAAAGCATATTTCACAAGCAAAGATCCTATGAGAGAATGTCAGAGTTGAGGAACTCACTAGAAATCAGCTAGCTCCTTGGCATTCATGGATCAGCATCTGGGAACCAATGTGGACTCTCCACCTTCACTGTAGGCTTCTCAAATCCAAATGTGAATTAATGATACCCAGAAGATTCACCTGTGCATTAAAATTTGAGGATAGTGGTCTAGTCTCCCCTTATTTTTTTGTACAGACATGGCAGCTAAGGCCAAAAAAAAAACAAGCTTAAGAATTGTTCAAGGTGGCAAAAATTAACTCCTACAGGTCTCTAAGGCTGAAAGCTTCAGTGGTTAAAATATGATGCTAAATAGATCCCAGTAAGGGATTAGGTCTGTAAGTCACAGTTAACTTTGTTGGTGGTTGGATGCTGGCTCAATTTCCAGCCGGCTTTGGGCATTGCTTGCCATGGCTATAAAGAGGATTTTTGAGAACATGTCCGCATACTGTAAGGACAATTTTGCTACATTTCTGCTCCTCAGAAACATTTCATCAGTCAAGTCCGTGAGCAACTGCCAGTGTCCTCCAACTGCAACCCATATTTTATACAGATAATTCAAAGTAAGGGAGACTAGTTGCATCATCAATTTACCTACTCACAAAACAAAGTGTGAAAGTCAAATGTGACATATTTGTCAATATTTCACCACATAGAGATGAAAACGGAAAGGAAAGTAATAAGTGGAGGAATTTTTAGTGTGGCTACCTACAGCTGAGTATGTGTAAGGCAAGTAAACAGTGGCCCAGTATAGACACAGCTGAGGGCACTTAATTAGTGACAATTACAACATTGTTCTAAGCTGCCTGCAACCTTGCTCTTTCCCTTTAGATAAACTCTTTTAAGTAAATACAATGTCAAGAAAATGGACAAGCCCTTTGACTTGCCAGAGAAGAATGAAAGTGGCATATTCTTTTATCAATTGAAACGTGCTTTTTTCAACTAGACTTGTTAAGGGAAATTAGACTTAACGTTTACTAAAAATCCATACAGCCTACAATCTACACATTATTTACACTACTTAGTGTTAAATGTGCAGCAAATAGTCTTTCCGCAAAGAAATTATACTAATAATTATCGCATAGAAAATCTTATGGTTAGAGCCTTTCAGAAAATAAATACCTATAAATACAATTTGAGAAATAGTTTCCTGATTCACTGATGTTTAATAATTTATAAAGGAATAAACAATCTGATGCTTTGCTAATTATCATCTAAAGTGAGAACGATGTCCAGGAAATGTTTTGACCAGAGCATGGTGAAATTGATATACATCACCTTAACACATGCTGAACTAAGGTCTGGCTCACATGGATATGATCTCATGTAGAGATCATAACAGGTTATGCATGCATTTCCATTTAAGGCAGTATTCATCTCTAATATGAAAAAAGGTATGTTTAAAAATAATATTAATGGCCAATTAAAGTTATGGGCAGGAAAGGGTATCTAAATAATGTGGAAATAGGGCAGTCAGATTTCACAGGCTTTACAAAGAAACTTCAAACATTAGTCCAAGGAGATATCTATCTATCATCTATCTATCTATCTATCTATCTAATCTATATCAGCTTTTAGCATACCTTTAAATACAAAAGAATAATAAATATGCATTTTTAATTACAGGTGACAGAGAAAAGAAACATTAAAATCATAGCTAATTATCTTTAAAAACTGTACTTTTCCTATTCTGCCAACTCCAAAGGTTTAAATCAGTATAGAGGCTATTCTCAAGAAACTGAGAGAGAGGCCATAGGGATTTTAGTTTTCATTTACTGCTTCACAGTAGCCAAAAAATAAATGTTAGCATTTGCTATTTCATAACATCCCGATAACTCTTTCAAAGACATATATGTGGTTGTTGTTCTTGTATTGAGATTGGCATGGGAGGATGCATTTGTTCAGTGCCATTTACCTGTTCTCACCTGGTTCTTTTGAGACCAATGGCACAGGAAGGGCTCTCATACTGACCCCTCTACAAAGTATTCTAGCCAACTTTGGTAACCAGTCTCAATCAATCCACCAACATTCAACAATTCCTTATTTTGCCTTTAGCAAGACATTTTATGTGTGGTTGTATGGGTTTTTCAATGAAAAAAAGAAAAAAAGCCTTCTTATCCGAGAAAGCACTCTGCACCTGCGGTTCTTGAGTATCCTTACAAAATACATACTGCACTGCATTCACCAAGGATGGCTAAAAGTGTGAACTGAATGGGGAGTTTAGGGGAGACAACTTCTATTTTATGGACACGTTTGCCTTTCCCCACGCTGGCCCTCTGTCAGTGTGCCTCCCTCTCCTCCCCTCCTTCCTTATCAGCTGCCCTTTGAAACACCTCTCCAATGTCCTCTTCCCTGAGAAGGCTGTCTAGACCAGCCTCAGGGAGAGTTTCGTGCTGCCTGCTCTAAGCTGTCGTGGTGCCTCTTACACACCTCGAATTAAGCCCTTAGCATACTGGATTGCAATTCTAATTGTTGAATCATTAGAGTTGAGGTGTCGCTACCATCTCTGTATCTGCAGCACTTTATCTGCAGCAAGATAGTTTTATTAAATGAGTGAACATGTGATAAAAGTCCCTTAGAAGGCATTCCAGATATTTGGATCCCTATAAATCCAAAGATATTCATACTCTAGTTGCTACTATGATCCTTGATTGTTCTGTTTTGGAATGGGGTTTCAAGCAGTTTCAGGTTAGTAGAACGAGACCCCATTTTCCTGATACCACTGCCCCATAGGGCCAAGTCATTTCATAAGACAATAATCAAGGAAGATGTAAATGGGTTGTGGCACAGTCCTTAGCTGACTAGCCCTGAGCAAGTAATTTAATCTCTTTAAGCCTCATTTTTCCCACCTGTGAAATGGAGATAAATAACTGTGGCCTACTTCATCCAACTATATGGATAAGTGCGAGAGTATTTGTAAAGTTGAGCACAGTCCATGACATATTACAAATGCTTACCGCATGTAGCTATTAATAATAATATCATTATTATTGATTAAAGGCAATCCATAACTTCTGGTATACTTTGGAAAAGTCTCAAATGAATAACTTTATTAATTCTCTCATTCAACAAACATTTATTTACAACTGAGTAAATAACTTTTTAGCTATTCAACCTCTCTTCTGGGAAACTAGTGCATACTAGGGGCTGTATGGAATAAGACATTGTATCAGACCTAAGTGAGTTTATAACCGTCACTCAGATGGTGAGTTTATAACCAAGAAATTGGATAAGAAAAGCATATATATATATATATATGCTTTGGATATATATATCCATATATATATATATATATATATATATATATATATATATATAACTGTCATACAAGGAAGAAGGCAAAACATACCATGTGACTGATGAGAACAATGCCATCACTCCTGAAGCCAGCAGTGCTGTCAAGAAATGAGGGTCAGGCATTTTCTTCTCCTTCACCACTTGCATCAACACGACCCGTAGGTCACCTGCAGGATGGAGGATGGAAGCGGGAGCTCCTCCAGTCCTCTGCCTCCTGTAGAGATAAAAAGAGCCACAAACACTGCGCAAAGACCCTGACTGATGCAAGTCTTGTCTTTGTTGCTTTCCCAGGAAGTGTGATGTGTGTTCAATGGATCTGCTTTTATTGTTGGTGTAAGTCATTGGATGGGAGGGAGTAGGGAATGTTTGACCTATTAAAACAATAAGGATACAAGTTAATTTCTTCCCAAATGATGTCAAAACTTCTTTTATTTAATTTGGCACACGTCCTCAGGTCACACCAGGCACACACAAGACTTGACAATAAATGCTTTGCTGGTGGTGATGACTTCCTTCTGGTCTCACAGAGCAAACGCATTAAAACCCAAGAAAAACTCTAGGACTCTGCTTATTTTTATGGAACTATATTTTTAAGATCCAATCCAAGTGGTCATTAAATGAGGTCAGAGAATAATTGAAATGACCTTAACCTAGAATTTTATTGCCCTACTAACATATTAAAAAATGAACATCAAGAGAAACTCCTTCCCACCAGTTATTACCTTGAAATTATGATCAGCTCACAAGAAAGGGGCCCTCCAAATAAAGCTACGTTAACTCTTTGTTAACAGCACAGTCGCACTACCCGTGAGGTTTTCTTACTTATGAGGAGCACTGAATACATTTCTCCAAGACCTGACTCTGCCCCTAAGTTCCTGGGGCCCTGAGGCTCCACATGATTCCACAGCTCTATCATGAGCAGGTCAGAGAATGAATCTTTCCTTCGTGGGCTTGTTTGCCTAAATACGCACTACTTGCTCGATTTTCTGTCTCCTCTAGCTTAAACCATGGCAACACCACATCTGGCAGGTGGCTCTTGAACTGTTCTAGCAGAGCAGTGTTAAGAGTTGTGGTTATTCACATTCCTCACGACCAGCAGAGGGAGCGAAAGTGCACAGCAACTCAACTTTAATGAAATAATATCTTTAAGTTCTATTTCATCAACATAAAATCTGCCGGTATGTCTGGGTGAAGAAATATGGCAAGCGTGATATATTTGCTTGCTGTCTGTTAATGTTTCTACATGGGAGGCCACTAAAAATCCACGGGGGAAAGAAAGTCCACCTGCCCACAATATTCTACTGTACAAAAATGAAGGAGGAACCAAAGAATCCTGTGGCTATAGGGAAGTGGCAGAGAGGTATCAGTGTCCTGGTTGGGAATGGAACTCACATCTCCTAATTGGACCCCTGGTTTATGATTTCACTCATCCCCATGAAGGTAGATTTAGGGATAACTGATAAGCTTTCAAACAGAATAAAACCAGATTAACCAGCCATGGTCTCCACTGCCCCCCCCTCCCTAATTTTTCTCTCCAGCTAAGTTGTCCCTCGCCACCAGCCCACCTGCTGCTTTCCATGAGAGAACATATTCTTCCATCTTAGGGTGAAAGCTGAAGCCTTTCAAATGCACTATACCATATAAGCATTACTCTTCTGTCCTCCGTATCTCTGCTTCTCAGTCTACTCCAGCCCCACTGCCCCCCACCCCCAGTGCCGTTCCTCACACACATCAGGTTTCTCCCATCACAAGCTCTTTGCACTTGCTGTTCCCTCTACCTAGAACATTACTCTCTGAGAGAGCTGCCAGGCTCCCTCCCTCTTCTTCCATTTGCCTCACAGATTGCAACTTCCTTGACCTTATTTTAATTGCAAACCATCCCCTTTCCACTTTCCCGCCTGCTTTATTTTCCCCATCTGACATACTATGTTGTAGGACTTACTATCCACTTGTTTACTGTCCTCACAGTACAGGGATTTCTGTCATTTTGTTCACTGCTGTTGAGTGAATGAGCAAATGTGTGAATGAATGAATAAAAGAGTAAGTGAGCCTTAAATTTAGTTACATATGCAGCATTCAAAGCAAAGAAATGCAAGTTTCCTCTAACGAAAGTGACATTAAATACACATCGTGGTTCTTTCAGTCTTACCTAAAAATAATTTGCTTCCATCAGTGCTTCAAGGTCACTGTATTGATTGAGGCTCCTACTGTTTGACTCTGAGAGCAAGTGTGTTCATAACTTTATCATATTGCCACAAGTATTACTTCCTTTGTAAGATAATGCTCCAGTCACCTCCTTCTACCATGATGTCTAATTACCTCTCTTGGGGTCTCACATTCCTTTGTGAAAAGCTAACATTAGCTGATATATAACACTCATCATAGTCTTTGCATGTTTGGTATGTGTGACCAAATGCCCTTTAATATGTTCCATACTAATATTATATGAATATTAGTGAATAGCATACATTTCTATGGGACCTCTTAAGTAAATATGTATTTAGTTGGTTATGTTTTATGCATATTTAGAATTTGTTTGCATTATCCAACTTCACATGTATTATTTACCTGGTGGGAATATTTAGCTTTCGTTCACTCTATTTTATCCTATGGATAAATTCACATATGTTTTACAATATGCATAGCATTTCCACTAAATCATCCTGATGTCTGGTATATTTATCACTTTTTATGAGGTGCTTATCTACACTGAGGCATTTACTTAATCACTCGTTCTTTGTTTATTTCCTTTTTGCCTTTCCTCACTGAAAACAAGTATCTGTTGGGGGGGAAAAAAAAAAGATGTGTGAGAGTCTCCAGGAAAGCAAGCTCTACAAAGAGACATAGCAGATTATTCCTGAAGAAAAATTCATGTGTTAAAAATCAGTAAAGAATAATTAATTTCTCAAAAGTTTTCTGTTTTCCTTTACAGCTTATAAAAAGAAAACTCTCATATTATGGTCACAGGGAAATCTAAATGCATAATCTTCATTATTTTATTTTCAGTTTTAATTGAAGCAATTAAAGTTGTTAAGTGTTTAATTGCTTCCTATTTCACACTTAAAAATCTGGTCATTTATTTTTAAAGTTAAGTCGGAACGACTAAAATTGCAATAATTTAGAAGCTAAAGGAGGTGGATGAATAATTTGGTTGTATTTTCCTGTTCAATCAGCATCTCATGGGAGTTTAGAAATAATTCTATTTATCTTTCTTATGTGAGGCTAACATAGTTGACCTACCGCAAGCCATTATATCCAACTAGTTTGCTGATTTGTTTGCAGACTATTTGATTATGTTCTTATTTTTTTCATTAAAATTTTTATGAAAGCTAAGTGGCAATTTCATGTTGGAGAAATAAAGCGGTGAAAATCACTATCATATATCCATCATTAAACCAGAGCACTTGCGACATCGTGCTCCAGTATTATCACAGCTTAGTGCACCAATGCTTCCAACTTGTGTAAAAATCTTTTAAGAGGCATTTTGGACGGGAGTTTCTCTACTATGTCTACACTAAAGGAATGCACGTGATTGCTGTTAAAATTGCAGAACACTTTTATATCTGTTGGAAATCTAAAGAGATTCATTTTTATGGATTCTCTGTCTTAGAAGACGGACATTTAGGATGTTTAAATTTCATTTTGAAATATCTGTTGCCCACAAGAAGTTGCCAAAATAGAGAGGCCCTGTGTATGCTTTGCCCAGCTTCTCCCATGGAAAAAACTTGTATAATTGCACCACTTTAATGGATTTTTAAAGTGAAAAGACTTTTGACCAGCCCGTGACTTCTGAGGCAGGACCCTTACAAAGACACAAAATCCAGCCCCACTGCTTGTCTCTAAGAAGCAGAAACCAAATGTCGTGATTCTTTGGGTAGCCTCAGAATTTCGGCTACAATGTTCTGTATTTCCATCTGGCTTCCTCAAATGAGTTCGGCCCATAATTTGACACATTAGCCAAAGAGAAAGGCAGGAACAAACAAGCAGTGGTGATTAAATATCTCTTCGCTTTACTCCTGGAGAGATGTTAATGAGAACTGTGATTTCTGAGGCTTATCAAGGACATTAATTTGTGAATTTCTGGGTACTTTAGAATGGTCATAAGCGTGAGGACAAAGTCTGTCGCATATCTGTCCATCATGAAACTATTCTTCTGAATTTTATAGTCTAGTATTTATGTAGCCATTTCTCTAGTGAAGACTGAAGATTTTTTTAGTCGACTCTTCTTTTTCTTAGAATAGAGAGTTACTTTATCTGAAAAGATGGGTTCTGCCTTGTCTGATGAACTGCTGGGGAAAAGTGAAGTTGATTCAGAAGTAACCTTGCTGCCCTCTTTTATTTTTTCTTTTTGGTTCTGAGTCCAAGAACCTTTAACCTTTCTGTCTTGGAATGAATTTGGCCTGTCTCATTCTGTGTATAATCTCCTGGGTAGCTCACTTTTGGGTTCAGTATAGGACATAATACCAAAACTTTGTGACTGGAGCAATTAAAAACAAGGTAACCTCAAGGAAATAGAAATTAAAACACATTCACTGAATATCCACCACAATGGTTAAAAATGAAAACAAACAGAAAATGCCAAATATTGGGAGGAGGTAGAGGAACTAAAATGCTCGTGTGTTACTGGTGTGAGTGTAAATACTTATAACCACTCTGGAAACTGGCTCATCTGCTAAATCTGAACATATGCACACCCTATGACCCAGAAATCCTGCTCTTAGCTCTATCTCCAGCAGGAATGTATGTGTGTATGTGCATACTTTCATCAAAAGAGATGTACTAGAATGTTTATAACAGACTATTCAGAATAGCCCCCCACCCCCTTCTCCAAGGAAGGAAACTATTCAATTGCCTGTCAGCAGCAGAATGAATGAGATGTGCTGTGTTCATCAACGGAACACTGCACAGCAGCAAGAAGGAACAAACATAATACATGACAAATGTGAATGAATCTCATAAACGTGATAGAGAATGAAAGAAGCCAGACACCAAATAATACATCCTGCATAATTCCATTTATTTAAAGTATAAAACTAAGCAAAACAGGAGAGTGGTTACCCTTGGTGAGGAGGGTTAGTGACAGGAAGGGGCCATAAGGAGAACTTCCGGGACACTGGTCATGCATGCTCTGTTTCCAGGCATGGTATAGGGGTGCTCTGTCTGTAAAAGTTGATCTTCTTATACACATGACTTAGGACTTTCTCTGATAATATTACCCTTGAGTAAAAGGTTAAGAACAAAAATGAGGTATAGTCTCCTGCTGGCTTTCTCTGTCTTCTAGCCCTCCTTCAGACTGGGTCCTAGTCTTCTCCAACTTCCTTTATACTTGGACCTGGCGCTACTCAGTGTGTGTTCTCTTTCCAGGTGGTACTTGCCTGCTCAGCATGGCCATCTCTGTCCCAGGAAGAGGGCAGTGCCATTGGGAAAGGAGAAAAGAGAGCCACGACCAAGTGTGAAGGTCTCCCCAGCCCTCCAAAGGGTTAATGGGACCTGACAAAGGAAACAGAAAGGTCCTTGTGTGTGTAGGATTTAAATTATGATTTGTGAGGATCTGCTTCAAAATGAAATTTCCCCCAGTGAAAGTTAAAAGGATAAAAATAATCTTTACTTAAAAAAATCATTTATAGTCTTCTTAAAATACTTATGTCAACTCTTTTACCACTTCAGGAATACCATCTCCTCCTCATTTTCTTCTCTATTGATTGATTGATTTGAGAGAGAGATAGCATGTGAGTGTGGGAGAGGGCCAGAGGGAGAGACAGAGAATCCCAAACAGGCTCGCACTCAGTGCAGAGACTGATGAGGGGCTTGATCTCATGACCCTGGGATCATGACCTGAGCTGAAATCAAGAGGTGGACACTCAACTGACTGTCATACAGGTGCCCCTCTCCTCTTTGTAAAAATTGTTATTTGGGAACACCTGGGTGGCTCAGTCGGTTAAGCATCGGACTCTTGATCTCAGCTCAGGTCACGATCTCACAGTTCATGAATTCAAGCCTCACATCAGGTTCTGCACTGATAGCATGGAGCCTGCTGGAGATTCTGTCTCTCCTTCTCACTACTGCTCTCCTGTTTGTGCTCTTTCTCAAAAATAAAAAATAAATAAACTAAAAAATTGTTATTTTAAAAGTGATTTTTCTCCACTTCTTTTCAGGCATAACAATTTTAATTAGTGTCCCATTTTCCTTTAAAAGTGGTGACTACAGATAGGACAGGAAATGATTTTGCCCTTGTGGTGCACAATAGTGTGGCTTGTAAAGAATTATCCAATATCATTAGCCTGGGAGAGGTTCCCTCTCTTCTAATTTTGTGCCAGTTCTATATTTTTTTTCTGTGACCTTGGTCCTAACAGCAACTTAGAATACATATTCTTTCAATACTTCTTTATTGCACACCCTCTTGGTGTCAGGCACCATTATAGGCACTGAGGACATAATGATGACAAAACAGATAATTAAATGGATAATATAGCTCACTGTAGCTGAGAGCTTCCCATAAATAACAAGAAGCAAGATACTATCAGAAAGAAATTAGGATCATGAAGAAAATAAATCAGAATGATAACAAAGAGCACATGGAGGCAGGGGACCAGAGACTCCTTTAGCTGGATTGGATGCAGAGGGAAGGCCTCCTCGAGCAGGTAATGTCTGAGCTGAGTCCTAGGTGACAAGAAACAACAGCCATGAGAAGACTGTATGTACCTGAGATAGCATCAGACACAGGCTGCAAAGAACATCAATTACCTGCCTTCTTCAGACCAGCTATATATATAAATATATATGTCAAATATATAAATCATTGAAAAATACTTCTGAGAGGCCAACATTTAAGATGGTGAGTTGAATTGAAGGAAAATATAGGGGTGAATAAAATATGAGATTGCAACAGAGTTAAAATACCTTATGTGATTAACACTCTGTTCCTATATTAAATGAAGAAAAAAATATTTCCATTTATAAGTATTAGGGACATATACATAAATCCGTAGAAAGTTGCAAGCTATCGATCTAGTAACTAAAGAAAATTATTATTTTTTGAGTATATTTCCCATGCTGCACTTTTCATCTCTGTGACTTATTTACTTTGTACCTTCTAATCCCTTTCACCTATTTCACCCATCCCCCACCCCATGTCCTTCCCCTCTGGCAACCTCTGGTTTGTTCTCTGTATTTATGCGTCTGTTTCTTCGGTTGTTTGTTCATTTGTTTTGTTTTTTTAGATTCCACATATAAGTGAAATCATATGGTATTTTCTTCCTAAGGAGAACTCTTGAAAACTGTCTTTGGATAATAACACAAAATCATGAATTGGTAATTTTTAAAATTCCAATAAGTGCTAACTCAGCAGACCTACATGTTGGATTTGGTAATCAAACTAAATACTACTATTTCTGGATGTAAGACGTAATTGGTCAATTGCTTTGAAAATTTAGGCCTTATGATTTATTAAAAATCACTAGGAAACGGATGATGAAAAACGAATGAAGTTTCTGAAAATGTTTTTCATTTTTCTGAAAAATACTTTCATTATCATCATCTTTAGCAAATTTAATCTAAAAATCACCTACTTTTTCTGAGCTTTGAGTCAAAAATAATAAAACACTGTAGAATCTGGGAGAATTTCTGTATTGGCCAAGAGAATTTTGAAGCAGTGAAGTCTGATAAGAAAGGAAGTGAGGGGTGAGCGAAGGTCTCCAGCCAAATGGGACAGAAGAAAGAACCCAACTAGTTGTGACAAATAGAGAGAGAGCAGCTGCTGACCAGCTTTGTGACCTTATTTATTACCTGAGGAGGAGAGCTGGCCAATGACAGAAAGGAGGAAAACCATATCCTCCCTTGGGGACAAGGTATAAAGATCAAGGGATCTGTGAAGTCTTGCATGTCCCGCAATGATGATGACGGTAATAATGACCACAGCAGTCCCTAGAGTGTGACACCAAAGTGAAGGGGAGGAAAAACATACCCACAAGGAAATGAGCATTTTGCAGCAGATGGAAAGCCTTCATTTGATTTCAAGTTCTTTTGACAGGAAACCCATGCCTCTCCTAGATTACAACGGTGTCCCTTCCCATCATATCCCTTGGTTAGAACAAAAGTTAGGGGATGCGCATGGGATTTTCTTTAAGATTCTTTGTACTGGAGATGATGGGGAGGGGGCACCCATACACTGGCAGCTCTTCCCTTCCCTCTGTGAAAATATACCATATCCCTATATTAAGAAAAGAAAAGCATAGGGGAGAAGAGAGTTTGGCAGATGTTACCATAATGCAAAAATTATACTGAGTAAAAGGAAAGTCCACTCTCGGGGTACGCTCTCTCTCAACTCCATAAGGTGTCAGACGAAAAGATATTCTGACTGTTAACTCAGACTTACATTCTGTTTTTCCTTGTCATCTTCTCCATCACTTCTCAATCATGAATTAATCATAGCATCGGCCACATTTTACCGTGTTTTGAATCCATTTTCATGGATCTCTCTATCCATTTGAATAAATATTCTCTGATATATATCATATCACAAAGAAAGGACTTTCTAAACTGTAAACTCTTAAGCAGAAGATGAAAAAAAGCACATGGAGAATTTGGGGTCCAGGAGTAAGGCTATTATTGTACATTCTTCTAAAGGAAGCTGAAGCATACACATCCCAAGATAGATTTGGGTTTCATTCTTTTTGATTATTACAAAAAAAATTGTGAAACTGGGTAAAAGTTTGTCTTTTATTTTGGAAGCAATAGTACTCATAAAAAATACTAAGTGTGGGCTACAAAAGGCCACCCATACACTGATGTGTCATATGAAGTGAGGACCCCACAAGAAGGTAGAAACTCTGCACACTGAAACCCCACCTCAAAAAAGAGGATAAATGATACCTGCTTAAAAAAACTCTTTTGCCTGCAAGGTTTTCAGGACCCAAGACACTACTGAAATAAAGAGTTTACGAAAGCAGTCAGAGCCAATGTTATATTGCACATAGCAGCTGCCACTGAGTCTCTGCTTATGGAAGGTGTGAAAGCGATGCTCACACATTGGTACCCACAGCCATAGCCTCCCTAGAGGACAGCGGTTGGCAGCAAGAGTCATCTGTGCAAAGAAGTGACTCACACTGAACAGAAGCAGTCAGCCAGGGCAGGGAGCCATGACTCATCACCGGGACCTCTCAGCTGCCCCAATCTCCTTCTTCCCCTCCCAAGGCAAACCATTTGGAAAAGACTGGATGTTTTCTCAGTATGAATTAAACTCAAAAGATAGATATTTATTTTTATTTCTATCATTCAGTCCACTTACGCTTAAGAGACTGTTATTTTGGATGCCACATTGCTGAAGCAACTAAAATTCCCAAGCAGAAAATATCTGGAAATAAGACATAATTCTGCTTAAGCACCATTCCATTTGGATACTAGTCAGATTTTGCTGTGTTCTCTGCAATAACATTGGATTTGAGAAGTCAGAAAACATAGGTTTATTTTAGGATCATGTATTAAACATATGACCTTCATCAAATCATTTAACCCGCCTCTGTTTCCTGATTTGTAATACAGGAATCATTGCATTTGCCCTGCTTACCTAACAGGGCTGCTATGGGTATAGTATTGAATAATCACTTGCCATTAAATCACTTGTCATTAATAAAATACTATTTAAATCCAAGGCTGTTTTCTCAAAGTAAGTTCTCAGCTCAGACCTCAGTCTTGCCAATAACTTCTTGGACCTTTTCTTTCACCCAGGCTGGCATGGATCCTTCCTTCTTCAGCAGCACCATGCCGAATGGAGCTGTGCACATAAGCCACTCAGCTGGAGGTTACATCTCTGGCCTCCATACTGTGCCTGTGGAACAAAGTTCTGACCAATGATATGTGATCCCAATGCTTGGAGCCACTTTCTGGTTGTTTAAAGGTGGCTTATGTCCTCCCCTCCCCCAACCCCTCACCTCTTGCTCTCTGGATTTTAGTCATTATAGAGATGAAATGGCCATCTCAAACCACAAAAAGAGAAGCAACATGTGAGACTGGCAAGCAGTGGGATGGAAAGAGCTCCAGTCTTAAACCCTGTGGAGCTGCCATAGCAGCCCCAGGCTGTCGATGCTCAGACTATTAAGTAAGAGACAATAAACCAGTTGGCTTAAGTTGCTGTTGTTCTGGAATTTGTTACAGCAATATCCTAATGGATACATTCTAATTAATTTTAATTGATTTTATGCCCAGCTCTACTGTAGCACTTATCACTGCATAAGAAGTGGGGAAGGAAGGTTCATTTAACAATAGGGGAAGGATGGTGTATCTATCCAATGGACTATTATTCTAGCATTTAAATCTAACAGTAGAGGAGCTCTTCTGATCCTAAAGCCAGTCCCTGTACTTGCACTTTGGATTTGATCTTTTCTAACCCCTCAGAAATTTACATTACCAATTATACCCTCTCTCATAAATTCAACCATTTTTTTTCAGAGAATCCTTTTCTCGGCATCTTTTTTAGAAAAATATTCCCAGATTCCCAACCATAAATTTCTTCACTTGTAAAATAGGGTAAATTAAAGAATTACTGCTGAAAAATGTTCTTAAAGAATATTTTTCTCTGTCTCATTTGGTGGAATGATGGGTGATTGTGTTCAATACTGGCCACATCTTTTGAGTCTCTTGTGGGCTCAATCCTTAGAACCACACTTTGGGTGATCTCATCTAGTCTTCTGTGCCTTTAAATAACATTTAAATGGTGATGATTCCCAAGTCTATATATCCAGTTCCAGCCTCCCTGTTTAGTTCTGGAAGTGTGTATACAGTTGCTCACTTGACAGCTTTTGACTGGTGTTCCAGACTTCTGAAATTTAACGTGTCCCAAACTGAACTCTTCATCTTCTTCCCCAAACCTGCTTTTCTTGCAGTATAACAACTCCATCCTTCCAGTCGATGTAGTGAAAAATCCCAGCCTTATGTTTTGATCACTTCTCATGCTTTCGTCACTGTTGACTTGGCCCAAGCTGGTCTTATCTCTTGCCACATTATTGCAGTGATATTTTAACTTGTCTCCCTGTTTCTGCACTCTTGCACCTATCCACCCCCTTCAATCTAGTCTCCACACAGCAGCCACACCAAAACAAAATTAATATCATGACATTTCTCTGCTCAAAATCTTTCAATGGCTTCTATCTCATGTGGAATAAAATCTAAAATCTTTCTCTACAAGGCTCTATGTGATAAGGGGCTATTGGACACTTTGATTTTATCTGTCACTTACTCTGCTTTGGTCACTCTGAATTTCTTGCTATTCTTTGAACACAAAACCATTATGCTCCTGCTTCTAGATCTTTGCATTTGCGATTTCCATTTCCCAGAATCTTCTGCCAGATGTTGGCATGGCTTACATCTTCACTTCCTTCAGAGCTTTGCTGAACCCCATATAAAATATCACACATATATCCACCCACATATCCCCATTACTCTCTGGTACACACCTTCATTTGTTTCATAACATGTGTCGCTATCTGACATATTCTCTGTATTAATTTATTTGTAGATTTATTGCTTGTCTTCTCTCCACGACAGCAAGGTCTTTCTTTGCTTTCCTTTTCCCTGCTATCTCTTCAATTTTCAGAATAACCCAGCACATAAATTTTCTTGGGTGAATGAACAAATTAGTGCATTTCTATTTCAAGGATCTTCTATATATTTTCTCATTTGGCAGTCTGTTTTACACTTAATTATCTTAACATGTGAATATATTCATCTTATTTCTAACTATAGCAGACTGAGAAAACAATCCCTTAAAATAGTGTTAGAATTCCTTTGAAGGATGTGAGTGCTTTGGAAAACAATATTTTATAAACTGATTGAATTGAAAAGTATAACCATGTCAGCAAGAGCTGGCAGAAGACAAACAACAAAAGGATTAAACTGCTCTGCATTTGAAATTTGGAGCAATGGAAAGACAGAAAAATAGGAGAAGAGGGGAGAGTATAAATAAGAGACAAGCAAGCAAATAGGCAGGGCACGGCAAAGGGTTTATGACATCTAAATGTTAAGGTGAAGTTGTTTGAGTTTCTGTTATATAAGCCACTCTCTTTCTGCCCCAAATCTTCAATAAAGTCTGCTAATTCCAAAAGGGTCTTTTGTCAGTAGATGGTATATGCGGTGTGTGCACGTGCACGTGTGTGGAAACAAGGAAACGAACTGCATTCTGTGTTTGGGCCAATGTAACACCAGGGTGGAAAGTATAGAAAAACAGCACGTGGTAGATCAATGAGAATGCAGTGGAGGCAGGGGGCACCTGGGTGGCTCAGTCAGACTCATGATCTCAGGTCATGATCTCAAGGTTTGTCCTGAGGGGTTTGTGAATTCAAGACCCGTGTTGGGCTCTGTGTTGACAGCGCAGAGCCTGGAATCCACTTCAAGTCCTGTGTCCCCCTCTCTCTCTGTCCCACCCCCAGTCATGCTTGCTCTCTCTCTCTCTCTCTCTCTCTCTCTCTCAAAAGTAAATAAACATTAAAAAAAAAAAAAGAATGCAGTGGAGGCAGGACTAAGCACCAAAGGTGACCCTGTGTGAGTGAGCCCTACTCCAGTTGACAAGCACCTTTATGAGGATATTGGGCTCTCAGTCTTCCATTGTACTGACAGAGTAGAGAGGCCTCAATGGTCCTCTGTGTTCCTTGACCAAACTTTCCTTGCATATAAAGCCTTTTTCAATGCAAACCTTTACAGAAATGTGACTTGAAGACAGATATTATCTTTTCAGACAGAAACAAAAACAAAATTAAAAAAAAAGCAAAACAATGTCATTATTGTCATCTAGAAAGTTATTTATTCCTTTTAGTTAAAGAAAGGTTTTTTTCCCCTTCTATATTTGTTTCTATGCCTTCAGGTTCCTTTTATTTTCCTTAAAAAGAGAAGAAAGCCAGAGTTAATGTGGCAAAGCAGGTCTAAAACTGAGTACATGAAGAATGTTCCTCATTGTCTACATATATTCTTTCTGTGTAAATGCCAATAGAGAAATGTATGCATATTAGGAATGGACTTACCTGGACAGTTCACATAAAAATTTTACTACTAGTCTGATTATTAGACTTTCTTCTAATTATAAGTTCAAAGAATTATTTGTGTAAAAATAGAAAGTTGAAACATTATTTTTGCTACCGACTCCATAGCAACTTTTCCTCACCAGTAGCTTCATGTCAACTGCATAGGATTTTTATGGGTAATTCAAACCTCACTGCAAAAAGCTCTAAGCTACTGTCCAAAGACCTTTTGTAGAAATATGACAGGAAACATTATTTGAAACAAGCATGCCATTATCTGGATTTCAAAAATGTATTTTAAAACAATAGATTTTGATGTAAAACAATTTGATACCTTAATAGGTTTAAAGTCATAATTGAATACATTTAACATATCACACATCTCAGAATTATCCAGCTGTGATACACTATGATTATGCTATTGTTTAAAAATACGTAATATAACTTGTAGATCTAAGATGGTGGCCTACAGGAGAGCCCCTGACCTTGGAACTGATCATGCAGTTGGTCGGCTGCTCCACTGACCTTAGAAGAGTGACTAATTAATGATACAAATATCAGAGCTTCAGAAGGATTTGCTGCTTCAACTATCCTGGGTTCTGGCAAGCCGGATTTGTGCCCTATTGGAGCCACAGCCACCTGTGCTGTTTCCTCTAGCATTTTGGAAATAAAATGGAAATGGAGTCTGAGGAAGGAATGCTTGGCTCAAATAACAGCTCTTACCTTCATCAACACAGGTGAGAGATCTTCCCTAGTCCCTTTGTTGTAATCAT
This sequence comes from Panthera tigris, assembly GCF_018350195.1. Classification (NCBI taxonomy): domain Eukaryota; kingdom Metazoa; phylum Chordata; class Mammalia; order Carnivora; family Felidae; genus Panthera; species Panthera tigris. The sequence continues at coordinate 89,576,909 of NC_056664.1, forward strand.
TCATTTCCATGATGACTGGTCCTCCACTGCCACCATCATCCCTTCTCTTTCATTCTCTTTTACATGACCCACTAATTCAAGAAATAAAACATTTAGAACAGTGCCATAATCGCCACTTTCATCAAACTTTTCATTTCATGCAATGCTACCCATTAGTATCCTCTAAACCAAAGAAAAGTGACAATTTGGATTATTCCAACAGCATCTAGATTTTTCTCATTTGTCTTTATTCTGTACTTGGATTCTTCCCTGATCTGTTGTCTGATGTTGGACTGCCCACCAAATAAGGTCAGTTTCAATCACCAAATTATGTTATATGGTCATGGAAATTAGCACACTTGTTTTCACAGACAGACTGCTAAGTGTTTAAATCTTAATTTTGCTAAATTGTATCTTTTTAATTAATGATTCGTGATTTGTTTTAAGTTAAATTGAACGAGGAAATGCGTCTTTCACTTTGTGTTACCATCTGTAAGTCATTTTGTCTATAACAAAGAGAAAGACAAACAGAGAAAACGTACATTCTTCATTCTTTTGCCCATTATTTGGGGGGGGGGCAAGAACTTTGCTTATTATTAGCTTTATTATTCCCAAATACAAATACATTTAACCCCTCAAATAGAAATTAGTAGTGGCAAAAATCTTCATAATCCACAGACTCTGAAAACTTTCTAATTGTAAGTGCAAAGAAAAACTTTGTGAAACAGTATTACTTTTGCTGCCCAAATTTAATTCTTTCAGAGACACAAAGGGAGGACCCATCACACCCCTAAAAATGGTCAGTTTATTTTTGAAATGTTTTAAAAGATGAGAGAGGAGTATATATTTAAAAGTGGAGTACTGAATTCACACAGAGAGGAGGGTAATTGTAGCAACCCTGGAGATATTTGTGCTTTGAAGCAGTGTTGTGGGGGCGGGGTGGGCAGTTGTCTTCTGAAAATATGCAGTGGAGTTTGCCAGAATATACCAAGATGGGGAATAAAATTAAGAAATGGCACAATAATAATGATTTTCAAAACTTGTAATAATTTCCATGCTTGTCAGTCCCACAAGTGAAATCACTAAGGCTTCAGACCTCCCATGCCTGCCTTTCTTGTGAGTAACTCCCTCCCTTAGATGCTTCGGGGACTTATGGTGTGGCTTTCCTGGCCATCACCTCTTCATCAACATCCTGTTCATCTTGTGACATTGCCCTTTGGTCATTGATAATTTTAATCCATCTCTCTAGGAATGGTCCTAGAGACCTTTCCTTTCTGTTGGGCATCATGCTGAGGTGGGGACAGGGCCTTTCCCTACCCAGCAGTAAAATTTTCTTGACCAGAGAACATGCAGAAGCTGAGAGCCTTCAGTTTCATAGAGTCCCCAGCATTAAAACTTTTTTTATTCTATTTTTTTATAGCAAATAATTTGCCTAAGAAATTTATACAGTTTTCTGCAAGGGTTATATCAGAGTATTATTCATTCATTCATTCATTCATTCACTCATTGTTTATACATTATTTATGTAGAATCTACTATGTGCCAAGCCCTTGCTCATGCCATTGAATAGGATGAATGAACATGACCTCTCCTCTAAAGCTGATTTTCTAACAAAGAGAGGCAGATCGGAAACACATTAAATTAATTTCAGTAGTCTATGTGCAATGTAGGAAACAAATCTAAGTGTGGATGGAGATCAGTGAGAGAGGAGACCTGTGACATCTTTCCATAGGGAAGGCATTGGGCAGGGAAAGGAAGGTGGACAGGGTAGGTACACAGGGAAGGCATCTCTGAGCCCCACTAGTGCTGCAGCCTGGGGAAGGCAGGTGGCAATGCACTTGCTGTGTGTGGAAAACTGAAGGTAAATTTGTGTAGCTGGAGAATAGTGAGGCAGAGAGGGGTGCAGAATGAGGTCAGAGCGTGGGTCCAGGCAAGATCATGCAGGGCCCAGCAGGTCATGGCAGGTGGTTTGGTTTTCAGCTCTTACTTCACACTAGTGTAAAAGAAAACACATTCATCAAAATCTGTGTGTTTATATCATGAATTCATTTGAAAATAGAGTTTGCTAGTGTGACTCATGTACCATTGTGTGCTAATGCCACAGTGGAGCCAACTGTCAAACTGAGGAATGGCCACACATTAGCAGCTTCTAGAAAATGTATAAGGGACTAATTCTAGACACAAACCAGCTGATACTCGTACAGAATTAAAAAAAAAAAAACAAGAGAAAAATAGAAATGAATTGTATTGGTTCTCAGTGCTTTGTTCTGACACAAAGATAACACACTTTAGTTTTTCAGGATCAAGGTTATGTGCATCAGTCTATGGACTGGTATATGGAAACATGATTCCTACAAAATGTGTCATGTGAGACGAGAATTTCACTTAAGCAAGCACTGCACATCAATATCACTGAAAAAAAGTATACTAGCAGGTAATGCCAGGAGGTACTCTAACCAAGAAAGCCTGGTGAAGTTATCTCCTCAGAAGAGTAAGTCATTATGTCAACTATTCTAACAGAAGGGGCATTTTTTTTTTCAGTAAGTGTTTATTTTAATTCCAGTATAGTTAACATACAGTGTTATGTTACTTTCAGGTATACAATACAGTGATTCAACAATTTATATATATGTATACATATATACATATATGTACATATACATATATATACATATAATACATATATATGTATGTATGTATATATAGTATATATATATATACCACATCTTCTTTATCCATTCATCTATCGATGGATACTTGGACTGCTTCCATAGTTTGCCTATTGTAAATACTGCTACAGCAAACATAAGGGTGTATATATCCTTTCAAATCAGCATTTTCCAATTCTTTGGGTAAATACATAGTCGTATGATTACTGAATCACAGAGTAGTTCTATTTTTACATTTTTGAGGAACCTCCATACTGTTTTCCAGAGTGGCTGCACCAGTTTGCATTCTCACCAGCAGTACACAAGAGCTCTTTTTTCTCCACATCCTTGCCAACACTTGTTTTTTTGTTTTTTTTTCCTTGTGTCTTTTTTATTTTAGCCATTCTGAGAGGTATGAGGTGATCTCATTGTGGTTTTGATTTGCATTTTCCTGAAGATGATGTAGAGCATCTTTTCCAGAAAGGGCATTTTTAAATAAAGCATTTTACTAGGAAAATTTTGTCCTATTAACTGCTATTTATGCCTATGTATAAATGTCTACATATAAACTATTCTTCAAAAAGTTTGGGATAATTGGGGAGAGGGACCTAAATCTTAAATTAGTATTTCCTCCATGACTTTATTGCTATTTGGAAAGTCAATACAATAAGTAACACAAAATGCTGAGGTATCCTGAGGTCTCTTACGATATTAAACCAATAGGTATTAAGGAGGAGAAATTTAGCCCACATGTCCTGATTAGCTAAGAATTAGCTAGTCATTTGTAAGAGCCATTTGATATCAAAATATCTTGTAAGATTTTTATAAACTTTGTTTCTTTAAAGCAAAAATATCTATTGTAAGGGTAAACAAAACTTGAAGGCACATCTACTTTAACAATCAAATAAAGAAAAAACAAAGCAGCAAACGCAAAAGCCATTCATTAGCATGATGAAAATATTTCACAACTGAACTTTCTCAAATTGTTCACAGCATTCCCAAAGGAAAAAATATAGTCATTTGAGAACTGTGCACATCAGCAATTCTCTAAGTTTTGATGCAGGTGTGGCTTTCTAGCCAATCGCATCTCATCCACTCATTTATAATTTGATGGGTAGGGCATGGAACGGAAACTTCCTGTTAAATGCCAACAGCTGCTATGACTGATCCATTCCCCACCCCCAAACAACCACAAAACTCCCTACAGACCTGGCTGTGATCTCAGACCGGTGCAATAAGAATAGGAAATTTCTGACAGAGCAGAATTAAATTTTCCCAAACAGCTATGTAGTAAAAATTAACTTGCTCTTTCCTTTAAACTAAATGAAACAAAGTAGAAAGTATTAACTTCACTAAGCATGGGACTTCATAGTAGATGGGCCTGACTAACAGGTCTTTTGTGACCTGTTACAAATGGGAGGAACATCTTATAGTTTGGCCCTTAAGTGAATCTGGACAAAGAAACAAATACAGGGGTATAAAATATACAAGTCAGTTGAATCTTTTTTAAATATAAAGAATATAATTGCCAATGTTTCATGACTCAACCTTTAGGATCTAATAATCATAGATGTTCTTGGTAAAGGATTAAATGTGAGACCTAACACTAACTGTCCCTATATTTTTTAAATAATGTATATAAAAAAGTTTTAAGGCCAAAAATTTTACTATACATGTTAAAAGTATTTGCAGTCCATTAAACATTTAAAAATATCATTTAAAAATTATTTTAGGACAAATGCTAGGTCTGGGAGCTTGTCCACATCCCACTCTCCACACCCTGGTGGTCACCCTCTGAGTCAGTCCACTTTTGGGTCCTCCCTTTGCCTGCTACCATCATGATACCCTGGAAGATGCACAATTTTAATTCTCAGTTGTGCCCAGAATTCTTCCTTGGGCCTATGACGACCTCTGGCTTATTGACAGCTATGGGCAGCCCATGGAGACCTAACCCTTCTCTGTTTTAAGCTAGCCGTGTTGCCATTTCTACTCTCCTCTTGGCACAGGGCATTCTGCAAGTGTCCTGAAAGGATAGCAAATGAAAAACAGAGCACATGCATTGGCTTCCCATTCAAACCACCTCCTTTCCGTGATGTTCAAACGGACATTGGCATTTGACTCCAAGACTTCCATCCCCTTCTCTCTGGCTTCTCCTCTCGTGCCCCAGGAAAGGCTTGCATAATAGTCTAGATTTTTCCCTGCTTTATTATCTATTCTGTGATCAGTCTTTCAGGCTCTGACTCATTTGAAACATACAAACTTTTCCCATTTGTCACTAAAGTCTGGCTTTTGAAAATCAAAAGTACTTGTTTTAGCCTTTTAATTAAGAATGGATTCAACAACCTCTGTTGTGAAATATACAGTCAAGCAATGATTCCCTTGGTCTTGGCAGCTCCCCACCCCACTTCCACAAGGCAATGAATTCCACTGATCCATTGCATAGGTCTACTCTAAAAAGGGGATTGCCACATAAAACATTGGTTTGATGTTTCAAAAATGTGTCTCTGGTACCAACCACTAGAAATAGAATTGTTGAGTTGAAGGAAATGTGTTTTTTATCTGTTCTTTATAAACTATAAAGGTGTTTTAACTCTAATCATTTCCATTGTAATCTTATCCACTATTCATTAAATACTTATAATACATGTTACTAAATTATCCTCCAGGAGCATATGATGAATATCCTTTTTAAAACCCTAACACATGTTAATATAAAATATGGATACATGTTTTAATATTTGTCAAATTAATAAATAATATATATATCTCGTTGCTTTAATTGCTAAAGACTATGAGCAAATTTGATAGATGATTTGGTAGTTACATTCATTCATTCATTTGATAAACATCTATAGGTTTCCATGTGTGTTAGGGGAAAAGATCCATTGCGACATGATTCTATTACATTCAAAAGGCTCACAGTTAAATGGGAGACAGCTTGTAAATAATTACTTCTGAGAATCAAAGCGAAGAATGACAGGAATGGAAGAAAGAAATGAAATGTTTCTTAAAAGTTTATGAATCCCAAGTGATACTTTAAAAGCTTTTTTTTTAATTTGAGAGAGAGAGAGAGAACGAGGGAGAAAAGGAAATGCTTGCTTTATTACAAGTCAGCTAATAAATACAGAAGGAATGATAGAAATAGAAAGTCATCATTTTGCTAGCACTATAAAAATAATTTATTCAGTTAGGGTCATCCTCAGATGCTAGAATTATTGGATGAAACCTTGTTAGGAGCAGTATACAGGCAAATGGAATTGGAAACATTATCTTACTAGATTACAAAATTTAACAATAATAGGAAAAACTGACACCATGTACCCTTGATGTGATTCAATAAGGCACATATAATATCATATATGTGATATTATTCTTGCCAAAAATTCTTAACCTAAATTAATCATAAAGAGGGGCATCTGGGAGGCTTAGTCACTTAAGTGTCCAACTTCAGCTCAGGTCATGATCTCGCGGTTTGTGAGTTTGAGCCCCACATCAGGCTCGCTGTTGTCAGCAAAGAGCCTGCTTCAGATCCTCTGTCCCCCTCTTTCTGACCCTCCCCCACTTTTGCTCTTTCTTTCTCTCTCAAAAATAAGTAAACATTTAATCATAAAAAAACATTAAGTTCAGATAGAATCAAATCGACAGACATTCTGAAAACAACTGTCCAGGATTCAAAAAAAAAAAAAAAATCAAAAACATGTCAACACAAAAGATTCCTCTCTATCCATCCTCATCCCCCCTCACCAAAAGTCCAGGAAATTGTTTGAAATTAAAGACAAAAAAATATATATAACAACCAAATACAACAAGTGATTGTTGATCAGATACTAAAACCAACCAACCAACCAACCAACCAATCGACAAAACTATAAATGAAATTATTACACAATGGGAGAGTATTTGAATAGGGACATGCATATTAGATAATAGTGTCAATATTAAATTTTGTGATCTTGGTTGTAAAAATTCTCATTAGGAGATGTGTTGAAATATCTAGGAGTGAAACACAGTGTTGTTCACAAATAATTCTCAGATGATTGAGAGAGAGAGAGAGAGAGAGAGAGAGAGAGAGATGGGGGTAGAGGGAGAGAGAAAGCAAATACGATGAAGCACTAACCATCCACAAATGTAGGGGAAGGGCATATGGCTATCCATTGTACCAGTTGGCAACCTTTCCATAGGTTTGAATTATTTTGAAATAAATATTTGAGGACTTTTGTAATTATTGGAAAAAGAAAAATGAATAATTGCCACATATCATGAAAATTACATGAGAAAAACATTGGGAAGCCTTTTCCCATTTTCCCCCAATGCCTACTCTGTCTCTTTGTGACAGTACCCCATCGTGTGGCTTAAATACCCTCTGATGCTGATGACTGCCAAATTCATATCCCTAGTCTGTACACTTTTCCAAACTTTTCACTGCTGAATCCTCACTGCTATCTAGTAGATCCTCCATAAATGTTTCAAATGAGTGAATACATTTTTGCATGGAGAAGAGCAGGGCAATGTCATAGAGTAGAAGTTTTTTGATCTAAGTCTTTCAAAATGGGTAAATATTAGTAATAAGGTCATTGGGAATGTGGCCTGGCACATCCCTGGCCCTCTTCATTTTGCAATGTCTTTTGGTCTTAACAGTAAACTGGATAATCAGCACCAGCTGGGGCAGAAAGGAAGGGCAGCTGGTGAAATGAACATGTCCACTCTGTGTCATAGTAATGACAGAACTTCAGCTGAATGTTGTCTGTGATAAAGGAGACAAAGTATGGCCAACTTGGGTTTTGCAGAAGTCACTGGAAATCCACAGCTTTCTATGAAACCTCCCGATGCTTAAAAGTCTCCAAAACCAGGTAAAATACATTTTCTGGCTGAATTATGCAGTTTGAGGTCCTAGATCCAGAACATGATATAGTAGTAAGAGGTCAGAACTGAGGCCATAGGAAAGAGTCATATCTTGGAGAGTCCTGTGCAAGATATGTTAAAGAGATATAATCAGGTTTTAGTGGAAGATTAACTGTGTCTGATAAGAGCAAAAGAAGAAATAATCACTGGTCAAATAACAATAAGGGAGACAGGTCCTAAGTAATAGGTAAAAAAAAAATGTAACATCAACAGCAAGAGAGAAAGAGAACAAGAGAGACTCCCCTTTAAAAACAAGCACAGGGACTGGGGCACCTGGGTGGCTCAGTCGGTTAAGCGTCCGACTTCGGCTCAAGGTCATGATCTCACAGTCCGTGAGTTCGAGCCCCGCGTCGGGCTCTGTGCTGACAGCTCAGAGCCTGGAGCCCATTTCAGATTCTGTGTCTCCCTCTCTCTCTGCCCCTCCCCTGTTCATACTCTGTCTCTCTCTGTCTCAAAAATAAAATAAAAAACGTTAAAAAAAATAAAAAAAAACCCATCTTTAAAAAAATAAATAAATAAATAAAAATAAAAACAAGCACAGGGAATTTTTAGCTTTCCAGAATCCTCTGCACTGAATGTGCCTGGGGATGTGCTAAAGCCTGGCAGGAGGGGCACTAGTGGTGGAGATTGGACAGTGGGATGTATCCAAGTGGAGCTGCAGCAAAACTGTCCTGCTGACACTTATTGAGTTCTCACAATTTGTTCTAAGAGGTCCTTCCTTAGTACGTGAGCCAGAAAGCAGAAGTCACAGATGTTAGAGACCAGTCCTGATAGCACATTCTCAACTCTGCTATAACTCTAACTCAGTTACCCATTTCGTCCTTCTTTGCATCTTTTTCTTCCTAAGAAACATAAGAATTTTGCTAACTTGAGGAAAAACACCGATAGCACGCATAATTTGTATCCTTTTGTTTTCTCCATGTTTTGGTCTCCATATTTGCAGTTGTTCCACAACTGTTTCCTTGGGCATACTCTGGGCCAGGGAGTGCCGGAGATAAAGTGAAGAACAAAGGAGACAAAAACAAAAGTTTGTGCCCTGGCTCATGCTTACCCTCGTGGAGCTTAGATTCCACTGAAAGATACAGACAATATAACAAATAAGTGAATGATATTTTGGAAAGTGGTAAGTACTATGAAGAGAAATCCAGCAGAGGTGAGTGAGAGCATGTGCTGGGATTAGGGAACATACTCCCCAGTACTCCCAGGCTGTACGATCTAGTGGGGGCTGCTTCCTAGTTATTTGACAAGTCCAAGGGTATAAGTGAAATTTCCATAAATCTATCCCATTATTCATTCTTTCTAGAATTTGAAAGCCAATATCAATTTTTCTCAGAATGAGAAATAACTAATTTTTGCAAGTGTTTAACATGCAGTATTTCAACTTTTTCATATTCTCTTGCATCTCTGTTCAGTAATCACTAGTCACCTGTTTTTCAGTGATATCTACTATGAGCATATTGAACACATGACCTGACCTAAGTCTGTGAAAACAGAGATGCAAAATTAAAGTGGAGGCTACAGGGAGTTCTTATGCCAAAGAGCACAGTACCTGGTCATGGTGCTTGGTATAGAGAACTGGGTGGTAGGGATGGATAGGATTTTGAAACCCAGGAGCCTTTTGCCTGATCTCATTCTGACTCTTAACAAGCAAAGCTTTTGTTAAGGGTGCTACGTAGTAACAAAACAGCTTGATGTGTACTTGATGCTCTCTCCTTTTCCAATGGCTATGTGGTGGACATGGAGAAATGGAAATAGGCATAAAAATGAGATGTAAACAATAAAAGGAACAGTCTAGAAATCCCATGAAATCATCATAGTCATCTCTGGGAGAACTTGGCAAAGCACCAGTTTAGGGTCACCTTGACACATAGTGGTCCAATGGTTTTTCCATTCTTTCCCCTTTTCTTCCTGAGTAACTGGGGAAAAAAAAAAAAACCTTTGTGATTTGCAACTGAAAATCTTAGTCAAGGTCATCCAAAGCAATTGTCTGTGCCGCCCCCCTCCAATAAAGACTTTTCTTCTGTTATATTTTAATTGGTTATATGATTGTTAGTAAAATTTTCTTAAATATAAATTTATTCCTTATTTTCCTTACCTTGAAATAATCAAACCCTTTATCTAGGAATGACTTGATAAAAGCACCTAGTTTAAAATCAGCAACTTTTACAAAAATATCCTATTTCCTATCCTACCCTTTATTTGCATTATATTATGTAATTAAGACTACTGCAGAATGAAGACTCTTCACTTTCACCTACATTATTTTTGTTAATCTGTACAAATAACTGGTGTGAGATAGATTTTGTTCATGACTAAGTTTCAGAAAGGTTAACTAATTAGATTAAGATCACACTGCTAGTATTATCTGATTTTAAAACTCATCTCACCATTAGTCACTAAAAGGCTTAACCTGAAATAAGAAGCTACGGTCTCCCATTACTCTTTTTTTTTTTTTGTCTTTTCTCATATTCTTTCTCTTACGATACCGATTTTACCATGTTCACTCCCTATACTCTTATTCTTAGAAGATTGCTACAATTCCTAAAGGACCTCCATGATTTTAGATTCTCTCTCCTCCTTTCTAACACACAGACTGTTACTAAAATATTTCTTTCATCTTATCACCCTCTTCAAAAATATACAGTATGTAAGAACAAATCCAACCACGTCACTTAGTTTAAGAACCTCCAAAATCTGAGCCCATTTTACATAGTGCACTGTTTGGGAATAACATTCTTTCACTACCAAACCATGCTCATTTTTCAGGTACATCTTTAATCCTATTTATTCCATAAAGCTTTATTCCTATTCTCTGTCAGGAGCTATTAAAGTCCCAAGACATTACCCTACTTGCAAGCTTACAAATTAGCCTGCTATAACTTCATAGATGCTAGCAGAGGACATGAGACTCAGGGTTCAGAGATAAAGGACTGCATTACTCAAGACAAAGCCAAGAATCCTGAGTATCATTATAGTTGCATTAAATTTTCTTCTTCCCAAGTTCCACGGAGAAAGAAATTGGTGCCTAAACATACAGTGGATTGTATTACATGAGAGAAATCCTGTGCTTAGGGACCCAAATCTTTTTTTTGCTTTTCAATAATGGCTGTAAGCAAGTGTGTTCTTTGCCCCTACGAAGACCCTATCTTTATCTTCCAAGTCTGTTCACTATACAAACATCTTTGAAAAGATAATTTAGAACAAAGGCAGTCAGTGCCTCTGCTTGCAAGACAGGCAGAAACTTCACAGATCCTTAGAGAATCTTCTTCCAATACTCTGTAGTCCAAGCTAGTACTAAGTGCTTGTATTACATGATTTAATACTACTCTATCCCCCTGCATTGTTTTCAAATCATTTCCTACATGTGCTACGTCTCCCCTCAAAAGATTATTAGCCTCATGAGAAGGCTACATCTTATATTATTTCTATATTTCCTAACACTGAACTGAGTACTATGTTCATAGTTGTTTTTTTGCAGGAAATTGTTCAATGATGATAATCACTCAAGTATATCATGAAGAATTATCTAGCTCGGCACTTTCTCCTGAAGTGTATTACCAGAGAAATCCAAAATCTCTGCCAATGAAACAAGCAAAGCTTCTTAATAAAGAATATTCATTAAAAAATATGATCGTGCATTCAAGTACATTTTGTCTTATGTATGTTGAGAAAAAATATGTTTTCTTAGGTAAACCAACAATATGGGCTTCTGTGTTCTGGTTCATTAGCCTCTCCCTGATTCTTACTTAAGCCACCAGTTGCTATTATTTGGTTTCAAAAGCATGAAATAGCTTGTGTCAGTTAGTATTGTGTTGGGTTCTCTACACAACACCTCTGACAACCAAGGTCTGATTGTCTGGGACTTGACGATTCTGACCCAAGTGAAGGGAAAGGTGTGGAATGTTTACATGATCGGACAAAAATTATTGCCGGGGAAATATAACAGCATTAATTATATATAAGTCAATGTATGATTTTTTGAGGAAAAGAAGGGGAATATATTTGGGGAAAAAAATCTACAGAACAAGAAGATTGCAGTGAGTTATTCTTAGACAACACCAACTAAAATCTTCATTTATTCATTACTTTCAAAATAATTTATTAATCACTGGTTATGTCTCAAGCTGTACAAGATGTTAGAAAGAGAAAAAAATTGTTTCTTCCCCTAGAATTCACATACTAAGGGGAAAATAAAAACTTATATATAAGAAATCATTACAATATTTGTGGTAAGACCTACATTAGAGATGTCAGAAAAAACAGTTTCAGATCTCAGTCCAGGAAGGAGATAATTCTAGCCAGGGTTCTGGGCAGGCTTCTCTGAAAAGTAGAGTGAGAAATTTGAATTTGTTTGATAAAACTTGGATGTGTTTGGATTTTTTTAATTTACTAAGAAGTCAATGTAAATGATAAATACAGAATACCACAGTCAAATGGAGCAATAGAAAATACATTCGAGCGAGCTGCAAAAGTTAAGAACTGAAGAGAGGAGGTCCTGTGACAAAGTATAATGAAGTAGGAAGAGCATCTGTGCTGTGCTGGGAAAGAGACACGATGGTGAGAACCATAGGTAAAAGGGGTAGCTGGCCTTACTACCCAATCGGGTAAGGTCCAACAAGAAGCAAGAAGAATTGAGAAAGTGGAGATCTTGATACCAATTATGTCCCAATAATTTGGGAAACAATGTGCATCTCACTATATTAAAATCCCCATAATCTTCCTGCCGATTGGGCCAAGAGACCTTTCACACGTCAGGAGTATGGTGGGAAAAAACTGCCCTGTGATGGAGTCACCCATTTCTTTCTCATACTCAGTATGGGGGGCAGGGGCTTTACCGGCAGTAAAGACACATATGGTGGGGGTGTATTGTAAAGAATTTTTTAAAAATAATAACATTGATGAAAAATTAGTCCACTTTTCATTATCACCTCAAATGGACAATTCTTAACAGCATCTGTGATAAAACACTTCTCCCTCAAATCTGTTATTTGTTTAAGTTCCAAACAATTAGTGTGGCTGCCATTGACTTTCAATGATATATGTGAAAGCTTTATTTTTTTAGGTTTATTTATATATTTTGAGAGAGAGAGTGAAAGAGTGTGATTGGAGGGAGGGACAGAGAGAGAGGGGGAGAGAGAGAATACTAAGCAGGCTCTGTGCTGTCAGCACAGAGCCCAACATGGGGCTTGAACTCATGAACGGCAAGACCATGACCTGAGCTGAAATCAAGAGCTGGACGCTTAACAGACTGAGCTGACCAGACACCCCTATGTGAAAGCTTTAAATGAGCATATTTTTGTCACTTAGCTTTTCATAAGCATTGTTTCCTACGTGGAAGTTGGCCTAGAGAGTTCCCAGTTTTTGAGCTATCCTTTTTTTTTTTTTTTTTTTTTTTAACGTTTATTTATTTTTGAGACAGAGAGAGACAGAGCATGAACGGGGGAGGGTCAGAGAGAGGGAGACACAGAATCCGAAACAGGCTCCAGGCTCTGAGCTGTCAGCACAGAGCCCGACGTGGAGCTCGAACTCACGGACCGCGAGATCATGACCTGAGCCGAAGTCGGCCGCTTAACCGATTGAGCCACCCAGGCGCCCCCGAGCTATCCTTTAACATACACAGACTCAGTTATACATGTAAGCTCAACTTACATGCAAAAGTTCTTAACAGGTTGAAATGCTTTGACCTCACTTTGGGTGTAATTTGTCTCTGCAACCCCTAGGGTGCTACATAGTCCTCTAACTAAACAGTAAATATGAAATAAACAGCGATGACTATATAAATTTTTCTTTTCTGAAAGATCTTTTTCAGTCATAAAGTTATAAATGAGGTTAATCAGATGCAAAGAAATGTTTACAAAGAGCTGACATTCACTTTGAACAATGAACAATAAAAACATCAAGCTTTACAATCACTCCTTGATTGGTCCACAGAAATTATGAAATAAGCCATTAACTATTTCATAGAAAAAAGAATCCAATTTTAAAGAAGAGTGGCAGGACAAATGACAAAAGATGACGGCATTTCATTATCAGAAGAAATCAAAGGGCCATGTTTGAATGTTTCAATTATTTTTACCAAGACCTGGACACTCATTCTAAAAATGGATCAAATAATGCCAGCCATTTTCTCTGACTTTCATAGAGGAAAAACTCTGGGAGCTTTTACCAAGAGTGACAGAATTTTTTTTATCAGTTTTGTGATGAAAATATTTTAGTGGATGTTTGCAATTATAGAGACATTTGAAAACTATTTGAATCAATGTTAAAGAAATAAAAATATGGGTAGTAATGCAATTTCTGGAATTTATGATGAATTTTTGTGTGATAATTGTGAATTTTTTCTGGGATTTTTGTGAATCTCTGCCGAACATATTTTTAAGACTTTTCATACACCCCCGCAACACACACAGAGGAATATTTTTCAGCCATGAGAAAGAAGGAAATCCTACCATTTGCAACAACATGGATGGAACTTAAAAGCAATATGTGAAGTGTAATAAGCCAGACAGAGAAAGACATATACTGCATCGTATCACTTACATGTGGAATTAAAAGAAAAAAAGTTAAACTCATAGAATCAGAAGACAGAAAAGTGGTTGCCAAGGGCTGGGGGTGGTTAAGGAAATAGGGAGAGGTTGGTAAAAGGGTATATAAACTTCCAGCTGTAAGATGAATAAGTTCTGAAGACCTGATGTAAAACATAATGACAATAAGGGCACCTGGCTGGCTCAGTTGGGAGAGCAGGTGACTCTGGATCTCAGGGTGGTGGATTTGAGCCTCATGTTGGGTGTAAAGACTACTTAAAAAAAACCCAAAACATGATAGCTACACAGGGTTACATACCTGTACTGGGGGAGTATTACTTAAAGGTTTTGAATATTAAATGACAAAAGGTCAAAGAAAAAAAAAACATGATTGACAACACTGTATTATATAATTGAAATTTGCTAAGAGAGTAAAACATTAATGTTCTCACCAAACAAAGACAAAAACAAAAAGAAGAAAGAAAGAAAGGAAGAAAGAAAGATAAATATGTGAGATGATGGATGTATTATTGAGATGGTGCAAATCTTTTCATGATGTATTTGTACATCAAATCACCCTGATGTGAACTTTAAATATTTTACCATGTTATTTGTCAATTACACCACGATAATTTGGGGGAAAAAAGAGAATATGAGGCACATTTCTATCTACTTGTGAACTTCTCTAGTAAAGAGCTGAAGCAGGTGCACACCAGGAAACATGGGCCAAGGAAGCAAACCCCAGCACTTTCCATGTGTGGGTATCTTCAGACAACTTTCCTAGAACTTATAGACTCAAACATGAGAGTGATTAGGTGACCTCCTAAGAGAGTTTCAGTGAAAATTGAGTATTGAAATTTGAAAAAAATCTAATGTTCATTTTTGAGAGAGTGAGAGAGACAGAGTGTGAGCAGGGGCGGGGCAGAGAGAGAGGGAGACACAGAATCTGAAGCAGACTCCAGGCTCTGATCTGTTAGCACAGAGCCTGACCCAGGGCTCGAACTCCCCAACTGTGAAATCATGACCTGAGCCGAGGTTGAAAGCTTACCCGACTGAGCCATCCAGGCACCCTGAGTATTAAAATTTTTTAAACACCTGAAACTCTGTAAAAATTCCCACATGTAGACATTCCATAAATAAAAGATATTAGGATACTCCCTTGAATAACTCAAGCCATTATGATGATATAACTCGAGTTATATTTCATGCTGATTTTAGGTACTTTCTAATCATAGAGGGGAATTCAGAAATCTTTTGCATCAGCAAGAATGCCTAAGTAAATCATTCATGTGAATTAACATGTCAGCAGAGAAACAGACTCCTGATATAATAGATTAAAGGGACAAGCAGGGAGAACAAAATCTTGGATGCTCAGTTCCATTTTATCCTCAGTGAAAGCAATCTAGAAAGAAATCTAGAAAGCTCTGTATGCCACACTTCACATCAAACTTAAAACGTCCATGGACACGTACCTGTGTTATCTATGTCTAGCCACTCTGAGCAGCCTTTGAGGATTAGTGTTAACTCAAAACACAGCTGAATGCACAATTAGAGTTTTCAAGATGTACGTTCAAAATTCACCTTTCACACGGAAAGAAGAAACATGACCAAAAAACAATTGTCCATGTCACTATATAAGAGCTATTTTCTGTCATTAGTTACATTCAGCCTTGATTTGACATCTTAATTCTGTCAGTACATTCTGTGACTCAGGCACCCACATTCTGCTTGAGAAAATACAGTTAAATATTGGTAACCAAACTCATTTGACTTTTTCATCCTTGTCACTTCTGGACCGGACCTAATGCAAGAGTCTGGGTTGCAGTTCCCATTACTGCTACTACCACTGCTGGGAATAATGATAACAGTAATGTGTGCCACAACTTTCAATAGTTGTTAAAGTATTTATGTAAATAGCCTCCTCCCCTAAGTTCTCTAAAATAGAGCTGAGAGCGATATATAAGATACTCAAATCTGGAGATATACATGTTTAACACTCATGCCATTTGTCTTTCCCCACCAAATGGCAGACATTACTAATCACTCTTTCCCACTAAGCATAGACACCCCTCAGGGTCTTTCTCAACTTTCAGTGGATGTGTAGGCAGCCACTACCCACCTATCATCGTTGGCATTACAAGAAAGAGAATATTTGCTATCCTTGATATAGCACAACCCATCCTTTCACAGACGAAGAAATGCTCACAAAATGCATGACAAATTAGTGGCAGACTGCGTATAACATTCTGTGTCGGCTCCCCAGCTCTCAGCCCAGTGCTCTTTCCACTGCCCCATGTAGTTTACCAGAATATAACACCCAAATGACTAAGCAGATTCTGGTTTCAAAATTAAAATCCTCACAATGACTTTTAAATTTCATTATTCAGAAAGCTGTTCTAATAAAGAGACTTTGGTCCAATATATTTACTACCTCATCTGGCCACCATTCTTTACACAGCAAGTATAATCAGTTATCCCTGGGGGGCAGAGGGTGATTTCAGCAGGTGCCGAAATACATGCATTTATAAAGACTGCTAGCATGTTCACATCCTACAAAAATGCACACAATCAATCTCAAAACATCACCAACTCTTCAAATAGGAGGATTCCAGCTACATGTGAGGGGTAACTGATCACAGTCAGCTAAGACTAATAAACATGAAAAAGAAGAGCCAAAGAGAAAGACAGATGCCGATGAGTACTTCTTACCATTTAAGACAACTTATAATTCTAACCATTCTGCTAAAAACAGACAACGGACTGATTGCTATTGTTTTACTGATTAACTATTCTCTCTGCTTTTTCCCAAAAGGCACCCTGGCAAACTTTGCTTAGTAAATATTGACACCTGTAAACCAAGCTGGCTAATGCCGTTGGCTCTCCAGCTATCTTCCCATCTGTTGCCTGAGAATTTTAAGCAACGCATTTTGGGACTCTTGCTCTCTTTCCATTGTAAACTGTAAAAAATGCTACCCAGAAGCTAATCCGAAAGCCACATGGCCCTAGAGGGGCCTGTGGTAAGTAAAGGGAAATGTAGTCTAATATGTAAAATGCGTATCCCACTGGCCTCCTCGGCCACCCCGTCTTTAGTTAATAGCATGCCGGGGTAATCTGCTTAGTTACCAAGTGGAGCTTTTTTCCCTCTTCCCCATGAGATCACCCAGACCACGATCAAAGCCCAAACACACTCTCTGCCAGCTCTATTGTTCCCCAGAGTGGGATTAATGACTAATTATGTCAGGTCACTCATCCAGATGGCCTCTCAGATGTTCCTTTGTCATTGTCTGACCTTCCATATGCCCCTTTGACCTTGAGGTTTATTTCCATGGAAACATGAAGCCTCAGTTTCCTTGCTGAGATTGCCAAGAATTGGCCAAAAGGAGGGATATGGGATAATCTACCCACACTTTGTATTCTGCTTCCATCTCATGCCTTGTTAAATCCAATGAATAGATAAAAAATGCTATCTGGTCCCAGCTGAGTGATGACCATGGTCATGATTCTATGTTACATGCTATGTTTTTTAAATTAGCAGCCAGCTTTGTACATGGAAACGTGCATTCAATTTGAAGAACATCAATCGCCATAATGTGATCTTTTTATCTCATTAATGTTAAGCAAGGGTAATAGAATGGAATTACACAATATCACTGTGAAAGGAATACAATTCAGAGAATTATAGATATCCCCCATTAAAGCCCTAGAGATGTTTGGATAAGTCAACTTGTTCAGTTTCATAAATTAAAGATTCTTTACTTACTACCTTTTCTGGGGTTTAAATTCTAGCCTCGGATGTTGATCTTAATCTGAAGAAGGATTTTAAAGTGGTTAGAAAATGGAGAATTTCCTCAAAACTACCAAATAAGTAAATAAAAATAGAATGGGAGACTGACTCATGCACTCAATTAAATAAAAAAGGTTGAATATGTATTTGCATGGGATGAAATGTATTTCCCTTTATGTTATAAAGAAGACTAAAGAATAATTCATATATCTAAAATGTGGAGGCTAATTCACTTCTCCCGAGTTCATGCAAGAATGAAGTGTCTCTCTGCTCTGTACAGAAATTCACCCAAGCACAGAAGTCTCACGGAGAATGCAAGCAGAGTGGAAAGTAGACTCATGTGCCCAACTCTTCCTGGCAGGGTGGCAATTTATGAATCTTCCCTCACCAATGATCAAGAATCTGCAGAACAACCTGAGAGTTACCAGTTTATTTAAGAAGGAAATTAGAGCTAGGTGAACAAAGGATTTTATTCCTTGTATTGTTCTTGATGGGCCATTTTGCCTTCTGAATCCGGGGAAAAAAACAAAAACCAAAACCAAAACCTTGGGTCAAAAGGAAAAACACATCCTGGTTAATGACAGCCAATCCTCTTCACTCCCCACTGCCAGGACCCCAATGCCCTTTGGAGGCAGTGATGGTCCCTTGCTCACTGCTCACCACAGTATCACCCAGATGTCTTGTGTCCAGCACAGTGCCTGGCATCATCTAGGTTTCTAGAACATCACTAAATTAATGAATGTGAAATGAATGTTAGTGCTAGCTAATGTGTGCCAGAAAACTTGACCTTTCTCTTTGTTTTCTTCCAATGGTACAGTCAGGAACTGCTTATTGAAGGAAGCATTGTGTGCAAATGCAACCTCAAGGAACACAATTCAATGTAAAACAGAGAAATCCTTTCCTTCCACGCAAAGAGAGGCAATTTATATTTAAAGGATGACAACAACACAGTAGATTTCCACAAAGCATAAAAAGGCATGACAGGTTCCTAATCACTTGAGAATGTGGCCAGAAAAGTCTTACCACATTTCAGCCAGCGTCCCAGTCCTTTTGCAATAGTTCCATGCCACGTAAGATGCTCATTCCATCTCCCGAGTTTGCCATCACCCCTCCCAGACAAAGATCCTTTCCCTCCTCAGATGGCATTGCTCGGAGACGGAGCAGACTACCCACACTGCAGACACAGAGAGTTGGCAAGACTGACATTTTTCCTAGGAATATAGCTACTTAATTTCTAAAATTTCCAAGTGCTTTGTCATACATAAAACTCACAGGCATAGAATCATCTTAATTAACACCATAGCTGAGATGTTGACATTGTATCTCAGTAGAAGTATAATTTGAACAAAAGTTCAAATCTTCCATTAATGAGGCTCATCACGACAGCATGGCACACTTTTCTAAGTCCCAGCTTCCTCACCTGGAAATCACACTATTGTACCCAGTAAGTCCTTGCAACAACAATGAGTGGAAATAATTCTCCCAGCAGGAGGGACTTAGAATTCTCATGTACTTACTAGAAGTGCAATTCTCATGGTTGCCTGAAAGATTCACAAGAGTCAGGTAGTATATCAGAATATCACATCAAGGGGGAAATTACAGTATCAAAGAATAGGGAACTGAAAATCAGTGTCATCCAAGTGCTACTAGTCTGATTTTTACGGTCCTTATAAATTGCCTCGTGAATAGATTTATATCAATGAAAAAATATTTGTTAAGTGTCTGTAGTGTGTCAGTCCTGGCTTAGTTTCT
The DNA here is from genome assembly GCF_018350195.1 of Panthera tigris. Taxonomy (NCBI): domain Eukaryota; kingdom Metazoa; phylum Chordata; class Mammalia; order Carnivora; family Felidae; genus Panthera; species Panthera tigris. Next base: position 89,596,498 of record NC_056664.1, read on the forward strand.
GTAAATACAATGATGATGGAGTCAAATCATTCTTATCCTAGTAAGGAGACTGAGAAGTTAAGTCAGAGTGCCTTGGGAAAGCCTAGGACAACTTCCTGGAGGAGGTGATATCTTCGTTAAGCTCTGAATAAGAGCAAAGCAGAAAACAGAAGAGTGAGGAAAAGTAACCTGATAGAGGGAGCAATCTATGCCAAATCTTAGGTGGGAAAATGGATGGGCCAAATTCAGAGATTTGCAGTAGTTCAGCATGACTGAGAGGTGGTATGAAGGTGAGGTTGGACAGGTGACCAGGAGCCCCATCATCAAAGGCCTTGTGTTCCATGTTAGGTAATCTGCAGCCCCAAGGGATCCGAGCAGGAAATGCCAGGAGACTCTCAGGGAACTCTGTTGCCAGGTGGCAGGGCCTCAGACTCCTGGCTGGAATTCAAGGATAGGATTCCAGTCCACAGAAAGAAATAACCCAGGCAAGTCACGACCCTCGTCCTAGTAGGTCCTAATCTATTAGACAATCCAGGCACGACTTGGGCACTGGCTATAAGAGGGCAGAGATTATCCTGTGGGGACTGATTTGAGGGACAAGAAAGAAATCCAGAACTCTTCTGTTTCTCCCAAACAAGCATTGGAGGTAACTTGGAGCAGAGTTTCAGAATGCTGAACTAGTGTTTCTTAACTCTCTCTTCTAGAGAGAGGAGTTGGCAGGCAGGAGCAGGGGGTGAGTGGTCAGAGGGAACATGTTGAGCCGTTAAAAGTGAAGGGTCTGGGCTGCAGAAAGAAGAGGGAAACAGAGGCAGGAACTCAGTAGGTCTTTCCTTTGCAGCAGTGAGAGGCACTGGATCTGGAGCTGATTAGCTCTGTGACTTCAAGAAAATGTTCTTCTTAGCCTCTCTGAGCTGCCATTACCCTGTTTATAAAATGAGGACAGCAATGCTTTCCATGCTGGATTGTTGTGTGAATTAGAAAATAGAAGCAAAGTATCTGACATCGAGAAGGCAATTCATGATGGCACTAAATAAATAGTAGCTTTTATTTTTTATTTTTTTAAAGTTTACTTATTTATTTTGAGTGGGGAGGGGGGAGGGCAAAGAGAGAAGGAGAGAGAAAGAATCCCAAGCAGGCCCTGCACTGCCAGCATGGAGACTGACATGGAGCTTGAAATTATGGTTCGTGAGGTCATGACCTGAGCCAAAATCAAGAGTCACACGCTTAGCCCACTGAGCCACCAGAGTCCCCAGTAGTAACTTTTATTAAGGGGGTATACTGATAGTTACCATGCGGGAGATGTGCATTAACCACAGCAGGGAATAACTAATAATTATCTTTACACTAACTTTATCTGGCTTTCTTTCATAGCATTTTCTTTCCACTTTACATTTGTCCTTATGCAAATTTTATGATAATTCACTTATCAGTATGTATTATATTATGATTTATCCATGTTTATATTCCCTAGAATGGATATTACAGCTTTACATGGGATAGGTACCTAGGAAATAATTGTTGAATGACTAAATAACCCCTTTGGGGATAAAACATGAATCACAGGGCCGTTTCTAAAAGTTGCTGATGTTATTGGTAAGTTCCACTCATTCAACACATATTTATTGAGTACCAATTTGTACCAGGCCATCCCATCCACCAATCGCTACCTAATTCTTTTACCAAAGCAGTCAGGATCTGTTTTTATTTTGTTTTGCTTTCCATTAATGTTATGGTTCCAAGGAAAGATCAGTTTGTGGATTTTGTCAATGTGCAGTTGTTAGGAGAAGCAATGAAATCATCCCTAATCTTGGCTGTTCAAAAGGAAAGAAAGGATGAAACAAGATCTCCCCTGGGTGCTATCATATGAACCCCAATGGCATGAGAAACCCGGGATGGAGATAACCCACTGCAATGCATAGTCAGTGAACCCCTCCTAATGCACAACTCATTGACTCTGTGTCAGAACTATTATCTTTGCTTTAGATTCTTTAAATTTGCTCTATTAGAAGCTCAGAACACAGCACAGAATAATTGTTTAATGAACTGACTTTCCAAAGGGTCAGTACAAGAACAATAGGCCCTGTAAGACACATTTAGAGGTATACATTGCATTCCATTTGTAAATGGAGATGCCTTTCTTGGGCGAGAAAGATATTTTTAAGATACAATCGAATGCTATAAAAATATTTTCATTAGTAACATAAAAATTATATAGGTAAATACCAACCTAATAACAAATTTACTGAGTTAAAAAAACAATACAGTGTATCCAAGACAATTTTATGTTTGATGTAGTAGGCAAAATATGAAAAGGAAATAGAATTACATATTGCCAAGGCATTACTTTTATTAGTCTATTTTCCTACCTTCGACTGCAGGGTAATTTTCAACTCTCCTTGGCTATTCAGACTCTTATTTGGTACTTTATTTGATCGACTGTCTAATCTAAATAAACAGATTAACTTGTATTTGAGAAAAGAGGAGATGGAGAGACAGCAGAGAGAATGATTCAAAAGTAAGCTTTAAATATACAAATGGGATAGTTCCTTTATGGAAACATTTCCATTCATAGCTTGCTAAAGCCCATGGGCAAAGATACCTAAAATTTCATATGAGTTTCTAGCTGCTATGTATGCAGTCAACTTACTGGTTTGTTATACCTGTAACATTTGCAGATACCCAACAAAACCCCATATAGGCCAGATTTCTGCTTAATAAAGTCTACCTCTTTGACATAGAAGCAACTAGCAACCTAATTCTGAATAATTCTTTACTTTTGAAGTTTATTTTTTTGAGATCTCGTATTTGCTTAGTGCAAGATAAACACCATGTTTTAATGGTAATTCTTTTTGTGAAATATAAATATTCATCAGAAAAGAAAAAATGTACAAACGAATGGTCATCAAAGCCTCAAGTCAAGAAGAATACATGAATTTAATATTCTTGGCCCCAGAGATAGGTAACACATGACTAGCATGTTTAAGATAAACAGCTTGATAAATTCCACCACAGTCAGTGCTGCAGGAAAAAAAAACAACAAAAAACAAAACTTAGAATGTAAAAAAAAAAGAAAGAAAGAAAGAAAGAAAGAGAGAAAGAAAGAAAGAAAGAAAGAAAAAGAAATTTCAAAGGAGAAGAATTACACCCTGGACAAAATTGATTATTTGGTAACTTTGTTATCATGCCCTTCATTTAAATATGCAAAACTTGCATATATTTTTTATCTTTCAGGAATAAAAATATCAGCCCTAATTAGCTATTGGTCACCAGGAAATTTTAATATCTTATAAGGTGAGCTGAAAAAAATGTGTTGCAATTAAAAATGTGCTTATGAAAGGGTAGCTCCTTCCCCACCACCCCGTGGTCCCTGCTCCTTAAGTCACATCTGCTTTCCTTACTAAAGAAATAAGCCCGTGGAACAGAGGAGCTTATACAGCTGAGGAGGAAAAGTGCATTCCTTTTTGTCTGGTGCATCATCAACCAACCTGTCAGCTACATTCCAAATGCAGAATCTTTATTTTGCATGATGATTCTAGGAGGCAGAAAGCACAGCTTGGCTGACTGATCCCAGGTGGAGTTTGAAGTGCTGACAGCAAGAGAACTAATGTTTAGATTTATAAACTGAGTGAAGTTGATGTGGAAATCATTGCAAATGAATAAATATAGAGCCTTGCATTATCATTTTTATCAACTCACTTTGCTCACTATAACCCTTTCTATGTAATTACTTGCGATGAATGGGAGTTGTACCTACAGCAGACATATGTACCTACAACTGCCACATATGTATGAAATATGTAGCCTCTTCAAGGGAAAGAAACACACCAATTTATTCAGCATACAGATTGAAAATACAAAAGGCAAGCCAGCATCCTATGTAACAGGGAAGGAAGAGTCCGTGGCTTGTATAATTCATATCCTTAAATGAGTCAAGGAGTATTCATACCCAGGAGTGAAGATAAAACCGGTATTTTATTGATGACATTATATAAATGTTAAAATGTATATATTTTATATACTAAAAAAAAGGGAGATAAATAAAAGCTAAATCAAAGAAAAACTGGGTTGTTGGTATAGCACTTTATCTTTCATAATGACTGGAGTATATATTAAGCTGAACTATTGAAATTACATTGACACAATTGCTAAAAGATACATTTCATCAAAAATATGTATTTTTTGTAATATTAATATATTTTATCCATTGATGGCTATCAGTCTTTTCTCTTTTATATCTTTTGTTTCTACAAATTAATATGTATTTTATGCTTCAAAATCTCCTTATGAATAGCTCTGTAGTTTTTATGCTGGATAAAGCCACTGGTGGCCATATTTCTCTAATAGCCCTTTCGGTGTGAGAACGGAATCCAGCTGCAGAGGACCATACCACTCAGATGCCATTGGATCTCTGCCCTTCACATCATGCCCATTTTTGTTGCTCTCCTTGGCTGGTTGGAATGTTATGGTCAGAGTGCACGATGCCATATACACTGCAGTTAGGGGCAGATGCTAAGTGACTCGAATGTTGCTAAAAAGGCTGCTTTTAGGTTGTTTGAAGGCATATCCAAGGACATATTTTGCCCTATCAACACAAGATGCATACGTAAATGCCTGTGTAGTTTCTGAGGCACCTGGTCTGACTCCGTTGGAAGAGCATGTGACTCTTGATCTCCAGGTCATGAGTTTGAGCCCCATGTTGGGTGGAGAGATCACACACAAAAAATAAATATGTAAAAAATAAAATAAATATGGACACTAAAAAAAATCATTTCTTCTAATGTGTGTTAACATTAAGTAGTAATATTAACACTTTCAATATACAAATACATAACTTAGCTAGGATGACATAAGGTTTTTATAGGTAGATAACACCTAATATATGAAATACATGCACTTTTTCTGGCATACTATCAAAGAATCTTGATGCTTCAGGAAGGTGTAAAAGAAGTTTAGAGATATTCCTATATAACTCTAGTTAATTAAAACAAAACACAAGTATACGTTGCTCCTGGGCATCACTTGAGATTTTTACTTTTTTATTGGTACTATTATTCTATATTTAAAAAAATACTATTTATTTATTCATTTTGAGAGAGAGAGATAGCAAGCAAGTGGGGCAGGGGCAGGGAGTGAGGGGGAGAGAGAATCCCTAAGCAGGCTCCGTGCCCTCAGCATGGTCTCAGACTCACAAACCATGAGATAGTGACCTGAGCCAAAATCAAGAGTCCAACCATTTAACTGACTGAGCCACCCAGGCGCCCCTGTGTATTTCTATTACAATAAGTTTCACAAAAATTTGTATTTACTAAGAAACTGTCATTACTACTAATGTATTAATATAAATAATGTGAAATTATTTCTTTGAAAGTAATACAATACTTAACATTCACTTTCTAGATAATGAAAATATTTTTGTATTTTCTTTTTTTTTTCTTTTCTTTTTTTTAACGTTTATTTATTTTTGAGACAGAGAGAGACAGAGCATGAACAGGGGACGGGCAGAGAGAGAGGGAGACACAGAATCTGAAACAGGCTCTAGGCTCTGAGCTGTCAGCACAGAGCCCGACACGGGGCTCGAACTCACGGACCGTGAGATCATGACCTGAGCCGAAGTCCGACACTTAACCGACCAAGCCACCCAGGCACCCCTGTATTTTCTTTTTAACTAAATTAATGTCTTCCTTGGTTTTCAAACTATAAAATCCTACTGGATTTCATGCTATTGTTTCAAAAGAAAACAATTTGATATCTTAAAAGTTTTTGCCATTCTGAAAAACCAACTTGAATGGAACCAGCATTTATTTTATCCAATTCAATCTGGGGCTAGACCAAAATCTAGAATGGTTTCCATTTCTAAGTCTTCATAAAAAATTTGATTCAGTGAGTCATCCCTAAGTTCTATCTGACTCTAGAAACATAAGTCCAAGACAGATTAGGGAGGCAGTAGTGAAATGTAGTGGGAAAAAGCATTACTGGCCTGAAAGGGAAGACGTTACAGTCCTTCTCCAAGTTTATTTAAGAATGTGGCTTGAACCTTCATTATCTTAGCTGTTCTTGTATAAACCAAAAAGCTGGTAAAACTGTGGCTTCTTCCTTCACAAGGTCTTAACCACAAATTTAAATCAAAACACTACATTATTATGAAGCATGGGTATCATAAACACCTCAGAATATTTCTCCTTCAAGACTCTGTTGGCTATGCATAAACTGACTATTAATACAAAAACGCATTATAAAATTGCGGGTACACTTTTTCTGCTAAGTGGGGGAAGAAAATAACCTAAAGCTGTAGATTTGAATTTTATTTTTATGTTTTAAAATTTGTTTATTTATTTTGAAGGAGGAAGAGAGAAAGAATCCTAAGCAGCCTCCGCACTGTCGAGCAGAGCCTGACATGGGGCTTAAACCCATGAACCGTGAGATCATGACCTGACCCAAAACCAAAAGTCCAACCCTCAACCGACTGAACCACCCAGGTGGCCCTGTAGATTTGAATTTTAAAACTTAGATTATAAATCTAAATTTTAAATTACACATCACATCACTACTTTAAATTACCTCTTGCCTTTTATCTTTGAACAAAACATGAATGTGTGTATGCATGTGTATGTGTGTTTATGTGTGTGTGTGTGTTTGTGTGTGTGCATGTGTGTTATTTCATTTTAATTTAAAGAAAACTACCAGGACTATTGACATATAATTCTTCATTGCAATGTGAATCATATTTACAAAATATTTCTTAGAAAAATACATGGTTCATGTGCGCTATTTTGAAATGCAAACTGTTCAAATTTCTCCAGAAACTTTTGCCCACAACCAAATAGATATGAATATTTGCTGTATTTTTACCCTGAGCAAAGAGTCAACCATAAAGTGGTTTAAGTGGTTGGTGTTTAGTTATTTAGATACTTTGAAATGCGATTATTCTTTTACTTTACAGATAGCAATAAAATGGGCTTATTTTGGGGAGATAATATTATTATATTGCTAACCTTACATTCAAAATCTATCTCTTTGTGGGTGACCATGAAGATTACAAAACAAGAGATCACGGGTCTCCAGATTAATCCCCAATGTTGATGGCAATTCCATCAGGAGGCACAGGGTTCCAGACTAGAGAGAGGTAGGAGGAAGCAGAGAATATGATAGCTGCGAAATGCTTGTAAAACATGGTCTCTGCCTCAAAGGGCTTACAGTCAGGTCAGGTGAATAAACCAGTTTAGTAATGATGAGTCGTGTCAGCAAGAGGAGGCAGCAAACGCCAGGAAAGCTCAGCTCCTTCTGCTGAGGGGTTTGTGGAGAGAGATTTGTCTGTGGAGAGATTAGGACCCATTCTGCTGAGGAGGTGGTGTTGGAGGAACAGCCCTGGCGGAGGGAAGGGTTTAGACTGAAACAGGTGGGGATTGTGAAGCAAGTTCAGAAAAAGATGAAGCAAAGTGTTCAAAGACAGATACTGATTTCTAGCATGATTTCCACTGTGAAACATGTCAGCAATTTCCTCTCTCCTTGTTGCACCAGTAGTATAAATGTTTCTTTTCCACTCGTGCCAGAGTAGAATCCTAAAATGTTACTTTTGCTTGCTTTGTGTTTAGTTATAAGGCAATAAATACTCAAGCCAGAAATCTGAAAGTTTCCTTAACTTTTTCTGCATCGTCATCTTCTGGCCCTGCTGATTTCAGCTTCTAAAACTCGCAGGGTGCCTGGTGGCTCAGTAGGTTGAGCACCAGCGTCTTGATCTCAGCTTAGGTTTGGATCTCACGGTTGTGAGTTTGAGCCCCGTGTTGGACTCCATGCTGGGCATGACGCCTACTTTAAAAAAAAAAAAAAGTAAAACTCTCTCAAATATATCCAGTCTTCTTCATTCCCTCACCCACCCTTTCAGCCCAAGTGCCATCTTCTCTCATTGCAAGAGATCTCTTAATAGATTCTCCACTCCTAACAACGGCACCTGCCTTTAATACACTTTTCATATAGCTACCAGACAACAGATTTAAAACATTAACTCCATCAGATCATTCTGCTAACCTTTGGGGGAAAAAAGCCAAAGTATGTCATTGTTCTTGAACACATGTGTGATCTAACCCCTGCTTACCTCTTTAGGTTACAATCTCAAATCCCTCTCACCCCCAACTCCTACAGCTTTTTAGGGCTTTGGGAAACTGCTTCTACCACCAGCTGCCCCAAGCCCCTCTAACCTGGATGACCATCCCACATCCTGCTGCTCATCTCATCTGAGTGACCTTTCTCTTGGGAAGAACTCCCAGGCCCCCACTCCTTATACCTGCAGACATGGTTGGTCCCCCATCCCACTGTCTTAAAACACGTTGCACTTCTCTTCCTCATGAAACCAATCACATTTAGTTATTACCTGTCTTCTAAATCATGTCTGTGTTGTTCATTGCTATGACCTCAGTAGTTACTGCAGCGCCCATCCTAGAGCAAGCTGAGTTGATTAAACGAATAAAAAACCTAACTGAAGTACAGATGCTTTAAACTCTTGGCTAGAATATTAGCAGCTTGCATTTAATTTACTTGCATATTTCTAAATTATTTCTTTTTCCAGGTATTAATTAAATTCAATATAAGTACTAAAGTAGTGCATAACAATTGCAATTAATTACTTCCTTTAAAAACTGGACATATTCTATTGACAAGCTTTGGGATAGTTGGAGGTTAGGCACAGAGGATAGGAATTGCTTTCAGTTGGGCTTAAAGATCAGCCAGAAACATACAATCTGAGGAGGCAGAGCTCATTTATGGGAAAAACAAAGATTAGGATGGAAAAGTATTTCCTTGGAGTAAGGGGAGGCACCACAGTTTATAAAAGGCAAATTAAAGGGGACATAAATTTAAAAAAACCTAGGGAAACAGATTAGAAGTGGTGCATATGTGGTGAGAATTAGAGGTCAGTTTCCACTTGTTTTATCTCTAGCAAAAAAAAAAAAAAATAGGTAACTGATACTAACATGGGCTATAATCCAGCATTTTCTCTCCTGACCTTGGAAAAAACTTTGCATCTTAGAAAAAAGTTTTGCAGAGAAAAACTTTTAGAAAAACTTGTGCACCAGATGGTATGCACAATACTGTTCATAGTATCAATGTTCACAGTAGAATAGAAACAAAAACTGGAGACATACTAAATATCCAACAATAGGAGATTGGATAAACACATTCTGGTGTATTCATACAATAGAATACTATTACATCAGTGAAAATGAATGGAATTATAGATACCAGGTCAGAGAGATGAATTTCAGAAACATAATAATGAATGAGAAAAGCAAGTCGCAGACCATGTATGTAATAGTACCGCTTTAAATATTCACAACAAAAGAAAAGTAATACATTGCTTAAGGATATATACTTATATAGTAGAAAAGGAAGAGGATAGTTTTTAAAATTATGTTAGAATTACTCTTGAAAGGATTCATGGGATCCAGGAGAAGTAAGAAGGTTGTTTTAAACAATATTGATGTAGTTCTATGCCTTAACTTGGATGGTCAGTTCACAGGTACTCATTTCATTATTATGCTTCATAATTTACACATACATTGCATAAATTCTTTTGAACATATCACATACTTTATTATTTTTAAATGAGGATAAAAAGCAAGTAATTCCAGTGTATAAAGACTGGACCCAAAGTCTGTCACATAATATATGAATAAGAAACACAAATCTCAAAATGTAAGACTACCGGATGGTCAGTTTAGGATATTAGTCTATATAAACTCCAGGTGCTATACACATTGAAGAAGTAATATTCGCCATGATCACTCAATAATATTCATGAACAAGTGAAACTTTGGTCCCCTATAAGGCCAAGAAAAAAAACATAAATGAGATTTCAAAAAAAATTAGAAATCTCGGCACTAACTGACCAATGACATGTGTTTAAAGGACACTGGTTTGTTGTGGTTACAGCCTTAACTGCTGAGACAGACAAAAAGCATTATCATGGCAATCTGTATAGAGAGTGTTGGGCAAGGGTGGGCATGACCGTGACTCATATTGAGGATGTAGGACTTGGTCTTGGGTAAAGTGAGACCTATAACAGAGCCTGGCACATTATCACTTGGTAAATATTTGCTGAATAAAGTAGAACAGTGAAAGTTGCAAGTCTTCTTACTGTGATCCCCCAAGGCAGTAGAGGAAGCTTTTAGTAGGCAAAGTCCACCTGTGTGAATTGTAAACCTTACTCCAGAAAGCTGACCAAGGTAAGCATGACTAATTCAACTCCTTGTTCGGCATACCTTCAAACCCCACTCCCTGGCAATCAGGAGCAGCACAAGAATGAAAACTATTTTCCTCTAGCCTGAGCTCCTAATAAAAAGGAAAAATGCAGCATGTACTTTGGCAGGTGACTGCTACTTTCCTCTTCTCAAAACGCAGGGAGGAGATGTATGAAGGTCATAGATGTCTCTGTGGGTTATCTCCTAGCTAGTATGTTTTAACTGAGGTCAACTCTAACCATTTTAACCATTGTTAACTGCACAGTTGAATGACATTAAGTACATTCACACTGTTGTGCATCCATTATCACCATCCATCTCCGAAACTTTTTTCATATTCCCAAACTGAAATTCAGTACCCATTAAACAATAATACTCTATGCCCCTCTCTTTTGAGCACCTGGCACCATCATTCTTCTACTTTTTGTCTCTAAGAATTTGACTACTCTACATGCCTCATAAAAGTAAAATCATATAGTATTTGTCCTTTTGTGACTGGTTTATTCCACTTAGCCTGATGCCCTCAAGGTTGATCCATGTTGTAACATGTGTCAAAATACCTTACTTTTTACGGCTGAATAACACCCCATTTTGTGTATATGTCACATTTTGTTTATCGATGCATCCATCAATATGCACTTGGGTTACTTACAACTTTTGGCTATTGGTGGAATAGTGCTGCTATGAACATGGGTATACAAATACCTGTTCAAGTCCTTGCCTTTAATTATTTTGAGTATACACCCAGAAGTGGAATTGCTGGATCATGTGGTAATTCTATTTTTTTTTTTTTTTGAGGAACCATCATACTGTTTTCTATAGTGACTGCACCATTTTACATTCCTACCAGCAGTACATAAGAGTTCCAGTTTCTCCGTATCCTTGCCAACACCTGTCATTGTCTGCTATATTTTTAGCAGCCATCTCATGGGTGCGAAGTGGTTAGTCTTTTTTTTTTAAATAATAACCGCCTACTGGGTGTGAAGGCCCCTAACTAGTATTTTGTAGCATTTTCTTAGAACCATTTCCTTTCCTGTAAACCACTTCGCTCATATGCTTCAGCTAACCATCCATCCTTGCCTTTTCACCTTGATAATTACCAGTCCTTCACAGGAAAACACTTGAGCTATCTACTGGAACCAAGTCAGAGTCCAGCCTTTTGGACCTTTCAAGAATGCAACCCCTCATGTCTGGGGAAGACGAATCCTCTGGGGGTGAAAGCAGGAAAAGGAACAGGTCTTTCATCCCCACACTGATACACATCAGGCTCTACATGATTTAGCTAAAGCCAAATAAAACTATAAGATTCTGAAACGCGGTAATCTTCAGATGGATAGAAAACAACACATTCAATATTCAGTGTTGACTGTCATTAAACTTAACATGGCAATAGGGAAAATGACACAGTTTAGAAACCAAACAATTTTGTAAAAAGAAAGTATTGATTAGATGTATGTATTTTAGGTGATGGGCAAAGTGTAATATATTCTGTTGATCATATTTATCCAGTCACTTAAGATTTAGTGTTTTTTCCCTCAAGTGAAATAGTCACAGATTCCTAAATGAGTTACTGAATATCAGCACATTGGTTTTTGTTTGTTTGTTTGTTTGTTTTTCCTGTTACCGTTCACTTTTCCATCTCAGTTCTTCCTGCAAACCAACATTTTACAAAAATCAGACACAGTGACAAGCAAGCTTGGCCTCCAATGGTTTCTATCTTAAGTAATCATTATTACCCAGAACCATGCAGCTGGGTCTTCCTGCAGAAATAGCTATTACGCTATCACTTAAAGCTTCAAATTTATAACACTGCAGAAGGAGAAGAGTAGAATAATGTGAGAAGCATTAAGCAGCAACACTACAATAAGGGGTTTATAGAATTATAGTCACCTGTTTTGCATTTATGAGATGTGGGATATTCTTTAACTGCTCTGTTATAAGATTTTTGATGAACATGGAGTTTAATTAGATGGGCTTTTACTGCTGGTTCAAAGTATTTGCTCCTTACCATGGATGTAATTTTTGATGACTAAGAGAATTAATTTTGTAGCACAGACTATTATATCATTATACCATATGTCACTGTAGCATAGGCTTTGTCAGATCCCAAAGATTTGTCATTTATCCACAAAATCTCACTCTGTGGTAAAGTGTTGGGTGAGAATCCATCAATACCAGATGTAATGGCTTCAGAGTTTCATGTACTGCTGTATGAAAAGAGAGTTAAGTTCTTTAACTGTATGTTGCTATCTTCCTATAAGTTACGCTTTGGTAGGCACCAGAAAAAAAAAAAAGTATTTTAAAACACCGAACAGGGCTTTCCACACAAGACAGCACCATGAAGGAAGGGATCTAAGAGGATTGTCATCACTGTGATCACGGCATATCAACAATTTTATACAAAAGGAAAAACAGTGCTCATAAAAATGTCAAGAGACATTCTTGATGGCACTGAATTAGCTACTTGGGCATAGAAACTAATCGGTAAAGGTATAAAAATTGAAATCCACCAAATGCACCTCAAATGGGAGAATCTACCTATAGCTCCTAGTGTCCAAACTCACAATCCTGAGGTACTAGGCATTTCAGCCTCAGGCGACCACCCATGGTTCACCTTAAATTCTTGGAAGTGACAGAGTTCCATCAGATATCATATTTACCCTGTCTGCACTTCTGGGATACTGACTGACAGCCTTGCCCCTGCCCCCCCCCCCCTGCCTCCCCCAGCTCTGGCGGGCCAGGCCACCTATTTTGTCGCTGCCTCCAGCCTGGGGCTGGCGCAGGCAGCCTGTCAGGCTGCTGGAGGCTCCAGGCCATGGGACCTGCCTGCCTCACCGCTGCTGCTCTGGCTGCCGGCTGCCACTCTGCCCTGGGCCCAGGGAGACCTTCTATCCGGCAGAGAACACTGGAGAATTCCGACTAATCGGTTCAGCTTCCCTGAGGCAAAGGAAAAAAAAAAAAAAAAAGGTTTCTTAAAAGGAAAAGGATTAAGAGGGAAAGTGAGCAAAGGCTTGCCTGGTCTCCACTTAGGGAATCAGAAAGAGTACAATCAATGAAATAAATGGTTCACCTAATCATGGGGACAGCAAGGGAGAAGGAAAGCTCTACTTTGCGGCTTTTTGCTCTTATAGAATCATCTAATAGTGACAAGCTCTGAAAAGTTTGAAAATGGAAGACATCTCCTTCACTCCTCCACATCCCATGCCATAATTTTCCTTTTTCTTCTCTTTTCTTGTCTTTCTTTTGAAAGTGCACTTTTTGCCGTTAGCCACAGTCCTTCACACTGTGTGTATACGTATGTGCACGCATACATATTCACACAGATGTGTCTCATGGTTTACGCATTTTTAGACTGAACTAGTTAATAGGTCACCTTAAGACAAAAAGGGAGCTAGGAAGACTATATGATTTTGATAAAGACCCAGCACCATTAGATTCTATGATGATGGAATTCTGTAAGTCCAAACTGGGAATCTACTTACCAAAATTGTGCTGGGGAAAATATTAGTGACTATTCTGGCATTCTTTGCATTTGCCCTTTTTGATATTTACCTGGGTTTTCCTAAAAGTTCTCCAGGCTATTGTATCTTGAGTTCCCAAGCCCTCTTCCTCATGAATGATATCTGCTTGGAAATTAGGTGTCCCAGTGCAACTGCTTGCTAATTGTAATTTAATTTGAATCCCACTTAAGAAAGCATTTTCTTTGGCGGGAGACAAATCTTCAAGGAAAAAATACTTTCAGGTCTTGATTTGTATAACTAACCCCTTGCACTTGGTGGGTCATTAGATCTCACTAGTTTGTAATGCAATCAGAGTCAGCATTCTGCTCTTAAGGGCTGCTCAGTAATTTGCTTGTTAATATATTAGCACACAGCATTGATCAAATGGCTAATCCAATCACACGCTTGTTATTGATCCCTTATTGATTACCCAGCCTGGTGATCACTTTTGTTGGGTTCAGTCAATAGCAGATGCCAAGTAGCCTTTCACACACCTAATTAGCTTATGAAATAAACCAAACATTTTGCTTGGCCCCGAAGGCAAAGATCAATGGAAAGCTTTGGGGCTGAATTCAGATGATTTTTTCATCAACTTTTCCTCTTTTCTTCTGCAGCCACTCAAGTTCACATTAACACTCTCCCTCTGGTTTGAAGACATCTGAAAAGCAGCTGCCATGTCTGAGACACTGAAGCAGCTGTAAGCCATAAATCACAAGGGTGAGGGATTCTGGGTTGCACATTGGCATGTGGTCTGTCAGGCCAGAAAAATAGAGACATAAAAGAGCCAAAGGTCAGAGGTATGTAGAGTTTAGAAGCCTGAACTTGTGCTATATTTCATGCAAGAAAACCTTGGCATTGGTGGTTCTTTCCAAATGCTATTTAACTTTACCTTGCTGATATGGCACTTGATTAGGTCTTTACTCATCGGAATAGGCTGACTCTAGCTTCCTGCTCTCCACCCTGCTACTATCACCTTGATCATCTACCTCCATGCCATCATCCAGAAGACCAGTCCCTCCAAAGGAAACTGGGCTAAGTAATAACTTTCCAGTTGCATCAAAACACTCTGATCCACCTGAAACAATTTATGCTAACTTACACTTTGAAATGAAAGCAGTATTTGAGATCATTTGGTGATGCTTGTCACATGACTCTAAAGAAGTATCCACTCCCCTCGGCCCAACCCTAGTCCTTACTTCCCTACTCCCCAGGCTGGACTCATCCTAGGGAAATTGCCCAGGGACCCAAGTAATAACTGAGCAGGAAAGTGAGTGCAATGGCTTTCCTGGAACCTACCAAGGTAGTTGATCCCAGAGCAATACGTAGTAACGACTCCCAGTGATAGCAAGTTCCAAGTTCCAAAACACAAACCCCAGTCTGGTGGAGTGTGAACAATCTCTACTGGCAAAATCAAGTATAGAACTGAAGCGTGATCTTAAAAGCAATCCCAGAATGTTCCTGCCTCAATTTCTACTTTTAGAACAGAGAATTTACCAAATGTCTTTCAATTTAAAAAGAAAGCAAATTTCCAGAAATTGCCCTTGGCTTATATGCTCATGGCAAATTTTCCTGAGCATTTAGGAGAACAATAGTTTTAAGGCCAAAAAACAACCAATTAATCGATCGATGGAAGAAACCCACATACATGGTAGGGCAGACTAATCATACTTGTTCTTATTTGTCAGGACATATGGACACAAGTAATATTTCTTTAGGAATTATCTAGACAATTTCACCAACTTTTCACCTTGCCTTGGAGAAAAGATCTATGAATACAATAAACATCAGAATGATTGTTTTAAAGTTACCTGCTTTAAAAGGATTTTTTGACTTTCTTTTCCACACACCTTATTTACAGTAGTTTTATTTGGACCACCAAGATTTTCTGTTTTTTCCCATATGAAACAACAACAAAAAACCTTATCAAAACCAATGCTACATACCATCATATAGAATGATTACTTTACAGTTTAAAAGTATTTATGCACATTTGTTTTCTTTTATAGAGCCAATTTATTTATTAGTAAATTAATGCGAGATACAAGGAAAAGATCAGCTTATCCAGAGTGGCATGGCTTAACAAAGTTGACATAATACACAGATTCTTACTTCTGGGAGAGATCATATGGGACCAAGACTGTCTCCTTCCCTGAACAGATTGTGTAAACTAATCCGAAGCAAAGTTGAAATTTGTGATTTAGCTGGTGAGGCTCCTATACTCCTCTTCTGGGCTTTTTTTCCCTATAGGTTCCCAGTCCCAGATCTTCATTCTTATTTGTAAGGAACTGGTTAAAGGACAATAATCCTTAAACTCTAGAGCCAGGCCAGCTGCGTTCAAATCCCCATGCCGTCGTTTACTGTGACCTTCGAGTTATTTGACTTTGCCTCCGTTACATCATCTGTAGAAGGGAGATAACTGTAGAATCTACTTCTTAAGGTTTTTTATGAGAATTAAATGAGTCAGTGCATATAAAAAGTCTTAGGACAGTGCTTGGCACCTGGTAGGCACTCTAGAAATGCTGGCTCTTCTGCCCATTATTATCTGCCTAGAAATGATCTCCTCCTGATACTTCTTCAACCCATTTGCCCACCTTAAGGATCCCTGAAGGTAGATTGTCCCCATCCAGTACCATTAACAGGGTTTCAAATGATCTGACAGTTTATCTCAGAAACCCCACCTTAAGCAGTAGGCCACAGAAGAAAGAAATCTAACAAGTATCCTTGCAGATAAGGAAAAGATGACCTGTATCAGCTCAGTGTGTCACCCTTCAAGGTCATTCGTATTTAAAAGTAAGCTGCTCTGGAGGCAACAGTGAAGTCCCTTTACATTCCCAGATTTAATAGTTATGGATTCAACTATTCAAAGCCTGGCCTCAAAACTGACTTATTGTCAGGGCTCCAATTTGACACCAGTGTAGTAGGGGGCTGGTATGAAAGAGATCTGAGTGAATTTAGCAGACTAGATAGCCTCCCTCATCTTAATGCTGGGCCCTCATGAAAGATGTCCAACCACTGGAGATACACTGTTCAGAATGAGGAGAAAGTAATGGATGTAAGACAGTGATGGGTTTTCACTCTTCCAAAAGTAGTCTTATGGGGAGATTGGTATACTTTGTCCAGACCGGGCAGCCAGGTGGAAAAGATAGGCTTCGGAGCTTCCCGCTCCGGTAGTACTCAATATATGAGCCGGGAATGGTTTTGTATCTAGGCACTTCCACACTGAATTGGAATGGACATAAGCAAGTCGGATATAATTACTGATTTTGTTAGCATTTTAGTTTTAATCAGTCTAAAAATAATAAGTTATATAGTATCTTTCTGTGGGGAATCTGTAGAAATAGGACAGAGCACTACCTTTGGGAGCCTACATAGTTACAACATGGCTGAAAGATCCGTTTCTGGAGTTTCCTTTTTTCCCCTCCGGTGCTGTAAGTCTATGGTTTTGTCATTTCAAGATTTTGTTTCTCTAGTTTTTCATTCACTGCACTGGTGAATTCAAGCGAGAAAACAAAACAAAACAAAACACTATCTTTTATAAGTATTTACAGCATTTAATCACGCTGCACTAGCCATAAGTAAATTTATAAGGGTGTTTCATCTTGTAAAATAATCACAGCCTGCCTACCACTGGAAATATTTGCTGATCCTCGGATAAATTATATATTAGTCCCCTTACATCTAAATGACATTCCCCTAGGCCACAAGCTGCTAGAGTGTAAGAACTGCCAGCAATGTATAAAAATATCAACAAAATTTAGTGAACCTATCACAGCTAGCAGGATTGTAAAAATCTGTTTTTCTGATTTGTAGAATCAAATATATTGTGGGTCTTCAAATGTGCTTTTAAACATAAAATGAATGTACAGGCTTTTTCTTACTATTTCCAACTTGGGGTGGTTAGATTTTCAAAAAAAATACCAGTACTGAAGAATTTTAATTAATTTAGTTAGTTATAAACTTAGGCAATTACTTAAATATACACAGAGAAATCCATAGGATTAAGAAGAGTGTACATTTAAAAAGTATGAATAAACATTTGTAATGCCAATGTCAAAAATTATTAGATTTTGTGTGAATATTTCTTTTAAAATGATATCATACACAGATGTGAAGTATATATGTTCAGCCTACTTAAGGTTAATGGGGGTATTGAACAAGATAATGATTAGAAGAATATATAAAATACGCTTAGATACCAGTTGTCAAATAGTAACACCAATCATCTTTTAAAAATTAAGAATGTGAATGTCTTTCTTGTTCAGGACTATAAATGAAAAGTAAAGCATGAAATCTATGTGTGTAGATTTAACATCTAGCTGGATGTTTTTGGTAAAGTGGAGGAGGTGGCTTGTTTTTTCTTGTTTTTTCTAGCTTTGAAGTTAAAGGATGCAAAAGTGTTTTAATATATTAGTTAAAATACAAAGAAATAAGCGTTAAAATGTTTTAAAAGTTAAATGTGAAACATTTATTTATTTCAATGAAGCCAACATTGTAAGCAATATACCATTGAGTGTTTAATAAAATTAAAGCAAACACTTGCAAAGCCATAAAAACTGGCTCTTAAGTGGGCAAAATATAAAATTGATGTTTATATGAATCAACTCTCTAATCAAATTGCAGACTTCTTCTACTCCATGAAATTCAAATATACTTCCTAAAAGAGATCATTACGAGAAAGTTTCATGAACTGTAACCTTGTTTTAGTACATTGTGTGACTATGATATGCTAACAAGGAGCTAACCAGTAGATTCTAGGTTTCTGCTGTAGAACTGTGTTTCAAAGAAAGAAATGAAGAAAGTTCTTGAAATGAGGCTGGAAACATACTTTTATCCGCCTATAGTATTTACTTTTAAGAAGCACACATTTTAACCAAAAAGGAGGTGACATACAACATCAGGCTTGCCAGACCAAAAGTTCATAAAAGTGACACATGATCTGGTGGCACTTTCTGGAAAAGTGATTTGGCAGTGAGGTCAGCGTGTTTATCGTAGGGGCCCTGGAAGGTGACCTTTGTACATTGACCTTCCACTATGGAGAGGATGACCAAAGAGAGGGACCAGAGAGTGGACAAATAAGCCTCTTCCTATTTCTCTTTGTCGTACGCATCTACCGGAAAGAAGAAAGGGAAGAAGGAAAGGAGGGAGGAACAGGCAGACACTCTACTTGGGTGCAAACTTCTGTCATTAGCCACTTCACTCTGGAAAGTCATTAAAGTAACCATGTAGATGATTAAGGATTTTTGTTAATATGAAATGAATTTTTGTTAATATAAAATTCATATTTGTGAGTCAGCCAGCCAGTCTGTTTTATGTTTACCTGGCATTCATCAAACCTAAACAAGTTATTTTTACTCTCTGTAAAATAACTATTACGTCTGCTAAATGACACACAACATTTTCTGCCCTTCCCCCCAGATCCGGGTCCAGCCAGATACAGTAGTGTTTCCTGAACTACAACTGAACTCTCTTTTCAAAAGAAGCAAGTGGCTGGAAAACAATTTGATGCATGTAGTATTTACCCAAAGGGAAGCAATTTTCAAAGCATGTGTTGAGGTCAGCACAGTTTCAGAAGGCGTATTAATGACCTGAAGGCTTAATTCAGCACTTGTCCTCTGACTGACATTGTGTAAGACATTACTATGAATTAACGTATTTTATCTTCACAACATCTTTTTGAGGCAGTTATTATTCTTTTTACAGGTAAAACTGAGGCTCAGGGAAAATTACAAACTCGCCCAAGATCAAATCGTACCTAAAGGAGGTGGGATTTGAACTCAAGGAAGGAAGGCCACAGAGAGGACAAGTAGTAGGTCCATTGGCTGTCAATCTGTCCAGTTCTCCCCAGGACCTGCATTCAGATAACGAACTCAGCCCCCGAATGCTCCTTGGCCGTCAACAGTTGTGCTACATTACATATGCTATGTTTACCAATCACTTTTTACAAAATGAACGTTCAAAGACTTAACCAACAGCACTTTCACATTAAATCAAATTAATCAGAATATTGGCTTAGTCAGAAGACAAACTTCCTCAACCAGTCCTACTAAACACAACTCTGTTGCTTAAGAACTCAACAGGAAGAAGGAATACTTTATGTAATAGGAATACTTCAAAAGTTGTAAGCGAAAAGTTTCAGCAGACGGAGAATTACCTTAGCTAAAATTTAATTGGCACAAACATTCCTCTGCATAAAAGAGGACAAAATACTTTGCAAATATAAGTGCTGATAGCTACAGGTAGAAGAAAACACCGCTGGCATCTGTCAGCACTGTGCTAGAACATCACTTCTGTGCCACCCTTAGAAAGAGGGGGCCACTGGGACAGCCCCTTATGATATCTTCTGTTGCCCAGAAGTCATTCTTTATGAGATCAAATGCAGTTGAAATCAGGGCACAAAAAAGTTTGTCCGCCCCGAGACAAAAAGTTAAAGACGGCTGTAAGTTTGGGGATGGGAATAAGACAGGAGGATGGGAGAACAAGAGATGTTCAGATTTTAAATAAAATTTCTACATCTTTAACCACAGGTCTTCCGGTTTGTAAGAGACCAAGTGCTGGAAAGCTGATCCTTGCTCAGTAATAAGATGCAGGCACAGTCAAAGCAGGGTGCTTGCAAGGCACCGAAGTGGGGCTTGGCTGGGAGAGCAGCGTGCAGTTCTGAGACCCTTCTCACAGTGCTACTCTGGCTCCAGCAAGCCCCTGTGGGGCCGTTAGCATGGCTTGATTGACTAACACCGGGCAAATTTCATGCTGGCTTGAACCTAATACCTCTCTGTTTCTATTGCGTTTTTTTTTTCTTTCTTTTTATTTACAAAAAAACCTAGAATAAGATTTCAAAGTTTTTTTGGACGAGGGTGAGGGTTTGGCTACAAGTTGTCAGGGGAACATAAAACCAAAAACACAAGCCTTGGCCTCATTCTGAGTAATTTCAGAAGCAAACAAGCCTTTTCGGAAATGTGTGCTCCTAACAGAGCTGGCTGCAGTGCTGACGCTACGGATTTGCAATCTGCAATGGAACCAGGCAAACCTGAGTTCATGTCCCATTTCTGCTATTTGTTGTTTCACTTTGGAAAAGCCACTTAGTTTCTGTATTTCTTCATTTCCTCCACCTCACGATGGGCATAATGAGACTGCTTACTTCACAGAAGAGGGATAATTAAGTCAGACAAATTGTGGAAGGCATTTTCTACAGTGCCTTCCAGGTAGTAAGTGTTCAATAAAAGCCAAGTGTTGTCGCTGTAATTGTTTTATAAGGTTTGCAATTTGATTGAACTTCATTAAGATTCCAAAAGATTCTCTCCCTTTCTCTCATTCCCTCTCCCTTTTCTCCTCCCTCCCTGTCTTTCTCACCTATTTCAGTTCAATTATTTGCCACCATATGGACAATTTGACAATACTGATTCCAAAATGCTTCACAAAAGGATACATAAGTGATTCTGGGGAAGCTAAAATGGTAATCCCATCAGAATTGTCATGTTCACTGGGAAAATATAAAGACTGAAAACATAAGAGGTTTGGGGAAAACATGCAGTGGAATTTGAATTCTTAGTGGATCAAGTCATTCCAAATGTTTTCATATGGATATTTTCAGAGTAACTTGGAAAAAAGTAAAGACAAATTTAAGAAAGCTGATGTATGCATAAAATGTGCCATTCACAAAAAATCTCCTTTTACTTCAAGGCATTTAAAATGGTCCCATGAAAAGATTTTCAGATTTTACATTAAATTTTTGCACACCGATTTGCAAGGTAAAAGGGAGTTGGGTTGAAAATATAATTTTTCTCTAGGGTAAAAGTGAATACAAATTAAAGAGGTAAATTCTTAGGTTAGGAAATGTGCTTGACTTCAAAAAGAGCTGTGTGATTCACTCATATGCCCACATTTATTTAATGAAATGTAACATGCTACTGAAACATTGCTTTCCACCAATACTTTATGCCATAGTCTAAGAAAAGCTGAGGATTAATAGCAGAGAAAACAGCTCTGTTTGGCTGAATAAACATTGCACAAACACTGAACTCTGTGTGGGATCATTAGTTTTTTCATCATACCATTTCTAGAATTGAAAAATCACAAATCCCTCTCCAGCTTAGTTCTTTTATGCAACAAAAGCATTACCCAGACCAGCTAAGATGTATTCTTCGGGATTCTGACATCTCTGGAATGTCAAACAGGTTCAGTAGACACCAAATACAGATTCTCTCTTTCATGTGGAAAGGTTAAGTAAGAAAAGACTTCATGTGAGGAAACTGCCCCATAATTCACGGTTATTTTAATTTAATCTGAGTGTGTTTCAATTTACATATAGACTGGAATGCAGTCTCAGAGGGAAAAAAATCTATTTTGAGTAAATCAACATTTGGGGGGAATAAAACTGACCATTTTAAAAAATGATGCACATCTTAAAGCTCTATATGTATTTGAGAGAAGCCAGCATCAATATAATGTAAGATTGGCATTATTTAAAAATGAACTATCCATAAAAACATTATGAGTGTATTCCTTGATTAAAAAATTGGCTCTACAGCCTTCTGAAATTTTGAAAGACTTATGGTCTTTAAGACGCCAGATCTTTTAACCAGACAAGCACATTCTTCTGGAAGATATTCCTTCAGTAGAATATAAATTAACCACAGACACGATGAAATGGCCAGCGCTGGCAACAATGGGAGAGAGCTGGATGATATTAGAAATTAAATGAATAAAATATGGTGAACCTTTATCAACAAATATTTAATCATCAAGTTATTTTTATTGTAACCTTGAAAGAGGAGAGTACGATCAATAAATAATATTTGTATATCTGCTCTTCCTTAATTACAATTATTTAGGCTTAATGTTATGGACTTGTAAGAATGAATATAACACTATGATTTTCTTGCACCTCTTCAAGAAATGATTGCAGTCACTTTGCTTAGAAGTTTAATTCAAATTATGACTAATTATTTCAGTCCCCTGAGGAATCACTGAATGTATTTAATTTAACCTTTAGCACAATTTATGCTGTTTAACCTTAAGTATAAGTTCAAAAAAGCGCTACAATTAACATTTAGGACACAGATCTATGGAAACGGAAGACTTGAGTTTTGTTTTGTTGTTGTTCGCTTGTTTGTTTGTTTTTCCATAGGGTTTGAAGTCAACTTCATACACAAATCAATTTAGTGTCTACTTTCACAAATAGTACCTGTAAGACACCTTTCTGTTATCTCTTCTGGGACTCCTTTCATGTCTGAAAATCCGTTATTAAAATTTCATTTCTTTTTCTGTGTTTGCAGATGACTTTGTCGTCCATGTAGAAAATTCTAAAAAATATACCAAAAATCTATTTAAACTAACAAGTGAATTTAGCAAGTTCACACAATCCATGATCTATATACAAATCAGTTGTATTTCCATATATTAACAATGAACAGTTGGTAACTGGAACAAGGAAACAATACTTTTAAGGATGGCATCATAAAATATGAACTATTTAGGACATATTTAAAAAATATATATTATATATATTACAAAACATTACTAAAAAGCATTAAGTAACAACTAAATAAACAGGTGTATCATGTATTAAAAGTTCAGTATTGTTAAGATGTCGTTTCTTCCTGGATTAGTGTACAGATTCAAAACATTTTTATTAAAATCATTACAGTGTTTTTGGTTTTGTTTTTGGTAAAAAGTGATAAATTGATTTTACATTTTATGTGGAAAACAATAAAACTTAAAACAGCCTAAATAGCTTTGGGATGGGAATAGGAGAACAAAGTTAGAGAACTCCCATTGTCAAATTTCAAGAATTACCTCAGTAAGCAAACTAATGTGAAACTAGCATATGCATAAATATGAAGATCAATAGAAGAGAATAGAGAATCCAGAAATAAATCCAGACCAATACGGTAAAAGGGTTTGCAACAAATTGTCAAGGTAATTCAATGAAGAATGATACAATTTTTAAAAATGGTGCCCAAACAAAAATACAAAATAAATATATGCAAACATAAATATACCTCACATCGCAAACAAAAATTACTTCAAAATATATCAGCAAAACTATAAGACTTCTAGAAGAAAGCACAGAACAAAATCTTTTTCACTTGAGTTACACAAAGATTTCTTAGGACACAAAGACTATGAATAAAAAAAAAAGTAATAAATTAGCCTTTATTAATATTAACATTTTCTGCTCTTCAAAAAGCACTGCTAAGAGAATGATAAGGCAAGCCATATACCAGGAGAAAATATTTGCAAAGTTTTTGTCTGATAAAGGATTTCTATTCAGAACAGATAAAAACTCTTCAATTCAATATGAAAATACACAACCTGATTTTGATTAGTGGGCAAAAGATTTGAACAGACACTTGACCAAAAAGGAGATATTATGACAAAGAGAAACATGTGAAAAGATGCTTAATATTACTAGCCACTAGGAAAATGCAAATTAAACCAGAATGAGATATCACTATGTACCTATTAGGATAGCTACATTTTATTTTTAATTTTTTAATTTTTTTTTGGTTATGGAACACAATGATTGTATTTTAAATCTTCTAAAAAATTTTATTTAAATCCAAGATAGTTAACATATAACTTAATAATGATTTCAGAAGTAGAATTTAGTGATTCATCACTTACATATAACACCCGGCGCTCATTCCAAAAAGTGCCCTCCTTAATCCCCATCATCCATCTAGGCCATCCCCGCACCCCCCAACCCTCCAGGAACCCTCAGTTTGTTCTCTGTATTTAAGTGTCTCTTATGGTTTGCCTCCCTCTCTGTTTGTATCTTCTTTTTCCTTCCCTTAGAGTAGCTATATTTTAAAAATAAGAAGAAAGACCAAGGTCCGATGAGGATGCAGAGTAACTGGAACTCTCATACATTGTTCATGGGAACAGAAAATGACAAGGCCACTCTGGAAAACAGTTTTGAATTTCTTTTAAAGTTAAATATACACTTACCTTGTGACCCAGCCATTTCACTCCTAAGTATTTATGCAAGAGAAATGAAACATACATTCATATATAGATGATACCTAAATTTCTAAAAACATTTTTTTGTAAGATCCCCAGAGAACAACCCAAATGTTCAACAATAGGTAAACGGGATAGATAAGTTGTGATATATCCCATACAGTGGGATAATACTTAACAATCAAAAGGAATTAACATGCAAAATCCTGGGTGAATCTCATTAACATTAGGCTGAGCAAAAGAAACCAGACACAAAAGATTTCTGCTGTATGATTCCATTTATATGGAATTCTTGAAAAGACAAACTGAGCTATGGTGCTCTTTGCAAAAGGAAGATAAACACATAATTATACAAGTGCAAATGAATACCTTGTTCTTTATTGAAGTTACTAATACTAGGTGCTGTTAACAGATGAGCCCTGAAATTTCAGTGCATCAGCACAAGAAAAGTTTATTTCTCTCTCACACAAACCTAATGCGGGTCCATGAGGGCTCTTATCTACCCTGTGACTCAGAGATTCAGATTCTCTCCCTCTGGGATGTTGCCCTCTGGACACTTTGTTTCCAAGGTCACTGGAGTAGGGGAGAAAAGAAGTAAAGGAAGCACACCAGCTCTTAAATGACTTGGTTCAGAAATCACACGTGTTGCTTCCATTTACATTCCATTGGTCAGTCTTAGTCATTTGGCAGTAAACTCCAAGGAAGATGGGGAAACTTAGGAGCAAATGAAATATTTGGTGAGCACTGAATCTGCCCCATACATTTTACCAAGTTCAAGATATGAAGCTATGGATAAAGGGTGAAGGAAGCTTAAAACCTGAGGGGAAAAAAAGAGATCCACATGGTAGCCTGGAAAAAGAGAGAGGGTAGGAAAGCACTGAAGACAAACTATCTCAAACCCAATCCTCTGTTAAACCCAACCCACTTCTGGTTTCATCATCTCTTCCTAGAACAGACATTGACCATCTCTCTGTTCAGCTTCCTCACCTGCAATATAGTAACAACTCATTTTTCTACTAACATATGGAGCAAACATAGTGGTGCCACAGGGATAAAATTGCATTAACCTTACCATAATACTGTAACTGGCTCTGCAAATTCCAATTATTGGCTTTTCTGCATTATTGCAAAAAATTGCAAAATTAAAAACTGATTGCAAGATTTGCAATCATGATTGTGAGTCATTATTTACAGTCGTTATTGTAAGATTAAAGAACTGATGAGGATAAGCCTGTTGTGGAGGACAGCACCCGATTACCAGTTGTGTCAAAGCCAAATTTGTGTTATCACAGGAGAGATTATCATAGGGATTCTCTTCGTGTAAATGAGGTCATCGCCACTAATTCTTGTGGAGGAAAAGCTAGTCTATGAAATGTTTCCTAGTGTCAAATTTTTGGATATTTTTACTTAGAACAAACTATGGAATGTGCCACAATACAAAACTATCTCAATACGAATTCAATTCAAATAATTAACTTTCAATAACCTTAGTGTTTTAATTCAGCAACATTTATTACACACTTACCAAAGGGCAAGCATCATTCTAAATGTTCACATGTATTATCTCATTTAAGTTCTAAAACTCTTTAAGTTAGACATGACTCATGACTGTTTCTTTTTTCTTCCTTCCTTCCTTCCTTCCTTCCTTCCTTCTTTTCTTTATTTTTCTTTTTCTTTCTTTCTTTCTTTCTTTCTTTCTTTCTTTCTTTCTTTCTTTCTTTCTTTCTCTTTCTTTCTTAGCTCAGACTCAGAGAAATTATTTGCCAGGAACTCAAAAACAACAGACAAGATTTGAAATGAAGTCTTCTGACACCTGCACTCCTTCTGCTACAACTCCAGCCTCAGCTGAAGAAATTAAAAGGTCTTTCTTCTTTAATTACTTCTTTTAACCTTATTGTTGTGTTCTCACTTTTTACTAAATATACCCTATCTGTAAATAGCTACTAGGTAGCTGAAGAAGATGTGATGAGGTACATGTGGAACAAGTTCTCACTGTAAGGTACATTCCTGTCAAAGCAGGTACTTTGGCACATTTTACAGAGGAAGAAACCAAGGCTCAGAGAATTTAAAGGAATGACTTAAGGTGACATTCATTACTACTGAGCCAGAATTTGAACACAATCTGATACAATCCCATTTCATGGTACCCAGAGCATCTCTACTTGTGGATGAAGAGAAAGGCAGTTGCCCATAAAGGCTCCACTTACATACGTGATAGAATTGTCTCCTGAATAAGTTAAATTTTATAACAACACAATTACCTAACATGACTCACAGTCTCATGCAAGAAATTGCATAACCTTCATCCTTTACACCATGACATAGGAATACAACCCTAGGACATAAACAACAACAACAAATAGTGTGCATGAGAGAAAAATTACTTTCAATCAATCAACTGTAAAAATACATAATTATTATAATACAAAGGAAAGTATATTTAATAGCTGAATAGTAGCAGAATCTTCTATTAGCATTCATCAAATGTTCCCAAAACATGTAAGGTTATAGATGTTTTACAAAAGGATGTCAGCCAGGGACGCCTGGGTGGCTCAGTCGGTTAAGCGGCCGACTTCGGCTCAGGTCATGGTCTCTTGGTCTGTGAGTTTGAGCCCCGCGTCAGGCTCTGTGCTGACAGCTCAGAGCCTGGAGCCTGTTTCAGATTCTGTGTCTCCCTCTCTCTGACCCTCCCCTGTTCATGCTCTGTCTCTCTCTGTCTCAAAAATAAATAAATGTTAAAAACAAAACAAAACAAACAAAAAATCCAAAATGATGTCAGCCAGAGATGAGGTCAGCTGCCAGCAATTGACTTCTCTTCATGTCAAGCTGACCTGGCCTTAGCTATAATTTCTGATGAAGGAGCCAGAATCATACCCATTTTGATATTTGGCAATCCTGTTAGTCACTAAGGAAAATCAAGGCAGCTAGATGAACACTGGGCAGGATACCTCAGAGAAATTCACTGTATTCTGCATCTTGCCCAGAACCCCATGAAGTCTTGCTGGTTTTATCAGCGGAGCCAGCCAGGATAGCTCCAGAATTTCCATGCAGGAGGGCTTATGGGCAAGAGGCAGCTGCTGCATTGGCATTTGCCTACATTTCACATTAGTTTGAGGAAATATCAATTATTCACATCAGAGGAGAGGTGGAATGGAGGACCAAGACTTGTGGAAATAATTAAAGGAGCAGGGGGGAGTTTTCCAATTCCCTTGCACCTGGGACCAGAGATCCCCACCAACTCACCACCAGATTTTGGGACACCCCACTACGGAAGCAAGTGAGGCCCTATCTCCTGCGGACATTGGTGAGAGTTGCAGGAAACTTGTTTCTGGGACTAAGAGATGGCAAGGGGCCAACTCCTTTGGCAAGGAGCACAAACTGAGGATAACTCAGCAGACATCACTGTGGAAAAACAGACCTGCACCAGATCCCCGTCCCCACTTTCTTCCCCCTGCCCACATACAGTCACACCACCTCCATCTTAAACCAGCTCTGGGGGGAAGGGGTATTTTCCATGAATTGGCTGAGATGTTTGGCCATGGGGCAGGGCATCATCATAGAAACGTAAATGATATTAAATATAATTTATAAAAATAATAAAGTTACCTTTCATGCACATTTGAGTCTGTGGACTGAGTTTAGACCCCACACATCTGTGTTAACCTCACAGCTTGTCAACCAGACAACTGGAGATGATGTACCTGGGTTCTGCCTACCTCTGTCCTATTCTCATGAATAGTGCTGAATGTGTTCACTTCTTCCTGTGCCATTTCTGCAAACCAACCCACTGTTCCATCGTTCACATGCTGTGTGACTGAGAGTCAGTCTCCCTTGGTCTGTTTTATTAACAAAAATAGTATTACATCCCCTATCATCCTGAAAATCAAATGCCAAGGTTAACCCTGTTTTGAACTTTAAGCCAAGTCCTATGTCCTATGTATCCACACACAATGAATCCACCTCCAGGAAAACGAGTGCAGACTTCCACTATGGTTGAAAGAACTCATCCTAAGCTGCACCACCAGCCTTCAGTCTTAACCTGCTTGCCCCTGGCCTGCCTTTGCTCCAATCTCATCCCCATCTGGTCTCAAACTCTTGATCTCTGACCCTGCCCTCAATCCTACCTTTGGCACTGTGACTTGATGTTTATACATGGTCTCCTTGGGTGTGACCTTTGACATTTTCCTATGGACTTTGACTTGACTTGTATTCCCTACTCTCAGGGTCTTATTCTAGCCTGGGCATAAAATTCCCTACTCCAAGTTCAGCCCTACTGAATGCAAGTCCTCACCCTGGCAGTTCAACAAACATCTAGTCTGGCCAGGCCTGGCCTCACTGTAATTGATGAACTTTGGCAGATAAAATGGAGAGGAAAGCTTTTTTTAATGGTTTCAAATATAAAGACACACTATTAGTGATCACCATTTCTCTACTAAACATCCAATACCTAAAAACAGCACATTGCTTGCTCCTTCCCATTGCTGCTCTGAAATCCGCTGACTGTACCACCCCCATTCGCTTCTTTCTCATTCTGCTTGTTTGCAGTCAAGTCTCCGTATAGTAGCCCCCAAAGCCCAAGAAATTATTTTAGGCTTGGGCAATGTATGAATGACAGTGTGTGTTAGAAGGATGGCTATGGGCTGATAGAGTTCAAATATTTCCTCCACAACTTATCGAGTAAGAGCTGTGGTTTCCTGATCTAGCAAACAGGGACGATAACACATCACTTACTACAGGGTTACTCTGAGATTTAGCATACATAAAACACCTAGTGCCATATATGGTACACAGTAGGTACTCAATATTTATTTTCCCTTATTCCCACCTTCCTTACTTTGTGGTAACAGTTGGGTTACTTGGTTCATGAAGGCCTCACTCGAAACACTATTTTGGAGAGAGTAGAGTTGGATGGGCCACTTCAGTGTGTGCTAAAGACAGCCATGTCTCAGCACTTCCTTTTATTCCTTTTATCAATCCACTACTCTGTGGTGTTGGCCATGGGTTACCGACTGGGGTGTCATGGGAGGCCAACTGCAAAGACCCATCCAGAGCCACTAGTGTGCTCCAGCTATGGGATAATTGCTTGAGAAGTAAGTAATCACTTCAAACCTTTCTGTCCAGGTGGGCTGTTGCATGACTGACAGACTGTCTTGTCAACTCTCTTTCCAAAGTGAACCTAACACCCAAATCTCAGAGACTATTGGGTCACTGCCACACCCAGAAAGCAGGAGAGAGAGAATAGGCTTGTGGCTCTTCTGAGGTCAAGTTAACAAAATACCTATGGGACCAAAAATGCAGTACATGGAGAAAGGCAAAGTCCCGCCTATCAGCTCGAAGGAGATTAAGGGGCAGCCATTGTGTTCCTGAAGATTCAAAGTGAAGCCTTCTTTCTAGTTTCTCCAGTTAGGGGCCAGGAGGTCAATCTCTCTTCCTCATCTCTTGGGGCTGGAGTGTTTGCCTTTAGTCAACACAAAGAATCACCTCGAGGTGATTATTATCACATTCTTATCACCTCCACATCTGCTTGCTACTTAAGGAGCAGGAACCTCCAGGATGACAAGGAGCAAGACCAAGGAATGTGAGATGGCTGGATGAGAAAATTAAAATTACTTCCACACCTCTATTGGTTAAAGTAAGAGAAAACTCGGAAGCAGTTCCCTGCTACCCTTGTTCTAACACAGTGTATCCAACATATTTTTTTGTTTGATAGTTTAAAAAAAAAACCCAGTATATAATACCTGAACCTGAGCATAAGAAGAAAGAAAGAAAGAAAGAAAGAAAGAAAGAAAGAAAGAAAGAAAGAAGAGGAAGGTGAACTCGGTATAAAGTATCTTTAAAAATATGCTAATTATAACCAAAAAATAGTGTGAAGTATTGAAACGTTTCAGTCCGTGTCCTGAAAAGTTGAAATAACTTAAATTATAAGTGATAGAGGTCCATACTGAGAGTAGATAATTTATGGTGTTTGTACAGGGAGAGACATTAGCCAACTACCATTCATGCTAAGGAGGATTTTAAACAAAGTCCAGATGGTTTTTAACAGTAAAATGCAGTTACCCTGGGACTATCTGGTGAACAACGAAATCACTGAAGTCAGGCTCACTGTTCTTTATAAGAACCAAGTTCAACAGAAGCAGAACCAAAAACAATGGAAAACAGTTGTACAGTATTTTATGTTAGGAATGGCACCGTTAATATTTATTTTATTGCCTAATTTTTATTTAATGTGCAAATCATATTTGTACTGCAGCAAAGGGGAAAAAAGGGCAAAATTTCCACATTCTCATCATCCTAATACACATAATTACAAGCACACATAATTCAACATAACTGAAATCAAAGCACAGCTTCAATTTGCATTCTTTTTTTCCATTTAACTAAATATTAAATGATCATTGCGTATCATCATTTCTGGCAACTCCATAACATTCTAATTTATGGACCACAATCTACTATTCAAGTCTCTTATAAACTTGCCAATTAGGATGCCCTCAGATTTTTTTATTCTTAGAAATAAAACTACAAAGCGTATCTCAAGCAAATAACTACTGTCCCTTTCTGAATTTTTTAAAGTGCCGTAGTCTTTTTTTAAATGTGACAATATAGCTCCAATATTTTCTTCAAAAGAATTTTGGAACTTTTCAAGGAAGACAAATTAGTGTTGTTATGTTTAGTGTCTCTTTCATATGTGTGCTAATATCTTCACCTTAAAATTTTCCATTTCATAAAGCTGTCACCAAATTCTACTGAGCTCAGATGACTGCTAACAGTAAGTTCCATTTTACTTGGCTCCAATCAATTACAGGAATATAGATGATTTACAATCCAAATCATCTGAGCTCATACATTTCACATGGGGTAAAACGAAGTTGACAACCTCACTTGAAAATGTTAAAAGGGTAGTCCATGTTTTCATGCACTAGTAAGTGATTTCTCAGTTAAACCTGAATGAATTTGAATATGTAATAGAGCCAAAATAGCACCAAGTCTGGATTTTGTGGAAAGCACAGCATGGGATCATTTCTATACCGAGATTAAACATTTCATTAATTAGCTAAGTCTCAGATCTATTTTTCCTTTTTATTCTTGATTTGGTAGCTCCCTTCATGCTAGTGCTTCTTTTCTAGAAAAAGAAAGAAATAATGTTTTTCTTAGACAAACTATAAAAGTTGTATTTAAAAATTGCTAGTGGAATTCTGCTTATGACAATATTATAGGATTTCTAAATTGTCTAGAAGTTCATTACACCCTTAAATTGCCTCTCCCTCTGTCCTCAGTGATTGTTTACTGAAGGAAGGTGTGGGCAGGCAGAGCTCACCTAGCTACATGGGATGAGGACAGTGGGACCAGTCTGGAAGAAATTGGGACACCAGGGAATGAGCTTTGAGTTGTCCTCTTCTACAGTAATTGATAAACTGACTCAGTTCATATGAGCACTAATGAGGAATTGGTACTGATAACCTGATCAGAAAAATTCATGTTTGAATCATTATAAAGATAGAGTTCTCAATTTCCTTACTGAAGTCTGGTATGGGAATGATAAAAGTGAGTTTAAATATTTAAAAAACATTATATAAGACATACTTCCAGGGGTGCCTGGGTGGTTCAGTCTGTTAGGCATCCGACTTCAGCTCAGGTCATGATCTTGTGGTTTGTGGGTTTGAGCCCCACATCAGGCTCTGTGCTGACAGCTCAGAGCCTGGAGCCTCTGCTCCAGTCTCTGCTGAGACTCTGCTTCAGAGTCTGTGTTTCCCTCTCTCTCTCTCTCTCTCTGCCCCAGCCCCTGCTTATGCTCTGTCTCTCTCTCTCAAAAATGAATAAACTTAAGAAAATTAAAAAAAAAAGACATACTTCCAAGAGGGTAGGGTAGTAGGAGAGATATCATGGGTTTTATTTTTTATTTTTTTGTTATTTTTAAAAGTTCATTTATTCATTTTGAGAGAGACAGAGAGAGAAAGTATGAGTCCAGGAGGGGCAGAATCCCAAGCAGGCCCCATCCAGTCAGCACAGAGCCTGCCGTGGGGCTCAATCCCATGAACCGTGAAATCATGACCTGAGCCAAAATCAAGAGTCAGATGCTTAACCGACTGAGCCACCCAGGCACCCCAAGACTATAGGTTTAATTTGGAGCTAGAAACAGCAAAGGAATTCGATTCCACTTTTTATAAATAATAAATTTATAATTCAGAATCAGCCATTTGAATAAAACTCATTAGAATAAGAGGAGGAAAAAAAAAGATAAACACATTACTGCACACATCCCACAGGTAGATGTGATAGAAATTTACTCTTGTGGCTGATGTTGGTCTAATCTTTGTGTTTTTATTCTGTACAATGCTATCTCACAAGAAACAAGAAGAAACAAATTCAGGAGAAGAATGTGCCAGACTAATCACTTTATAAAAGAAATATCATCACACATTAAAAACACAATTCTGGCAGATTTCACAGCAAAATAAAAAGGAAACAATTGGCTTCACTTAGAAGCAAGTTAACAAATATCATGAGGGCATTACAGATAACAAAGGGCTTTAGGAAATACTAAAAATCATGACTGCACTCTGAAAAAGGAGGCACTGAAATCACATGCCACTTTAGCTTGATAAGTAAAACTTTTGATTCTATCTCATATTCCATATTTTTAAAATAAAGGATCATTGAAAACATCTTTCAGCTATTTTTAAGTATGGGAATACAATGATTTTTGAGTATTCAAATTATATATTATATATTATATTGTATATTGTATATTCAATTTATATATTATATTCAAATTATATTTAGATACCACTGTACCAAGCAAACTCCTCTCTTTCTTTCCTTTCTTTTCCTTCTCTTTTTTTTTTTTAAAAGTTGATATTCTCTGGATTTCTCTTAGTATATACTTTCAACTGCTTTTATTTTTTTAATAAGACAATAGGGTATAATTTATAAATAAATATACTGGAGAAAGGTGACAATGCCTAAACTGATCTCAAAAGTTCATCTTGGTGTGTAGAGTTCCAACAAACTTAATGACTTCCAATATGAATTAAAGATGAATAGGTGTTTATCAGTTTCTAAGCACATGTGTGGAAAGAGTAGCACTGTTTCTATGGGAAAGGGAGAAGTCAGGACACAACCACTATCTAAAGCTGACAGTTGAACTCTTTGGAATTTCTAGAAAGGGAGATAACACTGGAGAGGTAGAATGGCAGTTTTGGTTGACACAATGGCTGGTGGGTGCTACCAGCAGTTAGAGCCCAGAAATCAGAGATCTACAAGTTCCTCCACACTCTAGATGGTTCTATACAGCAAAGACTGCTCAACACAAAATGTCAACTGCTTTTGAAACCCAAATGAGAAACCCCTGGAAAGTTTGAATTTGATACTGCAGACCCCGATGCATTCACTCATTAACAAATGACTGTTGAGCAGCCATTGTGGGTCAGACGCTGTGCTAAGACTATCAGAGATGCAGGGATGAACATGGTTCAAGTCTGAAATCTATTGGAATAGAATAATATGAAAATCAACAACCATACTATAAAAAACTGCTATAGTAGAATACAGAAGGAAGGAAAGAGTTCCAGAAGGGTCTTTAACTCGGCAAGATTCACTTAAACCCTTAATTCCAGTGGGTATTATTAGGAAATGTTTCCAAGAAGAGATTAACACCTAAAATGCATGTTCATCAAGTGTTTATTTCTTCACAGATATGTGTTGAGTATAGGCACTGTGCTAAGTACTGGAATTCAGCACTGGACCAGGCAGACATGGCTCCTGTCTCCATGGAGCAAATATTCTAGTAGGGTTGATGGTCAGTAAATAAAACACTGATAGTGTGATAAATGGCACAAAGGAGATCAGTTGTTCTGGTATAAAATGTTAAGGCTATATGAAGCTATTCAGAAAAATATGGTTAGAGAAGTCCTATCTAAAATGGTGACATCTGAGTTCTGACACGAAGGATGAGAAGGAGGGAGTCAAGTGAGGTGGTAGAGTGAAAAGGATTCTGGGAGAAGCAACTGTAAGTAACTGGAAACAAAATGGCCTGTTTTAGAAAGTGAAGAAAGACAATGTGACAGAGCGTAGTGCACAAGTAGGAGAGCAGTGTGAAATGACCCTGGGGAGGGAGGCAGGAGACAGTTTCTTCAGGGCACTGAAGGCCAGCGCAAGAACTCTGGACTTTATCAAAAGTGTAAAGAGAAGCCACTGAGGGTTAGTTTGTTCATTTGTTTTGCTATCAGGGGATTTTAAACAGGAAAAGAACCTGATCAGATTTACTTTTCTAAAATATTGTTTTGATGACTATCTGGAGACTGAATTGTAAAGAGGCATAAATGGAAGCAAGGAAGCCAGGCAGGAGGCTCTACCACAAATACATGTGAAAGAAGATAGGGGTTGAACTGGAATGACAGCAGTGGAGATGTGGACACCAGAGGCCTGAGATGTACTGTGGAAGTATAATAGATGGGACCTAGGGATGGGCCAGATGCAAGAGATGGTTCAAACCTGGTTTATTTCCACTCAAGTCTAGGTAGTCAGGGGTGCCAGTTACTGAGATGAGAGAACAAAAGGCGGAACAGGGAGAACAAGGGAGGAATTTCAGATGCTCCACTTTGGACTGGTTAAATTTTAAAAAGTCAGAAACATCCAGGTAGAGTATGCAAAAAAGACTTCAGCTGGAGATAAGTTTAGGAGTGGAACTGTATGAGGTCTCCAAAAGAGAGAATTTAAAGAGAAAGTAGTCTGGAATCAAGCCTTGAAGAGCATCAACACTTGGGAGTTAGAGGAGGAAGAGAGAGTAATTAAGCCTGAGAAGGAGCAATCAGAGAAGTCTGAGGAAAATCTGGGAGGATCCAAGGAGAACAGACAAGGAAAAGGGAGCCAGGAAAAGAAACGTTGTGGAGGGGAGTAGGGAAGGAGCAAGAAAACTTCAGGCAGAGACAAGAGACTTGAATGAGAGCGCACAGACAACTTTGGGAACCCAAATTAGCCCGGCAGGGCAGAAGGAAAGGTTACAGTTCAGGAGATACTGGAGATATGTTTTTCATTTAAATTCAAGTTAGTTAACATACAGAGTGGTCTTGGTTTCTGGAGTAAACCCCAGTTATTCATCACTTACATATGACCCCTAGTGCTCATCCCAACCAGTGCACTGGTGCCCTCCTTAATGCCCATCACCCATTTTCCCCATCCCCATCAACCTCAGTTTGTTCTCTGTATTTAAGAGTCTCTTATGGTTTGTCTCCCTCTAGGTTTTATCATATTTTTCCTTCCCTTCTCCTATGTTCATCTATTTTGTTTCTTAAATTCCACATATGAGTGAAACCATGATATTTGTCTTCCTCTGACTTACTTAGCATAATACACTCTAGTTCTAACCACGTTGTTGCAAATGGCAAGGTTTCATTCTTTTTGATGGCCAAGTTATATTCCATTATATGTATGTACCACTTCTTCTTTATCCATTCATCAGTCGATGGACATTTGGGCTCTTTCCATAATTTGGCTATTGTTTATAGTTCTGCTATAAACATTTGGGTGCATGTGCCCCTTTTAATCAGCATTTTTGTATCCTTTGGATAAATACTTAGTAGTGCAATTGCTGGGTCGTAGGATGGTTCTACTTTTTCCCCATTGAGGATGATACTAGCTGTGGGTCTTTCATGTATGTCCTTTATAATGTTGAGGTATGTTCCTTATATCTCTACTCTGTTGAGAGTTTTTCTCAAGAAATTATGCTGAATTTTGTCAAATGTTTTTTCTGCATCTATTGACAGGATCATATGATTCTTATCCTTTCTTTTATTAACGTGGTGCATTATGTTGATTGATTTGCAAATAATGAACCAGGCTTGCGGCCCAGGAATAAATTCCACTTGATCATGGTGAGTAATTCTTTTAACGTACTTTTGAATTTGGTTGCTAGTATCTTGTTGAGAATTGTTGCATCCAGGTTCATCAGGGATGTTGCCCTGTAATTTTTCTTTTTGGTGAGGTCTTTGTCTGGTTTTGGAATCAAGGTAATGCTGGCTTCATAGAATGAGTTTGGAATCTTTCCTTCCATTTCTATTTTTTGGAACAGTTTGAGAAGAATAGGTATTAACCTTTCTTTAAATGTCTGGTAGAATTCCCATGGGAAGCGATGTGGACTAGGACTCTTGTTTGTTGGGAGATTTTTTTTTTATTGCTTATTTGTTTTTAATGTTTATTTTTGAGAGAGAGAGATACAGAGACAGAGCACAAGCAGGGGAATGGCAG
This sequence comes from Panthera tigris, assembly GCF_018350195.1. Taxonomy (NCBI): domain Eukaryota; kingdom Metazoa; phylum Chordata; class Mammalia; order Carnivora; family Felidae; genus Panthera; species Panthera tigris. The sequence continues at coordinate 89,633,414 of NC_056664.1, forward strand.
AGAGAGACACACACACAGAATCCAAAGCAGGGTCCAGGTTCTGAGATGTCAGCACAGAGCCTGACAGGGCTCGAACCTACAAACCGTGAGATCATGACCTGAGCTGAAGTCGGGCGCTCAACCGACTGAACCACCCAGGCACCCCTATTGGGAGATCTTTTATAACTGATTCAATTTCTTTGCTGGTTATGGGTCTGTTAAAATTTTCTATTACTTCCTAATTCAGTTTTGGTAGTGTGAGTTTCTAGGAATTTGTCCATTTCTTCCAGGTTACCCAGTTTGTTGGCATATAATTTTCTTAATATTTTCTTATAATTGTTTGTATTTCTGTTGTATTGGTTGTGATCTCTCCTCTTTCATTGATGATTTTATTTGGGTCCTCTCTCTTTTCTTTCTTTCTTCTTTCTTTCTTTCTTTCTTTTTTTCTTTTTATAATTCTGGATAAGGGATTTTCTATTTTGTTTATTCTTTCAAAGAACTATCATTTAGTTTCATTGATCTGTTTTGAAGGTTTTGTTTGTTTCTATATCATTTATTTCTGCTCTAATATTTATTATTTCCCTTCTGCTGGCTTTAGGCTTTATTTGTTGCTCTTGTAGGTGTAAGGATAGGTTGTATATTTGGGACCTTTCTTGCTTCTTGAGATGGGCCTGAATTGCAATGTACTTTCCTCTTAAGACTGCCTTTGCTGCATCCTAAGAAGAAAGTACAAGGGTTTGGAATGTCGTGTTTTCAGTTTCATTTGCTTCCATGTATTTTTTTATTTCTTCTTTGATTTCCTGGTTAACCCATTCAATTCTTTAGTAGGATGTCCTTTAACCTCCATGCATTTGAGGCTTTTCCAAATTTTTTCTTGTGGTTGATTTCAAGTTTCATAGTATTATGATCTGAAAATATGCATGGTATGATCTCAATTTTTTTGTACCCATTGAGGGCTGATTTGTGACCCAGTATGTGATCTATTCTGGAGAATGTTCTGTGTGCATTCGAGAAGAATGTGTATACTGCTACTTTAGGATGAAATATTTTGAATATATCTGTTAAGTCCATCTGGTCCAGGGTGTCATTCAAAACCATTGTTTCCTTGTTGATTTTCTGCTTAGATAATCTTTCCATTTCTGTAAGTGGGGTATTAAAGCATCCTACTATTATGGTATTATTATCAATGAGTTTCTTTATGTTTCTAATTAATTGATTTATATATTTGGGTGCTTTCACTTCTGGGGCATAAACGTTTACAATTGTTAGATCTTCTTGATGGATAGACCCCTTAATTATGATATAATGCCCTTCTTCATCTCTTGTTACAGTCTTTGTTTTAAAATCCAGTTTGTCTAATATAAGTATGGCTACTCTGGATTTCTTTTGATGTCCATTAGTATGATAGATAATTCTCCATCCCCTCACTTTCAATCTTTCAATCTGCATCTTTGGGTCCAAAATGAGTCTCTTGCAAGCAGCATATAGATGGATCTGTTTGTTTTTTTTTTCCTATTCTGATACCCTATGTTTGTTTGATTGGAGCATTTAGTCCATTTAAATTCAGAGTGATTACTGAAAGATATTAATTTACTGCCATTGTGTTACCTTTAGAGTTGGTGTTTCTGGTGATATTCTCTGGTCTTTTGTAGCCTTTGTTGCTTTGGTCTTTTTTTTTTCCTCCACTCAGAGTCCCCCTTAAAATTTCTTGCAGGGCTGGTTTAATGGTCACCAGCTACTTTAGTGTTTGTTTGGGAAACTCTTTATCTCTCCTTCTATTCTGAATGACAGACTTATTGGATAAAGAATCCTTGGCTGCATTTTTTCCCAATCAGCAATATTGAATATTTCCTGTCACTCCCTTCTGGCTTGCCAAGTTTCAGTGGACAGGTGTGCTACTACCCTTATGTCTCTCCCCCTGTGGGTTAAGGACATTTTATCCCTAACTGCTTTCATAATTCCCTCTTTATCTTTGCATGTTGCAAGTTTCACTATGATATGCCATGGTGTTGACCTGTTTTTATTGATTTTCAGGGGAATTCTCTTTGCCTCTTGGACTTGAATACCTGTTTCCTCCCCCAGATTAGGGAACTTCTCTGCTATAATTTGTTCAAATAAACCTCTGCCCCATTTTCCTGTTCTTCTTCTTCTGGGACTCCTATGATATGGATATTGTTTCATTTCATGGAATCACTAAGTTCTCTGTCTCCCTCTGTGATCTAATAATTTCCTTTCCCTCTTTTTTTCACCTTCATTATTTTCCATAATTTTATCTTCTTTTTCACCTCTTCTCTCCTTTGCTTCTTCAATCCTCATTGCCACTGTATCCAGTTTGTTTTGCCTTTCATTTATAGCATTTTTTATTTCGTCCTGACTACTTCTTAGGTCTTTGATCTCTGCATCCAGGGTTTCTCTAGTGTCTTCTATGCTTCTTTCAAGCCCAGCTAGTGGTCTTATGACTGTTGTTCTAAATTCATGTTCAGATATATTGCTTATATCTGTTGTGAGCATGTCACTGGCTGTTATTTCTTCTTAAAATCTTCTTCTCCCTTCTTTTGAGGAGAATTCCTCCATCTTGTCAGTTTGGTTAATTTCTGTCTTTTGCGTGTTTTTAAAGCTTGTTATGTTTTCTGCACCCAAGAGTACTGCTATGTTAAAAAGGGGTCATACACTGTCCAGGGCCTGGCACTTGATTAAATGTTTCTGGTGTATGCTGTGTGCACTCTGCTGTTGTGTTCTGACTCCTCTTTCCTCCTGGTCAGTCCTCTGCAGACCTCCTCCTTGCTTGCAGTGAGGGAGTGTTTGGACCTTTAACTAGATGTGCTTTGATCTGTTTTCTAAAAAAAGTTGGGGGAAAAGTGGAGAAAAAAGCCTGATCCCCTCCCAAAAAAAGGTAAAAAGAAAGGGAAGAACAACAAAAAAGAGAGAGAGAGAGAGAGGGAATCAAAAACTATAAGGCTAACTCCAAAGAAAAAGAAAGGGAAAAAAAGAAGAAAAGGAAAAAGAAAGGAAAAGAAAAGAATAAGAAAGCCCGATCCAAAACAAAAGAGATAAGGAAATAAAAGAAATAAAGAAACTATGAGCCTGATTCCAAAAGAAAAAAAGAAGAAAGAACGGCAGGTGTTGTGTTGAAGGACTCGATGTTCAGTACACTTGGTGCATGCGGGGTGCTGGCTTTGCTGGTCTGAAGCAGAGGTCCCCTGCATTGGCTCGGAGTCAGTCTTGCCTTCTTATATACACACTTGCCAGGCAGAGGAGGGTGGAATTTGGTGTAAGCAGGTTCCGCCTCCACTGGGGGTCGCTGTGTTGTTCTCTGAAGTCCCACTGTGTTGGTGTTGGGGGAAAAATGGTACCACCCCAAACTCTCATCCCCAGACTGGGGATCTGGAACTCCCCACTGTTCAGGCATAATGAAGGCAGTCAGCTCGCCCTGCATCACAACTCTCCTGTGTTTTCTCTTTAGCATGTGACTGGGATTCAAAACCCAAAGTCTTAAAGGACCTGGCACCATGCAGATCTGCTCCCCTCCTCTGGAGTAGAGCCTATCCATGCTTTGTGAAGTCCTCTGTCCCTGAAAAACAGTGCTCATGCACAGTGTGCAGAATCTATGGTGAAGCACCGCCAAGAGCAGCAAAGGTTATATTCCCTCTGGGTGCACCTCTGTCTGCTGCTGATGAAAGGCTTTGGCTGGCACCTACAGGGCCTTTTGTCATCGGGGAGGCAATATACCCTCTTCCAAAAGTACTCCAGGAAGGGGAACAGGGGGATGTTCTTTCCCATTGCACTCTGGAGATCTCTACACCACGCTATGCACTCCAAGGCCAACTCCCTCCTCTCCAAGAGCATGTGTGCCTCAGCTCCAGAGAGTCTCACACTTCCAAAACCTCAGAGTTTGAGCTCCAAATGCCATTTACAAAAACAAACAAACAAACAAAAAAACCTGGGATACTGAGTACTTCTCACACCCCAGTCCATGGTCAAAAAAGGTTTCCTCTTTTGCAAACTCAAGCCGCACTTTCTCAACTCCTCTGTTTCTCTCCCTTTTGTCTCTCCACAGAAAGGGTTCCCTCTTCTCCGTGGCACCGGCATTTTTCTCTCCCCCAATTCACTTCCATGCACCTCACATCTACCAAGCTGTCTCCCTCCAACTGTGGAGATCCTTCTGCCACTCCACAGATTGATTTCCTGGGTGTTAAAGTGGTCTGACCTCAATACAGCTGTGTTTGAGGAAAGCCCAGGGTCCCCCTACTTTTATGCCGTCTTAATTCCACCTCCACCACACCCTATTTTAGGGAAGGTAGAGAGATGTCAGATTATGATAGACTCTACTTCCCTTTCTAAAGAGTGTGAATGGGAAATTTTGCCATGAAGGAATTAGGAATCTAGTAGAGGATTTTAGGCAAGGAGGGGACTCAGGTTGATAGATGTTGTAGAACAAACCCTCTGGAAGTTCTGAGGAAGGAGAGGAAAAAGGAGGAAGAGAGCCCAATTTTAGGAATTTAGTAACTCTTTAGGAAGACCCCAAATTAGGATACTGGGAATGGGTTAGAGAAGAGAAAACAGATTGGAAAGGTATTTAGGAGGTGGAAAGAACGCGAGTTGGAAATGGGGGGTGATGAGGGAAACCTAGGATGATTTCAGATTTAACCTTTCAATGATTCCAAGGTTTCTCATGCAATTGACCAAAGTGAGGAAAACCAGAGTAGATGCAGGTTGGAGGAAGGAATAGAATACATCTGCACATGCTGAGTTAGAGGTGCCTGTGGCATATCCATCTGGAAATATGGACCTGAAGCAAAGGCAAGTGGCCTCAGATAGATATCTAAGAGTTCTGGGCTCATGGATGGTAGCTGAAAGCCCTGGGAAGAGGATGAGAAAGGAGAGGACCCATAACTCAGCATTAGGGAATCCTGCATTCAAAGGTCAAGTTAAGGAAAGCCTGGTCAGCAAACTTGGAGAAAAATCAAAAGAAGGCTATCCTAGAAGTTAAGAAGAGAAAGAAAATGTGATCAATAGTATCAAGTGTTACAGAGAGGCCAGGAAAGAAATTGTATGAAGTACATTGATATATACATAATATAGAGAGACAAATAGATATTATTAATATGTAGATTAGATACACACTGAATGTTTGTGTCCCTCCCCCACAAATTTGTATGTTGAAAGCCTACCTTCCCCCCAATGTGATCATTTTAGGAGATGAGGTTTGGGGAAGGTAATTAGGATTAGATGAGGTCATGAGGGTAGATCCCTCAGGAATGGGATTAGTGCCCTTGTAAAAGTCACAAGAAAGCTCCCTTCTTCTCTCTGCTCTCTGCCGGGTGAGGGCTAGTCAAAGACAGCCATCTATGAAGTAGGAAATGGGCTGTCACCAGACACTGACTCTGCCGGCATTCTAATCTTGAACTTTTCAACCTCTGAACTGTGAGAAATAAATTCCTGTTTATAAGCTACCCAGTCTATGGCATTTTGTCATAACAGCCCAAATGGACAACACACACACACACACACACACACACACACATACACACACACACACACACACCTCCATTGTTCCATTAAGATATCATGAGAATTAAATGACCTTCCAGGTGTAGAAAATAAGCTAGGAGCTGAGCACAGAAAATTTCAATCATGGACAAAGGGAAATAAAGATACTGCTGGGAGTCAGCTTTTTGCATTGTTGTCATTGAATCTATGAGAGTGGAATTCTTTTAGTGTGTGATGTGAATACTATATGATGCATATACATCATATAATACATAATATTGCATGTCAATGAAAGTACTGAATAAATAACAAAGAAAAAAGAGAAACTATGGAGTACATTCGTTGTTACCTGTTAACAACTTCATCTATAAAACAAAATTATTTTGAATAATAAATTTGTAATAATCAATAATCATTGTTTTTGAGTGACTCTTTAACTTAAAGCAAACCAATACTTTCTAAAAGACAAATTTAAATTTTAAATATATTATTCAAGTTCAATAAAACATTGCTTGTATAAGCTAAAATTTTCACTGACCAAACAAAAATACCACACCTCATAGTTCACATTCTGTCGTACTCTTTTAAATTTTAAACACAAATAAAACTCCTAAGGGCCATTTAGTATGATAGAATGGAAATGACTCAAGTTTTGTCTCACAGTCACTTGCTAATTTTGAACCTTCCATTTAAATTCAGGAATATAAAGTATCACAGGGATTGGAGAAAAGAACTCCTCCTGAGGTGAACTTAAAAGTTTCAAACAATTTTGAACTTATTCCTAGAAGGAACATATGTAGTAGCTGAATCCCTATGTATTAGAGTGACTCTATAAAAGGGAATTTCTTCAAATTAACCTTCATGTAGAATTGGATGTTTATTAAAGGATAAGTAATTAAAATGTCCTAATTTGAAAGTTGCATATACAGTTAAAACTCAACAGTAATCACAGCAGTTAATTAGAATGCAGACAAAGAAGGGCACCTGGGTGGCTCAGTCAGTTAAGCATCTGACTTCAGCTCAGGTCATGATCTCACGGTTTGTGAGTTTGAGACCTGTGCCAGGCTCTGTGCTGAAAGCTCACAGCTCAGAGACTGGAGCCTGGAGCCCGCTTCTGTTTCTGTCTCTCTGCCCCTCCCATGTCCATGCTCAGTCTCTCTCTTTCTCTAATATAAAAAATTAAAAAAAATTAGAATGTAGATGAACAAAGGAAATTTTTTGGTGAAGAGGAATTTCTCATTGACATTGTTTGGAATTGCTGGCACATGGTGATAATAAAAAGCAGATCAACTTTGAGTCAGTTTTATTATTGTTTTCAAGTTCTAAACTGAAAATGCACACCCTTACTGCTTATACCCAGGGAAGTTCACTCATGCCTACTCTACCTGGCTGAGCCACTGGGGAGCAGATCTGCCCTACAAAGTTTGGTAAATCTCCCTGATCACCACCCCTGCTCTCTTCACCCTTCCTTTCAGAGTGAAATAACTATATTAAGGACCTACAGGAATCATAGGGTTGTTTCCTGATTTCTGTGCCTGGAATAAGGTGGCATATGAAATGGTATGGAGAGGGTAAAGGCTGGAATATAAAGGGGCGCCTGGGTGGCTCAGTCGGTTAAGCGTCCGACTTCGGCTCAGGTCACGATCTCACAGCTCATGAGTTCGAGCCCCGCGTCGGGCTCTGTGCTGACAGCTCAGAGCCTGGAGCCTGTTTCAGATTCTGTGTCTCCCTCTCTCTGACCCTCCCCCGTTCATGCTCTGTCTCTCTCTGTCTCAAAAATAAATAAACGTTAAAAAAAATTAAAAAAAAAAAAAAAGTGATCAGCACAGGGATCATATTTTCAAAGTCTGGTATGTTGTCCAAGAGAGAAAGTATAAGGAGACAAAGGCAGAAATTTGGCTTGGAGGCTCAGGTAAGGCCTCAGGTAAGAAAATAAAAAAATACGAGAAGACAAACAATGAGTTGTCTGAGGAAATAAATATAAACCGACAGACAAACAGAAAACAATGGCTTTAGGAAAGTCAAGGGAGATGGGCATCCAGAAAGAGGGGTGTGAGTACTGGTGGACGCTACAGAAACTCCAAGAGAATGGGGACTGAAAGAGAGCCATTGGGTTTGTCTAGGAGCATGCTGGCAATTTTTGAGAGGCCAGTTTTAAAAAGTGAATGGAGGCAGAAGCCTGCTTTTATGTGGAATTAGGGAATGGAAGAAATAGTACCAAGATGGAAGGCAGAGAATTCAGATCCCTCGTTAGAGAGTCTGACAGAAAAAAGAAAGAAACCGGTTGAATAGTCATTAACCATAGGACAGTGCACAGGAAAGGATTTTTGTTTGTTGGTTCTTTTAAGATGAGAAGACGAATGCAAACTAGAGAAAAGGGAGGAGATGCGCAGAGAACACACCAGCAATAACCTAGATTAATGACACGCCATGACAGGAGGGCAGTGGGTGAGCTAGTCAAGGCAGAAGGAGCAAAACACAGGAGTCAGTAACTGTGGCATTCAGACACAGTGGGTTCCAAGGGAGACGCTAGTGACAAGTTGGGTGATGCTGGAGGAATCGAATAACTGGACACTTGGTGCAAATAGAAAGAAGGTTTAATACCTGTAGAAGTTGGGAATCTGCAGGTTGCAGTCACAGAAGTATTAATTTCAAGATTATGGAATTGGAGCCAACATCAGCTGATGTTCAGGCCAGAAGGGATTCCAAGTCCTAAGAAACATCTGCATTTAAAGGCTATGATTAAGCAAGTGAATAAACAAGTGCTCTAGACATATCCTGATGAATCAGAATAGCAGAAATAGCCTAAGGTTACACCTGATATTCTCCTAACGACTGTGTGGTGGAGAACTTTTTAGACTCATGCTAACCTACACACGGGATTCAATGTCTTTGTACTTTAAATAAGGGATATATCGGGTTCACACTAGTTTTCATCGAGATTCAGGTAGCAAAAGCCTTAATGCTTTTTCCTTATTATCTCTAACATAACTACTTCTGCTGGAGATGAGATTTACAGATTTTCAGGATGAAATAACACCCAGAGGCTGGCCAGAATTTACGAAGCCTAGTAGGAAGACATTTACCATAATTAACTTTACCAAGAAGTTTTTGCTTATTTTTTTCTAATGGTAAAAATAAGACAATCTTAATGAATGCATTTTGGAAAAAATACAAAAATGCATTAGGGGTGCCAGGGTGACTCAGCTGGCTTAGTGTCCAACTTCAGCTCAGGTCATGATCTCATGGTTCATGAGTTTGAACTGGGCATCAGGTTCTCTGCTGTCAGTACAGATCCTGCTTCAGATCCTCTGTCCCCATCTCTCTCTGCCCCTCCCCCACGCTCGCTCTTTCTCTCTTTTTTGATAGCCTAATTATTAATTGAACCGAGATGATGTATTTTACTTTTTCACTGCATTGACTAGATTTCTCAGATACATTTGGATCTCTCAAAATAAACATTAAAAAAATTAAAAACGCATTAAGAAGAAAACAAAATTCTTCCTTAAGCCCACCATTCAGAACCTAATATTACTCATTTTTCTATAGATGAATGTATGTATGTATGTATGTGTATGTGTGTGTGTGTCTATGTATTTTAAAGAGATGACAGTTTCGGCTGGGTAGACACTAAAATGTCCCCTAAATACAAAAATATGAAAGAAATTGAAAAGGCCCTGTCCTCTTGGTCATTTTCTGGGTTTCAGTTTGATTAAACACTTTGCATACTTAATATCTATAATTGAAATAAAAAAGCTTGGCCATCTAATATTGTTTTTGATTTCTAGGCATTAAGAATTTAAGTGATATTTAATGTTTAAAGTATTGAAAGATAAATAACTTTCTAAAACTCTTAAAAACTATTTAAATTAATGAAATAGATGGTTAGTGATCAGAAAGAATTAATGTAGATTTTCAAAGTGCCCAACTTAATGCTGATTTTTCTTGCTGTTGTTCATAAGGAGGAAGATGTCATTAGAACAGTAATAGATAGATGCCTTCACATGGAAATCAGGAAGACCCCAAAAGGAAGCTGGAATAGATAGAAAATAAGGCCGAAGATCCTCAACTCTTCAAGGACCTGGGATTAAACATTAAGCAATATTTTAAGCAATAATACTTTTTTTTTTTGGTTAATGATATACAATGGGTAAATTTACAATAAAGAAAACCCTAGGAAAAACTTCTAAATTCATCCCATTTTAAGTTACCAAGTATGAATATGTCATATAAAGCAAATGGATAAACAGTGCAGCTACCTGAATAATTCAAGAAAGGAATATTAGGTAGAAAAAAATTGTACCCATTAGCTCCAAAAAACAGAGATAAAAGAAGATTTTGTCTAAGTGATTGTCTAAATGGTTATCCAAACCTGTCTTATCAGAATTACCATTCAGCATTTTATTTTTATTTTTAATCCATTATTCCAAATCATACACCAAAATAACATCAGGTATTTACTTTTGTTATTTTGATGAAGTGCTGAAACACGAGTACATGGAGAATTGTCTCTAAATAAAACCTTTTAACTCAAATTGGAAGAAGTGGACTGACCTTCATTTTATTTCATGTTAACAGCGCTAGCTAGTAAAATTTATAGTAACAGAAATTGGCTTGTTCCTTCAGGCAGTATCTCACCATCGCTGGAATAAAGCTAACTTCCAATATGCTGTCAGGGCTGCCTGACTTCAGCTGTTTATTTCACAGGTAATTAGTACAGATCTTTTATATTCTGCTAAAAGGGTCATTCCAAGAAGAAATAGAAAACACCGGACAAAGAAAATATGAGTTGATCTTGTCAGCATCAAGGATTTCTCTGCAGGAGATCTTGCTGTGGCTTTCATTATTACAACAACCAATAGGTGTTGCTATAGAAACTATACTGTTAACAAGCTAACAGAACAAGGCAGAGGCAGAAAAACGATGAAACTGGGGGAAAAAAAAAAAGAAAAAGGAGAAAGAAAAGGCTCTAAGGTTTGGTTCTTGTAAATGAGTCTCTTGCTTTAAAACCTTACTTATCTCTCCTGGTTTTCTCCTTAATACTGCATGGATAATGTATGACCAGTAATAAGAACAATATAATAAATTCATACAGCCTTCTTCAGCAGGGTCTCAGAGAGCTTTAGAATTCAAAATGAAATTAAAAGCAACAATAAACCAATACCTTTCAAAATTAGGACTTTAAAGTCCAAAATGATCCAGCCAAGTAATGAGGTATCTCCTGGCCCTCAAGGATAGCAATACTACATATTCATCATCTGTATATGCCAAACGTATTTGAGAAATCTAGTCAATGCAGTCAAAAGTAAAATACATCATCTCGGTTCAATTAATAATTAGCCTATCAAAAAAGAAAATGATTCAATGATATTTTTTAAAGTATATGCTTAGATTAAAATGTTATAAAAATCTATGTGAAATCTCAACCTCAGAAAGTATAAAGGGGTTTGAATTTGACCTTTCCTCCCTCCTCCCACAAACTCTTAACATTCAGGTTAGACAAAAAGGTAGGGAATTTAATTCAAAATATATATGAAGTACATTTATAACTCAAGTCCTCTGGGATTGCCAGCTAAAAATCTTTTCACATTTCTATTCCATCATTGCCTCCTTTACAAGCCTAAAACCCTCTCTGCAAAATTCACCACTTTCCAAAGGATTTCTGTTCATAAGGATGGGAAGAAACATAGCCATTTCTTTTAAAGGCTGCTCCACAAAAGAAAAAAGAAAACAGTTACACAGACTCCCCTCTTCACCAGCAGAAGTTTTTCAATGGCCTGTGAATATCAAGGTTGTATTAATGCTCAATGTTGAAATTACAGTGTCTCTTCGCCTGATTGATTTCTGTCCCCCTAGAAAATGTCTCCCAATTATTTCTGGAAGTCACTGAGGAGGTGATCATTTGTGCTAACCAAAGGTTCTCCCCTGTCACAACCAGAGGGCTGCCTCTGCCCTCTTACTTTCTGTTTCTCTGGGATTCCTGCTCTCTTGCTCACAAGCCACAAGGAATCCTTCCTTACCACAGCCCTTCACAGGACACCAGAATCCATCCAGGAAAGAATGTCCTGCACCCCAACTCAAAGCCTGCTTCCATTTATTCAACAAATAATTTTTTAGCAACCATGTCCCAAAGTCACCCAGCTTGTGGGCAGGGCCGTGCAAAGTGTTTCATAGAAATAACTCTTTTAGCTTCTATGTCTAAGCTCTAACTAGACAATAACTGTTTTTAAAAAAAAAACCTAATCCATTTCCACAAGTAGTAACAACATTATTCAGGTACAAAACAGTCTCAAACCTGCTTAGAACAATTTTTAAAAGGCCCAAGGAAGCAGGATTTACAAAGATGTGACTCTTATATATACAAACATATGCGATCTTCCCACACTAGTTTTTCTCTCTCCTTCTCTCTTCAGAAACCCTTGAGGAGAAGCACCATCCTGCTCCCCTTAGGCCCCACGTTGTCTTACTCACCTCCCCACTTCCTTCTTATTCTGCCAAGGGAAATCCCAAGATCCAAGACTGGTTCCTCTGTGGAGGATGAAATAGAAACAGACTGAACATAGGAGAAAGGAAAAGAAGGCCTGAACTCTTGAATATGATACATTGTACCCCACCCTTACTTGAGAGAAGGAATGGTAATCCTGAATCTTCTTTTTAAAACTGTGATAAAAAACATATAACATAAAAATTTACCATCTTTTTTCTTTTTTGTTAATTTTATTATAATTTTTTATTTTAGAGACAGAGCCTGTGCACGCACGCACATGCATGAGGGGGTGAGGGTCAGAGAGAGAGAGGGAGAGAATCTCAAGCAGGCTCCATGCTCTGTGTGGAACCCGACATGGAACTTGATCCCATGACCCTGGGATCATGACGTGAGCCGAAATCAAGAGCTGGACGCTCAACCGACTGAGTCACCCAGGTGCCCCTAAAATTTACCACCTTAACCATTTTTAAGTGTGCCTACAATAGTGTTAATGATATGAACATTGTTGTGATGCAGATATCTAGAACTTTTTCATTTTGCAAAACTGAACCTCTATACCCATTAAATAACAATTACCTTATTCCTCCTCTCCATAACCTCTGGCAACCACCATTCTACTTTCTGTTTCTATGAGTTAGACTACTTTACATACTTCATATAAATGAAATCATGACAAATTTGTCTTTTTCTGTCTGGCTTATTTCTCTTAGCTTAATGTCCTTAAGGCTCATCCATGTTGTATCATAAGACAGGATTTCCTTCTTTTTTAAGGCTGAATGGTATTCCATTTTGTATACCACATTTTCTTTATCCATTCGTCCATCAGTTTGTAACTGAGTTGCTTCTACCTCTTGGCTATTGTGAATAGCACTACAATGAATATGGAAGTACAGATATTTTTTTAATATCCTGTTTTCATTTCTGGATAGATATGCAGAAGTGGGATTGCTGGATCATACGGTAGTTCCCTTTTTAATTTTTTGAAGATTTTCCATACAATTTTCCATAGCAGCTGCAACATTTTACATTCCTAGAAAGCTATTTTTAAGGCACTAAAAGGGTACATAGTTTTCAAAAAGAGTGAAATTCTCCTCCCTAGGCGGAAGCAGTGAAGGATACACAGCATCTATAAACCCGATCTGATAGAGGGAAAGGCAGGAACAGGAGTAGCAGAAAATCACAGGGGCATCTCAACACAAATTCTTGGACCAGCAATCTAGGAAAATGGAGAGAATCACCTCCCTCACCTGATTAAGTCCAGTTTTCATCAGCCTTGAGCCATAACATAACAGGTCTCTTCACATCCCCACTCTGTGTACCCAACTTTAATGGGTCACACCCCAGACCCCACTTCCACAACCAGCTTCCACAATCTGCAAGTCTACTCGGGGCAATGTCCATGCTGTGATGGTGCAGCCCAGGGAGAACCATGGCATGGATGCTGTAGAGGAATGCTTTTTTGCCTTCCTCCTCTTGATCCCTTACAATGTTAATATGCTCAGACAGAATTTGACCAATGGTGGAAACGCTATAATATATTTTGCCTTCAATATTCTTACACTTAAATGAAAGCAGAAATTTCGTGTGGCAAAATTCTATTCAGAAAAAAAATATGTATCAGGGATGCCTGGGTGGCTCAGCCAGTTGAGTGTCTGATTTCTTGATTTCAGCTCAGGTCATGATCCCAGGGTCGTGGGATCAAGCCCTGCATTGGGCCCTGTGCTGAGTGTGGAGCCTGCTTGAGATTCTCTTTCTCTCTCCTCTGCCCCTCTTCCCTACTTTTTCTCTCCCTAAAATAAAAAGTATACATGTATTGTTACAAAACACTTGCTTATGTCTGTGTTGAGTTTTAGACTACCAAGTAGGAAGAAATGACTTGATTTATTGTATCCATCAGGACTCTGGTTGCTGAAGCTGGAAATTCATAAAACCTAGCCTTAAGAAGAAGGAAGGGAAGAAAAGAAGGGAGGGAGAGAGAAAAGGAAGAGGGAAAAGAAATCAGCTGCCATAACCAAAATGAAAAGACAATGGTAGCCCTGAACTCAAGAAATCCACTTTTCAGTTCCTCTGTAGCTTTATCTGTCAGCTTCATTCTCTGAGTCCTGCTTTTTCCACATGATGGAGGCAGGCGTAGGGCCTCTATCAAGCTTGTATTCCGAAGCTTCCATGGACAAAGAGAAGAGCTTTCTTCCCTCAGTTGTAGTTTGAAACATCTCAAGGAAGAAATTTTACCCAATTAACCAATCACAGTTGGCAGGGAGAGAAGATGTTATAACTGGTCTAGCTTGGGCTGGAGACATTTGCCATGACAAATCACAGAGGTCAAAGAATGAGGGTGCTTTAATAGAGTATCAGTGGGAAACAGTGGAATAGAGGGATGAAGACGGGGATTCTTAAAGACTGGGGCCCAGATAAATTCACTGCAGAATCCCTGTGAACCAATCGGCCAGTACAACTTGGGTCTACTCTTTATCGTAGAGGTCGTACTGTGTAAAAAATTTAAACATGGAAGGCCTAGAAATAAAGTGTGAGGAAAGCTCATAAATAATTGGTTTATTTGACAGTACACTTGTTTTTGATATTGGGGAGAAAGGCAGTGTTATTTAGAACCGTTTTAGACCTATTCTTTTTAAGGCTGACCACTTCAAGCATCACCAACTGACAATCCAAACACCACAAATGAGTTTTCCCAGACACAACATACGGAATGCAAGCTGATTTCTATGAAAATGCAACTTTCTTTATATTAACCCCTTTCTATTTCTTAGGGATATATATGTGGTCCTCTTTACCTAATGCTCTGAACACAAGAATCCACACCTCAGGAGGAACATTCTGAGAGCAGATCTGAGGTGCAGACATTGGAGCACTCTCTGCAAAAGCCTATCTGAGTTTTTCTTATCATAAGTTTTGAAGAAAGATCAAAATTGTTTGGAAACTTTCTTTTCCAAACCATGCCACTAGGTCCACAGGCACGCCAATGACACCCTCACTGTGAAGGAAGACATAAACTTGCTGTTCAGAGTCCTCTCCCCTCAAACCTTCAGTTTCATGGAGGTAAAAACCTGAAACAAGTGCAAATGCATAGTCATTTTCTTTTCGTCCTTCCTTCTCAAGCTTTATCCCTGAATGACAGCTAAAAGAACATTGGCTAAGAAATAGAACAGATGAGTTCCAGTTCTGGTTTGGACAGACCACTCTACCTCCCTTGACAAAGTATTGCAGAAAAGATGGACAGGCAAATTTTAAGTCCTCTACAACTTTTTATTTAATAATTCTATATGGTAGGAGTCCAGATTTATGATCAGTGCCTACACACAGAGTCAGGTTTCTTGTTTTGAGAGAACACCAATATCAGCATGAGGTTTCAGTCTTTGTTAAGACTTTATGGAACTCATAGATCAAGCTGTGCCTCTCCAGGGCTGTGGAGCAGAGGGTAGCAGATAGATGTTGGATAGGAGAACCAAGCAGGAGCAAGAGGTCTGAAATATTCATGTGTGACTTAAATAAATTCACGGTAGGGTTCAAAGGACGCATTGATCAGGAACAGTTTTTTTAAAGTGACCCGCAAACTCAGAAATGTAGCCTTGCTTATTCCTGGGATCCTTTAAATGAACTAATTTTTATGGAACTTCATTTGCTCACTGTTTAATTCTGATTGAATTTTCTCCTTTGCCTTGGCTGTCTCCTTATCCTTACCCCCAACACCTTCCACCGCCAGCAATTTTCCCATTTTGTTTCTGAAAGCCAAAATATAGCATAGAAACAACCATTTGACCAGTTCGTTTGCATCCACGAAATAAACCAGATATGACTTAGAAGTAAAAGACACAACAATACAAAACAGTCAAACCATTGATTCTTTTTATTCACTCAACAGGTATTAACATGTCACGTAATTTCCTCACACTTGGGCTACAGTGGCAGCAAAAAGGTCTTCTCAACCTGGAGGTTTAACATCTTAGGGAAATTAAATGACAGACAGTAAACAAATAAATATTACAATTTTATCATATATAATATCATAAGTACTGTGGAGAACATAAGAAGAGCAAAGGGAATTGAGAGAAACAGGGTACTGGGGAAAGGTCTGTAATCTTGAAAGAGAGGATCACAGAGCTGCATTTAGTATGAAACTAATGAAGCCCCTCAATGATATGCACCCTTTCCAACATGCTTCTGTAAAATGTGCAAATGTGTGAAGTTTTAACGGAAACTGGTTACAATGCCATCTTCTCCCACTCGTTTTTCCCCATCACACTTTGCCTCATGTGGGTGGTGTTGGTAGGTCTTGGGTATATTGAGGATATAGCTAAGGGGGGGTTGAACTAGAAATCCATTTAGTTTGGCTTTAGTGAGATGTCGTTATGCAGTTCACTGTCACTATGGCTAGGAAGGTTTCATAGAGCAGTAGGCATTAGAGCTAGGACTTACATCGAGCATTTGTCCAACTCTGGTACTAATTTCAACGCCCTGTGCTTCATTTTCCATTAAGAAGATTTCCATCCCTTAACTTAAAGGAATCATAACTTAAAATATTCCTCAGTGACGCCAGCATTTGACAATTGTCCCACCTGGCTCAAACACATCTTTGCAGTCTTATTTCCTTCAACAGCTTCGCCTATACACTGCACTCCCCCAACTGGGCTCTTTGCTTTTACTGGACCTCACATCTGCCCATGACCTCCTCTCTGTCTGAAATAGTCTTGGTATCGTTAATTACCTGACAAATGGGACACAAAAAGCTGATATCACTAGAGATAATATAAAGCTATATACAGTAGTCCTCCCTTATCCATGGGAGATATGTTCCAAGACCCCCAGTGGATACCTGAAACTGCAGAAGGTATTGAACCCTATCTATACTATGCTTTTTCCTATACATGCATACTTAGGATAAAGTTGAATTTATAAATTAGGGACAGTAAGAGATTAACACAAAAACTAATAATAAAATAGGGCAATTATAACCATATATTGTAATAAAAGTTGTGCAAATGTGGTCTTTCTCTCAAAACATCTTATTGTACCATACTCACTCCTTGCAATGATGTGAGATGATAAGTCTATGCAATGAGATGAGGTGAGGTAAATGACATAGGCATTGTGACATAGCATTAGGTTACTATTGACCTTCTGACCATATGTCAGAAGGAGTATCATCTGCTCTTTGACCGCAGTTGACCATGGGTAATTGAAACCTTGGAAAGTGAAACCTCAGATGGGGGGGGGGGGGACTATTGCATAACTCACCACTACAATAAGGACATCAACAAGAAACAAGTTAATGAGTGTCTCAATCAAATACTATTTAAGATTACTTAATGCATAAGAAAATTTGATATCTCCTAAAATTTTAAGGTTCATATATCAAAAAAACTTGACAGAGGTTTTCCCAAATTTGACAATTCTAAAAATTTATACAATATTACCAATTGCAAGTTGTTCAGAAGCTGAAAGGAATTTTTATAGAGTATCAATAATAAAAAATATTTTTATAACCATGCTACAGAAAAGGTCAGGATATCTTTCTATTCTCCTTATAGAAGATATAAAAATTGTTGTTACATGTAGAGGGATCAAAGGATATACAGTCAAAATATTTGGGGAAGAAAGCATTGAAGAGGTGCATTTAGTCATTGATTAAGAAAACTTATTTATTTATTCACTTATTTATTTTTTTAATGTTTATTTTTATTTTTTTGAGAGAGAGACAGAGCACAAGCAGGGGAGGGGCAGAGAGATAAGGAGACACAGAATCCGAAGCAGGCTCCAGGCTCTGAGCGGTCACACAGAGCCCAATGTGGGGCTCAAACTCACAACCATGAGATCATGATCCGAGCCAAAGTCTCTGACCTGAGCCTAACCCCCTGAGCCTCCCAGGAGCCCCAATTAATAAAACGTATTATGTTATTCTTTTAGAATTTGTGATATTTCTAGTTATAAGCTTCTTAATTGTATAACATGTGGTTTCTCATTCTGAATCAATATTCACTTTCATATGTAAGTATCTAATTTGATATCTACAATTTTCTTTCTGTCTTTTAAAGGTTTCCAAATAGTGTAAGCTTCAGATCCTGCAAAACCTGGAGCCATTCCCAGATGTCAGGGAAGACCTCAGTGATGACGTAAAATTTAAGCAGAGACCTGCTTAATAAATAAAGCATAAAAGAATAAAGCATAAAACTCTGTAACCCTCTGTGAGAAGTGTTTTTCAGGCATAGGGAACAGAAAGGGCAAAGGTCTCTACAATGAAGTATGTTGGGCAGCCATTATGTTTCCTAGCATGTCCTATGAGAGTAGAAGTTTAAATTACGTTAAAAGACATCCCAATTTGCATAACATTTTACTCTGTGGGTTTGTTACTATACTTGTCATTGGTGTCTTGCAAACCACAGCTGTGGCAAACAGCACTACTTGCCTATTCAAGGGTTCATACTAACGTAACACTGATAATATCCGGGGCTTCAATGTGCCTCGCTAAAAATCTATTTTTCCTAGCCTCCTTTGCAGCAGGTCATATGACAAAGTTTTTGTCAATGAGATCTAAGTGGAAGTCCCTAGGTGGGGCTGCTGTGAAAGCCCTTTAAAGGAGCTGACTCAATTGGAATACTTTCCTTGGCCTCCATACTTTTGTCTGAAACCCAGGTGTGGGGCTGGAGCACAGGCAGCCATCTTGAGTATATTTGAGAGGGTCACACCCCCTACCATAGGTATGGCAGAGCAGAAAGTTAGAAGGATCCTGGATCTTTGGTGACACTGTGAAACTACCGTGCTAACCCTGAACTTCAAACCTTGGGAATTCTTTTACGTGACAGAAAAACAAGTTATGTGATTGGTTTAAACCACTCTTTTGTTCAGTGGCTAGATGCAATTCCTAACTGAAATGCTGAGACACCTAACAGCAACAACAAAAACGTTATATATGTTATATGTGTATGTATACATAAAGGTTTTATATATTTATATAAAAACACACATAAAATGCAGTACAACTTGGAATTTCAAGTCTCATACCACCATAAATGAAAAACATTTTCTTCCACAGCTACTCGTTTAGATTAGTGCACATAGAATCCACATAAGCCTTCATTTTGAGACTTTTAGTTGGCTATTTTTTAATTCAGGCAGTGTAAGATGTTGTCATTAAAGTTTGCTGAATAGAAAAATGTCAGTACTCAAGACACATAAACACCGGACCTCCTTCTCAAAGAATGCAAAAGGATTTATCACTTATATCACCTTAGACCACAGCCTTATCCAAAAAGAAATGACCTGTATTTCATTCACTTAGTTGTTAATAAACAGTTCTTGCTGTTTATCATTTAATTATTAATGTTTTAAAAATTTAGCTACAAAAAATGCTCTTTTTACTCCTATGCAGAGCTAACATTAAATACGTTTCTATTGAGCAATGTTAAATAAGGAACACACAGAGAAGGAACAAACCCTGTGAATGCGTATTTCTGGCTGCTGATTCAAGTAAGGATGAAGAACAGGTCTCACGCACACACAGAAGAGAACAAGACAGTAACCAAAATCAGATTGCTTTAATCCACCACTGATTAGTAACATAACAGTGAAGAGAATCAGGGGTAGTATGTAGTGTGTCTGATGCCTTCTAGAGTACCACAGACCAAAACACCTGTATGGCAGAAAATGCCTCCCCAGCTTAAGTTTTAAAGTAACTAAATGCAGTTTATTATCCAGCTAAGGAGCTCACCAACGACATAGCTTTGGCTGCCTTACAAGGTGCCCCTCTCACTGCTGGGGAGTGCCTTCTGCGGGAGCAATTCCCAGGCTGCTGTGCCTCTCACATATGGTGTTCTGAAACAGTTAAGGAAAATGAGAAGCGCTGTGAAAGTACATTTTTGGCTCAGCATAAACCATTCATTGATTTGTGGGCCGCAAGTCCTCCAGGGGGTGTTACGAATCCATATGATAGCTAGATTTTTACATTTGGATCTCTTCTTTAGCTGATGGATGTGTAAAATTTCATGTTAGCCTGGCTACCCCCTATTGGCTACACATCTGAGGAGGTTCAAGTGTATGAGTTATTTCTTCCAAAGTCAATTGTAATTTACACTCACTAAATTGCCTCCAGATCCACCTTTTAAAGATAGTAGACTCAAAATTGCATTCATTTTGGCCCACACTGCCCATTTGTGTTTAAACCACAGCCTTACTTTGGAGAGCCGCCATCACTAATGGAAAGACATTATGTGGCCGAAGATCCACATTTTCCACAGGAGAGCAGAATGCTGGCAAGTCAAATGGCCAATGTACAAGCAGTTTCCAGCCCAGTGAAACTCGGCTTTAATAGTGAGCCGACAGACCAGGGGGAGGTGGGGGTGGAGGCAAAGGATATCAGTTCTTCAGTCCAGAAAATCAAAAGCACCAGTTTCACACTACGAAACATTTGCCCTTGGCCTCAAAAGAGTCTTGAAACGAAGGAGTAGTTTACTTTTTTTCTTTTTGTCCTTTCCCATTGTTTAGTACACACATCTCTGTGCAAGGCGCTCTTGAGCCTTATTTCACTGCTCAATTTTATTCATCTCACTGACTAGCTTTTAAAATTATTGCTGTTAATGGTTCTGCCTGTCTTTCCAGATGCAACCAAAAAATAACCCAAGCAGCACACCTTCCTTCCCTCAAAAGCCCAAATGCCAAACTACCATTGTGAGGAACATTTATAATTCTCAATTCCTCTCACTAATTGCCTCACTGCGGTTTTAGCGGAATCTTAAGTAGAAGTTTAGAGGGCTTGTTAGAAAGGACTGTTGGTTTCAAGACCAAAAAATTAAATAAAATTATGAAAACAGCCATGGATTAATATGCCATCAGTCTAAAACAAGCGCATGAAGCTCAGATGTAAGCCAGCGTGTACTTGAGGAGATTAATTCATTCCATGGCATTGACCTCAAGGCCTACATACCACTAAAATGTGATGAGTCTGAGAGGACTGTTTTTCAAAAGTTCTGATTCCGTCAATGGGTTTTAAGTAGGCTTTCTCATTTTAAAACCAGCTCTTGCTGACTGAGCTCCAAATGCACATTTGGGATGATGAGCAGAGTAAATGAGATAAACAATGAGCTTCATCAAACCAAACACCTGATGACTCTCTCCACCAGCCTTCCCTTTTCTCTCCAGGCAGAATCTCTATTATGCGTCCTCTTTAACCCAATTAGGTGCCATCAATTTTCTACTTCAATCTCCCCATAACCTCCTTCTCATCCCCATCCAGTTTTAAAAATCACAACCAGAACACTCCCTGTGTGTTCATCAGTCAGAGCTCAGTGTAAAAATTCATTTGGCCCATTTACAGCGTCAAGTCAGTACAGCTGTCTTTCAACTTAGGTTATGTTTTCCGAACGTACTTCTATTTCCGACTGGTATCAGCGGCAGTGCAAGTTGTTCCGCATCCATGAGACCTTTCCTTTCTGAGGGACCCAACTCTAAATTTTTGGCAATGCCACAAGGTTAAAATTTTGTTCCCAACACGAAGGGGACAGGGTCTACCACTCAACCATGCTGACATTTGCTCCTGGGAGGTCCAATAGTCTTAAACAAAAAGAAGTAGAAACATCTGGAATCTCATGGTCAGCTTGTTTGTTATGTTCAGCAGCAGGGGTGTCTGGAGTCCACATCCAACCCCACTGTCAAAGGACCCAGCAGTCAACAATCACTGTTCAATACAGGACTGGAGGAGGGGAGACATCCCACGTTATATGAAAAGCGTTGTATGAAAAGAGGAAAAATTATAGCCAAAGTCATCATGTTATTTCAGTGAAGTTCAGAAATCAAAACCCCACTTTCACTTTGGAAATATAATTTTAAAAATTCTTTCCTTCTAACATTTCATTATTAAATGTAATTTTATTTAGTATTCAGTGTTCCCAAGATACAGTTCACTTAATATACCTGCATACAGACCCACACCCATCCTATGTCACGTGAGATACGTTTTTTGATGGGTCAGTTGGAATTATATTGTGAATGGAAGCACTTTGAAAATTTTAAAGTACATTACAAATATAGTATTTAATTAATTTATTATTATTTTGTTATTAAGGAAGCAGAAAGTATTATGGTATAAAATTTAATTCTTATTCTCCACAACTTATCACTGATCTTACCTGGGCAAATGATTGCATAGCCATACTAAGTTCACTAAAAGAGGTGAAATGAATGGAGATGCTATACAGTCTATAGCTTTTCTTTTCTTTTTTTTTTTCAGCATAGACTGAGAATTTGGGCATGTCCAAGTGGGTAAATAGAAATGGGATAATTTCGGAGAATGAGGCAGGAAGATGTCCTGGGAGTTGTTTTACAGCCCGATGAGCTGGAAATTATCAAATTACCCAAATTTGTCCACTATCAATTAATTATTCAAAGTCTACCTCACTCGGCATGTAAAGATGCCATTTAAATTGTTCCGAATCTTAATAACAACACTGCTCTTACCAAATGGGGTCTAGCCTCAAAGGAGAGGGAAAGTGGCTATAGTACATAAGAATGTAAAGTATGAGATCTGGAAGAGCCAAGATAAACACAGAAATCAGTGCAGCCATAGCAAACTGGAGAGATGGCTGTTAGGTTGGAAAGGGCAATGTGGAAAGAAAAATAAAAATATTCCAATTTTTTTTTCTTCTGGACTTGCTCCACTTGATATCAAAATATACTATAAGCTTACA
The DNA here is from genome assembly GCF_018350195.1 of Panthera tigris. Taxonomy (NCBI): domain Eukaryota; kingdom Metazoa; phylum Chordata; class Mammalia; order Carnivora; family Felidae; genus Panthera; species Panthera tigris. Next base: position 89,656,064 of record NC_056664.1, read on the forward strand.
CTAATTAAAATAGTGTGATGCAGGCACAGAAAAGACAAATATATCAATGGAATAATATCAAGAGTCCAGAAAAAAGACACATGAATATATGTGAGCTTATAAATATAAAAGTGACACTTTAAAATGTGGGAATAATACTAATTGATATAGTTAATTATTTGACTTGAAAATATGGTTGTTTATTAAGAATAGATAAATGTAGATCCCTACCTCAAAGATACACAAAATAAATTCTAGCTAAGTTAAATTGCCAAACCAAAATAAATCCAATAATGTTTTAAAAGATAAAACTTAAGACATTTTTCATACTGTTTGTGGTAAGGAAAGACCCAAATCCTAGAAGTCTTAAAGAAAAAGACTGACAGCTTTAATAATATAAATATTCTAAGCTGCTGTGTAGTGAAAGGTACAAAGACAAATCACAGACTAAAATATTTTGTAACCCCTTTAACCAGCAAAGGGATACTATTTAATACATAAACACTCAAGAAAAAGAAAATAATCTATTAGAAAAAAAATGGGAAACAACTCAAACAATTTATACAATAAATGCACATAACTGTGATCATGTATAAAAACATTCAATTTAACTAACAATGCTAAGCAAACGCTAAGTAAAGAGAAAAGGCTAAGTGAAGAGAAAAATTATTTTTTTTTTCCATAAAATTTGCAACAAGTGAGGGGCACCTGGGTGGCTCAGTTGGTTAAGTGGCTGACTCTTGATTTAGGCTCAGGTCATGATCTCAGGTTCGTGAATTCCAGCCCCATGTGGGGCTCTGCACTGACAGTGTCCAGCCTGCTTGGGATTCTCTGTCTCCTTCTGTCTCTGCCCCTCACCTGCTCATGCTCTCTCTTTCTCTCTCAAAAATAAAATAAATAAACATTAAAAAAATATATCTAAAAATTGGCAACAAGTGAGACAATGCCTGCAAGAGTATGGAGAAACAAGCAGGGTCTGGCAATGTTTGAAGCGGTGGAAATAGGTACAAGCTCTTTGGAGGACATGCTGGGAGGCTATTTTAAAATTGTAAATGTACATACCTTTGAATAACTGTATCTATGAAAATATTAGCATGAATACCTACATTCTTACATGTCAGATATTCAATGCATTGTTGTTTGTAAGAGAAAAAAAAAGTTTGACATAGCATAAATGCCCATCAACAAACTATAGCACACAGAATCTAAAAATATATATTTATTAAAAAGAAAAACCAATGCACTGACTTGGAAAGATGAACAAGCTATATTAAGTGATACCAGATATAGGCATTCAAATATGTATATTTGAGGAATCAAAACCATCAGAAAGAAGGCATATCAAACTATTTCCAGTGGTTATCTCCAGGGATGCACATGAGGATGATAGGCAGATGTTCTCTTATTATTTTACACGTTTCTGTTTTCTTTGATTTTGCTGCTATCAGTGTATATTAATTTTATAATAAGATAATAATTAGGATTTTTTAAATGTTTTCAATGTTAAAGTACTATTTTAATCAGACATAAAGAATGTGTTCTCACAGACCTTCATTCATCAAATTGTATTGAAGCATTTTGGTGCACTGGGGAGAAAAATGGACACAAATCCTTGCCCTCATGGAGTCTATGATCTAGTTTTAAAAGAAAAATGGAAAAATAAACACAATAAGAAAAGCAAATTATGACTACGTCAGAAAGTAGTAAATGCTCCGGGGGCGGGGGGGGGGGGGCGGGAAGAGCGAGGCAAGGAGATCCAGAGTACAGGACATGGTAGATGGGGGTTCGTTGATGCAACTGAAATTTGAAATGGGATGGTCAGGGTAAGCTCACGGAAGAAATACCTAAGCAGACTTGACGTTGAGAGAGTTAGCTTTGTAGATATCTAGGGGAAGGCAGTGCAAGGTAGAAAAAGAAGAGAGGACAAAGGGTCATAGTAAAAGTGTTCCTGTGTCCTTTGAGGTACCCAGGGAGGCAAAGACCAGGGCAAGGAAGAGATGAGGAGCAGATGGGGGTCAATAGATAAGAGGTCACAGTGGGGGCCAGCTCAGAGAGCAACACAGACATCACCCTTAGGACTTGATAAGGACTTGTTATATTCCTAGAGTATATCTCAATACAGACTTTCTATCTGACCTCTGATTTAGCACTTAAAACAATTATTTACCACCAACGTTATCTGTGCCCAACCCCCCAAAAGTGTAGTATTGGAAGGGTCCAAGTAATTTTAAACTTGCTTTTCCGGTAAAGATTTCTTTATGTTTTTTGGGAAGTTTTATGAACATTTATCTCTACTTTTAATCGTTCCCTCTGAGAGGTTAAAGTATCAGAACTCAGACAACTTGCAAGAAAGCTTTGACTTCTCTTATGATGCATTGCAAAGACAAAGTCTGCCACCAGCTGTGGTGTCTTCTCAGAACCAAGACCTGAGCATTACGCGCGGGCCTACAAGTCACCCAGACACGCAAGCTTGCGCGAAGCCTGTATAATGAATTGGAAATGAACTTTTAAAATAACTGCCACAGGTCCTTGCCAAGTGAGGGGACCATACAGAGAGACACAGATGCACCCACTCCTTCAGCAGTTATCAGACTGTGAATGTCAGTTCTTAAGCAAAAGAGATTTAGGACTCCTGAAGAAACTGTTTAATCTGGTCAAGTTTGTAGAATGTTTCTCTTGCTGTAAAAAAAAAAAAATGTTTTTCCAGTTTTATTGAAAAGTTACTGACATTGACATATAATATTGCATGAGTTCAAGGTGTACAACATAATGATTTTTTTCCACATGATAAGAACTTTTAAGATCTTTCTTAGCAGCTTTCAAACATACAACACAATATCTTTTAAAGTGTGTTCTGAGATTTTAAAGCCCTCCTCATGTTTGTTTAGTGTGTGTTGTTTTTTAACTGATTGATTGTACTGTAATAAGAAAAAAAAGCAAGACAGAAAATCAGGGGACTGTGTGTTGATCCTAGTTCATGCTTCTAATTTCTGATATCTGAAGTCACTCTGAATCTCAGTTTCTCAGCAATAATAGTAGGACAGCATCCTGCCTACACTGTAGACTTGATGTAAGAATAAATGAGGTAACATGGGAACACTCTCCAAAAACTACCACGCAGGCCTAGAGTACTCTAATCATTAGTTTAATTATTACCTAACACATGGCTATTCAGAACCTATGGAGGCAGGCAGTAGCCAATCTATTTTTCTTTTTAATTAAAATAATTCTTTTAATTTTCTTTCATTTGATTTTTTTTTCATGTTTCATCTCCACATGAGTTTGTCATAAGACCTTAAGTAAAAGTACATTGTACACAACTGTGTAACCTGTTTGCCTGAAGTTTTTATAAATTTATTTTTAAGTGTATGCCACAGAATCTTGAAAATGTGATGAAGCTACAAGCAGCTCCATTTTAAATGAAAGGATTTAGGGGGGCCAAGTGGCTCAGTCGGTTGAGCATCTGGCATCAGCTCAGGTCATGATCTCATGGTTCGTGGGTTTGAGCCCCGTGTCAGGCTCTGTGCTGACAGCTCAGGGCCTGGAGCCTGCTTCGGATTCTGTGTCTCCCTCTCTCTCTGCCCCTCCCCCAGTCATGTTCTGTCTCTCTCTGTCTCTCAAAAATGAGTAAAAATGTTAAAAATAAAAATAAAAAAATAAAATTTTCAAAAAAAAAATAAACTGAAAGGATTTGATGCACATAGGGTGAGGGTGACTAACTCATCCTGGTTTGCCCAGAACATTCCCAATTTTAAACCTGAAGGCCCCTCTTCTCAAAAAGCCCTTTGGTCCTGGGGAAACTGAAATGATTGGTTACCCTAGATGAACAAATCAGAAAGAAACTCTGATGGCATTCTGGAGAGGAATAATAGTGACTTCTCTCAAAGATTTAGAAAGAATCCAGTCTGTTGAAAAACTGTGAATGATACAGATAATAGGATTAAAAACATGCTCATTTCTTGGAACACTGCTTTGCATCATAGAGAAAGAATGTGTTTAATGACTGATGGGACCTGTCAAAAATGTATAGGAGTCAGTTCAAATGGGCTTTCGCCAGCTAAATTTGGGACAATTGGAACCAAATAATAATGATGTCAATGGATTATAACACATTTGATTTTGCCATCTATGCTGTATATGATAACAAAAACATAACTGGGTGGCGTAGGAGGAAGGAGAAGGTATGTGAGGATAAGCTGAAAAGTGCCAGCCAGCTAGTAAATCAGAAGGAGTGATAGAATTTCTGAAATTACCAATTTATAAGCACTCATGCAATAACTGATTCAGGCAAGTGTTACTACTGAATGCTAAAACAATTAGGTGAAAATTTGCTGGGAAAGTCACTTCATGAAGTATAGTATCACTCCATGTATTACTTACTAATTACGGAAGGAAAAGATACCTTTACAATAGACAGGCACACTTTAGCCAAGTGATCAAACTTTGCATTACTAACAATTACACGAACTAACATTTTGTACCTCCTAGGAAAATACATTTACATAGTGTTCTCACTAAAAATATTCAATCTGAAGCTAATCATGAGAAAATGGATATATCCAGATTGTGAAAATTCTACAGGACAATATGGGCTCTTCAAAAATGACAATTTCCTGAAAGACATTAAAGAAAAAGAAAAAAAGGAAAGGAAAAGAATCACAGAGTGTAGTCTCCAAAGATGGTCACCAGTAACTCCCTCTCCCTGTACACCCATGCTATTCCTCCCATCAAGAGAGAAATTTCTTCTCCTTGAACCTGGGCTGGCTTTTTGACCTGTGAGCCATAAAAGGCAATGGATACTGTGCAAGTCCCAGTAGTAGCCCTTACGAGGACTGATGGCATTTGCTTTTACCCTCTGAACCCAGCTGCCATGTTATAAGAGGGTCCAGGCTATCCTACTGGAGTGAGTTCACGTATAGAGAGATAGAGATGAGACACCACGTGGAAAGAGCGAATACAAGGAAAAGAACTGAGGCATCCAGCTGACAGCATCCAAATCAGACATGTGAGGAGGACTTCTCGGACCCTCCAATCCATCCAACCCAGCTGCCAGCTGGATGTAGTTAAATGAGTGACCCCTGTTGATACCACGATGAGAACTGCCTTGTCAGCCCACAGAAATCAAATAAGTAAGTAAATTAATTAATAAATAAATAGATGTAGTTGTAAACCACCAATTTTCAGGCAGATTTGTTATACGTTAGTGGGTAACTGACACAAAGCTAAATACGATACCTATAAAGGATGAACTTGGGACAATTAGAGAACTTTGAGTGAGAGAGACTGGATATTAGATAATATCGTATTAATGTTAAATTCCTTAGAGATAATAATGGTATTGTGGTTATGTAAGACACTGTGCTTATTTTTAGGAAATGCATGCTAATTACTTGGGAGGTAGAGTCTCATGATATTTGCAACTTCAAATGGTTCAGAAAGAAAAACATCTCAGTCTCTATGTCTCTCTTCCCTTCTGCGCCCATACACACCACACATCTGTGTGCTTTGTGTACTATGTAAGCAAATGTGGCAAAACAACTGATTAATCTAGGCAAAGGGTTATATAAGTGTCGATTGCACTAGTCTTTCAACTTCTATGTAGGCTTGAGATTTAAAAAACAAAACTTGAAGAAGGGAAACGATTTAGAGATTTATGATAAATTTTGTGCTTTTAAATAAGTGTTTTGGTTTTAAAATTGCTCACTTAATAATCTAAATGAATCTTGGATGCAGAATTTTAAATGGCCTGAATATACAAGAATAATAGTTTGGAACAAATGAGTATAGCTCAGTAGAGGGCAATTAGGATGGATGGCAAGATAGGAGGTCAGGAGCACTGGGACATAAATTAGCAACTAGCTTTGAGCAACTTATTCCTCCTCTCTGGTCCTCAGTTTCCTTGGCTTTAAAAATAAAAGCTAATTGATGTCTGCAGTTGTTTTTAGTGTTATGGGTCACTAAACTGATACAACATAATGTACTTAAGCATACACCACAAAAGGGATAAAACCACAAAAAGAGTTGCAAAAAATCAAGAACAAAGAATTTAAGAATAAAGAAGAGATAACAATTTTAGAACACAATTTTCCTAACATGCATTTCCTTGGAAGAATGAAATGTCACACAGAGGCAATTGGTTGATACAGTAATTCATGCTTATGTGAGACACCATGATAAATATGGCATAGCAGGGTCTGAGTCAGTGCAGGGGGTTGGAGAATTGGAATTGAGCACACCCAGAGAGGAGCCTCATTGAAATTCCCCTCTCACACCTGATACTAACCAGCTTCTTATAGGTGAACTTTACTCAAAAGCTTACTGACAAAATGTAGTAAGCAGATAATGACCCCTGATATATCATATACCTGCTTTATATCAATGCAATGTTTCATATGACAGCTTTGCTTTAAAGGAAAATAAAACGTGGTCCCTGGCATTTATAGGATGCCATGCTTTATACCGGGCACTTTTGCATGTTATTTTAGTTCAGCTTTACAGCCTTGAGAGGTGGCTGCTACTTACCTCATTTGTAGTCATAAAGAACTAGAAAGTGAGGAATGACTTGATAGTCATCAAAACTAATTATACCAGAGACTATATGTCCTTACCAAGGAAACATGGTAAAGCAAAGAAATAAACAAACAAGAAGCAACCAAGAGGGCTGGTTATACCGTAACATGTAAAAGGACTTCCATGGGGATCACTAGGTACTGGAATATGCCTCCGCAGTGGTTGCAAAATTCCTCTTTGACATCTTTACAGATAGGCTAGCAAAGGTCAAGGGGCAATATGGGAGGTCATGGGTAGAAGAAAAGGTTCACTGACTGAGTCAAGAGACCTGGGTCTTCCTTGCGCCTCTCTCTCACCTATCAACTGTGGGACCCAGAGCATGGCAGGTGGCCTCACTGAACCTGTTTCCTCATTCCTACAGGATTGAGTTAGGCCTTAGGTCCTTAATCTCCCCTCCAGGTCTAATGAATTCCAGCTCCTGTTGGGCTTGGTGCACACCCATCCTTTATGAATCACTGGCATTTCATTTTTTCCTTCCATAATTTTTAATGACATCTATTTTTGCAAGCATAAACAGGTAAAATAAAATCAACTGGCAATTATTTTTTCTAACAGGGAATTTAAAATTCCAATCGAAAGAAAGGAGAAAGCCTGTAAGTGGGAAAGAGTGGTTTTAAGGAACCACATGAAATCACTGAAATAAAGTCCTGAGCACGCCCAACTCATTCATTCCACACATTTACCTCCCCTCTCTTTCTCCAGAGACCTTTCCCGGTGATAATAGAGGGACAAGGACAATATAAACTCATAGGGGCAAAAAAACGAAAGAGGAATCTTCTGTACACAGGGATTTTAATGCACATCTGGGAGATGAAAAGCAGAGCACAGAGGCTACCAATGAGAAGTGAGTCAATCCACCCAGGGATCCCAGGAGGCTCAGGGATTGCAGGTAGGATCAGAGATATCAGTTGAAAGCCTGCATGTGCACAGAACAGTTGGACCCCAAGTGTTCTCTCATGCCCCCCACATCTTTAGCCAAAAAGGGGAATCACCTGAGAAACAGGATAACATGGGACCCAGGATCTAGGGGCTCTGGCATAGAGGGACACTGAAAGAATGCTCAATAAGAAAGCTGTGCAGTACATTTGAGAGTAACCAGCCAGATTAGAGCAGAAGGAAAGAAGACTCATAAGAAAGGCTTCCAGAAGAAAAGAGGGGAAAAAAACCTTTTTCTGGTTTATTTGAGCATTCAAGGAAAAAATTCCTAATTCTTATATATCAGATCTGAGGGAATATATAGAAAAAAATAATAAGGATGGACAAAGAGAAAACTACACAAGTAAAAATAAATGATACATAAATGTTCATAGTAGCATTATTCATAACAGCCAAAAAGTGGAAACCACCCAAATGTCTATCAGCTGATGAGTGGATATCTATGTATATCTATACAATGGGATATCATTTGTTTATCAAAAAGAATGCAATACTGATACACACCACAACCTGGATGAACTTTGGAAATTTTATGCTAAGCAAAAGTAGCCAGACTCAAAAAGGCCACATATCACATGATGCCATCCATATAAAATGTGCAGAACAGGCAAATCTATAGAGACAGGATACAGATTAGGGTTTGTCTACAGCTGGAGGGAGTGGGAGGGGAGAGTGGAAAGTGACTGGTAATGAGTTTAAGCTTCTTTTTTTTTTTATTTTTTTTAACGTTTATTTATTTTTGAGACAGAGAGAGACAGAGCATGAACGGGGGAGGGGCAGAGAGAGAGGGAGACACAGAATCGGAAGCAGGCTCCAGGCTCTGAGCCATCAGCGCAGAGCCCGATGCGGGGCTCTAACTCACGGACCGCAAGATCGTGACCTGAGCTGAAATCGGACGCTTAACCGACTGAGCCACCCAGGCACCCCGAGTCTAAGCTTCTTTGGGGGGTGATGAACATGTCATAAAATTAGAGTAGGGTGATAAATGCAAAGCTTGGTAAATCTACTAAAAACCATTACATTGCACACTTTGGGTGAACTTTGTGTTATATCTAAATAAACCTATTAAAAACAAATAAGCAAATGGAAGCATTGGGAAAATCTTGACTCCAAGTTAAAAAAAAGTGTTCAAGAGAGGAAAAGTAATTGTACCACATGATATAGGTGAACTTGCATAGTTATCATATTGTACATTATTGACTTAACCAAAAATGTCAATATGCTAGTAGGATGGAGGGTTGGGATGGGGAAGTTAGGAAGGGTATAAGATAGTTCCTCATCTTTCATAACAAGAAATTAATAATAGATGGTGCCTAAAATTGACAAATCAAGAAATAAGCATGTTACTTAGAAACTGAAGGTAACTATGCCAAAAGAAGCTCTAAGAATAGCAGGTGGTTTCCTCTGGAAAACAGGAATTAGGGCAGGGTAGGGAGGGGTAGGAGCTGCAACTTACTAGTACAAGCCTCTTAGGGCTATCTTCTGCTCTGTTGACCATGTGCGTTTATTACTTTACTAAAAATAAAAATTAAGACAAGTTCATTTCTTACTGCCAGTTTAGCCTGTGAAGAGTCACCCTGACTCAGTCTTTGCCTGGGAGCAAAGCAGCAACATCTCTCTACATTGGCCCAAAACACCGAGCAAGCAGGTGTCACAGTGCTGATCCCAACATGGACTCACTTCAGTAGGGCAGATTCCAAGCCCAGATTGTTTGCTAATTATGATCTGCCTTGAGTGGAGAACTGGGGAGGATCTGATTTCTTTTGGGTTTTGAACAGAAACGGGACCACAACACAGGTTACAAAATCATTGACGTCCTCCCCCCAAAAAGAGATCAAACTTGGGAAAACACTGGTTTATCCTTTTCATCAGGTGTCCTCAGGATGACGTTGCCAGTGGATCACACTCCAGTCTTGCTTTTTAAGATGAGAAAAGTGAGGCCAGGAAAGGTGAATGGTTTATCCAAACTCACAAAGTAAAGCACAGGAAGAACTCAGATGAACAACTCTGAAGATTGAGAATACTGCCACCCGGGCACAGCTAGGCCCCGTGAGCCCCTAGGCTTGGGCGCCATAAAATGTACACCACGTGCTCCCAGACCAAAAAGTAGCTGATGCCGAGCACAATTCACTCACCCCCTGCATACCTAAAAATATGTAGTGGAATGTTTTCTAGATCCTCTGCAAATCTGAAATGAAATATCTGAAAAAATTAAGCCAGCCCTAAATCTTTTTATGTATCTTCTTCTCATTTCTTTATCCCTCCCCCTAATTATTTTTCAACCACCATGTCATGTAAAACCACATTTGTGTAAATTAAATACATATGTGGAGAATCTGACACCAAAGCCGGCGTTATTAAGTAATACTTTTTCGGCAATGTTTTGGCTTAGAAAACCTCACATCAGATGAATTCCCCTAGTTCCAAGGTCCTGCCTGATACATTACTGTATCAATTTCACAACCTCCTGATTAAATACTCTTAATATTGCTATATAGGCTGTCATTACCCACAGAATAATATTTACTCTGGGTCACATAAGAAATATACAGATAATATACAGGTATACAGATACAGGTGTGGATACGGATAAAGATATATCAGCCATATAGATAAAGATATAAATATGGCTCTAGATGCAGCTACAGATATCAGGTTTCCTCTCCTAGGATCCTCATTTAACAGAGGAAGAGCAGAGACAAGAAGGTGTTGGATGAATGCACACAGACTCCAACCAGGGCGCCTCTAATTAGTTTCCTCAGCCCTCTCTACACAGTCTGGATTTGCATGTTTTTATTTCGGGCAGCATTCAGTTTGATGCAGAAAAATGCTGTACACACCAAATGTTTTGAAATGTCTTTTATCAGCAACACATGTACATTTACACCCCAGACAGCAACAACTCAATTTTAGATCATAACTCCGTGAGCATCTGCAGCGATAACTACCTTTTTTATGTTGACAGGTGGCTGATTAAGGAGGAGGAATGTATCTTTAGGTTTGCTATCGTGAAAAAAATACATACGCCACCCTCTCCAATGGTTCTGCACCTTGTGATTCCTCGTGGTCCTTTCCTTCTGAGCAGTTCAATTAGCGGGAAATCTCTCTCTGATGGACTGAAGCAGCTTGAGTGAACGCCCGAGCGCTCAGCCAATTAGGCTCATTTGAAGTTGCAGAATTGCCTTCTTTGGTGTTAAAACCCCATGTCAAACACTGGGTCTAAGATCATTTGTGCTTCAAAATGAGATTGACAGAGCAGCTGCAACAGGGGGCATGCCTGCTGGACGACTTAATTGTGGAGCCTGAAGGGCCATCATGAACCGGCGTGCGGAGACCGCCTCGCCACTGCTGCATTACAAATGCTCTTTATTAACAGCGATCTGTAATCAATGGGCTCAGGCTTTTTGCCAGAGCCCCCAAATCAGACAGGCGGGCCTCTGCGTCAGGGTGGGCGGAGCCACGGGGCCAGGCTATCGAACAGGGAAGAGAAAGATGTGTTGTCCTGCCTGACTCTTGGGTGGGATGCTAAATCGGAAAGGGACCCTCGTGATCATTCCAGGGGCGCCCTTCTCTCACTACTGGTTGAATATTCAATTAGCCCGGGTGAGCTCAGCTCACTATACATACAATTACATGTTATTGATGTGAATGAAACGAATTGCTTTTGTTTCAACAAAGGCAAATGTTCTAAATTAGTTCAGTGTTACGTGGAGGGGTAACTTTTGATCAGAAATGCAAAGGCTTAGAAATATATACCCATATGTAGATACATAGATAGAGACACACAAGTCAGCAGGTGTTAGGAGGTAGTAGGAGTCAGGAGGGCTTTTGTGAAATAGACCACAGGTTAATTTCAGAAATTTAAAATCTATTTTTTTTTTTTGGAAACAATCTGTAAATTCTAATATGGGATTTCCTTTCCTTTAAGAGAAATCATTACATGACCTTCTTTCTGACAGCGTATAATGGAAAAAGCATTGGGCTGGGAGTCAGAGACCTATGAGCTAGACCAAGCTCCATTGCCAGGAAGCTGTGTAACCTTGGGCAAATCATTTAACCTCCCTGGCCTGCCTAGCCTTATCTGTAATACCTGAAGGACAAATGAGTTGTAATGTCCACGAAGTTCATTTTCTATCCACCTTCTCTTAAATTTGTTTAGTGTTATTTCTTTCACTCTGTAGGTCAAGAGAGTCATTTACTCTTACTATCAGGAGCACAAGAAAGGAAGAGTACAGATGGGGGCCGCAAGCTACCTTGTCTCAGCCCCCCTTGCCCTATTCTCAAATAAATATCATTTGCAAATATTCTTGCTACAAAGTCTTGTCTTAAGTGCTATGCAAAATAGGGCAGGGCCAGTACCACCGGGCCCCTGCTTGCCAAGAATTCGGTCTACCAGAGGAAAACAGACCAATAGACAAAGAACTCACCAGTGCCTGTGCAAGGTTGCTTTTCAGTTCAGTGACAGATCCAACTGCATCCTATCGAGGGACAGAGTGTATGACCACCCTGTCTGTGCACAGCACAACTGCAGGGGGCACCATACACATAGACCGCCAGTTGAACCGATACCCTCTGAAGTTGTGCAACAGGGCAGCCCTGATCCTATTAGATCAAATCAACAAGCAACGTGTTCTATCAAGTTCTGAAAGAGATAACATGAGCTCCCTGCTCTCTGGTCGCTATACTCTGGGAATAAACTCATGGTATGTATATGAGTTAGAAATACAAAATTTATAGTTCCAGCCCCGTGTCACGCTCTGTGCTGACAGCTCAGAGCCTGGAGCCTGCTTCAGATTCTGTCTGTCTGTCTGTCTCTCTCTCTCTCTGCTCCTCCTCAACTCATGCTCGCTCGCGCTCTCTCTCTCTCTCTGCCCCTCCTCTACTCACTCTCTGTCTCTCCTTCAGAAATAAATAAATGTTAAAAAAATACAAAATTTATTACATAAGATATAAACTATAAAAGAAAGAACTGAAGACATCAATTAAAAATCACAGCAATAAGGGATGCCTGGATTAAGCGTCCGACATCGGCTTAGGTCATGATCTCATGGTTCGTGGGTTTGAGCTCCACATTGGGCTCTGTGCTGACAGCTTGGAGACTGGAGCCTGCTTTGGATTCTGTGTCTCCCTCTCTACCCCTCCCCCACTTTTGCTCTTTCTCTCTCAAAAGTGAATAAACATCAATCAATCAATCAATCAATCAATCACAGCAATAACTGATTATTAAGATTATACTAAGGTCTAAATTAAATGAAATTTATACATGCAAAGTGCTTACACTGTGCCTGGTACATAGCAAGCTTTTAATAAATGTTAGTTTTTGGCCTATTCATTTTGCAACATTCTGCACAATGATAGCTGTTATTAGAAGGGAAAAATTATTAAAAAAAATTTTTTTAATGTTTATTTGTTTCTGAGAGAGAGAGTGAGAGCGTGAGCGGGGGAGGGCCAGAGAGAGGGAGACACAGAATCTGAAGCAAGCTCCAGGCTCCAAGCTCCCAGCTGTCAGCACACAGCCTGATGCGCGGCTCGACCCACGAACCATGAGAACATGACCTGAGCTGAAGTTGGATGCCCAACCCATTGAGCCACCCCGGTGCCCCAAAGGGAAAAATTATTTTAGTTTGGGATACCCATGGAAGCATTTACAGAGTGAGCAGGATTTTTTTTTTTCTTTTTGAGAAAGCAGGATTTGAACTGAATCTTAAAGGGTAGATGGAATCCAAATAAGGAAAATATTAAATTATGACTTTAATTCAGATTCCCACAAAGTGCACGTAGAATAGTGGCTTATCAGGGTGGAGCACCCTGGGGATGCTCAGACATCTGGCCGTTTCTCACCACAGGATTCAGAAGCGTCCAAAGCACCAGCTGTGTCACCATTCATTCGTTGCCAGGGGGAACAGCTCGTCACAAGTCTCCATGCCACCTTCATCTACCCCCACTTTCTCTTCCACTGATTCTGTAGGGCAACTCCAGTCCTTCAAAGCAGGAGGCCTCCACCTCACTGATTCTACATTCCAGAGGTCACCTACAAGCTTCCCTTAAGCTGACCTGGCTGCTAGCCCATGTTCTTAAAAGCAGATGACAGTTTTGAGTTGAAGACTAGAATATTCCACTTTCTACTGGGACCTCTGGCAGGGACCTCTGTCATTATGGCTGATCATTTCTTGTCAGATCCCTCAGGTCCAACCCGAACAAAATTAAACCACCACACTGCACCCCAATAAACCATGGAGATTCCAGCGTGAGGACTTAGGAGAAGAAGAATAAAGATAATTAATAATGAAAAAAATAGCAACTTATAAGTCCCCAATACTTTACACACGAATAAAATATAAACATTTTTGACTCCTTTGGTCCTCACAACAACCCTTTGAGGTCAATACTTTTCTTATCCACGTTTCACAGTTGAAGAAACTGAGGCACAGAAACTAATCTGTCCAAGGTCATAAGCAGGAGAGCCTGGATATAACGCCAGGCAGTAGGCTGCAGTCTCAACACCCACAGTGCACAGCCTCTCTCTTCTCATGGCTGGGATTCCCTGCTCAAAATGGTTGAGATGTCATAGGGGCCTACAACTTCTCCAGTTATGGTCATTTTTGTGACTTGCCCATTTATATGTATTAGCATTTCAGTCTAGCTCCATACTGAATCCTGACCAGTATATAAAACTGCCTACTAGAAGTCTGACCTTTCTTATGCCTGCCAATCTCAGCATATTCAAATAGACCCCACTGTCCCTCTCACTGTCCCCACCCCCACCCTTCCAACCCACTCTCCTCCTAAACTCCCAAGCTCAGGGAATGGCACCAGAATCAACCCGAGCCAGAAGCCAAGAATTTATTCACGATGTTTTTTTCCCATCCATTCTCCAAACAGATGACAAAATCGTACATTGAAATCTGAGCATGTTACTTCCCTGCTCAAATTCAAAGCTTTCTCTTACCTACTGGATTTAATCAAACCTCCTTGCAGAGTGTACAAGATTTTGCATGATTTGGTCCCAGCTTCAACCACAGTCTCTCCTCACATCAAACTCTGGGCTCCTGTCCACGATGAACTTTGCATAGTCCCCAGCACACTACCTTTGTTTGGTGCTCTGCCCTATAGCTGCCCTGTCTAGTCTGCTATCCCTTCACTTGCCAGTGACCAACGCTTCCTAGTCCTTTGCCATCAGCCTCCTGCTTGAAGCCTCCCTGCATGCACCAACTTCTCCCAAGCAGATTAGTGGTCCTGCTGCCCTTTGAAAATGATCCCCTCGTAGAGCTGTGATATTATATTATAATTTACCTCCTCAGTAACCTGATGCGCTTTAATCCTCAACATCTTACACATCTAGCCCTTCTATGTGCTCTTGGTTTTTATTCTTGAAAAGCATTTGCTTAATGAATGAATTGGCATTTCTAGAACTTTAAATTGTGGTAAATATTTTTGTCCTGAATGTATCTTAGGAATATAAATAATATAGGTACTAGTGCTTTGTCAACTGTGAAAGCAATATAGTAAAATAAAATATCATTGCTGCATCCTTCCACTGAATATACTATAGTTTTTTCACAAAGTACTTGGACAAAAGACCTGTGGTCCTTTCCTGAAATAAGGGTAAGAAATTTGAATCCAAGAGAAAACTAGTTGTATGGAATTTTCTTCTATTCAAATTACATTTTCTCTAGGGAGTTTATTTTTAGCATAGCTTCTAAAAATAGGCAATGCAAATCAGAATATTTTTCTTTTAAATGATTTTTATTTTTTTTAATTTTTAATGTTTATTTTTGAGAGAGAGAGAGAGTGCGCGCGTGTGCATGAGTTGGAGAGAGGCAGAGAGAGAGGGAGACACAGAATCTGAAGCAGGCTCCAGGCTCTGAGCTGTCCGCACAGAGCCTGACATGGGGCTTGAACCCACAAACCACGAGATCATGACCTGAGCTGAAGTCAGATGCTTAACCGACTGAGCCACCCAGGTGCCCCTAAATAATTTTTATTTTATCAGAAGACTTTTACTTTCTAATTCCTTAGAAGTCTCCAAAATCAATATTGGATTTTTTTTTTTTTTGTCATCTTACAAGGCATCATCATTTGTGCCGAAATATATGTGTCTGCTAAGGAATGAAGGTATCTATGCTTCTTTGGAAATAAATGCCTTTTGCCCCTGATCCCCAAAGGAAACAAATTTGTTTTGTAACACACATGCAACAGTTTTTAAGTGTTATATTCTGATTTTATTCAACAGCTGCATTCTCTGTAATCTTGCACAAGCAGGAGAAATTCACGATTGGATGTATATCTATCATCTTTCTAGAACTTTCTAGAACTTTCATCTCTCCAAGGACATAGTTTAGCTGATCACATAGCTATTTTTCAAACTCTAATATCTATCACTTAAAATAGTTGAATGATTGCTGTCCTTAAATAATGTCACAGTAATAAAAGAATTAGCATCGACACTTGACACTGTTCATGCTAATATTTTACGCTCTGGATTTTTCCACAGTATGAAATCAAATTGCACATCCTGAGAGAAATGCACATGCCATATTGTCATGCACAGTAGATCAAACTAATGTAGTAAAAACCTTAAATGGAAAACTTCTAAGGAATTTTAAATACACAAGCTACATCTGCAAGATATTTAACTATTGTGCTTTCACTAAAAATTAATGAGATTTAAATTCAGCTTGAAAGATAGAACAACCAAAGTTTAAAGTGCATGTTAAATTTGTATCCTGGGTTGGTCCCTCAGGACTCTACACAGCCTGCTTTGGACAAAATATTTCAAGTTCAGAACAAAGTGGGTGAGGGTAGAGATTCTCACTCCACTCTTCTATTTGTCCATGATCTCAACACAATTCTGCATGCCTTTTAATCAATGTATTAAATATCTTGGCTTATTTTTAAGGCATACATAAAAGGGGAAATTAGAGAGCATAGCTACAGTATGCTGGTGTATTCTCACATGGATGATTCACACTTGGAACTTGTCAGATACAAGAAAGTTCTGGCAAGATAAGTGTAATTGGCAAACTAGTGATTGCTTCAGTCCAACACATGACCACTTAGGTCAAGGAACTCTGCCGCTATAGTTTTATTCCATATGGCCACCAAAAACACTTCAATATATACTCCCAGAATCCTAGAAATTAAAGGAACAATTTCTACATATACACACTAAATAAGATTTATATCTATTTTTAGAAAAGGGAGTCAAATAAATGTTATTTACTCCTCTTGCTACACAGCATTTTCTCTATTCTTGGAGGTAGCCATTTAAACTGCAGTCATACTTTCTGGAGAATTCCTATAATTTCAACTAAACACTAAAGAACACACAGGCTCACCAACAAATCCACAAAAATATTCAGCTGCACTATTATTTCTTTGGCAGCTTGTGTTTAATAATTTAATTCAATTCCAGTAGCGTAGTGCATAGCAACACCTTTTTTTTTTTTTGAGCCAGTAAACTGTGTGACTGTGACATGAAAGTCATAATGGAGTATGAGTTTGCATGCTGAGGTATCATTTTCATAAAACAGCATTTTCACTAGGGGCACACAGTGAAAAAGCAGAATCTTCAGATCTGATATTCAACCGTCATTAGCCATTAATTCATTAAACTGTTTTTCCATCTGGACAATTTATGATATGTCAGAAATATAGACAAGTAGTTTATATTTTTTAAAGACTGTTAAACAGGAGATCTAAAATGTAAAAGCTACTAAAATACCAAATAAATACCATTTGCAGGCAAGGTACCCTTTGAAATATCCACAGGTGCAAGTCTTTCCAGTTATTGATGGTTTTAAGGTAAGACAATGAAGACACATATAGTGAAAATGAAATATGGTTTTAAAACTTCTGTTTTGGCCCACTTCTGTTCCATATAAAAATATCTACATGTAAAGTCAAAAGGAGCATGGTTCATTTTCTTTAAACAATTTCTTTAATGTTTATTTATTTTTGAGAGAGAGAGAAACCAAATGGAGCAGGGGAGGGGCAGAGAGAGAGGGAGACACAGGATCTGAAGCAGGCTCCAAGCTCTGAGCTGTCAGCACAGAGCCCGATGCGGAGCTTGAACCCATGAACTGTAAAAACTGAGCCAAAGTCGGACGCTTAGCCGACTGAGCCACCCACGTGCCCCTATTTTCTTTTAAATTAAATGCTTTAATGTTTTATTTTTTTTAAATTTTTTTTAACGTTTTTATTTATTTTTGAGACAGAGAGAGACAGAGCATGAACGGGGGAGGGTCAGAGAGAGAGGGAGACACAGAATCTGAAACAGGCTCTGGGCTCTGAGCTATCAGCACAGAGCCCGACGCGGGGCTCGAACTCACGGACCGCGAGATCATGACCTGAGCCGAAGTCGGACACTTAACCGACTGAGCCACCCAGGCGCCCCTAATGTTTTATTTTAGAGAGAGAGAGAGAGACAGAGAGACAGAGAAAGAGAATTAGCAGGGAGGGGCAGAGAGGGAGACAGAATTGGAAGCAGGCTCCAGGCTCCAACCTGTCTGCATAGAGCCGGAGGCGGGGCTCAAACTCACAAACTGAGAGATAATTACCTGAACTGAAGTTGGTCGCTTAACCGATTGAGCCACTCAGGCTCCCCAGCATGGTTCATTTTCTTATTAATTTACTAAATCTGGATTTTACCTATTATAATAAACTTGGAATAAATCATTTAATAATCACTTAATAGAAAAATCTTTTCAAATTCCTATACATGTGACATAGGAAAAACAGCACATTGAATGACTGTTCTTTTTAAACTATTTGAAATCCCCAGCATCTGAATGAAACACACACTATGAGGACTTCCGTTCTACCTACCAGAGAAAACTCCTCTGCAAACAGTCACATCTACCCCTATGCCTGGCTGTATCTGCAGCACTTACTGTTTTCCCCATTGTCAACATCACCTGACAGTAGAAGATAGCTGCTCTCCTTTCTGGCCCCAACTCTCCACCTTGCCAAGGCAACAATGGCAAATGTATCCATATTAGAGAAGCCTCTGGGAGAGCGCCGGAGAAGGGAGGAGGAAAAAAGGCTGTTCCCCAGATGATTTGAATGCATGCCGTGACATTTGCTGCTGAATAGAAGTATCTTTTAAGGCAACTAATGGCCACTCTGTTTTGTTTTGCTTTGTTTTAATGATTTACATATGATTCACGTGGAATATACTGCCTCTGATTTGCCAGGATGATATAAAGAGTGCCCGGGTCTTTTAAAAAGGCTAAGCTTGTATCTAGGAGAACTACCCATTTGTTGAGATGGTAATTGTTTTAACTTTGATGTCCCTCACTCTGCACATCTGTTTCAGCTCTTCTACCAGACACACTCATGAATTTATCATCTCTGCATATGTTCCTGGGTTAGGACTGCTTTAGTGGCAGAGTGCATCAGTAAATTCCACTGCTGTATTAAGTTTGTTACTCTTGGGCTTGTCCTTAAATTACAGGGTTTATTACCTGAGCAGTTCACACTTACAGAATGAAGAGGTACTAATATAGCAACACTTTGTTACCTGATCTTCTGACCCACAGAACCAATGTATTTCCTTTGTTACATAGTTTATTGTGTTATCAAGCAGTTTTTTTTTTTTTTTGTACTTTTTACTTGGCAGCCTCTAACCTTTCTGCTGTACCACATTGCTTCCCTGAAATATCAGGTTCAACCCTGACTCTATTAATTATTGCTCGTGTCGCCTTAGTAGCATACAGTTTTCTCATTTGTAAAATGAACAAAAAGTTGTGCCAATATCTCAAAAGTTTTGTTGAGAAAGTAAGGAACTCCTAACACAATGGTGTTTAGTGCCGGAGCTCATTTGGCTTTTTTTTTGTACATGGTGAGATTTGAAGAGTACTAATTTAATCCACAATCGAGATGAATTCATACAACAATGAACCATATTCTAAAATGCGTTAGCCATATCTTACACATGGGTTGATCATCACATGGTTGGCGGCACGCACGCCCGTGCAGTCAAAAATCTGTATATAACTTTTGACTCCCCCAAAACTTAACTACTCAAAGCCTACTGTTGACTAGATGCCTTATCAATAACATAAACAGTCAATCAACACAGATCTTGTATGTTATATGTATTATATACTGTATTCTTACAATAAAGTAAGCTACAGAAAAGAATATGTTATTAAGAAACTCCTAAGGAAGAGGCGCCTGGGTGGCTCAGTTGGTTGGGCGTCCGACTTTGGCTCAGGTCATGATCTCACGGTTTGTGAGTTCGAGCCCCACGTCCGGCTCTGTGCTGACAGCTCAGAGCCTGGAGCCTGCTTCGGATTCTGTGTCTCCTTCTCTCTCTTCCCCTCCCCAACTTGTGCTCTGCCTCTCTATGTCTCTCAAAAAATAAATAAATGTAGAAAAAAAATTTTAAGAAATTCCTAAGGAAGAGAAAATACATTTCCAGTACTGTGCTGTATTTATCTAAAAAAGAACATGTACAAGTGGACCCACACAGTTCAAACCCATGTTGTTCAAGCATCAGCTATAGCACCAAACTAGGTCTTAAATCTCAAACATGGGGCATTGCCCACTCCTGGGCCAGAGCCCTCTAGTTAACTCAGATTAAGGACAAAGTTGACACTGAGGCATTATTATTATATATTCTATCTTAACTGCATCAAAGCCAATCATTTCAGATGAGGTGTCTAGTAACAAATTATGTCCATACTGAACTCTTAAATTTTTGAGACTTCTAATGAAAAAAAAACATGATACTTATAATGGAGTATGAGTTTATCTGCTAAGAGTAGTTTCATAAAACAACACTTTCACTAGGACCATACAGGGAAAAGCGGAGTCTCTGCTGTCAAAAATAATAAAAATATAGAAGAATATAAGATAAAAAATTCCTCCTCCCCCGTGTCATTTTCCAGAGTTTTTCACTGTTATGGTGTTTACCTTTCTGGAAGTTTCCTCTGCTTTAAAAGTCTCTCAGCTATATGTTTATAAAAACATGTTTTATAATTTTACAAAAGTTGAAAATTTTTGTTCATTCACTCTATTGTGGACCTGTCTTTGTGTTGTTACATTTAGATAGAGCTACATTATTTGTATAATAACAGAATCACAGTGTTTCTAGACAATCTGCCACAGACAGACATGCAGGTTGTTTTAATATTTTGCTGTTACAAAGGATGCTGCATTCATGCACAGACATCTCTGAACACTTCCGGCCATAATTCTGTATGAAAAATTCCTAAAGTTACAATTGCAGGTCAAAGGTATTTCATTTATTTTTATTTTTACAAGTACTGTCAAATTACAGTGTAAAAAGTTTGCAGCAAGTTATATCCTTTGACACATGCATGACCTCCCGTTTGCCCAAACCTTAGCCAAAACACAGTATCATCAAACTTTTAAACTTTTGTTAATTTGATAAGTAAAACAATACTTGCATTATTATCATTTTCATTTGCACAAGCACTATTGAGTTTAAACATCTTTTCAATGGTGTGTGGTTTACTTATTCTATAAATTAGCCACTTATATTACCGAAGTATGACCATACTTTAGGAAACAGTAGTAGGAAACCAGTTCTGATGTACAGATTTAACAGAATAAGATTCTACAGAATAAGAGTGTTTTACTAAGAAGTCCTTTGGCACCAGCTTAATGAAGTAACTGTCCCACAAAAACTGATTTTTATACCCAATTTACTTTGTTTTAGCCGTAGTATTGTAACCTGAAATGCTTAAAACAGGGTGAGCGGATGACAACTCTGGGATATTTATGGAACAAACATGTATGTGTGCTTCCCACATGAAAGCTTTGGGATGGGTACCCGGGGGGTACAGAGATGAAGACGACCTTGCTCTCTAGTGGGACAGACATCCACGCTCAAGGAAGAAGTGATACTTTATGCGTAGGGCTATCTGAAAAGTAGGCAACTCAGATTCCAAATGATTGCATGAAGATGTGATCTGTAAGTCTCCTATCAATGTCAGAAGCCTGAATGGAAAGCTTCGCAGCTGACTGTGAACCTACAGATGTGGTTTGTCATGCACGGTGTTTCTTAACCTTCTGATTTAGTTACCAACATTCTAAATTTCCGAGATTTTACACTAGAATCTTAAAATTTCAGGCTTGTCCAGATAAAAATCGGAGGATCTGGCAACATCAGGCTATCATTACAACTTGGTAAGAGAGGATGGCTTTCCCTTTCAGACTCGGTGTGTGCCCTCCAGTTGACCACAATCTGCACCACTTCCTGCTGAATTAACTTGCTTAGTTTGTCTCTGTTACCTACCAGCTCCTTAGAGTCATTTGTGTTTGTAACCCTTGAAATACAGGGTTGGGTTTATGCTGGAGGTTATGACCTGGGGACAAAGAAAGAAATAATCGATAGCATAATATGGATTCAAATGTACAAATTATGTCAACTTTTAACAGAATATTATTTGAAATGATCTCTAACAATGTGTTCTGGGATTGCTCAGCAGAACTCAAAATATAATTTTAGAGGCAAAAAAGACAAAGGGGCATATAAAATGGCATATGTTGAGTGTTGTGCCTTTCCATCAAATGTACACCTTTGCCAATCAGACTGTTTTGTGATAATAGGTTGCAATGAAAGATTATGCCTGAAATTCTTATAATAAAGCTGTGATCTCAGTTCCTATGCAGACAAGAGAGTTGAACCGTGATGAAGTCATACCAAAGACCTCAGTCTATTTCATCGGAGTTCTGCTGCTGGGAGGGTCTCCTAGGATTTTACTGTCTCAAGACAGAGGGGCATGGATTTTATAACAACTTGTTCAACAATCACTGAATGTGGGCTTCAGAAAGATAGTCCTGTGACCTAGGTCAGGTATGACCTGACGCTGGGGCACATGTGTCTTGGGCATGAGGGAGGATCTAGGGGGACACACCACACTATCTCCTTTAATCAGTACTTTTCAGGGAGGCCTCCCTTAGCTCCTCTAACTGAATTTTAGCAGCCTCGCCCCCACCCCGATACATCATATATTTCTTTGCTCTTTTTTCTCTAGCTCTTAATACTAACATGTTATATACTTTTTAAATTTACTTTTTTATGGGGTCTCCTCCACTAGAAAATCGGCTTCTTGGGACACCTAGGTGGCTCAGTCGGTTGGGTATTCAACCTCAGCTCAGGTTATGATATCGTGGTCTGTGAGTTCGAGCCCCATATCAGGCTCTGTGCTGACAGCTCAGAGCCTGGAGCCTGCTTCGGATTCTGTGTCCCCCTCTCTCTCTGTACTCCTCCCATGCTTGCTCGCTTGCTCGCTCTCTCTCAGAAGTAAACGTTAAAAAAAAATAAAAGAAAAAGAAAATCATCTCCTTGCGGGAATGAAATTCTGCCTCTTTCATTCTCTGATATATGCCCAGTGATTAGAACGTGGACTGCCTTGCACAGCGTAGAATGAATGAATGATTCCTCTGACCCTGGCCATGGAGCATGCAGAGCTTTGGTTTGGAGTGTTTCTGCCTTCAGAGAGCTCTTCTAGAACTGTGTGTGATGCCTGCTTGACGAGGGGTCCTCAGTTGGGTCATAACTGGGAACTTCCAGCAATTGAGACCTCTTCCTCCATTGTAAAGTCAGAAACTGCAGAGAGAATTCCCTAGCTTTGAAGGAAAGCCACATTCACGAAAGATATATCACAGGTCCTCTCAACGTAAAGGCAGATTGTAGTCTGATTACCTAATAGCCAGAAATGAAGAGGCTTTATTTTATAGACAATTAAGGTGATTATAAGTGGCTTTATGTTTCCAATATCTGAATGGGTGTGCTTAGTAATATACTCCTCTAACAAAAGAAGTAACAGAATGAAGGCGCATGAGACCCAAATAGTACATTTGCAGTCGCCATATCCTAAATCTACAGGGAGAAATACCTTCATGGAAATCAGATCGGATCTTTCAATAATGCAGAGGCAAGAAATCTGAGGAGTTGGAGGGCACTGGCAGGTGTCTTCACAGCTGTACAGCTAAAATCTGTGTTATATGTCGTCTGCAAGTGTTAGATAACATTACATCTTGGGCCAAATTCTTAATGGGGCCTCAACCTTACTCTCCAGATTTGTGACAGTCTGGATGGAAGCGAACATATTCTCATGTTTTTATCCTTGATGCACCACCCAAATTTTTAAATATTTTCTTTTATTCCCTTTTCTTTTTTCCTTTCTCCCCCTCCTCTCCCAAGACCCGTGCTGTTTGAATGTGAACAGCCTGATTGGCATGAAAGAATGGAAACCACTTGAGGAATTTTCTTTCTCCCACCTCAGATAAATAAACGACTTTTCTCAGTTGTCACATGTCATAACTTTTTTAAATTGTCAAAACATCTTAGAATTCACATATGTGCCTGAAGTGGAAAGCTATCAGCATTCATAATAAAGCCTCCCCTTTAGCTGAAATATTTTCTTCATTAAACAAAATTGACTTATATTAACAATTTCAATGCTAAGATTTTAATCTGCTTGGTCACTCCTAATATTCCTAGATGTCACACATTTTATTGAAGAATTTGAAAATACAATGAATGTTGAATAAATAGTTTTCAAGCCCTCTTACCCACTTCATAATAGAAAAAAAAAACATTGAGTTTGGTGTTATCATATTCTAATACTATGGTTATATTTTGAAGCTATAACCAAAGAAATTATTTGGTTTAATTTGTTGCTTGCCCTTTCTCTATATTCTCTCTTTTTCTCCCTGTCTTTCACACACACACACACACACACACACACACACACACACACCAGATGTGACCACATTTCCTGGCTCTATAGCAACCCACTTTTTTTTTTTTTTTAAGAAAGATATAAACTTTATTTGTGATTAAGTCTAATATGGAGGTTACAATCTTTTAACTGGATCTCTGAGCCAAGCAGCTTACCCACTCAGTCACACCATAACTCAATGATGAGGTTAGCCCTCACCTTCTTAAGCATCAGAACCCATGCTTGTGGGAAACTCATGCCCAAGAGAAAGAAGGGCAGAGCGGTGCTAACCAAGCATTGCCTTTTAATCATTTCCAAGTTTCCTTTGGTGAAATTAGCTAATGGGGGTCTTAAAGGCAATAAGAAGTACTATGAGAAGAGATTTTTTACTTGGAAAGAACTATCAGGAAGAGGAAATAAATAATGCCCCCACGATCGATCGTTCTCCAGCTATTTTTCCTTAACCCCTTGGGCTTAATAAATAGAACCATTCTCTACTAAAGATGAGGTTATTCATCTTGTTATAGGTGATTAACAGTCTATTAGCTTAAGCCTCCTAGCAATCCACTTTTATTTTCACTTTAATTCTTTTCTCTTGAACTGACTCTTAAAACCTCAAGACATATTCTCATCAAGTACCTTCTCATTTCTGTAGAAACACTGTTGTTTCAGTCCCAGGAGGAAGAGGACAGCAAGTGTCCCTTTTCTTGATGTCTGGGTTTCTTTCAATGCAACATCAAGTTCCTCTCCTTCTCTGGGAAAGACTCTTCCAGTGAAGCTCCAGATTCACAGACGTTCAAAAGCATTTGAACCATGAAAACCGGAGCAGACACAGGGAAGATTCTCCCCACCTCTCCAAGATCACTGACAGAGCGAAATAATGTTTCAAAATTAATTTATATCTCTTTTTCGTAGAAAAATATAAAGCACTCAGCTCACCTGCTTTTTAAATTAAGGGTAGGGAAACTAAAGATTTATTCAGCAAGTGAAACAAATATTTTTAAAAGATCTCCCAGGCCTCTTTTATGTCCAGTTTGGGACAAAGAATATGGGAGGGGGGAGTGATGGTGAAGGAAAAGGTTAGAGGGGGGAGAGAAGCAACGCAAAGAGGAAAGTGAAATGCAGATGGAGTGAGAAAGAGCAAGGGAAAAGGAGAGACGATAAAGCAACATAGTCAAGAGGGGTGGGGGAAGGGGGAAGGCTTGAGTAAGTTGTCAAGTATAGATGACAAACTGCAAATCACTTGGGCCATGGATACCGGAATGGTATTGTCATGCATCGAGTAAGTCACTCGTTGAACGCCTACTATGTGCCAGGCCTTCTTCTAGGCATAGGGTATAGAGTATGGAACAAAATTTATCAGTGTCTCTCTTTTGAAACATACAGATAATAAACAAGAAAATATATGATAGACATGATCTATTAAGATAAAAACAAAACAAAATGTTTAGTGACTGAACCAGCTCTTTTAGATTGTGTGATCAGAAAAGTCTCTGAAGAGGTGAATTTAAGCTGGGATCTAACTGGCAAGGAGGAGCCAATTATGCAACAGTATGACAATCATTCCAGGACGAGGAAAGAGCAGGAAAATGTCCTTAAGGCAAAAAGGGGCTTATCAAATTCAAAAACAGAACAAAGGTGTGTGTGTGGCTGGGGCACCTAGAACGAAGAAGGGCCCATCTGACGTAAAGTCAGAAGGGTAGGCAAAGGCTGTATCATGAGAGAGTGTGGAAGAATCAATTAGCTTGCTAATGGATTGGAGGGGAATGATGAGAGAAAGAGAGGAACCAGAGAGGAACTGGGATTTGGAACTGAGGACAGTGGCTGAGCATGTCATTTCCTAAGCTGTAGAAGAGTAGGGAGAGAAGAATTTTTCAGATTTTGACAAACATCAAAATGTTTGTTAAATGTGGTATTGGGGTGAGAAGAGAATCAGAAGGTTTCTTTTGGACATGTTAAGTCTATAATGCCTGTTAGACATCCAAGTGATTGCATAGAGTAGATAGGTGCATATAATTCTAGAGTTCTTATTAAAATTCCCAAAAACTGGAATTGCCTCTCTACAGATGTTCTACCACTCAGATACTTTCACCTGTGAAAAATAAAAATGAAAATTGGTGGAAAAGATCATATTGTAATCAAAACAATACCAGCCAGATGATCCAGATGAAATCAAATTTAGGGTCAAACCAATCACTAACTGAGTTCTGAGTTCCCTTGTCCCAGCAGAAAGGAAACACATTTTCCATCTGGGAAGTTGAGACAGTGGGGCCCTGTTAATGCTCATGATACATTGTCTGTGAATACAAATTCAGCCAAGTAAAGGAAAATAGGGAAAGGGGTAAGCTTAATTTGAAAAAATTAACTTGGTGGGAAATTCTGTTTTCAGAAGTAAATATTTTCTGTATTTCCTAGGATTTGGAACATTAACATCTACAAATGTGTAGATGTCAAGCCCATTTGTCATTTTTCTTATGTTGATGTATAAGGCATGTTGGTGTATGTTTCTGTTGAACTATTTTATTAATATAAAATATTAAAACTGTGGGAGAAAATTCAAAGCCACAACATTTTATTGTGCAAGAGTTACCTGTATCTCATACACAGCATATCTCACATCAATAGCATCTAATCTCTACAAAGTCAATTAAAGGTGTGATTTACAGACACAACCTGTGCCCAATGCTCAATGTCCAACTTAAGATAGAATATTCTTGTACTAGTCACATTGTCTTCACAGTGAAAACAAAATACAGTGAATAAATATTAACATGGTAATTAATAGCAGGTAAAACAGGTCTATTTTATTTCTATAGTAAAAACACTGTTCCATGAAATTGTATTTAAAATAATTTTTCAATATTTTAAAATACATTTTCAAAATTTCTCCCCCTAACATTCTGCTTCATTGAGAAGCTCCACAATTAGGAGAAATGGAATATCTGGCAACTTTATTGTTTAAAATCTTAGGAAAATAGAGCAAAACAAAAAAGAAACAGGCAATTTTTGCCAACATTCATGTACACAGTAAGAAATAATTACCTTAAAAGTAAGGACAAATGTGTTCCAATGTATTTGAAGTGAGGTTATTTTTAAAAATTGAGTTAAAAAAATAAGTAATTCAATAAATTTATTTAATTGCACATTAATTTCTTCCATTTAGTCGTTTCTGAGTTGCATCCTTTATAATAGCCAGTAAATGTAAGTAAAATGTTTTTTTCTGAATCCTATGAGTTGTTCTAGGGAATTGCCTGAGGAGGGTGTCATGGGAAACCCCTCAAATTTGTAGTCATGTGGGCAATAGGATGGGCAATTTGGGCACACCGTTTACAGCTGGCATTTGAAGTTGTATGGGACTGAGACCTCAACCTGTGGAATCTGTGTCAACTCCAGTTAATTAGTGGTAGAATCGAATTGAATTGCTGGATACTTAGTTGGTGTCAGAGAACAGAATAGTCTTTTATATTTACTTCATTCATATAGATTTAATGTTGGCAAAAGATATTGTAGTATGTGGGCCTGACACCCCCTAAATCCAGAATTGATTTTTCCTCCATATACTTTGATTTCTTTTTAATGAAAATATATTTGTAAATTACTTATAGAAATCAATGATTGAATAATAAATGTATTTTCAAGATTATTAATTGCAACATTGGTTTGTAAAAGTCAAAATCAGGGTCAACCCAATATACATACCTACATATATACACACATACATAAATGCCACTCTATCTAAAAGTCTGCATTTAAAACTAAAGGAAAAAGCAAAAGTATGCCTTTGCCTTCACTAACCCCCATTCTCCTTTCCTCAGATAACTATTATTATTACTATTGTATCTGTCATTCCAGACTTTAAAAAATATGATTACATGCTTTTGATTTACTGATGAGAGAGATATTAGGTAGGTAGGTAGGTAGATAAATAGATAGATGATAGAATCTAGAAACATAAAGCATTGTTTCGCGACTAGAGTGTAGATATGAATGAGTTCATACTGTATATAGATTATTCCAGAATTGTCTCTAATTAACAACATGTCTTGAAGTTCTCTCCATGCCAGGATGCCATTATAGCACCCTTTTTCGTTGCTGACTAGTATTTCATAATTTGGTTATGCCGTATTTGTTTAGCCACTTCTTCATTTATGAAAATTTAGGTTGTGACCACTAGCATAGTGTTATAAACAAACTTTTAAATATCTTTTAAAAAGTATTTAAAATACCTCTTTGGATACATACCTAAGTAGTTTTACAATCTAAAAACCTGGAAATGAAATAAAATTGTTATGTTGCAATATATATTCGTCTTTAATTCACATTGATGGATTATGGAAATGATATCCAAAGATGACTGTCCTAGTTTACACATCCAACAAAGTTCATGGAAGCACTGAATATTATTATTAGTCTTTGAAAATTTTTGCCACTTTGATAAAAGTAAAATATATTTCCATTTTATTTCATTTAAAATTTTTTTTAAATTTTTTTTAACGTTTATTTATATTTGAGACAGACAGAGACAGAGCATGAACAGGGGAGGGGCAGAGAGAGAGGGAGACACAGAATCTGAAACAGGCTCCAGGCTCTGAGCTGTCAGCACAGAGCCCGACACGGGGCTCCAACTCACGGACCGTGAGATCATGACCTGAGCCGAAGTCGGACGCTTAACCGACTGAGCCACCCAGGCGCCCCTAGCTTTTATTTTTTTTTAACGTTTAAAAATTTTTTTTAATGTTTATTTATTTTTGAGGGACAGATACAGAACATGAATGGGGGAGGGGCAGAGAGAGAGAAGGAGACACAGAATCTGAAGCAGGCTCCAGACTCTGAGCTGTCAGCAGAGAGCCCAACATGGGGCTCAAAGTCACAGACTGCAAGATCATCACCTGAGTTGAAGTCCAATGCTTAACCGACTAAGCCACCCAGGCGCCCCAAAATATATTTCCGTTTTAAATTTCAATTCCTTAATTGCCCATGTCTGAGAATATGTCATTTATTTATTGGTCATTTTCATTTGTTCTTTTATAAATCACATATTCCCAACTTTGGCCCATTTTTCCTGTTTGGTTGTCTTTTCTATTGATTCATAAAAGTGCTTTTGGTGCTTTTGCTTTATTTTGGGCAATAAAGCTTTGTATTTTAAATTACTGTATTTTCTTTTGGTCTTGTCTTGCTTTTTAACTTTAGCATCTTTCCTTATACTAAAGTGTTTTTTAATTTTGATGTTAAAATTTGTT
Source organism: Panthera tigris (assembly GCF_018350195.1). Lineage (NCBI taxonomy): Eukaryota > Metazoa > Chordata > Mammalia > Carnivora > Felidae > Panthera > Panthera tigris. Next base: position 89,685,489 of record NC_056664.1, read on the forward strand.
TATTTTAAAGAAGATTTTACAGGCCTTCACTAATACTTCAAGATCACACTCTCAGCCTGCTAATTAACAGTCAGTAAAACACCAAAATAAATTTGTTCATGTTTTAGGAGGACTAAATCACATATTTTCTAAAAGTTATGAAGACATTTAAGTTACTTTAATATCAATTTAACAATAGTTAAATTTGTATATATTACTTCAAAACTCTTTCAAGATAAAGAGGCATCATGAATCAGTTGAAAAGATAGGACAGTGATATGTCATATGGAAAAAATTCTCTTTAGATCCCCACCTCACCTTATATACAACCATAAATTCAGACAAATTAACAAATTAAAAGTTTTTAAAAAGGGTCAAGCCATAGTAAAGTTATAAGACAGATAAATATTTATCTGATCTTGGAATATGGTAGGATTTTCTAGGATTAAATACTAGGGAACAAATTACAAAAGAAAGAGAAAGAAAGAAAGAAAGAAAAAAAAGAAAGAAAGAAAGAAAGATAAATTTGATTTATAAATGACTCTTAAAATGTCAAAATAAACTAAAAACTTAAATAAATATGACAGACAAAAGACTAACATTTTGGCTTACAAAAACCCCATGTAAACTGATAAGAAAATTTAAAGATGCCCAAGGGACAGTTGGGTAAAGAACTTACACAATTCACAAGGGAGGAAACACAGATAATGAAAGATGTCAGCTTACAGGAATCAAAGACATTAAATTAAAATTGAATAACCCCAATTTTTGCTGCATTTGGTTTAAAAATGACACAATCCTGGTTGCAGTGAGAATTGTAGTTGAGGTTAAGGTTAAAAGAGCGCACTCCTTCATGGCTGATATAAACAGTACAACCTTTCATAAAAGCCAATTGGCATGTGTTAAGAATGTTAAAATGCTCAGGCTCTTTGGTCTGGAACTTTTCATTCTAATTATCAATTCCAAGGAGATAATTCCAAACAAAGATAAAAATTTAAGCACAAATTTATTTTCATAATACTATTAAGCTCCAAAATAGGCTAAGAGAAATAACTTCTTAATTCATTCAATAAGGTTTATTGACTACGTACAATGTCCCAGATCCATTAGAAGGGCTAGAAATTTAGTGCTGAGTAAGATAGACAAGGAGCTCTTATTTCAGAAGGACCAGGGCAAACAGTGACTGAATGATTCCATCAGTCATTCCCCTAGAGCTTTCCTGGGCCTGCCTCTGCAAATCTGGGGGAAGAATCCTGTAAGCAGAGGAGAAGGCAGTGCAAAGGCCCCAAGTTCCAGAAAGAAACTTGATTTTTGAGATTTTTGCAACAAACAAACAAAAAAAAAAAAAAGGGAAGGAGGAAAAGAAGGAGGAAGAGAAGGAAAGAAAGAAAGAGAGGGAGGAAAAAAGAAAAGTAAAAATAAAAGCCCATGTGACTCAGCATAATATTAAGGCTATTCTGTAGGAGAATGACTTAAAATGCATGCATGCTATAAAATACTGCTCAGCATTAGAAATGATGTACATTTGCAAAGGGTGTTTAGTAACATGAGAAATACTTATGATACAATGTTAGGCAAAAAGGCACAAAGTTGCATGCATTATATTGTCACAATTATGGAGAATATGCAGAGAAGACCCGCTGGAAATAAAACTACAGTGTTAAGAATAATTGTCCCCAAGAGAGGATGGTAGCATTCTTTTTCTCTTTTTTTGGGGTGGGGTGTTATTATTTGCAAATTCTCTGTAAGGAGTCCATATTAATTTAATAAGCCAGGAATGCTTAAACGCGGCGAATAAAGAAAATACCTCCAATAAGTATTTCACTCTGCTCACCAAAAAAAATCAGTTTAAAGCTACTTATCTTGGCATTCCTTCATCTAGACTACAGAGAGTTTTCATTACCTTGTGCTAGCTGAGCACCATTTACTATTCTTAATGCACGTCTTTTTATTCTGCAGTCCTAGTGATACACTTTACTAAAGTCAGATTTACAGAGAGGTCTGGAACAAGACATTAAAGCACACTTCACATTGCCATGTCCCAGCCCACGCCAATCCATCCCCCCCACCCCCACTGCATTTAATATGCTGAAATATGAGAGAAGCTGAGTGCCAGCTCAGCTCAGATGATGTAGGATCTTGACAGCAACTCCATCCCCTTGTACAAACTCCCAGTCAGCATGAAACCTACTTAGTATAATAAACACCACAGCATGAACTATTTTTGCAGGTGAGTTGTCCTGTGGGCAGCCCACCCATAAATTAAGAGGGACAGACTAGAACAAGAAAAGTGGCTCCAACAAGAAGACGGGAAAATGGAGTTGAGCCTCGAACCCCCCACTGACTGAAGGTCACAGGCCTGTTGAGACTGACAATTCATTATAATTTATTAGTGAGAGCATTTTTCCTTAAACCAGCAGGAGCATTAGAACCTGACACATTACTTTTAAAAACTCAATAGATACAAAAAGGATTTCAGAGGACATGAAATATACGGAAGACAAGAAAGGGAGGGAGGGTTTATGGTTTGTCACCAAACTCAGATTTTCTTGTAAGCAAAAGAACTTTCAAAATGTTATTAGTGGATGCTATCATAGTGAAATTATAAGCCATCAGGAGCCTTACTCTTATAGTTGCTATTCAGAGCTTCTAGCATTATTTATAAAATATCCACCAGCGATTAGTAGCTTATGTCATTATTAATGTGAGTGGGTCCTATTCCTAATGTAAGGAGGTCCTAACGTCACTGTAATTTGATGTTAATCTTGCAAATATCCAACAAGTCTTCAAAGAGCATTTTAGAAAATGTATTCCATGTAATACTAATATCTGGATGGCATTTTGTAGGGGGAAGAAAAGGATTCTATGGTCAAATAAGTTTGTGGAACTACTGAGTGTTATTCCTTCTCCCCACACTTACCCCTCAGATTCTCAATGTATATTAGCATATAAAAGACTTTGAGAAATCCTTTAACTTTGTTTAAACCAAGACCAACTTTTAAATGTTTTTGTACAAGGTATCTTTTAACACTAATGCCCCAGAGACATTTCCTTAGACAATTATGCCTGCCTATCAGAATCACGGTGAAGAAAAAAATGTTTCTAAGCCATGAATGGCCCAAACATCACGTGCCAATAAGAAAACTGGAGTGTCTGCACTATTACTTGGTGCCATTTATTTCTCTTCCAGAAATTCTAAAGTCTTGGTTCTAAACATGATTGGGAACTGAGTATAAACTGGACGAGGATTAGTGGCTCATCCAGCAACCCTCCTCCCTCCCCTACATCTCTTTCTCCTTCCCTTCTGCAATAGGTCACATGATGGAAATGAGCATTCCAACTCAGTATAGTAAATGCCGTCATATTCAACATGTTTCCTCTCCTAGGGTATACTTGGTATCTAATTAGTGAGACCAAGAACCAAATCATTATTTTATTTTTGCATTCTGGAGTTTGTACAAAATGCAAAGTCCAATAAACACATAGTAAAATAGTGAATATTTTAGTTCCCCTGGCTGATATCAAACTGATTTGTCCCACATGACACTTGAACTTTTACCAGGGTTCACTAATGTTCTTTGTTCTTTCTGAATTGAAATTCAAATGTAGTTTCAGTGATACAGAGCAGAAACAGAAATTTCATCCAAGAACGAGCATCATCTATAATATGGGAATAGTCAGCTGATGAGTCAAGTCAGATATGCTTTTCCTAGATCCACCTTCAATGCATTCTGATGAAAGTTTCTTAATACGTGGATATAGTACACTGCTTATGAGTTTACAGTAAATGGAATGGAGGAAAAACTTATAAAAGTATTCAAACATATGATTATTTTCCCAATTACTAAAGCTGCTTAGAACAGTTGTTAGTTTTCCAGAGTTTGCTATTTGTTGTCCTTTGTAGGTGTAACACATCATCACAGTTTCTGAGATGTCTTCCTCCATCAAACCATGAATACCCCCAAGGGCCTCCTCTTAAAGTGGGCATGCTAAACCATGTGTAATAAGTTAGGGGAAAGTAATATCTAGAACTAGTTCTAAAATGTAATATACTTTCCCTGATGACAAAGAAAGAAGAAAACTATAGCTCTGAATCAGCAAAACATTTGACAAAATCTCAGTGAGAGAGGCCAGAAAGTAGAGTGCAAAGACGGCTGACTAATGGCTTGATTTTATCCACAGCGGGAGACGCGTGCTTGGCTCTCTCCTGGTCAACACGGCTCATCCACAATCTGCTGGAGAGGGGTCTCAAGCTAGACAAATAAAAATGACCATGGATTACAGAGAAACAACAGGAAAAAAGTGATGAAGACCTTTCTAATTGCTTGAAGACCAGGTGATCACCTGCGTAATCACTGACAGGGGGAGATATTGATATCTGAAAGGAAAAAAAGAGAAAAATAAGGTGAGAGAAATGGTAATAGCTTGGGCTCTGGCATGAGCCTGAGTTCAAACTCTGACTTAACCTCTTACCAGCTGTGTGGCTATGGGCAAGTCAGCCAATTGTTCTAAGATTCAACTAACGAGGCCATTAATAGGAATTATCTAATAAGATTATAGTGATCAGATGTGGCCATTCTTTGAAACACAGAATGGAGCCTGGCATATGATTGGCCTTCAATCCATTATTATTAAGAGAACACCCTCTTCCTTCATGTATTCTAAGGAACAGGGTATAGATTCTGCTAGGTTCCTACAGAGGCCAAAACTGGGACCAAGAAGGGGTTACAAAGAGACAGAGATAAATTCGAAAGAAGAAAGAAATCAATATAGTTTGAAAATAAAGTTGTGAACGAAGAGTAGGATGTGCTTTTCTCTGTATCCAACTTTCATTCGTGTTGTCCACCTACAGAACATAGTATCTCCCAAGCAGTGGGATGATGGTATCCCAGTGGAAGATGGCATGTACATTAACAGTCTTAAAGGAAATGTCTCTGTTAGTTCATAGATCAATTACGTGTTCTACTCTAAGTTTTTATGACCAATCAACACCTCTGCATATTTTTACCACAAAACACTCCTAAAAATTAATACATACAGGCTCTTCATAAGGGAAAGAAAGCACAATAATATATTAAGATGCAGGTTTGTTGTGATCCTCTGACAAATGCAACACACACACACGCACACACATCAGGACTCAGATGAGATACAAATTTGTCTCTCTTTCGCATATCAGCCCAAGCGTAGGCCTCCAGAGCTGCTCTGCTTGCTCCTTCTCTTCTGTTGCTCTGTCATCTGCAAAACATCTTCCAGCCCATGGTCCCAGACTGCCTTGGCAGCAAAAGCTGTAATGAAACCTTTTAAGACTCCAAACTCTTTTAATAGTGCTAAAATACTGAGCATTCTGCAGAGACGTAGCTTTAAAAGGCCATCTTGTGTTTTTCCCCTGTACCAACATTTCTATCCATTTTTGAGGTTCCGGGGTAGAAGCAGGATGACCATGATTCATGTGGAAAGGAAATATAAAGTTCAGAAGAGGATGAGTAACTAGTCCACAAAACACAGTATATGCAGTCAGGATTGGAACCTGATGCTTTAGAATCCTTCTGCAGTTAGGGAAGTCCTCTCAAAGCCCCAAAGCTGCTTGGGTTCTCTCATCATCGTCATTGTAGAGACACCTACCACCCATGATCTAAATTTCGAGAAGCACAAGCCCTCACCAAAAGACTATAATGGATAAAACCGTCTCCAGGCAGCTGTAAGCAGCTGCCTACTTGACATAAAATAAGACATGTGGCAGCTGGGAAGACTGAATAGCCAAAATAATGCATTTGACTTTCATTGCAAGAGGTACCTCTCCATCAAGAGGGATTATGCAACAGGGGCCCATATCATGCCCAGAGCCAAGGCAAAGCCTAATATGGAAGTCCTGTTGGTCTATAAACCATTGCATAGGTTTCCCAGGTTCTTCTCAGAACACCCAGGGTGTCATGTAAATGAGATTCTGCAGTAATCTGTATTGACTGTCCTTGAAATCCCAGCTCGAAGTGTTACACACATTCTGGCAGAGGATGCAAAGGGAAGCAGGTGTGTTCTCAGTTCAAAAGCGGGACAGTGGCCTGGATGGTCATTACCCAGGATTAAACTTAACTACATCACCTCTTTTTATTCTGACACACTTAAATATTTACTATCCTGTAGTGATTCAACCAGACTATATTCCTATCTCCAACCCATATTTCTAAATGCCCAGGAAAATAACAAAGGCACTCTCTCAAATTGCTTTAATACCCAGCATAGCTTAAATCCACTTCTGAAAATTGAATCATTAATTCCACATGACATTGTCCTATGAAGATCATAGGGGCAGGTTTCTCATGTAATGAAACTGTATCACTTAATTTTAACACAGATATGAAATGGGAGATCAAGACCAATGCATGATAACAGTAATTTGAGTTCGATTTAATCTGGGTGAGACTAATGTTTATCAATGTGATTTGTATCTTCTTCTATTCCCCAAGGAAATGATCAGGAGAAAATCAGGTATTTAACCTTTCCTTACAGAAAAATTATATTGGAAAAACATTAAAGCTATTTTCCCTAACTTTCCATTGAGACTAGACATTCTTTAAAAAGTTTCCCTAATATTATTTAGGGGGAAAGGATTGAAAATTTCTTAATAAGTAGTCATTTCAGAGAGAAGAAATACATAAAATTCCAGATAATTTTCATGAACACATTTCTTCTTACTTTATATAAGGAGAGATTTTTAATATATAAAGTAAGACCCCCCCCAACTGAATTTGCTAAAATATTCAAAGTCACTAATAACAGCCTAAAAGTAAAATCTTTTAAACTGTTAGAACAGAAGCTGCTTCTCACCAACAACATTGGCAACTGTTATTGACATCCAACATTTCCAAGTGTTTCTCATGGTGTTGTCTTTAGTCAGCCCCTTTAATCCCACATGACAACAAAGCGTTTTTTGTTTTTGTTTTTGTTTTTTCCAGTTTGGAAAAGATCAGATTAGTTACCTAGGGACTGAAAACACTCCCAGTTTTACAAATGTAGTTTGAAACACAAAATTTGCATGCAACGTTAAAAATATTCGAAATCCTGAGTTACTGCTTTCCAAAAAGTCACACACACGCATTTGCATTTTGGGACTGATGTTGCAAGTCTACTTCAGGATGAAAAGTTAGTAGTTCTGATTTGTACAGTTGCCACATCTGAGCAGATATGTTGTAACATGCCCTAACTCACTGGCGTCAGGGGGCTACAGAGTATCTGCTACGTGACCATAAAGACACAGTTGATGAAGGTAAATGTACAAAACTTATCCTTTTAGAACCATTAAAAGTCAAATGTAGAAAGCAACGTTTAAAAACTTTTAGATGGAAATAAAAGGAGAATATAGAAAGAAAGGACTTCTCAAGACTCAAAGGTGCAAACCATAAAGAAAAGGATTGATGGGTTTGGCCGAGGAAAAACAAACAAATCCTTTTCATCAAAAGAAACCAAAATTGACGGGGTGGAGGGAAGCAAGTAACAAACTGGGCAAATATTTTGCAACACATACAACTAGGCAGAGGATAGAAAGATTTAACCTGAAAATCTTGTTTGAAAAAAGAATTCATACAAATCAGTAATAAACAGATAACTCATAAAAATTGATCACAAGTCACAAGCATGGGCACCTGAGTGGCTCAGTCAGTTAAGCGTCCAACTTTGACTCCAGTCATGATCTCGCAGTTCACGAGTTCGACCCCCATGTTGGGTTCTTTGCTGATGGCTCAATGCCTGGAGCCTGCTTTGTATTCTGTGTATCCCTCTCTCTCTGTACCTCCCCCGTTGGGCTCTCTTTGTCTCTCTCCCAAAAATAAATAAACATTAAAAAAAAATGAGCACAAGTCATAAGCAAGCATTTGACAGGTGAGCATATTTAAATGATTAATAAATATATAAGATATATTTTCATACTACTAAAATGTAATAAAATATATTACTTTACTAGAATTGAAGCCAAAATAGGACACTATCTTGCACCCACAAATTTAGCAAAAATTTAAGATATTGAATATACGTGGAGCAAGGAAGATGAGAATTCACTTCTGGTGGGAGATAAACAGGTGAGATCACTTTGGAGAACAATTTGTCAGTACGTCATAAAGCTGAATTTTACATAACTGCCCAAAGTCACATAATCAAAATTTACCCTAAGTGGTAGATGTAGTGCCTGGGACAGTCTTTTTAAAATATCTCTCGATTGAGAAGATATGTTATATGTGTTTTATTAACCACAAAAACATCTGCTTCTATTTGAAGTTTATCACTACATATTTATGAATGCATATGGTTATCAGGCAACCCTGAGTGTGCATGTGGACCACAGCCTTTCTCAAAAGTTCTGCAGCTCCTCAAGGGCCTTCTGCCACAGTTAAGGAACTCTTATTGTCCCAACTTTTTTGAAAGCTGACATCAAGTAATGCCATTGTTTCCCTACTCTCTTTGAGGGGAAGGGAAGGATGAAGAAAGATCATCCACTCACTAGAATAACCTAATTTATCTAATAAATTAATACTCTACATGCAATTAAGTCAAATAAGAGATGTCAGAAAAAACGTTTAGGGGCACCTGGGTGACTCAGTTGTTAAGCATCTGACTTTGGCTCAGGTCATGATCTCATGATTTGTGAGTTTAAGCCCCACATCGGGTGAACATGAGCCCCACTTCAGGTGAGCTAGAGCCCCACTTTGGATGAGCCCAGCTTCTCTCTCTCTTTCTTTCTGCCCCTCATGGGATTCTCTCCCTCTCTCTGCCCCTAGGTCACTTGTGCTCTCTCTCTCTGAAAGAAAGAAAGAAAGAAAGAAAGAAAGAAAGAAAGAGAAAGAAAGAAAAAGAAACAAAGAAAAAAAGAAAAAGAAGAAGAAAAAATAGGTAAACACTTCCATGAACACAAAACATTCTTTTTCATGTTTCCTCTCTAGTTGATCTTGTAAATATGCACCTGATTTTCCATGTCATATAAAACTTCCAATAATCTACACCTTCATTTGAGCTGCAAAAATTTCCTTGGTCAGGTTGACCACATCTACTTAGTAATCTTTCCTCTGCTCAGCATATGTTACATTATGAGCATATATTGGTGATATTTTAAAAAATTAAGTTAAAGTTCTTGCTCTAAAGCTTTCAGTGGAAAGTTAGAATATTGGTATATGTATATAGAATATTGAATATAGAATATTGGTGATATGCATATATAACACAAAGTGTGACAAGTTTCATAAAAGAAACAGTAATGAAGCCACACCTCAAGAACAGTCACATCCACATGGGTGAGGCAGTCTCTGAGGATGAGCCCTTTCAACTGAAATCTAGGAAATGGAGAGGAGTCTATGACCATACTACCCTGAATGCTCCCGATCTCATCTAAAAAATGGCAAGGAGCCAGGAAATTGTCCAGAAAAACTGCAGTTCCGCTTGATTTCTTGGTGTCTCTTAAATAAACATATCATGTTATCACTCACAGTGCTTGGTGTGCAATCCTAATTTGATGCTTCTGTCTGTAAGTGAAACATTAGGAATGCAATGTTACCCTATCTCTTTTTTAATAATAATAAAATATAGTATTTTCCTAATAAAAAATTAAAGACCAATTATTTTATTAACCAAAACTAAAATTCCCTTTCCCCACAGATACACTTTTCTTCCTAACCACCCCCAACTCCTTCAGAATGCTTCCTTGATCTCCACAGGTGCCAAGCCCCATGGATCTCTCTTCCCAGGTCTCTTAGATCCACCCTCCCCATCATTCCTGCCACCAAGGCAACTTTCTCCCAGACTCTTATTGTTTCCTAACTGGCCTCCCGTCCCTGGTCTCTTGCCTGCTCCATTAACCCATGTGGTTTCCACATCTATCTTTCCAAGTCACATCTCTTATCCTACCATTCCTCCAATGACCTTTACTGAATCTCTACGACATGTCAAACAAAACTCAAACTGTACTGTGGCATTCAGGAGGCCTTTGTTGACCTGGTCCCAGCATCTCATGGAGGCTGAGGTCACTTTGGCATATACTTCTTTCCCCCAGAGAGGTGCACATTCACATCCTCTGTTATTGCTATTGGTTCTCTACGTGAAACTTCCTCCACACACACGCACACACCATCTCTGCCTATTGGCTCTTCAAGGCCAGGCTCAGATGCTTCAGATGCTTCTCTGTTCAGACACTGAAACCAGAAGGTTTCAGTTGGAACCTCCAGGGCACCCAGTTTGTGCCTTTATTGTAACATTTATCACATTCTGCCTTGCAATTACTTATCTGTACATACATCCTGTTGGCTCGGGTGGGCTGTGATTCCAAGGGAACAGAGATGGTGCCTCCTCACCTTACCATCATGGAGCCTATTTCTGTGACTTTCTTGTTGCAGGCATATAAACACTGATTGACTGAATTTTTATAGGCTAAAAAATGACTGTGTTTATCAGATTCAACACTTCAGTGAACTTTAAAAATGGACCACCTTGAGAGGAGCCTGGATGGTTCAGTCAAGGTTAAGTGTGTGACTTTGGTTCAGGTCATGGTCTCACAGTCTGTGAGTTTGAGCCCCATGTCGGGCTCTGTGCTGACAGCTCAGAGCGTGGAGTCTGCTTCAGATTCTGTGCCTCCCTCTCTCTCTGCCCCTCCCCTGCTCATACTCTGTCTCTCTCTTTCTCTCAAGAATAAATAAACATTTAAAAAATTTAACCCAACTTTCTTGAGGGTTTTTATTAAGAAAAGGGACTGCCAGGGGCGCCTGGGTGGCTTGGTCGGTTAAGCGTCCCACTTCAGCTCAGGTCATGATCTCACGGTCTGTGAGTTCGAGCCCCGCGTTGGGCTCTGTGCTGACAGCTCAGAGCCTGGAGCCTGTTTCAGATTCTGTGTCTCCCTCTCTCTCTGACCCTCCCCTGTTCATGCTCTGTCTCTCTGTCTCAAAAATAAATAAATGTTAAAAAAAAATTTTTTTTAAAAGAAAAAAGAAAAGCGACTGCCTTGAAATACAAAATCTCTTTCTATGTCATTGTTATAGTCATATGTATCATTTGAACACAAAAAATAGACTATTTTTTCTTTGAGAATTTTCCTCTAACATTTTGAAGCTGATTATCTTCACCTATGAGAAACGTACATATTACCTTTCACACACTCAACATTCCATAAATGTTGCTAACTTATGACTTCTATGTTTTAAATATTGATGTTGTATTCTTTTCCACGGCATAAAAATGGAAGTTGGACAAAAGGTCAAACACAAAAAATATGGGACAGAAAATGACTTATGTGCCGGGTAACGGATTTCACTTGTACCCCTACAAGCTCTTTTAAAAACACAGTCAATACACTGTCTTGATTCACCTCCAGCATTCCCTACACACCAAAGAACCCGGATGTGGTAGTTTCTTGTTCAGTGACCCACTAATTTCAGTTTGTTAATAGACTACCTCAAACATATATAGGTGAGATATTAAAAGGAGAAATAGGAAATAAAGTTGAGGAAAACATACAGAGAGAAAAATATAGGCAATTGTCAAAACGTTAAAAAGCGCATTATATGACCTTCTACAACTGTCTATGCCATCTATTTGAAAATTTAGTCTTCATAACTTCTGTATTTCTCTGTAATTCAGGAAGTATTGGGACAATAATACAGAATTTCAAATGCTGGAATAGCATATAAGATACCACTGGATATGTTATGATATGTGCTATAATACAGATATGTATGTGTGTGCATAAATATATATGAATATAAATATATATATTTATATCAGTATATATGTGTGTGTATACATATATATATACATACATACATGGCATAAATAACATAGGTATTAAAAAATAAAGGCATTTGTGAGAGGATGAGAATGGAAATGAAAGTGGAAAAATTTTATTTATTTATTTACTTATTTATTTATTTTTAATGTTTATTTATTTTTGAGACAGAGACAGAGCATGAACAGGGGAGGGTCAGAGACAGAGGGAGACACAGAATCCGAAGCAGGCTCCAGGCTCTGAGCGGTCAGCACAGAGCCCGACCCGGGGCTCGAACTCACGGACCGTGAGATTACGACCTGAGCCGAAGCCAGACGCTCAACCGACTGAGCCACCCAGGCACCCCCAAAATGGAAAAATTTTAAAAGAGAATAAAATATGGAGAGAAATATGGGTTATATCAGTCTCTCATCTCCTCAGTAGTTCTCTCCTACATCTTAGGCTCAGGAGATAAGCTGTAAATACTATTTTCATTTCCCTTCTTCCTTTCTTTCTATCACCACTATGCCCAGAGGTCAGGGTCATTGTCAGATTTCTTTACTCTTTTCAAAACTGATTGTAGACATCATTGGCAATGAGCAACCCAGGGTTCTTCAAGAAGTGCTTTCCTCAGGGTGTTTGTTCTGGGCTCATGTTGATGCCAAAGGGGTTACTGCTCAGTCTCTTTCATGCCTCAAGGCTTCTCCACTGCAGGGTGCAAGGAGCTATCAAGCTAGCTCCCCTTTTCTGCTGCCCCACACACCTCTTCCCCATAACAGAACATGTTTTCACTATTATTATTTCTGAAATGCTCAGAATTTATATGTAATGTTCCTATATACATACAATATATATATTATACATAGATATTTTTCAATACTAATCATGGAGTTATTGTGATAAATGTGTCTCTTTCAAAAAATAGATCTTTTTAGAGGAAGGGTAGGTTTTCCTGGGCTGAGAGATGTTACAGTATCAATGATGTAGACAAGATTAACCTCAAAATACACTAACCCATGCTGATCAGTGTCTAGAATTCCTGGGATTATTTGATAAATGGCCCTATTCACCACTAGATGGTAAACAAAACAAAAATGGAGACAAGGTCCATTTTGTTCACCATTATGTGTTTCCAGCATCTAATATATTGATTGGCATGTAAAAGTTGCTCAATAAAAAATGTGTCAGATGGATAAATAAATGAATGAATGACAGAGAGCTTAAATGTGCCAATTGTCCTGAGAGATATAAAGCATTGACTTAGACCTGGATTATTGATACCAAAAAACCTTAATCACAGCTGACTTCGGTATGGAGGGCAGGGAGAACACAAAAATGCTTTCAAAGGTTGATTAGAAGAAAGAATACAGAAAGTTGACTCTAAGGGAACTGAAGTCAAACTCAACAGGTTTTAATTGGTGGTCAACTATGCACTAGGAATACCCACGAAATAAATATTATTCTTTGAATAGACTATTAAGAAGGTGGTTTATGAAAGAAAAATAAGTCCTCATCCCTGAGAACCACCATGGCCTTGGTGTTAGAATATTTAACTGGGCTTATAACTTCCCCACACAGAGTAATGTATTGATTTTCCAAAAAGGTTATTAAAACTTTCTGCCTTTCCAAGTCTTAGTTTAATTTTTCAGGCAACTGACTTCCTGAATTTCTCCCAAATTTTATTACATAAAGTCAATATAACTTAGCTATTTCACAGCTTCTTAAGGAATTTCTCTTATTAAATGTTTTTTTCCACTTTTAGGAAAATACTACAAACAGTACTACTTCTCTTTGTGGCAGGCTAATTTGCTGAGACAGTAGTTTCTATTTCTAAAACCTCTGTTGTTTGTTTTTTTTTTTTTTTTCATATTTCCAAGGAGGTGGTGAGATCTTTTGAGACTGTTGCGGGAGAGATGGTAAAACAGGGTATCCTGGGAGGAGTGGAGCAAGTCAACTATATTCCTTCTCTACACTGTATAACAAATTGCCATCAACGTGGTGGCTTAAAACAACACACACACTACCTCACAGTTGCTGTAGGCAGGATTCCCAAGCACAGGTTAATTGGGTACTCTCTGCAGCAACTCACAAGACTACAATTAGGGTGTCAGTTGGTCTATGAAGTTCTCATCTGGAGGTTCAACTTGAGAAGAACCCACCTTGAACTTCATTCAGATTGTTGGCAGAATTCATTTCCTTGCACTGTGACCAAAGACGTCAGCTTCTCACAAGTTTTTGATAAGACATGGTTGCCCTCAGATCCTAGGGACCACGCTCAGTTCCTGCCGTGGGGCCCTCTCACCTGCCCTCACACAACATGGTGAGTTGCTTCTACAAGGCCAGCAGGAACACTTCTCTCACTCCAGTCTGCCGAGTAAGGCTTATACAGCTAAACATTATTCAGGGGAAAGACATTTAATTACCCTCGCCACTGGTTAGAAGTAAGTAACAAGTTCCCTCTGCATTCCGGGTAGTGGTGGGGGATTATACAAAGGCATCGTTCATTGGAGGTCACCTTATGGCATGTCTGCTACAACTACCTAATTCCACCTGATGCCCAGTTTTCAAGCTGAACATACAAACTCCTCTTCAGGAAGAAATGTCCCTAACGTCATTAATGATCATTATAGTGACTTTAAATTCCTATCCTAAAATTCCCAACTTGTTATTAAAATTTTGGGCTAATTCCAGCATTCCTTTATATCCTCTGAAATAAGAAAGCATCTAGGAAAAGGGTGACATAAAAACAATTTGGTAAATTGACAAGGAGCAGCAATCATGGCAGATGGGGATAATCATTGCCCATCTTTTACAAAGTCATGAGGATTACAGCCTGCTGCATTCTGTAAGTATCTTATCATTAACAAGAGATTAATAATATTTTTTTCAGATTATTCCTAACCTCTGTTTACAATTTTTTTTTTAGTATGGTTTCCATCTGTAAGGCTTCTTCTACAACTATTTTCTCTGAAGTTGAACAAGGAAAGCCAATTATCATCTTCCCCTCCCAAGGAATTTATCCAAATAAAAGAGGTCCTTTGGCTTCCCCAAAACAAGGGGAAGTTAAGCAGTGGACTCAAACCCAAGAAACAGGGCAAGCGTTTAAAAATCCCACCCCATTACCGGAGCACTACCACCAGCCTAATTTGTTGTTTTCTTTCTAACTCCAAAAAAGCTTTCACGAATGTCTCACTAGTTTTATCCCATTGTTTAGATACCATTTTGATATGGTCTTGCCCCATTATATTGCCCATTCTTTCCTTTAAAATTTGGGCAATAGGGGCGCCTGGGTGGCTCAGTCGGTTAAGCGTCCGACTTCGTCTCAGGTCATGATCTCACGGTCCGTGAGTTCGAGCCCCGCGTCGGGCTCTGTGCTGACAGCTCAGAGCCTGGAGCCTGCTTCACATTCTGTGTCTCCCTCTCTCTCTCTGCCCCTTCCCTGCTCATGCTGTGTCTCTCTCTGTCTCAAAAATAAACATTAAAAAAAATAAAAAAAAATAAAATAAAATAAAATTTGGGCAATAGACAGGGAGGGTGCGAGAAGGCATACTGGGTAAAATCAAAACTGGAAAAGGGATGCTAGTTCATCAAACATCTTGGACTTGCTTCAAACTCTTTCAAAGTTGTTGAAATTTAGAATGTATTTTTTCAAATACCCTTCTCTTAATTAGGATCGAGATCTGTATTCTTGAAAATGAATTCCATATGTTTCCATTCACTTATACTTCTTAAAGACATTGTAAAGATTATTTGAGGTCAAGTCTTGTTTGAGTCTTTTAAAATTTGTTAAAACGTTTAGGCCATGGGTTAAAAAGAGGAATGGGAAAAAAAAAACAACCTCTTGCTTCCTGAACACTGCTACCCATCTATTCTGCACAAAGCTCTTTGATTCTTCACAAAACTGAACACATTAGTTTGCTGAATAATTATCAAGGCAGAAAGCATCTCAATAAAACTCATTGTCTTAATTTAATATTACAATTTTAAAATCGTACAGAAGTAGAATTAGGAAACTTTTTTGTATATGGCTTCTCCATAAATCCAGAGCAAGAAGCACATTGTTTCAATTTGATGCTTCCATAAAAGAGCTCCGTGCTTAGTCAGAATCTTCAAGGAACAAGGTTCAGAGAAATCCGTGATTACCAGAATCATGCTTGATAATTCTGATAATATATGGTTGGGACTTCAACTCCCCACGAAGTACACTGGTATTTGATTACCCTGCAGTGGGGGATGGGGGGGAATTTCAGTCTGTATGTTTACAACACTCTTTCTTTGTCTCCATCTTAAATGAATGCTCTGGAAAGGTGGCCAACAGGAGGCTCTCCAGAGGAGAGAGGAGAAAGCAAGCTAACTACTGCTTTTACCCACATTTTCTTGGAAAACCCTTTCTTAGGTTCCTGAAGGCTTCACCACCACCCAAGACTTCAGTGTGAAGTAGATCTGTGCAAATCTCAGTGAGATAAATCTCCCAGTGGTAAATATTCTGAAAGCAAATAGGAGGTGATCTCTATAGTGGATAACCCACCGTAAACGAATTCAGTTCCGCTTCTGTTAATTAGAACCCCACAGCTTTACAATTTCTCAAGATGAAATATGCTCCAATGTAGGAAGAGATCCTATGAAACATTTCAACTCCCAGCTCTTTTCAGGCTTTTACCATGGATTTAACAAGGACAATTGTAGGAAACAAAGTATGTGTTCTAGTTTTAAGCTTGATTTCAGAAAGTGAAAGCTATCACTCATTATTGCTTATTCACTTCTGTCCCACTTGTGGCTGAAGGGGATTTGAGGTAAGTTTACAAAAGCACAGAATATAATATTTAAATACATTCGGCAAATTTGACTCTTCGACTTCCTAGAAATCCAGTAAATAAGAAAAGCATGATTACTTTTAAGGTGTGTAGTATCTTTAAGTAAAACTAAACTACTGTAACCCTCAACAGAAGTGCAGATCTTCAAGACCATGGTGCACTCAGTTGTTACATGTGGCTTTTAAAAACAACAAAATGTAAAGTAGAAAGTTCACATTTTATTCTAAATTTTAGCCAAATACTCCAGATTTCTAAGGCTTAATTTGGGTTATTTACTCATTCAGCAAATATTTTTGTACCCACTTTGCCAAGCACTGTACTAGGCACTGGCAAATCAACAGTACATGGTATAGTTGCATTCTCTGCCCTCATGGAGTTTGTACGTGGTCAGAAAGATAAAAAAAATTAAGTAAATATTAATGGAAAACGGACAAATCTTATGATAAGTACACAAAAACAAAGTACTGAGGCCTCTATTTAAAAGCAGTGATAACCTATTGGTTAAGTCAAAGAAAGCTTTCGTGAAAAAGTGATGTTCGTGGTAAGACACAAAATATGAATTGCTAGTGACCAGCTTATAAAGGGAGATGAAGACATAAGGGACAATGCAGGCAGGGGGAAGAGCATACATGAAGGCTTCAGGGGTCTTTAAAACTTTTTAAGGACACACACACACACACAAACTTTTTAAGGACACACACACACACACACACACACAATTGTCAATATGTTATATTAGAGTATAATATTATGTGGAAACATTCCAGAAAGAAAAGGTAATATTGCTCTAAATGGTTGTTTTTTACCTTTCCCAACACTGTCTTTTGGTAACAGGATCTTACTTAGTCTCTTGAAGTACCTCCCCTACCTCTGACCATGTAGTCTGGGTGGGGTTGACTACCTCGCACTCTCCTTCTCTCTGTCCAGATGGAGCCCATTAGAGTGTCTCATCCCTCTGTCAGCCTTCAGAGATAGGCTAGTGACTCAAATAGGTGAATCCAAGTAACCTTAGGAATTTCCACCAGAGATGCTGAGAGGATCAGTAGGTTAGCCTAGAGTTTCTGGGGTCCATCTTACCACTTTCTGAAACAGAGCCTGCCTATGGAAAAAACAAACAATACAAAGACAAGCAGAGTCCAGGATAGAGGCCAAGTCATCTGAGCCCCCAAATCTAGATACACCAAACTTTAGTTAAGTGAGTAAGTTAATTTTTCCCTCCCCGCTTTTCTTTTTTTGCTTAAGTCACTTTGAATTATCACTTGAAACCAAAATAATTTTTATATTAAATCTAAACACAGCATTTGTTTTTCTTTTAATGGATTCTACATGTAACTATAAAAGAATCATTGGCTTACCCACCACTTCTCTTTTTCCTTCCTAGTTTGGTATGATTTATTCTAAGATGTCTATATTCAATATGCCTTTTTTATTTCCATTAGGTCCCAGAATAATAAAAGTATGTTTGGCTCTGACAATTTACAATTAATCATTGCTTTATTATTATTTTTAAACAATTAGTCCTTGCTTCAAATGGACACCCATAGCTCACCTTCTCCTGGAAATTCTCTCTGATTCCGTGCTCACCCATTTCCAGTCTCCACTCTACAAGGCATTCTTTGTTCTCTCGCCTCTCCCACACCACTGGCCTGGTTCCCTGATATCCTCCTACAAGACTGGCAGCTCCTTAGTGCCAATACTTCATTTCATCTGACATTTTGACTCTTCAGCAAGTACCGTATACTCTGTGCCTGAAGGCTACATATGAATGTGTATTCATTAATTCAAAATCTTTGCAGGATCTGTTTCTGCTTTTTTTTGTTCATTTGTTTTGCTTTTTATTTTTTTATTATTATTTTTTAAGTAGGCTCCATGCCCAGCATGGAGCCCAATGTGGGGCTTGAACTCACGACCCTGAGAGCAAGACCTGAGCTGAGATCAAGAGTCCGATGCTTAACTGACTGAGCCACCCAGGCTCCCCCATTTGTTTTGCTTTTTAGATTCCACACAGAAGTGAAATTATATAGTATTTGTCTTTCTCTGACTTACTTCACTCAGCATAATACCCTCTAGGTCCATCCGTGTTGTTAACAAATGGCAAGATCTCATTGTTTTTCTATAGCTGAATAATATTCCATTGTGTATATATAACATATCTTCAAATGGTTGTTGCATTATGGGACAAAGAAAATAAGAGTAACTTAAAAATCCCAGTGTTTTTTGTTTGCTTGTTAGAGTTTGCAGGAGGAGGTGGGCTTTTATAAGTAACTTTTCACAATTTACCATTTGAATCAATAACAAAATCATTCCATGCTTCCTGCTTATTGTTTCAAAGTTTAACTACTATTTTTAACCAACCTCACAGGTATCATATAAATTATGTCAGGTATGCACCTCCACTGAAGCAAACTCTGGGTTTTCTAGCCCGTAATTACATTCTAAATACAATCCTAGACACAGCATTTCCTGTTTCCAGCAACAGTTTCCTATCTTTTTTAAGAATATTTTTTAAAGTTTATTTATTTATTTTGAGAGAGACAGAGACAGAGCAAGTGGGGGGGTGGGGCAGAGGGAATAAGAGAGAGAGAATCCCAAGCAGGCTCTGCACTGTCAGCATGGAGACCAACATGGGACTTGAACCTATGAACCATGAGATCATAACCTGAGCTGAAGTCAAACACTTAACCAACTGAGCCACCCAGGCACCCCAACAGTGTCCTCTCTTATCAAAGCATTTAAAATTACTTCAACAAATCTCAGCATAGTTAGACATTCAATCTCTAGAGGCAAACTTATGGGTTTGAACTCCAGCCCTGCCATTTGCCTATTTAGGTAAGTTACTTACCTTCTCTAGGCCTCAGCTTCTCTCCTTTAAAATGGAGATAAGAATGGCACCTACCTCATAGAGGGGTTAAGGGGCTCAGTGAGTGTCTTCAACAAGGTGCAGAGACCTCTGCTCTGTGCTTTACAGAGCTATTCAGTACAGGTTGTGGTTTGCATTCCTGTCCTTGGGAACTTTACCCTCCAGCCAGCCCAATATCAAACTTTCTTAGAGCTGAGGAGAAGTGAATGAGGCTGCTTCATTACAAAGTCCCAGAGCTTTGGAGAGCATCTAAAGATGTACCTGTGGTTGCTAATTAAATTCGCACTTCACAGTAAAGTCTAAAGATGGTGGTCATAGCAATGAGAAGAGCCCAGAAGGGCATGTAATGCATGCCTTAAACAAGACATTGCCTTAAATCAGAAAGGAAACTCTACAACCAACCTAGACCTCTGAAGAGAGGAGTGCCATTAAAATGTTCTCAGTACTTTGAAACTCACTTTTCTGCAATCACTTCCTCTGCACCCCAGTCCATCCTCCTCTGCCTTGTTCGTGGGTCTCAGGCTTGAGTGATCAGACTGCGATCAAGCCCTTCTTACCATGGTATACTTTATCTCCCATTTGCTTCATTTTGGCCACCTTCCAAATATGAAGAAATTTGGAACTTACCTGGTTATTACCCAGTGCAAATATCTGCACACATCTCATTGGCAGCTACATGACTTGGTCACTTAAATAATTCACAAATCCATCATGAAATTCCTTGTTAGTGCATGCTACCAAACACTCACAGCATCTCCTAGCTTTAAATGCAGTTAAAGACATGTCAAAAAAAAATAATTAAAAGAGGAAAATACGTTTGGAGAGAATGGGGGAAGAAATTCTAACTTGCTAGCCACCTCCCACAACATTTTTTTCTTTAAGCATACCACTTGGTAATGACTACATCCCTGATAGATTTGCTGTGGAAGTGTTTTTATGAGTATGGGTTATTGTAGGTGAAGTTCATAAATAAAAGATTATTTGTCAAATTAGATATACTCATATATATTCTAATTTCACCTCAACATACTACCTATAAGGCCAATAAAGGCATTAACTAAAGATGTTAAGTGCAATTTAAGGATTAAGATAGCGCCCAGAGAGAAAATTGTCTGTAGAGCTAAGTTAAAAACAATCTGTGAGGGGCACCTGGTTGGCTCATTAAGCATCCAACTTTGTCTCAGGTCATGATCTCGTGGTCCATGAGTTCGAGCCCCATGTCGAGCTCTGTGCTGACAGCTCAGAGCCTGGAGCCTGCTTTGAATTCTCTGTCTCCCTCTCCCTCTGCCCCTCCCCTGCTCTCTCTCTCTCCCTCTCTCTCTCTCTGTCTCTCAAAAAGAAATAAACACACAAAAAATTTTTTAAAAATCTGTGAACACAAGAGGCCTGGTTTTCTTAGGAAGATGGATGGCGGTCCCATAGTCAGATGGTCAGTGAAGGGCTAGAAGACAAACAACCCTTTAAAGAAGATTTTGGCTTTTTGTCCCTAAGTGAGATTAGTGAAAACCCTATGTGTTAAGAAGGAAAATACTAAGAACTTGAACATTGATTTTGGAAATTCCATTCCAGCACATTAGACAGGGATGTCTCTTGCAAAGAAGTTATACTTCTTTGGGCACAGCTGCCCAGAAAGTGTAACAAAGATGTGCTGATAGCATAAGAAGAAGAAATCACATCTATAATCTAGGACAATAGTAAGAATGAATATATATGCAGTCCTTTGTCTACCATAATGGCTAAACTTCAGATTTCTCTCCTTAAAAAGAGAGATATCTAGAGACAAAGATTAACTCAGAGAGTTTAAGCAAAACAGATTTCCAATAAACTACAAGTTTAAGTTCTAGCAAGCAACCAAATGAGAAATGGATTTGCTTACTTGGAAAATGAATTAATAGAACATGTCCAAATTCTCAAGCTGGGGGCATACAATAGTTTTTACTTCGTTTTAGTTTTAGGCAAGAAGCCATGGATTCATCGGTCTGTGGTCAAGCAAAGTGCCACCGTGTAGACATGAGCAATACAGCTCGTAACACAACTGGCCTGGACAGAGAGAAAGAAAGGTTCAAGGACAATATAAAACTGGCAGTCGTGGCAGAGGTCTAACTCTGTGTGATTCCACACAGTGGAAGATCACGTCTTTAAACACTCTGCCTGGAATAAACAGCCCTCTTCGGGATAGCAGGTTTTTATCATCCCTATGGTTTTAAAAATGTTTTTATCATTCCTATTTGTGTTCATAATGACATACTTGGACTGTTGAGTTTGCCAAACTGCCTGGTAAATTTCATTTTCAAACAAACACCCAGGCACTGTATGGCATGGTGCCTTCACCATTACTCTGGCCTGGAAAGTAATTTTCCACTCTGTATGGATTATGAAATGAATTGAAAGCATATTTGGGAGTGCTGTCTTCATAAACCTGTTCACTTCTCATCTCAAGCTTCTGTCTCTACCAGTAGCAGCCACAACTTCTAAGTAGGATGCTTTCACAAGCATAGAAATTTGTCGTAGAGATCCCAACTGAGCAACTGATCCCAACTGATCCCCAAACATCAAATTACAGAGTAAAATGTGACATGAATTGTTATTTGCAGTCCTTTTCTCCTTGCCATCTGCTCCAGTTCAGCCCTGACCACTTACCAGACTGAGCATATGCAATAACCACTGCATCTTTAACACCTCCGTCTCAATTCCAAGCACTGCTTATTCAAAAGCCTTCTTTCTGCCAAAAAAAAAAAAAAAAAAAAAAAGACTGCTCCCAACTTCTCTCAGCATAAGATCACATGCTGTTGTACTGAGCTTTCAGGGTCTACATCCCATCTGCTACCTGGCAGAAAAAGACCCTTCAAAATGTGTGACATCATCTGGGGTGAAATCCCACTATTATCCTGGACAAATTTTAATGGTGTTTGTAGATGATGTTTAACACCCAGTCTCCCCAGTTCTGTTGATGTTCTGGTATATTTGCCTTCACCTCCACTTTATTTCTGCTATATAAACTTGTCTTCTACCTTATAATTAACGTAACTGACATGTAGCCAAAACCTTACATACCAGCATTCCATAGGCTAACCACAGCCTCCTAGCCTTAGAACTTCCTGTTCTCTCCTATGCTTGTTTTTGACCTGACTGAAATCTTCAACTCTTTGATCCTCCTCCATTTCCTTTCAATCTACCTTTCTATTCTAGCCTTCATTTTTTTGTTGTTATCAACTTTTTGACCCTTGTCTTTCTACCACACTACCGGCAAAATTTCAACTAGAGAGCACCCCAAACATCTACTTTCTGCCTTCCAAACCCTGAGCTGGTGAGTAAAAAATCACACACCCATACACACACACACATACACATACACACGTGGTATTGTTACATTATAAATTCATAACTTCTTAGCAAGCACTTTAGCAATATTGAGCAATGTCAAAGATATGCAAACCATAAGCCCCTAGAAATTCTACCAATACCCTTAGAGAACTCTTGAACATGTAGACAAAGAGACATGTATGAGAGAGTTCAGTAGAACTCTTCACAGGCAGAAAGGTAGAAACAACCCAATGATCATTCAGGGGCATGGATTAGTACTCTCTCGTATATTCAAACAATGTAATACTATAATATAGCAGCTAAAATGAATATCTAGATGCTATTACTGAAAAAATTAAAGTCATGGTTAAAACTTGTAAGATAATACATGGAGTATAACATTTATGAGAAATTCAAACACAATAACCACAGCATATACAGGCATATCTCACCTTGTTGCACTTAATTGGTTTATTGTGCTTCACGGATATTGTTTTTTTGTTTGTTTGTTTGTTTTGTTTTTTACAAAATGAAGCTTTGTGGCAATCTTACATTGAGCAAGTCTATTGTTCCATTTTTCCAACAGCATCAGCTCACTTTGTGTCTCTATGTCACATTTTGGTAATTCCCACAATATTTCACTTTTTCATTATTACTATATATGTTATGGTTGTCTGTGATCAGTGATTATGACTCACTGAAAGCTCAGATGATGGTTAGCATTTTTTAGCAATAAAGTACTTTTAAATTAAGGCATATACATTGTTATTTTAGACATAACGCTATTGCACTCTTAATTGACTACAGTGTAGTGCAAACATAACTTTTATATGTACCAGAAAACAAAAAAAAATCACTTGACATGCGTTATTGTGATTTTTGTTTCATTGTGATGGTTTGGAACCAAACTCGAATATCTCCAAGGTATACTGGTGGTGTTTATGAGTAGATACATTATAATAAAGATTTGAAATCTATATGGCAATGTACATTATTGTTAGGAACGTGAAGAGGAAGGAAAGGACAAAGGTCATGGGAGGAGAATGTTAAATGGCTAACGTTTCAGTAAAATTTTATCTCTTAGATCTTATGCAAACATGGAAAAAAATTAGCAACTTATATTTATTTTTTTTTAATGTTTATTTATTTTTGAGACAGGGAGAGACAGCATGAACGGGGGAGGGTCAGAGAGAGACAGAGACACAGAATCTGAAACAGGCTCCAGGCTCTGAGCTGTCAGCACAGAGCCCGACGCGGGGCTAGAACTCACGGACCGCGAGATCATGACCTGAGCCGAAGTCGGATGCTTAACCGACTGAGCCACCCATTTATATTTAAATGGTGCATATCTGTGCTTCTGGAGGGCGTGTGTAACGTTGATTTATATTGTTTCTATATATCTGAAATATATTATGATTGCAAATAAAAACCAGATTAAACTCATGGTCTCAACCTTAAATATCTTGTAAGCTGTCAGGCAGTCCTAATGGTCATGGTCAGCCCCTTCCTTTTGATTCCAGCATCCTCCATCACTCTCACTTCCTTCTTTCCAGAGAAAATAAAGTAAAAATTCCTTCAACTTCCTGATCCTATCTACAAACCCACAAATTATGTGCACCTTCTCCCCTCCTTATGTGCATCTTTCTTAGCCCTCTCCTTCTGTTCTCTGCATTTTTCCCTCTCAAACTCCTTGGTGATCTCCTTCCATCCATGTACCTTCTCAACTTTATCCTCATCAGCTTCATTTAAGGCTTTCATTCAACAGATAAATATGGAACCCCAAGCATGTCCCAGTTCTCTGTTTCATGATGAGGATTCAGTTGATCACAATTTCACAATACAGGTGTGACCCCTGCCCTCACAGAGCTTAAGCACTACCTCTTGTTCTCTGATGGGACTTTTCTTTAACCTATAAAAATGATCAAGTCTTTTCTGGGGCACCTGGGTGGCTGAGTCAGTTAGTGTCCCACTCTTGGTTGCATTTCAGGTTATGATCTTACAGTTTGTTGGTTTGAGCCCTGCATCAGGCTCCACACTGTGAGCATGAAGGTGGCTTGGGATTCTCTCTCTGTCCCTCCCTCACTCGCATTCTCTCTCTCTCTTTCTCTCTCTCTCAAAATAAATAAATAAACTTAAAAAATGCTCAAGTCTTTTCTTTCTCTCTCTGTCTCCTCACAACTACACATCTCAGAATACGTCTCTAGTCACTGTTTTCACTTGTTTTCCCCTTTAACATATTGCCCTCTAACTTTAAAAATCTCTCTTGCCAAAGTCATGAATGGAATTCCTATATAATACAATGGAACACTTTTAAAATTTATTCATTTATCTAGACTGTTCTTGACACTCCAAATTTTCTTGAAACTCCTTCCTTACTGTCAGTGACATTATCACTTCCTGGATTTCCTCCAGTATCTATGGCCACTCCCTATTGTCCTGCTCACCCCCAAAATGTAATATTTGGCAAGATTACCTCCTCAAGTGTTCGTATGCATTCCACATTTTCCTTGGGAGATTCATTCACTCCCATAATCTCCAGGAACCCCTGTATTATGTTGACTCTTAATCCATGGCCCCAATATAAGTTTCAGTCCTGAATTCCTTCCTTATTTACCATACTGCCTACTAGACATCTCCATTTAGGCAGGTGCCTTAGATCAACATAACTAAGATAGGACAATCACTCTCCCACTGATAATAATTGTAATTTAATTTTAATAAAGTTTTTAAAAAGTTACTATAAAATAACTAACAGCAACCAAGGCAGCCAGGATTTAAGATGACAAGATGATGAAGTGAAAGGAAGCATATTGAGAAAAGCCCTATGTTCACAGCACTTTTCCCCCTCAGGGCATTTGTCAAATTACAGGGAATGTTTAAAAGGCCAAACAGAAACAGCAGTCTACAGTTGACATTCAATGCTATAAAAGTCCTCAGTCAGGATTTGAGGGATCGAGATCCCAGACAAACAGAACTACAGAGAAGCATAACCAATAGGCTACATGAAATGTGAATGTGCATGTACAAGGTGAATCACTGAGAAACAAGCAGAAAACATCTCATAAGAGGTTAAAAGCTAGGCAGAGATTTGTGACACTCTTACAGTATTACAAAAGTTAGAGCACAAAGCTCACCAAAGAAGAAGGGTTCTGATCTTTTTTGAAAAAGGCCGAAAGGGCTACACCATAGAAATAAAGGCAACCTGGAAATAGTTCAGCCTCAACTAAATTCAAGTGATCTCTTGTTGTGTGTATCATCCTGCCAGAAGAAATCTAAATCTTCTATGAAGGAAGATAGCATCATCCAAAGCCTCTACAGTTTGTCATAAGTAGTGCACATCATTTTTTTTAGTTTTTCTTTAAATTCAGTTAGTTAACATACAGTGTAATATTAGATTCAGGTGTACAATTTACAAGTAAATTGTAATTACAAGTAAATATGGTTAGCATTTTTATTAAAAACTATGAGACAGACCATTTAATCAGCATACTGATCTATAATAAAAGAATCAAATGGAACTTGTGGAACTGAAGAATACAATTTAAAAAATAAGAATTCACTAGACTGTTTCTACAGATAAATAGGGACAGCAAAAAAAGAGGAATAACACGTCGACCAATAAAAATAAAAAATCAAGATGGATACTCAGAAAAAAAAGAATAAAAATTCAGAAGAAAAGACATATATGACACCAATAGCACACATGTAATTGAAATCCCAAAGGAGAAGAGAGAAGGAATCAAAAGCAATATTTGAAGATAGCTGGATGGTAATTTAACCACAGATTCAAGAAACTCCATGAAACTATGAGGGATAAATGCAAACAGAACTAGATCTAGGCAACAAAAGACACAGAGGAAAATCTGAAAAGTGTCCAAAGAAAAAAGACACATTTTCAGAGAAGCCACCATAAGACTGAAAGCTGAGCTTTAACAGAATCAATGGAAGCCAATACTGAAAGAAAAATGACTGGCAAGCTAAAATTCCATGACTAGTGAAAATAATCTTGTGAAATGAAGACAGAGATGATTTCAAACAAACAAAACTAAGAGAATTTATAGTCAACAAGTCTGAACTAAAAGAAACACCAAATTCAGTTCTTCAGGAAGAATAAAAATGATCTCAGATGGAAATATGATAAAGGAAGAAAAAATGGGAAGCCTGGAAAGGGGTAATCATGTGGCTAATTCTGAATTAATTTCAATTGCTTAAAGTAGTAATACTGATATATTGTGAGGTTTATAACAATGCAGAAGTAAAATATATGACAATAGTATCACAAAGGACAGAAATGTGGTATATGAAATTAAAGTATCTAAGGTCTTTGCATTGTGTGGAAAATCAGAGCCTAATTAGACCCTAATTGAAGATAGACTCTAAGAAGATAGGGATGAATGTTAGAGGCTAGAATAATCATAAAGCAATGTATTACTAATAAGCTAAAACACAGAGGAAATGGGAGAATGGAATCAATCAATAATTAAATACAAAAAAAAAGATAAAAAGAACAGAGGAAACAAAATGTATATAAAAATGAAGGTTTTAAACCAAAACTATACTATTAATTACATTAAATGTAAATAGAATAAATAACCCAATTAAAAGGCAATAGTTGCGTGCATACTGTATGTATGTGTACGTGTGTGTGTATGTGTGTGTGTATACAGTTGACCCTTGAATAATGTGGGGGTTAGGGACATTCACTCCCTACAAAATCAAAAATCTATGTATAACTTTTTATTCCCCAAAATTTTACCAATAGCCTACTATGGACCAGAAGCCTTACCAATGAATAAACAGTCCATTAACACATATTTTATATGTTATATACATTATATGCTGTATACTTACAATAAAGTAAGCTATAGAAAAGAAAATGTTATTAAGAAAATCATATGCCAAGGAAGATACATTTACAATCCTGTATTGTACTGATCAAAAAATATCTGTGTATAAGGGGACCTGCACAGTTCAAACCCATGTTTTTCAAGGGTCAACTGTATTATACTTACAAAAGTTGTACTTTAAATACAATGATCCAAAAACTTTCAAAGTATATGAATTTTAAAAAATATATTACATGCAAGTATCAATCAAAATAAAGCTTCTATATCTATAACAATATCAGACAAGGTAAACTTTAGGGCAACAAGTATTATTAGAAATAAAGATATTTCATAATAACAGAAGTGTCAACTTAATAAGAGGATATAACAGTCCAAAATTTATATATGCCTAGTAACAAATCATCAAAACATGTAAAGAAAAACTAACATTAAAAGGAAACAATAAACAAATCCATGATTATGAGATATTTTACATGCCTCTCAGTGACTTATAGAAGAAAGAGACAAAAAAATCACTAAAGCTGTAGAAGATTTGAACATGATTAGCCAAATAGACCTCATTGACTTCTAAAATGCAGAAGAAATATTTATCAGAGGGGTGCTTGGGTGGCTCACTTGGTTGAGCATCTGACTTCAGCTCAGATCATGATCTCGTGGTCCATGAGTTCGAGCCCTGAATTGGGATCTGTGCGGACAGCTCAGAGCCTGGAGCCTGCTTCAGAGTCTGTGTCTCCCTCTTTCTCTGTCCCTCCCCGACTCATGCTCTGTTTTTCTCTCTCCTTCTCTCTCTCAAAGAATAAATAAACATTAAAAATATTTTTTAAAAAAAGAAATATTTATCAGAATTGGCCATATACTAGGCCATAAAGTAAGCCCAACAAATTTCAAATTATTGAAATACACAGAGTATGCTATCAGACTAAACTATAAAATTATAAATTAATAAAAATGCTAATCATAATTACTTTAATGTCTAAGTCAAGCTAGAAATCAATAACACATGTTTGGAATTTAAACAATATTCTAAAAAATAGTGATCAAAAAATAAACGACAATGATTGTTAGAAAATAACCTAAATGTAATAAAAATGCAGCATATTATAAGAAACACGAAGGAAGCAGCAAAAGCTATGTCTATATCAGGAATTCTTAATCAGGGACTAAAATTCATGAGATCCATGAAATTGGAAGAGGAAATGCACAACTTCATTTCAACTAATCTCAAATAGAAAAAGCAGCTATTTCCATTATGAATAGCAATGAACTATATTAGTAATGGTAAGTTTGGGAATATTTGCAAGATAATTACAAAATTTATATGGAAATGTTAATATAGAAATAATGATCAAGAAGAAGAAAATTTAGAGGACATATACAACTAGATATTAAGACATTATAAATCTATAATAATGAAACAATGTGGTGTTGGAACAAAGATACACAAATAGACTAGTGGAACAAATGGTTGAGAAACAGACCTACACATATATGGTTATCTGATTTATAATAAAGGTAAACTTCAATGTGATAAGGAAAGGACAATATTTTCCATAATTACACATGGATCCACTGGAAATACATACGGGGAAAAAGGAAATAAAAAAGAAATCAAAGAAAAGAAACTTGACCCCTACCTTGCAGTATAGAGAAAAATCAGTTCAAGATTATTATAGATGACACTAATAGAAGAAAAGAAAGACAAATGTCCTTTTACTTAAGATAGGCAGATATTTTTTAAACAGAACACAAAATACATTTACCACATAGGAAAAGATTTATATAATAGAATTTATTAAAATTTAGAACTTCTGTTATCAAAAGACATTAAGAGAATGAAAGGTATGCCACAGATCAGGAAGAGATATTCCCAACATAGGTCCAATAAAGTATTAGCCAACAAAGGACTTTTATCTAGTATATAAAATAAATTCCTAGAAATCAATAAGCAAAAGACATACAACACAATTTTTAAAAACTGGGCAAAAGATTGAACAGGAACTTTATAAAAGCGAATATCCAAATGGCCAGCCAGCATATGAAAAGGTGGTCAGCATCATTAGTCCTCAGCAAAATGCAAAAGAAAACTACAAGATACCACAACACACTCATTAGATTGGCTAATGTTAAAGAATCTGGGGGCACGTGGGTGGCCCAGTTGGTTGAGACTCGATTTTGCCTCATGTCATGATCTCATGGTTCTTGAGATTGAGCCCCGCATCTTTCAGCATGGAACTTGCTTGGGATTCTCTCTCTCTCCTTTTCTCTCTCTGACCATCCCCGACTTGTGTTCTATCTCTCTCTCTCTCCCTCCCTCTCTCTCAAAGTAAATAAATAAACATTTTTTTTTTTAAAGAATCTGAAAATTCTAACCATTGGTGAAAGTATGGCGCACCTGGACCTCTTGATTAGAGTTGATAGTAATGCAAATTGATACAACCACTTAGGGAAACTGTTTGATAAATCTACTAATGCTGACCATACTAACAGCCCATGATCCAGCCTTTCAAATAGAAGTGTATAGATATGTACACCAAAAAACCTGTACAAGAATATCCATGTGCAATTAATTAAATTAATGAAAAATAAAGACAGCCCAAGGATCAATCAATAATAAATAGGCTAAATAATTGTGATATACTCACACAAAGGAATACAATTATAGCGATGAAAAAAGGACAATTTATGGTTACATGAAAAAACATAAATGTTGAATAAAATCCAGACCAAAAAAAAGTACTGTATGATTTTATATAAAGTTCAAAAATAACTGAAAGTAACCTATAGCAACAATAATCAGAACATTTTTTACCTTTGGGATATATCTAACTGATAATTTAGTCATCTCCTAAGTAGCTTTTAAACTTATCCTCTCTTCCCCATTTCCATTTCCATTGTTTCAATGCAAGTTCTAATTATATCTCACCAGGATTTTATAATCATGTTCAACCATCTTTTAACTCGTGTTGCCCCACTGCATCAAAGCCTTCATTATGTGGCTGAAGCAATCATTCTAAAATACAAATCTAATTATGTTTTCTCCATTGCTTCAAATCTTTAAGTGGCTCTCTGTGACCTTCAAGATAAAATCCTAGGCCCTTAGAACAATATACAAGACAGTTTATTTTATAGGCTCTGACTATTTCTCTGGCTTCACTTCCTATTCTTCGTATCTCATGCCTTAGCCATGAAGGTTCCAAATCACACCCTGTTACATGTCTCTGTACCTTTGAATGTGCTGTTCCTCTGCCCACAAGACCCTCTATTCCACTCCTTCTCTGCCTGGAAAACTTACACATCCTTCAAAATGTATGAAGCTCAAGGATCACCTCCTCCAGGAAGCCTTTCCACCTGCCCTAAAACTAAGGAAGGTAGGTGATTCTTTCTGTGAACTTACACTTGCCTCTAATGTAGTTGTGCTCGTACTGTATCTAATTATCAATTTACTCAACTGATTCTCCAACCAGACTACAAGGAATTGAGAGCAGGCAGTGTGCCTTTTTTTTCTCAATACTGATTAATCACACAAAGCCAACAACTAATAAGTGAAGAGTATTCATTTGCATTTGTTCAATGTACTCCAGTTAGTTACCTTCATCTTCTTTCTTGAATCTAAAGAGGACACACCATTTATTTTTCTGTAAATTAAAAGCTTATCTATAGATAGGAAAGATATTAAACAACTAAAATCATTTCTCAGAATTTTACAATTTTCTGCCCATAAAATTGGTTATTGTATAAAGCAAACAAAAAATGGAAGTTCAAACTCCCAAATAGATTTGAATCCCATGTCTACAGAAGTTAAGGCATGGGCTCTGGTGTCTGACTGCCTGAGTTCCAAATTCCAGTGTTATCATTAGCTAGTGATTAGCTATGAACTATGTGTGAAACAATTGCCAAGTTACTTAACCTCTCTGTGCCTTAGCCTCTGTTTCTGTCTCATACAGTTATAAGGATTAAATGGGATCATACATATAATGTGTTAAGCACAGTGACTGGAAAAATGAAATGTTTGATAATATCTACTGCTAGCTATAATAATACCAACAGCAGTGGTGGTAATTTTGATAAATGCGTATAAAATGGAAAGATTCGAAAAAAATTGTGTGACAGAAATTTGTGGCTATAAGGCAAGAAAAACAATCGTTCTGTTGGTGCATCACTCCCTGAAATATTTCCAACCAAACCATCATCACTTTTAAACTATAACTTAGAAAGATACTCATATAAAAAGTTGAATCACTATTATAGTAATTATGCAAAGCTATAGGTGTCTCAAAAATTCTTATGTTTAAAAAAAGATGAAGGTAAATTGACATTATATGTTTTTGACTTGTGTTTTCAAACAACTGAGTCAATTCATTGCTTTCAATATATAATATCAAAGTCTTAGAAAGTATAAAACCCATTATTGATTTAAAATTAAGATCATGCTAAAATGCTGGTCCAAGAGTTGGAGTCATTTTTATGAATAAAAATCATTCTTTCACTTGAAAAACTAATTCATGTGGAATTTGATTAAAATGATCTGCAAATAAAATAACTTTCTAAACCCAGAATCACAAATACCTTTTTCCTCCTGCACTTCATACTAATCTTTGTGTCTTTATACTGAATAAAATTTCATAGACCATAATCTTATAACCATTTCCAGCAATTGAGGAACTGGATTTCCTTTAGGATTAGAAATGTGTAGTAGTAAAAGAAATCTTGGTGATATAGCGGCTTCTAAATGGTAAATGGCCTTCAATTTTCACTTTTGGAGATAAGACTTTTGAATCGGTCATAATATTATGTGAGATGTATAAAGAACACAGTGACTTATGGTTCTGAAGGAAACAGAAAGTATAATTTTCGACCAAAATGCATAGCAAAATGAACCTGAACTTAAATTCGATCTGTTCATTATTTCCCACAGGGCTTTTAATGACAATACAAAAAGTCAAAAACAAAATATATACTTAACCTTAATCCTGGAAATCTACATATCTATAAACTTAAAAACAAATCTTCTGCCTTAAAATCCAAGTAACAGTTTCACCATGCTCATTATCTATATGATGTGAAATTCTTCCACCAATTATTTTCTGCCTTCTTATTGAGACAGAAATAAACCTAATAATAACTATCTTATTTTTACTTACTTTACAGTATATACTTAATACAGAAATATGTCTTATTATTTTCTTGTTTTATTGTTGCTTCAATGTGATATCAGAAAAGCTCCTTAAAAGTTGAAATATTCAACTGACCAGTTGCTTTGGTTAAAAATTTTCTGACAGTTGTTTCAAATGATTTGGTTACCAAATGTATTGCTTTGGCATCTTTTAGACACAAGCTAGCACTACATAATTCTGTCTTCTTTTGCCAATAGCAGAATATATCTTGGAAGTCAATGAATTATTACCTCACATGTATGTAGTTGTAGCTATAGCGGTTGATGAGTATTATCTTTGAAAGTTGGCATTGTTTTTAATTTAAAAAATCCTATTTTACTATATGGCAAAATTAAACAATATTCCTTCCAGATACTCAATGTATAACTATGAAATGGAGAGAATAAGAACTAATAGACGTTATTTAATGACACCCAAGTGACACTGTATAGTATCCACCGCAGAGCTATCATATTACACACAAAGTCAGACGAGAATGATACGCCAAGCAAACGTAATGTTCCGAATGAAACAAAGTTGGCAGAGAAAATCCTATCTCTTTAAATAACGCCCAATACAGGCAATTCCTATAGACTATACAATTTTCCTACACATGACATTCTACTTCCCAAGGAGTTCCCAAACCCATCAGCGGCAACTAGGCAATGTCACTGCAAGATTTCAGTATTATTTTTTTTCTAAAGAAAGTCAACACAAAAACAACTAAGTCTAAGTCAAGCAAAGTTCTGATCATCAAAATAGCCAGATATGAAACTGTATAGCAAGAAGTAGCACACATTTAAAAGATATTTTTAACCACGTGTCACTGCTCTTTGGTCTGTTTCCTAAAAGCCAAGTAACAAGGTGGCCAAATTTCAAGTTTTTAAAAAATATACTTAAATCTTCTGTACTTGGGAAAAAAAATTACTAGCCAAAAACTTTAATACAGGAAAATAGGAAAAAAAAAAGAGAAATGGTACACAATTTCATCTAGGATATTTATTTTAATCATTGATTTAAAAAAAAAATAAGGATAGAGCGCACATGGTTAAAAAATTCCAGCTATTCAGAAGGGAAACAAAATAAAAAGTAAACATCTCCCTCTTCCCTCACCCCAGCTACCCTGGACTTTATCTAAAATCATTTAAAACTTTCTAGTATATCCATCCAGAAATGCATGTTTATATGTGTACTCACATTTATGAATACTCACCTACCATGGTACAAGCATATTTGTGATGTTCTTCTATTTCAAAACACAAATGCAGCAACTATTCCACTCTAAGCATTAGAGAATATTGCTGTAGAAAAATGTAAACATTATGATTACTTCACTACATTTTGTAAGAAGCATGATTCTGAAATAAATTCATCAATTGTATGTGGTTTGTTTCACGCTGTCACGAGTCCCTGTCATTAATCCTCCTGACTCATAACATGCAGCACATCCAAATCTCCACTAAAAGTGACAGGGAGAATTATCCACATAATTCTACACAGGCTCAAAGGAAAATGGAACAACAACAAAAACTTCAAATACTCATATTTTTTAAAAATAAAAACCTTAAAAGAGAAACAAGTCATAAGGAAAATCTACACTAATTGTCGGATTTTAAATTTCTTGTATAAACTAATACTTTAAAGCAATTTGAAAAACCTAACTTCAAAAATCTAACTTCTATTGCATCGATTGAACATAGAAAGGTACAGAAATGAAGCAAGAAATGCAAATATTTAAAAAATTGATATTCTAAAATTCACATCTATTTTAGATCATACATATGTGAAAATAAGTAAGACCCTCTTTCTAAAAACTTCTGTTTAGGTTTTTTGAAAAGCAACTGAAATTAGGAAAAAAACCCTCAATTTTGTAATTTGCTTTGAAATCTCATCAAACTGAAACTTTATCAGCTGCCTACTACATTTGAACATATTTTTAATATTTTTAATTAAAATAATTCATGGTCCTGTCCCTTATTTTTAAGTTCTTAAAAAAATCCCAATTCTGTTTATTTACATGAATAAGAAACAATTCTTTCCTTTCAACATATTCTGATCTAAAGCAGAATTTTTTATCTATCCCTAAAAACTTCATTTTTTTAAGTTTATTTATTAATTGTGAGAGAGGGAGAGAGAGCACAAGCAGGGGAGGGGCAGAGAGAGAGGAAGAGAGAGAATCCCAAGCAGGCTCCACACTGTCAGCACAGATCCCAATGTGGGGGCTCAAACTCATGAAATATGAGATCATGACCTGACCGAAAATCAAGAGTTGGACACTCAACCGACTGAGCCAGCAGGCGCCCGTGAAACTTCATTTATAATTAAGTTTCATTTTAATGAATCATATGATTCCCATTTTCATTCTTCTAATTTATCTCATATGAGAAAAAATACCCTCCAAGTAAATCTGTAATTTTTTGTTATTTCAGAATTATTGATCAAGGTATCTCCTAACACTAGCGAATCTTGTCAATATCAGTACCATGATTCATGACGAAGTGAAAATCAAACTTCTGAATTGACACTCATATTAGAAAACACGTGGGGAGGAAGCTATAATTCAAATTGATCATCCAATGGGTGGAGAGAGCCTCTGAAATTTATAATCAACAGACAATTAAAATAAAAAAACACTGCACTGCAGAGTATGTTTGGGAAGCAGATTCCATGCATTTAGTCTGCATAGTTCAGAAGATTTTGAAATCTCTTTCGTAATTAGTAACGGCTTGCCTTCCATCAAAAATGCCCTTGCTGTTGGGATACAAGCGCATTTGAAAGTCAGAACACTTGCTTTTAAAAGTGCAAATTTTTCTCCCCCGCCCCATCCCTTGTCTCTTTGGTAGCCAGATCCAACACCTCCTTCTCATCCCTCCAACTGCTGCCAGCAAGGGCCACAATGGAGAAGAAAACTACAATAATAAGCCAAATTATTTTACCAACTTGACTCCTCTAGACACATTTATCATGATGAGTCCTGACAACCACTGATGATTAATATTGTCATTTGTAGTCAATGAGATAGATTCTTTCATCACCTTCAAAGCTGTACAAAAAAGAAGACTGGGGATGTATGGGCGGTGGGAGGCAACTTGTCTTTTATAATTTACAGAAGTGATACATTCAGCAGAAGAAAGGAAATATTTAGCAGTTAGTTAAGGGGCTCTGTCACAGGGCAAATTGAATCATCGGCTGTTTACAACAAGTCCCACGCTAATTCTGCCTAGTTACCTGACAAAATATTTCTAATTCTGATGCATTCTCATACAGAGTCCCTGCTCACACCTTGGCTGGTCACATTCCAGAGCAACTTAGAGACTATTTGCTTAGTCTTTACAAGGAACCATATGTTGCGGGCAATTTGTCATCAGTTTCAAGACATCAATCTCCTTGGCTTCTTTCAAGTAGAATTGATAGAGAAATCTCTAACACCATAAGCCAATATTGTTTCTGATACAATGATGTCTTTGTTAATTAAAATAATAGCAATAAAGCTCTGTGACCAAAAATGAATGACTTTCCCTCTTGTACAATTACATCCCCTTCTCACCTGTGTTTCTTCTTTGGAAACATAAAAATCTTCTTTCAGGTTTAGAGTTGTCTAAAATCAGCCCTTAGCATTATTCCTTTGCCTTTTCTCCTTTTTTGTCCTGAGTGAAAAATTCCTCTGGAAAACGACATTTTCTGCCTGAATTGATAGCCCAACCTTTTAATTCTAACATTTCAATACATGGACTAAGGGAGATTATATATGTGTCTTGGGTTTCATGGACTTGGGGTTGTGATAATTTAGGTTTAGATTGCTGATAATATTGGGGCATTATACAATATATAGTCTGACAGTGGCCATAAAATGGACATTTGTTACTGCAGTATGCTCCGTGCTGCTTAATGGTGTCCACAAATATTTGCAAAACATAAAAAATACTGATATTTTAATGATGCAGTAGGATTACATCAAATAAAAAGCACTTTAGCTATGGCTGTGTGACAACAAAATTTACTGCACAACAATGGCAACAGAATTTAAATGAAAAGTTCTACAGAAAAAAATAGCCCGGTTTTTCGAGGTTTATACGTGTGTGTGTTTTTATTGGTGTGCTAAATTGATTCTATACAGTAAATGGCATCATTGCCTTTACATAGCATTTTGATAATTTCCAGATGGTCTGTGTTTTCGTTTTACATTGGAAATTATGAACATAGAATCGTTTTCTGAAGTTTTAAAATGTGACATGTTTGCAGATCTCAAACCTAGGTAAAACCTATGACTATGTGAAAACACCTTTTCCATATAAATGTAACATCTATAGACCTATTCTCTACTAACCATACAAAATCACTTTGTGCCTAAAA
Source organism: Panthera tigris (assembly GCF_018350195.1). Classification (NCBI taxonomy): domain Eukaryota; kingdom Metazoa; phylum Chordata; class Mammalia; order Carnivora; family Felidae; genus Panthera; species Panthera tigris. The sequence goes on from NC_056664.1 coordinate 89,722,535, forward strand.
CTAATAGAACTGTTGGCAATGACTGCATCGAAGACAGCCATTGGTGGGCAGGTCATTTTATATCCCACCCATTCATTAATATCCCTTCAATCAAAGCTAAAACTTCCCTCAAAAATTTTCTTTCGTTCTTTCCTCTCTTCCCCTTCCCCACAACAAGACTCTTGGCCTGAAAGGAATTTTTTCATTGCATCTGATTTCCCAGAAGTCCACCTCCATAGACTATCATTTGATATTAAATCACAGTGTTACTTCTGCCCACCCTGCTTGTGGTGATCTCGTTTCAGCTCAGTGCACGGCCTGCATTGCCATCCATTCTCCACACATGTCCTCCCCAAATATCTTGTGTTGCAGACAGCTTTGCCACAGGGTAGGCAGCCTGGCTGAGTTCCAGGAGCACGTTGTGGGTGATCCTGCTTTGCGTTTCATGTTAAGTACGGCTGGTGGATGATGCTGAAGGAATGGCTCAAGAAGCCAGATGTGACATCTAATGAAGGTTGGACCCTACCGTCATACCAGAGAATTTCCATTTGGTATGGAGCTGGATACCATGTTGGTTTCTGGCAGTCTTCAGTTTCACAAAGCACTTGCAGCTAGTATTCTTGATGTGATTATCTTTGCTGGGGAAACTGAATTAATCCAGGTAGTAAAATCCATACTGTGTCTCTAATATGCTAAATAATATCATTTGTTTCATATTTGCATTTAAAGTCATAAAAAGTATATGTTTCCAACAAAATGAAAACATTCACTCAATTAATATTTATCGAATCCCTGTTTTATGTCAGGTCCTGGGCTAGGCATGAGGGATAGGGCAGAGAGCAAGGCACCTAGAGTTTACCACTTATCATTGGATCGTGTGTGTATTTATTTCCTTCTTCAATGGATTGTTTTGGCACTGAAGAACTGATTCCAGAACGGTCTTCCATTTTGTTATTAATGCAAATGTTAAAGATTTGGGTATATGCCAGTATCACATCTTAACCCTGAGTTTGTTGAAGATATATCTAATTAAACCATTTCTTTTCTTGTTTGGGGTTAGTTGTCATATACCTAAAAATAGTCTTGCAAAATATTCAAACAAAAAGAATCATACAGTGCAAAACATGTGAATTTCTGTTTCACTGCCTTTCATGCCACCTGCCAAACACACATACACATCCATACACACATGCACATGTTCACACGTACTCGCCTATTCCCCTTCCAGAAGTAACTTCTGTCAATAGTTTGATATGCATGCCATGCATTTACATACATATGTGTTCATATCACAATTATACTCCCTGTCTTTTTTTGTACAAATGGGATTATTTTATTGATCCATGCATTTTTTACTTAAAAATATGTCTTAGAGATCTTGCCAAGTCAATATGTGTAAGTCTACCTCTTTCTTTTCAACAGCCAAATAGTATTCTTTACTAAGGATGGACCATGTTGGATTTAACCCAGACCCCTATTGATGCATCATGGCACCATTTCTGAGCTTGAAGGAATAGCACTTTATTGCCAATTTTTTTTTCTATCTTAAAGAATTTCTGCAGAAAAGCTACACCATACATATGATCTCCATTTTCAGTTTGCTATTCCTTTTCATTTGTAGTGTTTGAAATGTAGCAAAGCTCTGTAAGAGAATTCTGGGTCTAATTCTCTCAGGAGTCTTCTCTGAAGTACTCATTGCTTGGAGGCATAAGTTTCAAGTTATACATTTGGTGGCAAGAATAATCTCATAATTACTTCACACTTACTGTATTTTTAAAGGATATTAATTAGTTTATGGTATCACAGCATTGAAATTTAAAACAATACGTTGGGAAAAAAATAAAATGGTCTTGTCTTTAAATGACTTGGAAAAGAACATATCTCAAAAAAGTGAGAACAATAGTACAAGGCATTATTCATTTGATTGAATTCTGAAAATCTGGTCCCAGTACGAAGGAGGATGAATCAGGGTTAAATCTGTGTGCTTCGATTATAACTCTCACAGAGACCCAGACGTATAATCCGCCCCTTCAAATTCCTTTTTGGCAAAGATATAAATAAATGTTAATGAAAAAATACATTATTGGGTAGGGATGATGATGTGGCTTCAAATAATTCCAAACAGCAATTTCATCCACATTGACTGTCACTGGTTGACCTTTGTCCCCTATCACAGATGATAAGCTGCTCAAAATCACTATTCTCTGGCAATCTCTCTCAGGTTGTGAGCTTTCTGATATCCCATTAGGACCAAACATGTCAGTACACACATAAGAATCAGTGATGTTTCAGAGAATGGAGTGAGCGGGGCGTTTTGTGAGAATTTCTAAGTGTAACATCATCGTTTTTATCATCTTGTGCTTGTCTTTTAAAGATCACCTGATTGAAATTATGTTCCCCTTATGTCTCTACATATTTTACCAAGTTCTGAATAAAGCAGTAAGTTTAATTTTCAGGGTATAAGGGACTGGCTGCACAAAGATTTTAGACTCAGAAATAAGTCCCTGACCATCTATGAAGCACATTGGAGAGTGAAAGTTTGGGGCATGATTATCACTGATTCAGGAGTATCGTCTTCTTGTCTTTTCCTTAACCCCTGTTCAGATTAGCCAATAGACTGGCGTTGTCCTTTCTACTACCACATACCTAATCCAAATGTTATCCCAGCACACCAAAGCTGAGCAGAAATTGAAGGGGAGATCATTGTCCGACAATGGTAAATATTCAATTCCATCACCTTTGTCCCTGGGTTTAGGAGGCGAAAGAGAGAGTCAACCTGGGAAGCGGCATTCTGTATTTAATAATGCAACCTCTATCAGCACGATGAGAAAAGCAATCATTCAGCCTTGGTGCACTGCCTCAGGAATGTTTGCCTGCTTCTACAGGCTACCTGCAGGCACCCTGCTGGTCTCAAAATTTCCCAAGCTGCTCGCGATGCTAACGTTGCCTCCAAGGCCGCATCTGATGATGTCTGGCGGCCTGTTCATTTCAAACAAATCAAAATATTCATACTTTGTGAAATCATCTTACATGATAGAGTCTATTTAATGTATTTTCAGTTCCAGTGCAAAGTATGATTTCTTTTTAGCTTCCTTAATTTCCCCTTATTTTCATTACAAAACTAGAAATTAAATTTCTATTATTTACTTTATTCCGTTTACCCTTATTTTTGATCTAATATTAGAAATTAAATTTTATAGCCTGGTTTTTACCCAAAAACTGTATAAAACAATCATATTAAAATTAAATGACCAACCACCATGACATACCGGTTCACATCTACTAGAATAGTTAAAATTAAAAAGACTGAGGGAACCTGGGTGGCTCAGTCAGTTAAGCGTCTGACTCTTGATCTCAGCTCAGGTCATGGTCTCATGGTTCATGAGTTTGAGCCCCAAGTCAGGCTCTGTGCTAACAATGTGGAGACTGCTTGGATTCTCTCTCTCCTTCTCTCTGCCCCTCCCCTGCTTATGTTCAGTCCTCTCTCTCTCTCTCTCTCAAAATAAATAAATAAACTTTAAAAAAATGAAAAAGACTGATTATACCAAGTGTTGGCAAAAATATGGGGCAATTGGAGCTTCCATCTATGGCTAATGAGAATGTAAATTGATAAAACCAACTACTGGAAAACAGTTTGGCAATTTTCTAACAAGTTAAATTTTTGCTTTTCCTGTCACCCAACAATCCTACTTCTGGATAAATGAAAACATATGTCCATATAAAGACTGCATGCAAATGTTTAGATCAGCTTCATTCATAATACCAAAAAATTAAAATCAACCCACATGTTCAAAAATGGATGTCAATTAATAAACAAATTGTAGTATATCCATACAATGGAATCCTACTCAGAAAAACAAAACCAAAACCAAAAACAAATTAAACAACATGTGTAAATCTCAAAAATATTATGCTGAACAAAATAGGGCACACACAAAAAAGTTCAGACTGATGATTCCATTTATATGAAATTCTAGTAAAACTAGCGAAACTAAATTGCTGAAGACAGAGCAGTGGTTGCATGGGTCCAGGGATGGGAGGTAGACTGCTTAGGGGCACAAAAAATTTTTGAAGAGCAGTGGAGATGTTTTATAGCTTGATTCTGGTAGTGATTACATGGATATATAAAATTGCCAAGATCTATTGAATTGTACCTAGGTGCATTTTATTAGACATAATTATACCTTAGTGAAGATTATTCTTTAAAAAATGGCCAATATTTAAAAAGAGAATTTCTAAAGTAGCAAGAAGACCCTGAAATGAACATACAAAAAGGAAATCGCCCCAATCAATTGTTGGTTTGTGAACATTGGCAAAATTTGGGGGAAACAATTAGGTCCAAAGAAGTCTTTGTACCCTTAAGCCAAAAAACATCCTGAAAATATTATGTAATCATTAGGAAAAAAAATCCATATATAAGAAAATGTTGACTTTGGTAGGAGAAATCCGTGTTATTTAGAGGAGCAGCAGTAAAATTTTAAAAAGCAATCATCTGAATTCCTAACAATGAGAAAATGATTCCAGAAATTTTAGCACATCAGTACAATAAGACTTTGAAGGTCATGTAGCAACACAAAAATGTGTATATCATGTTAAAGAATATAAAACTGTGTCTCCACATCACATATCAAAAATATTTTGTTTATATGTAGACAAGAATGGAACAGAAATGTGGGGAAAAAAACAGTTATATTTGCAGAAGTAATGATGCCAGGGGAGGCTGTTCACTTATTTATGTTTATGTTACCATGTTCTTAGAAAAAGTAATAAGCAAATGTTAGAGGACTCAGGAGTGCCTTCTACATGTCTTTTTTTTTTAATTTAATATTTATTTATATTTGAGAGAGAGAGCTGGGGAGGGGCAGTGAGAGAGGGAGACACAGAATCTGAAGCAGGCTCCAGGTTCCAAGCTGTCAACACAGAGCCTGACCCGGTGCTCAAACTCAGAGCTGTGAGATCATGATCTGAGCTGAAATAGGATGCTTAAGTGACTGAACCACCCAGGCACCCCTCTAAGTGTCACAAGCTACTCTGTGGACCCTGTGCTGCTCATACAACTGGCAAGGGGACAAATCAATGTGTCCAATGGTCTTTAGGGTACAGTTTGTGTACAGTTACCCATGAGTGAGAACGTAAGCCAGCCTTTTCTCTTCGTAGTCTGATGTCCATACTTGCTGATTTGTCACCAGTTTTTCTTTCATTCTCCCTCTATCATTTATGATTTAATGGTAATTGTGTTAGTTTTCTTCTGCTGCATAATAAATTATCATAAATGTACCAATTTAAAACAAAACACACTTATTATGACCATCTGTCATGGTTCAACATAACTCCCATGTCCCTCATTAAGTCTTGTTGATGAACTAAGTTTGGGGTTGACCACAAGTAACCCTCATATCTCCCATATGTTCCAAACTGTCTTTCAATTAAATATTCATAGGACACACTAAGTATCTGTGTTCTTTTCTGGAGCTTGGGATCCTCTTCCAAGCTCATGTGACTGTTGGCAGAATCCATTTCCTTGAAGTTGTCGGATCAAGATCCTTATGTCCTTACCGGCTTCATTTGGGGCCACTCATGAGGCTCCTAGGGGCTGCCTCGGTTCCTTGCCACACGGCCCTCTCACAACACAGTAGTTTACTTACTTCTTCAAGGCCAACAGGAGAATTTTTCTCTGTAGGAAGGGCCCAGTATGTTTTTTTAATAAATTGGGCCCACTCAGATAATCTCCCTTTGGATTATCTCAGTCAACTGATTTGGGTCCTTAGTTACATCTAGAGTCCCTTCACCCTTGAGAAAATGTAACATACTCACCAGAGTGATATCTCATCATATTCACAGGTCTGCCCACACTCATGTACACAGGTGCACTCAGGTAAGCATCTTGAGGGCCATCTTAGAATTCTGCTACTGCAGAATTCTGTAGTATCTACAGTATTTGATAAAGAGATGATTCCTACAGAGAGTAAAACTAACCCTATATGTGTCCACTATATTTCCTGAAAGTATTGTCTGAAAAACAACAAAACAACAATGGCAACACACACGGAGACACACACGAAAGAAATAACAAGAAATATTTCCTTGCAGAGCTGATTTACCCATAAGCAAAGAAACCACTCACCTTCATATATAAACATAACAAGGCTCTCCACTCAAGAGATGTGTTCTTGGGTTAAGATGAGGGTGATTAACACTAGCAGTAATTTCTCCAGTCTCCATCTGTGTCTGTGACAGACTTCACTAGTAGCCACAGTGACTGCTCACACTGTGCCCAGCCGTGGCTTCAGAATTCTTCTCAGCACAGATCTTCAGAAATCCACAACAATCAGTAGGAGATGACACACAATATGAATCCTATTTACCATCCCTGGGATAAAGTAATGTTTTCAGAAAGTGCCTATTAAAATCAAACAAATTTGAGTGCCAGACATGGGCAAGACACTTCTAAGAGCTTACACTCTCGTTTGGGAAAAATAAAGATATTTCATAATCTATGTGGCTTTTGTTTTTACTCATATTAACATTTACTGGGTATTTTGAAGAAAAAGACTTATTTCCTACCACTTAGATCACAGGCTTAATTTGATAGAACAAAATTGATAGGAAAAGTGACAAGCTTTCAGCTGCTAAGTGTGATCAGCAGATAGAAGTTAGTTTCTTTTAGTAAAAACCACACCTCCTGACAACCAAGAAAGGTGTGAGACAAGGACTCAGATATGAGAAAGTGCTTTAATAGAATTATTCTGGCTATAAGTAACACCAATTCACACTGGCTTTAAATAATAATGTACACCACATAGGATCAGCTATTTTGTCTGTTATGCTCTCAAGGTCTCAGCTTCTTTCTATCCATCTGCTATTCTGTCCTTAATAGCTTCTCCTAAAATTGGTTCTCCTTTGTGTCAAAAGATGACTGTGACAATGACAGTAAAAGCTATGTCTTCATATTCGCAACACCTTTATTTCAGTCCTATTGGGCTTCTAGGGTCATGTGTCCATTTCTGGGCCAGTAACAGTCACCAGAAAATGGGCATCATTTAGTAATCAATTCTCACTGGAACTTGCTGAGGGAGCCAGCTTCCCCAGGAGAACATCACTCAGTTGGGGAGAGGAAATCAGAACAAAATTAAGTTTCTGCTTAGGTCGGGGAAAGGGAAAACAGAAGTCAGATTGGCAATCAAAACTGTCTGCTTCAGATGTAGCTTCTGACTGCACCCAAACCTAACCTCCCTCCCTCAAGCTATGGGCCCTCCTCCTTTCTTTGGCCTGGCCAGATCTTGGATCCACCAAGCACAAGCATGGTGAATCATGCATCATGGAGTAGCAGCACCAGGCAGATTTGATACAGGGTCCAGACACTGCCTGCTCTGCCTAACCTGTCAACAGGGGCTCCCACTGGAGGTGAGACACCATCCATCACAGGGCCTTCCCTCAAGCCCAATAATTTCCTATTGCTGCCATGACAAATGACCAACTTGGTGGCTCAAGACAACAGAAATTTATTAATGCATAATTCTGGAGATCAGAAGTCTAAAATGCCTTGACAAAGCTGTGCTCCTTCTAGAGGCTTCAGGGGAGCATCCACTCCTTTGCCTTTATTACAAGCTTCCTGTATTTCTTGGCTTGTGGCCCCTCCTCCAACTTCAACGTGCACCACTGCAACTTCTGTTTCAGTCTTTACGTTGCCTTGTCTTTCATCTTCCTGCCTCCCTCTTAGAAGGACCCTTGTGTTTACACTGAGCCTGCTCAGCTAATCCAGGACAACCTTCTCATTTCAAGATCCTTCATTTGATAACATCAGGAAAATAAATGTTCCAGGGACTACGACATAGACATCTTTGGGTGACCATTATTCGGCCTACCAGACCCAATTCCACCAACGGCAGGGTCTGTTCCTGGGCCTGGCACAGGGATTCTGAAATGGCTCTTCTCTGTCCAGGAGGCCTGTAGGCCCGTTCCCACATAATTCTTCCTTTGAAAATCTACATTTGAGACTAAACCTCAAACTGGATTGCAAAATGAATCTCCTAGAGATGAGGATGGCTCCAGTCTTACATTAACCCATGCCCCTTCCATTCTCTTAATGGCCTACAAGCCTGGAATACAAAAGGTGTGATGCGGACCAGGTTTAGGACAGGTGCCACAGATAACCCTCATCACCACCATCACAGTGGGGATGGAGAAGCCAGAGGGCAGTATGAGTGGCTGGATGGAAAACAAGAGGTGAAAGTATAACCAGGTAAATTTTCCACCAGCGCTGCTCTGAGCTTGGTCTTCCGGAAGTATGCACAACCAGTAGAAAACAATCCATCTGATATATTCCACACCGTGGCTCAAGATGCTTTTTCCAAAACTCAGAAAACCACATACCACACATGTTATTGTTTTTCATAATAGTATGCAACTCACTTTTTTTTAAGTTAAATACACGTATTTTAAAGAAAACTATGCATTTTCAAAGAAAATATGTATTTAAAGAAACCTCTGTGTAGCATTATAAAAAGGAAAAACCAGTACTATAAACATAAAGTATCATAAAAGTAAATACAATTAAAAATGATTAATGTCAGTAAGTTTTAGCCAGATGCCATAATCTGTCAAGGCTCTGAGCAGAATGCCCAAGCTTTGTTTTATTAAAAAGGATCATTAGCAAGGTTAGAGTCACCATAAAGTCATGCCAATACCAGATTGAAACTTTCCCTTTAATATAATTTAACTGAAAAAAAAATTGAGAAGGGAAAAAGTTTCTCTTACTATAATTCAGTTTATGTAATGCGATACTGAGGCACAAACATCATCTCTTGTGCCACCAGCAGAAAGACACCCATACTTTGGGAAATGCTGGTTGCAGGTATACAGCTGCGAAACTAATCTCTTGCTCAGGGAACACAGTGAGGGAAGGGGGTTCTACTATGCTTGGATCTTATGGACCATATCTCAGTCATGGCACATAAAAAACATAACAGCACTAATAAAGGAACTTGCTTTGGGTTACATAGCTACACAACAGCCTAAAGAAGGCTTAACCCCAGGTGATCTGACTCCAAAGTACAGCTTATTTCGTGTCTGGAGAAGATCCAAATAAGGAAATAACTGCTTTAGGCTTTGGGCTAGAATGGACTCATTCAACTAGTTCCCTTTTTATGTGCACGTACATGTACACACACACACACACACACACACACACACACACAGAGGCTCTAGAACCCAAGGAACATTTAAGCTCTATTCCAAATGTTCTTACCTTCTAAACAAGGAAGAGTGTCAAACTTAGCTGCCCATTGGAAGTTTTAAGAACTACCGAGGTGTGGCCTGGGTGTCCCCAAGTCCTCTAGTGATTCTGACGTGCAGTTGAGGCTGAGAGGCATTAGTCTGTAGAGGCCGTGGAGATCAACGGGAAGTGGGCTCTGTGGTTAAACAAACCTAGCTCAAATCCTGGCTGCTGTGCTTAACAGAGAAATGACCTTAAGTCATTGATTCTTAAAGCATAGGTGGTCCAATATTCCCTGTGAACATGTTAGAAATGCAAACTCTCAGACTCCACCCCAGACCTACTCAATCAGAAACTTCTGGAGTTAGGGCCCAGCCATCTGAGCTTTAACAAGTTCTCCAGGTGATTCTGATGTGCTGAAGTTTGAGAACACCTGGTATAGGCAGATTTTCTTTCTGGGCCTCAATCTCCCCTTTACAAAATGGAGATAATATCCTCTTTTGCTGTGTTGCTGTTTAAGTTCTACAAGATAATGTGAAAGGATCAAAGTTCTTGGAATACAGTAGGTGATCAATAAATGCAATAAATGTTTTTTATTCAAAGAGTAATAATGTTGAAGGGACAATCCAAATAATATGGATGGCCCTGGAGCCCATCCTCTGGTGTGTTGGATTTTTTTTAATGTTTATTCACTTGTGTGTGTGTGTGTGTGAGAGAGAGAGAGAGAGCGAGAGAGAGAGAGAGAGAACGAGTGGGGGAGGGACAAAGAGAGAGGGGACAGAGGATCCTAAGTAGTCTCTAAGCAGAGAGCCCAATGTGGGGCTCAAACTCATGAACCATAAGATCATGACCAGAGCCAAAGTTGGATGCTCAACCGACTGAGCCACCTAGGTACTCAGATTTTTTTAAGCATAATTTTCATTTAGGATCTTCAGAAAATACATGGGACAGGTGGGGAGGGGAAAGCAATATTGTGCAATAAAAGATCCTAAAAATCCCCTCTCCCATCTCTGCCATTCTCCAGAGTCTCCTTACAGAAAGCATCTGCTCCCCACAAACCCTCTGATTCCATCCCAGCTTCCATCCGTTCACATGCCCTGAAACACTCCACTTTCCTTTTTACTCCTCTCCACCTGACCTGCCTTTTATCCTTACAGGCTTCTCTCTCTTTCTAGTGAACGCAGGATTTGGTCCTTTCCGATTCCTGCTTAAATGAAGAACTTCCATGCAAAGGAACTAATATATTATTTACTCTGAGGTATTGAGATAAGCAATGTGCTGATAGATTTGAACACACTGAGATGATGGAAATATTCATGCTGTCCAGGTATACCTACAGAACACACATCTTCCAAAACTTAAGCACGAGTTCCCAAAAGCATGGACACAAATTTTCCAAAGTCTGACATTTCCTCTTTTACAATTTTGCTAAATCTGACTTTGAACACTGATCTAATAATTCTTTAGCTATGTATAGAATAAGTTCACACTTTCTGACCATTTTTCACAAGAAAAACTGATTGGTGGGGCACCTGGGTGGCTCAGTCAGTTAAGCGTCCGACTTCAGCTCAGGTCATGATCTCATAGTTCATGAGTTCAAGCCCCCACTGGGCTCTGTGCTGACAGTTCAGAGCCTGGAGCCTGCTTCAGATTCTGTGTCTCCCTTTCTCTCTGCCCCTCCCCGGCTTGCTCTCTCTCTCTCTCTCTCTCAAAAATAAATAATAAACATTAAAAAAATCTTTTTTAAGAATAACTGATTGGAGCATTATACCAATTCTACAGGGCTACAAAACTGTATTGTCATCTCAATTCCATATGAGGCGTTCTTTGCTCTTGTAGAGCCATGAGCATGATAAGCAGAACGTCCGATTCCTCTGTAAATTACAGCAACAAGTATTGAAAGTTTATATACTTTCAATATATAACAGTGAGGAGACTACATTCAAGAACATATATATTAATTTAAGATGCATATTACATCATCTATAAGAAGTAGACATATAATACATTATGCATCTACAGAGATTTATACTTTAGGACACACTTTCATATCTGCTCCTCCATGGTGGAGGCTGTCTTACTTGCTTTGTCCCCTGTGACCCTGCCACACTGGCTGGCCCTGCTCAGATCCAGCCGCTACCTGGCAGAAAGAACAATGCCTGCAGCCATGCACCATGCTGGATGGCACCTCACCAACACATTACGACCCCAGGAGACATATTATGAGAGGAGTTCTTGGTGAAGCAGAAAGGGAGAACAAATGGAAAAGTAAAGAAGAAAGGCCAAGCCATAGGAAGTTCAACTGATAGAGTTGCTATCTTGTCCCAGAAAATGTCCCAGTCCTCACGGAGGTCTGGCTCTTCAATTCTGAGGCAGCTTCCCAGCTATGGACTCTTTCAGGTCAGCCCCACCACCGAAGAGCCCAGGACATTTTATTGTCCTTTAAACTTGAAAGAGCCAACACCCTGGTTTTATGAAGTGAAATGGTATTAAACTTTCTCCAGATTAATCAGAAAAGTCCAATCTTTTCTTTTATAATTGAGAAAGAGATGGTAAAAATAATAAATATCAAGTGTTTCAGTATTGGAAGGAAATGGTTTTATTTTCCTGAACAAAAATTCTGTTTTCAACTACTGAAGGAGAGAAAACCTTTAGAGAGAAAGTGCTTTCAGCCTCTCTTCTCTTCCCCACCCTAATTCAAATATCTGTGCAACAAACAGAGCAAACAACACAGTGTTGGCCAGAAAAGGACCAAGTACACAAGGTCTATGCAATTTCACAAATTGGTCAGTTTTATTTAGGCCACTTTTGATTTTCATTTAAAACCCATCACATTTCATTTATTTTACCATTATTTCATTTACTGTATCAACATGCTGCTAAATTTGCTGAGTCTAAACAGAGCCTGTAGCATCCAAGGATCGGGGGCCAGATACTAGGTTCAAGTAGACCTTGCAAGTGTGGCTTGATATCCAGTGGCCCCCAGGCTCAGTGTTAATTTTCCAACACAACTCACTCTCTCAGTGAGTCAGCTCCTATTTTGTGAAACCATGGTTTATGTTAAAGTCACCCTCAAGGCTTTGCTGCCCCTGCAGGGAAATATACAAATAAATATGAATAAGCAAATCAGTAGGGAATAGACCATCCTGTACCTAAAATGTATATGACCCATGTGTATGTTTTCCTTCTGTTCCAGCTGGTTGCACGTGTATTTGGAATATGTGAATAATGAATCAGGAAGCAATGGTTCTTGTTTCAAGGAGGCAAAACATCACTTCTTATCCATGTCCGTGTCTAAGAGGTTACTTATCGATAAATGTTGTTGCCACTTAGCATTCTGCCTGACCCCATGACAGCAGGCAAAGTATCTCCTTCTCCCTGACCCGTACGCACACCTGGGTGTAGGAAGCTCCTACGTGCCATTAGTTGCAAACACGGTGTCTGTTTAAAAGATGATAAGTGAGTTATTCCAAGATAGGAAGCTCTCCTTTCCCCTCAACACCTGCATAAAAGTGCCAGGGGTATTTAAAACAAGTGGCTTGGTATTTATTTCCAAATACCAATAGAATTACTGCTGCCGCTAGATAAATACCACGTGACGTGAAGGATAACAAACATTCTGCCGTGGCCTTCGATAGATCTGAGTTTACAGAGATTAAGGCAGACAACACTGAGAAACTCAGGCAAGCGAAGAACTTCAGATACTTTAGATGTGACTTCCTCCCAACACTGTGAAAAGCAGTGGGAAATTAAAAAAAAAAAAAGTAAATGTCAAAAACTTTGTAAAAATAATTTGGAGAAAATACTAATATAGCTGTTAGTGTTTAAACACCTCTGGAAGTGGATTTTACCTCAGACAATGAGAAGTGGATTTTGGAACTGGGCCACTGAGACCAGTCTTTAAAAGTACATGACATTGGTGGTAGCAGGCGTGGATCTAGTAAGAAGATTTCGGGGGCATTGCTAGCTGAAAGGATCTCTCTCGTTTGCTGTTAAGTAAAATTCCTCCGTCACAGCTTTATTTCCATGGCTTATAGTTTGTTTCTCATTAACAGGCCTACGTCTCTGAGGAAAATGTTATTTACCCTTTGGTGAAAATTATATTGTTATTTCCCCAGGATAACTTTCAACTGGAATGCGGGAGGAAAAAAAGAGCAGGAGACTTTGTCAGCTATTATTTAAGCAGAAACATGTCTCTTTTTACATTGCGATCCCCAAAATAGCCATCATAGTTTAACTATGGAAACTCATTTTTGCTAAAAGTTCCATTCTTACTGATGTACATTCACAATTTCTGTTACCACCAGGAATGTATAATACTTAATGTAATGCAAATGAATGATGAAATGAACAAATTAACAATACATTTTCTGGGGCTCTAAGATTGCACCATAAGTTAAGAGGGGAAAATCCAAGGTTGGGGGTCAGGGCCCTCATTCCAGTTCCAGTTCTGCCTCAAAATGACCACAGGCAAGATTTTTGATATCTCTGGGGCGGAACCTTCTCCTCCCTATAAAAAATAAATAAATACATAAGGCTTATGTGTCTTTCTGCTCTGTCTCCCAGGATGCTGGGAGAATAAAAATTAACACAGAGTCACAAACTTTGAAAAGTTAAAAATACTATCCACCTGAAAAATGACTTTTATTAAAACCATAACTTGGAGTGCACGCTCTTCTAGAGGGCACTCTTTGGCTTTTGTGTTCCCTGTTACCAAAAGAAAAAGATGACATAGCTGTATTTCTATGAATTTTCATCTGTTCTTATAAGAAAACTGAGACTGACCAACATTTTCATACAGTTAGAGATGGTTCTCTTTTTGAATCTGTATGACCAAGAAATCTAAAATATTAATTTGGCTCAAAATCTTGCAGTGTTTCAATTCACATCAAAAATCTATACAGAGCAGGGCTTTCATTTGTTGAGGAAATCTTTTCTGAATGCCTGCCATGCACTAGGCTTGATGCTGAGCTCTGGAAATAGAGATACTATAGGAGGCATTCAGTAAGTATTTGTTGCAAATTATTTGGACCAAAATGGGAATGAAAGAGCATTAAGAGATATTGTGAGGGGTGCCTGGGTGGCTTAGTTGGTTAAGCACCCGACTCTTGGTTTTGGCTCGGGTCATGATCTCGCAGTTGGAGAGTTCAAGCCCCACATCCAGCTCTGTGGTGACAGCCCTTTCCCTACTCATTCTCTCTCTCAGTCAAAAATAAATAAATAAACATTAAAATAAGCATTAAAGATAAACATTAAAAAAGAGAGAGATTGTGAATTAGTAAAGGTCTTCGTTGCAGACTACTTTTTTAAAAAAGAGTTTATTATTTTCAAATATGACCGTAACTCAGATTGAGCTAACAAAAGTAACTGTTAACTATTATCAGAATTAAACCGATGTTACACACAATTAGGAACTCTATTTGAACATGTATATAAATGCTTTTAAAATAGTCAAGAAACATTTAAAATAGTCAAGAAACTTTACTCATCCACCATTTTGTCCACACTGTTAATTTATATATTCTTATAATTGACAGGGAAAAAAAATTCAACTCTTTCTACCTAAGTAATCAAAGTTTCGATATAGGTAGAGACCAAACCAAATCCATACATCCTGTTGGGTTTCTGTGTCTCTTCTACACTCTGCTCTACAATTCCATTCACATCACATTTAGAAATTCCTTCTTAGTTATGCTTGTGATTAACTGTGAAGCTCCCTGGACATAAGAAGCGTACGGACACTCAGTGTTCCCATCAGAAGACTTCCTCACAGTCCAAATTATAAACATCGACGTTCTCACTTAGAAGACAAAAGAGGATGAGTGGGGAATGCAATTGAAAATAACTTAAAGCCTTCAGGGCTTTTTAAAGGTTTAATAGTTTCTTTTTAATGTTTATTTATTTATTTTTGAGAGAGAGAGCACAAGCGAGAGAGAGAGAGAGAGAGAGAGAGAGACAGACAGACAGAATCCGAAACCCAGCTCCAGGCTCCGAGCTGTCAACACAGAGCCTGACGCGGGGCTGAAATCCAAGAACTGCAAGATCATGACCGGAGCAGAAGTCAGACACTCAACCAACCGAGCCACCCAGATGCTCCTTAAATGTTTAATAGTTTTAATCATTATGTTCACAGAGACCTATAAATTGTATCAGCACCAAAGAAGATCCTGCCCTATATCATTACTTTATTATTAATAAACTTTTGTTTGTTGAAACTGTTTCATGTAAAAATAATTGAGACACAGCAGGCCATCTGCAATTTTAACAGACATTGTTTTGCTGCTGGAAGCTTCTGCCAGGATGTCATCTACACCTGACCCACAAGTACATTTTGTTACCGAAGGAAGAACGGGCATTGTGTTAGGATTCCCCTTCTCGTGGACCCCAAAGAAGGAGGAAAGGCTTCTACTGATTTAGAAGTTTGAAAGCAAGTGAAAAAAGTTTTTCACTCCCCAAAGCATTCTTCTTGTTTAGAACACGAAGCAATTCAAATCCACTCCCCAGAATATCAAATCAGATCATTTAAGAGGAGGGGGGAAACAATTTAAGGAAAAAAGTCTGAAGGAAGCCATGTGTCATTAATTCAGTTATAAATTATTAGCCGAAAGCAGCCTCTCAGCATTTGTATTTGATGAACAAAAATTGATTGCTTCAAGGGCATTTCAGTCCTTTTGATGTTCCCATCTTTTAGCCCACCGCAAATCTGAATCCTTAACAGAATGATTATAGCATTATAGTAATCCTGAGAGCCAATACGAAAGGATTTGCAAGAGCAACGGAGATCAATAGTTTGAAAAAAGAATGTCTTTTTGAATCGACAGCGCTGTCTCGCCTGATCGTGAACCTGAACAAAATAAGTGGGGCCTGAGTACACAAGCCATTGCTCTGGCCGAGCAGAGCTGCCGCAAGGAGCCGGGGCCCAGCGTGCTTGAATAGGCCTGAGCGCTGAATATTTCTAAAGGATTAAACTCCAACTAATGGCAACCCAAAGATATTTTGCAAACAATCGGCCTCTCCCCCAAATAGTTAAGATAATACATTATGGGTCCCAGTTTTGTATTCAAAAGACTGGGTTCAGCTACAGGTTCAACATTTGCTTTTGCACAGAGTTTGAGATTATGGGAAATTGGATTAGAGGTAACGTTGTCTTAATGGCTATCTCCTCTGGGCCACTTTGAAATCAAGGATCCGCCGCAGTATTTCAGGGTAGACTGGAGAGAACCCTGTCCTTAACACGCAACATATTAGAAAACCCAATGGGCCAGAATTGTTTAAAGACACAATCGCCTGCTTCTATGGGATTTCCAAGTTGTAACATCATTTGATACCTCAAAAGACAGAGAAAGGCAGCTGACTGTTCAAGGCTCCTTGAACAATTCGAGGATTAGCATAAAATTATACATAAAGGAGGGTAAGTACAGCAGTGGCACTTGCTCACCACAGTAGGGGCATTGTTAGGAAACGCAAATGGACTCAGTGAAAGTGTGAAGGCATCTTAACATTGTCTGAGGACCTGCATGTTTTAACATTGATGTATATATCTTCCAGTTCTTTGTTTCCTCAACAAGAGGCCAGCTTAGTCCACTGGAGAGAGGCGTCAGGAGATTTCAGATGGCACACATCTGGAGAACATCCCATGGAAAATTGTGAATGGCTAAGTAATCTCTTTCAGTACCAAGACAAGGAGTGGTAATTTATGGTTTAACAGACTACGAAACCTGACATCAATTCTGAATAACAAACCTTAAACCAAATGATTTGGAAGAGTAGAATATACCACAGTGATTAACAGAAGGAAGGCAATTATTCCGAATGACATGAGTTTCACATTGTCTCAAAGAGGGAAAAAAAAAATCTCTTCTCCGTCAGAGCTCATGTTTTCGGCCACTCCATGGGACGGCCTTGCCGGCCCCGCTCTGCTGTGATGGCATTGATCCGCACGTTGTCCGCATCTATAAGAGTGGCTCAAATTAAAAGCATGTTAAAGTCACAATCCCCGAGAGGTGTGCTGGAGCAGATTACACATTTTATTTGGAGGCTATGCATGATAACATGTGATCCTTAAAGTTAACCTTTTTTTTTGAAGCTGTTTAAAATGTTTTGTAGCTGTTCTTGTCTAAACGAATCAAAAGAAGGATAAGCAGGAACTGGCATAAATAATAGCTGCCTTAAAAGGGGGCAGCAAAATTGATCGTTCTACAAATGGCAGCCACCTGTACCAGGAAAACTCAAAGAATGAGAATAAGTATTTGAAGAGAAAGAATAATTGGAGATGTGACAGCAAGGAATAGAAATCACTCCCCAGAAGGTGTTTAAAAAGCTCTTCTCTCTCCTACTTAATCACTGTTCCCTGAGGCCCATAAATTAAAATGCAGTGCATATGTTATATGCATTATAAGTATGAATACTTATGTTATCTAAAGCATCTTAACTTTGCCCAGCTTGTTTTCATACTGCCAGAGTCAATTCCATTAATGACCTAAAAACAACAAGATCTTCCAGGGAACTGTTCTGCATCACATCCTCTTACAATTTTATTAAATTAGCATATTGATGGTCTGTTACTTAAGGCCCTCTTATTAATGCCTAAGCAAAATCTTGAGTTCTTTAACTAATATAGATTTATAATTCTTTCCTTTAGCAAGGGTATAACAGATATTTCACTAAATTTTGAAAGAAATTGGTAAAAAAAAAAAAAAAAGTAAAGCTCTTGCTGGCAATTTATCTCCAGGAATGAAGACGGTGCCACTTGAGGTAGCCAGTTTAGATCTAGCTTTGTTACATTAACACACATGTTTTAAAGGTATCTATGGTTAGGAAAAGAAATGCAGCTTCCTAATTGTTAAAAGGACGAAAACTATTTAATAATTCTAAATCTTCAGCAAATTAGGAGTTCAATTCAACCACTATGATAGGCATCAAAAGGCCCTGTCATAGAGATCTGAAGGCGAAGGAGATATTTCAAGGATTTTGAATTTATTAGGGTAACCTATGTGTCCCCAAATGTGCCATTAGTACTATTGCTTCATTATCGCCAATGTCACCTAAAAGCTGGTACCAATAAAAAATATGTGTTATTCCAAAGGGATTTTGGCAGCATTCATAAATGGAAGAGCCATATGGAAGCAATGAGAGAGCAGGACAAGCCAAGCGACACGAGGCAATGCCAATCTTCCCTGAGGACTTCCCTTAGGACAATACACCCAGGATATGTGCCATGGAACACTTGTCCTGAAAAACGTTCTCCACAGAAAAAGGATTCCATGGTCAACTTGTTCAGGAATGACTACAACTCTACACCAATTGGAGAATCACAACGTGTACCATTGTATAAAATGTTTAAGATGCCTCAATAAAGAAAAGAGCTGAACTGGGTTTAAATTCAGTATTTCACAGGATATTTGAAAATGGAACTTTTTTATTCATTACACTCATTAGCATCTGAAAACAAGAGTCCTAAGGAATATACTTTGGGAAATTCGGCGATAGCCACCCTCCAGACTGGGTTCTGGGCTGACCCAAAGTGAGGATTACTCTGCTTTGAGATTCGACTTTAGTTGATACCAGAAATGTTACACAGTTTCTTTCTTAAACATGAATTAGCACTTTTACAAATATTCTTCACAGAATTTGAAGCATATCTCAAACACTGGGTTAGAAATAAATGAATGTAATCAATCCTCATTTATTAAACTTTCAGCGCAATTATAAAATTAGACTAATTCTAAATTTACATAACTAAACCAGATGAAATGTTCCAAGTGTTCCGAGTGTTTAAAAGTCCTGTTTGGGGCACCTGAGTGGTTAAGTCAGTTAAGCGTCTGACTCTTCATTTTGGCTCAGGTCATGGTCTCGCGGTTGTGAGTTCCAGTCCCATGTCAGGCTCCATGCTGAGTATGGAGCTTGTATGGGATTCTCTCTCCCTCTCTCTCTCTCTGCCCCTCCCCTGCTCATGTACTCACTCCCCCTCTCTCTCTCTCTCAAAATAAATAAATAAACCTTTAAAAAAATCTGTTTGAAAGATACACGGAGATCAAGTTCCACTGAACCAAAAATGAATGAATGAATGAATGAATGAGTGAATGAATGAATAGCAATAGAATGACAGAGGTCACAGGTGAGGAGTGGGTGCCTTTGGGTTGATGGTAATGGGCTTTTGAACTTGATTTGAAATCATCACTGGTCAGAACAAAGAGTCTTTAAGGTATTTGATTGCTATTCAACTACCTTAAGTAAAAGCTGAATTAATTATATAGACAGAAATGTTTCATAAAACTGAGGGGCAAGAATACAGCTGGAACTGCCAAACCATCAGGAATTCTGTAGGTCAGTTCTCTTCAAATCTCTCTGAATCACATCTTGTCTTTCTTCGCTCCATTTTTTTTCTGTCTCTGCAGTCAGGCTTTTTCTACTTCTCTGCACCAATGGTCCAATATGCCGGCCCCATGGCTCCCAGGTTTACATGTTACAGTACCAGCCACATGCAGTGACTAAAAGTCTTAGTCTCAACGTCAAACTTTTGAGAGAAAGAATGGGATTGGTCCATTTTAGGTAAGATGTCCTGACAGCATTGACTACAGAGATAGGTGACAGCATATAAGTATGACCACCAAAGGCCTACCCTGTGGAGCTGAGAGAGGGTTCCCAAAGAGCCATAGATAGCACAGGGGTTAAGGAGTTGGCATTGTGAATGGTTTCGCAACGTGTCTTGAGAAAACAGGCCATACGGTCCTACAGATGCAGGAAGATTACCAAATGCCATTACTAATACTAATAATGGAAAGGCCTAAGGAGCAAATTAAGGAGCAGAATTGCAGTGGTTTGTAGAATATCATAACCTCACTTCTGAGAAGAAGATGTAATGAGCAACTTCTTCCCCTTCTGTATGACTACATGAACCAATTTTTAATAAGAAAAATGCTTTAAAAATCATCTTTTAGATATGATCCCACTTAATAGTAACTGCTAACATTTTCTGAGACACTGTTCTAGGTTTTTTAGGTGTAATAACTCAATTAATAATCTTGACAACCCCACAGTTAAGTATTAGTTTCATCCCCACTTTACAAACTGTGAAGCTGAGGCTTAAAAAGGTTAAGTAAATCTTCAAAGGTCACATAGCTAGCAAATGGCAGAGCTAGGTTTTCAACGAAAGGAGTCACAGTGGAGCCCTCAGACTAATCAGTCTGTTCAACCCAGAGTCCAGGAGAAAACCAGCACTACCCTGAGCTGAGTCACATATAGCTAAGTGCCTCTTCCATGTAGTCTAGATATCACCCACCTTTCCCATGAAGTAAAATAAATACCTTCAAACCTAAAAATGCGGTTTAAATCAGTGCACTAACAAAGGCTAGGCAACATGTAAAATTCACCAACACAAGACTTTAAAAATTACTGCCTCCGAAAGCAGTCAGGCACACCCTGTACACCATATGTAGAGAAACACTCAATCCACGGGTCCTGGGAATTAGATTTTCCCTCGTTCATAAGAGCTGAGGAAGGATTAAAAGAGTTTGTGTTGGGGGTAAAAAGCTTTCCAACCAGGTTCGTTCACTGGAGTTAGAGGACAGTTAATTTTAAAATATGTGCACTTAAGAACAGCGTTTGATCTGCCAACAAGTAAACCAAGAATTTTCAATAAAATGGAAAAAGTTTTAAAGTCTGGAAGTGATATAAAATTGTCATGAAAAATAAAATGTTTCAGTTGTGTGATAGCAGCTTGGTGCCAGGTCTGATAGACACTGCAGGATCCAGAGATTTCCCAAACCAGGGGCATATGGCAGAGAATCGTCACGCATACTGGTCCAGGTATACTGGACCAGCCTTTTAGCATTCAACAGTTGGGAGGTACTGGAGTATCAGTTCTCCTCTAGCTTTAGATGGAAGGGAGAGAAGTTCAAGTAGTCACGAAGGGGTACCGGTGAAGCTCTCCTCTGTGTTTTTCAGAGTCATTGCTGCAATCCATGGACACACCGCCAGGTGACTTGGGTGGGATCTCGCTCAGATGGCCTCAAATGGCTTTCAAAGAGCATATGTGCTGTCAATGAACACAACGGTTTTCGAAGAAGTGACTCTGCTCTTGACTGCACGGTTTTGTTTATGAACTGCAAAGGCAACAAAAGATTCAGCAGCTGAGATGGAAAAACAAAAGTTGAAAGATTAGGAGGAAGGAGGGCTGGAGACACATTCAGGGAGTGTGTTCCTGGGACAACACAGAAGCATCAGGTGAAAGCGGAAGTCAGCGTACGATTGGCGCGGGCTCCCTAGAGGAGCCTGAATGGCACATGGGGGCAAGAATGCGCAGCAGCAAGAGTGAAAATTCACTTTTCCTCCCTGGTCCTCAACAAACAAGCCTCCACATCAACCCCAGACAACATAACTAAGTATTCTAGAAAGTTCCACTTCAAGACGAGGAGAAAGAAGTGCCAGAGAAACTCAGAGTTCCTGGAGTATAAACTATTCACAGCCTAATGAGAAAGTCCTGATTTAGAAAATACCATGATTATCATATACATGTGCTCTAAATGGGTTATCGGTTTTCAAAGATATGACTGCAAAACATTACACTCACTGCATTACATGAGATACACTTCTTTTTCCCTTAACGGTGTGGCAGCCCGTTGAGAGTCTCATTCTGCTTCAGGCACATCATTTAGCACCATTTATCATTCAGCTGCAGATGTGTGAAATTGCTAGTTAGCACCATTCCCTCTGATGGTCTGTCAGATAAAAAACCAGCTTTCACTGTTTGCAATAGGTGTTCTCTATAGAAATTAATACATTATAACTGGAGTCAACCCACAACTAATATTGATAGGGGAAGGACCCCTCAATACTCAGGAACTCCGTGCTTCAGGCTTGTACAGATAACATTCACGTTAACTAGCTCCATTTCTCCCTCCCTCTCTTGCCCCTCTCACCCTTTTTCTTCCTGACTACCTTTTGAGTACTTTTCCATGTAATCCCTTTTTAATTTGGCGTGCTTTCCTTATTATGCTTTCCTTATTTTCCCATGGATTGTGGCATATAGTCTCTAAATGTGAATGTAAAACTCAGCCCAGAAAGAATTGTTTGATAGAATTTGATAGAACTACTACTGGAAAGAACCGGGGCTGGAGGGGTAGGGAGTGGGCTGGGGTGAGGGTGAGGGTGGGAGGGAAGGGAATGATTTAATGCTTTGCAGAAAAATCATTCTTCTCCACAAGCAGAAAGTATAACCCATTAGCATTCCAAACAGGCTGTTCAAAGCTTTCAAACGGCAAGGCTGAGCTGGTCTTGTCCTCTCCCCAAGCACACACATCCCAAGGGTGCATCCGACCTGGAGCCTTCACACACGCGGCTGGCACAGCATCTGGGATTTTATCACCACTGCAGAGAGTGAGTCTGGACAGACCCACTGCTGGTAACTCCAAATTTTTTTCGTGACTGAATGGCTTGATATGCATTAACTCGCATGGTATTCTTTGTAGTTGTTTTTTGCAGATATTTGCTCTTTCGACACGTTTGTATTACAAAGAAGAACATATGGCCCCCAAAAAAGCTATTTCTGTATGTACAGGCCCCAGAGTTTTCAGCTCTTTTTGTTTCTGATTTAGCTTTACAAAAAACACCTCCCCCCTTTTTTTTACACTTTAAAGGTGTTTGTTTTTTTTCCCTCTGCAAGGACCACATACAATCATACTTTAAAATTCCTTAAGGTCAATGGAGTTTGAGTGTATACATTTTACTTAGGAGATAAATAATGATCTTCAGGAGGCTTAGCAAACAAGTACAAAGAATGGATTCTCACGGAGCAAAAAGGTAGAGGGCTACACACAGCCACCTTGCCCCTCCTCAGGCATTTCTCCTGGCCTGGCCTCCACCAGCCCAACTCACACAGACTCCTTCCATCATCATGACCAAAGCCTTGGCAATCGGGATTCAGAGGCTATACTCCCTTGACAGCTGGAGTGCAGAGAGTAACATGGGAGATGTAGAATTAATGGGAACAAAGAGTAACCCTGCCAAATCAAAAACAGAAAAGTGGGTAGATTCTATTGTGTAACGTTTCAGTTGAAGTATCCTGGCCCAGGTGGGGAAAAACTATAAAGTTTATGCATATGTATTTACATTGTTATAAGTGCTGAAATAGGTACCAGTGACCTAAGGACTGAGGTTTTCAGCTATGAAAATTAGTTACTTCTAGCTACATATCACAATATTTTTTATGATGATTGGGTAAAAAAATTATTTGAAGCTCACTTCACCCCATGATTTACCTCTAAAATGCAAAAATGATTATGATCAGTGCTATATTTCAAAGACAATATCAAAATTAAATGGTTAAAATGCATGAGCCTCAAGATCATTCTATGCAGCTTTCAATCCTGGTTCTATCACTCACTAGTGATAGCCTGATAACTTACCGTCTCTAAGCTTCAGTCCTTGCATTTAATTAATATTCAATAGATGTTAGCTACTCACTATTTTGAATCATTTCTATATTGGTAAAGAAGCATTTATACTAGCTGTTTTTGTCAGGGTAAGCAATGTTAGCTGGTATAACAAACAACTCCAAAATTTCAGTGAGCTTAACACAATGAAACTGTTTTTCATTCACGTCACAGGACAAACTGTGGGGGTAATTCTGCTCACCAGTGTGGGACTCAGACTCTTCCTATCTAGTGGCTTCTCCACAGTCTTTGGCCTTGGGGTCCATCACTGTATCCTCTCCATCTAGCCTGCAGAAAGAGAGTTCAGGTAAGTGCAGGAGATTTAGAGGCCAGGCTTAGAAGTAGCCTGTGTCACTTATGCGACTTTTTATGGACCATCTGCCCCCAACTAGATGCGAAGGGGCTAGAACATGTAGCATAGCATCATGAGCAGAGGAAAGGAGAACACAGTTCTGCAGAAACAAGGCATCCTTATTCTTACTAGTCATCCTTGATACATCCTTAACATTGTTTTAAGCTCACTCAAGATGTAGAAATGAAAAGAGAAAACAATTATTTTATAGTCTATCAAAGTAATGCCATTATTATATATACTTATATATAATATTTATACAGTAATATATATTTATGTACATATATTAAATATATAATAAATATATAGTAATATATAATAAATATATATCTATTAAATGGCAATTTATATATAATATTTACCTAGTAGTACCATTGCTATATGGCTCAGCCATAGTAGGTGCTCAATAAATGTTAGCAGTTTCATTAATTACTGTATATGAATTTACAAATGTTGGGCACATGAGCCAAATACTCTGTATTTTAAATACTCTTTAAAATATTCTTTCCACAGGTCTCTCAAAACTTGTGTATATATTTCACATTCTCCTTTTATTGGACTCAGGAAAATAGAATATTCTTCACAGTAAAAAGACAAACCAAATTTCCAGAACAATATCAGGTTCTATATATTCTAATAATCCTACTACTTATTTCTCCTAGACCTCATCTCTGCTTCTCTTTGTTATTTGGTTGAGAGTATAGAGAATGCAAAAGGGTAACAGTGTAGAGGTATTTTATGCAACCTGATAATGTTATTGTGTTATCAGTTAAGAACATGATCTTCACAATTTACCTATCTCATAGCTCTCTTTCAAAAATGATCTAGAATTTCACCTATTTTGCAGAAGATCCTGAAAATCATTCAAATTG
The DNA here is from genome assembly GCF_018350195.1 of Panthera tigris. NCBI lineage: Eukaryota > Metazoa > Chordata > Mammalia > Carnivora > Felidae > Panthera > Panthera tigris. The sequence goes on from NC_056664.1 coordinate 89,747,384, forward strand.
AGAGTATCATTTTAAAGAGAAATGAGTTTATACCAACTAACCTTCACAAAACATAAACCTATAAATAGAAAATATTATGTGATTTAAATTTAAAAGTGACTTGTGTCTGTCAGGCCATTGAAATACACTAGCAAATTATTTCTTCCCTGGTGATACCCTATAAGAGTTAACTCAGAAATGTGTCAGAAGTTATGTTTATTTTATAGAGGCTATAGTTATCAATGGGGGAGATTTTTCACTCCAAAAAAGAACACGAGTTGGTTTTTATAGAAAATTTTACTTGTTGAGTCTAGGAGATTTTGTTTCAATCATTTTCCAGCAAGAAGAATAAGCTACCTATATAATGTTGACAACATGGTGTCATGAAATAAAATTGAATTAAGCTTTCTAATACCTTATAATAAGAAAATACCAGCTAACCCATCCTGAGTACTTACTACATGCCAGATAGTTTCTAGATCCTTTAGGGGAGGCGCTATTATTGTCTTCATTTTACAGTTGGGAAAATGGAGACCAGGAGAAGTTAAGCAAATTGTCTTAAGGTCACAGTGCGAGTTTGGAACAAAGCTGGAATTTGAATAGGGAACCTTGCTCCAGGGTCCAAGTGGTCAACTGAAACCAGTCCTAAACAACTAAGGGATGTAGAATTCTCTGAAACTGACAGTCAATGTAATGTGTTAAATATTTCTCATTCCTTTTCTGTGTTGAAAGACTACAACTTGGTACTCTAAGCCAATAATCGGTGTCTACTCCTAAACAAAGGAAAAAGAGTTATGAGAATAAGTCACTTATTTACTAGTTATTTCCTGCCCCTCTCCTCACCAGAAAACCTCCCTCTAAAAGTGACTACATGCTCAGAGCATCGGACCGACTGAATAGCGTGGAAAGTTGGTGAGGGCAAAAAGAAACTAATAACCCAGTGGTGTAATCTCCCAAACTGGGTTTGGGTGGGAGAGGATGACAGCACCGAAGGCTCTTCAGAAGTTCATGTTCACATGCCTCTTGAAAACAGCATCTCCTCTCCAAGATCCCTGATCCTACTTTCCACGGAGGAGTTGGCTTTGATGTCAAGTTGCACAGCAAGCGCCCAGGAGCCCCACACAGCCAGCCTCCTGGAGAGGGCGGGGAGCTGCTTCATGGAGGATACTCCCCCTCCTCAACACTACTGACACCATCACCACCACCCTCCCCCCACCAAGTAGAAGTAAAGCTCAAGCTCACAGGCAAGCCACAGAGAGGATGCACATTCTCCAACTCTTGTAGTGTCGGGTAAATGGATAACGGATGGATTGCAAGAGAGGATATTCAAATGTTCTTGGTTCTTTTTGCTTTTCTCAGTTGGTGCTTGCCATGAAACGAGTGAAAACCTTGTTCCTTTTTATTTTTTGCACACTGAAGGGTATTAACCTTTTATGGAGGGGAGATGGATTGGTCTTTTTGAAGTGCTTGCTTTGCTATTATAGCTCAAAGAAAGAAATCAGTTCCGCATTAAGCCGAGTCTCTCATCGTAGCCTGGGAGGCCAGAGGGACATCATGTTTCCACTTTCTGAACCTAAGACACACAGCTAAGGGAAAGTCTTGGGATATCTCAGGTCTGCTCAGAGCCACTTGCAAATTAGTAGCTATAATCGGATCAAAACTAGCCAGCTGTTATTGGTTGCTAAATGGGTGCAGCAAGGAGAAGCCCTCTGGCCCCCAGCGGTAAAAATGCCTCAGTCAGACACAGATGAAACAAAAGTGAGACAAACTCTCAGGCCTTACAGCCTGTAGCTTTTACTCAAACTTTCCAAATTGTGGTGTAATGAGAAAACTTGGAAAACCACTTGAGAAATGCACCCAGACACTCAGATTGAATGAGCAAAGAGCTGTCCTCCATTGGTCTTCTCCGTCACCACGTCTGAAAGCTCTGCGCGTTCCTTGCTTCAGCTGTGCAGATTAAGTTCCACAATGAGACACAAACTCTTCCTGTTCTCTCTCCCACTCCCCTTCCCTCCCTCAAAACTCTCTGGTCACCCACCTCACACTCCCACTTTGATCTACTCATCATGGCAGCCTCGCCCACAGCCACTGGGAGAGTGTAGCTTTTCCCAACGCACCCGAGGGGCAGGGCTCACCACCCTGATACATGTCCACAGCTTTAATCACAGCCCAACTGTAGTAGTTCATCTTTGGTGCCAAATGAAAAGTCTGGGAAGTGACCTAGAGTAAGTCGTTTAAAAATCTCTGAGCCCCAGCTCCCCCATCTATCAAATGAAAATAATAAGGTATAGGAGGAAAGCAATCATGAAAATCTATGACAGGTTTCTGGGCTTGTTGTGGTTCCTCTTTCTTCCGTCTATCAGGTGGCGATGCACTCCGCGCTCTGAGCACAGTAGAGTTCTGCTTACATACTGGGCCAGTTATCCAACCAGAAGTGTTCACAGCTGTGAAGGACACCCCACTGAATCGCTAATATCTATAAAAACTTAAATGTTCATTTGCTGTCACATTTCTTAAAGCTTTTAATTTCAGCAGTAGGGGAATAAATAACATGAAGATAGAAAATGGGTTGATGACATCATTACCCCAAACTTCATCCCCTCAAAGGGTTTTGTTCATTGTTGACATGTTGGCCAAAGAACAATATATCCTTTAGAAGAGGAGGAGACAATGATAAGTGACCCACTGCCATGTCTCCACTTTTTCTTCATGATGGCTCCCTGTCCGTCTTTGGTAGGAGGCCACCTCTGGGACCCCAAGCAAAATCCTATCATTAGAGGTAGAAAACAGTAAATTTCTGTTTCCACTCTAGGCATCACAACAGCATATTTTATAGTGGGCTGCAGATGCTAAATTATTTGAATCTTCGTTCAGATGTTCCTAATTTACATTGTCTGTGGCAAATAAAAAGATAAGTACAATCCATATTGCAAATGCATCATACTATGATAAATCTGTAGCCTTCTTTCTCTGGGTCTTCTCCACCTCGTGGAATTTATATTGCAGTCATAATAATGTCAGATCTACACTATGAATATCTTCCTGCTAATTATGCCTAGTTTTTAAAACAGTGCCCATTTATGAAGACAGTATTATGGCATTCTTGATTATACCCTAAATAATTCTGTAAACATAAAACATGCTGAATAATATTGGAATTCCACTAAAGAACTACAATAAAAATAAAACTATCACATACATCCCAACATTGTTTTCTTTTTATGAAGACTGCTTTTGATGAGATGCAATGTCCTTTAAAACTCCTGAACTAAAAACATCCATAAATATTCATTCTGACATCAGTTTAATCCTAGAAATATACATTACAGAATTTAGCTCAAAGTACAATGTCAAAATAATCATGACCACAATAATCATAGTACTAATCATAATAAATAATATTGATTGAGTACTCAGCTAATTATGCCCTAGGTATAATTAGGCCATGCTTTCCTGCTTTGAAGATATTATTTTTTAATCCTTTTATCAATCCTTTCAAGGAGGGACTCTTCTTTTCCCCCATTTTATGGTTGAGGATACTGAGACTTGGGGAGATCAAGCACTTTGCTCAAGGTCACATGGCTGGTGTGATAGAATGTGATTAGCAAGGCTTGGCTTGGAGGTCTATTTAAACTGCTTGTTTTTGTGAGTCCTCAGATTGCAAGAAAGAGCAGAGATGGTGGAGTGTTTCTCCAGCTAGGCTTTCAGCCTATCTCATCAACTTTTTTTTTTTTCGTGCATGTAAAAGACCCAGAAGGCAAACTTACACTGTTGGGTGTTGCAGGCAGGGTCTCAGTGGCTACAGCATTAATGTAACGTAAATGTCCGAGAATCAGGCTCTGATTCGAGATCAGATGCGTTGGTATACAGGATACAACTGGCTGACCTACAAGACTGCTTGTTGTTTCTCTCCTAATGGTCCTAACAACCCAACCCTGTCTTACTTCACATACTGTCACTGAGTTCAGAACCTCTCCACTCTAAGAGCTTCTCAGAACACTGGCAGCAGCCGCAGGGTCCCCGCCTCCACTGTCTCTTCAACATGATCTTACAAAACCGAGGCAACTGATGAGGATGTTCTTCTGACATTGAAAAATTTTGATTCAATTTCCAAAGCTTAATTTATACTCGTCTTGGCCAAGGTTATGATCCTAAAGAGAATGTTCAGGCCAGCAGCATGGAACAGAGTCTGGGGGTGCGGGAGGGGATTGTTACTCTGTATCTGTGATGGTCACCAGTACCTACGACATGCATGTAAATCCGGAGCAGTGCTGTGGTTTGACAGGAAAGTGGAGAGTGGGTTCTGAGTACTTGGAATTAAAAGTATTCAATTTCTTTCAAGTGAACAATCCTAAACCTAGTGAACAACATTAATAATTAAGATATACATGTGCTAGCGACACTAAAATGTAACTTACTCTCTTTGACATTCAAAATGTAATTTACTCTCTTTGATGTTACAAAAAAAGACAATCCAAATTTCCCTATAATTTAACTTTTAAAATCTAATGCAGTAAAACCTGGAAGGCTAATAGCGTCATTAAAAACTACATTTATCCCCACAAAATTACCTCAAATCTTAATGTAATCAAGTGACCTGGCAACTTCTATATAAGGCAAGTTGCATGAATAGCCTCTGTGCTACTCCACACTCCAGGACATCACCACAAATAAAATCTTACACTTAACGAAAAGAGAATGATTCCATGTGCCTTGGGGAAAATTGGAAGCATTAGCAGAGATAGATCTGTGCAAATGAATTTTTTTGTGACCAATTATAACTTATTAAATAGGACTTGGTCTGAAATGAATATTGCAAGGTTTGGGGTACACTGACTTTTCTTAATACTTAAAAGGTTTATATCCTTCACAGATTTTTTTCCAGGGGATAAGTGAAGAAGAAAATCCAGTTCAATTCATTTCCTCCGATATAGCACACTAGGACTTCCTCATTTAAACCGCAGACGACATCCTCTCTAGTCTCCTCCTCCCCTGAGCCTGAATAGAGGGATACTCTCTCAATGTATGCTCAGCCACCAGCTACCACAAGTCACTTAAGTAAACACGGAGGCACCTTGGTGAAAGCAATTGCATGGTCTGAATACCATCAACTGACACTTCTATTCAGTGACCCTCTCAGGTCTCAGAAATGGTCTTTTCAAATTCCGGGTCTTGAGATATTGATTTCAATCAGCAGCTTTTCCTAAGAGCATCATTTCAAAAATAGCCCTGTCACAATTTCTACTATCTCATCTCAGTTTCATCTGGGTTTTGTATTCCTATTTGAAACCATTCAGCGAGATGACACCAGAGGGCTTTACTGAGGCATTGATTCAACTTCATGCATAAGCAATAGAATTTATTCTTCTGTATATGAGAAAACATTAATATTTAAGTTTATAGAAGGAGGTTTCAGGTTTGAACAGGCCATTTACTTTTTTTTCCTCTTCTTGTAGAAATAAAAAGGCCAAATTAGACCACTCTCATTATAAAAATTCTCCAGCTTGCTGCTAAGCTGGTGACTTAACATATCAGCATCAACTCTGCCCTTTCAGAACATATTCGAGATGAACTGGGGAAAACAGCAAAAAAAGATGTGTGGGATGTGTGCCCACATGGAAGTAAAGCAGAAACATGAAATAATGAATTATAATTTCAGTATAAATTTCTTACAGATGGGTCCCTGACATCTATCCAATATTAAGTTTCTCTCAAGTTGTAATTATAAGCTGTCCAACAAATATTTACTTAATGACAGTAATCAAAAGAAGGTTGACGTGCATCATTTCACTTTGCAGTGAGAATGTGGAGGCTTAGGGTCACCCATAATCGTATCAGTTGGAAAACTCTTATATTGCCCTGATAACTCTCCCATGACAGATAAATTCAGGTTATTTTTCTATTTCAAAAGGAAAAGGAAAAGAGCCGATCTTAATTACTTTCTCTGCTCTAGCCCTGTGATAAATACTTGATATATGTTCTTCCATTTCATCTTTATATAGACCTTTAGAGGAAGTAATATCACATTTTACAAATGAAGAAACAGACTGATATTAAGTGTCAGCTTGCATCACTTAGTAAGAGGTGGGATTAGGATTTGAATCCAGTTCTTCAAAGCACAAATAGAGGCATAGTTTTAGCATCTACTACATGCCGGGTGTTATGTGAGATGAGGGGCATTTACAGCTGAACAGCATTCGGTTCCTGCCCTCAAAGAGCCCATATTCAAATATGGACAAATGCAAGAAGCTGAGGACAACTGAAAATACAGAGGAAAAGTTCCGAAGTTAAACATTAGCACACTGAGTACAGAGTATATGAAAAGAATAATGTGAGCAGGTTTCGGCCAGGAATGCAGGATTTTTCAACATTTGAAAAGAATGTTTCAAATTAGGAAATTAAGAAAGAAACATATTATCATTTTAAATACCAAAATAGCATTTGATAAAACTGAGTATCTGTTATTGAGGTTTACAAACTTACTAATATATTAAGTCAAAAATAAATAATTACAGGGGCTCCCGAAAGGCTCGGTCTGTTAAGCGTCCAGTTTCGGCTCAGGTCATGATCTCATGGTTGGTGAGTTCAAGCCTGGCATCGGGCTCTGTGCTGACAGGTCCGAGCCTACAGCCGGCTTCGGATTCTGTGTCTCCCTCTCTCTCTGTCCCTCCCCTGCTCATGCTCTGTCTCTCTCTGCCTCTCAAAAATTAATAAACATTTTAAAAAATTAAAATTAATTAATTAATTGCAAATGTAGAAAAATAAATATTCTTGTCAAAATCCAAAAGAATGAACTAAAAATTATTAGAAGTAATGAGTTAAATATCATTAGTATAAAATATACAAAAATTAAACACTTTCCTATACACTATCAATTCCAAATGAGAAAAAAGTTACATAAGAAGATCCATGTGTTAGTGGACCACAAAATTATTCAGTATCAAAGAATAGAGCCAAGAAATACACAAGCCCTATTTGAAACAAGATAAGAAATTGTATTAAAAGATGAGAATATAGTGTCATATACTGTTGGGGGGAGAGTCCACTTTTACAACATCTGTGGAGGGCAATTTGGGAGTATTTATCAAAATTGAAGATACCCTTTGACCCAGCAATTTTACTTTTAAAAATCTATTCTGAAATTTGTTCACAGATGCAAAAGGATCTATTTGCAGAGATGTTTATTATATATATGTATATAATGTAAAAATAATAAATAAAAATTAGAAAGTAGATCTCTATCAAAAAGAGAATAAATAAACCATGGCACATCCATACTATAAAATATTGTATGTCCATTAAAGAGAATAGAAGAGATACACAGAAACTGACATTGAGGGGTGCCTATAGTACATTGTTGAATGAAAAAAAGGAGTTTGCAAAATTGTATTCTCTTCATTACTGTCCACATTTCTGGATTATGTCAATTTTTAACTATTGTTTTCATAATTCAAGAAATATCCTATAACTCACAGTATGTTCTATAAATATTGTAACAGAAATATGAACCAAGTGCTGTGTGAGCCCAGAAAGGAAGTGTAAAACTTTCCCAAAGGGGAATCAGGCTTCAGGCATCGCATGAGATCTCAGTGCCCTGAAGGGTGAAGAGGAATTTTCCCAATAAAGATTAGTTATAAAGCAGTCCAGAGAACAGCCCGTGCCAAGGCCTAGGGGGGTGAAAGTCATGGCACATTCCGGGAAGAGGTAAAACTCAGTGCAGCAGAAACCTAGGGTATCTGGGGGGCCAGATGGAGCAATGACGGAGGTAGTTTGTGGTTCAGTTGGGAAGCACCTAGTGTGACAAACCAAGGAGTTTAAATTTCATTCAGATATAATAGGGACACAAAAGAGCTTTCTAGGCAGATGAATGATATATAATCTGTAGAAGACCCCGCCAACAGTGTGAGAGATACATTGTAGAGACAGGAGGAGGGAAATTGGAGGGAGAAGAAAGGGATTTTGGAAAGAGAGTAAGGAAGTCACATTGTGGTGGTATCTCATACAATGACAGGGGAAGATCTGAGAAAAGTGTTTTTAAAAATGGATCTGTGTCATGTAATATGTAATATGCATCAGAAATACAGAAAGAGACCTAGAGGCAAATCAGGGGGAAAAGTAGATTGGCGGGGGTGGAGAGAGGTGGGACACAAATGTGCTCATACTTGCCCTAAGCCAGGAACTGATATAAAGTATCACACGTATATCATCTCCTTTAGTATAGGAGTCCTAGGAAAAAATCATTACGTGGATGAGGCTGTTCAAGTCTCAAAAGCAGAAGGTTGAAAGAAGTTGCAAACCCCCTCGCCCCAAGAAAAGAGAGAAAACATGAAGCAACTCTAACGATGTTTAAAGGATCCAGAGTCTTAACGTTGGGTAGCACCAGTCACAGGAAGTTTAATAATAACTGTGTCATTACAGTATTACAGAGGCGCCTGGATGACTCAGTAGGTTAAGTCTCTGAGTCTTGCGTTCCGCTCAGGTCATGGTCTCACGGTTCCTGCCTTCTGCGCCAACAGCTCCACTGGGACCCTGCTTGGGATCCTCTCCCTCCTTCTCTCTCTCTGCCCCTCCCCCACTAGCGTGCACGCGTGCGCACATGCGCTGTCTAAATAAATAAAATGATAATAATACTGTGGAATAAAATGAAATAACCTGAGATACATCATCGTCATCTCCAAAGGAGCATTTATTCACTCTTCTGACACATATTTACCATGTTTCTATGATTCATGGGACACAGTTCTGGGGCCTGGGGCTGCAGGTAAGTAACACAAGGACAGGGTACAGTCCTTGTTTTGAGGGTCTTTGCTGCTAATGAAAGGGCCCAGACAAGCACACCAGAGAATGTGAGGGGGTAACTGCCAAGGTGGCTAAGAACATCAACATGGGAGTTGGGGATAAAGAGTCCTGAGGTGGGAGGGGATTGTGCTGGGGGTCAGGCAAGGGAGGTCACGGGAGGCAGGCTTCAGTGGAGGGGGAGCACTGGAGGAAGTGGAGGAGTGCAAGGGCTCTGGGATTCTCCCTCACCACCACCCCAACCGTGAACCTCTACATGTGCTGTTTGTATTGGCAGTGGCTAGCTGAATGTCATACACGGAGGCACATGCTAAGTGTTAATTGGACGCTGACTGGATGATGAATGAGAGGAAGTGGAAAATGGCACAAGCATATTCTCAGAGCCAACATCTACTGAGCAGTTGCTCTGCGCCGCGGGCTCCACAGGCATGGCTTCTTCCAATGCTCAACAACAGCTTGTGGGGAATCCAAAGCCTTAATGTAATCTCCTCATTTGACAGAGCAACGTCACCTGGTTCATGGATAAGCAGGCAGAGAAATGCAAAGATACAGATATATTTTGAGATGTGGGGATAAGAAATTGAGATATTTCAGGAAAGCAAGGACCCCAGAGCCCTGGGTCTTCAACTCAGGGTAGGATTCAGATTGCTCTCCGGATTTAAAACAGCAGCTGTGAGAGGTGAGCCAAGAGTAGCTGAGCAGGAATGGGCTGATCTGGGTGTGTGTGTGTGTGTGTGTGTGTGTGCGCGCGCGCGCACGTGCACGCACATGTGTGTGCACGTGTGTGTTTATATACCTAAGTACGTGTCAAAAGAATAATAGTATATGTAAAAATCCAGGGGAGGAGCTGGGAGAAACCAAAAAGGAAAAGAAGGAGAGGAGGGTAAGTAGATAAAGAGACCTGTGGATGGGTTGAAAGAAGGGTCCAAAGAGGCATCAAGACCGTAAGACATAAGGGCAAAACTTCATGCCTGATCTCCATCTCTTCCTTTTAAAAAGTGTCACCTAAGAAATTATTGTTAATTTTTGTAGGTGTGCCAGTGGCATGACTATACATATATTTATAAATATAAAGATAGTATTTATATAAACATATTATATATATATATATATATATACATTTATATATTTATATATATATATATATATATATATTTAAAGTCCTTATTCAGAGAGGAACCTGCATGGCTCAGTTGGTTAAGCATCTAGCTCTTGATTTCAGCTCTGGTCATGATCTCACAGTTTGTATGTTCAAGCCCCGCATGGGGCACTGTGCTGACAGTGTGGAGACTGCTTGGGATTCTCTCTCTCTCTCTCTCTCTCTCTCTCTCTCTCTCTCTCTCTCTGCCCCTACCCTACTTGCTCTCTCTCTCTCTCTCAAAATAAATAAATACACTTAAAAAAAATTAAGTGCTCATTCAGAGATGGTCACTGAAGCAAAATAACATGTCTGTGAGATGAGGGAAGCTGGAGACAAAAGTAAAAATTCAGAGCAATGCAATATGCCATAAAGTCTCAAAAGAAGGAGACCTGGCCATAAACCAACCAAAGGGAATGTGAAAGGGTGCTAGAATTTTTCAGGCATCTTATTTCCTTTTGCGAACATTAAATGGAACAGCATCAGTGTCCGTGGAAGAAAAATAAATTTCAAGAATAAAACATTCTATGTCTTACATTAAAAGCCACCTTCTACATATTTTAATTTTATGCAGGAAAAAAATATCAGGGTTAATTATATAGCAGATGTAGGTATTTAAACAAGGTATACAGGTGACTGAAAGAGGTTTTTAAATGACGTAAAAACTTGCTAGTGTCTCCACTTGTTCTCTTCGCCGCCCTGAAAAAAAATTTCTTAGCTATTGATAAACTTTAATTATATAACAGAATTGCAAATGTTTATTAAAAATGTGTCTCTGACCTTTTAAACTAAAAGGTTTAGCATGACGCCATAGATAAACCTGTCTAGCCTAACTAATGGGGCATGCGACTAACACAAGGGCTGAAATTAGAAATGCAGAAACGCACTGAATAACGAGCCTCAATTACTGTCTGAATGATTCTTCTCACATTAGATCCCAATTATATGTTCCCATGTGAACTCTGAAGACTTTATCCATAAAAAGACTCTTTTGGTTCAGCTTTAAAATATATATATATATATCACACAAAGCTATCAGAAAATCCTCACCAGAAACTGAGAATGATTTCCTTATGGCTCAGGAGATACTGCCAAGATTTCCTTTCAGGTTGACTTAGATGGCACTCAAGTAAGATTCCCATATGGAATTACTCCCCACACAGGAGCCTGACCTGGGGGAAGCTGAACAAAGCAAAGATTATTTACAAACTCCCAAAGCAGGGGCTGTTTTACATTTCTCCCACCCTGGATCTAATTCCATAAGTAAATACAGCACATGTTAAGTTATAAAGCATAATTATGAAAAGGCAAAGAAGGGCTACAAAGGATCGACTCTCAGGACACTGTGAAGCAGAAGCCAAGGGCCAGGGATGGCCATACAGGCTGCGTGGGTTGCTGGCACCCGGGAGTTACTACCATCATCATCAGAGACAGACTGATCCCAGCAGGCTCATGCTGGTGCTTAAAGACTTCTTATAGGAATCATCTGTGTTCTGAGAGGGCGGCCTTCCTGTCAGATCACTTTTGAGCAGTTTCCTTCAAATGAGGAAAACACATAATGCGGTAGTTGAAGCAGCCCAGTAAGCAGTAAGCTCTACCCGCAAAGTACCCTCGAAACCAGGCCCTTAAATAATACAGGCAATACTGATGCATCTGTTCTTGATGGTGTGGGTCTTTATGCAAAGAGGAAGGAAAATTTTTCATGAAACAAGACAGAGTATTTAATGACAATTATGAGTAATACTTTTATTTTGGTGCATATCCTGAAAACATTGGGTAAAAAATGTATAGTTTTTTTAATGTATAGTTTTTAATTACTATTTAAGCCACTTGTATTTTATTGAAAAAGCCTCAAAACATTCTCAAATAATAGGAAATCTGTTAAAATACTTTACCTGTAACTAATTGTGCTCTAGACTTTTCTTGGTATCACGTTCATGTAAAAGAAACATCAGAACGTTCATATGGCAGGAAGCAAAGTATCACATAAGGGGGTAGCGGACTTGGCCTCTGTCTCCTTCGGGCTGGTTATCATGTGTCAGTGGAATGATGGAGAAATAGCATCCCCAGCCCTAAGACCATACATGGGCTACTGGAGCCACCCTTGACTGAAATGAGTGGTCTGTTTTATGCAACCACCATTTAGACAATGTTTTCTTTCACTTATGTTTTAATTACATAAGGAAAGCAGAATGAAGTAAGGTAAAGTTCTGGAGTAAACCTTCCTGGGTTCAATTTTCATCTCCATCACTTATTGCTTGTGCCACTGAGTTACTTAACCTCTCTGAGTCTCACTCTCCTCATTAATGAAGTGAAGCATATTGATATTTCCTTCAGTGATGGTCTCTCTTCAGACTTCAGTGATAATCTGAGCTTGGTTCAGTGTCTGTTACATGGTGATTCAATAAATGCTTGTCATTTTTATGATTATGTAAAGAATTTACAGTTTCAAAGCACAAAAGGAAAATCAAGAAGCCTCTATATGTGCTTTGCTATAATGCTGTACAATGAGGAAGATTCTTGGTGTCTATCCCATTTGAGGCATATACTAGTATCCCATAAATGTAGATTAAATTCAAATAAAGTAGGTAAAAACAATTTTACTTTTAGAAAAAAAAAACGTAAAAACAATTATTTACAAAATCATGTTGGAAAATATCTGATAAATGCTATAATATTAATGGTGATAATACTTGGGACAACTTTGTCAAAAAAAGTTTTTTGAAATACAAACATTTCTATTGAATTAATAATATATTGTGCAAGTTTGTCAAATTGGCTAAGGTTGACAATTTCTAGAATACACCAAAGTATATCAAAAATCCCTGAAAGAAAAAAAAAACATGTCAGGTGCTGTGAACTACCTGGAAATTTATTTCTGTTTGACCTAAATTACTAATTATAGATTTAAAAAGTACTTTGGATTCCAAAATCAAATTATTCAAGATATGTTTTTTATATGTTTTTAAGTGACAGAAAACTAAAAAATCTATTTGGGTTTTCTTTTCCCTTGAACATTAAAAATGTAATCTGTACTTTTTGGGATGCCTGGGTGGCTCAGTAGGTTAAGCTCAGGTCATGATCTCTCGGTCCATGGGTTCAAGCCCCACATCAGGCTCTGTGCCTGTCCAGCTCAGAACCTGGAACCTGCTTCAGATTCTGTCTCTCCCTCACTCTCTCTGCCCCTCCCCTGCTCACACTCTGTCTCCTCTCTCAAAAATAGACATTAAAAAAATGTAATCTGTACTTTTAAATTTCTTGCTTTATTTTAACAAAGTGGAGACCAAAGAAGTCCTTCTTAAGATGTTCTAAATTGAGAAATCATTTTCTAGTATCTAGTGAAAATCAGACCCATTACTTGTTAGTGTGTATATATGTAAGCTTCTATTGCTAGGGTCCTAAAGTGTGTGTATGTGTGTGTTATCTGTTCCAACAGAATCTAGAGCTCAAATGGTTCTTATTTCTTTACAGTTCCATCTTCTAGTTGACAGTCTGTTTTATCCTATGGACTTATCATGCAATGAATAATCCAGACTCAAACTGCATATTGGTAACTATATTTTAAACCAAAAAAATTCCTCACATAATAAATACATTTTATGCACATTAACTTCGAATTTACTTCAGAAAGCTATTTACAATATAAATAATTATAAATGGGAACACTTTGCAAGATATCATTAACATAGCTAATATTTTCTACTTTACATTCCAAAGCAAAAGTTCAAATTACAGATTTATACTACGATGTCACTAAAAACTATACATTGCAAGATGGTACTTGAAATATCGGCAATCAGTATCTTCTTTCACAAATATAAGCCTTTTTATAGCATGTCAGTCAAAAAACAAACATAAAATATTTTATCTTTTTTTGAAGTGCCTACTCGTACATTTCATTTTTCTTTTTGAAATAATTCCCTTTGGAAAAAAACGGAAAAAAGTTACAGTACTTCTAAAACTTTTTCCACGCCAATTTCATTTCTTTTGAAATGTAAACACATCAGGGTTGTTGGGTGTAAATTCAACTGTGATTAAATGTGTTCCAGATCAGCAAACTAGGACAAACTCTCCACTATGTAGGTGTATGAAAGCAAAGTCCCATGCAGCAAAATTGCAATAAATAAAATTATAAGTGTTTGGTTTGAAATTATTAGGATTTCTCATGTGAACCATCAGTTTTTAAGGAGCACAGTAGAACAGAATCTTGTTACTTGCTTTACAATTGTGTGTGTATGTATGTGCGTGTGTACACACACATACATACACACATACATACTCACACGTATGGCCTTTCTGCATACAGTGCTAGAGAAGGAACTCTGAACAAATCCCCATTTGAATATGAGCACAGTATCACGTTTTAAGTTGAGCGCTACCCGTACAACTTTTATGCACAAGAAATGAGCACCACATGGAAATTTCCCCCAAGAGTATTTTCTATGTAACATACCCTTTACATGTGTCCATAGTTGTTCTGTTGTTCATTTAAAGTTTAGAACGATAATTTATCTGCAATGCATGTCCCAATGAGAACAAACCAATAGATTTGCTGTCTTAGAGTCAAATTCCTACTCACAAAAACACATTTACATTAAAATTGAATCACTTATTTGGAGAGCCATAGGATTCACATTCTTTGTTAAATCATTCAGAAAATAGAATGTATATCTATGTTCTATGCTTTGAGTTGAACTGGGGAACCAAATCTGGACATTCAAACTTTTTAAATCAAAGAAAGTATATTAAAGTGTAGCTATTCCACTGGGAAAACTAAGTGACCCCCCCAAATAGCCAAATCCTCAATTTTCCAAATATCAGCATTCACTCTGTCACATCCAAATACTACTAGTACTAATAGAATTGCACTGACTATCTTAGTAATGTCCTACTCTTGAAAGAGAGAGAGCTATAAAATAACATATCTGTATTCAGAATGTCTCTTCAGCTGTAGTGTCTTCTATCAAACTTATTTGGTCTAGGTCTTGGGGGGTAAAAAGCCTTTCATTTTATTTTAAAATAGCTATGCATATTTTCCAAATGACCTTTTATTGAATAGATCCTTATCCCTCATTTAAAAAAGAAAAGAAAATGGAGCATATTATCCTTTTCTGGACGATCCCATTAAAGCTCATTTTAAGTGGGATTCTCTGCCCAAAGGCAGCATGTGGCAGCAGGGTGTAGAGAGAATTAAGAATAGTACCCGATGGAAGTATTCTAGCCCTATAAAATATAATCAAGAGAGAATAAGTGGGTTTTCTGTATAAACACTGAAGGCAAGCAAATCATTTATTGCATCCTGTCTCATTTTGAATGTCACATCAGCACTGTGTCATATTATCCTGGATCAGACAATTACAGCTTAGAAAAGCTAGCCCATTATATTCAGCACAGTATGTCACAAGACTTGTGAAACTGAAGTATGCTGAATTGTCCGAACTGTAGTGATTATAACATTAATATCATGCATCTAAAAATAACACATCACATCTGTATATTCTCAAAGGTTTTAATGGAATTTTCTCAAGAAACATTGGGAAAATATTTATTTATTTCTTTGGTCATCCAAATTTTCAAATTGGGTATGACAGGTACGTAAAATGGGCAATAAAGATATTCTTACTACTCCTAGAAAGCAAGAACTTTGTATCCTCTAATGGAATTGCTACATATGATACTAATAATTGGATATAGCACATTTTTATGAATCCCAAAGGTGGTATAAAAATCAGACTTCTCTGTTTCAATCTAGTATCATGATTCTCAACATTTAGCAAAGTTATGGAAATCAAGGATTGAAACTAAAGCCAATTTAACTTTAAGTTATTGGGAACATATGCATTTTACATCCCATATCTTAAGAAGACACAGATGCCATCTTCATTATGAGGAAATATGTTATTGGACAGAACAAGATAATGTAGATTATAAATAAATTTTAACACATTTTTGTGTATATTAAAAAGGTACTTTGTCATAAACTGTCTCATCTTATTTTGAGGTCATTTTGTAATAATTATGCCACATTGCAAAAAAGGTAAGCTATATAATATTATGGGCCTATAAGGCATTATATGTAATGTAATAAATCTGCTACTATAAAGTTATTGACCTGTAAACTAAATAAATGCTTTGTATTTAAAACTGGGCCAAATTTTTTAATTAAGATCTAATGTAGTTAATTTTGTCTTCACTTAAAAATATGGGTCATATCATTTTAAAGAGCGTTATTCCTTCTGATTACCCCCATTTGTAAAGTTCATAATTTATTTTTCATCACTTAACTATATCATTTTAAAATTTAAGTGAAATCTCTTTAATGACATTCTTTCACATCAGTTCATTTCCCTTGATTCTTAAGGTTCTATTTATTTTATAGCATCTGTCTCTGACATTTTTGGTAGAATGTATATCCATCAATAAAACCCATGTGTATAGATTTCCTTTCCAAAATACACCATATTCTTCAGATACCTGTGTCTTTGAACCATTTACCCATCTACAGAATTCTCCAAACACGTTAGCATTCCTACTTCATGCTTCAAATTGAACAAAAATGTATTTTATGTAATCCAGGGTTTTTTCATAAATATTTGTCTCAAAATCACTGAACACTTTTGCTTCTATGGCCCAAAATGTCATTTTTATTGTTCTTTGAAGTTTTTTTTTTTTGACAGTATATATGATAACCACTAACTTTCTCACTTGTGAGAAACTTTTTCCATTTAGAAGACAAATGTTGCTATGTCATACCCAAGAAATACTTACTCAATTTCATGTAGACTCTTTTCTTCTATACAAACATCCCGGTCTTCTTCTCTCCAATTATCATCATTCAGATTGTCACCTACCCATAAACTGTCAAATAACTGTATTAAATGATGAACATAGAGTACTAATCCCTGAGTGGTCAATGTCATGTTCTGCCTTCAAAATTATAAGTCAGTTTCTTCCAATACATTCCCCTCCTTGCATATGGCAAGAGTTTGAGACATGGGACGCCCAGGAAATACTACCTATGAAATTTCTCTAATCACTTGTGTCACTTTGCTTTGATTCCTAGAGAACAGCGCATTAAATAAATCTTACTTTTTTTCTGCTCCCTCATCAGTTTCTACCGTCTACATTTTGGCTGAACCAGAAAGTTGATCACAGCTATACATGCTTAAAAGAGCCCCTGTACCTGCTGAAGTTACAAAGCACCTAGACCTCTGTACGAGGGCAGAAAAGCCAGAGTGATCAGTCTTGACAACTGACAGCACAGAGTTAACTGGTTAACAAGTATACTTCTGCTGCACCAACGATCCACAAAACCATGAAACATCAGAATAGCCATACAGACAAAGAAAGTAGGGCCCAGGCATCAATATTCCCCAAATGGGTTACAGGCAGTGTCAGAACTGGAACCCAGAGATCTTGCATTCCAGTCTGCTGGTCTTTCTACCGTATCACACGAACTTAACACCAAGCTTGTTGTTTTTGCCATTTACAAACAATAAGGAAAATGAGCGCTTTGCATGTTCTTTCAATCGAAGTATACTCGTGCACTTTTAACCACTTGTCTATCAGCCCATGCTTTTATCTGAGGCTCTTTCCTGAGGCTCTCCACATGTTGTCACATTTGCACATCTGTGCTTTGAAATGTTTTTCAAACACTTACACCGCTGCTATGTAGCACTTCACTGGCTTCCCTTACTTATTTTCTGTAGTGATCAACCTTTTTTTTCTTGGTGAATTGGTTTGAGGATTTTATTCGGTTGGTTTCATAAGCCTCAAATATGTTGATTACATATTCTGAGCCTTAAATTGTTGTGTTGAGATATCATTTCATTTCTTATGCCTCTGGCCTTTCCATCTTTAGTAAACTATTTCCAGTTAGGCACACTAGGTTTTTGAAGTGTGTCCCAACATCTCGGTGCTTTTACTTAGAAAACCCTCACTGCTATGTCAGTGTGATCCTGTTCCTTGTCTAACTCAAAAGTAAGGTGAAAAATCACCACTTCCTGATTGCTTATAATGGATACCAGGTGGAAACTCATTCTTGTACCATATCCAGAACCATTTCCCTAATTTATGCCTGAACCAAATGAGCTGGCTGGTCAAAACCACAATTAAGAAACCGGTTTACAAGATGTATCTCTCTCTTTCTCAGTTATTTTAGGAAGGAAAATTTCTTGAATACACTTAATGTGCTAAGGTTAAGAAAACTTACCCGTTTGGGTTGTATTTAAGGTGTATAGTCTATATTTCTGCATGCAAAGTGTGCACAGCAGTCTGTGGATCGTGGTTGGTCTGTGTGTATGAGGTTTACTGGATCCTCACTATGCCATGCTGTCCTCCACCAGTCTTTCATGTGGTGTATATGCTCACTTAATCTACAAGAGTACTTTTCAATTCAAAATTTATGTATTCTGGCTCCCATATAATTAGAGGGGCAATTTATGTATTCACTTTAGCTCCATTATCTGTGTGTAACCCTGAACGCAAGTGCTCTTTTCTTTGATTTCACAGGAACACATGTCAAATACCCAGTAACTTAAATTATCCTCTCTAACCATCTGTGGCATAGTAAATGCTAGTAATGGGGTATTAAACTATAAATATGTTTCAGAGATCCTTAAAGAACAAAATATTTTAGAAAAACATCAGCTTCCATTGGTTATTATAACAGATGTTCCCTTGTGTCCTTGTGCTGGGTCTGGCTGCATCCTTAGATGGGAAGTTACATCAAAGTGTGAGCCATTACAGCCCAAGGAATAGTTTCTAATGGTTTCAGTGTCATATAAGTGCTCCAGGGCATATCCAGTTAATGTGTAAGCATGCTTATCGAAATACTGCCGGTGAGAACCAAAGCAGTTTGGAGAGACGGCGGGATGGTCTCCCGCGGTCTGATGTGGAGACATTTCCGAATGTAGATAGTCTTTAGCTAGGATCAAACTGGATTTTGAAATGCGATCCGAATTGGGACTACTTATTCGAGACAGTGCAGTGGGACTGTTGTCATAGTCATTTTCGTGGGGGCTCAGCATCTTTCCCTCTCTCTGCTGGACGTGGTCACATGGTGAAGTGTTGGCAAGAGCAGAGCCGTGGCAGACTTCCCCTGTTGGTGGGGGCTGTTGATAGTTTGCAAAACAGAGGGAGTGTTTTTTCCCAGCTCCATTAATGGAGGCCAGTTGGTCTGGGGGGGCTTTCCTTAGCTGCAATCTGTTCTCTTCTTCTTTAATCATTTGCTGGGTGGCTCTTATCAGAGTTTCAATTTTGCTAGGTTCATGTGGGCTACTTTGATACTGCTCAGTGCGGTATCGGTCACCTGATTCGCTGGCAGATCCAGGGTCTGGAGAACTCACCACACTATCTTCATCCCAGTGACCTCGCCCTAGAAATTAGAAAAAGTAAAAAGTGGTCTCAAAATTCACCCCCCAAAATGCAAGGGCATTTTCTTTTTCCTATTAAAAGAATCCTTCATCTTTCATTTTAACTATATGCACCAATATTTGAAACAGACACAGGCTTTCATGACAAACAAAGCGTCAATCAATCGTCCTGGCATTCATAGTTTTCAGCGGCTTTTAAGTGGAGAGGAAGTTTATCACAAGTTTTTTTAGAAGGTGAACCTTGTTCATGGGTTGTGGATGTCAATAAGCAAAATGGTAGCGTGTTTATACTTCTCCATGTATGCATATCATTGGACCTGCCTGACTGTAAAAAATAAAATTAAAACGCATAGCATTTGGTTTATGTTATTTTCTAAAGAGATGTTATGTTAAACTGATACTTAGAAAATGCTTTCCATTGGATTTGAGGAAGACAATGATATAGACTGGACTACTTTCTCAATTCTAAATAAATCATCTAAAATGTTAAAATTATTAAGTGTATCATAAGTAGAGTTACAATAAAGCTCTAATGCTAGTTTTATAACTATCTGAGGGTTAAATACATATATTCATATGTGTATGTATGGAGATATATGTGTGTGTGTGTGTATATATATATATATATATATATATACACACAAATATATCTTGTCCCAATCAAAAACATAAATATTTTTTTTCTCAAATCTAGAGGTATATATCTTAGCTTCACATATACTCATACAGTAACTCTGGTATCTTAGATTGTTTCTGAAATAAGGTGAAGAATAAATGCTAAGCAAAATAAGTCAGTCAGAGAAAGACAAGTATCATACGATTTCACTCATATGTGGAATTTAAGAAACAAAACAAAACAGAGGAACATAGGGAAAGAGAAGAAAAAAAAGATAAAAACAGAGAGGGAGACAAACCATAAGGGACTCTTAATACAGAGAACAAACCGAGTGTTGCTGGCAGGGTGTTGGGTGGGGACATGGGCTAAATGGGTGACGGGCAACAAGAAGGGCACTTGTTGGGATGAGCACTGGGTGTTAGATGGAAGTGATGAATCACTGGGTTCTACTCCTGAAACTAATACTACACTGTCTGTTAACTAACTTGAATTTAAATAAATAAATCTTTTTTAAAAAATAAACAAACAAATAAATGTTTTAAATGTTAATAACAATCTGTTCTGAACCAAGGAGAGAGATCTAATATAGAGAAATAATGCATCCAAAATATATTCCATAAATTCCACTAGTCTCAAAGCATTCTGAAGTCAATATAAAAAGAGAGAAGAAAATCAGGAAGGGGCATACGAAAGCTGTAAACTGCTTAATGCAGCAGAGAAGCCCTGGATCACACTATTCATTGCTTTCCTTTTCCTTTTTCTTCTTATTTTATTTCTAATATTTTCTTCCAGACCATGTAGGTTAAGCCAGGATTTTCACTTCACTCCATTCTTTGGCAAGCAATTGCCCTTTGCCCTGGGTTTCCATTACCGGTCTACCATACTAGAGATACTCAAAGCAAGAGCAGAAAAATAAAAAAGCAAAAACGGAAACAAATTAAGATCCTTCACAGAAGACAGTCAGTGCCTGGGTGGTATCTGACAGGAGACTATAGGTGAGTACAACATTGTCTAACACATTTCTCATCCTAAAGACCCAGCAAGAAGAGTAACATCATCGTGTCAGGTCAGTCTAAAGGACACTGACTTGTAATGAAATAGGGAGGGTGTAAGAGACCTGCTTGGACCCACACTTGGAATGGACAGAAAGGGCTTTTCTTCACCAGTGAACTTTGAAATGAACAAAGAAGAGCATTACTGCCACTGAAGACTTCAACCATAGTGCCCATTTCTGTGTGCTCGTAAAACTGTGTCATAATCCCAAGGGGAAATTTTCCATGGGTTCTCTCTATCACTTCATCCTCTACTCATAGGGACCAATGGGTTGTCCTAATAATGGGGGAAAGGGGTGGTTATCAGTATTTAATGCCCAGAGGGCCAGGAAGGGTAAATCACCTGTGAAGTGAGTGACAGGCCATGAAGCAAAGCCTGGCCTCCCCAACAGTGGTGTCCTTATTGAGAAGCACTACTACACAAGCCCCAAAACTACCGAGGTCCACATCTGAAGCATCAGAGTACAGAAGAAACTAACATGCAAGAAATTTAAGTGCATACCAATTTCAAGTTCAACAGACTTCCTTAAAAATTGGCCTTAATTTCTACACTTTCTATGATACTTAAAATGGGAATCATTTTTACTCACCTGTCAAAAATAAATGCATTTGGCAAACATTACCAAAAATTAATACACTTCAAATGAGTGGCTCTGGTTTGTAAAACCCCCCTAGTGTGAGTTGCTGGTGTGTAATTTCAAAGGAGAAGACCACTGGGTGAGTCACTCCAGTGTCAAACCTAGAATATTAGAAACCTGCCCAGGGGCTCAAAGCTGCCGGCTCAGGAGTCACTTCAACTACCCTTACCGTGGATCCTGTGCACTGAAGCGATGTGAGGCATGCTGTTTTCATAGGCTTCTCTGCTTTCTGGGGAGGACTTGGTCAGGGGCAAGGCTGCACGAGAGCCCCACCAGGGCTCCCTCCCGGCCTGCGGCGTTCCCAGGAAGTACCTGCCTGCCTCACACCGGCCTCCCTCGCAGGCTTGGGTGTGGAAATGCCTCTCCTCCACCAGCCTGGAATGGTCCAGCGCAAAGCCATAGCAGAGAGAGCTGCGGTCAGAGAATTGTCTGTAGGCGCACGACGCGTCATGCTGAGATCCTGGCCTCTCCCCGGGGTCCAGGAGCTGCGGAGAGGCTGTGTCTGTCAGGGGACTTCCACCCCACTGGCTGTCGTGATCAGATTCAGATCTTTCCGTGTGAAATCCCGAATACTGAAACAAAAAGAGTGAGGAAAGTACATTTCAAAAAAAAAAAAAAATAGCCTTTTTACTCTGCAAGCACCACTAAGGTCACATTGGGCTTAAGGCACCAGGTTAAGCTCTATAAACTCTAGCACCACACTGGGCACCTCTGACTTGGAATCAGTTAAAGAGCCATAGTGCCTCAAAAGAAAATCCTTTTGGCTGCTGAAAGGAGGAGATGAAAATAATAATAACAAACAGGGGGGAACTAAATACCACCCACTGCTGGAAGTACTTCCTGTGAGTGACTTCACCTCGTTTTTTTAATATTAACCCTTTCATGAAGATATTGGTAACCCATTGCATGAATAGAGAAACTAAGGCCCAAAGAGAAAATGATTTGTTCAGGCCCAGGTTAGTGGGTGGCAGTCAAGATTGAAACCCAAGCTCTTCATCACTACTCAAATAGGAGTGCCAAAGGGAGAGTCCAAGAAAGCTCTATATTCTATTTCAATTTACTGTTCAGAATTTTTTTCTTAATTAAAAGACAAAATGAAAATAAGGTTTAAGTTCCAAAGTGCTGCACCCTCTTCACTCTTCATGCCAGACTTAGTGCTCTGAGGGCCATGCTTGATACACAATAGGATAGTTAATAAAGGCCTAACTAATTCAATGGCAAACATACTTTTAAAAAGCCTTGCCCATACAGACTGAGTCTATTCACTAGGATGTGTTTCTTGCTTCCTAAAGTAAACTTTCAAATATGCATAGGATCGTCAGGGCAAAACAGCCGCAGGCAATACTGTGCTGGGATCACACTGCTCACCTGTTGCCAGAGTGTGTGATCTGGTGTTGAAAGAAAACGTAAATGGTGTGACAGACCTCCCTGGGAGGTATGCTCAATTTGAAGTTCCTCATGAGCCACTAAAGAGTAATACGATTTCTACCAGTTTTTGCTTACTTATGCCAAACACAAATCTAGGTGCCGTGTAGAGATTACCTGCCAAGATCATAATAGATGCCATTTATTGAGAACTTACAGTGTGCCTGGCAATTGCTAACCATAGTACATACATTATATCATTGAATCCTCACAGCCTCCTGGACAGTAACATATCTCCATTTCCTCGATGGGGAAACTGCGTCACTGGGGAGTTTTAATAAGATGGTATGGCCACCCCACAGTCTATCTGGTCTCAAAGCCTGCACTCCAAACTACGATTTTACCCTTGAGAGAGGACACTGTCAAGGAGAGAAAAAAGGATCCAATGTTAGATTTCCAGAAAAGTGGCAGGAACCAAAATACAGTCTCAGGAACTAAAATATGAGTCCACTTACATGTTATTTCTTACCCCAGAAGAAAGAGGGATGGATGTGTGGTGCTGTGGGGGAGCCTAGGAGAAATTCAGGTAGCTCTGCTTGGGGCTCTTAGAGCCAGGGAGATGAGGTACAGAGGTTCCCCTGGGGGAAATCCAAAGTATGCTAATAACATAGCAAGTTCAGGAAAGAGTGCTACACAAATTCTAAGCTCAAAATTTTTCTATTACCATATCTAATTATTATTTTAATTATTTTCCAAAGGTACACGTGGACTATCAGCATATTCCACCAAGAAAAAAAAACGTAAATGCAACTTCTCTCCCTGTAGAACCATAAGATGAGCACAACAAGGGATCCTGAGCGCCATTTCCCTACATCACACCTCCACCTGCCATCAGTCTTTTCTCCCCATGAATGCCAGCCTCTCTTTTTCTAAGACACCACATTCACTTTCAGCAAGTGAGGGTTGGCACACATCTCCTTACCGAGGGGGGATGAGAGTGCTCGACATTTGCCCTTTGGTAACACCATTTGTGCACTTACCTAGGAAAATTTCAGATCATCAGTGCTCTTCCAAGCCAGGAATTGCCCAGACTCTGCTTGTTTTGATAAAAGTATAAACCAGGTCTATTTCTGAAGTACTCCAGTCAAGACTTTTGAGCCTTGTTGAGAGGGGAAAAAGCTTTCCCTGAGTGTATATGGGGAAGTGCTATTGGCGCAGCAGAGAAGAACATTCTGTCCTTCTCTCACAAAGAAAATTCAACACAAGGCAACCCCGGCATACATGAGGTATACATTTCACGAGCACCCAAAGACGAATGTGATGGATAAGCCTCTTGTCAACAGTGAGGAAACCATGACAGCAGGCGCACTGCCCTTGAAGCAGGCAAAAGTTGGGTGGTTGAGTTAGACCAAGATCTCACACTGCTTTAGAGGCACAGAGGAAAAGCCTAACTGCAAACCTTTGTTTCTCAAGACCTGTATACTTGCACCTGTGTGCACCATCAAATCTCTGAGCCACATTCATCCCATTAAAATGAACTGCAGTAGGTGTCAACTCTGTGGAGAACACTACAGACCCATAAATTGATCCGAAAAATTTCAGGTGTTCATCAAGTCTTAGGGGAAAGAGAGAGAGCAGAAAGGAAGGAAGGCAGCCAATACGTGCGGAGCATGCTGTACAATCAGTGAACGCTGCATAAGAAGGCGAGAAGCCTCTGGGTCTATCCTCACACCTACTTCTGCTGCTTACTACATGTACAATCTCAGGCAAGTGATTTAATTTCTTCTGTTGCAACAGGAAAAGGGTCATGGTGATACTTAACCTACCAAAGACCAAACCAGAATAGAGGCCATTTAATGGAAGAGGAAATAGGGACAGGGAGCCAAGAGAACCTGGTTCCGGGTCCACCCTGCTAGTAACTCTCAGAGTAACCTTAGGCAAATTGTCTTTCTTAACCTCACCTGAAGAATGATACATTGGATTAGATTAGATGCTAATTTTTCTTTCAGCTTTAAAATTCTATATGATATAATCATCATTTGGTATCCTTTCTAGTGTTAAAATGTAGGATTCCTATGCCCGTCCATATATTTCACTTATTTAAAGAATATAAATTATTTAGAACTATAATCCAAGTCCAAGAATTTTTATTGTCATGGTTATAAAAAGAAAGTTGTTATGTAAGTTTTATTTTACTATTATGTCAATTTTCCCCCAAGTATCCCCTTGTGGCACAAGTTTTATAGGGACCACATGATGCCTTTTGGTCAATAAATTATTATATTCTAGAGTCTTCTGAGTATGAATGAGCATATGTCAGCCATCTGAATATGTACCTCTTTGCCCATTCTACCCCCATACTTATATGGTCAACAAAGAGCACAAACTGAATCACCCACGACCCATCCTATTGGCATTACAAGGAGGCAGAGAATATGCTAAATGTCAAATTATTTATTAAAAAATAAGAATAAAAAGTCAAACAGCAGCTGCTATGAACCTGCAGGTGCAGAGAGTATGGTAAGGGCAGGTGTAAGAGACTCCAAGAAACACAGAGAAAGAGAGAGAGAAAGAGAAGGTTAGGACATTGGGAAAACAGACAAAAATCATCTGCAGAAAGAGAACAGTTACCACAAGTAAGTGCCAAAATAAGAACAGAAGTCAGTAGCTGGTAGTTCACAGCACTGGCCACAGGAAAGGGGCTCAAAATCAAGCAAAATCTAAGGTAGCAGCTCGAGACAAGTGTCGTTTTCATAGGAGAAGAGTATAAATTGAGAATGGGTCATGTCCATAAAACAGATAGCAGTGAAAGGAAAGGAGGACACGGAGGAAATCATGGATCCAGAAGACAGGAAAGAAGAACAGTAACAGGTGAATCCCATCTTCCTCTGTACCCTCTCTACCAGCATCATCATCCATTTACACAATTGTATTTGACAAAACTGACAAGACAGAGTGCTTTTTAATTAGTAACCCAACTCATGAAATGCTAAGGAGTAGGGGGAAAAAATTAAACTCCCTATAAAACTCCTGTAGGAAAAAAACATGAAATGGAAATAACCATCTCATCTGATAAAAATTCTCATCAAATAACCAACTATGCCATAAGGGAAAGTTGTAAGACAACACACCAAACTGAAATAAGTACATCCAAAAGACACACGGATGTGCACACACCCAGAATCAGAAATTCTGAAACTAAGAAATGGGCCCCAAACTCCACCCAACAACAACAACATCAAAACGGGAAAAAAATGCAATGAAAACTGACCAAATTCAAATAAATCGAATAAGTGAAGAATAAGTTACAAGCTATGAAAAGGAGAATAGATTTGAATAAAAATTTAATGAGGGAGATTGAAGAAAAGCTGGAAAACATGCAAGGAAACAAAATTGGAAAGAGCAAATTAAAAGGTCAGAGAAAGTGACTAAAAGAAGACAGAACAGTTTCAATAAATGCATAGTGTTTATGTAAAAGGCAAAGGAACTAGAATTGTTAGAACAATTTGAAAAAGAAGAGTAAAGTGTGAGAGAGAATCTGTCTACCCAACTTTGAGACTCACCACATAGCTATAGTTATCATAATTGTGTGCTATTGTTGGAAAAATACATGCACGGATCAATAAAACAGAATCCAGAATCCAGAAAGGAACCCCATACAAATATGCCCAACTGCGTTTTTATGAATATGCAAAAACAATACAACAAAGCAAAGACAGATTTCTCAACAAACAGCACTGAAGTACTTGGACATCTACAGGCAAAAATAAAATGAACCTCAACCTAAGTCCCATACCTTATATAAAAATTAACTCAGATGAATCATAGACTTAAATATAAAAGGTAAAATTGTAAAACTATTAGAAAATGACAACAAAAAAAGAAAATCTTTAAGATCTGGGGCTAGGTAAAGATTTCTTAGACTTGATACCAAAAACACAAAGCATAGAAGAAAAAATTGACAAATTGGACTTGATCAAAATTAAAAACTTTCACTCTACAAAAGACTCTGTTAAGAGGATGAAATGACAAGCTGTAAACTGGGTGAAAATATTTCAAAGCCACATATCCAACAAAGGACTAGAATACAGAATCTATAAAGAACTTCCAAAACTCAATAATAAAAAAACACATGGGCAGAGGACATGAAGAGACATTTCACCAAATAGATATGCAGGTGATAAATAATCACATGAAAAGATTTTCAATATCATTAGCTATTAGGGAGATACAAATTAAAACCACAATGAAATATCACCACATACCTATTAGACTGGCTAAAATTAAAAATAGTGACAACAGCAAATGCTGACAGGAAAACTGGGTCACCTATATATTGCCGGTGGGAAAACGGTACAGCTACTCTGGGAAACAGTCTGGCAGTTTCTAAAAAAAAAAAATACTGAACATACAACTACCATATGTAATCCTGCGCATTTTTCCAGATAAATGAAAATTATATTCATACAAAAACCTATATACAAATGTCTAGAGCAGTATTTTTTTCCACTTTCTGGTCCTTTTTAATTGTTATTGTGCTCTTCCTTTTTTAAAATTATTTTTAACTGTGGTAAAATGCACATAAAATTTCCGATCTTACCAATTTTAAGTGTACATTTCAGTGTCACTGAGAACATTCACATTCCTGCGCAACCATTAACACCATCCGTCTCCAGAACTCTTTATTCTGCAAAACTGAAACTCTATGCCCATTAAACAATAACTCCCTATTCTCCCCTCCCTGGAGCCCCTGGACACAACCACTCTCACTTTCTTTCTGACACAGGAAAAACAAATGAACCCCAGGAGCCCCCAACATCGGCTAGCATTGGGTATTCCCAGAACCCAGCTATCTCAGAGACCTTTCTGAAACACTTATCTAATCACACCACTGTCTTGTTTAAAACCATTTTTATGTCTTTCTGTCTACGCATCAATTAACACAGCAATACCACCTATATAAAGAAAAAACTATAGAAGATACAAGGAGAAATAGGAGACTAAGAAACCACTCTCAGTATAGGACAAGTAGATTTATAAAAAAAAATTTTTTAATGTTTATTTATTTTTGAGACAGAGACAGATGGAGCGCAAGCAGGGGAGGGAGAGAGAGAGAGAGTGACACAGAATCTGAAACAGGCTCCAGGCTCTGAGCTGTCAGCACAGAGCCTGACGCGGGGCTCAAACTCACGAACTATGAGATCGTGACCTGAGCCAAAGTCGGACGCTCAACCGACTGAGCCACCCAGGCGTCCCTAGATTTTTTCTTAAAGACCACAGAAGACTTAAAAAGAATAATTAGTTAACTTTTAGGGCTATCTATTGAAACTTACACACTGATAATAAAGAATAAACCTTGGTGTACATGACTAATCATCAAAATTGATCAAATAGTAGTTCACAAAGAGTCTTGGTTAATTTCACAGAGTATAAATATTACAGATAACACTGAAAACGATGAATAAAAAATAAATTTTTTATAAAGCTCTTTCACCTAAAAAAATTATTCAGTAACTCTTGGGGGAAGTAGGCAAATACAAAAATAAATTACAGAATTTCTGGGAAAAAAATAATGAAGATATTATATATCATATATATTTATATATATGATATATATCATATATATTATGTATAATAATATATATGATGTATTTATATATATTATATATCATTATATATATTATTATATATCACATATTCATATATATTATATATCTTCATTTATGGGATACACAACTTTAGACACCTAAATTCATAAAAATGAGAGAATCAAAACAAATTCAATTTCTCAATTCAAAAGCTAGAAAGAGAAAAAAAAGCACAATGAAAAATGATCAAAAGCTATGAATGGACTACTCATGAAAAATATAAAAATAACTCTTAGACATATGAAAAGATAGTTAACTTCTTAATAAAATAAATGCAAATTAAAACAGCACTGAAGGGGCACCTGGGTGGCTCAGTGAAACTCTTGGTTTCACCTCAGGTTGTGATCTCATGGTTTGTGGGACTGAGCCTGAGGTGAGGGTCACTGCTGTCAGTGCAGAACCTGCTTGGGACTTTCTCTTTCCCTCTCTCTCTGCCCATCTCTCTCTCTCTCTCTCTCTCATAAACAAACAAACAAACATTTAAAAAAACAGCACTGAAATACCACTTCTCAGCCATCAGATTAGCAAAACTTCAGAAGCTTGACCATACGTTGCCTGGCAGAGTGCGGGGATGCAGGCATTCCACATATTGCTGGTAAGAATGGTAACTGATACAACCTCTAAGGAGGGGAATTTGGCAATTCTAACAAAAACTGCAATTTCCTACTTCTAAAGAATCACTATACCAAGTAATACACATTGAAGTGTTAAGGTTTAAGTAAACAGGCATCATATATGGAACGTACTATGAAAGGATTCAGAGAAAACAAATGAGGGAAGATAGAGAAGAAAAGAGAGAATGAAAATAATAAAGCAAAAAAGCAAAATGTTAAGTACTGGTGAGCCTAGGTTTAGCACACAGAAATAATTCCTAGTCTTGCAACTTTTCCTTATGTATGAAATAATTTCAAAATAAATATTTCAAAATAAAAAAGCCCTATATAGCACATTGATGCCTCATTATAAAATAGACACAAAACCATTAAATGAAATTTTTTTCTGAAGAAAAGGAAACTTGACCCACAAAGCTGTAACTTAATTTTATAAACATCTTTGTTGTTATTGCTATTAATATTTTATGCATTAAAATGTAATTTAAAATTATCAACTATGGAGTGCAGTAGAAACAACATTGGACTCAGATATGGAAGGACCCTGATCTACTATCATGTGACTATGTAGCAGTATACCTATGCACTACTGTGTGGCTTGTAGAAAAGATCACTTTCCTTGGGTCTTGATTGTCCCATCTGCAGAATAGCACAGACTATCTACATTATGGGATTGCAACAAGGATCAAATAATATATATCAAAGCACTCTTAAAATGCAAACATGTTATATATGTATCATGTAAATGTCTTTAATTAATAACTTTCATTTGGGTAAACAAGAATGTTTATCACATCACCATCTTATAAAAACGATTTTTCCCCCGAGACTGCATTATCTACAGGTCATATCTTTCAGTACCACCCTACAGTTATGTAAGAGATAAAATATATATGTTAAAGGATAAAGAAATCAACCTCCCAAATGCAAAAAGAAATCAGGCCACTGGCCAATCACCGAAACACTAGAGCCTTTTCTTCCAAATACTCTGATTTTCAAAGCTGAAGTACATTTTGGTACCACTGGTTTGTTTGTTTGTTTAAGTTTATTTATTTATGAGAGAGAGAGAGTACAAGTGGGGGCAGGGAGGGGCAATGAGAGGGAAGGAGAGAGAATCTCAAGCAGGCTCCATGCTGTCAGCGCAGAGTTCAATGCAGGGCTCGATCCCACGAAGTGTGAGATCATGACCTGAGCTGAAAGCAAGAGTCAGACATTTAACCAATTGAGCCACCCACCTGCCCCACAACTGGTTATTTTTTTTCTTTTCAGTTTACTTATTTGAGAGGGACAGAGCACAAGTGGGGGCGGGGCAGAGAGGGAGGGAGAGAGAGAATCCTAGCAGTCTCTGCACTGTCAGCACAGAGCCCAGTGTGGGGCTGGATCTCACAAAGATCGTGACCTCAGCCAAAACCAACAGTCGGAGGCTCAACCGCTCAACCGACTGGCCCACCCAGGCACCCCAGTACCACTGGTTCTTATTGCTCAAGCTTTGATTAAAAGCCCAAAGTTGTGCTTTAAGGGTGGAGAGATAATGGGATCATGATGGATGGGAATACACGCAAATCCTGTAGATGATTCTTCCAGCGATTGTTGGTACCTACAGTATCTTCAAGTAAAACAAAATAATGTTTTAGGAGCTACAGAATATCTGCTATTCTTCCTTTGAAAAAGTAACGGCACTTTTTCCTATATTTAATGCTAAGAAGGTGACTGATTTAATTCCCTATTAAATCAGTCAAATGAAGAAAGTTTACTGAAAGTTAATTTTTGGTTAATTTTACTGAAATCTCTGTTTCTCTTTTTTAAGAAAATCTGTCATCATTCTGAATACTCTGCACCTTAATTTATCCCTATTTCTTATTTAAAATTTAATTTTCAAAACAGGCATTGATGTTGGCAAACTTAAAAATGAGTCAAATGAAAGATGCCCTTGTTCTCATGAAACATGAAGCCAAATGCCACCCACCAAAGGTGGGCTAAAGCTGGCAGGCAAAGAGCTTGGACGACTGCCAGAAATGGATGTCAAAGGACAGCCGTATCCCCCAGCTCCCCTTTGGGATTCAGCTCATGAAAGAATCATCCCTTCCAAAAGAGACTGATACCTCATCTGGTTAAAGGTCTAAGCCATCAGCTGGGACTTAATGTGCATCCAATGGGAACTTCTTGCAATAATTCATCCTGTGATCCATTCTATATTTATTGAGTGCCTACTATTCGCAAAGCAGTATGCATGATGATATGAGAAATACAGCCCCACCCTTATACTAGTGAATAGAACATACATAGTGCACAGAACACAACTTTAATGCAAGTTAGATAATGACCCAGGCCTGAATGGAAAGAAAAATGATATAGCTTAAGAGTTCAGAGAGCCATTATGCTCTCTCTATTAATACTGTAATTGCTTAGGAAGGGGAAATGAACTGTGACTGATTAAGAGGCAATTGACTATGTGATTGGCATTTGCTAACTAATACCCATAACAATGATAGCTACTATTACTAAATACTTGCTATGTGCCAGTCACTATGCTGAGATCCCACAGACACTATCTTATTAAATGTTAACATCTTAAAAGTAGTATTAATCCAGGGGCGCCTGGGTGGTTCAGTCAGTTAAGCACCCAACTCTTGATTTCAGCTCAGGTCATGATCTCACGGTTCATGAATTTGCGTCCTGAATTGGCTTCTGTCAATGCAGAGCCTGCTTGGGTTTCTCGCTCTCCTTCTCTCTCTGCACCTACCTCATTCCCTCTCTCTGTCTCTTCTCTCTCTTCTCTCTCAAAATAAATAAATAAATAAACTTTAAAAAAGTAGTATTAATCCATTTACAGATGCAGCAAATGAAGCTAAAAAAAAAATTTGCCCAAGGTCACATGACTATGAAGTTTAAGAGGAGAGATGCAATTCCAGAGCCCTTGCTCCTTCCAGTTCCCCAGACTCATCTAGACGTGTGTATTTAGCTACCAAGACAACAGTGTCCTACCCTCTAAGCAGTAATGGATGCCCAGGTCCCCAAGCATGTTTTCACAAAGGAGGCTGTCTTCAAACTCTACAGTAAACTATCTCCACACACCCTTGGGTGATGTCTTCTGATCACAGAGACATTCTTCCACCACAATCACACCAACAGATAGTCTCCCTTTAATGTCATGAGATTCATTCCTGCCTCAACAGGATGTTCCAGACAGGTGCTCTGCATTCATCTGGATGTGGCAGCGATGACCCAACTCAGGAAAGATACCAGATGTTCCAATAATAGATGTTACAGTTATCTATTTTTATTCTGGCAGGTCATTGAGGTTTTTATCATTTTTAGCTGTAAAATATAGAGAGAGACCCTCTTATGGTAAAGTCCTGTTTTCTATGAAAAACTTTCACTCTATCAGGCATGAGCAGCTTTCCTCTTGATTTGTGTCCGAACCAGGACAAAAAACATCACAGATGCAGACTGCATTGTACTAAGAACATATGCATGCTTTTAAATCACTTTTATCTTACTTTTTACTAATGTAACCCTGAAACATAAAATATGTTCTTTTTTTCATTCACTGTTATGGGAAGAACAGATGGTAAAAGGGTTAGATTAAAGTAATACAGCATGTCCATTAAAAGAACCCCCACTGCTGGGGATGCTTCCCTCAAACAGGAGTTGTGTTTACTATAAAGAATGACTTTGGCTTACACAAATTGGAGATTGTCAGGGGTTTTCTCAAAGATAAACATAAGGGTAAGAGAAAAACTAACATCAAAATCGAATGCATTTTAAAACTACAATTATGCAGGTTATTTTGCTAATCTGAGAAGCTGACTGAAAACACGTGCCTGTAATAATGTAACAGAACAGCAGGGAAATAATAGAATCCGTTTTTAACTTGCAAAATTTTACCACCCAGAAGTCATAACTAACTGCAAACAGGATGTCAAGTAGGCATTACTTTCTACATTCCTGCATTCCTACAAGTGGTAGGTAGAAATTTCTTGTTCCACCTTTTCTAATCGATTGTCATATTAATCAACAGTAAGAATAATTTCTGTATTGACTACATATCAAGAAAGGCTAAGTATAACATAATTTGTACACAAGTAGCAAAATATTTAGCATTGGAAAAGAATCTTCATGATTTTTTCTTATGATATCCAGCTTAACTGCATATAGCTCTTAAAGAGTTAAGCTTTAAAAAACTTCCTTGAGAAAAATTAGAGAATGCATTAAAAAAATATATATCAATGGAGTCACATCCCAGAGTCAAGAATGGTCTTACTAGAAGAACTGAGCAATAAATATTTCTATTCATACCATAAACAATTAGAAAGCAAGCACTGACTCAAAATGCAATTTTAGCAATTTTAAATATTTTGGCCATTTCTTCCTTCATTTAGAAAATAATATAAATTGTCAGCTTCTCAAAATCAATGTTTTAAAAATGTGTTCACAAGATTTTCTCTCATTATTTTTATGATTTGTTCCACTTATAACTATTACTTATTGTGATATTGCTTTTAACTTCAATCCACATTTTAGTTGTTTTTAGCTCAAAGAATATTCTGGTGAGAAATATTTCGTACCTGTAAATTCCCTTATATATTTCATTAAGTAGAAACATGGGAAGTTTTTAAATGTGTCTCAAGTATGGTTTGAAACGTCATAGGCCTTCTCTTAATCCACCTCCCACAGTTATAAAAATGTTTCTGGGATCTGGCTCACTCGTTTTTCTCACAGAAAAGTAACCATAGTTGACATCTCATTAGCTGTCAGGCTGATGTGCAGCTGGAAAGGAATCAGCACCCTGGACCGGAGGCCAGGTTTCCTCCAGTGTAATTCTATAAGGAATCTCCTATAGGGTTCCATATGGAGAGAGCTGTTCCCAGACCATCAAATCCACAATCCACATCCTTTTGGAAATCCAAAGGTAAAGTCCTAAAATTTTGCAGGCATTTTCATTGCACTGAAGTTTTTTTTTAATGTTTATTTATTTTTGAGAGAGACAGAGACAGAGACAGAGAGCAGGGGAGGGGCAGAGTGAGGAAACACAGAATGTGAAGCCGACTCCAGGCTCCAAGCTGTCAAGCACAGAGACTGATGCAGGGCTCGAACTCATAAACCCCGAGATCATGACCTGAGCTGAATTCAGACGCTCAACCAACAGAGCCACCCAGGCACTCCTGCACTGAAGATTTTCAAGAGGTAATAAACATAGAAGAAACATTTGATTAAGCCCTTTATGTCATGGCATATGTAGCTGTAAATGATCAAGAATATCCCAATTTGCAGGGGCACCTGGGTGGCTCAGTTGGTTAAGTCTCCGACTTCAACTCAGGTCATGATTTCACGGTTCGTGGGTTTGAGCCCCGCATTGGGCTCTGTGCTGACAGCTCAGAGCCCGGAGCCTGTTTCAGATTCTGTGTCTCCCTCTTTCTCTGACCGCCCCCCCCCACTCGCGCTCTGTCTCCCTCTGTCTCAAAAATAAATAAACATTATAAAAATTAAAAAAAAAGAATATCCCAACTTGCACAGACAATACAGAAATAGTTCTAGCCCACTGGGTAAATTCTGGGTTTCCAGGGCCAGTAACATTAGTTTTAATGGTGATATTCCTCCATGGTGGACTTCGGACATGAGCCAGAATGACTTCCATCCCCATGCTCTCCCTCACCCTCTGATTTTTCACCTAGAGCTGGCAGATTAGATGGGCATGAATTAGATGGGTCCAGGTGGTGCCACCTGCTCCAATCCCTTACTGCAGCACTGTTGGGTCTTCTGTGGGTTTGCTCTGGGTCTGGACAAAGGACTGGCTGCCCAAGCTATTCTTGGC
Organism: Panthera tigris; assembly: GCF_018350195.1. NCBI lineage: Eukaryota > Metazoa > Chordata > Mammalia > Carnivora > Felidae > Panthera > Panthera tigris. The sequence continues at coordinate 89,782,416 of NC_056664.1, forward strand.
AGTGTCACAGAACTGAGCCAACAGATTGGCAGCCATATTACCTACTTTCTGCTCCCTATAATAAAAAAATGCAAATTGATTATTAAATGAAGAATGAGAGTGATGTAGGAAGTATCCACTGATCGTGGGGACTGAGCCCTAGAACTAGGGCTGACTCTGTAAAGAAAGGTCTCTGAGATGAGAGACATCCCAAAGGCATTCTATGTGCAGACACAATGTCAATGAAATTATTTTGTAAAACACACACACACACACACAAGCAAATATCAGCTGTCACATATCTTCATTGTTGCATTGAAGATGACAGTGGGGACATGGAGACTAGAAAGTCTGTTTGAAATGTGGATGGTTCTCTGCTCCTGGAGTGAGAGCCAGAAAATGCTTATTCAAAGTGTTAGTCTTGCAACGCATCTAATTTACTCTCCTACATCTAATTCTTCCTCAGCACCTAAGTGTCTGATTTGTGCTGCAGGATTTTGCATCTGTGAAACTATACTTAGGCTGTTTTCATGTGTATCTTTTTTCTCTTTACGTAGGTTATAAATTCCTTAGTAGCAGAATGTTTTCCCTCCTTGGAGTTTTTATACCTCTACAGGCAACCAACAAGGTAGCCCCACACTTTTTAATGTAATCATTCATTCATTCATTCATTCCATTAACATTTAGTGAGTAAATATGTGGAAGACACATACTAGAAGCTGGGGTGGGGGTGGAGTAGACATGAGAAGATACAATATATCTAGAAAGGCAGTAAAAGATAAATTATTCTAAAAAGAGATCCAGAGGAGAAATATAATCCAGTTAAATTTCATGAAAGAGGTAGCATTCAACCTAGGCCTTGGAAGATAGGAAGAATTTTGAAAAACAGAGGCAATGCAGGCAGAAATAAATACACAAGCACAAGCATGGAGGCAGGAAAGGACAAGGGGTCCAGCAAATAGTGAGCAGACTGATCTGGCTGCATCACAGGGTTCAGGTAATTTAGGACCCAATTACAGGTGACCTTAAGTAATAGCTAGGGCTTTGGCAGGTCTCCAAGCACTGACATGATTGGTGGTCTTTTAAGGTCAATCTGGGAAGCAGGGCAGACTGTAGAGGAAAATGTCCCAAAGTCGGGGGTGGGTGTGGGAGTAGGAATTAAGATACCACTGTAATCCTCCAGAGAGAGGGAACTCCTAGGACACAGGCAACGCAAGAAGAAGGGTAAATGCATGAGAGGATAGAGAAGCACAGCTGGGAGATCAAGCATGGGTCTGGTCCTTGAGGGAGCACCCATGAGGTAAAAAAGGCTTTATTAACTGTCATCCCATAGCCCCACTGCAAACCTTGCAAACAAGGAAACATTTGCACCTGCTGATAACACCTCATGACACATGAGGTCTCTAGGCCTAGAGGCCATTGGTTCTCTCACTGGCAGCCCCCAACACCTACCTCCAGTCCACTGCTGGAAAAGCAGGTCAGACCCCAGTGCACATCACATGCCATTTTATACTACACCCGGTTTAAAATACCTTTTTACATTTTTATCTCCCCCAATCAATCTGTAAGCCCTCTGGGGCAAGGACTGTATCCCCAGAACTTGATACATCTCATCACTGCCCTATTGTTTTCTCTACCTACTCTGTTACCATCATGGGCTCATCCATCCATTAATCATGGACACCACCGTGCTCTTGTCTCAACCATGTGCCAAGGGAATAAAAAGGCAGAAGCTGTGGCTGTAGGGACCCATAGCTGACAATTCTTCTCTAAAATGTTGCCTTGCCTCCCCAGCAAGACCATGCACATGTTCCTTAAGGACCCACCTTTAGCATTTTAGTGTACATAATAGTTACTTAACTAAATGTAAGAGTTAGTAAAAACCAAAGAACAAATCTGTAACACAGAGGTCTCACCTTCCTGAGCAGAATTTTTTCTAAAATAATACTCAGAGTTTCATTTATGAAGAGGGTCTAAAAATACCAAAAAGGTCCACTCTAATACTCTCCTGATATTGCTATAAGAGAGGGAGACTAATCTCAAGTTTATACATGGCCAGAAAATGTAAATGAGAATTTCTAGGAAGATAACCTCATTTATTTGAAAGATGCATTGAAAGCTTTTTGCTGTTCATGGTCAAGGATAACATGTTTTCATGCTACCTATAAAACATGAAATGAAGGGATGTCTATCCTGGTAGTCATAAAAGTACTATACTTGAGAAACCTTTGGTCCTTCTTTTCTCTGGAACTGAAAAAAAGTCAGGTTCTTGGCATAACAGTCACTGGTGCATTTTTGAAGCAAGAAAGAACCTTTGCAGAGAGAGAGTTTTTACCTTTACCAAAAGGAAGCCAGATTGCTGGCAGTGAAAATTAAGAGGATTCTGTGGGATTATTTAAGGTAACAGATGTGGAGTAAAACCTGCAAGTGTTACAGTGTATCTGTAGCAAGCCATTAAATACTTTCAGCTTTCAGAAGCACACGTAGACTTACGCATGCCCTGTTATTACAGAATTACATAGTGTATTGGTTATTACTGACTAGGGAAAAAGCAAGAGGAGGGCAGGATGATGCAATAAAACAAGAGGGCACACACTGTCTATAATAAACATAACAACTATAAACATGCCATAATGAGAAGTTTAAAAGGAAACTGGAATCAGGAGGTTGGATGGGGGATGTGGTGTAGGGACTAAGGAGACAATTTATTCATGATTGACATGATTAAACCATGGCAAGGGAACGTCCAACTATATTAGAGTAGCCATGACTCATTCCATAAAAACAGGTGAAAAATATTGTAGCAATCGCTAACAGATAAGGTCTGAAAAATAAATTCCATAAACTCTACATTTCTAATTCAACAGAACCATAAAAACAAGTTGTTATTTTCATGAATATAAACCCAATACCAATAAAATACAACTGTCACAATGTATCCCCAGGACTTAACAGAGTTGTCGCTATACAGAAGCACAGTAGCTCTGTGCAGAATCTTTGGAAATTAACTATAACATTGCCTACAACAATTTTTCCAAAACCATTCAAAACAATTCTGTTTTGACCTTTCTTGTCCTGAGTAATACATAGAGGTACAAAGGTGATTGAGTCATTCATTAAGCGACTATAATATAATCAGGTCTAAAATCATTCCCAAGAGCATCTCATACCAGGAGGATACTGAAGGTTCATCTATTACTGCAAACTGGGTGGTGACAGTGAATCACAATTTATGCATGTCTCACATGTTCAAAGAAGGTGCCTGCATAATTCCAAAAAGCAGTGTTACTGATTGACGTTCATCAGACATCTTTGAGAAATTTCTAGATATGCCTAGTACATAAGAGAGCAAAGAGCCTAATAGAGAACATTGATAGAATCATTAAATCACCATTTACATAACTAATAAGAGGAGCAAGACGTTACCCTGTGAGCTCAGCTTTCCTCTGGAAACTGCCTCTTGAAAATTCTAATGAGAATCTGCATGCTAAAAATATATGAACATGGAAATAACATTTTATTTTTGAGAAAAGGGGAAGAAGTATTTAAAATTAAACACAGAAGCTTGATCATTTAGGAACTGAAAATGCATTTATTACGGCTCTGTTAACCCATGAAGGAAAATTCAGTATAAGTGTGTCACTAACTGCAAGAAATAAGCTTTAAAACACAATTTCAAGATAAATCTTTAATGATCAAAATATCTCTACAAGGAGCAGAGGTACAAGCAGCCAAGGATACAAAGAATTTCATCCATTCTTCCTCTATAATGCCTTTTACTTCCGTAGAGAACTTTAGTTCAGACCTTCACAGATGTGCGTCAGGATTATTTAAATGAGGAGTGTGCCTTGTTTCAGCCACCTTAATGCTCTCATTTCCTGTTCAAAAACCTTTACTTACCAAACTCAACACCCCAAAAAACAAATAATCCAGTGAAGAAATGGGCAGAAGACATGAATAGATACTTTTCCAAAGAAGACATCCAGATGGCCAACAGACACATGAAAAGAGCCTTAACATCACTCATCATCAAGGAAATATAAATCAAAACCACACTGAGATACCACCCCATTCCAGTCAGAGTGGCTAAAATGAACAACTCAGGAAACAACAGATGCTGGCAAGGATGTGGAGAAATGGGAACCCTCTTGTACTGTTGGTGGGAATGCAAACTGGTGCAGCACTCTTGAAAACAGTGCGGAGGTTCCTCAAAAATTTAAAAATAGAACTACCCTACGACCCAGTTATAGCACTTCTAGGAATCTATCCAAAAGATAAAGGAGTGCTGATACATAGGGGCAAATGTACCGCAATTTTTATAGCAGTGCTTTCAACAAGAGCCAAATTATGGAAAGAACCTAAATGTCCATCAACTGATGAATGGATAAAGAAGATGTGGTTTATATGTACAATGGAATACTACTTAGCAATGAGAAATAATGAAATAATGCCATTTGCAGCAATGTGGATGGAACTGGAAGGTATTGCACTGAGTGAAATAAGTCAGTCAGAGAAAGACAGATACTGTATGTTTTCACCCATATGTGGATCTTGAGAAACTCAACAGAAGACCATGTGCGAAGGGAAGGGGGAGGGGAATAGTTACAGAGAGGGAGGGAGGCAAACCATAAGAGACTTAAATACAGAGAACAAACTGAGGGTTGATGGGGGCATGGGGGAGAGGGGAAAATGGGTGATGGGCACTGAGGAGGGCACCTGTTGGGATGAGCACTGGGTGTTGTATGGAAACGACGAACCACAGGAATCTACCCCAAAAACCAAGCGCACACTTTACACTCTGTGTGTTAGCCAATTTGACAATAAATTATATTAAAAATTTTTTATTTCTGTCACTTAAAAAAATAAAGTGTGTATAAATTGGTTAAAGTAAAAAAAAAAACTTTACTGGTTCTCCCCAAAACAAACTAAATTCCTTGGTTTGGCAGATATTTGGCACCAATCAGTGCTTCCAAGCGTCCTCATCCACAGGGACAAATTCTTCCCCACTTCACCTCCAGTCCCAATCACAACACCTTTCTGTATTTCTTCATAATGTTGGTCTTTCTGAAGTGTCCTCTCCTTTCCCTTATTCCTGTCTACCTGAATCCTACTCTCAAAGCCAGGTCAGGCACAATGCATTCCCCCATCATCCAGGCTATAGTCCACGCAGCTGACATCATTCATAAAGCCCTTTGTGTACACCATCTCTTTCTTATACGCTACTTATTCTCATGTGTTATTTCTGCTGTACTGCAAAACATAACGACATTTCTTACACCACTTATTTATATTCTAGCACCTTTCACCCACCTGCTACCCTCGTTCACCACAATGGCCAGCATAGCATCCTTCAGTGCTCAGCTAACATCTACTGAGCCAAAGACACATATTAGCAATGATGCATGAAAATTAAAAGCTAAGTATCCCTTTATTATATAAGAATAATTTGAAACAAATGAGACTTTTGAGTAGCTAATCTTTTTTCTTTAACATTCCTGAGGATTTGGAATCCAAGATGATACTACCAAGTTGCTTTCTTCCAGCAGAAACAGTGATGAGTTTGCCCTGGATTTCATGCTTTGCTGATGTGCCCCCGGGAGACCCTCTGCTCATCCCCATGACAATTCACTGCAAACGTCTGTTCCTTCATCTGTCTATAGAAGTGGCTCCTAGAGCATAAACTGTGAGTTCCATTTCTGATCTCTACATATTAGTAGCCCATACAGTAGGAACTCAGTCAGTGATTGACCTAGCACCATGACTATCTAAAGTAAACACAATTAAAGAATAACCTTTACTAGGCACATAAATGGTAAGTAAACTTAATTCATGACTGTGATTTCAAATGAGACATATGGCCAAAATTACAAGGACTACATATATGTAAGTATTAACCACAAAAATGAACACACAACATAAAGAGAAATCCTATACGGACATAATGTGTGTGCATTTGCATGATTTTTATACATCACATAATACTTCTAGAAGAAAGTGCATTTTTAGAGAGGGAAAATGAGGCAAGAGAAGTGTTTTTTCTATTTTCAACTCTCCTGTATTACTTTTAAACTAGGGAACATGTATAACTTTCTCATTTTTTGAAAGAGAGAGAGAGAGAGAGAAAGAGAGAGCAGGAGAAGGGCAGAGAGAGGGGGAGAAAGAATCTTAAGCAGGCTCCATGCCCAACGTCAAGCCTGATGCAGAGTCCAATGTGGGGCTCGATCTCATGACTGTGAGATTATGACCTAAGCTAAATTCGAGAGTCACTTGACTGAATCACCCAGGCACTTTCAAATTAATTCCTCCCTGACCACACATGCAAAGAGAAGTCTATTGACAGTTACAAGATTTAAAAAAAAAAAATGAGTAGTCTACCATTAGAGTAAACTAATAGACATTTTAGACGTTAGAGCTGTGCATGCAAGAAAACTGAATTCAGGGGCACCTGGGTGGCTCAGCTGGTTAAGTGTCTGACTTCAGCTTAGGTCATGATCTCACAGTTCATGAGTTTGAGCCCCGCATCAGACTCTGGGCTGACCGCTCAGAGCCTGGATCCTGCTTTGGATTCTCTGTCTCCCTCTCTCTCCACCCCTCCCTTGCTCATGCTCTCTCTTTCTTTCTCTCTCAAAAATAAAGTAAACATTAAAAAAAATTTTTAAAAAGGAAAACAGAATTCATGAGTTTTTGGAAGTCCAATGGGGGGACTTTGTTTTTGCACCTTAATTACTGTGTAAAAATGGATAAATTCCTTCTTAACTTACCATTTCCTAATTTAAATTTCTCTTTCCTCTGTGTGTTCAGCACTCCTGTATATTTAAGGATGGAATTACCCGAAGGCATAATCCATTCTTCCAAGTAGTAAAAAGAGACAGTGAAACTTTTTTTCCCAAGGTACAAGATTGTAATAAGAAAACCTTCTGAGATGTTTGATAAAAAGAAGCAACTCCTCCTCCACAGTGACTTTAACTAAAACGTACTTTTTACATAAAGTGCTCAGTCCTCATAATAGAGGGTGCACACTGAAAACTGTCTGGGCATCACATACCTACTTTCTCCCTTTTGTCAGAGTGAAGAGATCTGGCTTCTGTGAGAGATTTTAAACTGTGTGACATAAGTCTCTTGGGGCTCATGATCTTCTCATCTTTATATACCAAGCTGCTAAAATAATCTAGCAAATAGTAGCTTCTTAGTGAGCATTAGTTCAATGAATGACATTTTCTCAAATAGTATATGTATTTGTAGAAATCAACAGAATAATAGAGCTCTGATAAGTAAGGAAATAACAGTTTCTGTAACCACTAGTCATTTTTTGCTTAAAAAATACATTTAAAACATAAATGATAAAGACCACTTTGACAAAATGACTCAAAATCCAGTTTAGCTTTATATAAGCCCAGCAATTATCTCCTGAGTTACTCCAGCGATGTGGCACCACAAAGAAAAGGAAAGAGGTAAGTGGCGCCTGGGTGACTCAGTTGGTTAAACGTCTGACTTCACTCAGGTCATGATCTCATGGTTCATGAGTTTGAGTGCCATGTCAGGCTCTGAACTGACAGCACAGAGCCTGGAGCCTGCTTAAGATTCTCTGTTTCCCCTCTCACTGACCCTCCCCTGCTTGTTCTCTCTCTCTCTCTCTCTCTCTCTCTCTCTCTCTCAAAAATAAATAAATAAACATAAAAAAAAAAAAAAACAGAAAAGGACAGAGGAGGTGAGATGGTCACAGGATCCTGGCAGTAGGGGATCCCCAGTTCTGTCCTACTTCTTTCAGGCCAGAAGAGAGTTGTGCATATATCTTGAGACTGTCTAGTTTCTATATCTCAGTGACTGATCAGAAAAATAATTTTTTCCTTCCAAGAATACAGACACATCTTTGTACCTTGCATTGTTTCTGGAATACCTCCTCTGGGTCTTATCTGCTCATCACCTTGTACAGATGAGAGGAGAGTTTCTTTTCCTATCCTTACCCCCATCTGGTAGACTATTTCCCAAAATAGTTCTCCTGTGCTCAAATCTCATGGTGAAATGCATCCTTGATTCTTTGCCTCCACCTCTTAATTTCCTTCTACTTCAGTCCCTGTCCTAAAAATTGATTTGACTATGTCAAGCTCTAGTTTTCCATATTTTGCTTGAGGGGAAATTTTTAGGATAAATCTCCTTGAAATAACAGTTATGGTTCCGACTACAACTGAGTCTCTCATGATCTTCATATAAAACCAGTTAATCACCAGATCATTTCAAATTTTTACTAGCATACCTATTTTAAAGGAAGAAGAGAAGGAAGAAGATAGTTTTAGAAAGTTTTCCAGATATATAAAGTTTTAAATTTATTACAAGCAGATAATTAATTCCAAACCATTTTAATACTTCCCCAACTTCAAGACCAAACCAAGTTACAAAAAAAAGAAAGTTGCAAAATGGCAGTGCACCGACCTGAGGATATGGGGAAGTCCTGGATTTTGACTTTGAGCCGGAGAGCCTGGACTTGACCCCCTTCCTGTTGTCAGTCACGGTAGGAGTGGAGCTGCTGGTGTAGGAGAAGGCTGGTTTAGAGGCTGAGATCTGATCCAGGGAGAGCTGCAAACCTTTGTATTCCGTGTCCCTGCAGGGTGAGAGGACACAGCCCTTAATCTGCCACCACAGGAAATGGATACATGTGTTCTCTCACCAGGAATGGCAGTAATCCATATTTGAAAAGGGAAGCAAGCAAAAGTTAGCCATATAACTGGTTGCCACAAACACCTTGATTATTTTGGAAATGCCTAACATTTAACTAACGGGTAGGGATGTAGCTGCCCCACGTACCACAGCCAAGTGATACAATATGCTCATGAAATTGTCTTGATTTTAAAATACATTTTGGATTATTTTTATAAGTAGGAAATAAATCTGTAATTCAACTTCTCTGAGCTTTTGTGTCCTCATCGGTGAGGTACAGATTATAAACTCTACTCTCAACATTTTCTGTGTAGGGTGAACTCAGCAGATAACTGAGTTGTCTGGTAAACTGATCCTATCTGATTACTGGCAAGAAGAACATCAGCTGTTTCAAGATCAATCATTCTGGTAAACATTCCTAATATTTTTATAGCTAGCAAACCAGTGAGACCAGGCTTGTAAGTAGTTAAAAATCTCTTTTAAGCACCAGTTCTTTCCACTCCATCCTCAATATATATCTACGAAGCTCTTAATATATGCCAGGTTTTGTGCTATGTGGAAATGAAAGATAAATAAGATGCCTAGAGTCCCTGCCCTTCTGCAGATTACAAGCTATTTGGAAGAAGAAACATTAAACAAATATTAAACATAATAACTGAAGGCTGTGATATGAAGGGGATAAAGAGTATATCTTGGAGAGTTCATTATAAAGGTATTGCTTGAGGTAATTAGGGGCTGAAGATGACAGCTTGGCCCTGCCCAGCTACCATCTCAGCCTGCTTCCAGGCAGCAGAGAATGTTGTCTGACTCCTCCATTTTCATAAGAGGGTATCAACCCTTCCCACTGGCAGCCAAAAAGAAAAATGTTTCATAGTCTTCTTTATGAGGACTCATGGGAGAATTTTCTCTCAGGTTCCAGAACTAGCTGGGCTGCTCCTGGGTAATTGATTTCTTTTTATCTCACAAACACTGTGAATCATCTAACTCACCATGTTTCCCTCTTTCCACTGCAAGTCAAAAAGCTCTGAGTCCCAAATCCGATTTGTAACCACCTCTAACAACTGTACCAGTCCTCGTGGCAGGTGTTCTGTGCAGCAAACACCACTGGCTTCCTTTATTTTTCTTATTTTATTTTTCCTTTTCTCTAATGGGTTCACCTTTTTAAAAAATTTACATGTGTTTTTAATACCCTTTGGATTAAGATATGTATATTAAATGTAATAAACTAATAAAGTTAGATATGTTAAAGTGATTGGTAGATTTCCATAGATCAGCAACCATTCATTTATCTTCTCTTCCTTTTCCCTGTTTGTTCTTCTACAAAGAGATCAGGCAAAGGCAAAAGGATAATTCAGGCAAGGAGTCCCTCAAGTGACAGGGGATAGAAATCAGCTAAAACAGGTTCAATAATATCATGGCCACAAACTACAGTGTAGTGGTATATGTCAGCAAATTACAATGACTTCATATCAAATAGTCCATCAACTCAGTGCAAGTAAAAAAAAAAAAAACAAAACATTATCCTGCATAAGCAGCAAAAATTTAGAAGATGGGCATGCAATTTGCCTTCCAAGCTTGGGAAGTTGAATCATACTGATGGTCTACTTTCCTACTCTAATCACCCCCTAAGGAAAACACACAACACAGATTCTGGGCACTGCTTGGACAGAAATTCAATGCTCTCCAACATGTGGCTCCCACCTATTTTTCTGACAGTATCTGAAAATTTTCCTTCAATGGCCCTTCACTTCACTCAAAATAGTTCTCCCCAAACTGACCTTATACTTTCCTCCCCTGCTCTTTCAACACATACCTATAGAACTTCTCTTAAAAAGAACTATCTTAAATCCTACTTGCCTCTAACCTTATTCATTCCTTCAATACTGAAGTGTCTCTGTGGAGGCCCTGGGGAGACATCAATGAACAGAAGGACTAAGTTGCTGTGCTCATGAAGAAGACACCAGGGCCACTTCCTGAGGGAAACAGGGAGGGGACCAGAAGCTCTTTTTTCTTCTTCCAACCTTATTTTTCAAGTGACAGTGTCTAGTCTTTCCTAGGGGTTCTAAGTTCCTAGAGGGCAAGAGTCAAGAGATATTCTGTTATATTCCAATGGTGATTTGCACAATATTTCACACATTTGGAAGAGGAAGAAGATAAAAACACAAATCAGAAAGGACTGTTTTCCTCAATGACTGCTAATAACCAGCAGCCTAGAAGTATTTCTCTGATGGCAAAGACCCCTTTAGGCCGTGAGTCCCCTGACCCACCTGCCCTGAAATCATGTGCATGTGACAGTGAGCAAGATGGGCTCTGACAGCCTCCATCCTTGGGTATCTCCTGTGTCAAATGGGCACTTGGTAGCAGAATAGCCATTCAGTCCCTGCCCAACAGGACTTACTTAGACTTACTTTAGACAAAAACATTGCACCCCTGAAAATATGGCCAAATAATTTTTAAAACTCATTCTTTTTTTAAATATGGAATGCTTCACAAATTTGTGTGTCATCCTTGCACAGGGAACATGCTGATCTCTGTATCCTTCCTATTTTAGAATATGTGCTGCCGAAGCAAGCACTAAAACTCATTTTGAATGCAACATTTCAGCACAGGGACTTCATGTCAAGAAGCAGAGAGCAAACCAGGATTCCTCCATTTTTCTCTTGTATACCATCAGACTCCGAAAGTATGCATCTCAACTACTGAAGAAGCCTTTCCAAAATTCTTGCATAGTTCCCAATGATAGAAATACTCCAAAGAGGCTTAAATAAAGATTTAAAACCAACAAATGATTTGAATTTCTACATATTCACATGAAAATGCTAATAAATATAAAAAGAGTTATACTCTTGATAAAAAAATATTAATATTTTGATGCACATCTAAAAAGATCACAAAGAATCCACCAGAACTTAGCAAAAGATCATGAGGTCAGGTAGATCACAATTTGAGCCACTTGCTGTGTAACAACCCATCGAGACCTCTTTTTCCTCTTTATAACTCCTGTGGATGTGCTAAGGTTCAGAAAAATATTATGTGAGAAATTCACAGCACAGTGCCTAGAACCTGGTAAATGTTCAATTAATACTAAGTATTATTTCTTCACCTCCACAATTTGTGGCACTTTTTTGGCACCTGATTTCTCCAGGACAGTAGTTTCACTTTGGTAGCAACTGTAATACATTTCATTACAAACATTTCCTTATGTTGTATTTCTTTCCTTTCTACCTCTAACTCATTTTAATGCACTCTGTTGCTTCTTAGTCTCTAAACTCTAATGCAGTGTGGCCAAAATGCTTATTAAGATGAGCTCTTCATTGCTAAGTAAGCAAATAGAGACCTTGGAACAGTACAGACCCGACACTCTGAGAGGAGCTCAGCCTTCCTATTCCTCTAACAACTTGAAAGATGGGTTAAGATGAAAAGCACAATAAAAAAAAAAAAATACCCACTTAAAGACATTTCAAATACAGTTGATGTGGTGCCAAGAGCAGCTCTGAATGGCAGATTCACTAAGAACAAAGCATTTGTTTTACTTTTAGAATTCTATTATACTATTTCATTTGTATAGATTAAAGGTCTAGATGCTGATGGGAATCACATTATGAGTTCCATTTCCCTCCTCCAAACTCAGACATGCCCTCCCTTCCCCCGAAGTGAGGCACATTCTGGTATCACACACACACACCCATCCTCTAAAGTTAGGTATATGTCTAGTAAAGCTGTTTGATGTTTCCCTGTGGAGGGGGACAAAATGAAATACTTGGGTGCCCAGCACTTAGACTCTGAATGAGTAGAGTGAGGAATTGGACTTAGCTGACTTTAGTAAAGGAGGGACAGGACACAGCCCTGCTCTACTTCTAAAGCTTTCCTGAAAAGTGCCACACAGACCACGTTCAGGACTCCACAGGTTACCCTCACTAGGGCAGCTCACTCTGTTCTCCCAGATACGACTGGCATATCAAAAAGAGGAACTGTGGCATATGCCCTTTGGCATATTTTTCAAAATGTCTATTGGTATCAATTTACATTTGTTTGGATTTTTCCCCCCTTGAATGACTTGTACTAGAACTGCAGACATCCTCAGGTACCTCGGCTCTGAAAGCAATGTGAAATAGGTAATTTGCAATCACTAGGACTTGCAGCTTGTCAATCTCACTCGTATTTGCACAGACCAAAGTAATCCTCTTATTCCATTATGGACAGTCAGAAATCATTCAATTTGCAGAATTAACCATCTGAGTCTACTCTAAACTTTATAATAGTCATGTACATATTTGGAGTTACTCAAATTCCAGTAGAATAAAAGGGGCCATTTTTGCACCATTGGCCTTCTCAGCCTTTCCTTCAGCAATATGCCATGATCACTCATGAGGTAAATGCCAACTTGCCATATGGGAAGCTCAGGGTGATGCCCTTGCAAAACAAATAAAAGGTATTTATATCACTAACAGGTGCTTTTAGCTTCAGAGAAATGCATTAATATGATTTCTATCATTTTGACTGGAAGACTGGTGTCCTCACGATGCCAACAGCAGCACAACCATACATACAACCTTCAGGTGAGTTGGAATAATTATACAGATAAACAATCAACAGTATTTTATCACTTGATGTTGAGTCAAGATTCTCTGCAAGAACTTTTCTTCTTCGACTCTGCCATATCCTATTGCACTTCTATTTTAGACAACTGAAGTTTTGCTTCTGTCATGTCAGTTTTTTAAACTGGTCATTCTGAAGTTTCTCTATTGGTTTTATGTTATGTGGCAATTCTTAAAAGATATTGCCAGATTTCCCAATTGAGGTTTAAAAAAAAAAAAAAACAGCTGTAGGTGATCAAATTACCAAAGAAAACGTGGAAACAAAGACATGCAATTGATTTGGCTCCAAAGGCGCTGACTGCAATAAGCAGAGGATTGCATTAAACTGTGATCGGATTAAGTAGGAACGACTGCGTCTTATACTAAACTTTTTAATTGGATTCTAGAATCACTGTCACACGAAGTGCATGACCTTCTTTATATTCTGGCAGAGTTACCACCAGGCCACTAGGTAAACCTCTGCAGCAGAGAGACCTAGTTTATGTTTCATTTTCAGGCTCCCATGGAGCCCAGCAGAGATAGCTGATAAGGAGGATTCCATACTGTGAGAGGCTCACAAACTAAGACATCTGCTGGGAAATTAGGCTAAGGCACCCTTGGAAATATAATAGTCTCATACTAATAAGTGGATTTGTGTTTGCTCCTTGTGGTTTTCTCCATTTGCTTTGGTGATTTTAGTAGTTCCCAAAAAGTCTTTGGTTTTACATAAACACTGCCTCTGCCTAGAAATATCTTTCTCCTCTAATTTTGTAGGTCTCATCCAACATGCTATGGAGTGGATGGCACCACAAGGGTAAGGGATGGCTTAGGCACAAAGTTTACCATCACATTGTGATTTCAAGAAGCAAAGACGAAGGTCTAAACAATAGGCAAACAACCAAAAACAATAGGCAAACAATAACCAAACAAACAAACAAAAAAAACGAATACAGTAAAAAACTGTAATATTTTGGTAAGATGCAGCAAAGTCAACCATCTGCACGATAGGGATTGTGAAATACCTGTCTACAAACCCATGACACATGTTGAAATATAGCTAAGTCCAGACCTGCCACAACATGCATCTGACTTTGCTTCTTTACCCACCCAGGCCACAGTGATTTCCTGCTCCCTCCTCTCAGTTCCTACACTGTCCACTGCCTCTAACATTCATGTAACACACCTAAGTTCCTGTCACACAGTGTGAATGGTGTATTTGACAACAATCTCCTAAATACTTTCTCTTTTGATAGTCTCTACTTACTGTCTAGCACCATATCTTACAGAGAATAGATTCTCACTTGCAAGTGATTAACAAAACAATTCTCACTGCAATAAATTTTTATTCATCTCAAATACAAATGACCAAAAATTCAAAAAACTAGCAAACCTTTCTACATAAATAAGAAAAAAATACCTACTAAGTATGCAAGTTTATGGGAGGGATTCTTAAATTCCCAGATTATAATTAATAATGATCATTCTGATATTCTGTGAGATCCTAAATTAAAGAAACAAATCATGTTATTGTTTTAGTGTTATATTAATATGTTATTGTTTTAGTGTTATGTATATTAATAAAATGCACTTATTTTTTGTAAAGTTACAATTCAGGCATGGCATATGTGATTCTTAAACAAACTGGAATACTAAATTAATTTTATCCTCAACCATTTATTTGAAACTGTTGCAACTGTATTGAAAGAGCGAGGAGGAATAGTGCTTTAAACCCCCAGAGAAAGAACTTCTACAAAGCGATAATAAATACAGTATCTCTGAAATAGAAAAATATAAAAAGGATGTAAACAATGCACAAATTGCTGAGAAACAATTTTTAAAGGTTTAGCCTCACTAGTAATAACCTATACGAATTAAGGTTTCTATCAGATTCTTTTTGTCACTTTTGTCTTTCAAATCAACAAAGATTTTATTTTAATGACAAAAAAATCTCAATGAAGACAAGTTGAAATAAATGGGCATTCTTACATACCAATGATAAGAGAGTAAACTAGCAGTGTTTATCAAGAGTCTTAAGAATGTTCATTCCTTAAATCCAGTAATTCCACTTCTAGGAATAGATCTAATGAAAATAATCAGAGATAAGTATCAAAAGTCTATACACAAGGGTACTTAGCATAATTTCTTACATTTAATTGTAAGTAAGCAAATAAAAACCAACAATAGAACCATTACTTAATTATGGTGTACCTATGTGATAAAATATTAGGTAATCATTAACTTTTTTTACTCTAGTGATGTGAAAAACACTATTGATAAAATGAAAATTATCTCTTTAAATTAATATGTACTGTATATGCATATACATGTAGTGGGAGGCAAAAAATTAAAATGTCAATAGTGAATATCTGGAAAATAGATTAAACATGTTCTTTATCGTCTCTTTATACCTCTGTATATTGTTAATTTTTTCTATAATAAACATGTATGACTTTTATAATCAGAAAAATATTTCTTGAAAAAGAAACTCTAATTGGAGCAAAATTCAGGTATTCTCACCTCCAACTGAAATGGCTCCCAGTTTCTTTGCCTTGTGTTTTCAGGTTGTCTTCTCTATGAATATTATTAAATTACAGAAGAGAGAACACCACTAAACTTCTTTTCCCATAGGTTCAACTTCTCATGAACACCATTTATAATTTTTAAATGTCCAAATGTCCATATGCTCTCTTGGTGCCTATACATTTCACTTACTTTCTAATCTATTTTCCACCCTTCCTACCTTACAGAATTATCTGTCTCTGAAGGCTTTCATGTGAACTATATGACTTTGTTTCCTTCTTTGAATAATATAACTTAAATTATTACTTACAATTGAAAAAAAAGAGTCTTGCCATGTAGTTTCTAACAACAGCTTAGTTTCCTGCGAGTTATAGATGACATATTTGTCACTGTTTAAATGGAGTAACCCTACTTTGGGGACTACATCTTTTGTTCTGAAAAACTTAACTTCTTATGCTCCAAAATTCATTCTATGTCTATAGCTACTAAATTTTAGGTGTATTTGTAAATCCCACAGATCTAGGGTCCAAATGCTACTGATCTTATAGCTTTTTTGTTTCTTATTTTCTTGAGGTTGGTGGGATGGGGGGTGGTTAGGGAGGTGTCGGTCTTTAAAAGTTAGATCTGAACAAATCAATGCAGACTGTGCTGCCTCTTTCACCAAAGGCATAAATTTTTAAAATGCCAGTCTCCTTTTCCACAGTCAAGACTGCTAATTTAATGCACTTCTAGGGGGGAAAAAAGAGGCAAATAGAAAATAAAATTCATACATGCTATTCTGGCCCCTCTTTTCCTTCTCACCTCCCCACCCTCTGTGTCCATTCCCCTAATCTTCACTGTCATTTTATTAAACTGCTGTTTTTCAAATATATGTTCCCCTTAGAATTCTTTGAATACCTAAGGTAGATAAGTAATGGGGGAACCCATTATTTAACACCTTATATTTGGTTAAGGTTCTGTTCTCACAGGAATAGCTTTCTCACTCAGTTCTTTAGACCCATACAAAACTGATTCCTAAACCCTAAAACTAGCCACTGGCAGAGAAGGTAAGAAGAACACACCTCCTATTCTCAACTGCATACAAACTCCTGGAACAGAAAAAATACTTGTCATCACAAAGAAATAATCTCCCCACAACACTGGGAAATTTGCATTCTGTACTCAAGACCAAAGTGTCCCCAAACCTCTCCCACATACAGTGGGGAGACCCCACAAGGCCACACCTCATGGCACCTTTGAGAGCTCTGCCCTTTTCTACACAACACAAAGGCACTGGCATTCCTGCAAATAGAAAAGTAGAACCTCAGGCTTTGAACTCTCTAGGAAAAAACACAGCAAAAATGATGGCATGGCACGATGTTTTCAAAGGCACAAATCTCCATTTGTTTAACTTAAATATTTTAAAATACGTCCTATAGCATTTATTCTTGATTAAACCTCTTCTAGATAGTTAATCATTAACGGTTTCTTTACAGTTACTGTGCAAACAGTTCATTCATACCTATGACATATCAAATCTCACAGACGTGTTCTTTAATTGGATTCATTTATTTCTAATCTCCCTAAGCCCTTACTACTGTAATGCTTGACTAAATATACATTAAACTCCATTATTTAAATGGCTAAAATAAATTTGAGATGTATTTTATGAATAAAAATTCACAATTCAACAGATATTCTATTATTATTATTATTATTATTATTATTATTATTATTATTTGTTTTGCTATTGAGGCATTATTTAAAATTGTCTGGTAGATAAGTTGTGTTTCAACAACTTTAAACATCTTAAAATAAGTTGTGATTTATCATTAGAGATTTTGGATTGCCCACCAAAATGCCAAAATTTTAATTGCCTTCATATTTGGAGTCAGAGAGCTTGTATAATACTACACAGAATATATAGTTATCAGTAGAGTTCATTACCAAAGATACAATAGGCAGCTGCCTGAATTTATGACTTGTGGCTTGAGAGGTTTCCTTGGTCCCCACAAAGATGTCTCAAGAATGGTCTACTGGTTTATGCTTAAAATCTACTGTTAGATATTTATTTCTTAGGCTTTAGCCAGATGGCTCAGAAAAAGTTAACGGAGTAAACCTCATCCTTATTTTTCATTGATTCAGTTTTTTCAGCTCCTTTCCCTAGAGCATGGTTCTCAAACTTCAACGTGTCTCAGAAGCCCCTGAAGAGTTTGTTAAAATGCAGCTTGCTGGGCCCCACCCCTTAGAAGTTCTCATTTGTAGTTCTAGGGTACAGACCACAATCTGCATTTTTAACAAGCTCCTGGGGGTTGCTGCTGCTACCAGTCAAGGGGCCATACTTTGAAAACCAGAGCAGTTGTCATTCTGGATAAGAAAAACTAAAGGTATCAGGTGAAAGGGTAACATGGACAAGATGGATTGCTATTGAAAAGGGAGGGGATGTTCCAAAGACAAACTTCACACTTTCCCCAGGGTACAGCCTTACTGCATATCTCACCAAACTACTCGCATGCTGATCCCTGTTCACTTCCTTTCAGCCTCTTTGGGGACACTGCCTGTTCCTGCAGATCCCATAACACTGGAGAGCTACAGGGCTTAGTCTACAGGCTGCATCTCAGTTATTGCTCACTCTCAAGGGATCTCATGCACTCTGCTGGCTTTAAATTCCATATTGATGACCCCCAATCTCCAGCCCAGACTTCCCCACTCCATGACACCCAGATTTAATTACCTGCCTGACATTTCCACTCAAATGAATGACAGGCATCTCAAACTAAATATCCCCCCACACAACCCTTGATTGTTGCTCCTGCCTATGAATCTGCTCCTTCCCACCATTCACCCAAATTACTCAGGCTAAAAACTCAGATGCTGTCCTTGACTCCTCATGTTTTCACAGCTCATATTCAATCCATCTGCAAACTCCAGCTGTCTACCCTCAACACATCCTGAATCTGACCCTTCATCCCTACCTCTGTCTTTAAGCCATCATCTTCCCTCACCTAGGCTATTGTAATCATTTTCTAACTGGTCTCCCTGCCTCTACCCTCTACCCTTCCCAAAGCCTATTTTCCACCCCATCCAGATGACCATTTCATAGCTTAAAGCAATTCATGCCATGCCTCTGCTCAAAACTCCAGTGACTTCCCAAAGCCTTCAAGACCCAGCATGGTCTGACCCTGCCTATTCTAGCATCAGCTTCTTGTGCTCTCCCTCACCCCTTCTCTCTGCTGCAGTGACAGTGACCTTCTTGTTCATCAACTTACTTACCAAGCTGGTTTCTACATCGGGGCTTTTGCATTTGCTCCCCACTGCTGAGAATGCTCTTCTTGTAGGTCTCAGCATGGCTACCTCCCTTCCTTCATTCAGGAGACTTCAGAGAGGCCCTCCCTGACCACTCCCATCTCTTTGTCCTGCTTGATTTCTTCCTTTCAGTTCCTGACATTGTATGACATATTTATTTGTTTATAAGTAATGTCTATTTCCTCGCACTAAAATTTACCCTCCATGAGAGTAGGGACCTTGTCTGTCTTGGTAACACCATTAACCCTCCTATAGACCCTGGCACCCAGTAGGCACTGGGGAAATACTCGCTGGGTGAATGCAAAAACCATCCCATTTGCTGAAGAGAGGACTACACTCTACAACATCTCTTACTATCCTCTTAAGTATAGCAACAGAAATTAAGCTAATTCTAATGATAGAGATTTGTTTATAATGGAGGTCCTATTGAGTCCATTGCGAAGAGACACAAATAGAAAAGAGATTATAATGTAAAACACCATGTAGCGTATCTAAATATTCCCCCCCCCGATTTTCAATTATCCCTCACAATAAAATGCTACCCTGCATTTTGTTATTTCTTTAACTACTCTAATTGGAGGAATGAAACGGACATGCACTCTGCCCTCTGCTTTGTGGGCTTCATCCTTCCAGCATTCCTGAGCTGGGACCCTGCAGGATTCCATTACCCAAATCCAGTACAACACATGCTTCACTTTGCCAGGCCTACAGTAAGATTTCAACAGCTAATAGAAATGCTATGACTTTCAACACTATTAGTCTCTTAACAGCTTATAAAAATTAAAATGAAAAACCCTGTGTTGCATTTGGTTAGTTTTTTTGGGGGAAAAAAAGCTGCTCTTTTCCCATCGTATATTTGGACACCAATGTCAATTAATGGGAGTGTTGAAAGAAGTACATCTCATGGGTTCTTACCTTCAGCCACCAGAACACATTATAGTCATCACAAGTGCAAAGAGTAAAATGAATGACTGAGGAGCAGCAGCAAGCCATAACCCCTAAAAATGCTCGGAACCAGGGATTCTATTTTCGTAATGGTTCTCAGTGGGAGGAGGCAAGAGACAGCACGTTCTCAGATTGCATTACCAGAGAATGTTGCTATTCTCAGAGAGATGTAAAAAAGTGGCAAGGGACCTGGGTTTAAAAGTACAAACATAGAGAGAATCCCACCTTAATGGGTACCATTATGACATCCAGTTCAATATAATGAGGCTATTTCCACGGTCTGGCCAGCAGCCCATGTTAGCACGGCTTTACTGATGTGGATACAACAAATTCTGTTTGAACAAGAAATCCCCAGGAAAAAGAGAGAGAGTGAGAGAGAGAGAGAGAGAGAGAGAGATCCTTTCACAAGCTCTAGCCATTTAGCAATCAATCAAAGGAGAAATACCCTTCCAGTAAAGACAGCAATGTCCATTTGAATCCTGGTAATATATTAGATGTTCCAAATAAAATAGTGTTCCATGGGTAATACTTACGGATTGCTGTTTTGCGAAAATATCATAACTGTTGATGCTGAAACTGGTGAGGGGGACACAGTGTTGGGCCCAAGGGTTAAGCATGTTGCATGGCAGCTGACTGGGTTCTGAGCACACCCGAACTGTGAAGCAATTGGGTCACTTTGTGGAGACTCCATATTGAAGTCTTGTAATAAACTATCCATAGACTTTTGCAAAATCTCTTCAAAATGTCCCATTATTTCCCAAATATTAGGTGGAATCATAGGAAATCACCACTATCGAACTGCTTTAATGCACAGAAATGGCAATTACATACGACTCACCCTAGTACAATGTTACCAACTTACAGACAGCAGGCCAAAGAGGAAATCAGGTGGGCTCGGGAGTCCTGTCTCTGGTTTGGCATGATTACTCATTAGCTGTGTTATATTGGCTAAATGACTTGGCTTCTCTGAGCCTCTGGCACAAAATAGCAGTCTCTCAAATGTGAGTGAATCTTACTCCCTGACCTTTCTAAATATGGCAGCAAACAGAGCACCTTCCCACCCCACCCCCTTCACTTGCAGCTGACAGTCACCTCCCCATCTCTCCAGGGCAGGGCAACAAAGCCGTGAGATTACCCTTTACAAGAGAAAAGTTTAAAATATTACAAAAACCTAAAAATCACTAGAAACATTTTTTTAAAGATAATAAATGTACAAAGACTATTTGACTCTAGTGTGATTCTTCCATTTAAAACTCACTAAGATTCCAAAGCCTATTAGAAGTCAACCCCACAGGGGCGCCTGGGTGGCTTGGTCGGTTAAGCGTCTGACTTCAGCTCAGGTCATGATCTCACGGTCCGTGAGTTCGTGCCCCGAGTTGGGCTCTGTGCTGACAGCTCAGAGCCTGGAGCCTGTTTCAGATTCTGTGTCTCCCTCTCTCTCTGCTCCTCCCCTGTTCATGCCCTGTCTCTCTCTGTCTCAAAAATAAATAAACGTTAAAAAAAAAAAATTTAAAAAAAGAAGTCAACCCCACAAAATATTTAAAAACTCCATTCAAAGCAGAGCAAAACGCAGCTCAATATCATTCCAACAGGACAAAAATCACCTTGGCACACACAGCAGCTCTCTCTGGCTGACCTAATGGGATGCAGAGGCTCCACCCAGGGAAACAGCGATTTTGTAAGAGTTAAGATGGACTCCTTGGCCTGCAGCCAGTTTCTCTGCTGCCAGTCTGGATCCCCCTCACCCCCCCCCACCCGAGAGAGAGAGAGAGAGAGAGAGAGAGAGAGAGAGAGAGAGAGAGAGAGAGAGAGACATGCTCGCACAGCCCTCCCCAGCAGCTCTGCTCCTCTTACTGTCTCCACTCCCTCCCCACCATCTAACCACAGGGAATCTGAGCACACCTGCAAGCTTTTTCCCCAGGGTTGACCTGAACAGTGCCAAGGCACTCTGGGCCTGCTTCTTTCTAGTTGTGAATGGAAACACTCCCCTCCAGGAAGGAACCTGTCATCAGCAAGCCCATAGGGAGGTCAAGCCGGGGTAGAGGTTGTCCTTGCGCTTATTTCCTTTTCCTGCAGACGCTGTCTCATTCATTCTGATATCCCCAGAACCTGGCACAGTGCCTGACACCTAATAGGTGCTCAAGAAAACTTTTATGACTGCCTCAAGGCTTACTAGTCCTAATCATTGGAACTAGGATCTAACAATCCTTTCCAGATGTACCAGAATGATTGCTGATTTCTCATTCTTGGGCATCCCTCTGCCTTCCTAAGACTCATGCTTTCCCTCCTTCAGCCTCACAGACATTTATTTTGTGTTTATTGGAAATTAAATAAGAAATTATTTTATCTAATTTCACTGCAATAATTTCACCCTAATAATTCACATTTACTTGGTGTTACTTTGTGTCAGGCACAGGGCCAAGAATCTATTTCATTTAATGCTTACAACAACTCTATGAAATAGATATTATTATTACACATTACACATTTTACAGATTAAAAAACAGTGAGGCAACAAAGTTAAGCAATTTATCCATAGCCACAGAGATAGCCAGTAGCAGCCCAGGAATCTGAATAGGCAATATACCCATAGCCCAGGTTCTTAACTAATATGCTATGATGCATAATAAAGTAGTGATATTTCATTTCATATCTCATTTTACAAGTACCTTGTAATGCATTCCTCTGGTTATCAGGGTTTGAAACATCTAGCTAAAAAGTCTAGGGATTAGACTGCATCATATTCTAAGAGCAGTAGGATAATGATATCAAACACAGCACTGAGGAGGCCTTCTGGCCCTGCAAACCTAGAACCTAAGAGCCAGGTTCTTTGCACCCCCATCTCCTCCAATCTGCTGATGTTCCTTATGTGTACCTTAAATTTGCTTTCTAAAAACCATTTTGAAATACAACCATTATACATGTGGCAACACTGTGTATTCATTTCAATAACATTCTACATTCCATTCAGAATACTGACATCCTCAAAACTTTAAAAACTGTGTTCTATGCTTAGATGCTAATATATGTGTATATGTACATGTATATATTATATATGTATATATTATATGTACATAAATGTAATATATGTGTATATGTATATATTATATATGTATACAAGTGTGTATGTATATATAAATATATATAAACATACATATAGTCATATATATAAACATATATATATAAACATATATATATATATAAACATATATATATATATAAACATATATATATATATATATATAAATAAAACTAAGGCTAGGTGAACACGTTCAAAATAAATATATACCAGTACTAATCTGAGAAAGGTAAGAGGCTTAGAGAAAATAGTTTCCAATCATGATGAAACACATTCAGTTCCAACAAAAAAGTTCAGGGTATAAAGGTAAAAGAAGGAAAGAAAACCCAGCTCATATGAGAACAGTGAGACAAGCACTGCTGAATCTAATTTGAAGAGGAAACTAATTGTGTTATGTTATTTTCTCATGAAGAAAACAATGAGACAAATGAGTATATGTCACGGTTCCATCTCAAAAGACCTTACTTCTGCTTCCAACCCTTAAATTCTCCCCCTTCCCTGGTAGCTCCACCATTCAAGCTTCTTTGAATTCTGTGCTCTCAACAAATAGCCCAAGTGCACCATATCAGTTTGAACTGAGCTAATCTGAGTTCTTAAATATTTAGTTCCAACTAAATTGTAAACAACTCGAGAGATGCCAAGACCTCTGCTTCATGTATTCATGCAATAAATAACTGCAGTTTGCCATACTCTCTGAAACACTGTTGATTCAGCCACACCTAGTGCACACAGAGTAAAGGGGAATATACTGCACACCATCAAAAATGTCAGTGTTGCATGTTTTATTCACTTTAAGTTATAATTACTGACATTGGTAAAGTTGACAAACCACTGGTTCCAACTAAATTAACTTTAGAAATTGGATAAAAGCTTGGTTTCTTAGAACTTTCTTTTTCCCTGTAAAGTACCATGTACAGCACCTTCCATTTTGCCTGGGACAAATAAGGTACTCAATAAGTATTGGCTTCCCTTCCTCCAAGCACAAAGCACAGCTACCTGTAGGGTACACAGTGAGAGCAGTGAAAAACAGGGCGACTTAACCAAACTATAGAAACCGCCACCCACAAAGAGCACAATGCTTGGAGAAATGTGTGGAACTGGAGGGGGGAGAAGGTAAATACTTAAATTTGTGGATTTGAAGATTTAGCAATTCAAGTTAAAAATGGAACCACTCCTCTCTTTTCAAAGCATTTCGGGTGACATCACATAATTATCAAGAGCTAATAACAACAGTTATTTTGAGTATCTGCTGTCTGCCACGCTCTGTGCTATATATACATTATCTCATATAATCCTCCTCAGTCCTTAAAAGGTGGGTTCAAATATCTTGATTGCACAGATGGGAAAACAGAGGCTCACAGGAATACAGCTATGCTCAAAATCCCATAGCTATTATGCAATAAAACATATTCAGACCCAGAGTTCTCTAACGCCAAAGCCCATACCTTGCCCCTTCAGGTTGCTTCAAATGATACTGTGGGTTTTCATAAAAACAAAATCACAATCCTACTTCAATATAGCCTCTCAGAGTAAAAGTCACAGATGGTACACAGATGGCCCAGACTCAGCCAGGCCCTATAAAAGTAAGTTCCCTTCTCATCCCCCTTAGCCCTGCCATCACCATAGACCACCTTTCTCACCCTTGCCAGCTCCCTGGACCTCAGAAGGCCTGAGGCAGGGGAAAGGAACTGGGGAAGTTACTCCTTCAGACAAGACAGAATGTGAAATTCCTCTGACAGGTACTCAGGCATTTCCAGGTGTCACCTAAACTCCAACCAATCCTTTTTGCCTGACAGCTTAGGCACAGACACAGCCCTTCAACCCAGATGAAATTTCTATCACTACCTGCTCATCTGGAGAGATGTCACAAGCCAGTGGGAACAGAGAACAGAGAAGGAAGCCCTGGATAAGTGCAGCCTTTTACTAAATTATCAAGATATGCATAATCCTCCCCATCCACACACATATCCACACCTTGAACCAAACCTAGCAGTGCTCACAATGCAAATAGATGAAGTCAGAAGATGAAAACATATTTTTCTGAAGTTCAAGTAAAGCTTCATTTGAATTTGTCCATTCACAGTAACATGTATATCCCCACCTCCAATGAGGTAATGATCACGTTTTTCTATGAAACGACTCAAAGATCAGAACTCTTTCCCTCGCAACAGCCAAAGAAGAGTGGTCAGGATCATCACTGAGCACATACCATGTGGTCTCCACCTAAGAACATTTTAAAAAAGAGGTCCTGTGACTCAGTTGCCCTCAGCACAACAACAAAGAAAGGTGCAGAGGCCAGAGAGGCCTGGGGAGATGGAAGCAACCAGGTAGCAGGATTGTCAAAGGGCCAGAGGATGACACACCTGACCAGAGCATGCTGGGAGGCCCTTCATCCCTACCATCCCCCACCAACAGAATCCCCAGTGGACAACCTTTCCTGCCATTGTCCCTCAAACACAGAATACCATCTAGGAAATAGCCCACTGCCATGAGAGGTAATTTGTGGCCCAGCTGATAAAAAGGATGACCTAGCTTGCCAACCCATTGTAGGGTACACAATGAGAGCAGAAATTTGTTTTAACACATCTGTTCAACAAAAACATAAAATATTAAATCTGGTTGCAGAAATGAAATAATTAGTAATAGCAATAATGTATGTATGTAATCTAAAGGTAAGCAACTCAGGGAAAACTAAAATGTTTGCAGGCCACATTTTTTCTTACAAAATGAAAATGTTCTTAGTGAGACTTAAGGAAAAAAAAAAGATATATTCTTAATTGAATGTTCTTGAGAAGACAGTGTTGCTAGTTTTAAACCACCAAATGGTCAATATCTGTTTTGTGAAGATATTTGTGAAGCAGCAACACAGAGGCAGCTTTTTAATCTTCCATAATGAGACCAGACGAAAGCCTATCCAGAAGTTGGGTGGGCTGAACACTACAGGCCTTACCCATTTAAATCCATTCCTCTTTCCCTGACTCCCACCCCAATACAGAGGAACCTAGGATACAGTAGGAGTCAAGACCCCAGGCTTTAATCCTGGCTTCCCCACTTACTTAGCATATCTGATGTCAGTTTCCTCACCTGGAAAATCCCTGCCCGAACCCTGTACAGAGCTGTCAAAGGAGCAAACTATGTAATGAAAGTGACAGCACTTTTAAAAAAATATTTAGCATTTGTAATGATGCTGTATTTAGCATTTGTAATAGTAAAACAAAATTTGAACATAAACAATGAATTCAAAACTAAATACAGAATATCTTGATTAAAAAATTACAATAAGCAAAAAGGATATGAAATCCTTTTATATGTGTTACATAAGCGAGTACTAGTATTACTATGTACTACAAAACAGACTAAATACCCCAGATCTTTCTTTTAATAAAGTGTTTTGGTAGTTGTAAAATCACTATTAATTACTATTAATAGTTTCAGTTTTTATAAATTACCATTCATACAAATGTGTCTTCAATTCATCTCTATAATGATTCAGTTACTTAAAAGATCACTTGAAAAGGACAATTGGGGCTTCAACGTTCAATATTATTATAATAAAGATTAAACACAATTAAGGATCAAATCTAATTTACGGGTATACATTAGCACATGATTATTATTTTTAATGATCAAAAAATTAAATCTATGCAACAAGTGCTACACAGATCCAAGGCATGAGAATAAAATCATTTTATATTTTGCCATAGCTTGCTAAGTCAAAAGGCACTTCATTTGACATCATTTATAATATGAAAGAATGCTTTTGCTAACCAGAAAAATAAAACCTATTTTTATAACTACACATATAATTGGTCAAGTTTTTAAAAAGCATTTTCTAAAATTTCCTGGTAGTACTAACAATAATATCACTGGGGCTTTAAATTAATAAAAAAAATACTTTTAAATTTAAATGTCAAATTAACTCAGCACTATTAATATACTTGAAAGAGCATGCTAATATGAGCATATTTTAATGTTTGCTGCTATGTGATAAGGGTACATCTGACTTTACATTCATAGAATATGTTAAGACTTAAAAACTCTTTTTAATTGCAGGAAATACAATGGTTTCATACAAAGAAAAACAAAAATTATAGGACCTGCAATAATTATAATACAAAGACCCCTTTATTTTCTTTCACACGAAGGAAGTATGTCTCCTTTGGCATTTGGCCCAAACTTTCAAATTCAAAGGATTATTTAGTAGATAGTAAGTGTTACATAAACCACTAATGTAAATTGTCTTTTTTGTTCTGCTCTTTGTAACACAGACATAGAAATTTTAATGTAGAGAATCCCTTCTATGTGTTCAGTGAATCACTCTCAAACAGCATGTGAGATTTTGCACCGAAAGAATGTTCCATCCTAAACTTGGGAAATAAGCAGAGAAGCCATCTTTACTAACAAAAAAATGGTTGAAGATATTAAATCTGTCTGATTCCAAAGTTACCAAATCACTCTCAAGATCTCTCTTTTACTTTCCAGAAAAAAATACCAGAATTTTATTAGCTTACAATTCTCATTAGAAGTCTAGGTTAAAATACGCTAACTTTTACAACTATATCCCACAGAAGTCCCCTCACAAATATCATCTATCAGTCAACCTAACTAAGGTCATATATCAGTGAGCTCTTGATGAATGTCGGTGACAGATTGTTTTTAATGGTATCAGTAAACTAGATCTCATGTATACTTTTGCAACCTTCTACACACAATAATTCTGAACCCTTTAAATGTGCCATCATAAATATGCAGTGGCTACATAGGAGAATGTTATTTAGGGTGAAGTATGATGATGTCTGTAGCTTACTCTGAAATAATTCAGTGGAGAAAAACATGCACATACAAATACATACCCTTTCTACATACCTACATACCTACATACATGTAGGTAGAAAGAGACAAAACAAATATGGCTTCTATTATAGATGATGTGTACACGGATATTCATTGTAGTATTCTTTCAGCCTTCTATATATTTGAAAAATTAATGTTTTTAAATATTTTAAAATGAGATGTTTATACTTCATTGGTTTATCCTTAAAAGTAGATTTTATAAGTTTTATTTATATAACATACTAAGTTTAAAAACATAAAAAGAATCAAGACTCTTTTCTAGAAATTACTTTTCGTAGTTTATTGGGTGTTCCACATTTTCAATTTCCTCACGTTAAGTACTAATGTTTTCCATCTGAACTGGCTATGAATAATTAATACTACTAGTTAAACAAACTCAAGAAAATATGATTTCAAGACAATTACTCAGTTTTTACACAGTATTCCTTGTACTGTCCATACTTTTCTGGAATTTCCCCCAACATTCACTGTTACCAGACACTGCCTCCATCCATCTATACTCCTGAAAATAATCAGGGAGCAGGGCCTGCCGTACTTAACAGATATTTCGAAGCCTGTGGGCACTCAAGATTTGTAAGAATGGCTTTTTTTTGTTTTTTTGGTTTTTTGGTTTTTTTTTTAATGTGGAACGTAAAGCTAACAGGTTATGTCTTACAGAAAATCATGAACTGGTTAGTCCTGGTATGAAAGGAGTTTTTTTTGTTTGTTTGGGTTTTGTTTTTATATTTTTGAGTTTTCATGAAAAGCTATATAAGCGTTGGGAACCTCAAGCACCCAGAGAAAAGGTAAGAGAATTTCGAAAATTTAATCATAGCCTCTTCTTCTCCTCTCTAGATTTTTTCGAATGCCAACATTTTGTATGATGGTCATACAAAGGCTGGTAAAAGAACCACCCGCCTCTAAATCCTTATATTTGCAGTGGTAGCTGCTTATTAGAACAAGGTTACCGAAGATTTATATTCATCATCGCTTTTGTCAGAAAATGATGACCAGTATTTCTAGGCATATTTTAACTTCAACAATAAATTTATCATCAGGAAATTTGAAAAATGATTCTTACAAATGTAGCTTCCATCAATATACCTTCATTTAACCAACGCTTATTTAAAATTCTCTCTGCTTCCATGATATGAAAATCTTTTCAAAATGTATGCTATTAAAATGTCTAAAGTTGGAAAACATCTGGCCTGTCAAATTATTTGGGGGGCTTGTGGTTTTAAGTACATTGTTTGAGGTGGCATATTTGGAAAGAATTCACTTATCATTCTCAGGCTTCATAGAGAACTAGCCTTGAAAACAAATGTATGTGGTAGTTCACTGCTACCATAGAGAATCAATAGCCATCTATTTAATTTGCTAAGACAATGTAAATTAGTAACTTCCAGCCAGATGTGTGATATACACATCAAACAAACTGCAACCTGTTCATTATGAAAATCCTGTCAACACACACAGAGCCACTTGATGGCATTTCATCTAAGGCAGTTTCCACATTTGCAGCTATAAAAATCGTCCTAAGAATTTTTATACAAAGAATTGGAGTTGAGACTCATAAAAGGGTAATCAATTTCAGCTTTTTCTCTTGTGTACTTCTGTTTGTTTATTTCTATTTTCATTCAGAGGTATAAAACATTTAGAAAAATATGAGCCATGCTATTTTTCCTTCTGTAAATCACTTATCCTCATTACATCTTTTTAATCTTATGTAAAGTTGGTAGCCTAATCCTGCAGCTCTAAAGAAGTGTGTGAAGTGAAGAAGGACATGGCCAACAGCAGAAGAAAAGTACACTTATCCACCGGAAAACAAAACAGAATATTCCAAAATGACTCCAAACATAAATTAAGCTTACCCATTGGGAGGTCTAACTTGCATTCTGATCATTTGTATGGGTCTGTGTGACTATATACCCTGCTGTTTGATAAAAAATGATTACTAACCACAGGCACCCACCAGAGAACAGAGTGTATGTATAATGCCTGTGATGTCTCAGACATACAAAGCGCCTTCTTAAAGAATGTCCGTTTCCTTTCCATGGTAAGCAGACATAATTTTTCACTCTTTAATACTTCTGCTTCACAGAGTGGCTTATTTTATGAATTATGTTTTGCCATTTTCTCTTACGTTTATTTTAATAATATAAAAAATTGCATTCATAAAATGGTTTTGTTTCATGATACCCAAAATACTTGTATCTTTTCTGCTCTGTATTAAAATCCACAGCTTTCTTGCTATTACAAAAACCTAATAGTGTTTATTTTAATACCATTTATTGAATGAAAGGAATAAAAAAGATTCTTCTTAATAACCAGCTATTATTCTTGAATATTGAATCCTCATCTAAACCAAATTCATTTTTCCAAGTCTATTGAATTAAATTTTCTTATTAAACAGGGCACAGAGTAAATAGTCTTATTGCCAAGCATAATATTTTCAAGCACTACATTTTTAATTTGGCAATTTAAAACAACGTGGAATGAATCTAGTCCTCATGGCCTGTAGGATAGTCTGATTCCAAATAGTACCCCCTTAACCAATTTCCTAATGTGAAAATAGCATTTCTACTAAGTGCCAGGCGTGTCAATGCTTCCAAAGTAAATAACCCCTGAGGTCCCCTAAAATCACAAGAATTTCAGCGACTACCAAAAAAAAAAAAAAAAAAAAAGGAAAAAAAAAGGCAACCGTGCACACAAAAGAGTTCTTCATAAAGGCTTCAAACCAGGGCAATTCAAACATTATACAGAAGGCGCTTTCTTCACCAGCCGCACACCAGGCCACGTGATCAGCCTGCAGTGCCACACCGAGGGCCACTGATGATTATTGTTTCTAGAAATAAAGCTCAAACGCGGCCGCTGCGGCCGCCCGGTCGGCTGTAGGTGACACTGCCAGGCCGGCTCCTCCCTCGCGACGCGGTCACACAACGCGCGGGGCCTGGGCGCCGGCGAAGCCTTGCAGCCTTGGGTCGGGTCCCTTGGCTTTCAGGAGGTTACAGTCAAACCCTCCTGGTCACTTAAACCCTCTTTGTGGTTCAGCGTAAGAACCACTCTCTCAGAACTCTTAACTTTGATTGGAGACTCTGGTTAAAATTAAGAACTTCAAACCCAGATTTGAAAAAGTGAAACAGATGTCCTTTTTGTTAACCATAAATGGCTCCGTACGTCCTACCCTTTCCTCTTTCTCTCTCTTTCTCTCTCTCTCTTTTCTTTCTGCCACATTAAGTTTTATTTAATGCAGAGTTCGCTTAAAAGGTTAAAAGAGAGAGCAG
Source organism: Panthera tigris (assembly GCF_018350195.1). Taxonomy (NCBI): domain Eukaryota; kingdom Metazoa; phylum Chordata; class Mammalia; order Carnivora; family Felidae; genus Panthera; species Panthera tigris. The sequence goes on from NC_056664.1 coordinate 89,813,573, forward strand.
AAAGCAAATGTAGACTGTGGGTGGAAAAACTCCTAAATCTTTTCCTAGAATGTAACGAGGGAAGCCTCTTCATAAAGATGAAAGTGCTCAAGCTGCAGTCTCCCAGCACAGAGTGCACTGGGGGGGGGGGGGGTGGGGAGGGCAGAAGCGGTATCCCAGGGGGCCCCAGCCTCGCCTAACCAGCAGTGCCCACCGCCCGCGCCCTCTCGGAGACCAGGGTTGCCTAGCGTGGGCGAAGGTCCCAGACTTGCACTCACGTGAGGACATAGTTGACGCTGACGATACAGTGTGGCCTGGACGAGCGGCTGTTGTGGACGATGGTCGCATAGCTCTGCACCCATACCCAGCCACCGTGCTTTGCCAGGAACCTGTAGTACTTGGTGGTCACCTGCCCCTTCACCAGCACTGATGGAAAGACAGAAGGCAGCTGGTGGTGAAGGAGCCGGCTCCTGAGCCCGCCCAAACACAAACCCTGGCGGTGGGAGTGCAGGTCCCCCATGGGCCCTAATGACTGCCCCCAGGCAGGAGGGAGAGACGAACGGTAGGTTCCCAAATGGATTGTCTCTCCCCTGAATTTGCATCGAGTTCTCCAGCCCCTGGAGATTAGCAAAGGGGTGGGGGACACTTAAAATTGGATTCCTCCATTCAATTTTCTAAGGAAGGTACCGTCTGGGCAGCTGAACTCCGAGGCTCATATTCCCTGTTTCTGGAAATTAAGCTAAAAAAAAAAAAAAAAAAGCTGAAGCAGGTCTGTGCATATGAGCCAAATGGCTGGCCTAGCCTCAGTTTTTGTTCCCATGTTCGGTGAGGCTTGCAGAGGGTGGGAGGTGGGGAGCATAAAACCCCTCCTAGGGGAATTTCCCCAGAAACTCAGAAACTCTCCCTGCGGATATTAAGGAAACAAGGTGGGGCTCAGTGTTGGAGCAGCCACTGGGAAAGGCGTCACCTACCACCACCACCCGGCTACCAGGGCTCCTCCCCGACCGCTTACTGTGGACGTAAATCACGCCCTTTCCCCTCCCCAGGCCGCGCGGGGGACGTCCTGTGCCGGGAAGAGTGGCGCCTTACGCAGGTGGTGGGCGCAGCGCAGGTGGAAGGTGTCACAGCCGTGCACGTGGTGGTACAACGTCTTCTCAATTAGGTCCTGAGGTTCGTACCCCGTCAGCTCCGCCACTCTGGGGAGAGCAATCCTCGAGGGATGAGCGCAGGATGCGGGGATGCCCCCCACCCCACACGGTCCTCTCAGGCCTGGGTGCCCGCCCTCACTTCACCTCATCTGCAAAATGGTCTCAGAAGGTCGAGGAAGAGCTCTCGGTCACGGAGCAGGGCCATCCTCCTGCTAGGGTGATCCTTTCCCACCTGACAACCCACCTGGAGTCCAGGAAGATGAGCTTCATGTCCAGGCTGGCGCGGAACATGAACATGTTGCTGTGCAGCTTGATCTCCGTGACGGCACTGGGAGGCAGCGAGTGGCCCACAGCCACCAGGCCCACGTTCTGGTAGCAGCCATCGAAGGGGGACATGTCCAAGCTGTATTGGCGGATCTTCAGGTAGCCGCTGCAGTGAATGACCTGCAGAGGAGGATGAAGGGGTGAGACTCAGCCACCGCCAGGAAACATCCCAAAAAGGTGGGTAAGGGATTGAAACATTTTGTGACTCCCTTGAGCCACAAACCACCATGCGGGCCACGCCCCTGCACTGAGTTGTCCAAAGTTATTGGTGTTCCAAAGTGTCTCAAGGAATGTCTATCCTGCCACACTGAACTCACCTGGGAGCTTGTAAAAATACAGAGGCATGGGCCTTGCCATCATTAACTCATCAAAATTGCCCATGGGGCCCTGGAACCTGAATTGGAGCTAAAGCTCTGGTTCTTAACCCCTCTTCCAACCCTGATGCTCCCCACCCCAAGATGGAATCTGATGCTGTGAGTAAACTCTAAGAATCTGCCAAAATTACCGACCATTTCAGACATTTTACACAGCCCTAAGGTCCATTATGAGCCCCAGATTAAGAGTCCCTGCAGCCCAGCAGTATCCCAGACAGTGAAACCAAGTCTTAAAACTTAGTAGTCCCCAAGTGTTTAGGAAGTTCAACAACTCTTGAGGTGCTCCCAGGCAGACAGAGCTTTGATGCCTGCGGAGGACGCCCTCGGGGCAGTCAGGGACTCAGAAATGTCCCTCCCACGCCCTCGAGTTCCTCTGGTTCTGCTACTTTCCCCCACACGCTGCTAGGATCATCCCTCTCAGCCACACACCTTGTAGCCACCGCAGGTGAGGCCCGCGTTCCTCTTGGCCAAGACGCACTTCATTCTGAGGAAGAAGGAGCGCTCGATCTCGTATTCTGGGAGAGAGGGGAGGAGGGAGGCGAAGGATGTGAGACGGCTGGTGTGACTACAGGTCCCACCTTGGCTAATTGGGGAAAAGCCAGAAGCAAATGGCGGTGGCAGGGAGGGACCCAAGTAGTGCAGGTGAGCAACTGCCTTACCCTGGACGAAGTGAGAGTGGTAGGGCTGATGAGCTGTAAGCACCGCGGTCATCTCGTCGTGGTCGGCTGGGTGGATGTATTCATAAATGCTGTTCCCAGTCAGCTCTACCTGTAAAGAGGGGGGTATCACCTTCTCCAACCCTTGTGGGGCTGGAAGATTGGACCAGGGTGTCTACAGGCCTGTGAGGACAGGAGCCAGAACTTTAGAGTCAGCCCTGAGTATTAATTCCAGTTCTGCTGCTGGCTACTTACTGCAGTCTAAGCTAGGTTTCCTCATCTATGAGAGGAAATAATAATATAATAGTAATTATAATGGTAGTAGGAACAGTCGTAGTTTCCCGGCAATGTTCTGGTGAAAACATCAGGCATTGGTATGTAACTACCATCCATGGTGTTTGACTTATGATAGACTCCAAAAGATAGCATTGTTTGGGCTCAGGGTGGAAGCCAAAGGATAAGGAAGTAGAGGAAAAGAGAGAAGCAGACCTGCCAGCTGAGATATTTCCAGTCCCAGAAATGCACATACAAAAGCTTTGGGGAAACACCACCCCCTTACCTCTGGCCTCCAGCTCTGGCTGTAAGCATTGAAGGCTGGAGGTGTGGACCACTCACCTACCTGAGAAAGACCCAGGTGGACTGAGGCTGTCTCTGAGATGTACATGATCTTCCCATCTGGGGCCACCACAAAGATGAAGCCATCCAGGGTCTGGGGAGATAGAAACAGAGTTGAATGGAGAGCCCTCTGTGGGGAGAAACTGGGGTAGGGGGCAGAAGTCAGAGATGTTCAGCCAGAAGAACAGAGACATGGAGTAGAGAGAAGCAGACAGGAAATAGGGCATAGAAAATATGCCACAAGAGCCCCTCTTTTGTTCATTCCAAATATGTAAGCATCTGGGACATGCAGCACACTGGGAGACACCCAGAGAAAGTGGTGGGCAAGGGTACTGCCCTCCAAGACTCATGACCCACTGAAATGGACAATACAGACATATATCTGTAGCATACACGCACAAATATAGGGGGCAGAGGATCACAGCCCATTATAAGAGGTAGGTTAAGTTCTTGGGGTGATGGTCACTGAAAAAAAGAATAGTTTCCTGAGTCAGTCTTGGAGGACTCCATAGTGGTGGCATCCTATAATGGAAAGAGTACCTGCAGGGTTTAGGAAAGGGGCACTGAGCCATATGGAAGTGTTGGTAGTCTGAAAAGTTTGTAGACAGAAGGCAGCTGGCCAGTAGCTCCAGAAAGAATCTGGGAGAGGCAGGGTTAGGAAATGAAAATTTTCCAGGTAGCAAGTCCACAGAGTAGTTCCATAGTGTGTAGATGTGTGTGTTTCACTGATGCATCAAACTGACAGGCTTTCCATGAAAGAAAATCTTAGACTTTCACTGTCCCTTTATCTCTGTGAATGAGGCTTCAGTCCAGGCAGTGGAGACATAAGGATGAGTCAGATCCTGCTCTCAAGTTGCTGGAAGTCCAGCGGCAGAGACTGGCTAAAGACAGATATAATGACCGCAGAGCTGAGTGGACAGTGCTGCGGGGGCCCAGAGGCCTGGGGGAGAATCAGAGAGGCCTCAGAGGACCAGTTTGAGCAGAACATTGAAGAGGAAGCTTGAACTGGAGATGGGAGGAAAGGAATCCTAGGCAGAAGGAATGCCGTGGCAAAGGCAGGGACTGGTGGGGGGTAGGGTACATCTGGTGTACTCAGGCTCAACGAATTTGGTGTGCCAAAGATAGGCTGAGAAAGTACACTGATGCTGGGTTTTTGGAGAGTTTGAGATGTCAATCAGAAGAATTCGGAGATGCTCCTATAGGCATCAGGGTTCCAGCAGTTTCTAAGCAAAGAAATATCATGTTTAAATGTGTGTGTGTCTGTGTGTGTGTGTGTGTGTTGTTTTTTGTTTTGTTTTGTTTTGTTTTTCAGTGGTAGAATGTGAACAATGACCTACAGGAGGAAAAAGTGGGATGAAGAGATCAGAGATGGTTGAGCCTAAACTTGGGTGGTCACAGGGTGATGAGGAAGAGGGAGAGTTTAAGTCAAAGATGGTTCTAGCTGTGGAGTTTATGGTGGCAGAGAGAGAAGCTGAGAGTGACTTCAAGGTCATTGAGTAGAGGGTAAGAGCATTAGCCAAGACTGAAAATTTACGGAAGCGTTGTGAGTTTTTGTAGGAGTGGAAGTCTGGAGGAGGGAGGTAATTAATTCTTGTCTTGGAGATGCTACACTTCAGGTATATGCAGATTTCCAGTTGGCAGTAGGAAATAAGTCTGAAGCTTCAGAAGGGTGTCTAGACTGGAGAAACCAGCTGGAGTCATGCAAATGTAGGAAAGCAGTTGAGGTTGTGGTGTTGGCCCAGATCACCCATGAGGCCCTGAAGCTGTGAGAGGAGAAACAGAGGTGGAACCTTGGAGGAATACCAACATTTACAGCCAGACAGCAGTAGGCAAAACAGAGGAGCAAGTAGAGAAGGAGAAGAATCCAGGAAGCTGTGCTACTTTAGAAACTGAAGGAGAGAGGGTGAATGTCAAGTAAATAGTGCCACCCCTGTCAGGTATTTACCCAAATGTCACCTTCTCAGTGAAGTCCTCTGCAATGTCCCCATTTTAAGTGGCACTACTCAAACACAGTCCCCACCCTCCCCCTTCTTATTTGTCTCCATAGCACCTACACCACCTGTTATACTATGTAATGTACCTATGTGGGTTTGCAAGGCTGCTCTCCTTAGAATGTGAACTCCATGGGGGCAAGGCTTTCTGTCTGGCACACAGTTGGCCCTACTATATTTGTGCAATGAACAAAGTCAGGTAGAATAAGAGATGCACATCTTATGCTGGATATCAAAATGTGGTGGAGCCTGTGCAGAGCACAACAGTTAGGAGAGATGCCAGACAGCAGTGGTGTGGAAGTGAGGGCAGCAGGGTGAATGATGGAAATTGAGAGGGTAATGAAATTCTTCCAGAAGTTTGGGATGAAGAAGAGGAAGAAGACTGGGCAAGAGCTAGAAGGAGAGAAAGATTGTTTGGGTTTTGTTCTCTTGTTTATATGGATGAGGAAAGTCAGCTGGGAGTATGGAAAGATTGGGGGCAGGGAGAGCATTGCTGAGAGACAACTGATGAAAAGTGTCCCTGAGAAAGGAGAGTGATGATGCCTTTCTATTTGAATTCAGATGTATGAAGACCAGGCCTATGAGGGAATGCTTACACAGGCCTTTCTTTGCTCTGTGACACTAAAATCTCTTTGGCTTCAGGCACTGAGGGAGGGACAAGGTAGCCATGGGACAGGGAAGGCCACAGCACTTCTGCCATAGGATGCTGGTCCCGTCTGGCCCAGGAGGAAGAATTAACTCAGATTCCCCCGCCATGCTGCTTAGGTTTGAGGCTGCCACAAGAGGATCTTGGGGGGGGGGGGGTGTCGGACAAGGATAATAATAAGGGGGTGGAGGGTGGGAGACAAGTGTCAAGCCTAAAAATGCCACCGGGAGTTGTGCTATTTTAAATATTTGCTATGCGACTTAAGCGGGCAACGGGCAATTTAAAACGGTGCGTACTGCAAACAACGCGGTAATGGGTGCCTCCGCACTGGGTAAACTCATTACCTGGGGAGGTGTTACGTGTGTACGCGAGGGTCTGTACACGCGCTGGGCTGGGCTGGCCTGGGGTGAGAGCTCATAGAGACAGGGGAGAGCCCGCGAACTACAGGGAGAAGATGAAAAGAGCTGCACACGCAGCTGGCTCTGGAATGTGTGCGCTTAAAGCACTGATGGGCATTTCTACTAGATTCCCGTTATTCCTGTGTAAATCCTTCATTTCTGGCTGTTTTGCAGCCGGGCCCGGCGCGCTTCGGTTCTCTCAACTGAATGGTGTCAAATGGCGCCCCCTCCCTCGAGACGGCCGTCCTGATTTGGGGCCTTGCCGGACTCCCCTCTAAAGCCAACGTGCCAATTCACCTTGCCTCCCTCTCCGCCTCGAGAGGCGCCATCTGCACCCAACGAGGTTAAGAGCTCAGCGTTTTAATTTCCAAGGGGCTGTAGGGGCTGCGAGAAGGCTACGTCTGGGCCTGATCCTATTTTCCTAAGAAACAAGAAGCCCAGCGCGGGGCCAGGCACCTGAGCCCTCGAAGCTTATGTGCCGCCGCGCGGGTACCTGGAGCAGATGGGAGCCCAGTTCTCTGCCTACGTTGTCCAGGGGGCTGGTGCGACTCGAGTGGCCCCACGCCTCGCCGAGCCCTGTGGAGACACAGAGACACCCTTTAGCGATGGGACTCCGACCTGGCTAGCAGTTTGAGACTAGTGCCCCGGTTATGGCACGCACGCAAGTTCGCGCGCACCACTGGATACCGTCGGAGTTCCGGGCACCACTACTGCCTAGGATGCGAGCCTGTGAATTTCGGCCCCTCCCTCTCTGCTTTTAAAAGGACTGCGTAGAGGTCAGACTCCCTCTCGGGGGGCGGGTGAGAGCTTCTCAGGGAGGGCAGAGCCCTGGCTGAGCACCCCTCTTGGCGGTACCTCAAGTGGCGGGGTTTGAGGACCGCCTGTGTGTGCCTTGCAAGGGCCGAATGCACCCGAACGGTAACTCTTGCGAAAGTTCACCACTGTGCTTAGAGGGGGGAGGGACTATTTCTCCCCCAAAGCTTCATTATCTGCCTTATCACGAGGCCGAGGATGTCCACGCCTCCAGCGAATGCCGCGGCGAATACCTGAGGCTGTGAACGGAGTCCAGCTGGTCCTTGGGCTTTCTTTCTCTTTGGCTGCGGGGCTCTCCAGCCAGTTACCTCCCCTAGGCCTCTGCCTTTAATCCCCTTCGGAGAAATCCGTTTGCTTGTGGATGGCTTCCAGCACCAACATCCCTGAGCAATGCTTATTCCCCTGCTTCCTCCCCACTACCCCTAGTCTTACACATCCTACCTAACCTCGCCCCTCAAAACAAGACAAAACGAAACAAAAACAAAACAGTGTAGGATTTTTTTTTGAAGTTTACTTTCAGGTGCGAACACCATCTTAGCAATATTTTCGTTTCCTTTTGGATATAGAGAACCGTTCAGTTTCTCTACTCTCCACGTATCTTCTATTAACAAAAGTATCATCTATTAACAAAGACAGCCCCTTCCTCTCCTCGATGTTACCACGTTAAGATCTTTCCAGGCTTTGCCAGAAATTTCTCCTAGTGATGCCTAAAAAAGAAAATTCTCTGGGAAAAAAAAAAAAACCTTTTAAAATAATATTCTCTGGATACCCGTAGCTGATTAAAAAAAAAAAAAAAAAAAAAAACCTAAAAGGGAGTCTGCTATACTACATGTTTGCAGAAAGAAAAAAAATAAGGCAGAAGAAACTTGAGGAAGAGGTTGTACTACCCATAACTACTTACAGGTAATATTTTTTAACAGTGTTGCTGCTGAAATTAATTTAACTAGGTAAACTCTTTTGCACCATTAAACAAGGTTTAACATGACAAAGGGGGTGTGATTTACTGATTTACTACTTTAAAGTACGAATCACTATGAAGTACACAATGACAAACACGCTCGCATTGTAATATGGGGGTGAGGGCGGATCTTTCAGAATAAAACATGGAGTTGGACTCTTAAAATGTGTTGGCCAGGAGCTGCTTCCAAAGCAAGCGATCAAAACCCTGGTAACGAGTAACCATGAGCGCCCCTTAAGCTCGAATCGGGTCTTTCTGGATGTTTGCACATCTAAATAAATCTAACGATTTCCCCACCGCTCTGCAAACACTGATGCTCCCCGCCCGCGGCTGCACTCCTCTCCCTCCCTCGCCTCTAGTCAATCCCCCCTGCCTCTTTTAGCCCGCCCTAGCCTCCCTCCCTGGAGTGACTCCACTGCCCTAATCGCTTTGGTCCTTCTGGATTGTTCGGGAGGGCCTCCGACACAGCCACCTGTACACACCCCTTCGCCTTGTCACCTTCCCTTCGCTCCTCGGGTCTCGGCCAAGCTATCCTCCTTCCGGGTTTCGGGCACCGCGCGGTCGGTCATTTTTTCATTGCAGCTCACACATACCCACCCAGAAGTGGCGGGGGTGGGGGGATTGGTTTGGTTGGGGAGAGCCAAACCGGGGAAGGGGAATAGGATCCTGCTGGGAGAGCTAGGGACGCGGGTGGCGCTGGCCCGTGGACACCCGGCCCGGCCAAGGCCTGAAAGGGCCAAGCTTTGCGGGGGCGGAGGGCCGGGGCTCTCCCGCCCGCTGGGAGCTGGCCGAGGCCTCCTTGCGTCTGGAATCTTGTCTTCCGGAAGGGTGCGAAGCCTGCGCTTGGGGCCAACAAATGCCCTTATTCTAAAATTATGAAGTCCTCCAAATCGGCTGGAAACAGCCCGGGAACGGCCTTCCGACCCGAATCATCTGAAAGTCCCCGAGCTGGGCTCGGGGTTAAGTACTGGTTCCGAACCCCCAGCGCCAGCCTCGGCTGTTTGTTGTCTCAGGTTGCGGCCTCATTAGTATGCGCCTACCGGGGAAAAATAAGACTTCCCAGCAGGTTAATAAACAGCCGGCCTGGCGCAGGTTACTAAGGGCCGCCCTCGCCCTCTCCTGCCCCCACCCCCACACCTTTTAAGGAACCTTTTGCTTTCACGGAGCATTGCCTTCTCTACGTTCTCGGTTGAAATCTCCGTCACACGGTTTCGTCTGGGTTAATGTTTTATAAGGCACTGGCTGCCTTCGTCTACCTGCCAGGCTTTCCTGACCTAATCCTAGGGCTGAGCTCGCCCTTCAGCCTGTCCAGGACACCTTCTGTAGCCCCGGTCAAGGGTTCCGCCTCCCGAAAATCCTGGAGTGGGCCAGAGACCCCTCTCCCCGGAACCGTCACCTCCGGCCTGCGGTGACGCGCTCCCGCGCCCAATTTCAGTTGGCGAGGGGGGTAAGCTGAGATTTCGTTTCTGCACTTGACCTACCGCAGAAAATTCACAAATCCTTTGATTGTCTGTTTAAAATGAGGAGGAAACCAGCTCCCTTTGCGGCAGGATTACAGTGGGAACAAGATCTAAAGATTCTCTTGTAATTCGGTGAGGCCGAGGGAACGGGGTTTTGCAAAGGAGAAAAGGAGCTCTGTGAGGGAGGCGATAACTAAATCGGGTTTTAGACAAAAGGATTTTCCCCAGCTAAAGTGGCCGAAGACAAAGGAAAACATAATCTATTTTGGAAGATTTCCAAGATATGCCACATTAACCTTAGCAGATAAATTTTGCTTCTCCCCGCCCCCCCTTCCCTTAAAGTCTGGTTTATCATATTTACATAAGTAGTATTAGAAGGGATGTATCTATTATGGATCTAAAGGGCTAGCTCACATTTCATGTGAAAACCCAGGCGAAGTTTCACTCTTACCCTCAGTGCGCGGTTGAGCCATTTCCATTTAAATACCCCCTGACCCAAGGATTACCTCAATGGACTGACTGCACGGGTTTTGTAATTTCCTGAAAATGAGATTTCGATTTATAAAACAAGAAACCAATTAGTAACCAAATGAGGCGAAGTAGATCCACTAAAATTGACCTAATCCCACAGGCACAATTTAGGCCCGTTCTTGGCGAATGAATGATGAGCCCCAGTCTAGCGTGAGCTCAAAGCATCATCCAGCTGTGTTATTACAAGCAGCAAAAATAAATTGATCGAGCATTTCCTTCGGAATGAGTTTCATACCCTTGACAAAATATAGATTACAGACCTGGCATCATCGCCTCTTTCAGTCAGACAGGAAGAGGAGGAAGAGAAGGGGTTGTTCCACTGTTCTTCCCCCCCCCCCCTTTAATAAATAAACACTCTATCTCAATAGAAATGTGTCCCCCTTGTAGTAGTCCCCAGAAAGGTTCGTCCGACTGACAGATTGCAATATACCTTTTAGGCAATATGAGGGTGGGTGGGAATGGGGCTGGAAGAGCAGTCCCGGGATCTGACCACAACTTGGTGACTGAGGTGGGAAAAGCCCTCTTCGGGTCCCAGAGGGACTTGTTCAGTCGCTTGGGTTTTCCGCAGGGCCAGCGGGTCCTCGCTGAGGGCATGTTGTCCAAACCTCCCCCTGTCCAGCAACCGCACCTGTCCAGCAACCTAACAGCCTTCGTGTTAGGGGCCTGGCAGCCTCAGAGGCTCTGAGGAAGAGAGGGACGGAGATTGGTCGCCCTTAGACTAGACAGCGCGCCTGGACCGGTCCCTGAGTAGGAGGCTGCTTCTCGCGTCGACTGTGGGCGCTGTGGCCCTCCCCGCTCAAGGCCCTCTCCAGCCACCTAGCGGGTGCGGCGGCCCTCGTGACGGTGTCGATAGCTGCGCGGGACCTAGCTTTGTCCCGCGCAGCAGCCCAGACCCCTGCACTCCCGTGTGTCTGCACTCCACAGTGGCAGTGTGGGCTCTTCTCAACCCTGTGTGCCCCTGGCCGCACCCGGGAAATCCACTAATGTTAGTACTAAATCTGGGGTGGAGAATGATGGTCACAACACTGACTCTGCACCCTCGCTGTGCTTTGGCGCTGGAGCTAGGCTTCCAGGTCGGGAGCGAGCAGGCCAGCCAAGCTGTCGGCGTCTGGCCTGCAGCGAAAAGAACAGGAACAGCAGTAACGAGGAACAGGTATGTTCCAGCCTGGTCCCAACTAAACCGTGGGACGAAAATGGACGCGGGTTTGACAGCAGTGCCTTGCATGACGCTGAAAAACGTCAAGCGGTGTCGCCCCAGGGATCCAGGTCTTCAAAAGTGGCCGGGAGGGGCAATGCCAGAGCCCAAAGGCAGGCGCAGGTGGATGGACGCGAATACCCCGCTGCGCAGGGATCTGCCGCCTGCGTTCTATTTGGCTGCGGGCTCGGGCAGGATCTCGGCTTCAGGTTTAAACAACGGCCGGTCCTTGGAGCAGTGGCCCAGGTAGCACTAATGACGGAGGGCACACGCCCGCACCGGCCCAGCTTCTGCTTGGGGTAGGCTCGCTGAGACGTCCTCGAACCTTGGGAGAGCAGAGACCTGGTCTGGACCATGCGGAGACCTCGAACTGGCGCACCCTCAGCTAAAGCCACCCGCGGCTGGGACAGAATGAGCCGCACCGCGCGGGCTTGGCCTGCGGGCAGCATGATAACGTGCTTCTCCCCGCTGCATGCTTTGGTGCGTACCAGAAGCGCGGCGGTCTTCTGTAAGGTTTCGGTCTCTGCTCCCGCGCGCACCACCGAGGTAGAGCGACTCCGCGCAGGACCCGCCTCCAGGATGGGACTACCCGAAGAAAGTTTGTCCCGCACTTCTCTAACACTGTTTTAGTACTTTCTAATTAGCAGGCCCATTGCTAAATCCTTGAGGTTTCCCTTCCCCCACGCAAAATTTAAAACTCCATAAATCCGAGACTGGCAATGGGTAGAGAGCTAAAAGCATAAGGTGTTAGTTGGGTCTAAACCTCATTCTCTTGAGAAATATCTGTGCCGATATAGAGAGGTGCGGCAATCATCCATGGGTTCGAATTGTGTCCACTTTTGTGTCAGCAAAAGCTCCAAGGTGCCAGGATTTCCCCAGGATTGAAAAATAACTCTTCTAGAAAATACGTTTGTCCTCTGGAAATTTAACCCGATTTTAACTTAAAGTATGTGATTGTACCCTGCTTAAAAGCATCCTGCTATAGCTTACGGGATTGTTTTGCTGTATTGTTTTTATTAGTGATCGTTCCCTTTAAAGAAAAAAAAAGTGTTTTTTTCATTGATCTGATCTACAATTTCTAGCACATAAATCTGCCTTGCAAATGCTCTGTGCAGAGTTTAGTTCTGCACTCTACATTTTAAGTCAACATCAAAACTGGAATTAAACAGAGAAAACCAGCGTGGAGGGTAAACTGGGCTTAAAGGCTTTTAAATGAGAAAAACTTCTGTAGGAAAATAAACATGGAAACCTAATGCTCAATCATTTCCCCGAGCAGCAAGAAAAACAGCCTTAAATCACCCATCCACGTGGGAAATGGGGCCTCTTTTTCTCTTTCAGTTCCCGGCCTCGAAAAAATATAAGGCGATTAAGGATTTCAGTCTTGAGGTGAATATTATAGAAAGGGTCTGTGGAGGTTTGTTTAATCATCCTTGTCCTTCCAGCCTTTGTAGAGACTCTTTCTTGCACAGTTACTAATTTCAATTCTGTGATTATTTTTATTTTCCCAAGACATCTTGACAATGATATGGCAGTGTGATGTTACCAAGATTCTGAATGGTTATAGACTTGAAAACATGTCTGATCCTTTCAAAGGTTATTCAGCAAGCCACTACACCCTTAGCCAAAACTGTATTCTATCTGGATAGCAAATATATATTACTTTGTAGTTGAGTTTGTCCAATATTGCACATGAAGTCACACTGTCTTTTTTTTTTTTTTAATCCTGCCTGTCTGGCTTTGGTAACACCAAAGACTTACACATTTCTAGATGCCTCAAGTTTTTTCTTTGCAAGGCTATTTTAGAATAGGATATGTTGCCAATGGAAGATACACAGTTTTAACGATTTCACAGTAATCTTCCTTTTTTTTTTTTTAGTATGAAGTCTCCAATCTAATGCTTTATTTTTAATTATTTCAGGTACCCATATTCCATTCCTCTGTTTTCCCCCCTCTTTCATCTTTCTTTCAACAGCTCAATTTTATCTACTCAGATAAGTAAAAACTGAAGTTTACCCAAAGAATCTACCAGAACCCGGGGGGTAAACTATATGTAGTGATGGAGAATTAGCTATATTTTAAGAATATTTTGTAAATTTTTTCAAATATAAGTATGGAAAGATTTCTCTTTGTTGATTAAGCCTCTTGATATTAAAGGGTATTGTAGATGAAATGTAATCTGAGCTGAAACAGTGGGGTTTTATAGTCAATGTTGTGCCTATAACTAAGATGTCACCAGATTTATAATTATTTTAGATTATATACATTGCAAAAATCCATGTTACATGTGACAGAAAGCTTACCATGATGAAAGAGCTGTCTTTACTCCATCCTTAGGACAAAATTTAAGACCTACTATGTGCTGGAATGGCATCTAGATAGGTGTAACAATGGACTACATCTGCAAACAAATTCTTTCCATTTCTCATCACTAAAAAGATAACCTTTACATAAAATGCTCACTTTCCCCCCACTGCCATGGACCCAATCTTGTCTACTCTCCTCCTTCAGTCCACAGCTGAACCCAAATTTGGCACCCTCTGCAGGTTGTGCCTGGTTTTGCCATTTGTGATTATATCACTCCTTTGAAAGATGTTGGGTTGTGTGTGTGTGTGTGTGTGTGTGTGTTGTTGTTGTTGTTGTTGTTGTTTTATATTTTAAAGGGCTGTGTCTGGGTTTTGGATTTTTTAAGCTAATCTATCCTCACTAAAACCTCATCTCTAGGAGCCAGCTGTTCGGATGACCCTGTCTAACTCACCGGGTGGAGGCTGCCGGTGAGTTATGAGCTCAACAGTAGCTGGAGAAATAAATGATGTGGCCAGAGTTCACACATCGTCCATCCCCTCCTCCTCATAAACTCACACTAGCCTCTGAGGAAGGGAGAAGAGGGAGGGGCCTGGGGCTCGGGAGGAAGGTGAACGGGGGCTGCAGAAAGCACAGTCGCGGTTAAAGTAGCCACAGGGGATCAGCCCAGCCACCAAGGGGACTCCAGGGGGAGTCTTCGCCAGTGCTCTCTTTACAAATGAGAAGTTGGCTGAGTTTACTTTCTGTTCCTCTTATTTATCACGCGATTTATAATTTGTGGAGTTCGCACTCAAGTAAACAAGAAAGCTTGCTCTCTTAGAAAACAAAATCAAAACAACCAAAACCAGCCCAATACCCTGCGGCCGCGCCTGCCCGGGTCTGCACGACAAAGACGGGCGCCCCTGGCCCGGCGACTCCCCGGGCGCTCCCATCCCTCTCCCGGCGCCCGCCCTGAACGCCGACCCGCTATTCTCCTCCTCCCGCGATTACTCGCAGCCCCACAAGCAACACCATATGCTTCTTCTGATCAAACAGCGAGCGACTTCGGCACCGATAATTGACGAGACCCGTTAGAAATCACGCAGAAAGGGAGCCCACTGAGACCGCAGGGGCTGACAAATCACTGCTAATAATCCTGTTAGGAACAGCGCGGCCAGCCGAGTTCGCAATAGCTTTATTTTTATAAAGTAGGCGCTGACAGTATAAAAGACAACGAGATCTCTCTCTTTTTTTTTTTTAAACAGAAGGCAGTGTGGCATAATAGTAGTTTTCCCACTAGCAATTCTCAGCACAGTTTGAATGGGAAATATGGTTTTTAGTATATAAATTCCCCCTCCTTTCTTTTTCTTTAACTTTTCAGGAACTTTAGGTTTTGATTCCTCTCCTCCTGTGGTTTCCACGGTCAACTGAGATTGTTCAACAACTATAACACTATTTGTAGTTTTGGGGTAAAACTGAACTATGATTTGAAAGTTTTCCTTTACTGCTCCTGACTAATTTGTCAGCATGATTTGCAAGATTTTGATTCAGATAATAACTTCTAGTCAAAATCAAACAAAGTGAAACTCCAAGCCCAATAATGACTATTTCCTTCCCCCTATTTCCTTAAAAGAAAACAACAAACCCCAAGGACCCCAAATCAACAATAACATAAACCTCTGTGGGTCAAATAAGACATTCCGATTTGTAAATAAACAGGGTTCTTTCTCTTGGAATTTTTTGTTTGTTTAGGATTCTCTCCTTTGTATTTCCCAATCTCTCTCCTCTGACAAAGACACATCTAAATTTTTGTTTAAATTTGTTCATATTATTTGAATGTGGGTAAAGGAAAGGATGGGGAAATGGAAGAGGGAAGTGTCCTTTTCCTCGTGAGTATAAATGGACAGTGTTCTTTGGAGGCTACTCTGTCCTCACACAGTGAATCTTTATAATCTAAATACTTGTTTTAAATCATGACCAGCTCAGCTGTTCTTCCTTCTGGGCCTTATAATACAGTTTTCCCAGGATCAGTTTTGCCAAGCTTCCACCTAGAAGATATTTTCTAAGTGGGCTAGTCTTCTTAATTCAACCTTATGTGTTTGGGTCCTAGCCTATTATCTCAGAGATAATATCAAGCTCAGAGTTGGAAATCACCAAGCCCCAGAGTTAGTTTCAGAATCTGCGAATATCTCAAAACCCAGACTAAATTTGCTATAAGCAATCAAGAGACTGGGTAAATTCAGGACATAGTTGTTCACAAATATGCCTGGTGCTCAAATGCATAATTGTAAACACATAGAGAAATTATTGTCTGGCTTAGCTCCATGTATGTGGGTCTATCTATATGTAGCAAAAATACAAGAATTTGGCAATGTTCCTGCTTTCTGCTAGATACAATTCTAACAAGAGGAATAAAAAAAGAAAGTCATGTTTGGATTAGTTGTACTTTCAATCGAGCTCAGTATCTGAAGTGTTGACAAAAGCACTGTTGGGCTGCTTCCCAACCAAACATATCCGATGGACTAGAGAGAAAGTATTAATGGGGAAGTAGAAAGAGCCACAAAAAGGGAACAGGAATTCTAAGTTCAGAGAGGTCCACAGTCAAGCAGCCATGCTAAACTTCCCTTTGCAGAGAGTATGTATGCATGTGTGACCGCACTTCTCTGTTCAGTGGTGTAGGCTCACTCACTGGAAAATCTCTACTCCTTCTGCCTTTGAAATTTCATCTGGGCAAAGTCACTTACCTTCTGGGAACACTACTCTCATTTTGAGATAGCTGGTCGTGAGTCTGATTATGGATGCTTTGTCCAGCTGCGAGGTGATAGCCGAGGGCAAAGGCAGTAATTTTGCCAGTTCATAAAATTCACTGTTTTCCTTCTCCCTCCTAGTCCGGGCAGCATTTTTGGACTTCTCTTTCATTGTGTCTCGTTCCCCCTTTCTTCTTACAACATGAGCTCCACAGATGCATCCAAAAGCAAAAATAAACTTTCAATTAGAGATCATATTTGACAAAAATATAAGGCATGCTTTGAATGAAGAGGCTGAAATCTTTGCTTCAGGGTATTGATGGCAGTAAAAGACCAACGCAGCGAACAGAAAATAATTTTCTTTAAAAATACGGGACGAGAGTGTAGGAAAGTTGCTGATCCACGCAATCGGGGCAATCCTAGGAGTCTCTGGATATCAAATGCCGGCGGGACCCCTGAGGAGCCAAGCTTTTCTTCTGTTCCGCGCGACGGAGCCCGGGCCCCGGAAAATCGACATAATAATCCCCGACGTTTGCTCTTCAGTCCCGCGGCATTTGAGGCGGCTCCCAGCCCCTTTGGGAAGAACGGGAATGCCGGACAACTCTTTCAGGCCACTGTGAAGACAACAGCATCAGAGCGTAAGAGATCTGCAGCTCCGCAATCACTCATGCACTCGCCTGAATTCCGAAAAACGGCCGGGTAGGCGCCTGTCCAGGCTGGGTGTGTTTGTTTGTTTGTTTGTTTGTTTGTTTTATAAGAAATGGAGGAATCAATAGCGAGACTGAGCCTCCTGCGAATAATGCTCGCATCCTCTCATCCAAGCCAGCCACATTCTCCAGCCCCCCTGGGAAGTTACCCAAACAACAAAATGCATATTTCTGAAGACCCTGAGAAGACCCTCAGTCGCTGGTCCCCGTGCCCGCGCCCAGGCAAGGCGCACGTCCCAGGAAAGCAGGTTTCCGCAAATCAGAATTCCTCCACAGCGCTGGGGCCGCCTTTCAGTCCCCCCGCTTTGGCAGATCTGGAATTTGGCTACCTTTCTAACTTGGGTCTCGAGTCTCAAGGATTCCTCAAAAAGTGGCGCTTACACATCAAGTCCCTCGGGACTCCCAAGGCGACCCGGGGCTCTCCCTGCCCAGTGGGGGCGGCAACACGCCGGGCACGGCAGCGCCAGGTTAACAGGTGGCACATTCACGACAGCCCCTCGCAGGCACGGAGAGGGGGGCGGTGGGAGGCGTCCCGGCCTCTCCCCCACCGCCGTAGAGCTGCGGGTGCCTCTGGGCGGGCGCAAGGTGTCTTCCGCTTCACCTACCTTCAGTCCCCGCTGACTGCAAAGGGTGCAGAGGCGTCCACCTCTTAACTGTACTCATGCCTACCGTCCAACTCCGCCGGCCTCTCGGCTTCCCACCGGCAGAGAGGAGCAGAGCGCGCCCCGGCTCCCTTTTCTTTTCTCGGTCACGAATTGGGGGAGGGGTGCGTGAGAAAAGGAGGGGAATGAGGTCTTTGGGACGGGTGAGGTGGTTTTAGAATCCTCCTCCTCGGTAGTTGCTACGAAGCCAGTATTATTCCTAATTGGAAGCCGAAAACGCCCCCCTGTAACTTCTTTATAGCTCACGGGGTTTAGCTTCAACTTCACTCCCGGGCTCCCTCTCGCCCGCCCACCCTTAATGCCACTCACAAACTTCCTCGCCTCCGATTGGCTCGGCGTGCCGCGGGGCGACGCGCTCATTGGCCGGCCGGGCTGAGTGACGCGAGCACGCCCCGCATCACCCCCTGCGCGCGGCTGCTCCCGGCTCGCCTCTCAGCTCCCCGCGTGGCTGCAGCGCTCCTGACAAGCCCGGCCGCCGCTGCTCCCGGCCTCCAGGGGCCTCGCGCGTGTTGCGCAGGACCCTCGCCCCCTGCTCTCCCAGGGGTGGCGTGGTTGCGCACTCAGCCCAGAGCGCGGGGCCCACTGTGACCCGCGCGTCCGAGAGCGGCGGGCTGCGGCCTGAGGCCGCAGAGGTCGGGCCAGGGGGCTGGGGCTCCCGGCGACAAGGCTGGAGTCGCCCAGACTGCGGGCGCGGGTGGCCCGGAGGCCGACCTGGCGGCCGCGCCGTTCCGTGGGCAAGTGGCAGGGCCCACTGCTTGCGCGGGGCCGGTGTTCACGTTTCTCTGAAACCACAGCGACCCCGAATTCGTCGCCAGAGAAGATAATATACACCTGTCTTTAATCCCAAAGAGTCTTTTCCGAAATGGCTCGAGTTTGGGGGCTGATTTGTTCACCGTGGAAAGCTTAGCCGTGGAGTTGTCCTATGGGACGCAGATAGGGGACTCTGGGGGAAAGAGGTTACATTTCAGGCCAAGATAGGATCAGACAGAGTGGTTGATACAGAGATAGATATCTCAAATGAGAGCGAAGCCTTCTTTGTTGGGTTTTGTTTCAGGAAGCAAAATTGGATAAATGAATGTTCCTTGCATGAATAAATCTACAACATTCACAATTCCCCCAACAGGACCCGTTTAAACAAACGCTTGTAAGTATTACTGCTGACACATTATATTTAAGAGACCCTCTAATTTGAATCGCCCTTTTCTCTGTCATCTGAGGAAAGACAACACCTAGAAACGGGGGAAAGTTTATTTGCTCCCCCCTCCCCAAATAATGACTTCTGTTTGGAATCACTCCCTACACATGCGATTCCCCGCTCTTTTTTTTTTTTTTTTTTTTGGTGCTGATGGTGACCACGGTTCTTCTCCCGTGGGTACACTTGGGGGCAGTTGTTTCATCGGTGACAAAAGACAGTAAGAACACCAATAATGTTGCATTCGTCCTCTCGTTTGTGGCAATAATTGCCGCCGAGAAAACACATACTCTGAAGAAGGGTAGGTGCCATTTTTTCTGATATTCGGAACAACTTTAAGAGTGTTTGTTCAGAAATGCAGACATCTGCCACCTCCTTGCCGCCCGATGGCAGTAAGCTCGCAGGACGACAACGGGAGCTTTCTGGAGATATTTACACATCTGGGAAACACCTGGCTAGAAGAGGTGAATGGATAGAAAGAATAAGGAAATACTAAACATACAGATTTTATAGGTGTTTCAAAACTGGAATCTAGTTAATGGGCTCTAATTTAGAAGGAGTTATTTCTTCGGAGGCTGTAGCCACTTAGAGACCTGGCCCTGCGAGGGTTCCCTCTACCTAGTGATAAGCTCCTAGCAAGAGAGGAGGAAGACTACAGAGAGAGGTACTGTGGCTCTCTTATACACGACATTCCAGAAAGACAAGATAAAATGAAGTTAACCACTGCATGTAAATAGAAAAGGTGCGTGTTTGCGGAGGATGAAAAAACCCCTTCCGCGACCCTTCTACCCCCCGACCCTCAATCTGGACAGATCTTACTGGTAAGATGGAGCTGCCAGGCGCAGCCATGGCACTTTAAGGGTAAGAAGCAGTTCCTATTCCGACTGTATTCTGGAGACAATTTCGGTTAAGTTACTGGTTCCTGTAAACCCTACCCGCCCTTCAAACAGTGTGCAGGTGTGTCAGTGCTTCATAAGGGTCTGAAACCCTTGCGCACGGCAGAGAAGCGCGGGGGCGTCCGGAGGTGCCGGCTTCCTATACACAGCGCGTTTCACCGGAAGAAAGGCAGTATTTTGCCTTTAGAAGCAAAATGGGTAAAATGAGTGTGCAAGTTTTCACACCAAACATAACATCCTGGGGGGCCAAGCGGGCTGTCTCAGGGTCCCAGAGAAGCTCAGAAGTCGATGAACCGAGTAGATGTTTAATAAACGAAGTGAATGCACGGCCATGTGGTGCCGGCCCCCTCGCTAAGTCCTCCGCACACAACAGTCTGAGCCGCGTTTACCGAGTGAGTGAATTAGCATGGCGACGTAACACCTGTTTTTCTAATCTTTGAACCTAGGCTGAAGCCACAATGCGGCTCCTGCTCGCCCTCCCCCGCCAGGGCGCAGGGACCCGGCCTCACACCCTCCCGGCGACCCCTCCCGCCGGCCCTGCAAGAGCCTCAGGCCAGCGAGGGGCGTGAACTGGAACTGCAGGTGCCTCCCACGTGTTCTGAAAATTTGCGTTCGCTTCTAGCGTGAGAAATTTTAAATTAATTTCTTGAGTGTAAAAAGTTAGCCCTACCCACCTCTTTGCCAAGGTAAGGGGGAAAGCCCCAGAAAAGAAAGAGATGGGCTCATGCCCACCAACACCAAACAAATCTTAAGAGGTCTAGGCCTCTGCCTTCTTGTGCGGATATCTCAAAATGTAGCCCTATGGCCCTGGGGCACTGTCTAGCAACCCCGGAACATAATCCTAATACAGGAAGAAACCAGAGCAGATCTATAAACAAACATCATCCTCCTACCCTCGACCAAGGAAGGCAAACTACCTATTGTAACCGCGACCTTGTACCCCTGGGAGTCTCTTCTGCCTCTGGGTCGACTCCGGATGCTGCCCGCTAGGAGCCCTCCCTTAGCCCGCTCCGACGCCAAGACCGGCACCGCCCAAGGCTCTAGACTAGGGGGCAAGGCGTGCCCGCGGTGGCTGATTTGAGAACCAACGCGCCTGTGCGTGCGGAGTCCCGAGCGCTGCGCGCTCCCGGAGCCACAAGGAGGGGGCCTCCGAGGGCCGCGGGACCCTCCCAACATCGGGCAAAGTCCAAACTAGAGAAACTGAACCTTTGGGTTGGAAAGAACCAGAAGGTCCAGCGGAATTCCGGTGCAAACTGTGGAGCTGGGTTTCAGTGTAGCGGCTCCCGCCCGGGCGCATTGTGACGCTGACCTTGCTCGGGCACAGACTTCTATCCTGCCTTTTGGTAACTCTTCTGGGAGCCCAGCTGCTCGAGTATCTTAGCAAAACTAGAGTGATTTCTGTCGCCCCTTCTTCATTTCCGTAACACACTTTTTTCTGTTTTGTTTTGTTTTTACAGACTGCTAGGAACGCATACATGCACTTTTACAGGCTTCCACAGGCTACCACATATACACAATGGTACAAAGCGCACAGGCACGGATTTTGCTCATTGGCCAAGGTCAAGATGAATGCTATACTTACAATCAAGATGCAAAATCTGAAGATGGTCACTTGAGTATCTCAGTATATTATATCCAGATGTTCACTCTCTATCACTGAGAAGGAGAATTTAGGGAAATACTAACATTTTATTCCATGTATGTAAGTAAACCCTGCTCTAGTTCCATTTTATTGTCACATTTAGGCATTGTGATGTTGAGGCACAAAAAAGGGCCCCTTATAACTTCGACTGGATGGGACAAGTGGGCTAGGAGACAAAGAATAGAAGGAACCTCAAAAAAAAAAAAAGCCATGTTTAATGTTTTTAAAATTTACAGTATAATTCACTTGTTTGATCAGGAAGTTTTGGAAAGTAGAAGATATTTTATGTAAAACAAAGCAGGCTTTTTCCTAGATACTGCTTCTCAGGCACTTAACTGAATTGACCATTGAAATGTTTAAAAAAATAGCTTCAATGGTTAAATATTTAAGAAGAAAGAAAGACAAGGAAAGGAAAAGAAAAAAGGAAAGAAAAGGAAAGTAAAAAGAAAAAGTCACCAACCTGAAAAATGAAAGTGATGGATATTAGGTAGTTTCTCTAAGTATTCTGGATAATGTTTTCCACCCAGATTTTGAAACCACAGTCTAATAGCACCTTGAGTTGATCATTGCAAAACAAGAGTACTTCTTAAGCTGTGCACACTTTTTTATAAAAGATTTTATTTTTTTCAACTGATCTCTACACCCAACGTGGGGCTCCAGCTCACATCCCGGAGATGGACCTCCAGCTCCACCGACTGAGCCAGCCAGGTGCCCGATGCTGCACACTTGAAAAGAAACGAATTATTCAAACATTAACAGTAGCTGGAAAACTGATGCGCATTCTGAGGACAGGAGCCGGTGGCTGCCTGCAGTCAAGGAAGCGCGTTGTTTTTTCACTTCTTTTTTCCGGAAATTGAGCTGGGGGTGGTGTGTGTGTGTGTGTGTGTGTGTGTGTGTGTGTATTTCAGCACAGCTGGGCACAGGAGCGCTGCCAAAAATGTTCAAGAACTGAAGACGAACTTTGGTTTGTGACTTTGGGTTGAAAGACATTTTGATTCCTCAAAGTTTCTGGATTTCAGGACAAAACATGCTCTCTTGCACTTCAGGAGCTCAAGCCAGCCTGGGGCTGGAGACCTGGTGGCCAATGTGGGGGGCGGGGGGGTGGAGAGGGGGTTTGGGTGGTGAGGCAGGACCGCTGAAAGAGAGCTGACGGGAGTCAGTGGCCTCGAAAAGGATGAGTGGCATCAGAATTGGGTGGATTCAGAGGGCATGTGTTCACCCTCCTCTGGCTTTGAGAGCCACCCGGATAGGCTTCTGCAGAGTTTCCCCTTCTCTGAGCCCCAACTTTGCGTTTATTCCCTGGCACCTATGAACCCCGGGACTATGCCTGGAGTACTTGAAGAGGAACCCCTAGCCCTGCACTCTCTAGTGGGTAAGGCATTCTCGAGAGGGCGCTCCCGTTAATCCGTAACAAATGACCGGCTTCCAGACCTGGCCAAGCCTCAGGGCCACCTGGGGTGGGAGGTGGTGACGGAATGTGGCTTTAAAAATATGGACTTTCAGGCGCCACTCCGATTTAGAAATTGGAAATCCCTGTTGGACTCTGCAGTTGACATTCTGTAAATTGTGGGAGGGGAGGGGTGGCCCAAGGAGGAGACAGCTCTGAGAGTTGCAGGAGCAGGGATGATGAGAACGTGCTCAGAGCGAGGAGCTGAGGCACCACCTCCCACAGAGACTTGAGGGTGGAGGGACCCGTTCGGAGACGCCTGGGCTTAACTTTGCCCAACAGAAATCACTGCAGCTCACCTCTGGGCCCCGGGGACCTCGAATCCGCCCTTGAAAATCTGGGCACTTTTGCTCCTAACTGGGAGGTTTTGGAACTTGAGCTTGCATGGGAATTGCCTGGAGGGCCTGTTAAAACACAGGTTGTTGGTCCTCAGTCAGAAGAGCTGGGCTGGGACCCAAAAATTTGGTTTTCTGAGAAGTTCCCAGGTGAGAACCATTGCTTTAGTCTGCTTTTTCTCAGCTTGTCTTTGGAGAAGACTGTCTGGGAGAGAAAGATTTGAAGTGATAAATTTCTGGGAGAGAAAGATTTGAAGTCTTGTGCCAAGTAGGACCTTGGACATATGGTATAAAATGATGTGACTGGTTGAGGGTACAGGGGTCAGGCTCACAGCTGTGATAGGGTGGGGTCGCTGAAGATAGGTTATTAGGACGCTTCCTTAGGGAAGAGAATGATGGCCTCAGGGTGAAGGAAAAGAGGTCCGGGAACCCAGCCAGGCCACTCTTCAGTGGAGAATTTGTCCTCAGAAGGGCAGGGAAATGCTCAGGGCATCTCCAGATGGATCCAGGGTTTCAGGGTTCTAACTGGGCTACAGAGAAGTCCAAAGAGTTTGGGTCCATCAACCAGTTTGGACATATTGGAAAAAAAGCAGATAAGCTTTGGTTCTCCTTTTGGCCCAGAAACTTCTGCCCCCTAATTTTGCCAGAGTACTTAGACATTAAGGGCCCAAGATGTGTGCAGTGTTAGTGCAGAGCAACTGTCCCTGGAGGAAGAGGCCCTGCCTGTACCCATTGGGTCTATGTGGTCTAGGCCTCCCCTCAAGTAGCAAGTGCTCCGTCCGGTGCAGGGCCCCATTAGGACATTAAGACTTTGCCAGTCTTTGGTCCCATCTGTCATGTTTTTATGGGTCCTTTCCTCCACAAAAAATTGAAGATTATATTTTACAACTGTGTTGGTATAAAGATGAATGTCATTCAGGCTGAATTCACTATCCTGTATTCATTATTCTTATATCTATCTTTTTCTTCTGATTGTAAAAGAAATGAAAATTAAAACATTCCATGGGCCTCTGAAACTACCATGGGCCCTATGCTCTGTGCCCACTGTGAGAAATGGATATGCAGTGCGTGCCTTTTCCCCG
Source organism: Panthera tigris (assembly GCF_018350195.1). Classification (NCBI taxonomy): domain Eukaryota; kingdom Metazoa; phylum Chordata; class Mammalia; order Carnivora; family Felidae; genus Panthera; species Panthera tigris. The sequence goes on from NC_056664.1 coordinate 89,837,651, forward strand.
CTATGGCTCTTACGCCTCTCTGGGAAACCTAGAGAGAGGTTTGGTACAAGGATATGTACCTGTGAGTCACAGCTCTACTCCTGGTATAAAACTGGTTGGCTCATCAGTATCTCCACTGCAGAGTCCCTCCACCCTGCTTTAGCTATGTCTGAGGTAGTACCCTAAAAAGGGGTGGAAGATCCAAACAGGTTATCAGCGCCATTTCTTAACATCTGGCCGGCTTCACTTTTGTGCTTACTTGGATGTCAGATTATGAGGTGAAATCCAATTTTAAAATGCTATGAAGACCAAGTGAATGCATCTTTGGGCTACCAGTTAGTGTCCCACTGATGTACAACCATTTAATTTCTTATTATCTTCTAGAGTTGCTTATGCATTTTCAAGCAAAAATTAAGACTGGTATTTTATACGTTGTTCACCTTGATATTTTCACTTTCTATGACAGCTTCCTTATGTTCTCTTTCTTAAACATCTGTATAGCATTCCATTTTGAGAACATACGACTATAATTTATTTAACCTGTCACTCATTGAGGGTAGTTAGGTTGTTTCCCATCATTGCTATCGAAAACAATGAGTAATGGATAACACTGCACAGGTGCCATTTACCTGTGGACAACTGTAGCAACAGGACAGAGTCCCAAAAGCCCAGTTGCTAGGTCAAGGGTACATGAATTGGCACTCCTAATAGATATTAACTAATTGCCCTCCACAAGAGTTGTGCCAATTAACACTCTTGCCAGCAGTGTGTGAGGGTCATTGTTTCCCATAGCCTTGCAATGAAGCACATTATAACTTCTTCTTTCTTTTCTCCTTTTCTTTCCTTCCCTCCCTCCCTCCCTCCATCCCTCCCTCCCTCCCTCCCTCCTTCCTTCCTTCCTTCGTTCCTTCCTTCCTTCCTTCCTTCCCTCCTTCCTTCCAATCTGATAGGTGAAAAAAAATCAATCTATTTTTGTTTTTTTTTTTCTAATTAGAGAGGTTGAACATCTTTTCATACCTTAAAGGGCCTTTTGAATTTCTCTCCTGTGAATTAACCTTCCAGAAACATTTGAAAGTGGGACCTTCTTGGCTCTGCAGTGAGTTAAGTTCCCTGGACAGGAAGAAAAGCTGGGACTTGGCTTTTAATGGAGATGAGGCTTTCTTGCACCCCTGGTGGAGAAATACAGGGTCAGGGTTATAGCATCATCTACCAACATTTTTTTCCTCATATGAAATATTTAATACTCTTTAATGAAAACATAGAAGATAAATATGCAAATATAATTTTAATGTGTCTTCATCTAACAGATCTCTCAACTAATTATAATCAATTATATTGTACATATGTTAAAAATAGTGGTTAATTTATGGATTCTGTATGTTTTGTAATTCAGCTGTCCCAAGTTGATATTTGATCAACCTGTTTTTGTGTTTTACCTACAAACACATGGGGACTTTACCACAAAAACAGCTCAAGCATTAACATATGGCAGCCAATCACTTCTCATGATTTAAACAAATAACTTGGAGGAAACGGGATAGATTCACCCTGGCAGTAGTTTCACAGGAGGAAAAGCTGTAATGGTCTGGTTAAAAATCTAAACGGAATGATACATAGGACAAAACAGAGGAAAACAAGTGCACTGCAAATGTGCAGCCTGTGGTGGTTTAGATCTACTTTGATATTTATTTTCACTCCTGGAGATTTGATAACTTGTTTGTGAAGATGAATGTCATATGACAAGCCATCATGTTTTCTCCCTGAATAATCAGAAACCACAGAAAAGAAACCATGATGGCAATGTGATTTTTCACTCTAAACCAGATAGCAGTATAAATGTGTGTTAAAGCTGATATTAAGTCTCCTTAAAATTTTTAATTTCTTATTCATTTTAGGGCGTGAGTGCATTAGAATTATAACACCTAGTTTTATATCAGATGGCTCTCTCTCCCTTTCTGTCTCCCTGTGCCCCTCTCCCTACCATAAGACATGATAATCAGAAACTATTCCAGCAGGAGGAGCTGGTTTAGAAACAAATGGATTCCATGGCAACTCCTGACTCCACATGACTTCTAATAACCGGCATTTCAGTTGGAAATTGTCTGTGTGATATTCTGTCCAACACTGGTGGTTTATGTGGGGTTTTCCCTAGTTTACATCTCAGAAACTGTCTTAACCTCCAGTTTCATGAATAAGCAGCAGCAGCAGCAATGTCACCACCTGTAACCATGATGTGGCCAGTGATTTGACAAATGTTCCTGGTTTCAATTTTCAGACTATCTGACAGAGATGAACACTGAATGAGAACTGTCCAGAGCTGGTATCACATACTGTAGGAAATCTGGGAAGTGTGTCCCATGGCAAATTGGACACAGAGAGTCAAATGTTCTCATTCAACTCAAGAGAATGTGTGCCTCGGGCCCCCGACAGCAGGTCGGGAGCCTTGGGCTGTGAGTCACAGACCCCTGCACTGGAAGAGGAAGACTAAAAGGGGACAAAGATAGCCAGCATTCCCCGTTCCTCATTAAAGAAAACCAAAACAGTCTGAGCTTGTCCTAGAGGTGAGTGATCTGCTGGCCTCCCAAAGAGTATTGGCATCACTGTCATGGTGACAAAAACAAAAAAACAAAAAAAAACCAAAAAAACGAAAAAACAAAAAAAAAAAACAAGGAAGAAAGAAAGAGAAAAAGAAAGAAAGGAAGAAACTTGGAACAGGATGGGTTTGTAAAACCTCTTATCTATGTTTTATAATTTTTGCTGTGACCCAGGGAAAAATGTGTCACAAAAGCATAAAGAGACTGCTTTTAGAAACACTGAAAGTCAATGATGGAGTCAATGCAAAGGTGAAGACGAGCTGAGCTTATGTTCCTTATGTTCAAGAGCTCCTGGGTCCATCTAGGGAGGTTGTGCCATACCTAGGCAGGCCAACCCTGAAATCTAGCCATGACTCAGTCCTGTGTCCCACCCAGAGAGGGTACCTTTTTATAACTTTCACCAAATCGGGGCACCTGGGTGGCTCAGTTAAGCATCCAACTTCGGCTCAGGTTATGATCTCACGGTTCGTGAGTTTGAGCCCCAGGTTGGGCTCTGTGCTGACCCCTCAAAGCCTGGAGCCTGCTTCAGATCCTGTGTCTCCCACTCTCTGCCCCTCTTTCTCTCTCTCTCTCTCTCTCTCTCTCAAAATAAATAAACATTAAAAAATTAAAAAAAAAAAACAAACTTTCACCAAAGCACTATATGGTGTAGTGCTTGCCCTGCCAACTCTACCCTCCATATTGATTCTAGGCTTGTGTGACAAACGTCAAGGAATGTTTACCATGATGCATTGGAAATAATCATTTAGGGGCTTCAGTGGTTAATGAGTGACCAGCAAATCATGCTTTATTTCCGGGGACTGTAAGACTGGAAATGACACAGCAAATTTGCTTAGTGAGAGAGTGTTCTAGAGGAAGTGGGAGAGTGAAAAAAGAATGTTACTGTGATTAAAAAAACAAAAAACAAAAAACAAAGAGAGAGAGAGAGCATATGCAGATGGGAGGCATTGAAGGGAGAGTTTTACAAAAAAGTTGACATCAACATGCTCAAAGTAGTTTGAAAATCTATTGACCAAATTCACGGGAAAATACTGTAATATATTTATTTTAAAACTGTATTTACTAATCAATTAGTTTATACATTTTTTTAAAAGTAACTTTTGAAAAATCACACTTGCTTTGACTAATTGGAAATTTGAGGGAGACTGTAAACCCACTAGACCCATAATATCTAATAGTATTATTAGCTACCAGTGATCCGATGGCCAGTAATGTTGTAGCTGATAGAGGACCTTCACATCTTTCTAGAATGAGCTGAAACCTAACCAATGAGACAGGGTTGGAATCACCTGTGCTGTGAATAGAATGTAGAAGGCACTCAGTGGAGGGGAGGCTCACCCAATTGTCACTGGCTCTATGATTTCAGCATGGAAGGAGTTCATTGGAATTTCTGTGGATTTGGCATCCTCAGAATTCTTATGAGGAGGGAGACAGGTGACATTTCTCCACGTTTCCAAAGGGAAGGCTGAAGAACAGAGAGTTGAGTATCTTCCCCAGAATTGCATAGGGATAACGTTTACCCAATTGTTTCCAGACTTTCCCTTGAAGAAGTGATTCTTTTAGAAAAAGACCAATAAAAATGTGTATTGAAAATAAAAAGAAAATAGGAAAGAATGTACCAAGGGGCAGACATCTCCATGAAATCAAGGAGGCAGAAACATCTCTGGGCTGAAAGAAGAGGTGCTTACTAGCAGGCCTGGATTTCTTCTTGAAACTTAACTGTTCATTTTGAAGTAATTGTGGACTTACAAGAAGTTGCAAAGAAATGCACAGGGAAGTGTGGTGCACTTGTCACACAGCCTGCTCTAATGTTAATATCTTGTATAATTGTCTTACAATGCCAGGAAATTAACAGTGGTACAATCCACAAAACTTAATGCAGCCTTCTCCAGTTGTACACACACATATGTGTGCACACATGTAACCATCACCATAATTAAGATACGGAGCTATAAATCACAGCAAGTCTTCCCTTACAGCCACACATGTCCCTTATTCCCTGCACCCTTCCCTAAATCCTGACAACTACTAACCTTTCTGTCTCTACAATTTTATTTCAAGATTATCTACATAGAATCATATAATATATAACCTTTGTGACTGGCACTTTTACTGTATAATATCCTTGAAGTTCATCCAAGTGTTTACATACCTCACCAGTTCATTCCTTTTTATTGTTGAGTAATATTGTAATATTCTGTAGTATGGAGGTAACATAGTTTATTTAGCCATTCACTACCCACTGAAGCGCATTTTGGTGGCTTCCAGTTTTTTGATGTATGTATAAAGCCACCATGAACATTTGCATACAAATTTTTGTATAACTATGTGTTTTTATCTCTCAGGGATAGATGCTCAAGGGTACAACGGCTGAGTTCTGTGAGAAGTCCACTTTTAAGCTTTAAAAGCAACTGCCAAACCGTTTTCTAGAGTGAGTGTACCATTTACGTTCCCGCCAACAATGTTTGAGTGATAGTTTCTCCATATCCTTGTCGGCATTGGGTGTTATCATTACGTTCTACTTTAGCCATTATAATAGGGCTGATGTCTTTATGCTGTTAATTCGCATCTCCCTAATGTTTAATGATGATGAACATCTTATTATGTGCTTATTTGCCATCTCTCTATCCTTTTGATGAAATATCTGTTCATGTCCTTTGTGCATTTCCCAACTGGATTCTGTTGTTGTTGTTGTTGTTGTTGTTGTTGTCGTTGTTGTTATTGTTACTGTGGTGTTTTGAGAGTTTTTTTTATGTATTCTATATATGAAAGTCCTTTGTTGGATATATTACTTTAAATATATTTTCTTCCAAAGTTATCTTTTCATCTCCTTTCCAGGGTTTTTCTCGTAGTAAAGGTTTTAAAATTTGATGATGTCCAATTTTTCCATTTTTCCTATTTGAACCTTATTTTCAAAAAGCCATAAGGACAACGTCATCCACAAGGGAATGTTTCCATGTGAAAATCACAGTTCCGTGAAGATGTTTCATAATTGCAACAGGGTGAGGAATGGCAATTGCAATTCCACTGACATTTATTAAGCATCTATTGTGTACCAGATACTGCTCTGTGTACTCAGCAAAGGGGCAGTTCACATAGAGCACCTTCAGATGAGGAGAGATAATGAACGTAACAAAAAAGTTACATAGTAGGTAAGAGGGTTCTCAGGGCTGTGGGAAGAAAAAAAGGAGCAAAGGGTGCAGCGTGCTGGGGGGGGGGGGGTGGGGAATGTGTGCAGTGTGAAGAGTCCCGGAGGCTTGGGGTGTCTGGATGGCTCAGTTGGTTAAGCATCTGACTCTTGGTTTCTGCTCAGGTCACGATTGAGCTCTGCATGGGCTGTATGCAGCAGGGAGCCTGCTTGGGATTCTTTCTCTCCCTGTCTCTCTGTCCCGCCCCCACTTGTGCTGTCTCTGTCTCTCTCAAAATAAATAAATAAACTTAAAAAAAAAAAAAAAAAAGAGTGCAGGAGGCTTTGCTGCAAAGGTGCAACTTAAGCCGACCTGACGGAGAAGGAGTTGATCAAGCGGATGTCTGGATGGAGGGGACTGAGGGAGCAAAAAGACCCTGAGGTGGGGGCACCTGGAGTGCTCATGGAATAGTAAGAAGGTTGGTGTTTGGAGCAGAGCAGAGTGGGAAGAGGGAGAAGAGGGGTGAGGGGCAGATCATGCAGGGCTTAGAGGCCATTGGGAGGACTTCACTCTGAGTGCAGAAGCTGTGGCGGGGTGTGGAGCAGTGGGGTGCAAAGACCTGACTTGATTTAACAGGATCTCTGCTTGCTGTGCTGAGAACAGTTGGAAGGAGGCAAGAGCAGAACCAGGGAGAAGTGTAGGAGGTGACCGCAGGGATCCAGGACAGAGCTGATGGTGGCTTCCAGCAGGTGACAGCAGGAGAGACAGTAAGAAGTGGTGGGGCTTTGGACATATTTGAAGGCAAATCCAATGGCACTTTCTGATGAATTGGATGTGAAAGAACGAGGGAGAAGGAAGGTTCTTCAAGGTTCAAGTTAGAATATCAGATAAATGTGACCCAGAATATAGGATGAGAACAGAAAGTTAATGAGAGAGAAAGAGAAAAGAAGACGGAAAGAGTCAACAAAAAATGTCAGGTCGGCCTTTGTGGTGGGGTGGGGGGTGAGGGAGCAATTTGATGCTGTTCATAAAAAATTTTAAATGTATAAATGCTTTGTTCCAAAGATTTTTCATTTTTAGGAATTTATCCTTCAGAGAAACTTGCTCATTCATGTGCACCATCATGGGTAAAGGGATTTCACCCCAGATCTGTAATAGTGAAAGGCTGAAACAACCCAAATACCTACCTGTAGGGGAATGGATTATATACCACAGTCCATCCAAACTGTAACTTCTACAGTAAACCAAGGGACATACCTACATAAAGCTGTCCAAGGTCTATTGTTAAATGAAAAAAAAAAAAAAAAAAGCAAGTGGCAGAATGATATATGAAGCGGGAAAAGAAAATGCTCTATATGCACACTTATATATCTGCATATATGTAAATACACAGGAATAGGTCTGGAATAGTATGTAGGAAACTTTTGAAAGGAGCAATGAGTGAGTTTGTTCTCTTTATATGTTTAATTAGACATTTAATATTCTAATTAAACACAGTTAAAAAGATTGAATTTTAGGGGCACCTGGGTGGCTCAGTCAGTTAAGTGTCCGACTTTAGCTCAGGTCATGATCTCATGGCTTGTGAGTTCGAGCCCCACATTGGGCTCTGTGCTGAGCCTGGAGCCTGCTTCAGATTCTGTGTCTCCTTCTCTTTCTGCCCTACCCTGCTCGTGTGCTCTCTCTCTCAAAAAATGAATAAACATTAAAAAAAAATTTTTTTTAAAGATATTTAAAAAAAAGATTGAATTTTATACAATGATTTTTTTTTTAAAGTAGAACAGAAGGATTTATTTCTTGTTAATAAATTAGATTCTTTACTATCTTCCTTGGAGGTCTCAGGAAACCCAGGCCCACAATCTGGGAAACACCTCTCTATCCTCTGTGGTTAGGGAATGTGTTGGGTTTAGCCAGAACAAGGGCCAGGCTCTGGGGCAGCTGAGACCACTCTATTGTAAAAGGCTCTAGAAGGGACCAGCTGTCGTTCATTTTGAGAGAGAAACCCAAACAGAATTAGTCTTATCCCCAAATCCTGGATCATTTTGTCACCTTCTGCCTTATGATGGGGGCAGCATAAAGTGGCAGAAAGAGAACAGACTTGGAATCCAAGGAGCTGGGCTCCAGTCTCAGCTACCACTTGCCCTGTGTCTCTGAGCTTGTTTCCTTGTCTGTGAAACCAGGGACAAGAGCTCTGGGTAAATGAGAGCTGTTGCTGGAAGTGTTTTGCGTGTAAAAGGCCACGAGGCTATGAGGGCTCTCAAGGGAGAAATGTGTGTCTGTTCCACTCCACGCTAGGGTGTGCTATGTTATTAGCAACTCTGGAAATATATTTTGAATACATGTAGTTGGTGCAATTCCATGAGGTGTTTTTTGCAGATGAATCCGACTGTTTTGTGAAATTATGTGGGTTTTTTAAATTGTAAGTTTATGTGAGAATGTTATTGCTGAATCCATTTAGGTTTCTTGTTTTCTTGCTATGAATTTCACTTTCACTTCATCCCCAGTGACTTTTGTTTGCAAGGACGCTCAAGGACAGAATGCTAGCAGTATAAGTTTGCCACCTATAGGTGGACATTTTCATTACAAGTATTTTCCCGTGACATAGATAATGGTCTTAAAACAAAAACAAAAACAAAAAACCGTGATGCACAAAACACTTCCATGACTTCTACTTCATGTGTTCTCTCCGTATATTTGCTTTCATCATTCCCATAAGCATTGGTATTAATTAGAATCACCAGCAATGATTTTTGTGACTACAAACCAGTCTAACTTGTGCTTTATGAAAATTTGTCTTAGGGGCACCTGAGTGGCTCACTTGGTTAAGCATCGGACTATTGGTTCTGGCTCAGGTCATGATCTCACAGTTTGTGAGTTTGAGCCCCGTGCTGGACTCCATGCTGATGGTCTAGAGCCTGCTTGGGATTCTCTCTCTCTCTGCCCCTCCCCAGCTCTCTCTCTCTCTCAAAATAAATCCATAAACTTAAAATTTTTTTAAATAATAAAAAAAGAAAATTTGTCTTAAATATTTCATTGTATTTTTTCCCATCTGATCAACATAGTTTGGATTTTTTAATATAAATGTTGTGTTTCTTTAGACCATTAAAATGGATTTAGATCACTCTGCCCCACTGCTTGTAATACAGGTAAAAGCATGGGTCTTTACAGTTATAAACCATCATACACAGATGTGAACAATGCTGGGCAGTAAAGGAAAGAATACAGGCCTTGTTTTGTGATATCTGAGCTCCACCTGATCATGGCCTGATCTCTGATCGTCAATTTCTACATCAATGAATGAAGTGATTGGACCAGATTTTCTATGCAGCTTCTTCTAGTCTAATAAGCTAGACTTTATGAGCTAAATGTAGTCATAACAGCAATATTGAACATTTATGAAGGCCTATATGACCTGTCAGGCCCAGGGCTACAGCACTATCTCATTTGACCTGCGTGACAAACCTGTGAAATAGATGCCACTATTACAAGTCAGAAAACAGAGACTTGGAAAAATTAAATGACTTGCCCCAAAGTACAAGGAAGTTAGTGCTACTAACATGGACAACCTGACTTCCTAAGCCCACCGTGCCTTTAGCCACTGTAATATATATCCAATAAAGTGTCCCCTTCCATGGAGCCCCTTTGGAAGTCTACCCATACATTCCAATAATGCCACCACTACTGTGTTTGGAGTACTGTTTTAGAAATAACAAACTATTCCAACAAACTGGTTGGGCTAATTTGGATCAGACAAGAAAAGTTGGCCTTGTTGATGTTTGGCCACCTTCAAAACAAGCAAGTGATTGAATCAACATTTCTTAGATCCATCCCCATCTGACATATTTGGAGCATCTAATTCTCCATATGGGATGGAGACAAGAGACACAAGCCCTGTAAGACAGCATGTGCTGTGTGGTAGAGATGGGGGAACCATCAGCGGGGGAGAAAGTGAGCTATCAACCAAGTCAAAGCATTGGCAGAGGAGGAGTGGAGCATGGGCAAGACAGGGTGCAGAATGTGGGAAAGGAGAAAGAGCTGGGGAACTGCAGGCCAATTTAACCAGAGAGGCTGGTTTGTCTCTGGAGTCAGTGAGAAGGAATGTTGAAGTGTGTGGGGCCTAGTGGAGAAGGGCATTTTGTACAATAAGTAGGCAGGAGCTGCTCAGTGCAAGGCCTGAGCAGCTTGGAAGGCCTTGCCTGTCTCACCTTTGACCAGCAACCTCTCTAGTTGATACCTTTTGCTCCCAAGGCATCAGCTACTACCCCATTCCCATGGCTATCAACATTTCTTTCTGGACTTGAGACCTCCAGATACTCCAGATCTGTATCCACATTGTGTACAGACACATACACCTAGTGGTTGTTTACTTTAGGGGCCTCAGACTTGGCATGTGCCCACAAAATGTATCGGTCCCTCCTGGGTTTCCCACTTAAGTTCATGGCCTCAACATGTTTGAAGCCAACTGGGTCAACCTCTAAAGGACATAATCAGATCTCCCCTCTTCTTCCTTTGCTGGATACCACCAGTCACCTCTCACAGGTGCGTCTTCCCCAAGTAGAGTAAACAGGAGTTAGGGGTCAGAAACGCTTGAGTCCAAATCCTGACTCTATTATTATCAGCTGTGAGGCCTTGACCAAGACCCATAATCTAACTGATCCTCATTTTCAACATGTGTAAAATGGGTAAATGAGATAATGTATGTAAGAGAAACTCAGGGTCTGATGTGAATCAGAAGAATTACTAGGTTAATGTGCATCTTTGATGGTCAATAAATGTCCATTGGGTTGAAGGTTTCTGAACAATCTCATGGTAGCTGAATGCTTGGTTATTTTCTATTTGCAAATAGATCCCTCCCACAGATCCATTCTCTGACCTTTGAATTCTGCTCTGTGCCCAGGTACTGAATCTCTACAGAGTGCTCTAGGAGGAAGCTGGGCTCCCTCCAGTGTCTGGTTGAGTTCGACCAGCAGACAGTACTTGGGGAATGGAGAGAGAATGATTAGACTGTTTATGGTCTTTTCCTCATCCTGGCATGGCTTCTAAGTGGTCAGATTTCTCTATGCCCCCGCTCTGGGGGGGTGGGGGGGAGAGCAGCCCCTCTTCTAAATCTGTAGCTTTTATGAGATTAGAGACCATCTCTCTCTCTCCCTTTGCCCTTGCAGATCTGAAGGTGGTAAGGGCTTCTTATTCTTGTTAGTTGCAAAGTGCTTCATCATGTTTTGGTGGTCCCTATAACCCTGTTCTAATTCTGCACATTCCCTTCGTTAAATTCTTGTCAGCAAACCCTGAGCGTGCCCATCTGTTTCTGTAAGAGTCTGCCTGAGTCAAGGTGTACATGGCCTTTTGGAACAAACAATCTGGCACTGGCCCTCAGGGTGGATAGAGAGATGGAATCCCTCCGAAGAGAAAATATAGTTGAGAAACTGGGCTGGAAGAGACAGTGAAGGAAAGGTGGGAAGGAATGGCAGGTGGAAATATACTCTCCTCTTCTGTGAGGAGTGCCTACCTGTTCTACTGGCTATATTGTGGAAATGACGTGTATGTTCATTGTCTGCTTCAGAAGCCAATGCCACTTTTAGAATTGGGGAATTGAAAATAAATCTGAGGAACTGAGCATCTAATGGGAAACCTAGAGCCAATGAAGCCCTAATCCTGTATTGTCTGCTCTGGCTCTGCCTCAGGTCTAGTTGCAGTTGATGCTGTATTTAATTGGGACTACATAAGTTTTCGTTTCTCTCCCAACAAAATCAAATACATACCCTCCATATTCCCATAGCAGTTCATAGACACCCAAATTTAGGACTGACTGTGTTGACTTTGAGGGCAGCTGGGTTTGGTTTTAATCCCCCAGTCTCCAATTCAGAGCCTGCTCACCCTGCCCTGTTGGGTGCCTGGGTTGGGGAGTTGCCTGTGATGGGTGTGGGTGAAAGTAAAGGATAATGAATTCTAAGCTGTGGCAGGGCTCCTGTCCCTGACCAGGGGCAGGGACCAGAGATGGCTTTGAAGTGAATGGTTTGTGGGGGTGGGGGAGGAGGAGCTATAGAAGGAAGTGGTAAATGGTGTAGCTGGGCGTGCACCTCCCAGTGCACCTGGGAGGAGGGCAAGACTAGCTTTCTTACCCAAACTGCTCTATGCTTCTTAGTCCTTCACATAATCCTGGTTCTGTAGGGGTAAACAATAAGTGTTACATTGGTAAATACAGGACATATTCATGCTATCGGATTGGCCAATATTTTCAAAGAGAGACATTGGAATATTTTATTCATCTAAACACAGATGTACAGTTTTGAGTTTTGTCTTCTTGTCTCTTTTAGGGATCGTTAAGGATAATTGACAGCATACACTTTGAGTTGGGCAGGATCTATGATGAGTTTCACACTGAGTTTCCATAGGGCCTAAAGCACAGTAGGTACAAAATTCTTGTGAAGTGGCTTGATCTGGGCAGCCTGGAAAATTAGACGAGTCTGTCAATGCCTAGAACTCTCCACGTCCCACCAAAGATGCCACCCTATACCAGTCACCTTTCCGATCACAAATTTGAGATTTGGTTTAAATGAGACTTTCCTAAGTGAAGCATGCTTTGCAGTCTGTTCCCTTTTCTCTGGCTTCACTTTGCCTTCATCCTCCCCTGCGTCACCATGGCAGGAGCAGAGCTGTCCCTGGAATACGTGCAGGCAGAGGGGGAGCTGCAGGTCTGGCCATGGATTTTCTCCTTTGTGTTTGCTCTGGCTCTCCACTCTGCATTTCAGGACTAGGAAATGCATTGTAAAGACTACCCTAATCGATTCCTGGATTAAAAAGGATGGCCTGAGAATGCTGTGATAATCACAAGAGGAGGGAAAGACCCTGCCCCAAGTAAAGGCTTTCCTTTTTGTTTTTCATGCTTGATCTTATGATCTTTGACTAGGCTCCTTTGAAAACAATGGCAGCCTCTTCAAAGGGGAGTATCAATCCCTTTGAATGGGCTAATTCTGCTCCAGGTTCCCGCCATCTATCCGCCCTTGACTAGCTCCAGGAGAAGTCAACAGGTGGTTGTCCAAATATAAATGAAAAGGCTTAACTCTAAAACATCACTGTCTGAGGGGATTTTTAAAAGACCTTACTCTGTGGTTTTGGCAGTGACCGTGGGTTTCTTTGCCAGCATACAGAGAAATTTGACCTGTGTCACTCAGGAGTTAGAGATTTTCATCACTACTGTCTCCACCTAAGATCTACTCACCCCTACTCTTCCCCAACAAACCAGCAAACTCAAATATAAAAAGTGAAGAGGATACAGGGAGACTGAGACAGAGAGAGACAGAGATAGAGAGACAGAGATAGACAGGGACAGAGGGGCTAAGAGAAGAAAGGAAAAGGAAGGACACAACAGTGCTTGGTAGGTCTATATTTTATTACCCGATTGAAGTCCCATTTCTATGTGTCAAAAACAAGGTATTTTGATGTGTGGGCGGAGTGGGAGGAGAGGTGTTTTACAAGCAGCTTTCTTTCAATAAAATTTGCTCTGTGCTGACAATACTGTGACAAATTATTAGAGTTATCTATACAAACAACGTCTATTTCAGCTAGTGCCAGCTTCTCAAGTGAGGATTGAGAAATAAAGCAACAGCGGGCAGAGGAGGGAAGGACCATAGGGTGTAACCTTCTAGTTTATCCTTGATTTTCCTTGGTACTTTCTCTTTCTTTACTTCTTAGGCAGCCAACCACCAGAGACAGGCCACATGATCCTGCAGGAAAATACTCCCAGCAAACCTGTTTTCCAAAGCAGATTCTGTGCGTTTCAGAATGGCAGCAAATTTGTCAGTAGAATGACCATACAGAAACATTATTTTGAACTTAGGAATTCAATTTAGAATGTAACTTTGTATCCTTCATCTTCCTGAGCAAATGATTCACTTGATACTAGTTAGAAGAATAAACTGTCTACACTTTCCATATTGATACACTATCCTGGGTGATGAGTAATTCCAAACAACCACTTAAAGGGGATAAATATGATGCCTTTTTCTAATCTAGAGGCACAAAACTTTGATCATATAAGTAAAAGAATATATACATCAGAGCTCACTTTACATATACGACATTAATAACTAAGTTATGAATCAAATAAAAATCCCCAGGTAAACATCAACAGCGAAGGTAAGTACTCACATTAATAGTAGACCAGTGTGGAGTGCTTCATCCTACTTCTTGTCCAGGGGAGAGAAAACCTGGACAACCCCGACCACATCCCAAAATATCAGGCTGGGTCAGTGAGTGGAACACCCACCATCAGGAGCTGCCATCTGAAAGACTCTTTGTGGGCCGTCTCTGTGCCTCTTAGAGTTTTCTAAGATGCCTGAGGCTCCTCCTCCAAGCACTTTCCTCCGATATGGCCCGAGGGAACACACACCCTGTTCCAGCCTGATGCCAACTTTAGATGGGCTTGTGACAGCTGACCTCTGTAGAGCAGGCACCCCTGGTAGCCTGGGTGACTCCACTGTGTTCCCAAACACCAGGATCCCATCTCAGCCTGCTGTGGCTGGAGTCTGGGTGTTCTATGGAACAGGAAAGATGCCCACCTGCTTTCTTTTTAGTTGGATGAAAGGGGCAGCGTGGACCACAGCGGGGGTACAGATGCCACACATGAATCTACGGAGGTCAATGTTTCTCTTCCCATAGGCACCAATGATTAGCTTTTTCCAGCATATGGACAAAGCGCCATAGGAACAGAGCAAAAGGCATTTACAAACACTGTGGTTGTAGAAAGATTTTGTTCCTCAGCGCTTGCGATGGGGTGGCACAGATTAGCACTCGATAACCTTGATGGGCGTGCACTTTTGAAACAGGTAAATGTCTCCCAATGAACTTTTACATTAGAGAGGAGAGAAGGCCTGGCTAGTTCCCACGTGCTACTGACATCAGAAACGTGGTAAAGCTGCAACTTAGCACTAAACCTTAACAGTCTATGAATGCCAGAAAACATTGAGAATGAAAGAATAAGTCTATCGAGAAAATCCTCAGTGGCCTTTCTACTAGCTAATTAGTTGTGTGGGTTCTAAGAGGACAATTTTCTACATCAGAAATTAAAAAAAATGACTGATCGCTGGTGGAAGGGGAAATAGGATCCTCAAGTTGTAAATGTCTAATTAAAATGTGGGGTGAAAACCTATGATATCTGTCTTTCTCTATGTGGAACTTGAGAAACTTAACAGAAGACCATGGGGGAAGGGAAGGGGAAAAATAGTTTCAGAGAGGGAGGCAAACCATAGAGACTCTTAAATACAGAGAACAAACTGAGGGTTGATGGGAGTTGGAGGGAGAGGGGGAAATGGGTGATGAGCACTGAGGAGGGCACTTGTTGGATGAGCACTGGGTGTTGTATATAAGCGATGAATCATGGGAATCTACCCCCAAAGCCAAGAGCACACTGTATACACTGTATGTTAGCTAACTTGACAATAAATTATATTAAATAAATAAATAAATAAATAAATAAATAAAATATGGGGTCGCTTGGATGGCTCAGTCTGTAGAGCATGCAACTCTTGATCTTGGGGTTGTGAGTTCGAGCCCCACAATGGGTGTAGAGATTCTTTAAACAATAAAGTCTTAAAAAATATACTTTGTGAAAAGCAGCTAGCAAAAACTGAATACTGCAATTTAGGTTCGAAAAGGAAAAAGAATGACTTTCATATAGCTGAGTGAATATCCATCTTGGGAAGGCAAACTCCTATTCCAACAGGCTACTATCATGTAAAACAGCTTTCAAATGACTCTTTGGGAACTGGTTTCAAAGTCATTACTCTTGAATCATAATCTCATCTTTTTTTTTTTTTTTTTTTTTTGAACAAAGCTGTCTTTACCTAGAGTGATTGGGTTAATTTTTGGTCATTTCCAAAAATCAAATTCTCTCTCAAAGAACAAATGTTTGCCACCACTGAGGAGAAAGTTACCTCATGTTCTGAAGGGAATTCTGAAAGGGTGTTTCAAAAACTTGTGGGCAATAATACTGCATTGTTGAAATAAGCACAGTCTACCGAGATGATTACTTTGAAGGAACTAATATCTATTCAAGTGCTATTTTGGGTATTAGCTAAACTTCAGATTGCTCTATACCCAGTCCTTGCAAATTTGAGTATTTATATAACCAAATTCATGAAAGACATTTTTAACCAAAGAAAGGTTGTTGAATTTTTTTTACAATTTCTTGTAAGATGTAAGAAGAGAAGACAAATTTTTTCTCTTCCCCTTTAAAACACACTGGTGTATTAAAGACTGTTTTTATGTTCTTAGTGTTTTTGAAAAGACCCTTACATCACCTGCCATCTCTGTAAATACTGGCTAAGAAAACCCATTCATGTTTTTCATTCTTTCTATTTCCCAATTATCCACAACCTATTGCAATCTTTGCTCTCTAAATTTTAGAGATTTTAACTGATTTTAATTTTCCTGAGATTCCTTTCTTTCTTGGGTGGTAGTTCTGAAGCAGCCAGGACACTGTGGCCCATTTAGGGCCAAAAAAAAAAAAAAAAAAGATAACAAACCCTAAAGGAATTTAAGGCAAGTCTGAAGTCCTATGAGATTCTATTAATTCTATTTTCAAGATATCTTCTGCTAAAATTTCCCAGATACCTATTAGCTATAATAATATGAAAGCATAAGTGGCCTAAGCTCAAAATCATTCTTTCCTCTTCCTCTCCCTACACTTCCCCCCGTTGTCTTGTGTCTGAAAGTCACATTGACATCTCTGGAACCATTGGAAAATTTTCAAAGCCCCAAAGTTTTCCAAAGTGCTGACTTAGGAAGCTGGATTGCTTGGTGTGCATTTATAGAACTTTTCCACAGGTTTCCTATTCATGTGATGAAGCAATCAATATGGATAAAGTTATTGTATAAACTCTGATCCTTGCCTCATTATGAAATCGCCACCTCAGCTACACACAGATCAAGCACACCTGGGACCTCACAGGGTATTTGGAGGGGAGGAGGTGGGGTGGAATGGGAGGTGAGTGGTGGTGGTTTCATTGAAATAAAGAGCTTTCATCTCTCAAGGGCTTTACACAATCTCTTTAGAAGCCACTGGGGAAACAAAGCTATCCTCCTTGACAGGGCGGTGATTTGATAGGATTCGAGTCAGAGAGGAGATTTCTGCCCAGGGTCGTCTTGGTTGCCCTATCCTCTACCCCAGACTCACTCTCTGAGCCCCAAAGCACAGAAGACATGGACAGCCACTGTATTTAGTGCCAGCCAGCATTTTCCAGGGTCCACATTCCACATGGGAGCTTGAAGCAGCCAATCTTCAAGGTCAGTGTGCTTGGGTGGATAGTATGGCTGAGTTGGATGCTTTGGGGTCAGAGGTTCAAATCTTGCCCTCACCATATATTGGTTGCTTCTGACAACTTAGCTTCTTTGGGTGTTTTAACTGGCAGAATGGGGAGGAATGTCAAGTTGCTGACACTACTCGAAACAGAAGGGAAATAACCTGTGTGAGCACTCGCTTTATATCAATACACCCCCTGACATTGAATCCTCATGACATCTCTGAAATCATCATGCAGCTGGGAACCAAGATTCATTTAAGCCACACAGGTATTAAACAAGTACTGAAGACGTGGTTCGCTACCAGGCCAAGTCCTGTGCCTTTTCTGCTACCCCACAGTACTCAGTAAATGTTAATTTCTCTTCAAGAAGATTCCTTAAAGCTAGAGGAAATGGCAGGGCAATGGGAGAGCAGGAGGCTGGGGGATGGAGACAGACTCAGTAATGGTCTTTGGAAGGCACTGGTGCTTTGTAGGGACGTGCTGGCAAAGGAAAGATGTGTTTTCAAACCCATGTCCTTAATACCAGCCAAGGTCAACCTGAGAACAATTTGCAGTGGAAAATTACACCCGGCAAATTCAGCAGCCTGATCCTAATTAGGAGCTAACCTCTCTTATTAGGTGAACTTTTTCTTTATTCCTTCACTGTGGAGAATGGACTGTAATTTGTTAATGAAATAGCATGCTAATGTATGTCATCTTATAATTTGTGGATGATCAAGAGAAAATGTTCTTTCATTAGAAAAATAAGGCTTTTATTTCCCACTTTTCTTTTTTTATTCCTTCAAAATCATTAGTCCTTTAAGCATGTTCTTTTGGTCTTATAATAAAGGATTGGGGGAATGAGACCACCTACTTCTTCCAGAAACTTCTTTCACATCTACCCATTTGTTCAGTCTCATGGTTTTACAATTTCAATTCAGCTATTGTTTATTCAGATCCCAGAGGACACTGAATGACACTGTCTGAAGTGGAGGTTACAGCCTCAAAGAAACTTATGACCAAATGCAACCAAGGCAGATGCCCATGTAGACAAATGAGAGATAATAGGAGTAAAATTACCCTGGACAGTGCAGATTTATAACCCAGGCCAGATGCCATTCCTGGGGTCCCATTTGTTGCTCTGGGTTCTTTTATCTCATGGGGCCTCTGAGCAGGGCTGAATAAAAGTTACAGAAGTGCAGACCAGATGCCCTCCTTTCTCCTTCTCATGATGTCTCTCCTTGCTAGTCTACCACAGGCTGCTTATATTCTGGGTGTTGGCTCTTATTTTGGAGGTGGTTGGAATGATGCACTTCTCCTGACAGTGTTCTACCAATTGTACTAAGAGGCTAGTCCAGCCCAGGAAAACTCATGGACTTGCGTCAGGCACAGTAGCAGACTCGGGAGTAAAAGATGAAGAGGACATGGTGTCTGCCCTGGAGGTAGTGATTCTCCACTGGGCTGGATGGATCCACAGACACTTTCAGCATCACGGGCAGGCACAGCAACAGAGTGGAGCAGGGTGTGGACGGGGAAAGGGAGGGGAAGGGGCACCCCTTTGCCAGCTCAAGGGGATGCCTCCTGGCTGAGACATTAAGAAGGAGGGAGAGGGGCGCCTGGGTGGTGCAGTCGGTTAAGCGTCCGACTTCAGCCAGGTCACGATCTCGCGGTCCGTGAGTTCGAGCCCCGCGTCAGGCTCTGGGCTGATGGCTCGGAGCCTGGAGCCTGTTTCCGATTCTGTGTCTCCCTCTCTCTCTGCCCCTCCCCCGTTCATGCTCTGTCTCTCTCTGTCCCAAAAATAAATTAAAAACGTTGAAAAAAAAATTAAAAAAATAAATAAATAAATAAAAAAAAGAAGGAGGGAGAGGTCTTCCAGCATGGAGATCAGCTGAGCCAGGGTGTGGAGGTGAGGGCAGCATGAGGCAAAATGCAAGCATCGGATTTGAGGCAAGAGGCCACAGGCAATGAGATCTGGCAGTGGGTGCTGAGGGTCTGTAAACCCAGAGGGTACAGGGGAAGGTTTGTATAGTTTCCTAGGGCTGCCCTAACAAAGTACCAAGAGCTAGGTGATGTAGAGCAGAAGTCTCTTGCCTCACAGTTCCATTGGCTAGAAGTCTGGAATCCAGTTGTCCACAGGGCCATGCTCCCTCTGAAACCTATAGGGGAATGATCCTTTCTTGCTTCTCCCAGCTTCTGGAAGCCTCACATGTTCCTTGACTCCATTCTCTGCCTCCTTCTATGTATGGCATCCCTCCTGTGTCTCTTCATATTGTCTTCCCCCCGTATATGTCTATCTTTGTGTTCAAATTTCCATTTTAATGAGGACAACAGTCAAAATGATGTAGTTGATTTAACTTGATTACCTCTGTAAGGGCTCTATTTCCAAACATGGTTACATTCTAAGGTATTGAGGATTAGGACTTCAACATCTTTTGGGGGGAACACAATTCAGCCTATAATAGAAATGCAAGGAAAGAAATCACTTTGAGTTTTTTTTGAAGTACAAAAAGCACA
Source organism: Panthera tigris (assembly GCF_018350195.1). Classification (NCBI taxonomy): domain Eukaryota; kingdom Metazoa; phylum Chordata; class Mammalia; order Carnivora; family Felidae; genus Panthera; species Panthera tigris. The sequence continues at coordinate 89,857,142 of NC_056664.1, forward strand.
AAAATAAAACCCCTACGCAGAAAATTCCTAAGTAAATCCCTAATTTCCAACCTAACTAAAATCCTGACTCTGCCCTTGTTCTAATCATCCATTAAGAAAGAATCATCCTTGGAGCGCCTGGGTGACTCAGTCAGTTAGGCGCCCGACTTAGGCTCGGGTCATGATCTAGCAATTCGTGAGTTTGAGTCTTGCATCGGGTTCTGTGCTGACAGCTCAGAGCCCAGAGCCTGCTTAGGATTCTGGGTCTCCCTCTCTCTCTGCCCCTCCCCCATTCATGCTCTGTCTCTTTGTTTCTCAAAAATAAATAAAAACATTAAAAAATATATTTAAAAAAAAGTAAGAATCATCCTTGTGATCATCCACTCAGGCTCATGGTTCTTTGTAGAAGAGTTGAGGGTCCCCGCTGTGCCATTTCTGCCTATTACAAATATTGCAGAGAACTGGTGCTGCCTTTTGAGGAGGGTTTCTTCACAGGCATGGATGGGAAATCACCCTGTTTCTCTCAAAGTTGTCCTTGACAGAGAGGTTTTTCCTTAACCCTCCATGAAACCCCTGTCTCCTCAGACACAAAGCTATTGAATCCGTTTGTAAAGGAAATACCAAGTGCAATCTTTGGGGTTTGTTTGTTTGAAGCAGGTTATAATTTTGAGTTCTCTTCCTTTATCAAACATTTTAAACCAACTATTTTCAATGGAAAAATACTGTGTAAGCACAAGGAAAAACAAAACAAAAAAACAATCAAATAGTATCAAGTACTAAACATTAAGCCACTCCTTCAGTCCCTTCCTCAGAAGTCACTACTCATAAATTCCTCGTGTAGCCTTCCAGAATTATTCTATGGAGAGCACTGAGTTTTTTTAGACAATACACATTTAGTCGGGGACATGTTGTTAAATAAACAACAGCCTAGGGTGGAGGCTGGGACATATTCTCTGGCAGGGTCTGTTAGATGTCAGGGACTTTTACCACTGAACCCACTGCCTGAAAAATACCTTTTATTTCCTAGATTTTGTTCTTACTTTGCTCTCTTTCAGATCATCTTTCCCACCACAGGAAGGCATTTGTCTGCCTAATGAACTGCAGGCAGGAAGCATATTCTGTAACCTCAATTTGTTCTGCTGACCTTCATTGGAGACGCCTCAACCGATCTCTTTAAGATGGTACAATGACCATACACAGATGGGTGCTCAAGAAGGCTCTATTAAGTTCACTTTCTTCTGTTAGTGTCATTGTCTATATCATATAGTTCTTTAATCTTTTTTTTTTTTTTAATTTTTTTTTTTTAACGTTTATTTATTTTTGAGACAGGGAGAGACAGCATGAATGGGGGAGGGTCAGAGAGAGAGGGAAACACAGAATCTGAAACAGGCTCCTGGCTCTGAGCTGTCAGCACAGAGCCTGACGCGGGGCTCGAACTCACGGACCACGAGATCATGACCTGAGCTGGAGTCAGATGTTTAACTGACTGAGCCACCCAGGCGCCCCAGTTCTTTAATCTTTTAATAAATTTTTAAAACATTTATTTATTCATTCTGAGAGAGAGCAGGGGAGAAGGGGCGGGGAGAGGGGTGGGGCAGAGAGAGAGATGGGGAGAGAGCAGGCTCCGTGCTGTGCTGCCAGCGCAGAACCTGACACAGGAGCCCAAACCCACAAACCATGAGATCATGACCTGAGCTGAAATTAAGAGTCAGACACTTAACCGACTGAACCACCCAGGTGCCCATACTGTATTATTTAAAGTTTGTATTTGTTCCACAGATATTTCTCAAGCACCTCTTATTATGAGGCTACCTGCTGTGCAGGTGAGGGTTCAAGGTGAACTAATGCCCCTGGAGAGAGGCTGATGAACTGGGGGTTAGGGAAACGAGGGAGGAGGCATCATTTAAGGCTGGATGGAAGAGACACAGGACTAGAACGCCACGAAAACCATCAGTGGCTGAGTTTTGTTGCCTCTTGTGTTCTGAAGCATCTGCATAGCTTGACTGTGGTTGAAGGTTTTGTTTAGCATGTCTTCTTCCGTTGATGCACACAAGATAAAATATATATATTCTGAGAGAGATACAGATTGCTTCTGAAATGACTCCAATAATGAAGGAATTTTATATGTGACCTTTTTTGAGTTTTTCTTGAATAAACCTTAAGTTGTGGTGAAACAGTAGCTCAAGCTTTTTGAAAAGTGTGGCATCCCTATATATAGATCACCCATTCAGTGTGCATTAAACAACAGCCACTCAAGGCAGTCCATCAGGGGGTGTTACTATATTTGCATCCCTCATCACATCTGGCTCTTCTCTACCTAGTGCTTTTAAGTCTTAATGGGGGAGTCTTAATACCTGCCCCCCCAACACAGTATGTTCCTATGGCTATAGCTAAAACTGGGAAGTAATAGTCTGCATGATTCTTTCATATCAGTATGTGATAAGAAATATAAATATGTTTAATACAAATAACCAAACCTGACTTAAAAAAGTGATACATTTGACCAAATATGCTGTAGGGGAGAAATAATTTTTAACGTCAGCTTTAAAAGTCTGAAAATCAAAAATAGAAGGGAATCTTTTAAGACTTTTGTCACACCATGAAGCATGCAGGCATGCTTGTTAATTCACGATGACATTTTAACCAGTCCTATTTTGGCAGGAGAGATAATGACAGGGCATATTCTCATTTCTTAGGAGGGTTACTACTTCAGCTTAACCCCTGAGGTGTAGGAAGAGTTACCTCTGGCCTGGCAGCTCCACCCAGAAGCCTCGGGTCAGAGCCCACTCTAACCAGGCTCAGCAGAGCAGTGAAAACGGGCTCCGCTTCATGAGTTTTTTCTTCAGGTGTCTCCTAGAGCATCCACCTGTGAAGAGGTCTCCCACTGAGGCACAAAAGAAGCATCCACTGGGAAATGCTGCAGTTACATCTAAGTGTAAAGAAAAGCAGAAAAGAAAAAAGCATGCTAACTTAGCTACTTTTGTACATAATCAGGAAATCATGAGATTCTGCTGTCCGTGTTCTTCAGTCTTGGCCTGGAATATGGTTTCGTGGCTGCCTTTGTTCCACAATTTCAACATTACCTACCTAGATATGTTTCTGTGGAGAAATCCATAGTTTCACCTTGGCAGATCAAATTTTGCCCTATGAATACACAAACGTGTCATGTTAGTCTAGGCAAATCATACATTCTTTGTGCCTAAGTTCTTTTGGTTCTTGAACTATAATCTTTAATTTGAATATAATTTAGCTATGTGCATGTTTATGACACTAAAGATAATCCAATGAGAATTAGGAAAAATATTTGTTGCAGCAGTTATTTGCAGTAGCACATATTAAGAATATAAAATCCCATCAACTTAAAAATCAATCAGTAAACTGTGACATATTCATACTGTATAATAAACTATGTCAACCTGGATAACTCGCAAAAACAACATAGAGTCTTTTTATCACTTAATCTTGGTAGTGATATCCCATCACTTATGCCATAAGCTGTTCATCAGAAATTAATCTTCAAGTCTGGTCAACATTCAAGGGGAGGCAATTGCCCAGAGTGTGAATACCAGGAGGCAGGGATTATTGGGGGCCATCTTGGAGGCTCCCTACAACAGCTGCTATATATTTTTAGGTATATGTGAAAATCACGTAAAAGCATGAACAAAATTATGTGGTTATATCAGTAATAGTATAAAAAGATGTACAGGAAAGGTAATAACTAACTCTGGGATATAAGGGAAAAATAGGCTTGGGAAAAGGTGTACCAGGACATCAACTATACCTTTAGTTTTATTTCTTTTAAAAGGCATGGAAAATGTTATAACTCAAAAAATTCAAGTAACAGTGCAAGGATATCCATTATGTTAGTTTCTACATTTTTGATATCTAGAAACAAAGATTTCCAGATCCAGCATTTAATAGGTGTTTCAAATTTATGTTCTGTAGAATAAATTGGTAAAATGATCTGATAAATTTTCTATTTAGAATGTTTACTTTTGGCAATACAGTATTCTGACTGCATAGTGCATTGTCCTGAGCTTTTAGTAAACATTTTAAGTGTCATTTGGTTTTGTTGTAATTCTTCATCTTTGCTCCAAAATATTTGACTTTGTAAAAATAATGCCCTTTTTAAATTGTGGTAAAAAAACACAACACATAAATTTACCATCTTAACCATTTTTAAGCATACAGTTCAGGGGTATTAAATACATTCATACAGTTATGCAACCATCACCCCCATCCATCTCCTAAGTTTGTTTTATTTTATAAAACTGAAACTCTATACCTATTAACTCCTCACTACCCCGTTTCCCCAGCCCCTGGCTCTCACCCCTGTGCTTTCTGTCTCTATAAATTTGACTACTCTAGGTACCTCATATAAGTGGATTCATACAGTATTTGTGTTTTGTGACTGTCTTATTTAATTTTGTATTATGTCCTCAAAGTTCATCCCTGTTGTAACAGATGTCAGAATTTTCTCCCTTTTTAAGGCTGAATAATATTTTGTTATATGTACATAACACATTTTGCTTATCCATTCATCTGTTCATGGACATATGGGTTGCTCATGTTTTAGCTGTGAATGATGCTGCTGTGGACATGGGCGCACAAATATTTCTTGGAGACCCTACTTTCAATTCTTTTGGGTATACACCCAGAAGTGGAATTCCTGGATCAAATGGTAATTCTATTTTTATTATTTTGAGGTGCTTCCATACCATTTTCCCACTATTTTACATTCCCACAAATACTGCATTAGGGTCCCAATTTCTCCACATCCTCACCAACATTTGTTATTTTCTGTTATTTTCTTCTAATTGGTGTGAGGTGGTATCTCGTGGTTTTGATTTGCATTTCTCTAGTGATTAGTGATGTGGAGTATCTTTTCATGTGTTTATTGGCTACTTGTATATCTCTTTGGAGAAATGTTTGTTCCTTTGCCCACTTTTTGGATCAGGGTTTTGTTTTGTTTTGGTTGTTTTAGGAGTTCTCTACATTTTGTAGATATTGATCCCTTGCCAGATATATGGTTTGTAAATATTTTCTACCATCCTGTGGGTTGCCTTTTTATTCTGTTAATAGTGTCTTTTGATGCACAAGAATTTTTACTTTTCATGAAGTCCAATTTGTCTATTTTTTGTTTTGTTGCCTCTGCCTTTGGTGTCATATCCAAGAAATCATTGCCACATCCAATGCAAGACATTTGACTTTTAATTACAGTTGCCACTTCTCTTTCCCTCACTGTTCACCAGGGTGGAACAGATCTCATTTTTCTGTCTACTGAACTTATAAAACATGTATGTAATTACAGCTTGGGTGTACTTTCCATTTCCATTTTTCATTTTAACACCTCATCATTGTTACATTATCTTTATCTGATTTTATTAAAAACATTTCTGTTCTGAAGAATTTTCCCAGGTATTTTATTGCTGTAATTGGTATCATCTTCCTGAATCTCTTTTTAGCTGTTCTGTAGCATATTAAAGGGATGTATTTCTGTTCTGATTGCTGATTCATGGATTTGTTGGAATGCACAAGCAGATTGCATCTCTGTGAACAGTTAGTTATTTTAAATATGTCAGAATTGTCCCTAGAAGATTTCCTAAATAAAAGCTGATTCCAATCAATTTACTTAAATTCATTCTGAATTACCTCAGACTCTGTCTTTAACACATTCAATATTTATGCAATGCATCCTCATGAGTGTTTCAAATATATTGTTTGGGGATAGGATGAAGCATCCAAAAATAATTAACACAGTGGCAAAGATAACGAAATGACAAAACTGGAATAGAAGATGCAAATGTACAACCATTTTTAGCACGAAAAGCAACAATCGAGAGTAAATCTTTTTGGGCTGAAGAGCTGCATACAGCAGCAGGACCAATGCTTATGAGATGCAGCTTTTTGTTAGATGGACAGGAGCCAGGATCATCACTGTGGTACATTATATGATCTGGGTACCGTTATGTTTCTATAATTGATTGGAATTGTCCACGGAGAATGTTCTTTGCTGCAATCCAAGGATTTCTTCAATGTTTCAGTTTCTCCAAAGGCCACTTGAAGGGTAATGTGTTTTTAGAGGAATGCATTTTTCTAAAGTATCAGAAAATAAGATTGAGGTTTTACTAAGATGTCCATATTATTCTGATGGCTCCTGCTACAAACAGCACTATTGGAAGCCAGTGGCATATTTTTTTCCTCTTATTTTTGGCTAGAATTAGGTTTCAGAAGTTGGATAAAATGGTGTAAAAATAGTTACTTCTGAAAGAAGAACCAAATATTTGCTTTTAAAGGGAAAGGGTTTAGGTTTTTACTGAATACACTCAAATTGATTTTCACGCTTTTACAAGCATGGGAGCAACACAACTCCCAGGGAAACTGGACAGAGTAGGTATTGCTTTGCAATGTTAGGAAAAGTACACAGATGCTATTAAGGGAGTTTTAAAACTTGCTTTAAAATGTCTTTCATTCTGGGTGCCACATACCTTGCACCCAAATACTTGGTGAAAGTGTGAGGAGCTCCCACACCGTTGTTCTCAAAACCTGTTCTATTTCCAGAATAGTCCCTGTTTCTGCTGACTTGGACATCGGAAATGGCCCTTGGGAAGACTATGAAAGGGTGATGTTTATCCTCAGAAACCAGAAGGGGTAGAAATGAGGCAGTCGGACCTCTCTTCCATTCGGTGGGGCCTCCATGTACCATTCACTACCCCACCAAAGCATGTCCCCAGAAACTATTTTCAGAAAAGGCCCACTGTAGGAATCCTCATTCCCATGTACGCTGAGCTACAGCTGAAATTGCTCATGCATTTGTATTTGTGGAGGTGGAAATACTGTAGCACAAAGGAATGAAACACAAGTGAATCCCTCTCTGAGCACAAAGATTTTATTGTTTTTGGTGGGGTAATAGCAATGGTGGGGTGGGCTCTTAGTCATAAAATTTATCCTGAGGATGAGTTTGTTTACAATTTATCACCTTAGGCTTTCATTTACCTTTTATTTACTCTTGACAGCTGTTTATCATTTTCTAAGCATTTTCATGTAAAAGATTAAATGAAATTGACAAAACACTTGCTGTACCAGACACTGTGTATACAACAATGAATGAAGCTCACTGCCCTTATCACAATGGAGCCAAATACTATGAGAGGAAGTGCAGGCAGGTATCATCTCTGTTTTGTAGGTGACAAATGGAAAAAGAAGAGTTGATGGAATACATTGTCCTAAATCTTCTAATATATGCTTGGATCACCAAACACAACACAGGGGCAAGGTAGTATTACAGAAACATAATTAAAACAACAACAACAACAACAACAAAAAACTCAAAACCAAAAACCAAAAAACCCAAACCACTTCTCTTGATACTGCAAGCCTAGCTTTTCTTTCCACTCCATACCTATTCCTTCTAGACCCTTGGTAAAACTGTGCTGTAATGGGAAATAGAGCCTATTTTCTGATAATAGCCAGCTGAAGTAACACATGTAAAGATGCACATTCCTGATAGACCACCTATTTGTTTTGGTATTGTAACTGACAAGCTTATTTAAAAGCTTAATTGAAGTCACTGGCTTTCTTCGTTAGAATGACTGTTAGACACCCTTTGTAGTATCAATTTCAGATTTTTGAAGAGGTATGCAATGATTTGTTTCCAGTGTGATCTGGAGTTTGGTGGAGAGACAACTATAATGTTGGAGTAGATAACGTTTGATTAATGAAGGTCTCTGACAGTAGCCTGCTTATTCATTATTTTATAATTGTGTTGTGAGAGTTTCCCCCCACCCCAATCCAAACTTCCTCTTCTGTACTTTACACCCATTTTATTTTTTTGCTGGTTCACCATGGTTAGTACATTTTTTTTTTTAATAACCCTTGCATCAATTTGACTAAAAAGCAGACACAAACCTAGACTTAGACATCCAAAAAAGATTTTTCCCTTTAGACCATTACTTTTAGAAAATATGCACCAATTCTGATGTGTTGCCATGAAGAACATTTTTGGAATCTCCCTTTTCTGATGGTCTTTGGTGTCGATTTACAAGCCATGAAAAAGGCAGTTTCATTTTTATGGCAGTCAGCATTACTCAGTGTTAGCCTTTTCATTTGCAGGAATTATGTGGTTATTTCAGAAGCTCCATTTCCTCCTGAAAAGTGGGCACTTTTGAGGCCATTTGGAAATATGGGCCTGATTGGCTGTAGGGAGTTTGAGAACTGGCTCCAGATCAGTCCTCCACATCCTGCAAAGTGCAGTCTTCTGATTCCAAGGTGGAAACCTCGAGAATAAAATTCATCTTAGATCAGTCCTGCAACCCTCAAAACATTAAAAACTGCTTCCAATATGACTTGGAATCAAAGGGTGCAGTCATTCAAAGTAACTGTATTTGTTTTCAATGGATAGGCATGGTATCTATGTAGTTTAAGAAGTCCAAATAAAAGATAACAAGTAAGTGAACAAGGATTTGGAGATTCAAATAATTTTTAATGAGAGGGAGGTGCTGTGATTCTGCTCAACCAAAGATGGATTACAGTCCATCATCTTTTCCAGGATGTCTCTGTAATGAACTGGTTAATATTAATTCACAGATACAGCGTTACTCATGAAACTTTAAAAATATTTTCTGAATTACAGGCCAAATGAAGAGTAACAAGAAAAATGTAAGCATCCATTCAGATGTGGCTGGCTGTGTGTGCTTGACCTTGGGTAAGACTGGAAGCAACCTCTGAATAGTACTCCAAGATCTCTCAAACTGACATGCAAAAGACTAGGGTAGAAGTTTCAAGCGAGGTAGAATCCTTGAAATCTCATTAAAGGCCTCAAATTGGAAGAATTTTATTTTCCAGGAGTAGTATGGAATCCTTATGACGGAAAGTGAAAGGGCTGAGGCTGAAATTATGGGAGTAACTTTCTAGACCCTGCAACCATTCTCCATCACTTAAAATCGACAACCTGGAATCAATAATCATTCTTAGAATTTTGAGGACCTTAAAATGATCTAAGTAGAACTCATTAAACCAAAAATTTTTATCTCCTTGTTTTGCTTAGATTTAGAATTTAGATTTCTGAAAGCAGAAAAAGAAAGCTAATATAAGGGCTCAGTACATATCTTAGAAGCTAAGTTCTTTTATACTTAGTAATAATCAAAAAATTTAAAACTTTCTTCAGATTTTTCTTTTTAAAAAATTAAGGTCATGAAATAATTTTTACCTACTCATTTTGGATTATTTCTGAAAGAGAGAAGGCTCAGAGTTATTATCAGTTCATATTCTTCAAGCATATGGAGTTCCTGTTTAGGGCTACTTTCACTGTGAATAGTCAGCCGTACTGATGGAAGACAGACAGACACCTGGTAAGAGAAGACAATAAACCCTCAGGCTGAAAAGGCTTTATGATAATTTGAAGTTTTACAATAACTGTAGTACCCAAGATCCATGCTACATAACAATATTTCATTCTTCTTTTCCATAAATAATAAGTCATCATGATAATAAAACTACGTGGTCTCTCCATGTTATAACACAAGTTACACTGTACTTCTCACCTTGTATAAATAAATATCAGAAAGAGTATGGAAGTAAAGTCTTGAAGCAGAGGTAATGAAAAGAAGAGTGGGGGGAACAAATGGGAAGGAAGCAGGCGAGATAATTGAGTCAGCTTGTCTTGAAGTGGCACTCTAAATATTTTATTTCCACCAGTTATAGTATCCACATTTTCTAAGATCAGTATATTTTGCTTTCCTTATCATCACTGGGCTCTGCAATATAATTTTACATCATATATTATTAACATTTTTGACTATAAGAAATTCTTGAAACTCCATGTGATCAAAGTATAAAATTTGCTAACAACCCATATTATATGTCTCCATACAGATTTGTCTTATGTATTTTATGCTGCAGGGCTAGAAATCTGTTACAACAAATCCTAACACTGTCATGTCTCAGTGTAGTTTTCCTTAGAAAATAAGAAACCAACATTCTTGTAAACATTACACCATGAGATGTAAGATTTGATGGATAATTCCTAAATATCATCTCAATATACACAAAAGGTTTTCCTACACGTGTGTTCATTTTACATATCAAGAAACTCATGAAGACAACATTTTGAAAGGCAACATTTGTTAAAAGGCCACCGCAGCTGACTTTGTGTTGCTGGAGTCAATACTGCAGCCACCGTCAATTTCCTGGGTGTCTTGAGGTTAGAAGTTGATTCCACCAAGGCAAACATCAAGCAATTCGACTTTGTCTAGATGAACAGCCAGACTTCTTAACCAATTCTCTCAAATGGACTGTTCGGGTCAGGTTACTTCACTTTCAGGTCAATCAAGGCATCAGAGACCTCCTCATTGACCTGGGCAGAAATACTTGCTGGTGTGACATTGAGATGAATGTCATACTGCTGGTCCAGGCCAAGGTAGCAGTCGCTCATGAGATACAGTGTGTAGATATACCTAAGTATAAAAACAGAATGAAGTGTAAAACAACAGTCATATTTAATTCTTTCAGAACTTGGGTGGTGAGACCCTGCTTACCTTCCAGGTAGTTCCGGAGTATAAAAAGAAATGGAAACAACGTGATGGTTTCGAACATATCCCACTCTTTTCAAAGCAATAAGTTCTCTCTTATCCACTTCTCCTAATATCAAAAACCATCCTTCATCTTTCAATTTGGGAAATCGGGGGGTAACTGCATGGCTGTCTTGCTTTCCCTATAAACCAGAAAAAAAAAGAGATAAGACATTAATAATGTTTAGACTTTCTATGCCCTTCGGTTGTGGTTAAAAGGCTAGGTTGTTTTCCTTGAAGGCCATAAATCTACGCAGTTCAGTGTTATCTATCTGGGATGTTTTAAATTTTATTGTTTGGTGTTTTTGATATGCTATCACCTGCCACTTTTCAGGATTCTCAAAGCACATTATAGACACTACTTTGTGGCTATAATCACCAGCATATTTGGCTCAGTTAGAATAGAAAGCCCTGAATCTTAATATCAAATTAGTAAATTCTCCCATCATTCTTATAAATGATATTAGTACCCTATTTGAAGATGGACGAATTGAGATATAATCATGTTAAACAAATCTTCCAAAGTCTTATTCACAAGAAACTGATACCTAGGGGAAAAAAGACAATCAAGACTAGACCTTGGACCTCAAGATAGTAAGCACTATATCATATAAATACCTTCCCTCAACCCAAGAATCAAACTCACATAAAAAAGCATATATTCTAATATGGCAATATTAAAAAATCCTTTCTTTGAGGAATGGGAAATTGTAAGCCAAGTGATTTGTAAAATGCATCAATCACCACAATCCAAGATCAGATATCGCCATAATGGCAGCACTTGAAGTCTTTACTTTAGATCGATTTTACCAAATACAAGATTTTAGTGATTCTTTAAGACACTGGCATTATGGCATAAAATGTACTGATAATGACATGCTTTCAATCAGACATCATTAAATATTCTAGAGGGAGATGTTGCACTTAAGACATTTTAAAAGAGAAGTCTGAGAGCAATGCATTTTTACAGCATTTAGAAACAAAACTGAGGGTTTTTCTAGCATGATTAAGGCATGATTAAATTTTTAAGTAGTAATACTAAGGTAGAAAAATTGTAGTTTTCCCCCATGATTTTATCTGTATGATTACTACCATATTTTTTTGTAAGTTGGGATACATTAGGTCTTCTAAAAATGCTCATATTAGAGCCCCTACACTGCCAGAGGCCAATCGGTTTGAACTTACACTGACTGATTTTTAGCATTAGAAATTAAGTGAGATGGGACCCGAAAGCACAGCACTAAAAAGATGTAACAACAGAAAGCTACTTGCCATTCTGTGTTTGAAACAGAGTGGACCGTACTCACGAACAACCACTTCATTCCTGAGGGCTTATTTTAGATTTGGCACTGGGTGAAACAGAAGACAAATCCTTTCTTATTTCAATTATGGTACTAAAAACCAATCTGCCTACATGCTGTATGCTAATATTCTTAGAGGCCCCAATATTTAATATTTGTGTCATAGGTAACAGAAAAAAGCACAGTAATTGGAAATGAACACACTTTAAATTTTTGACCTGTATGAGCATTGACAACGCTCTCTCACAGGTATTATGGTGAAGGAAACAAGCAGATGTGGCATCTGAGGCGCAGAAAAGCTTAGTGTTTTACTCAAAGTCACAGAGCTAAGTGGTAAAACTTTGCTCCCATGCAGCCAAATGCGGTCCCTCCATATCAGAGTGCCCCAGGGCAGTGCTTCCCAAACCTTCAAGTCCTTAAAAATCATTTGGGGTGCTGGGTAAAGGTACAGATTTTGAGACCTCTCCCCCTGAGATTCTGATGCAGTCACTCTGATAAGTACGGCCAGGGAATCTGCACTCCAAAAGGCATTGCAGGGAATTCTGCCGGACTGAGTACATAGACCATATGAGAGCAGTACGTCACGCAATGTATTATGTAAGGTGGATATTCTGGGGTTGAAAAATGGCACATGGGGAGAAATGATTGATTTCAGAAGACTGACTCTTGCCGCTTAAGGCCAGTTGAGAAAGCAGGATTCATGAATGACACGGACACATTAGTAATATAAAAGATATGTGTGTGTGGTGGCGCATGCCGGTGTCTGGTGTGAAGCATTTGAGAATGGAAACCAAACACTATACCTTGTGGAACCCAAAGTGGACTCTCTGCAAGCTGACTTGAAGCACATACTCTTGATCAGCATGCAATTTGATCCACCTGTTGTCATTTCGTTTGTCTGAAGTCAGAGTTGTGATAGAGAGTTCACCATGTCCTTCCACTGAGTCATCCCACCAGCCTTTAACACTTAGGCCAACATCTATCACCGGCAAGTGGGATAAGAAATTCCACGCCTGAATAAAAAAAGAGGAAAAGATAAAAAAGGGATGGTTAATGTGAAATGCACTGATCAAGTAAGAAATAGTGTGCTTTGAAAAAAATCAACCTTTTTTTTTTTAAATGAAATTTATTGTCAAATTGGTTTCCATACGACACCCAGTGCTCATCCCAACAGGTGCCCTTAATGCTCACCACCCACTTTCCCCTCCCTCCCACCCCCCATCAACCCTCAGTTTATTCTCAGTTCTTAAGAGTCTCTTATGATTTGGCTCCCTCCCTCTCTAACTTTTTTTTTTTCCTTCCCCTCCCCCATGGTCTTCTGTTTTGACATTAATTCTAGATTCAGTGCAGTTGTGAGAATTAACACAGAGAGATCCTGTGCACCAATTTGCCAGTTTCCTCCAATGGTAGCATTTTTCAAAACTAAAGTACAATATTAATACAGGATATTGACATGATATAATCCACAGCTCTTGTTCAGATTTCCCAGTTTTTCTTGAACTCATTTGTATGTGTGTCAAACTAGTGTGCTTTTGCTCTTTGTAGTTTAAAGTCTTTATTATTATTTTTTAACGTTTATTTATTTGAGAGAGAGAAAGAGAGAGAGAGAACAAGCAGGGGTGTGGGGTAGAGAGAGAGAATTCCAAGTAGGCACCCTGGTGTCAGTGCAGAGCCTGATGCGGGGCTCTATCTCATGAAACATGAGACCATGACCTGAGCCGAAATCAAGAGTTGGACACTTAACCAACTGAGCCACCCAGGTGCCCCTAAAGTCTTTTTAAAGGCAACTAAAAAACTATTAATCATTAGCTATACTGTGACTCCTTCACTGTAAATCCCTCCTAGATATTGAGTGGCTATGGTCTATACTAAACAATAAGTCTAAAAATGCTTGTTTTTAAACTTGTTCGTTTTAGAGAAGCATCGGATCTAATATTTACATGACTTCTAAGGCAGAGAGCATTACTTGGGGATATAAAGGCAACCTGGAAAAAAAAAAAAACGTTGTGATGCAATTGTTGATGTCACTCAGCATCATTCATTGACTATTGTACAAAAATTTTTTTGTCCATATTCCAAATTTATTCTGAAAGGAAAACATTCCTATGTGTCTGTATATCATAAAGAATCCTGTAAGTCTAGGGTCCTTCTGGAAATAACTATGTATTTTTGGCATTATATTGAGAATACCAATTAAAATGATGCATTTTATTTTTTTTTTCAACGTTTTTTTTTTTTTTTTTATTTTATTTTTTATTTTTTTATTTTTGGGACAGAGAGAGACAGAGCATGAACGGGGGAGGGGCAGAGAGAGAGGGAGACACAGAATCGGAAACAGGCTCCAGGCTCCGAGCCATCAGCCCAGAGCCCGACGCGGGGCTCGAACCCACAGACCGCGAGATCGTGACCTGGCTGAAGTCGGACGCTTTAACCGACTGCGCCACCCAGGCGCCCCTAAAATGATGCATTTTAAAGGGATAGAAAATATCTTACTGATTTCATTCTTGCTCTTTAAATGGAAAGATATTTTGAGAAATCAGTATGCATATATCAAGTGACATCCTTATTGAATGAATGAATGAATTCCTAAGTCTACAGAAAGGATGTAACAAAATAAACTTAATGTTATCATGTTACTTATTGTCATATTTTTCTAATATTTATAACTATGTGGCAATATCACTATCAGTCAAGAAACTTCTCAATATATTGGTTGTTTTAATCAGTTACTAATCAGTTACCTTTTAAGTTAGTTTTTAAGAGTACTTTAATTTTGGTTTTTCTTTTATTTCTTAAATATATACCATAGATTTCCTTATAGGCTTTGATTTTCTGTTTGCTAGGACTTTTAGTGCTGCCGAGTACACCTAATTGAAATGAAGTAGCCCTCATGAATCAAACTACCCCTTAGGAATTCAAAAAATGTAAATCCAATGCAAATTTTCAATCCAAATACAATCCTATAACTTGTCTTGTGAATCTGAAATGATGTCTGGAATAGATCTTGAAATAGTCAAGGTACAGAATGGTCTACACTGTGCTTCATTCAAGGTAACAGATGGCCCTATCCCCTCCTAGAGCCAACAGTCATTGAGTATAGAAGCTATACCACTTGATGTTCTAAGACTGGCCAGAGTGGAAAAGTGATCAAGGGGACACTTAATACACAATTTCTGTAAAGCATTTAACTTTGTGAGACAACACAAACAACAATTACTACAGGAAGCAAGACTTCATGTTTCTTTACTCGTACTATTAAATTAGTTACCAAGAGGTGTTTCCGGTTATTAGCAACTCATTGGGATTTTACTTTATAAAGCCCCCAAAAGTCAAATCTGGTTTTCATATATATGTAATCTTTCAGTAGCGCTTAAATATTTTTTTTTTCATCGTTGGTGTGTACACACATACTTGTTGGGTGTGTGTATGTATACACACACATATATACAAAAAACCATAAGCTATTTTTAAAGAAATTGCTAAGACATTTCAATACCAGCCAAACATATTTATCTGAGGATTAATCTTCATCTATTGAATCAGGCAAGAGCATTGCCATGCATACAATTATTTAATTAGCAGCCAAATCCTCTGCCAGTCAGCAGCCGTTCCAGGCATACTGATGGGGTAGAAGATGCAAATCTCACAGTCGTACTGCTTTTTCTCATTACTACTGCAATTAGCACTTAAATTGATGCTTTAAACATACTAATTTCTGGAATAATTCAGGATTTGTATGTTACCTGGGATCGCCTCACTGCAGAGCCGACACCAGATTGCTCTGCAAATTGAAGCACTTTTGAGCCAAATAACCATCATCATATCAGACTGAGCCAATTTGCATTTGGTTTTAAAGATAACAGAATGGCAATTTATGCAAATAAATTAAGTAAGTTTACTTCTGAGTTCTCCCTGAACTAATTATAACAATGTTCTAATTTTTCATCACATCTAAAATTTGGCTTGAAATCAATGTATGTTAGGTTAGAAATCTGTTGTTGCTAACAGAAGCCTTGTTTTGATTTCAATATATTGTTTTTATTCATAATTTTGATGGTAATTTAGTTAGAAAGGTAGGCACTTATTATGAAAATTTAAGTTGTTTTTTGTGCCAATTTTGAGTTCAACAGAAATTGAACAATCAGACTTCACTGCCTGTTATACTTTTTCTAAGTCTTGCTCAAAACTAAGTTCCAATGGAAAAAAAGAATGACATGGTTTAGAAGTTTCTTTATCTTAATACTTACATTTGCAAGTCAGTATGCTAATTATGTTATAAATCCTGAATGTTTGACATGTTTAGGCTAAAACTGCTTAAGACTTAAAAGTCTATATATGCCAAATACTTCTGGCATCATTCATTCATATTTTTGGCCATTCCAAAGACTAGGTTTAGAGAGATGACCTATGTTGTCTTTTACAACACACATTTAGCTCTCTAAGTTATGTGGTACACAAAAAAGGGGTTTCTTAGAGAAATACTTTAGAACCTAGGAACAATAAGCAATTAAAATAAAGGGGGAGGGCATAAAAAAGTAACTGAGGGAATTGCATGAAAATCTACTCAACTGAAATTTATACCCAAGTGGGTAATATAGCCTAGTGACGGACAAGCTACTGTAGTCCTTTCTAAACTGGTTTAATACATTAATCAGTATTAATACATTAATACATTAATACTTTAATACAGAATCAACTTTGAATAATGCCAATGCTACTACTAATTATTGTCACTGTAACTATTTTTAATATTATTGAGCTCTATTCTATATTAGAAACTACATAACTACATTTTGTTTTTTAAATTTTTATTTTTGTTTTAGAGAGAGAGTGTGCACATGTGCTTGCGCATGTGTGAGCGGGGGAGGGGCAGAGGGAGGAGGAGAGAAAATCTCAGGCAGGCTCCATGCTCAGTGTGGAGCCCAGTGTGGGACTCAATCCCACAACCCTCTCAGATCGTGACCTGAGCTGAAATCAAGAGTTGGACATTCAACTGACTGAGCCATCCAGGCGCCCCATGGAACTACATAAAGCAATTTATATAATAACATCCTGCTTAATTTTCACAAAACTTCATGAGACAGGCATGATGTTTTCATGTTCATAATCATGGCATATGGTAGACAGAATTTAAACCCAGATGAATCAGACTCCAAAACCAATGCTTTGGTTAGAAAACTCTAGGTACAATTTCCCAGACAGAATAAGGAAGATTTGAAACACAGAAACAATGATCTTACCTGCTTCATTTTTACAGCTGTTAGCTCATTTTCCATCATCGAGCTGAATACATGGTCCTTCCCTCCACAGGCATGGACCAATTCAGGAAGGCACTCGATGAAGCCATGGCACCCAGTACGTCCGCCTTTGGTGCCTGTGCTCCATTTCCTGAAAAATAATATCAACACTAACTAATTCTTTCCTAGAATAAATGAGAATTCCTGACAATGATGGTTTACCTGATGACAACAGTTTTTTAAAATTAAGATTACTATACAACTTTTTAAAGGCTATTATCATTATGTTTCAAAATCAGCCAGCATTCTCTAAGATATCAATCCAAGGCAGTCTGGCTATTATGACATAAGATGTGTAAATCAAATGTGAGCTCAGTAACTACTTAGGGTTTACAGGTAGGGGGTGAATTTCTATAGGAAGGCACTAATGTATACCAGTGCTTCCTGTGGATAAAGCACTGAATTGGAGCCCTGATATTTTTTTTAAAGGATGCGGGCAAATGTCTCTAATATAATTACTTGAATAAAGTTTTCATCTTAAGTTTTTGGGAACCTACAATGAAAAGTACATTTGGGAATCTTTGAGATTTATGGCACAGAAACACAGTCCACCTAAATCTTACTATCTTGTTTATACAACAAGAAGAAAAATATGATTAAAATTATATTAATAGAGCTTTTTCAGGATGACAGCAAAGAGCTGGATGAAATCTCCTAGACCCCAAGCAGCTTTCCATAACAGCCCTGCGTGCTGTGTCACAGTAGTACTCTTATGTACCTACTTTACTGTTGAAACCCAACTCCTGTAACGCTTAGTACTGTCTTGGAAGGGTTCCTGAAACTGAGCTGCAGACATGAGGTATCTGCTTTTCTCCTCATGCCACCTGCTGCTGGTATGGCTCACTCTCTGAATATGCCTTTTAGTTTCCAGGACATCCCATGCTGGGGACTCAAGCACCATGGAAATAATTGCCTTGGCACCCAGTACACTTGAGGCCAACTGAGGGACTTTCCCTGGAGACCCCCATGTGTGTGTGAGGTTCTGGTTGGCCTCTGTGTCTAGATGCCTCAAATGAGTGCACGCCATAGTCTAGCTGACAGGCAGCAAGTACATGATGGCAGCCTACAGCCAGACTGCTTTCTTCTGTTTTTCGGTCTACATGACCGTAAACCAACATTTTAGCTGCAAAGTATTTCTCAACTGATGTGAAATGCTAGTGTGAAAGAAACACTTTTATTTAAATACTGCCAATCTTGCTTACAAGAGGTACTGTTCTTTTTTTTTTTTTTTGCTAGAATTTTTGCAGCTATGTACACAGGACCTACAGGTTAAATAGTTGGATGATAATATAAACTCTTAAATATAGGTTATATCTTGAGCTGCTAGTATATACAACTACCCAGTTTTGGACATTTTGCGGATGTACGATTTACCTTTGACAATGGATTTCCAGATCCCTCAAATCTATTCTGCAATTAGAGAAATTGGTAATTCATTTTGGTTTTGATTACACAGCACTTTCATAACATCTTTTAAAATAAAGGCTGATATTGTAAAGGAATAAATGCAGTTAAAATGGAAATGTAGGTAATGCTGTAAATAGAAAACAATGTAATAGAAGGTTAAAATGAATTGTGATTCAGCTTGTGGTAGATGACCAAATCCCAACTGAGAACCTTATATCACTAGCTCATGTCTCCCTCTGGGAGACAGGCATTTTCACTGTAAAGAACCAATATCTTCGGCATAACATAAAATTTAAGCGATCACACATGTAAAGAAAATATTATTTTTGAAATAAAAAAAACCAGTCACATTGAAAATTAAAACAATTACCTGAAAATGTGAAGATGGTGGTGTTCTATGTTTGGTACTGAAAGAAGAGAAGAGTCTTTTAACCACCGACCCTGGATCACCATCTGAACCAGATTGGTGATATTCAGGGCAGTCACCAGCCAGCCCTGGTTTGCAGCCACATCCAACATTGCCTGAACAGGGGGAAAAATGCACATATTACAAGAATACCATGGCCCCTGCCCTCTCCATTGGGGATCTAATGTTAACCTTAACAAAAGGCAAACGAACATAAAATGAGCATGATACCTCTAAATTACTATTAACCAAAATAGAAACCAGAAAGTAAACCACAGTTGGATTGGTAGGAACAACCCCCAAACTCTCATAGCACTTGTACACCACTTCCTGTAAAGTGCCAAATATTTAGCTGTTTGTAGGGTAGCACATAGAGCCAGGAAATACTGGTACCCAGCAATAAAACAGAGAAAAACTCAATCTACTTTAAGAACAAATACCTATATAATTCACTGCATCAAGAGCACTGGAAGCTGGATTTAAAGAGTGAATCTCTGGAAGTCTTTTCCAAAGTTAGTATCAGTAATAGTAAGGCAATAGTTTTTTTGCCAGAAATTTATTTTCTCCAAAAAGTGGACTAAAGACAGAGCCTCGGTTTTCAATGAAAATAATATACTACACACTTACAAATAGGGCTACTGCCAGTGGTACAAGTGGAAGGATGAGAAACTATTCATATTAGCCTATACATTTAATCTACTGTTTTATGGACAAACAAACGGCTGCATTTGCTTAAGGCAAAACTAAACAGTGAAATCTTATTTAAACAAAGGAGAAGTTTACACAGGCAAAGCTATTTCAATTAAATTAGATTCTGGAGAATGCTGACTTAAAGACACATAAGTTAATATCATGATCTGAGGCAGCTACTTTATACAGTTTTAGGAGCGTACTCTCTTGTTTTTGGGAAATGAAGACATAAGCTAAGAGAAATGAGATGTGGTAAATGCTTAAAATGATAGTTTCATGGTAAAGAGCTCACCAACAATAAAATATTTATGAAAATGTTGTAAAAACCTATTAGAATATTTTTGGAGATAATTTTTTAAGGTTTATTTATTTTGAGAGAGAGAGAGAGAGAGAGAGAGAAAGAAAGAGAGAGAGAGAGAGAGAGAGAGAGAGAGAGAGAGAGAGAGAATATATATCCCAAGCAGGCTCTGTGCAGAGCCTGACGTGTGGCTTGATCTAATGAATAGTGAGATCATGATCTGAGTAGAAATCAAGAGTTGGATGCCTAACTGACTGAGCCACTCAGGCACTCCTGGAAATAATTTTTAAGGCATATTATGCTACTAAAACTAATTTGCCATATTACTTAATACTACCGAGGCAGACACATTTTTCTTCTAAGTTTTGAATTTCCTATTCTGTGTTTTCTAGTTTAAGAAAGAGTACAATAGTTTAAAAACTATTTAAAATAGTTTAAAAAACATCTGGCTAAACCAGTCTGCTGTCTTTTTAAACACATTACAAGGAAATGGGTCAACATTTCTGGATATCATGGTTACTATTATGAAATAGTCAAACGGGGTTTTAGCACCCATGAGTCCTCTATATATGAAAAAGCCTCATACTAATGTAATACATACATTTATATGTATGTATATGTGTATATCAATGTGTATACTTGTATGAATGTACATGTTTATCAATCTAGGGAAAATTGGCTTCCATTCTTCCTGTTTCTCTGCACAGTTGATTAAAATACTCTGTTTTTCTTTGAAGCGTATGAGACAAAAAGATCATGAGGAACACTGTACTCAGACCAAAGGGGGAAAAAAAAAACCCAGCATTAGTTCACAAGTCACAACTCTTGAGTTATGTAAGGGAATAGAAAAGAAAAAAGAAACGAATAATTATACCTAATGCAGATCATGATGGTGTTAGAAGTTGTAATGTGGGTAACTATGGCGATTTTACATTATAACTTGACTGGAAATAAATTCCAGACCAAAAGCTCACATTCATGAAGAGCTCGATGGATGGACCATATGTTTTTAACTTTGAAGTTTTCATGATGAAGTTGAAAGATTTCATAAAATTTATGAGCATTCCCCACAATTTTTCATTGTATGATCCAGATGTGAAAATGTAAAAAATCATGCAAAGTGATTGCTTACATGAAGTAAATGAAAAGCCATGTCATGAATTGAAAACTATTATTTCTCTTGTTTTAATTTAGAGAAAAGGCAGGTAGGGAGATCAAGAATCTGGGATAAAAAAAGGTTTTGCAACCACCCAAATGTGCTGAGCCAAGTGTTGCTCTCTGCTCAATCACTCTCGAGTTGGGCCTGTTTTCTCTGCACCCCTCACCCCCCACCTCTACCACTGCCTTAGTGTAGGCCTTCATCACCTCTTACCTGGAATATTAATAACTACCCCTTTATTCTCATCTCATCTAATTTTTCTTCAATCCATGTTTTATATGGTTACCAAAGTAAATTATCAGAGATGACACTGATTGTGTCATTTGTCTGCTTACATTTCTTTGATGGCTTCTCATGGTGTAGAGGACAATGCTAGCTAGCACTTCTCTGCATGATAGTTCTGGTCTGTGATCTAGCCCGTCCTGGCTTATCATTCTGGCCCCTTTCTGTACTCCTAAAATAGCAATACTAAACTACTGCTATTTTCCCACTTTTGTCCTTGCTCTTAATGTTCTCTTTCTGCAAATCCTGCTCTACCTGTTTACTCGGGAAATTCTGATTCATCCTTCAAGTTTAGCTCAAATGCTACTTCTTTTTTTAATGTCTATTTTTTTTTTTTTGAGAGAGAGAGAGGGAGAGAGAGAGAGAGAGAGAGAGAGAGAGAGAAAGCACAGAGAGGGAGGCACAGAGAGAGAGGGAGACACAGAATCTGCAGCAGGCTCCAGGCTCCAAGCAGTGAGCACTGAGCCCGCCGACGACGCGGGGCTCAAATGCACAAACTGTGAGGTCATGACCTGAGCCAAAGTCGGACGCTTAACCGACTGAGCCTCCCAGGTGCCCCTCAAATGCTACTTCTTACTGTGAAGTCTCCCTGATTCTTCCAGATGGATTGTAGGTATTTCTTTTTCTATGCATCTGCTGCTCTGGACACATGCCACCATTACCCTATTGTGATTCTTTGTTTACATATCTGCCCTTTAAACTATAGATTTCTTGGCAGCAAGAATTTAGAAATATTCTGTTAACTCTAGCCCAGTGCACTCAAGAGTATTTTGTGTGTGTGTGGAAGAATATTGGTAAAAAACCCAATTACAATGATTATAACAACTTCTGCCTAAATTATTGCAAACTTGCTGAAGGCAGTGCAGTGTAGGAAAAATATTACAAGCTTCGGTGTCAGATAGACATAGATTTGAATCCTAATTTTGTTCCAATTTCAAGGTGTTATTACATGTCCTTATAGGGGAACTATATAGGTACAATGAGGTAATGTACTAAGTAAGGTATCTAATATACTGCCTGGAACACAGATCTCAACAAACAGGGGCCTATTTCTAAAGTTTTTCCATGATAAAATGAAAAGAACACTCTAAAATAGTCCATTTTTTCTAACAAGGATTTCCTTTGGGCCTTTTGGCGTGAATTTCTGCATCGAGAAGTATAGGGCCTTGAGGCCCAGAGCATGCAAGGTCAGGAGCAGATGCATGGAATGGGCAAAACAGTTCATCAGGGGAGGTGCCAATTATGAGATAGTCAGGGAACAAGGCTAATGACAGTCCCTGAGGCTCCGGCCAAACTGGTGGACGTGGGCTTGGTTCTCAGTTTGAGTGGGCAAGCCCTGGTTACTGTTCAGAGGTATACCCCTAAAGAAGCTAAGGCCAGGGGATGGTCCAGGTAAATGGACTTGAGGGTCCTAGTAACTTGTAGTGATGTATCTCCACATGACTGAGCCTACGATGGATTCCCTGTGTCTCATGGTCCTTTGTAGCAGTCCTCCTGACAGATAAAACCTAGTAGGTATGCTCCTTCCCAGAGTGGGACTGAATTTGGTAACAGCTGGAGATCACGGCTCAGTTCCCCAACTCATCTCAAAGTCCCTTACAGAGATCTAATACCAAACAACAAAGGTGGTTTTAGTACATTGAGGAGATATAACTCTGTGGATATTTTTTACCAGCTTAGCATTAATATTAGGCAAATACTTAATCCCCCTTTATCTCTCATCCACTTTCTACTTGGCATGTTACCTACTACAGGGCAAAACTAGGATAATTCTAAGTGTAGGGGAAAATGGATGGGGGTTGACTCTGTGTATGAGACTTTCTCCTACTAAGTTGGAATGAACTTCAATTGATTGTTGATCGAGAACTCTTTGTCATTTCCAGCTGTGACAAAATGGAAATATAATTTCTAGTACTGTATTCATTTATAAAATTATACTACTATTAAAATCTTGTCATAATTAATAGAAATAGTGGAGCTGTCATTTATTCATAGGAGACCAGGGGTTTTAACCGAGGTGCCACTATGGAGCCAGGTGAAAAGTCCAGGTAAAAACTAAAGAACTTCTGCAGTATGTGGCTTTATGCCAAGGTAAACCACCACCACCACAAACTACAAAAATCAATCCCACCCCTCACTCCCATAAACAATGGCAAGTTTAGAAAATGGACACTCTCTGGAAGGAAATTTTTTAGACTCTTGGAGTCCTGGAGCCAAAGGCATGGTTTATGACTTGAATACAACTCATGTCCTGAACATTTATTTTGAATCAATTTCAAGAATTCCCTAAGCATATATCAGACTTGGTCTTAGCATTTAAATTCAACCACATTTTCACAGTGGTGTTACTACTTCTGCAAAGGACAGATTTGTCCAAATCTAGAGATATTTTTCATACCTTCTGCTATCATAGATTATATTTAACAATGCAAGCTTGACAACATGTCTCTCCGTATTATATCAAATAAAATTTCATTCAATCATTAAAAGTCCTAAACAGTGAATTATATTATTCAAGTCAACCTGCATAGACTGTATGCGTATATGGTGTCGGGAAAATACTTGCATAATAGTGCGGAGATTATAAAACACTTTCGTAAATAGCTCACCTTTGATTGTTAATGATACCAAGTGTGAGGGAGGGATTAGTAATCATTCTCCTTTCACAGAGAAACTGAAGCTCATGAGTTCAGTGACTATGCAATCACACCACTCAAAAGTGAAATTAAGACTTGATCTTGGTTTGCCAATCAATTACCTGGGTGCATTACACTATATTTTATTACCTTTGAATGATTTACATTTACCTTGGCTTTTTTTTTTTTTAATTTTATTTTAAGTAGGCTTCACACCCAGCCTGAGACTTGAACTCATGACCCTGAGATTAAGAGTCTCATGCTCTACCGACTGTGCCAGCCAGGTGCCCCTGCCCTGTATTATTTCAAGAAGAATTTAAAGTGGTTTACATGTGTCCTTTTCCCCCCTACATAATGGAAAAATAGAAACTCCAGAAAAATTAGGAGTTTGATCAATTATTGTCTCTGAACGAATTTTATCAACACAATTTTTGAAAAAGTAATTTTCGAATACATTTGAATCCATAATTTGGTTATAAGTACATCTTAATATTTGACATACACGTATTATGTATCATTTGGAATCCAACTGAATTCTGGATTTAAATGGTTCAAGGGTAACATAGGAACTTTGAGTACTGTGACCGAATTAAGTCAACTTCATTGCAAGAAAATAGAATCACTGAACGCTAAAGAAAAGCTATCATTCAATATACATCAAATGATATTAACAGGTGGATAATAAGATGCAGCTCTAAGGTCCATTATTTAACATTTTCTAAATTTAGTTTGAAAAGTCTGTGAATTAGTGCTCACTGTCATCAATTAGTGCTCATTACAGCATCACTGTCTGTGGCTGTAGAGAGTACATGTGGAGAGGACAGATGATGCCCCAGCTCTTCTACCCACAGTCCCCTTAGCATTCTGACTCGTACCCTCTCTTCTTCCTCCCTTTATCCTTTACTCTCTTTAAGGAACTTTTTCTCTTTTCCTCACATCTCCTGCTAGTCACGCTTGGGTATCTAGTTGCAGTGTACAGATTGCAACAACCACGTGAAAATAACATCATGACAAAGGCTGAAATGGTTCGATAATGTTGCTATTTCTGTTCAAATTAGAGGACATAAAGATAATATATTGACAGAACTTAAGAGAAAGGTTTAGTCTAGAATGGGAGAAAAAGATTTTCATTAATTTACAGAAGTTACTATTTATGGAATGTCATGTGAATGCAAAATACTATGGAAAGATCATAAAAAATAAGTAAATAAAAGTCTGTGAAACTCACAGCCAAGAGGAACCTAAGGAGATATGACAACTAAATGTAATGTGGTACCTTTAATGGGGCCCTAGCAAAGAAAAAGGACATTAAGTACACTAAAGAATTCTAAGTATGACTTTAGTTAATAATAACGTATCAATATGGGTTCATTAATTGTGACAAATGTACCTTATTAATGTCAGATGTTACTAACAGAGGAAAACTGGGTGTGGGATATATAGGAACTCTCTGTACTCTCTTTGCAACTTTTCAATAAATCTAACACTGTTCTAAAATATAAAGTATTAAAAAAAAAAGACTATGGAAATTCATCCTAAGCAGCTTGTTAGAACATTAGTTGTTACACATCTGCTAGAAAATGCACTATTTAGTTCAAGAGCTCCCAGAAGTTTTACAATGATGGGAAAAACTGAAAGAAAAAAAAAAAAGCTTTTCTTGACAGAAAGGCATACTCTTTTAAAGGTTGAGGTCAGCTGCAAGTAATGATACAATATTTTGTCAATAATTAAAATGCTATAAGTACATTTATAAGAATCCTTTTCAATAGCAACAGTTGTTCACTGGAACTTTCTCCTGAACTTTTCCCCCCAGAAGGTTAGCATTCAGGAAGCTCAGCTGCTGTCTAACAAACTTAATTAATCAAAAAGTCATTTCCGAGCTGTAACTATGAGTAAAAGCGCTTCAAGTGTGCTAGCAAGCCTACAAGTTAATCAAAATGCTAATGCAGTACAAATTAAAGTTGTGATTAACATTTCACAGTAGCTGCTTAAGTGAGTTGATCACACAAATGGGTTAAGCATTACTCATTTCCTATAGCCCCAACCGGGAAAAGGATTGTTATGTGGGTATGAGGACAGGAGCTGGGGGTAGAAGGATCCTTCATAATAGCATCACATCATCAATAAACCGTCACCAAATTGTCATACAAAAGCTTACAGGTAGAGTCACCCAGGGGGAAATAGCCTTCCAAATTATATTATAGTGCTTGAAGGGAGATTGCCTGTAAATCCACAAGAATAAGTAAAGGTGTTTAACACCTCAAAATCCACACATTTGTGTTAGTTTTGGAAATGCTACATGCATTTAGCTCTGTGTTGCTTCTGGGGAAGGAAATGGTACCTTGTTTAAATGTTGTTTCCTGTGTTCTACTGAGGAATTAAAATGTAGCTCTCATACATGAAGAAATAACCACTAACTGGATGATGATTCTATTTTTTTTACTACATTTTTATTTTAATTCCAGTATAGTTAACATACAAGGTTTATATTAGTTTCAGATGTGAAACAGAGTGAGTCAACTGGATGATGATTTTGCACCATAGTATGGATCTTTGCATTTGGAAGATTAATCCTTCAGGATTAAATTCATTTAGCATTATTTGCTTTTAAATACTCATCCATTAAGAAAATTTCATCAGGCTTCCATGGCAAGATATGAGCTCCTGGCAGTCTTGCCAGGAAAGCAGCCTGAATTAGACTTCCCTGTTTCCATGAATTTGATAAGGTCACACTAATGTTTATAATAAACAGACTACATTTGTTGGTAGACAATTCAGATTTGGCAGATAATCTCAAAAACATTGTGAGAATCCACACATAATAAATCTCCCTTTTCAATCCTCTCCTAATAAATAACTTGAAAGGAAAAAGAGAAATATTTATTCATTCCATTCATCATAATATATTGAAATACACTACATGCCAAGAACTATATCCAAGTTACCTTAACTGTCAGTGATATTATAAATAGTTATTGATAAGGTTCCAGCCTACCTTGGATGATGCAAAATCCTCCAAATGTACGCTCATAGTATTAATATTCCTTAAAATATCCATAAAACAGATATATTTAAAACTCAGTAGTGTAATTTTCATTTTAGGATCCTTTAAAAATTTGAGTTGCAGCAATTAACTAATTATTTACTTTTTTTTTAACTCTTCAGATTATAGATCTCTAAATATGTATAATCCAATTTTGGAAGTCTAAAAATTATTTATTTATAATCCACCCATCTTTTTCTTAAAATGATTTGAAGAAGCTTTCTGAAGTCTATTGTGCTGTACTACCCACTTAAAGATAATCTTTTCATTTCGTCTAATTGTAAGCATTTAAAAGTGTGAAAGGATTCTAAGAATATACAGAAGGTTTTATCTATCAATTACTATATCAAAACATTTCTTACAAGTATTGGATTAGCGATTTGACCAAGTACTTCTTTTGTTAAGCTTAGCAATACCTGGCCTATTTCTACTGCTAACTGTATTTGACTCTACAATTCTAAAACTTGTTCTCTTAATTGACACTGACATTCTTCAATACATTGACAACCCACTAAGCATGTGCTTAGTGCACCCATAGGTAAATACTCCTCAAAGGTTACGTTAGTCTTGCTTCATGGCAGTTCTATCTCCTGGCGTCATACAATATTTTCATGCTTTTTAATCTACACAAATGGAAATCATTTGTTAATGGAAATATAGAGCCAGCTATAGTCATAGTATTTCTCAGTTAAAAAATTAAATCACTCATATGTGGAATTTAAGAAACAAAACAGATGAACATAGAGGAAGGGAAGGAAAAATAAGATAAAAACAGGGAGGCAAATCATAAGAGACTCTTAAATACAGAGAACAAGCTGAGGGTTGTTGGAGGAGAGGTGGGTGGGGGGATGGGCTAAATGGGTAATGGGCATTAAGGGGGGCACTTGTTGGGATGAGCACCAAGTGTTGTATGTAAGGGATAAATCACTGGTTCTACCCTGAAACCAATACTATACTGTATGTTAACTAACTTGAATTTAAATAGATAATGTACTCTAAAAAAAATAAAGTCAATGAAAAATATTCATATCATTGTATCATCTTTTGTTTCCCTTATCCTATTCTTTCCTGTTTTCAGACTTGAATATGTACATACATACATATCTTAAACTTATCAATTAAAATCTTTTAAAAAATAGACTGAAAATTCAATGTGTTTTCAGAATAGCTGTGGGTTATAAAGAAGATAAAGTTGATATGAGATGTAATATACTTTAAGTTTATTGGAAATGGTTTATAGAGAGATAAAGACGTCAAATTATTGTTTGAAGTTTGGGTTAAAGAACAATTTCACCAATAAACTTTCAGGGATTTGTTTTTGCAAACTGAAGAAGGTTTTCTGAAAGGAGAAAAGTATATACGTCTATTCAATTCATAGATTTCCTCCCCTTTATTTATGGCTAGCACCATTCATGACAATTGATAAAGCCTATTAAAGCATGTTAGATGGTAACTAGACTACAGTGGTGATCATTTTGCAATGTATACACATGTCAAATAACTGTGCTGTACACCTGAAACTAACATAATATTGCATGTCAGTTATCCCACAATTAAGGAAAGAATTCTCCCTGCTTTGATACTAATAAGACCCAAAAGAACAAAAAGCATGTTAACATTAATTTGTGTGGCAGATGAGCTACATATTACTTTCTGTGTGCAAGAGAAGAAAGGCTGGAAACAGTAGTTCAAAAAGACCTGGGCATTAAGGAAAATAATGTGAAATCACAGCTCTTTTATTAAAATTAGATGCAGGGGCACTGGGGTGACTCAGCTGGTTAAGTGTCCAACCCTTGATTTAGGCTCAGGTCATGATCTCACGGTTCGTGAGATCAAGTCCCGCATAGGGCTCTGCGCTGACGGCATGGAGCCTGTCTGCCTCTATCTCTACCTCTCTCTCTCTCAAAATAAATAAATAAACAAATATTTAAAAAAGGTCAGATGCAACAATTTACACCTTACCTGCCAGAGCATACCTTTTAGGTACTGAATCCCTAGATTATTGCCAAAGCAGGCCCTCTTGTTTACCTTTGCCTAACTCCATGAGGGCAACAAAACATGAATTCGATCTATATAAACATGTGCCTTGCTTGGTATGCAGAATACAGAACTTTCCACTCTTCCTCGATAGTAAAGGGGAGATGTCTGCTATTTGGGGGGAATTGGTAGTTCTGTATCTTGAGGCAAGGAATCTCTGAGATTGCTTATTGCTACTAGAAGTTTGAAGCTTTTCAAAAAGAATCCATGTGATGGACAAAGTCTGCCTTTAGGGGAGCTCCATTAGTTGTTAGTTGTGATTAACCAGTGTAAGAAGCCAAGAACCTAACCTAAGCAGCACTGAAGAATGCAAGAGAAACATAAGATATGTGTATATGTGTTTTAATAGTACACTTATGCATAGCTTGTTCTAGTATGCATAAAACATGTATATTTAAAATATATGCATACTAATATATGTACTTTTTGTCCATATGTATACATATGTAGATGTAATACATTGTATTTTATATATATATACACATATATATACATATATATATGTGTATATATATATATATATATACACACACACACACACACATACATATATATACATACATATATATGTATTTATTTATTTATTTTACTGGGTTATTTTGTAATTATGATGGCATTTTTCCTTCCCTTGATGGTTATATCAGCAATCTGTCTTTCCTCCATTGTTTCCAATTTTTGTGGTTTTCAGAGAGAATGTGGGGAAGTAAATGGTTAATTCACTGGTCTATCTAGAATGATATAAAAAACTTGAGAAAGAGCATAAGCAGTTGATATAAAAAAGGCAAACAGCATATCTACTGGAAACTGTGGAGTGATGTAATATAATACAGCAATTACAAATATCAACCATATTAACAACTTGCTCTTAGAACTGGTTAAAGGAAATATAGACCACTGAAAGGGAACTAAGTAAATAAAAGAAGGTGATTTTAGTATAAAGGGAACAATTAATTAAAAATATTATTCATGATCTAGTGGAAATTCTTAGTTTAAAAACAGTAGAAATTGCTGTGAAATTCTCATATTTTAAAAGAAATTCTGACTAGATCATGAGTACAATTTTACATCCATCCTTACAGGACAAAGGGAAATGGTGAGATATACCTTTATTGCAAATAACCAAACTATGCTAAAAACTTTTTTTTTTTGGATGTGATTTTGAGAAAATTACTTAGTTTTCATGTGTAAAATGAGGATAACTGTACTACTTCATTGGACTGTTGCGACAAATCCAATGTGAAGCAAGTAGAATAGAGCCTAGGACAAAGAAAAGTTATCACTTCATTGTTAAAGATGGTCTGCCTATGGGCCATCATTATACACTGGATTTTTTGGTGTGGGATGCAGGGATAGTGTGCAATTCTCCAAATAATTCTGGTAGAATTTGGTATTTACATACATTAATTGCCATTTAAATATGGAAGCAAATGTCTCCATATACCTTTCTAATCAATCTACAGTCGTGTGTGTGTGTGTGTGTGTTCTTTCGTAACAGAATCTTACAGTCTTTAAAGGCACTGGTGTTAAAGTCCTTTAAAATAAATATTAAAACACACAGAGATTTTGGTCTCTTAAATTTAGCCTGCAGCAGCCTTAGCTGACAGGTCAATCTGTCGTCTACCACATCTTTTTTTTTTTTTTTTTTAATATGAAATTTATTGTCAAATTGGTTTTCATACAACACCCAGTGCTCATCCCAACAGGTGCCCTCCTCAATTCCCCTCACCCACCCTCCCCTCCCTCCCACCACCAACATCTTAAACGTTCCAAATAACCCAGCAAAGTGACAGCACAGTCACACTTTGAAACACATAGTCCTCTGGTTCTCAGCTCACTGAGTTGGCTCCTCTAGCCCGGGTTTCCCTTTTTCCATGAAACACCTGAAAATATTCAATTCCTAGGAAGTTTTGTTATAAATACCATCCAGGAGGTAGTGGGAGTGACTAAGATATAAACCTGTACTCTTATGCTATTTGGCTCAGTATTGTATTTAGTTTTCATTTAAGTGAAGATGACTTTAAATATTTTATTTTTAAGTAAAATTGAAGATGACTTTAATGTAAAGACTTATAGCACTTTTTAGAAAAGATCAGAGATATTTGATCAGGATTTAAAGTCCTGGAATTTCCACTGGTTTCAGCATGGACTGCCTTGACAAATCACCTGTAACATAGTTATTTAACTTCTATGAACGTCAATTTCTTTGTGTCTTGATAAAAACCAAACCAAACCAAACAAAACAGGACAAAAACCCACACAACAGCAGAGAGCTAATCAAGACATCAGCAGTTCTGGCTTTGCTGTCAAGTTTGGAAAATTTAGGCAAGTCAGTTTAATTTTTGATACTTCTTATTTGTAATATTTTCACAAAAGCTGAAAACATAAAGTTTTCCTTTGGTGTGCCCAGCACAGAAAGCATGTCATATCACTTACTGCATTTTAAATATATATTACAAGTACCATGATCAAGAAGAGAATTTCAAAGGTGAATAGTAGGAACAATCAATTCTGTAATTACTCAATTTACAAATTAGAACATTTTAAGAAGATTTTAAAAAGTGAGGTATGCACAGTAATTTTTACTTTTATTTTTATTCAGTGGGATAGAATGGAAATACTAGTAACAGTAACATATTAAAAGGAGCCATTACAAAAACACCGCCAAAGCAAAAGAATGGAACAAATGACCTTGATACATACTTTAAAATGGGTATAAGAAGGAAAGGCAGGCTGTATGGTACATTCTGACTTCAAGCAGGGAAATACAACTACATAACTATGTTTTTGTCAAGACTACAGAGTTTTCACAATCTAAATGATGGCTCATATAAAAGGTATGTTTCTATAGGGGCACCCAGGTGGCTCAGTTGGTCAAGCATTTTACTATTGATTTCAGCTCAGATCATGAGTTTGAGCCTGCTTGGATTCTCTCTCTCCCCCCTCTGCTCCTCCCCTCCTTGTGTGTGCACGCTCTCTCTCTCAAAATAAAGAAATAAACTTAAAAAAAAATATTTAGGGGCACCTGGGTAGTTCAGTCAGGTAAGCATTTGACTTTGGCTCAGTCACAATCTTACGGTTCACTGGTTTGAGCCCCACCTCAGGCTTGTGGTGGTGCACTGACAGTGCAGAGGCTGCTTGGGATTCTCACTCTCCCTCTCTGCCCCTCCCCCACTTGCACACCATCTCTCTCTCAAAATGAATAAACTTTAAAAAATATTAACTTTGGAGTTAAATGACTATGATAAAGCAAGGAAATAAAAGAGCTACTATGAATAAGGGGACTAAAATAAACCTACTTCCTTGAGTCCTTAAATTGTTTAATTTATAAACATTAACTAATGCTCTATTCTTGTGAGGTGTTATTCTTATTCAAAAACGAGGGGTTAAGTGACTTGCCTAACACCTTATACTAAAACCAGAGCAGAGCTGGATTTATGGTAAGAGCTGGTGGCATTGAGTCCCACGCATAGACCACAAGGTCATGCTGATGTCCCATGGGGGCAGGAGTATAATTTTCAATCAGCCAGCAGGGCTGCAGCTTGGAAAACTGTGTGAACCAATGCTTTCTAAGGCCAACAATATCCACGTAATCAAATGAGAAAAATAGGGTACAATAATAAAACTGTCAATCAGCCACCACATAAAATTTTACCAACTCTTGATTTTCACCCCCAAATTTCCATTGGCAACTGTAATATTCTTTCCTTTTCCTGACTTGTTTACTTCTATCACAATCTTACAAGAAATTGCAGGAATCAGAGGATTTAGGATGGCTGGTTGCCATCTCTTTACAACAAAGATTTTTTTTACCATGTGGCTTCTGATTAGCCAACTCAACATTCAAGATGATCATAACTAATACTTGTAATTTTTAATAAAGAAAATTCCACCACAATGTCTGGCTATAAGGGACTCATTAAATAAAGTATGACCTTCATATGAAGGAATATAGTGCAGTCATTAGAAATTATGTTGGGTGGGGCGCCTGGGTGGCTTGGTTGGTTGGGCGTCCGACTTCGGCTCAGGTCATGATCTCACGGTCCGTGAGTTCGAGCCCTGCGTCGGGCTCTGTGCTAACAGCTCAGAGCCTGGAGCCTGTTTCAGATTCTGTGTCTCCCTCTCTCTCTGTCCCTCCCCTGTGCATGCTCTGTCTCTGTCTCAAAAATAAATAAACGTTAAGAAAAAATTAAAAAAAAAGAAATTATGTTGGGAAAAATATTTAGTGTTAAAAATATTTAATGTTATAAATTATTAAGTTAAGATAGTTTATAAAATAACATGATAAAATATGCAAAAGAAAAAAGTGAGAGGGGTACAAAGAAAAAGAGCTTCTGAGCTTCCAGGGACAAAAAAGAACAATACACAACTATTGCACCCTAGCTAGTAAATTTGATTTTTGTAGGAAAAAGGGTTAGTAATCCTAAAATGACATTAGGAATATGGGAGAATTGAGGAAATAGTAAATATGTTTTGATTAATGAGAACCAGGTTTCTCGCAGGGGGATGAAGGAGTTTAAAAAGAAGAGTAAAATGAGAAAAAACTGAGGGTTGATGGGGAGTGGGAGGGAGGAGAGGGTGGGTGATGGGCATTGAGGAGGGCACCTGTTGGGAGGAACACTGGGTGTTGTATGGAAACCAATTTGACAATATATTTCATATAAAAAAAGAGTAAAATGAACCTTTTGGTATTAGATTGGAATTGTAGGTATTAGAATGAACTCATGGGTTTATAAATACAAATATTTTCACATACATATATACATATACACAGAGATAAGCAGATATACAAATGGATATACGTCTGAGTATGCATACTCGTATCTCCTAGCTTTGCCCAAAGAGAGGGCCTAGAGGCAAAATACCCAGGTGGTGATGGAGTCAGCAAAGATCCAGATTTTAGTCTCTAAATTATTCTCTAATAAAAAGAACCAGGCTCTTTGGAAAATTCGCTAATTCCAAGGCTGAGACAGGGAAAGTAGAAGAGGGAAGGCTGCAAGTGATGTTAAAAACATAATGTGGGCATGTCAGAGAGATACCAGAGCCAAGTGTGAGATGCCCAGTGGTTGTTGCTGAGACGTGTCTGTGTAGCAAAATAAATAATGAAAGCAATGGATTTTACCCAACAGAATAAAACAAACGCTCATGAGTTTATACTTATATAAATAAACAGATGGATAAAATAAATAAATAAGTGGAGAAGAAAAAGTTCTTCATTCCAGCAGAATTCTGGGAAAAATGGAAACAGAAAATCAGAATAGTAATAATTGCTTCAGGCAAAATTCACCAATAGATGCTAAAAATAATGTAGGAAAGTACGATAGGAAATTGGATATTGCATAATCTCAAATCTCAAAATATCTGCCCACAAAATACCTACTAATTATAAAAAAAAAAAAGAAGTAACTATCGTGGAGAAGCCTGGCAGATACCACCTCAATTGTACAAGTTAATTTCACTGGTAATGAGAACATCAATGTCATAAGCCTCCTGATATGATATAGTGAGGGTGCAAGACATCACTTTTGTGGTATTCTTGCTAAATACATACACAAATAAAAATAAACACACACACATCTCCCTCCCCCTCTCTCTCTCTCTCTCTCTCTCTCTCTCTATATATATATATATATATATATATATATATATACATATATATATATATACATATATATATGTATATGTATACACACACACACACATATATTCTTCAAAGATGGCCAATATCATGAAATTCAAGGGGACTGAGGAGACATGATTATGAAATGCAATGTGGGTTTCTTCAACAAAGCAGGAAAGAATGTCCAATGGGAAAAAGACAGTATCTTCAACCAATGGTGCTAGGAAAAATGGAGGGCAATATGCAAAGGAATGAAACTGGACCACTTTCTTAAACCATACACAAAAATAAATTCAAAGTGAATTAAAGACCTAAATATGAGACGTGAAACCATAAAAGTCCTAGAGGAGAGCACAGGCAGTAACTTCTCTGACATTGGCCATAGTAATTTTTTCTACATTGGTTCCCCAAGGCAAGAAAAACAAAAGCAAAAAGATACTATTGGGACCAAATCAAAATAAAAAGCTTCTGCACAGTGAAGGAAACAATCAATCAAACTGAAAGGCAATCTATGGAATGGGAGAAGATATTTGCAAATGACATATCTGATAAAGGACTAGTATCCAAAATATATGAAGAACTTATGCAAATCAATACCGTCAAAAGAACTAATCCAATTAGAAATGGGCAGAAGACATGAACAGACATTTTTCCAAAGAAAACATAGAGATGGCCAACAAACACATGAAAAGATGCTCATCATCACTTATCATTAGGGAAGTGCAAATTAAAACTACAATGTGTTATCGCCTTACACCTGTTAGAATGGCTAAAAGCAATAACACAAGAAACGTGTTGGCGAGGATGTGGAGAAAAAGAAACCCTCTAGCACTGTTGGTGGGAATGCAAACTGATGTAGCCACTGTGGTAAATGGTATGGAGGGTCCTCAGAAAGTTAAAAATAGAACTAACCTATGATCTAGCAATTGCACTTTTGAGTATTTACTCAAAGAATGAACACACACACACACACACACACACACACACACGAACAGAATATTATTTAGCCATAAGAATGAAATCTTGCCATTTGTAATGACATAGATGGAGTTACAGAATATAATGCTAAGCAAAATAAGTCAGAGAAAGACAAATACCATATGATTTCACTCATATTTATGTGGAATTTAAGAAACAATTGTCCAAAGGGGAAAAAAAGAGAAAGAGAGAAAGAGACAAAACAAGAAACAGATTCTTAACTACAGAGAACAAACTGATGGTTAACAGAGGGGAGGTAGGTGGGGGAGGGTATATGGGTGGAGGTTGGGTGAAATAGGTGATGGGGATTAAGAAGTGCACTTGTCATGATGAACACCAGGTGACATATGGAATGTTGAATAACTGTATCGTACATCTAAAACTAATATAACGCTTCATGTTCACAAACTGGAATTAAAATAAAAACTTAAAAAAATGAAATGCAATGAGGGATCTCAGATTGGATCTTGGTCTAGAGAAAGGGCATTAGTGAGATGAAATTCAAATAGACAAAATCTGAATGAGGTCTGCAGACAAGCTAATAGACTAGATTAGAACTGAGGCAAGATGTTAAATTAGGGGATGTTGGGCAAAAGATACACAGAAATTTCATTTTACTATTTTTATCAATTTTTTCTAAGCCTGAAATTGTTTCAAAATAAAAAATTTAAAATCCATTAACAATAAGAGCCTCATATTTGTGAGGATGAAGAAACATTTACTGTGAATGACTAATTTTAATGTTTTTCTAAATTTTTTACAATGAAGTGTATTGCTTTTGTAATTAAAAAGAAAACTATTTCTCTTTAGATCCTATTCAGAAGGATCAAACATATTCAATAAATATAAATATCATCCCAAGAAATGGTATGTAAAAATATCTAATAGAGAATAAAAGTATCTGATGTAATCCTTTTCCCTTATAGCAAATTTAGAAATAGACTTCTCTGGAAATTGCTAATTTCTATTACTATATAGTCTTTGGATCATAATGACTAAGTGGTGAAAAAGAAAGTATAAAAAATTAGTATAATCATACAATTTTTACACATGACATAAAACGTACATCTATAAGTATACTTGCAAGCATCAAAATTTAATTCCTCTTATAACCTCTCTAACCCTTGCTAACCCCTGGATTCATTAACAGGTCAATATTTGAAGGGGGAAAAACCAGTTACAGGAAACACAAATGAGTATCCAGGGCCACTCACAAATGAGTATCTAAAGTTTAGAAACTTTAACTTTGTTTATAAAGTGTGACAGGGGTGCTTGCGTGGCTCAGTCAGTTAAGTGTCTGACTCTTGACTTCCACTCAGGTCATGATCTCGTGGTTTGTGGTTCGAGCCCTGTGTCAGGCTCTGTGCTGACAGTGCAGAGCCTGCTTGGGATTCTCTCTGTCTTCCTCTCCCTCTCTGTCCCTTTCCCACTTGCGTGCACTCTCTCTCTCTCTCTCTCTCTGTCTCTAAAAATAAGTAAATAAACTTAAAAAAAATAAAGTATGACAAATCGAGTGGCAAATCAGAGAGGCAAACCATGTGGTGGTTATAAAAGGATGTAAAAAAATGTTGTGTGTTAATTATACCTTCAGTTCCCTACTTCCTGAAAGTTTGTGCTTACTCTAATGAAATATTCCTATTCTTTTAAATAATAAAATTAATTTTTTTCTGATAATAACAATGTTAGAAGCTAAATTTAAAACATTCAAACAGTTTAGAAAAGCATAAAGAAGAAATTGAAAATCACCCACAATCCTGCTACAGAGATGGTTACTGCTAACCTTTTGGTGGACACTATTCTAGATCTTCTCTCCAGGCCTCTTGTCACACACAGATGCAGATATTTTACATACATGTAGAATTTACTAATGGAATTGTAATATTTTACAGCATTCCATAACCGGAAAGACTCTTAAGTAATTTCAAGTCTTTAATTTTGTAAGTAAACTCCATGTTCACAGACTCATTTACTCTATCTTAAAAACACCTTCAGTTTTTTGAAAATTAAAAAAAAATTGTTTTTCATTACAGAAATGTGCAAAAAAGGTATAGTGAGGAAAACCAAATCTCTCATAGTCTCAATGGCTTAGGAGTGCTCCCCCCACCCTGCTCCTCTTCCAATTACTCCCAGTAAGTGGCAGCTCCATGCTTCCAGTTGCTCAGGAGAAAAGCCTTGGAATCATTTTTGGCTTCTCATTTTACGGAAAAAAAAAAACCTTTTCATTTTCTTAACTAAAAAAATATTTTATTTTACAGAGAGTGAGTGAGAGAGAGAGAGAGCGAGCGAGCACGAGTGGCGGAGAGGGGCAGAGAGAGAGAAGAATCTCAAGTAGGCTTCATGCTCAGTGTGCAGCCCAAGGGGGGCTCTAACTCAGGAACCGTGAGATCATGACCTGAGTGGAGATCAAGAGTCTGATACTCAACCAACTAAGCCACCCAGGTGCCCCCCCCAAAACCCTTTTCTAATTCATTAGCATATTCTGTTAGTTCTGGAAAAAAAAATACAGGAACCAACATATTCTCACCAATCTCACACACACCAATCAGGTCCAGCCACCATCATTTCAGGCCTACCCTAAAAGCATTCAAGGTATGAAAAGTTCATTGATAGGGTTTCAGAATCTACACTGCAACTAACCTTCAAGAAATACCACAGGTCAAGTTTTCAGGTACTTTCAAAAAAGAATATTCACAATTACCTGAAAAGGCTATAGAAATACTCTTCCCTTTTTTGAACTATCTATCTCTGTCAGGCTGGCTTTTTCTTCATAGATTTCAAGACTTTTTTTTTTTTTTCATAGAACATCATATTTTAATAGACTGATTGCAAAAAGATATGTGAATCTAGCTGACTTCTATTAACCTAGACATTAAAGATATTTGCAAAAGTGTAATTAATTACACATTTCACTAATTTTCTTTATTGTCTTGAAAAATACTTTTCCTGAAAAATCATGTTATTTTTATGTTAACATACAATGGGGTTGTTATTGTTATTTTTAAATAACATAATATTTGAAAATTTTTCAGTTTTAATTACTATGGTAAGTATTCATAGATATAACTAACATAACCACTAGTAAACCACTGTTCTAGCAGCTTCCCTCTCAGAGGGAAGTCCAAAATTCTTAATGGTTTACACACTCCCTGCCTTGACCTACCCCCATTTTCTCTATAATGTCCACATCTACTGTGTTTTGACTTTATTTTTGGTGCCCCCTTTTACCTTTTTTACAATGGTCTCTGTGACTTTTGTTTGACTATACCAAGTTCCTACATGAGAGAGTTGGCACTAGCTTTTTATAGTTTTTGGAATATACCCCTCAAATCCTCCTATGGCTCACTGTCTGCTTTTAATTCTTTCTTTAATGTCACCTTGTAAGCAAGAAAGTGCAAAATGGAACCTTCCATCTTTGTCTGTATTTTCATTATATTTCATTACTTTTTTAAAAAAATAGCAGTTATCACCTCTTGACTTATATTTTTAATTGTCTTTTCCATCTCAAGTGAAAGCCCGTAATAGCAGGTAGTCTTCTGCTTGTTCATTCAGTACCGAGAAAAGTACCTGGCATTTTTAATTTTTTAATTTCTTTTTTTTTTTTTCCCCAGTGTGGAATGCTTCACGAATTTGAATGTCATCCTTTGCGCAGGGGCCATGCTGATCTTCTCTGTGTTGTTCCAATTTTAGTATGTGTGCTGCTGAAGCAAGCACTAGTCCAACTTTTAATTTTCATCCAACGGATGACTGAAATTGTCATCTTATTGCATTTACACTTGCTTTTTCCTTTGAAAATTCTTGATTTACCTGGTTTTTCCCAACAATGCTATGATAAAATATTTTAAATGCAAGTATATTTTATCCTAAAACAGGAAAAAAAAAAAAAAAACAAATGATGGGAGAAAATATAGGTATTAGACTTTCATACCTGACATACTCTGAGTGCTTGGTCCAAGACTGTTTTGGTATCAGTGTCATAATCTGGGCAGGGCAGCATGGTTCTGCTGAGATGTGCCTGTAGTAGGAGATGTGCTTTGGTGTGAGGGCTATCATATGAATGAGGATTTGATTCAAAGGGAAGACATTTTGCCAGTTCGCTATTCATATGATCTTCATTGTGTCTTACTGGCAAATCTGTGTATTCTTCTGCATCCTGGAAAAAAAAATACATACATATACATGTATATGTACATGTACATATACATATACATATGTATATACATATACATATATATATATATATATATATATAGAGAGAGAGAGAGAGAGAGAGAGAGAAATGTGTTGAACCAGAAGTATAATAATTAATGCACTTCTTAGCTTAACTATTGACATTTAAAACATGGTTTAGAAAAATGATAAGGTAACCAATCATGCCCCTTAGAATTTTGCTTTGTTTAATACCATTATTAACATGTAGGCACAAGTTAGTAATGTACAATATATCTGAAATGCAGGAAAGCTCTTCATATTTATGCAATCAACAAAAAGACCTGCTGGGCATCACACACTATGCTTGACAGTGGGGCCACAGGAGTAAACCAGAAGCTGAGAGTTCCTCAGGGAAAAAAAACAAGTTCTACAAAGTATAATGAATGTTATGATATGGTAAGTACAGAGTGCTGAAGGGACATTGCTTGGGGATCTGATTATTTTAGAGAGTCAGGGAAAGTCTCTTGGAAGCAATGACATTTAAGTTAAGATCTATAGGATGAGTGGAAGAAATAAGTCAGGGCTGGGAAAGGGGGAATGGGATAAGATTGGTTAGGTAAGAAAAGGATGAAGAGCAGAACCATCAACTTATATTTATTATAATAAATTAGATTAGGAAACAATCAACAAAACTAAAAGGCAACTGGCAGAATGGGAAAAGATATTTGCAAATGACATATTGGATAAAGGGCTAGTATCGAAAATCTATAAACAACTCACCAAACTCCACACCTGAAAAACAAATAATCCAGTGAAGAAATGGGCAGAAAACATGAATGGACACTTCTCTAAAGAAGACATCCAGATGGCCAACCCGCACATGAAAAGATGCTCAACGTCGCTCCTCATCAGGGAAATATAAATCAAAACCACACTCAGATACCACCTCACGCCAGTCAGAGTGGCTAAAATGGACACATCAGGAGACTATAGATGCTGGCGAGGATGTGGAGAAACGGGAACCCTCTTGCACTGTTGGTGGGAATGCAAATTGGTGCAGCTGCTCTGGAAAACAGTGTGGAGGTTCCTCAAAAAATTAAAAATAGATCTACCCTATGACCTGGCAATAGCACTGGTAGGAATTTATCCAAGGGATACAGGAGTGCTGATGTATAAGGGGCACTTGTACCCCGATGTTTATAGCAGCACTTTCAACAATAGCCAAATTATGGAAAGAACCTAAATGTCCATCAACTGATGAATGGATAAAGAAATTGTGGTTTATATACACAATGGAATACTACATGGCAAGGAGAAAGAATGAAATCTGGCCTTTTGTAGCAACGTGGATGGAAAAGGAGAGTGTTATGCTAAGTGAAATAAGTCAGGCAGAGAAAGACAGATACCATATGTTTTCACTCATCTGTGGATCCTGAGAAACTTAACAGAAGCCCGGGGTGGGGGGGGAGGGCAAGGGGGAAAAAGAAAAAAAAAGTTACAGAGAGGGAAGGAAGCAAACCATAAGAGGGTTTTAAATACTGAGAACAAACTGAGGGTTGATGGGCGGTGGGGGAGAGGGGAAAGTGGGTGATGGGCATTGAGGAGGGCACCTGTTGGGATGAGCACTGGTGTTGTAAGGAAACCAATTTGACAATAAATTATATAAAAAAAAAATAAAATTCTTAAAAAATAATAAATTAGTCTAAAATAAAATGATTTGAAATTAAGTTTCCAGTTTCACATGTAAGGAGCTTAAAAGCCACCATTTTGTCCTAAGAACAAGTAAAAAGTTGAACAGATTGAAAGATCAACAACTTTCCTTGGATCCATAAGACAGGGGAGGACATGGGACGAATTGTTGCCCCCAAAACTGGAGACACAGGAAAATTCAGGGAGTCATGGCTAACAGAAACATAGACTCACCAGTGGTGAAGTAAGAAAACCTGAGCTGTAATTGATGAATTATTGGAGGATCAGTGTGGACAACTCAGAGCTAAAAACTCTAGGAGGGTCTAGTCTTATAGGGGTCCTCAAAATATTGTGACATTTACCTCCAGGAGCTTGACCAGATACCCATGGTAAAGATGAGAGAAAAATCCACTTGAGTTTCCAGCAGGGGGAGGAGAAAGGAACCAGTTTGAACTATGCCAGATAACTCTGTTTTTCTTCTTTTTTAAAATTTTTATTATTAAGTGTTCATTTATTTTTGAGAGAGAGAAAGAGAAATTGTGTGCATGTGGGAAGGGCAGGGAGGAGATGGAGGACCCGAAGTGGGCTCCATGCTGACAGCAGAGAGCCTGATGTAGGGCTCGAACTCATAGAGCTGAGAGATCATGACCTGAGTGCAAGCTGAAAGCCTAACTGACTGAGCCACTCAGGTGCCCCAAGAACTCTGTTCTCCTTAAAAAGGCTTGTTCTCAGTAGAAACTAGTTAACCAGAGCCTAACCTGCTAGGGTACTATTAGAGCTTAACTGACCTGGGGTAAGGGAAGTACCCAACTTCAGTCCACTCTAGCCATCCTGTCCCACCTAAGAGGGAAGAAAAACTGAGAAACACTTGTGAAGTCACAGTCTAGAGGAATAGGCTCTCTAAAAGACTGAGACATAATCATAGAACTATAGTTCTATGTGAGTTCAACTCACCAGCATATTACTAAAGTCCTATTTATAGCAGATTTTTTTACAGAGTACATTATGTCTGGGTATCAAGAAAAAAATTACAAGGTATATCAAAAAGCAACAAAACAACAACAAAATAAAACAACAAAAAACCAAAAAACCCTCACAAA
Organism: Panthera tigris; assembly: GCF_018350195.1. Lineage (NCBI taxonomy): Eukaryota > Metazoa > Chordata > Mammalia > Carnivora > Felidae > Panthera > Panthera tigris. The sequence continues at coordinate 89,899,778 of NC_056664.1, forward strand.
ACCAAAAACCAAAAAACCTAACCAATTTGAACAGAAAGAGCCAGCATCAGAACTAGACTTGGCAGAGATGTGGGAATTACCAGACTGGGAATTTAGAACAACTGTAATTAGTTGCTAATCAACTAATGTATGTTAAGGGCTCTAATGGACAAAGTAGACAGCACATAAGAACAGATGGGCAATGAAAAAGGAGATGAAAATCCTAAGAAAGAACCAAAAAGAAACTCTAAAGACAAAAAATACTGTAACAGACAAGAAGAATGCCTTTGACAGGCTTATTAGTAGATAGGTCATTGCTAAGAAAAGAACTTCTGAGCTAGAGGACATATCAATGGAATCTTCAAAAACTTCAAAAAGCAGACTGGAAAAACCAGAACAGAATATCCAAGGACTATGAACAATTACAGAAGGTATACCATAAGCATAATGGGAATACCAGAACAAGAAGAAAGAAACAGAAGAAATATTTGAAATAATAATGACTGAGAATTTCCCCCAAATTAATTTCAGACACCAAACTACAGATCCAGAAAGTTCAGAGAACACCAAGCAGAATAAATTTCAAAAAAAATCTACACCTCGGCATATCATCTTCAAACTCTGATTACAGATAAAGTCCTCAAAGAAGCCAGAGGAAAAACACAACTTATTGAGGAACAAGGCTAAGAACTATATCTGACATCTCAAAAACCATGCAAGCAAGAAGAGAGTGGAATGAAGTATTTCAAGTGTTGAAAGAAAAAACCCTACCAACTTAGAATGCACCATTTAAAATTATCCTTCAAAAGTAAAAGAGAAATAAAGACTTTCTCAAACAAAAATCGAGTTAATTTGCTGCCAGTAAAAATCCCTTACATGAAACATTATGAGATGTTCTTTAGGGAGAAGGAAAACAATATAGGTCAGAAACTTGCTTCTACATAAAGAAAGGAGAGCATGAAAGAAGGAATAAGTGAAGATAAAGTAAAGCTTTTATTTTTATTATCGTTAACTGACCTGATAATAATTTGTTCAAGATAATAGCAACCATGTATTTAATTAGGTATGTTTATGTACATATCATATATATATATATATATATATATGCTTGTGTGTGTATGCATGTATATATATACATATGTATGCTTATACATAAAGTAAAATAACAACAATGATATAAGAAACAAGAGGGTGGAACTAGTATTATTTTGCTGTTATAAAGTACTGGCACTACCTGTGAAATAGTATGATGTTAACAGAAAGTGAAATGGGAGTAGGACTAAATGCATATTGTAAACTCGGGCAATCACCGAAAAAAAAAAAAAAAGTATAACTGATATGCTAAGAAAGAAAATGAAATCATATAAATTCTCAATTAAAACCACAAAAGGCAGAAAAAGAGTGGAAAACAAAAATGGGAACAAAGAATAAGGGCCACAAACAGGAAACATTAACAAATGTAGCTATGAATCCAACTGTATCAATAATCATTTTGAATGTCAATATCTAGATGACTAAAAGACAGATTGTCAGAGTGGATAAAAAATACAAATCAACTGCATGTTGTCTATAAGAAACTTTAAATATGAAGACACATATATAAGTAAAGTGGATGGAGAAAAATATACCATGCTAACACTAATCAAAAGAAAGCAAGAGTAGCTATATTAATTTCAGACAGAGAGACCAAGGAAAAGTTACCAAACCAAGGAAAGTTATCAGTAAGATAAAGAAGGGAATTACATAATGATAAAGAAGTCAATTCTCCTGGAAGACATAAAAATTTTTAGTGTATGTGTTCCCAACAACAGAACATCTAACTGAGCACAGTAAGTGACTGAATGTAAGATTGTTTTAATATTCAAAAATCAATTAATATAATTCACTTTATTAATAAACAAAAACAACACAATCACCTCAATTGATGCAGAAAAAACATCTGACAAAATGTAACATGCATCCCTAACTATAAGACTCTCAGCAAATTAAAAAAAGAAGGGAACCTTTTCAACCTAGTAAATGGCATCTCTGAGAAACCTACAACTAATATATTTACCAGTATCTGACTGAATGCTTCCCCTCTAAGATCAGGAATAATACAAGGGTGTTTGCTCTAAGTATTTCTATTCAACATTGCACCAGAAGTTCCAGTCAGTGCAATCAGGCAAGAAATAAAAGAAACCCAATGAAAAGAAAGAAGTAAAACTGTCTTCATTTGTAGATGATATGATTAACCAGGTAGAAAATCCAATATGATCCAGAAAATAAACTACTAGAATAAGTGAGTTTTGCAAGGTTGCAGGATATAAGATTAATGTACAAAAATTAATTATATAGTTATGTTTCTGTATATCAGCAACCAAGAATCAGAAATGAAAAAAAAATGATAGCATAATATATATGAAATACCTAGAGGTGAATTTGAAAAAAAAAACAAACCCAAAACCTGAAAACTACAAAACACTGCTAAAAAAATTACAGGACATAACTAAATGGAGAGATATACTTTAATTCTCTTAAAATTGATCTATAGGTTTAATACAATTTCAATCAAAACCACAGCAGGCTTTTTTCCCCTTAAATAGAAATTGACAAACTGGTTTTAAAATTCACATAGAAATGAAAAGGAGCCAGAATAGCTGGAAGAACTCTGAAAAGAAACAAAGTTGAAGAGTTATCAATACCTGACTGCAAGACTTATTATAAAGCTTATCTAATCAAACGTGTTGTATTGGACTAGAACAGAGTCCAGAAATAATTAACCTATACATATTTACACAACAATTTTTGAAATTTGCAACAGTGGAGAAATAGTCTTTTCAAGAAATGGTAGAATAATTGGGTATCTACATGCAACAAACAAACAAAAAACAAAAAACAAAAAACAAAAAAAAACACCCAAAATAAAGCAAAATGAAATAATTCAATTGTAACCTTGCACTCAAAATTTACTGAAAATATATGATAGGCCTAAGTATAAGATCTAAAACTATAAAACTTCCAGAAGAAAAACCCTGCCTAGGGTTAGGAAAAGATTTCTTGGATAGGATAACCTAAAATTTTATCAATAAAAAAACTGATAAATTGAGCTTCATCAAAATAAAAAAAATCTGAGAATTAAAATTTAGGACTCAGACTGAAAATAATTACAAAGCATATATCTAATATAGGACTTGTATCCAGAATATATACATTTTCAAAATTCACAGTGGGAATACAAACATCCCAGTGTAAAATAGGCAAAGATTTTAACAGATACTTTATGTGAAGATATGCGATCTCATTAGTTACTAGGAAAATAAAAATTAGAATGACTAAAATTTAAACGACTGATATACCAAATACTGGCAAGAATGTAGAAAAACTGGAACTTTTCCTATATAACTGGCAGGAATTTAAAATGTTATATTTGTTTAGGAAAACAGTTTTACATTTTCTTAAAATTTAAAACATATAACTACCATGTGATTCAGCTATTTCATTCCTAGTGATTTACCTAAGAGAAAAGAGACGTATGTCCACACAAAGATCATACACAATGGTTGATAATAGCTTTACTTTTAAACCAAAAAATTAGAAAAAAACCTAAATGTCCATCAACAGATGAAGGTAAAAACAAATTGCATTATATCCATACAATGGAATTCTAAGCAGTAATAAAAAGAATGAACTATTGGTACTCAACATAACACGGATGAATCTCAATAATTATGGTGAAAGAAGCCAGACCAAAAACAGAGTGCATACTCTAGAATTTGTAAACTAATCCACAGAGACAGAAAGCAGATGGGTAGTTGTCTATGGATGGGGTCAGAGTGACAGGGGAGAGAGTTAAAGTTCATGGAGGGGTCTGACATAACTTTTGATTTGCATTTGATAGGCATAGAATTCTTGCCTAGGAAATAAAACTGTGTGATGGAACTCCTTAAGATTTTCTTATTTGGAATTCAGTAGTATGAAATAATTAGAGTATTCTACTCTCCATGTATAACATGTCTTCATCTATGTTTGCGTGACTTACAATTTCAGAAACCTGTGCCTTTACTGTATTCTAAGAATATATGAGACTACTAAAAATATAGTTATATACTTGTGATAAAAATTCAGACTATAATAATAGGGAAATTCTTATTTCAAAAACTGGAATAAATTCATTTAAACAAATATTTGTTGACGATCTGCTTATGAGAAAGAATACATTATTCAACCAATCACATAAATAAATGCAAATTAGATAAGGTGAAAAATGCTATGAACAAGAAATATATGGAAGCATAAGAGAGTTTAGCCAAGAAATTAGTTAGGAAAGTCATAAAGACTTCGTGGAGGAAAAGGCAGATAAGCTAAGATACAGAGATCAGCAGATATTAACTAGATGAAGAGAGAAGTGAGGAGTGTTCTAGGAACAGTATATACAAAGGCTCTATAGTGGGAAGGAAAATTGTGAGTGCAAGAGACTAAAAAAATGTGTCTAAAAATAATGTCAGTTGATTTAAAACCATGTTTCATCTTATTTTGTTTTGCATTAGTCAAAAATATCACAGCTACTCTACACTTATTTTCAACACTATCTTCATTCTTTTGGATTGCTTTGTGTAAAGAAGCATATGTTGGCATATTAACAATTAATAATTTTTTGCCCCTATCTGTCATGTTGGTTTTCCTTTCATATGTCATGTCAGCTCTTTCCTGACTATTCTGTCTGAAGTCATTTGCTGAAGAAGGACCAGTTATACATGACAATTATTTTTGATTTCAGGTGAATTTCAGTACTGAAGCATCATCACCTGATGGCTGACCCATTTCAACATAATATCTGGGCTCCATCCAAATCCCTGTCAGTAACTATCCACCTATTACAGACTTTCCAAGTGAATTTAAAAAGAAATGAACAGCAGATAAGAAAGAAGATGGTTCAGAAATCTAAAACATGACCTTTTCCTTCAAGGAAATTAAAATGATATTGGGGGAAAATTTATGTAAATAATTATTTTAAGTGTAGAATAAAATACTGTTGTTCAGAGAAGAGCACTGGAGTGAACTGGGTGTGTTGGAAAGTTTCCCAAAAGAGATAGTGTTTGTTCTAGGCTTATAACAATTTGTAGAAGAGGACGGAGGGAGAGAGATTCCTTGCATTCCATGCAGAGAAAATAATATGAGCAGATCCATAAAAACAGATAAGGAGGGGTCTGAGGTTTAAGCCTCAGGGATGAAGAGAATGATGATGCTATTAATAGCAGAGAAGTTGGGAACGCTTAGTGAGCAGAAGCTTGCTGTCAAGCACTTAAAGAGAGGGCAATAATACAGATAGTTGGGTGGAGGTAGAGGGAGAAGAAATCAGCCTTAAACCTGTTTCATGGTCTAACATTTTATTCATATTTAGATTTCTTTCTACTGTTCATTAAACATAACTTCTGATCTTTTATCAGAAGAAAATCAAATAGCTATTTTCATACTGCAATTGAATTGGCTCTCCAGGTTTTGGGTATGTTGAAAACAGGACTAGGCTTACAAATGATATGAAAAGTCCAATTGAAGAAAAATTATATGGATAGTAAGATTTTGGCTAAAAGTACTAATTCATAGTATTATCTAAGTAATCCACTTCCCCAGTACAATCTTGTATAATATGATTACATACATTACCCACCTTCTTCCCTCCCCACCTACAGAGGGAGGGAAGGAGAGACAGAGGGACTGACTGATTGACAGCAATATAAACTGGGTATTTCCCAGTCTTAGTTTCCAAATACCTCTGAAAGTGTGAACATCTTTCTGTGTTGTGTGATTCTAGCATCCAAAGATGCACATGATACACATCTTCATAAAGCATGACTTCTAATGCAAGCCAACTCTTTCATTTGGTGTTAAAGAAACAATGATCTTCCCCAATACTAAAGGAAAAAATAGTGCCGCTGTCCTCACTGAGAAGCAGTATATCTGAACAGGACTGACTACTCACAATCATGCTTATTGTGCTTTGGAGTAAACTTGATCACCAGTGCTTTTTGTTGTATTTGCCTACTTTAGACTCTAAACTCCATGTACGATGTGATTCCACTGTTCTCTAAACCATGCCAATTCTGCTTGAATTACCCGATTTATTGCTGTAATCCCCTGCTTCACCAGGATTGGGAATTTGCTCACTGCCAGCAGTATCAGTATCACATGAGTCTGCTAACAGCTGAGTACATTTTAGGTTGGAAAAAATGTTGTGTACGAGATAGATCCTTCTAAGTCTAATAAGGGGACTATGAGATCTTTACTGTAGATTACCCAAAGACAGTGACCTTACTAAAAAAAAAATTAATTCAGTGATGCCTTTTCTCAATGCATAAAGCAATCTTCTAAACTAAGGATTAATTTCTCTGCAAAAAACTATAAACTTTAATAAAAACTAAAAATATTTTAATAACCACAATGGACATCTTAGTGTGCTGAGTCATTTGTTTACCCAATTTTTATTCAGCACACAGTATAGTTGGGTATACAATGGTGAACAAAACCAGAGACATGATCCCTACCCTCACAAAGCTTGACAGTCCAGTGGGAGGAGACAGACCTTAATCAACATTGACCACAAATAACATAAAATGAAAGTGGACAAGTAAGGATAAGAAAGGAGAGTTTAAATAACAGTGAGTCAGGTAAGGTGTCTTTGAGTAGTTTAAGACTGGACTGAAAGTAAAAAAAAAAAAAAAAAAAAAATCATGATTTTTTAGATAAAGAAGGTAGGAGTGATTAAGTTAAGGTTCAAATTTGAATTACAAAAAGGGACATTTACTCTTATTAGATGAAAATACAATTTAGAATGCTTACACAGATTTTATATTTAATATACACTTTTGATAAGTAATGTATTTTTCATTATTAAATTTGACACATGCAATATTTTTGAGATCTTCAAAGGAATTGATACTTGATTTATACATATTAATATCAAACCAATAATAGTTTCTGTAGTTAAAAATTATCCATAATAAACTGAGTTCTCATCAAAAGTTATTACTTCCTTTGAGGATCTTCTCCTTTTATGCTTCCAGTGTTTGAATTAAAGGAGAGTCCAAAGAATGTAGTAAGTAATTAATCCCCTTACAAATTCTGTAGGTGATGAGGGTAGTATGGGATGGTGTGAGGTGCTAGGGAGAACACTGGATCTGGGAATTGATACAACAGGTGGATTTTCAGCTCTGCATTTACAAGCTATGCGACCATCTCAGGGTAACTAAGCTTCCCTAAACTCCAAATTCCTTACCTTAAATTGGGATTTGGTGTGAAGACTCAGTGTGATAGCATTTACGAAACACTTAAAAACTGTAAGACTTGCTATAAATGTTAGGAATTATTATTATAATAATGATCCCCCCATCTGATACCACGCAAGATGTAAGGTGAAGTTCAAGATTCAATTATTTGAGTTTTAGTGTTCTACAGTTTTCAGTTGTAAATCTTTGTTTACAATTATGTAAATGTACTTCACTAACTAAAATGACATTTAATTAACTTGCTTTTAAAAATATCATGATTCTTAAATATGACTCAAAGAAACAAGATTATTTTTTTTTACTGATGCTTTACTAGTAGTTGCACATTCCTTTTATACAAGTAATCATATAATTTTTATGTAACTGTATTACAGAAAACATTGGTTCTTTGAAAGACAATGTTCTCATAATACAAGAGACAAATTAAAGATAAAGTATTCAGGAATTGTATCCTCCTGAACCACAGATTTGATATTGCAGGCTTTAATCTCCAATCTCCAATTAGTTTTCTTTTAAATCCATATTCACAAAAGCACATCAGTGTGTGATAAGGAAATATGCTCTTTTCAGTACACCTCAGTGAACTACCTCAAAGTATTGTGGAAAGACGGGGAAAAAGATGTATATTACACACCTGATGCAACTTTTCCAAAGAAGTATTATAGTGACATTACTCTGAAACCCTACAGTATTTTCTAATTAAAATTCGAGTGCTATGAACCCCAAGAATAAAATGGGAAACACTGATTTTAGATTCATGAGAGTAAATAAAAAACGTTCTGGGTATTTAATTTTGTGTGTGTATGTGTGGTTTGATTATGGACTTGAGAAGCAATCTGAAATGAAGACTGGCTGAAGACAACTGCTATTTAATCCCCACTTGCTCTGCTAGATCCTCCCGTGAAAACCATGATCAGTTATTCCTGGAATTCTAGTTCACAATTTTTCTAAGCTCTTTAGAATGTGGCATGTTTGTTTCACTACTTTACTTATTAGCTCTTCTCTCCTTCGGTTATTTTATTTTGGATGTTTCAGAATACTTACAAAGGAGATTTCTTACTTAGTTTAGATTGATTAGAAAAGCAGCAATCTCAGGATCAGCAGAGAGAGCTAGTAAAATAATCAAAGTCCCTGCTTAAAAACAAACAAGCAAACAAAAACCTTTTCTAGCCACTTTTTCCTAGTAGGACACTCTATTTACCTCCAAATTACTTCTCTAATTTTAAACAACTTGTCTAGTTAATTTCCTGTGTGTGATCACTGACTATAAGTGAGGTTCATTTTCTTATCTACATCATGTAGGTAATTAAAGGAAATTGAAAGTGGGCAGTGAAGCTTTTATGCAACTGGGATTGAAGCTGAATGGAGGGCAGCGAGGTCAGTGGAGTCCATTATATTTTTATGTGTGAGGCTGGTTTGTCTGCCCTGTCCTTGTTTATTTAGTGTAGGCTGGACAGGCTACTAACTGCAAATCTATGTCTCTGATTTGCCCAGCTGTCCTTGAATAAAGACATCTTCCCCTGCAAATGTTAAATGACAGTGATTGACAACCTATGATGAACTGTGCTTGCAACCCCCTGCTACTGTGTTTAGATTGCAAAAGAAAAAAACAGAATAAAGAAACATCTTTCATAATCACATCAAATGGACCCTGCTGTTCACTCAATAGTTTTCATTTTGTTTCCCTTTTCACCTCAAATCTCAATCTGTTCTACAAATGCCATAAACTCAGCTACTCCATGTAGAGAAAACAAACAAACAAACAAACAGACAAAAAGCAAAACACACACGCACACAAACAAAAAAACATGTACGTAAAGCTACTACATTTTGCTTGTATATTTACACTGATTTAAGTTTATAGGGGATATACACTCTTACACAATGCTTTGTTTATACCATCTTATCACTAACTTACTTGTTTGTTCTTCTAAGAACAAGCTGGCATATCTATACTGCTGAGAAATGTCTTTCAGTTACTCGTCAGTACTTGGGTTTAGTTAGGGCTCTGGTAGCTTTACTCAATGTATAAGGCTTATGTATCCTTGTGGCCCTTAAATACATTGTACAGCTTACCTTTTAGATTTGTTAAAATAAGAGGCTTATTACAATCTACTTTGGCTTTTTCTTTAGTGAGTATGTGAATACGTGGATGTTGTCTGTGTATGTGTGCATGTGTATGTTTATAGATTTTTTTCTTCTGCTTTACCTAAGCAAATTGCAGAAGAAACAGCCAGGATGGGTTCATGTTTGGTCTCATATAAGCGTTGCCTAACACTAAACTAGTCTTTTTATGTCACTGCACACATCGCTGCCTACATACTGAACTCACTAAATAGCAGATAAGAGGGCCCTTGTACAGTGGGGATGGCAAGCTGATCGATGTGAAAGACTAAAGAAGCTTTATGCTATAACTTAATCTCTGTCATGGGAAAAGTAAAACTTATAAAGTTAATGAGTTCTAGACTTTAAGTAGCACTTGATTAATTTGTAACATTCTGAGGCGTTAAAACAAACCAAAATTAGTTTCTCACATTCCAGTGCTGTCTTTTGGCCACTGAAGCTGTAGAAAAAGCATTTCAGTAAATTTCCCGGATAGGAACCCATTTTAATTTCTATGCCTTTCTGAAGTATTAATTAATTGTACATTATGTATTTTATAACAATATTTGAAAAATAATCTAGCATTTACCAAGCCAGGTTCAGATATATTAAGGGATAAGAAAGTATGCTTCATATTTTTATCTTTATTACATCAAATTACCGATTATTCAATCATTAATACACTAAAAAACTAAGCATAACTTGTTTTTAAAAGTCAAATATATAGTTTCTAATACTTGTGATTTTTATTTTTATTAGAATTATTCAAACTGAATAAATCATTTACTACCATATTACATAAATCTCTAAAAGACTACTATAAACTAGATTTATATGGAACTTACAGTGACCTCAAAATTCAGTAAAATGTATACTAGGAATTAACTTACTAATATTCCAGGTAAAGAAAAAAGTAAAAAAAAAATGCCTTGGTTATAAAAAAGTTATTGGAAAATGATAAAATTAAGATCTAGTTAATTAAGCAATAATAATATATTTATCCAATACATACACAATTTGCTTCACTAAGGTGAAGTATCAAATAATTTTATTGTATGCAGACAGCAAAATATAAATATTGATGGATATAATTGTAATTACTTGTAGAACTACATATGTTTCCTTGCAGGGCTTATGTGAGTGTGTGTGCCTGATTTGTATCAATGTCTTAAACTTATGGACCTATGTTTGGCCTTTAACCAATTAAGACAAGCACAGAATCACTTGCCAAAAATAAATATGAACAAGAAAACAATACCTTATTCTTTTCTTTGTAAGAATGACCACCTGGTTGACAGCTGGCTTTTAAGGGATCTTTCAATAGTGGGTACCAGTAACTTTGTTGTACTTAAAATAATTTCAGTGGTAAGGATTCTATCAGAAACTTCTATTTCCCAGGATTTATAGCTAAGTCCTTAAAAAATTGCTCTTTTATGAAACTTGAAAAAAATTCCTCAGTTTTTGAGGATGTAATAAAGATGTCTTATAGCTTAACAATGTTTAGATATTTTTCTTTTAAAAACTAAAAATCGTGAGGCTATCATGTTTGAATCCTGAAAGAGAATAACTGAGATTAGAAGCAAAATGTAATCATTGTGTGTACGGTTAAATGTCACACTTTGCAATCTATCTTTAAGAGCTAAAAAAAAACCCCTTTATTACCTTGCTTCTGCCTTTAAAACTTCACATACTTATTAGAGTGACTTTCATTATAATTTGCCTTTCTATAGGCTATGAGATTATATCAGACATAAAACAAATGAAAAAAACTGAAAAATATAACCCAAAGTAGAAACATTTAATTCTTCTATTTAATGTCTATTTAATGTCTACTGAATATTCTATTTAATGTCTACTGAATATTCCTCTTCCAGGAGTTAAGCAATACATATACAAAATGTTATAACAAATATACAAGTAAAATATCAAATTAGGCCAATGTAAAAGAAATAATCACAATACAGGAGTGATCAACAAATGAATGAAACAAACATTGTGTCATGAACTTAAGAAAATATAGTAATAACTACTAATTCTGAATTAGGGAATGTTTTAAGAGGGAGCTGAACCAAGATGGATGGATGGATGGATGTTAGACACATTGTCCAGGTGAGAATCATAAGCAAAGGTGTGAAATTGGGTACATACCCAGCATGTTTAAAGGTGAAAGTAAGAAGGTTCATCAGGAGAAAGGGGGAGGTGGATCTGTAATAGTCTAATGGAAGGTGTTGGTAAAGAAGAAGGCCTCGACAGCCAGGTTAAGGAAACAATGCTTTATTATGTACATAAGTTTAGATTTTTAAGGGCAGAAATGGTGCTTTAAAACAGATAATCTGGCAGCGATGAGTTGGGTACATTAAAGAGAGAGAAATTAGAGTAGGAAGATCACTTAGGAGACTGTTTAGGAACGGGGTGATAAGAACCCAGACAGGAAGGAGCTGGTTATGGGGATGCAACATCCAGTATGGCGACTCTAGTAAAAACACTATTAAATATTTGAAAGTTGCTAAAAGTAGATCTTAAAAGTCTTTGTCACAAGAAAAAAAATTTTTTTAACTATATATGGTGATATATTTTGTAACTATATATTGTGGCAATCATTTCATATTATATACAAATACTGAATCATTATGTTGTACACCTGAGCTATTATGTCAATTATACCTCAAAGATGTTAAATTCTTTTTAAAATGGTAACTCTTGTTACCAATGATTATAGATTAAAAGAAGAAAATATTGAAAATATTCTGTCACTGTAGGTTCTTTTTTATTTCTATGCAAACTGTAAACTAAATGTTAAAGAAACAAGTATACTTTGATATACAATTTATGGTTGACATTAAGGAGGGCTATTTTATCTCTCACACACGTGGTTTGGAGAATAGCTAGAGGTAGGCACAGGAAGAGGAGCTAATGTCAAACCGTAAGAAAAAGAACTGGATGAGATATGAAGGTGCATTTTTAAAAATAGACTATTAAGAAGTAAGCGATGTTGTCAAATGCTGTAAAAATATCAAAGATATCAAAAATATCACAGCATTGAGTAATTAGGGCCTCTTGGTGCCTCTGAAGATTTTAAACAATAGTAATACGGATTATAGGAAGTTAAGAATGAATGAATGGAAAAGAAATTGAAATAGCAGGTTGAGATTTCAGTTTTTCATTTTGTCAGTGAATGGGAGAAAGGAAATAAGATAGTAATTTGAGGAGGATGGAACCCAATAAAGAAGTTTCTTCTCCCCAGACTATGGATAACCTATACATGTTCAGGAGTGCATTGTTTTCTTAAGCTAAAAAAGTTATTTTAAAATTTACAAGAAACAATATCAAGAGAATTACTGAGAAAATTCTATAACAAAAGAGGGGGGAGAAACCAGTGAGTAGTAGAGCTACCTTGGGAATCAACTGTTATCCATTCTATGGATATATTATATCTTATCTATTCATTGGTTAATGGATGTTTACTTGTTTCCACTTTTTGGCTATTATGAATAATACTGCTATGAACATTTGTGTACAGGTTTTTGTCTGGAAGCTTTTCAGTCCCTTGGGGCATATACCTAGGAGGGAAACTGTGGTGTGTCACATGGTAATTGTGCTTAACATTTTGCGGAACATCCGAACTGTTTTTCCAAAGTGGCCACACCATTTTATATTTCCACTAGCAGTGTATGAACATTATAAATTCTCCATATCCTCACCAACATTTACTATTGTCTGTCTTTTTTATTATAACCACCCTTGTGAGTATGAAGTGATATCTCATTGTGATTTTGATTTGTATTTTCCTAAAAACTAATGATATTGAGCATCTTTTATGTGTTTATTGGCCATTTGTATATCTTCTTTGGTGAAATGTCTATTCAGATCATTTGCCCACTTTTTAATGAGCCACCTATCTATTACTGAGATAAAAAGTTCTTATATATTCTTGATGGGAGTGCTTTATCTGACAGATGATTTGCAAATACTTTCATTTAATGGGTTATCTTTTCACTTTCTTGATGGTATCATTTGCAGCACAAGAGCTTTATTGAGAAAGTCCAATTTGTCCACTTTTTCCTTTTGTTTTTTGTACTTCTCGTCTTTTACCTAAAAAGCCATCACCTAACCCAAGGTGAGGAAAATTTACACTTATGTTTTCTTTTAAGAGTATTACAGTTTTAGCTTTTACATTTAGGTCTATGATAAGTTTAGAGTCAATTTGTGTGTATGGTGTAAGGAAGGAGTCCAACTTTATTCTTTTTTTTTTTTTTTGTATATATACAATTATCTCAGTAGCATTTATGGAAAAGACTATTTTTTCCCCATCTTACTGTCTTGGCACACTGGTATCAATTGGCCATACATACAAGGGTTTATTTCTGGACTCATGGTTCTATTTCATTCATCTCTATCTTTTGGCCACTACTACACTAGTCTGATTACACTTGCTTTACAGTAAGTTTTGAAATCAAGAAATGTGAGTCCTCCAACTTTGCTCTTCTTTGTTTTGGCTCTTATGGGTATCAGCTTCTCAAGAATCTGTAGATGAATATGGAGAGTACTGCCATCTTAGCAATAATAAGTTTTCTAATTCACAAACATGGGATATCTCTTCACTTATTTAGCTCTTTACTTCCTTCAACAGCATATTGCAGTTTTTAGTGTACAAATCTTGTACTTCCTTGGTTAGATTCATTCCATATTGTTCATTTCTAGTGTATAACAATACGAACGATTTTTGTATATTGATCTTATATCCTGCAACCTTCCTAAACTTGTTTATTAACTTTAATAGTATTTTGGTGAATCCCTAGAGTCTTCTATATACAAGGTCATGTCATCAGCAATTAGAAATGGTTTTAATTTTTTTATTTTCCAAATTGGATGCCTTTAATATTTTTTCTTCTCTAGTTGCCCTAGTTTGAGTTTCCAGTACAATGTTGAATAGAAATGCTGAGAATGGACATCTTTGCCTTGTTCCTGACCCTGGGGAGGAAGTATCCAGTTTTTTATCATTTAACATGATGTTAGCTGTGGGTTTTTTGTAAAATGCCCTTTGTCAGACTGAGGAAGTTCTCTTCCATTTCTACTTTGGTGAGTGTTTTCATCATGAAGGGGTGTTGGATTTTGATGAATTTTTTTCCCGTGTCTTTTAAGGTGATCGTGCAGTTTTTGTCCTTTATTCTACTAATATGTGAATTACATTGTCTTTTGGATGTTAAATCAACCTTGCATTCCCAGGATGAATTCCACTTGGTTATGGTGTAGAATCCTCTTACTTGTTTTGCATAAATTTGGTTTGCATTTTGTTGAGGAATTTTGCACTTATTACTCACAAGTAACATTAGTCTATAGTTGTCTTGTGATATCCTTATCTAGTTTTGGTGTCAGGGTAATATTGGCCTTATAGAATCAGTTGGGAGGTGTTCCTGCTCTTACACTTTTGAAATAAATTATAGAAGATTGGAAATAACTCTTAAAACATTTGGTAGAATTCACCAATACAAATATCTGAGCCTGAGTTTTCTTAGTGGGAAAATGAAAAATTACTAATTCAAATTCTTTCCTTGTTATAGTGTGTGTGTGTGTGTGTGTGTGTGTGTGTATTCCCTCCTGAGTCAATTTAGACAAGTTGTGGCTTTTTAGGAATTTGTCCATTTCATCAATATTATATAATTTTTTGGCAAGTTATTTACAGTATTCCCTTATACATTTGTGGTCTTTAGTAGTGTCCTCTATTTATTACTGATTTTAGTGACTTGAATGTCCTATTTTTCTTGATTAGTTTAGCTAAAGATTCATCAATTTTGTTGATGTTTGCAAAGATCCAGCTTTTGGTTTCATTGTTTTTTCTACTACTGTCATATTCTCTTTTTCATTTCAATGATACTCTTTGTTCTATGTTTCCTTCTGCTTGCTCTTCTCTTTCTATCTTCTTAAAGTGGAACGTTAGGTACTGATTTGAGGTCTTTTTTTAATACAGGCATTAACAATTATGAATTTCTAGGAACTGATGTAGCTGTTGGGGCACCTGGGTGGCTCTGTCAGTTAAGCGTCCGACTTCAGCTCAGGTCATGATGTCACAGTTTGTGAGTTGGAGCCCCGCGTCAGGCTCTGTGCTGACAGCTCAGAGCCTGGAGCCTGCTTCAGATTCTGTGTCTCCCTCTCTCTCTGCCCCTTCCCTGCTTGTGCTCTGTCTCTCTCTCAAAAATAAATATTAAAAAAAGTTAAAAAAAAATAAAAAGGACTGCTGTAGTTGCATCCCATAAATATTGGTACAGCGTGTTTTTTTTTTTCATTCATCTGATTGTTTAATTTTTGTTGTGATTTTTCTTTGACTCACTGGTTATGTAGAAAGTGTGTTGTTTACTTTCTACATTTGTAAATTTCTTTTTGTTATTGACCTATACTTTAATTCCACTGTGGTTAGAGAACACACTTTTAATGATTTCAACTGTTTTAAATTTATTGAGGCTTGTTTTAAGGTCCATTATATGGTCTGTTTAGAAGAATATGCAAGTGCGCCAGAGAAGAATATGTATTTTCTTATCGCTGAGTGGAATATTCTATTAGGTTTAGTTGGTTTATGATGTTGTTCACGTCTCCTGTATCCTGGTTAATCTTCTAATTGTTCTATCCATTATTAAAAGCACAATTTTGAAGTCTCCAACTATTATTGTTGAACTATCTATTTCTCTCAATTTTGTCAGCTTTTGCTGTATTTGAGACATTGATTTTAAATATGGATATATTTATAATTGTTATGTCTTCCTGATGAATTGACTCTATTGAAATATAATTAAATACAGTGTTATATTGTTTTCAGGTGTACAAAATTCAGCAATTCTATACATTATTCCATGATCCTCATTATAAGTGTATTCTTAATCCCTTTTATCTATTTCACCGTCTCCGTGTCCCCCTCCCGCTGCCATCCATCTCCCCTCTGGCACACACCAGTTTGTTTTCTGTATTTAAAAGGGTGTTTCTGTTTGTTTGTTCATTTTGTTAAATTCCATCTGATTGAAGTCGTATGGTATTTGTCTTTTTCTGTCTGACTTATTTCACTTAACATTATACACTCTAAGGCCATTTACATTGTTGCAAATGGCAAGACCTCATTTTTTTTTTTTTTTTTTTTTGTGGCCAATATTCCATTGTGTGTATGTGTGTGTGTATATATATATACCACATCTTCTTTATCCATTCATCTATTGATGGACATTTGGGTTACTTCCATATCTTGGCTATAGTAAAGAATGCTGTGATAAATGTAGGGGCGCATATATATTTTCAAATTAGTGTTTTCATTTTCTTTGGGTAAATACCCAGTAATGGAATTATTGCATCACATAGTAAATCTATTTTTAATTTTTTGAGGAACATCTATACTGTTTTCCATAATGGCTACACCAGTTTGCATTCTCATTGACAGTGCATGAGGTTCCTTCTTTTTTCCCACATCCTGGCTAACACTTTTTATTTCTTGTCTTTTTGATTCTAGCTATTCCGACAGGTGTAAGGTTATATCTCATTGTGGTTTTGATTTGCATTTCTCTAGTGATTAGTGATGTTGAACATTTTTTCATGTTTCTGTTGGCCGTTTGTCTTCTTTGGAAGAATGTTTATTCAGGTTCCCTGCCCAGTCTTTAATTGGATTATTTGCTTTTGAGGTGTTAAGTTGTAAGTTCTTTATATGTTTGGATATTAACTCCTAAGTGGATATAACACTACCAAATACCTTCTCCAATTTAGTAGGTGCCTTGTCATTTTGTTGATGGTTTCCTTGGCTATGCAAAAAGCTTTTTATTTCGGTGTAGTCCCATTAGTTTACTTTTGCTTTTGCTTCCCTTGCCTGAGAAAACAAAATATATCTAAAAAAATGTTTCTGTGGCCAATGTCAAAGCAATTACTATATATGATTTCTCCTAGGAATTTTATGGTTTTAGGTCTCATTAGGTCTTTGGTCCATTTTGAGTTTATTCTGTGTATGGTGTAAAGAAGTGGTCCAGTTTTCCCAGCACATTTGTTGAAAAGACTGTTTTTCCTCACTACATATTCTTGCCTCCTTTGTTCTAGATTAACCATATACGCATGGGTTTATTTCTGGGTTCCCTATTCTGTTCCATTGATCTATATGTCTACTGTTATGCTAGTACCATGCTGTTTTGATTAATACAGTGTTGTAATATACCTTGAAATCTGGGACTGTGATATCTCCAGTTTTCTACTTCTTCCTCAAGATTGCTTTGGCTATTTGGGATCTTTTGTGGTTTCAAACAAATTATTAGGATTATTTGTTCTGCTTCTCTGAAAAATGATGTTTGTACTTTGATAGGCATTGAAATAAATCTGTAGATTGCATGGACATTTTAATAATATTGGTTTTTCCAATCCATGACCATGGATTATCTTTACATTTGTGTCATCTTCAATTTCTTTCACCAGTGTTTTGTAGTTTTCAGAGTATAGGTCTTTCACATTCTTGATGAAGTTTATTCTTAGGTATTTTGTTATTTTTGGTGTAATTATAAATAAGATTTTCTTAATTTCTTTCTACTAATTCATTAGTGTACAGAAATGCAACAGAATTCTGTATATTAGTGTTGTATCCTTCAACTTAGTGAATTCATTTATCAGTTATAATAGTTTTTTGGTTGAGTCTTTACAGTTTTCAACATATAGTATCATGTCATCTGCAAATAGTGAGAGTTTTACTTCTTCCTTAGAATATGGATGCCTTTTATTTCTTTTTCTTGTCTGATTGCTGCAGCTAGATTTAATAGCACTACGCTGAAGTATAAAAAGTGACAGTGGGCATCTTTGTCTTGTTCCTGACCTTATAGGAAAAGCTCTCAGTTTTTCACCATTGAGTATGATGTTAGCTGTGGGTTTTTCATATATATGGCATTTAATATGTAAGTATGTTCCCTCTAAACCTACTTTGTTGAGAGTTTTTTTTTTATGAAGTTTATTGTCAAATTGGTTTCCATACAATACCCAGTGCTCATCCCAAAAGGTGCCCTCCTCAATACCCATCACCCACCCTCCCCTCCCTCCCACCCCCCATCAACCCTCAGTTTGTTCTCAGTTTTTAACAGTCTCTTATGCTTTGGCTCTCTTCCACTCTAACCTCTTTTTTTTTTCCTTCCCCTCCCCCATGGGTTTCTGTTAAGTTTCTCAGGATCCACATAAGAGTGAAACCATATGGTATCTGTCTTTCTCTGTATGGCTTATTTCACTTAGCATAACACTCTCCAGTTCCATCCATGTTGCTACAAAGGGCCATATTTCATTCTTTCTCATTGCCACGTAGTACTCCATTGTGTATATAAACCACAATTTTTTTTATCCATTCATCAGTTGATGGACATTTAGGCTCTTTCCATAATTTGGCTATTGTTGAGAGTGCTGCTATAAACATTGGGATACAAGTGCCCCTATGCATCAGTACTCCTGTATCCCTTGGGTTGTTGAGAGTTTTTTTTTATCATGAATGTTGTACTTTGTCAAATGCTTTTTCTGCATCTACTGACATGATCATATGATTTTTATTCCTTCTTTGGTTAATGTGATGTACCAACGGTGAATGATTTGAGAATATTGAACTATGCTTGCATCCCAGGAATAAATCCCACTTGATCGTGGTGAATGATATTTTAAATATACTGTTGGATTAGGTTTGCTAGTATTTTGTTGAGGATTTTTGCATCTGTGTTCACCAGAGATATTGGCCTATAGTTTTCTTTTTTATAGACTCTTTGGTTTTGTTACACTGGCTTCATAGAATGAATTTGGAAGTTTTGAAATGACTCTTTTATTATAAAATGATTATAAGAAATTATAATAAAATATATTATTATAAAATGCTCCAATTTGTCTTTATTGATTTTTTTTGTTTGTTTTAAAGTCTTTTTGGGGGGCACCTGGGTGGCTCAGTTAAGCATCTGACTTCGGCTCAGGTTTCTTTTTATTTATGTCTCATGTCTTTCTTGTTCCTCTCTTCCTCTTTTACTGCCTTCTTTTACATTAAGTAAATATTTTCTAGTGTAGCATTTTAATTCCTTTAATGACTTTGTACACTTCCCTATGTTTTATTTTCCTAGTGGTTGCTCTAGAATTTAAAATATACACCTTAGTTATCAGAATCTGTTCCAGATTTGTACTAAATTGCAATGAGATACAGAGACATTATTCCTATATAGCTCTATTTCCTCCTCTCATTTTCTTGTGATTGTTATATATATTACGTTTATACAGGTTACAAACTAAAATCAATGTTGTAAGTTATTATTTTATAATTTCATTGTTATAGAAGTTGACAGAAGAAAAGAAGAGTAATAAAAGTTCATATAAGTTTGTTATATTAATGTTCTTAGGTGCAAACTTCTCTATTCCTTGTTCCAAATGCAGTGAGTCCCTTAACTAGAGCTATGGTCTAGTTAAGGTCTACCTCTTTTCCTTCGCAGAACTTATGTGCTACTTTAGACAAAAGAGCTGTGGGTGGGGTTAATGGCCCACTTCTTCAAGAGTGACATCTATGCTCTATAAATGGGGTTCTGAGCAATGAAAATAGGTCTCTGGTCTTCTCAGTTTGGCTCTCTCAGTATGGAACCTCCATCCTATATTCGAGTTGGACAGGAGTGATCAGTCTCCTATTCTTGGTTTGCAATGTCTGGAGTACAACTTCCACCCTGTAGGTATGCGCTGGGTGGGAAGAAAAAAAAACAGACTGGTGTTCTTGGCCAAAATTGCTTGGAAAAGAGTTTCTGCAATATACAGTTTGTGGGTGGGGAGGAGCTGAGAGATGCCAGATGCCTGCCCATTTCGGGGTGAAAATGTAGCCTAGAACAGAGAGGAAGCCCCATATTTTTGACTGCAAAAGCCTTGAATGGAGCTTCTGTCATATCTTGCACTGTGGCAGGGACATGAATAATTAAGTTCAAATCCATAGCGTTTCACTCTCTTTACTGAGATTTACCAGATTTTCTTGAATAGGTGTATCTCCATTTGCTGTAAGTCCTTAGGCCAGCTTTTGGAGACTTTGTTAAATAAACAAACAAACAAACAAATAAATAAACAAATGACACTCTAGCAGTTAAATGGGTTTCCCTGTGGCAAGGGTCTGCTGTACTCCTTAGTCTGCTATCCAGTCTTCTGTACATCTTTACGTTACAACAATAAACCAAAATATAAATCACACTTCTAAAAGATGCCATTTTTGAAAAAAGGGATGGATTTATTTAGTTATTTCCTCCTATTTTGCTTACAGAGACAAGATATACTCGAAAGTACTCCAATTTTGGATCAGATCTAGGTTGAATCCTGATTCTGCCACTTACTCTTGTAGACTTTCTTAAAATTTGAGAGCCTCAATTTTCTCTACAAAACAGGATAATACTTACTCCACAGGGTTCTGTTATATTTTGAGAATAAAATGAGATAAGATATATATAGCATAGTACCTGGTAGATTGTAGGCATTTTTAAATTTTGAATGAAAATGGTGCTGCCTACTATCTGGAGTTTGGACTATTTCTGGGGACCTGGAGCAGATCATTTGATAATGGAAAGGGCCTACCTCTCAGTGCCTAGGATAGTTGTACATTGAGAAGACGATTCATAAAAATTTGCTAAATAAATATTTACAGAAAAGGCATACTTTTCCTTGTTAAAAATGAATTGAAGAATAAGGTTACTAATATTTAATAAAAAATTGCCAGTTCATTCCTTCTATACATCTAATCTATTTTTTTCTTAATCTTTCTAAAGGCAGAATGCTTCCCTTCAATGTGGCATAACAATATTAAAATGCAGGAATACAGGCATACCTCATTTTATTGTGCTTTGCTTTATTGTGCTTTGAAGAAAGTAAATTAGTGCCTTTTTCTCAACATCATTTGCTCACTTTGTGTCTCTGTGTCACATTTTGGTAATTCTCGCAATATTTCAACCCTTTTCAGTATTATTGTATTTGTTATGGTGATCTGTGATCAGTGATTTTCTTTGTTACTGTTGTAAATTTTTGGGGTGCCACAAACTGAGCCCATAGAAGATGGTGAACTTAATTGATATATGTTATGTATTCTGGACTGTTCTACTGACTAGCCATATCCCCATCTCCCTCCCTTTTCCCAGGTCTCCCGATTCCCGGAGACACAGCAATATTGAAATGAGACCAATTCATAACTCTACAATGGCATCTAAGTGTTCAAGTGAGAGGAAGGGTCACACATCTCTCACTTTAAGTCAAAAGCTAGAAATGATTAAGCTTAGTGAGGAAGGCATGTCAAAAGTTGAGACTTTTGCACAAGTTAGCTAAGTTGTGAATGCAAAGGAAAAACTCTTGAATGGAATGAAAGTGCTACTCCAGTGAATACATGAATGATAACTAAGAAACAGCCTTATTGCTGATATGGAGAAAGTTTTATTGGGTTTGATAGATCAAATAGCCACAACATTCCCTTAAGTGAAAGCATAATCCAAGGTCCTAACCCTTCAATGCTATGAAGGCTGAAAGAGGTGAGGAAGCTGTAGGAGAAAAGTTTGAAGCTAGCAGTGGCTGGTTCATAACACTTAAGAAAAGAACACATTGCCATAACAGAAAAGTGAAAGCTGAAGCAGATGCTGTTGTGGAAGCTGAAGCAAGTAACCCAGAAGATCTAGCTAAGACAATTAACAAAGATGGCTCCACTGAACAACAGCTTTTCAATGTAGAAGAAAGAGCCTTATACTGGTAGAAGATGCCATCTCGGACTTTCATAGCTAGAGAGGAGAAGTCAATGCCTGGTTCCAAAGCTTCAAAGGACACACTGACCTTCTTGTTAGTGGCTAATGCAGCTGGTGACTTTAAATTGAAGCCAATGCTCATTTGCCATTCTGAAAATCCTAGCGCCTTTAAAAATTATGATAAATCTACTATGCCTATACTTAACAGGTAGAACAACAAAACCTAGATGACAGCACATCTGTTTATAATGTGGCATACTGAATATTTTAAGCCCACTGTTGAGACCTACGGCTCAGGAAAAGATTTCTTTCAAATTATTACTGCTCATTGACAATGCACCTGGTCACCCAAGAGCTCTGATGGAGATGTACACCATGGTTCATTTTGTTTTCATGCTTGCTCACACAATATTCATTCTGCAGGCCATGAATCAAGGAGTAATTTTAACTTTTAAGTATTATAGAAGAAATACATTTTGTAAGGTTGGAGATGCCATAGAGATGACTCTTTTGTGGGTCTAGGCAAAATAAACCGAAAACCTGGAAAGGATTCATCATT
Source organism: Panthera tigris (assembly GCF_018350195.1). Taxonomy (NCBI): domain Eukaryota; kingdom Metazoa; phylum Chordata; class Mammalia; order Carnivora; family Felidae; genus Panthera; species Panthera tigris. Next base: position 89,922,397 of record NC_056664.1, read on the forward strand.
CTAGATGCCATTAAGAACATTCATGATTTATGGAAGAGGCCAAAATATGAATTTCTTCAGGAAATTTGCAAGAAGCTGATTCCAACCCTCATAGATGACTTGGAGGGCTTTAAGATTTCAGTGGAGGAAGTAACTGCAGATGGGGTGGAAACAGCAAGAGAACTAGAATTAGAAGTGGAGCCTGAAGATGGGAATGAATTGCTGAACAGATGAAGAATTGCTTCTGATGGATGAACAAAGAAAGTGGTTTATTGAGATGGACTCTACTTCTGGTGAAGATGTGAAGATTGTTGAACTAGCAATAAAGGATTTAGAATATTACATGAACTTAGTTGATAAAGTGAGAGCAGAGTTTGACAGGATTGAGTCCAATTTTGAAAGAAGTTCTACTGTGAGTAAAGTGCTATCAAACAGCACCACATGCTACAGAAACATTGTTCATGAAAGGAAGAGTCAATCATTGTGGCAAACTTCACTGTTGTCTTATTTTATGAAACTGCCACAGCCACCCCAACCTTGAGCAATCACCACCATGACCAGTCAGCAACCACTGACATCCAGGCAAGACCCTCAACCAGCAAAAAGATTACTAATCACTTAAAGCTCAGATGCTACTGTACATGGTTTAGCGATAAAATATTTTAAAATTAATGTATGTACATTATTTTTAGACATAATGGAACTAAACATTTAATAAACTACAGTATAGTATAAACATAAATTTTATATGCACTGGGAAACCAAAACATTCATTTGACTTGCTTTCTTTTGGTGTTTGCTTTATTGCAGCGGTTGGGCACCAAATCTGCAGTATCTCTGAGATATGCCTATCATGCTTACCAGTTTGCCAAATGGTTTCATCAACATATTAGATATTAAAAACAACTCTGTGAAGCAAGATAGCTATCATCATTTCCTATTTTACAGGCTCAGAGAGAATAAAATGAGTTACTGTGATGTTGGGGGTGTTATTGCAATAAAACCATCTGAGCATTAATTATCTAACTCTCTACAGCTGCAAAGTTGTGTCAGAAAGCAAAAGTCATAACACAACTCCTCTTAAACATTTTAACAATTAAAAATGAATCTAGGGGTGCCTGGGTGGCTCAGTCGGTTAAGCGGCCGACTTTGGCTCAGGTCATGATCTCACGGTCCATGAGTTCGAGCCCCGCGTCGGGCTCTGTGCTGACAGCTCAGAGCCTGGAGCCTGTTTCAGATTCTGTGTCTCCCTCTCTCTGACCCTCCCCCGTTCATGCTCTGTCTCTCTCTGTCTCAAAAATAAATAAACGGAAAAAAAAAAAAAAGAATCTAGCAGTCCTCCTGATTTAACACTATCATCTCCAGACAGTCTCTGACTGGTGATGGTTTGACTTACAATTTTCAGACCTTATGATGGTACGAAAATGATGCACGTTCAGTAGAAATCATACTTCAAATTTTGAATTTCAATCTTTTCCTGGGCTAGCAATATGCGATGTAACACTCTGGATGGTGGGCAGCAGCATTGAGCCACAGATCATAGCCAGTCACGAGACCATGAAGGTAAATAAATGATACACTAAGAATCACTCTGTACCCATGCAATGATTCTTTCACTTTCAATACAGTATTCAAAAAATTACGAGATATTTAATACCTTATTATCAAACAGGCTTTGTGTTAGATCATTTTGCCCAAACTTAGGCTAATGTAAGTGTTCTGAGCATGTTTAAGGTAGGCTGGGCTAAGCTATGATGTTTGGTAGGTAGGGTGTATTTAAAGCTTTTTTGACTTTGGATATTTTCAACTTAGGATGGTCTTATCAGGATGTAATCCTATTGTAAGATAAGATCTGTATCCCTAGTCATTAGTCAACAACTTTGCCAGTCTGACTAATTATATGAAATTAATTCAACAATATGATGTAAAACAATAGGAAAATGACTGTAAAGTCAAACTAAACATCATGGAAAAGATGCGTTAATTTATCAAATCAATGCAAATGTTGCTTCAATAACATGCAAATCCACTGGCAAATGAGAATCAGGCAGAATTAGGCCGATGAATAACTGAACAAGAAATATAAGAATGATGACACTATAAGTGCTCAAAAGCGAATGATTTAAATATCAAAGGACTGAGATAGGTTATTGCAAAAACTGAGGTCCTCAAGTATATTTTTGAAAAAAATATTTTCTTTATAGTTATGCACTAAAAGTTAAACCCAAAGTGAAAGGTATTATACTCTGATACATATAATTATGTTAGAAAAATTGTGTTCCCTCAAAAAATCACAAATAAAATCAACGTGATTCAGCCTTTATAAGTTAGCAAATACCTGATAGAAGCTCAAATTTTGTTGAATATAAAGGTAAGTGAGTTTCTCCCTACATCTTTTATTTTTACTTTTAAGATAAAATCTTCAATAAAATTCTCTTATTCCTTCTCCCCACCTAATATAAAATATTAGACTCTCTTTTAAGTAGCATTTTTTGGGACTAGTATCCTCACTTCTTTCTTACTGTTTCTTTTTCGACTCTTCTAATCTTATTTAGTGTAATGACATAACAAATCTCCCAATTAATTAGGTTTTGAATGGGATACAAATTTTATACCTTAATCAAAATATGGTTATTTAAAAGCTCCTAATGTATAAGCAGGTGAGTAATTCTATACATCTGTATGAAAATGTTATGCTAAATCTATTTCAATGATCTGAAAGTCTTAACAGTTTTCTAAGAGGGAGAATATGACACCATTTGTAAAATTCTGAATTTCAAGCTACAATGGAATATATAAATCTGCATATTTGAATATATGATGGGTATATTTGTACGTATCTCAAAATTCTCTCTGGATAGCATTATCATTATTAATACAAACACAAACTTTAATTTTTATAAATGGTTGTTCCTCAGGATAGATTGCTGATATTAATAAATTGAAAACTATAAGAAACACACTTAATATAATACTAAAAAGTTTATAATGTTTATTTATTTTTGAGAGAGACAGAGACAGAGCACAAGTGGGGGAGGGGCAGAGAGAGGGAGACACAAAATCTGAAACAGGCTCCAGGCTCTGAGCTGTCAGCACAGAGCCCGATGTGGGGCTTGAACTCAAGAACCAGAAGATCATGACCTGAGTCCTGAAGTTGGACACCCAACCAACTGAGCCACCCAGGCACCCCTACAAAACTTATAAAACAGGTCAGTGCTCATACATAAAGCCTCATAAGTTTAAAAATTCTATTCCTAGAGATGTTAAATCAACAAACACATCTCTGAGGTCCAGAGTTCACAAAATGAGACACCAGTACCATAGTACCCAGAGAAACCAGCCATACTGAAAGTCAGCCAAATTGACTGGATGGCAATATGGAGAGACAGCTCAGGATATTTTCTAAAATGTATTAGACTTTATTGCTTTTATTCACTAAGTAGAAAGTTTCTTTGCTAAACTCTAAATATTCTAAGGGAACTTCTGGTTTATTTGAAATGCAAAAATCTAGGTTCTCGGGGGAAACTAGCAGAAATGGTAGCTTGCATAAGTGAGTGTATACATAAACTATTCTGTTATGAAGCAAAGTCTCCATTAGGAAGAAAAATACAGATATCCCTAAAATTTCTGAAAAATCTGAATATTCTAATTTTCTCTTTTGATTGGAAATGTGTTGCTTAAAATTAACAAATGATCCAACGAAAGATTTCTTTTTGCCTTTAAGACAATATTTCCTATAGAGAGTCAAATGCTGCTACAGAATTAATCACATGATTTGCAAGACCTATCTAAAAAAGACATTTGAGTAAGTTATGGTAGACACATAAAATTAAGAGACTGCATGCACCTTGATGTTTATAGCAGCATTATGTACAACAGCCAAATTATGGGAAGAGCCCAAGTGTCCACTAACTGATGAATGGATAAAGAAGATGTGGAAAAAAAAAAATATATATATATATACACACACAATAGACTATAACTCAGTCATAAAGAATGAAATCTTACCATTTGCAATGACATGGATGGAGCTACTGAGTATTAGGCTAAGTGAAATAAGTCATCTGAGACAGACAAATACCGTATCATTTCACTCATGTGGAATTTAAGAAACAAAACAAGCAAAGGGACAAAAGAGAGAGAGAGAGAGAGAGAGAGAGAGAGAGAGAGAGAGAGAGAGAGAGACACCAAGAAACAGACTCTTAACTATAGAAAAAACTTGATAGCTACCAGAGGGAAGGTTGGTGAGGAGGTGGGTGAAATAGGTGATGGGGATTAAGGAGTACACTCGCTGTGATGAGCACTGGGTGATGTATGTATGTGCTGAATCAGTATATTACACACCCGAAACTAACATTACACTGTATGTTAACTAACTGGAATTTAAACAAAAACTTTAAAAAAATTAAAAGACTATACATTTGTGGCTTTTTTGATTTCTTGTTTCGGCTAGGTACAATACTTAAAGATATCTGAGTTTCTTTCTGAGGTAACTGACAGTAAGAGCTGGCTTATTTGGCACAGGTTTAGGGAACAATTACTTAAACGTATTAGAGTCATTACTAGTTCAAAATTATTTAACAAAGAGCTCTAGACTTCATCCTGACTCCTCAGTCAGTTCTCCAGTCCCTCTGAGACTTGTTGATGTTATTCCATATATATGCTCTAGCTATTTCCTCATAACTGGAAAGCCTTCCTTTCATGAATCTTCCATTTTGTAGGAGAATCATCTATGAAGTGTTAGTGTTTGATTTCTACTTAGTGATTTAAAAATGTTTATCTCATCTTGTACTACAAAATGCTCTTGGTAGAACAAGATTTAGACTCATTATTAATAAAAATCCAAAACCTAACCAAAAGAAAGATGTGTAAGGGGTAACTAAGGTCACAGGCGGGACTGATTTTCAATAAATGTCCCAGAACATATGTATGTCTTGCTATTCAAAATAAACACCATGAGAGGTTATAAGTTCATTTCAGTAGGGCTTGCATCACTCAAAACATTTTGAAACTCTCTTTTGGTCTACAGTCTGACTTTAGGAACCACATATTATCTTGTATTATAACCAATTTTACAACCTCAAATCATATTGCCTGACTTGACAAACTTAGTCTTCTGACTTGGCTTCAAATAATCTCCTGCCGTTTTCTCAAAACAAAAGCAAACTGTCCAAACAAAAAAGTACCATTTTTGTAATGAACTTAGTAAACAGCTTTTAAAGATAATCCGAAGACAACAGTTACTAAATGTATTAGTTCTGTAATGTTTATTTTAAAAATCACTTAAGTTCAGTGTGAAGGCTAGATGAACTGCTCAAAAATGAACATACGGATAGATCACACAAGATACAGGAAACAGGTGTCACATAGATATCATAAATTGGGAGAATAAAAATAAACCATTAAAAAATATCCTGGATATACAGTAAAAAAAAAAAAAAAAAAGAAAAAAGAAAAAAGAAAAAAGAAAACCCTGCCAATCAGATAGCTAATGTTATATCTTTCTGGTAATATACTTAAGCGAGTACTTTAGGCATTTAAGTTTGAGCCTGTTTAGGCAGAAAGCTTTTCTATTGTTCATGTTGGTAAAAATGAAATGTTTTGTTATTAACTCATAAAATTAATTACTTCCTCATATTTAGAGTTACCGATATTTTGGCTCCAGGGCAAACTTTTAAGAAGTTATATTTAAAGACAACAAAGAAAAATAGAGATTTTCAGTACCAGATGTCTGGGAAGATCCCATTTGGATTTGAGCTACTTAAATTTGCAATCATGTATTTATACATCTAACAGAGCTTCTGTTTCCCCCAGAATCAGAAAATTAACTAGCTTTGTAGCATCTTCCTTGATCTGCCACCCGTGCCCTGAGGATTAGAGACTCCACCTGAGCTTGTTTTACAAGCATAACAGAAAAAATTAATCTCTGCTGGCAGCGCTCCCACTGGGATACTGATGAATAATGATATCCCTCTTTTGCTGCCCTCTCAGTCCACTAGAAAAGCCACTCTAACCCAGCAACGTGGAAACTGCTGAAACCATTCCAGCTGTGGATTAGCAGGCAGTCAAGCATCCATCTGCTCTGTGTGAATCAAGAGAAAGCAAACAAGCATTCTTATGGCTAAAGTCATATTCAAGTCCCATAATATCTTATAGGAATACAGATATATGCATGTATATCTATTTGTATCTGTGTCTCTATTTATCTACCTATCTCTTCAATAATATGCAGTCACATACTGTAAGCTAAATTGACCCAATTCCTTGATTTAGTTTGCATTTCCTGGTGCTTTAAACATTGGAAAACAAAGAACATGTTCAGAGGTTATAAAGTATAGCTCTTTTTCTTAATTGAAGTATAATTGACATACAATATCCTATTAGTCTCAGATGTACATCATAGTGATTTGATATTTTTATACATTATGAAATGATCTCCATGGTAAATCTAGCTACCATCTGTGACCATACAAAGTTATTACAATTTTATTGACTCTATTCCCAATGCTGTACATTACATCCACATGACTTCTTTATTTTATAACTGAAAGTTTGTACCACTTAATCCCCCTCACCTATTTCACCTGACCCCCTAGACCCTTCCCACCCTCTGTTAACCAACAGTTTGTTTTCTGTATCTATGAGTCTGTTTCTGCTTTGTCTATTTGTTTTTTAGATTCCACATATAAGTGAAATCATATGGTATTTGTCTTTCTGTCTGACTTATTTCACTTAGCATAATGCCCTCTAGGTCCACCCATGTTATCGCAAATGGCAAGAAAAGTATAGCTCTTAAAGTTGGTATTCATATGGGACAATTAACTTGAAATTAAACTTTTAGAGCACAGTATGACATTACATTAGGCATATATGCATTGCCAGGTTCTCAGATATAGCAACCAACTACTTGTTTCAAAAAGTAAGCCTGTTTAATCAGTTTCTAAGCAAGTGTTACATAAAGGATCTGTGGCCTTTAATTTCACTTAGTTTTATTTTACTGACACACTGATGTAATAAGTATCTGTGGACTTTTGTCTTCTCCAAAAATGAAAGAGCCATTGCTTATGGTTTACCAATAGCAATTTTGAGTTTGACTGGATTCTAATTATTAATGAACTCCCTAGCACTTTAATATGTCCATAATGTATTGATGACTGATGTTTATAATGATAGCTTCAGGACTCTAAAATATCTTTATGGGTTTTCTCAATCGTCAAAGAAAAATTTTTTTTCAGCACAGTTCTAAGAATATTTAATAGTATTTAAGTTCTTTTGAATTCTGAAATCGATATGGTATATATTTAGAAATTATATTTAGAAAGAGATTTTAAATAATCATCATATCATACTTCCAGTGAACAACAACAACCCAGTCTGCTTTTAAGTTCTAGTCTAGTATTACCCACATCACTTTCCCTCTGATCTTAGTTGTTTTCACTGGTTACTCCAATGTCTTACTGACTTTTTCCTCTCTCACTTCTTTCTCCTTCACTGATGAAAACAGTAAAAGAAGTCCAAGGTTACAACCCTTTCTGTGCTTTCTGCCCAGCAGAGCTATATGCTGCCAGCATAGTCACTGGTTCTGCAAGACTGTTTATTTGTTCATATGTCAGTACAAGACACCTGTTTGGTATTTGTCTTACAAATTTGTTAACACTGTTTAATAAATTACAGAAAACACCTACAAAGATGGTATTAAGGACCTAAATCTAATAACTTAAAGCAGTATATATGGAAAATTTTCCTTTGCCAATGGAAATACTTTAGAACTGAGGCTACAGTGCTTCTGCCAAACTGCATTATTCCTTTGAATTACATACGAAATAGTGAATAACAGAACAGAACATGTAGAATTTTATGTATGTGAGGAACATGACACTTGGAAATCCCTCTTACCTCCCAGTTTTTTGTTTTTGTGTTTTTTTTTTTTTAAGCAAAGTGAGTTCTAACTTTCTGACATAATCAAATTTCTAAGACATGCTTATATTCTACTGGACTGTCAGGGGGAAAAGATTGTAAAATGAGCAGAGTCCTTTTTTTTGGAGAATGTAATGTTAAAATAAAATGCAGATGGTACGAATACTACTACTGTAATAAAGACCATATTTATGCATTTTATTTGGTAGTAACAACAAAATTTTTCAGAATACATGTAAGCATGAGAAGAGTGGGGCACATCCATTTCTTTGGGTTGAGAAATCAAAAGATATTCAGCTTATAATGCATCACTGGAGAAAAAATTCTTCTAGGCTTCTGCCATATGTATAATGGCTCAGCATAAAAACATTCATTTTGGTCTTTCTCACAGTGGGTAGACTGCAGTTTGCTAAGAATTATTCATCACTAGATCTTTTTTCTTGGCAAGACTTTTTGAAAACTATTCAGCTAATTAGTAAATGATCTATTTTCTGACAAGGCAAGTGTAAATATCTCAATACTAGAATGCACACACAGGGGTATGTAAAAACAAATCAGAATAAAAAAACACTGTGCTAATTCTCTTTCAAAAACTTAAGTTTATGTTTAAGTGACTATAAATGATTTATTCTTAAAAGAGATACTTTTGGTCTTTTTAGAAAAGTTTTCCAGTTTTTTTTTTTTTTGTATTATAAATAACTCCATGATGAACATCTGTGTACATAGATATTGACAAAAAACTTATTTCTTCAGGGCAGATTCCTAGAGATAGAATCACAACAGCAGGGAGCAGAAAATTCTTAAAGGGATTTAAAAAAAAAACCAAACTGATAGACATTATCAAATTTCTTTCTAGAAAGGCTGAGTCAATGAAAACTCTGTTTATCAGTGTCAGGAAGGGCAAAACTGACAGCACTCTCACCATCAACGAATAATATCCCTTTTGAATTTCCAACAATAGGCTAAATGATTGCCATTTTCTGTTTTAATTCATATTTCCTTGATCACTGAGAGGGTTGAAGGGTGTTTTTAATATCTGTTAAAAATGAATTTCTTCTGGGGCGCCTGGGCTCAGTCGGTTAATCGTCCAACTTCAGCTCAGGTCATGATCTTGTGGTTCACGAGTTGGAGCCCTGCGTCAGGCTCTGTGTGGGCGGCTCAGAGCCTGGAGCCTGCTTGGGATTCTGTGTCTCCCTCTCTCTCTCTGCCCCTCCCCCACTCACACTGTCTCCCTCTCAAAAATAAACATTCAAAAAAAAAATAAAAACAAAATAAATTTCTTCCTCTATAAATTTAATTTAACGCTTTCTTTTCATTTTTATCATTGGAGTCATGGTTTTCTTTTCAATTATTTTATTAAAAAATTAAAATTTATTACTCTTGTCTATCATAATTTTCACAAATACTAATACTTTTAAAATTTTACAGATATTCATATATTTTATACATTTAGGTAGGCAAATCCATCCATTTCCTTTCGCAATTTCTTCAATTCCTTTATGCTTTTTGTGCTTGTTCCCCTGAATCTATTTGGTATTTTAACATTATTCTTGGCTTTAATCCTTAATCTGACTGAAATTTATTCTAATATACGCTATGAAATTAGAATCTAAGTTGAATATCATTCCAAATTGTTATACAATTTACCCAACAATACTTGTTGAATAAATCATCCCTTAACCAATGATTTTATGCTGTTTTCTTTTTATTTGGTTAGAGCTTCACACAAATAAGCAAGATGGGTGTTGGCCAATGCGTGAAAATTATCCTGGCTGCGGTGGGGAAGGAAGCATTGTTGGCACATGGAATAGCATGGGCTCCAAAGAGAAGCAAAAGGAGAAGAGCAGTTGAAGACTGCAGGCTATTCTCACTCCGACCTACACTGCGGCCAGACTCAGCAATCTTGCATGGCATAGGAATGAATCTGAATTTACCTTGTAAATTTTTTTTGAATAGAAGAGGTTGATGGCATCTGTCATACGTAGATATGACTTTATATAAATTATAATATATCAACTACTAGTGCTTGTTATCAACATTAAAATATTAATGAAAACTAATAACAGAGGTGAGTGACTAAAGTTCCTGATTCAAAGAATTCAAATACCATATGGTAGGCAATGTACTGAGGCTTTATACACGTTATTTTATTTAATCTTCTCCTTTATTTTACAGAGAAGCATGAAGCTTGGACAGATTAAGTGATTAACCCAAGATCATATATTTAGACAATGGTGAAGTCATGTCTGTGTGACTCCAAAGCTCATGTTCTAAATAACTAGACTTCCATCATACTCTAGACATGCTAGTACAACTTATACTTTCTTTCTTTTTATGTATTTTGAGAGAGAGAGAGTCAGTGAATGTTGGGGAGAGGCAGAGAGAGAGGGAGAGAGAATCCCAAGCAGGCTCCACACGGTTACTGTGGAGCCCAGTGTGGGGCTCAAACTCACAAACTCTGCGATCAAGACCTGAGCCGGAGTCAGATGCTTAACCAACTGAGCCACTCATGCACGCCCACCTTATGCTTTCAAAGTAGGTAATATCAAAATACAATTATTTCTTAGATATAAGGCAGTTCCCTTCCTAAAGGCAGGGATCATATCTTAATTACTGCCTTCTTGTATCTAATATGGTAGGTGCTAAATAAATACTTGCTGGAACTGTTGAAGATGTGTGTTTAAGAATATCTGTAGGATAGTAGTAGATATAGAACAAGCTTCCAATAAGAGAAAATAAAGGACAAGAGAAAGTATAATGAGTAAAGGAGGCAAAGAACAACTGTACAGGAAGAGTAAAGGAAGGGAGAGATTTAAAAAGTTCAGAGTAATAGAAAGAATGGACATTTATTTCCTCACCAGAAAATGAAATGAGGTAGTGCTTTGTGTATTTGTATATCAAAAGTGTTAGTTTTGAAAACCTATATTTTGGAAATACCTAGACTTTAAATATGGTTCTCCTTCCTCAAATATCAGATTAAATAATATAATATTTGCCTTATTCAAGAAGAGAAACTATTAAATATCACTGCCCATTTTAGAGTTGGCATCACTAATGAACTAGATTAAATTGATCAGAGCTTTAACTGCAAATGAATGAAGAGAATTGTTCCAGATGAATATATGCTTAGTAACATGACCGATTTGATTCGCCTGATTTTTCCTCAGCCAGGATCCCAGTGGCTTCCTGGCTGTTTTACAGCTTTCTGCTTAGTCCCAAAAGAAAGAACATTTTTCTTATTAATATAGCTTCCTCACAGATTTCAAGCCCAAGTTCCTAATTCAAAGAAGTGCTAATCCATTTGCAAAGCATCTTAGTGAAGGAGTAATCACCCGGCCATAATCACTATTACAAGTCATAATTACTTTATGAATTCTTTTAATTACTAAGTGATTTTTTTTTAACAACTATAAATAGATGAGCACTCTTAGCAGCACGGACATTGGTCTGGAAGCCAGGGTAATGTCTCATTAAAGAATCGTAGTGCTTTTTTATTTGGAGGTAGGATGATGTGGCAGTGGGGAATCATTACTTTTACAGACTTTGTCACTCCCCTGTGGTACACTAAAACCCAGAGCCATGGCCTCTAGTAAAATACTAACCTGGAGAGAAAGGAATAAGGAACAAGGAAGGTAGGAGAGTAGGGGCAAGAGAAAACTCAGAAAATGATGCTGTCATCAAGAAAACAAAGGTCTTGCAAATGAAGTTACCATATGTTCTTTTAAAAAAGCAAAGCTAAAATTCACTAACTACATAGTAGGGTAAGGGCAAAGTTGTACGTAAGATCATTAAGAGAAATAAGACTGTACTCTTCTTTATTGCTCCAAATATTAATAATGAAATAAAAAGTTTCCTAGTGAATCCCATAAGGCCAGCCCTTCTGATAGAGACCAAGTATTCTGAACCCTTAAAACATGTAAAGGTATCTATAGTATGACAGTTGTAAATACAAAACAAAAGCAAAACACAAATAAGAAACATAAAGTAAAACATAGCATCAAACAAAACATTCTACCTAGATCAAGGTCAGATATGTTTGGACATGTATCTTTTACCTTATTAGACCTTCACACTAATCCTGTAATGATAAGTAGGGCAGGTATGATTGAACATTTTTTAACGAGTAAGGAAACTGAGATTAAGAGATTAAATGACCTGTCATTTAACACAAAGAGGTTAAAATGGCCATGCTGAGATTTGAACCCATGTTTCCTAAATGCAAACACCATATTCACTCCACCACACTTTGGCCCCTTAGTCTATTAATGGCCTCTGCCCACATTTACAGGTCTTTCCCCACTTCCTCAGTTTCAACTGATGGCCTCAGCTTTTTAGTTTATAAAAAACTAAAGCAAACACAAGGGTAATTTCCTCATTATCCTACTACCCACCAACTTCCTTACATCTATACTCCAATACTCTGTCTTTTCTCCCATTACAATGGATTAATTTGCTCTACTACCTAAGTCCAATTTTTCCACTTATTCCATTGATTCTTATTTCCCTTTTGTTTTAAGGATTGAGCTCTTTCCGATAACATCATTTTTTACCTCGCTCTAGGATCATTTTTATCTGCATACAAATATGCTAGATCTTAAATTTAAAAAAGGAGGGGGGTGTCTGGGTGGCTCAGTCAGTTGAACATCTGACTCTTGATTTCAGCTCAGGTCATGATCCCAGGGTGGAGGGATGCAGCCCTGTGTTGGGCTCCACGCCTGCTTGAGATTCACTTTCTTTCTCTCCCTCTACCCCACTCACACGCTCTCTCTAAAATAAATTAAAGAGAAGAAAAAAAGAAATTGATTTTATATTCCTCCCCTCCCCAGCACCAAGTAAGAATGAACTACATTTGCTGTCCCTACTTTCTTAAAACTCAGTTCTCTCGAGTCCTTTGAAATAAAATAAGGTGTTTGCCTCCTATCATTCCGTTGAAATTACTCATTAAAGACATCTAGGATTATTTACTTATTTATTTACTTTTTAATTTACACCTAAGTTAGTTAGCATATAGTGCATCTAGGATCTTTATCTTATCAAGTTCAGGGAACAGACTCTTGTCCACACTGTATCAACAATCTTTTTTTAAACATTTTTTTAAATGTTTATTTATTTTTGAGAGCGAGAGCGAGAGCGAGAGCGAGAGCGAGAGAGAGAGAGAGAGAACGTGAATGGGGGAAGGGCAGAGAGAGAAGGAGACACAATCTGAAGCAGGCTCCAGGCTCTGATCTGTCAGCACAGAGCCCGATGTGGGGCTGGAACCCACAAACCATGAGATCATGACCTGAGCTGTAGTCGGACGCTCAACTGAGTTACCCAGGTGCCCCTCCGTATCAACCATCTTTAACTCAGTTAAACACCATCTCTTCTTGAGATCCATTCCCCCCCTTGGCTTCCAGGACAGTGCACTCTCCTGAAGCCTTTCTTTCCACTTGTCATCCTGTGTTCTTAGTTGTCTTTGCTGACCCACCTTCTCCTCTTTCTCCTCAACCTCAACATGCCAAGTTCCCACAGTTCAATCCTCAGACCTCTTCTTCCTTTTACAAAAAAAACTTGAATTCTAGTATAGTTGACACACAGTGTTATATTGGCTTCAGGTGTACCATACAGTGATTCAACACTTCTATACATCCCTCGGTACTCATCACAGATGCACACCTTAATCTTCATCCCTTATGTCACCCATCCCCCACCCGCCTCCACCTAGTAACCATTAGTTTGTTCTCAATAGTTAAGAGTCTGTTTCTTGGTTTGTCTCCCCCTCCATTGTTCATTTGTTTTGTTTTTTAAATTTCACATGAGTGAGATCATATGGTATTTGTCCTTCTCTGTTTGACTTAATTCGCTTAGCATTATACTCTCTAGCTCACAGACTTTTTAATACTCATCCCACCCAGATTCAACCAACCCCATGGCTGAAATTCTGAATACCATCCATATGCCAGTTACCAGCAACCCTCCCCTCCCCCCCCCCGCCCCCGCCAAATAAACACAGACACCACTTTTTACTCAGCCTTCTTCACCTCAGTAAATGGTATTCTCTTCACCGAGTTGTTCAGGCCAAAAACCTAGCATCATCTTTATTTCCTCTGTTTACTTATAATTAATCCTTCAATTTCTGTTGGTTCTATTTTCAAAACATCCTGAGTCTAACCACTATTCATCATTTCAACTCTCACCATTCTATCCAAGCCATTTTCTCTCTTCTTGACTTTCTGTAAAAATCATTTCTCTCCTAAGTGGCCAGAGAGGTTTCAGAACAAAAAATATCATATCACTCTTTTGATCAAAACCCCTCAATGGCTTCTCTGAACATTACGACAAAATCCAAGCTCTCTAGCAAGACCACAGATGACCTAGCCCTTGGGTACCATGCTTCCCCAAAGCTTGCTCCACTTCATCCCCACTGGCTTCCCTGATGTTCTCTGAATGTGGCAAATGATTCCTGCTTCGTGACCTGTGCATATGCTATTCCTTCTGCCTAGAATTTCTTCCCCAAGGCTTTCTCATGAGTTGGTCCTTCATGTCACTCAGTTCTCTGTTCAGATATCTCCTCAGGAAAGCTTTCCTTAACTGTCCTATCTAGAGCAGCCTTCTCTAGTTACCTCTAGACACTTGCCTTAGTTTTAAAAAACCTCATTTAGATCCACTTTGCTATATTACATGTTTATTTACTTGTTTACCAAGAAGCATGTTTACCACTACGAATATAAGGTCTATGAGTACTGGAACTTCATCAGCCTAGTCTACTGCTATATTCTCCATGCCTGGAGCATAATCTGTACATAACAAATATTATTACTAAATACAATAATAGCTTATGTTTACTGAGTACTGTGAACGAGCAAAGGACTGTTCTGTGCTTTACCTATATTAACTAATTTAATCTTCCAATAATTCCATGAGGTGCCTATAGTGGTGTTATTACAAAAGTCATAGTTATGAATCATTCTGTATTTGGACTATTGGCTGTTTCCTTTTAAACAGAAGGACTATACAAAGAATTACTTAGAGGGATTAATGGAAAAGAAACTGTCTTGTGAGAAAATAATCAGGAGATATAAATCTCCATATAGGCTAAATAATGGCTAATATATGAGGGCTGGTGGTGGCCTGATAACAACCAATAAAGTGGGTAAACAATGTTATTTATTAAGTATAAAGAGGGGCGCCTAGGTGGCTCAGTTGGTTAAGCGTCTGACTTCGGCTCAGGTCACGATCTCGCGGTTTGTGAGTTGGAGCCCCACATCGAGCTCTGTGCTGACAGCTCGGAGCCTGAAGCCTACTTTGGATTCTGTGTCTCCCTCTCCCTCTGCCCCTCCCTTGCTCATGCTCTGACTCTCTCTGTCTTTCAATAATAAGTAAATGTTAAAAATTTTTTTTATTAAGTATAAAGAAATATAGCCAGTAATAACAACAAATTAAGGAAGGGTAATTGTATTGTTTTCATTAAAAGCCCCCTAAACGTAGTATTACTTGTAAAACAAGACTTGATAAACCAAGGACATGGCTACATAAAATGACTTGTTTTTAAACATATATAAGATAAAAATAGAGAGGGAGGCAAACCATAAGAGACTCTTAAATACAGAGAACAAACTGAGGGTTGCTGGAGAGGGGTGTGGGAGTAGGGAGATGGGTTAAATGGGCAATGGGCCTTAAGGAGGGCACTTTTCAGAATGAACACTCAGCGTCATAGGTAGGAGACGAATCACTGGGTTCTACTCCTGAAGCCAAGACTGCACTTTACATTAACTAACTTGAATTTAAATATAAATAAATAAATGAAAGAAAGAAAGAAAGAAAGAAAGAGAAAAGAAAGGTATACTTTAATACACTTTACAATAGAGAATTTATAAAAGCTTTATCCCAAATTGTGTTACAGCTTTTTAAAAATATGTATTTTTAATCACATGGTGATTCTGTTGTTGTTGTTGTTTTTTACATTATTACATAATGAAAAAGCTTGGCATGTTAGTTAATCTAAAAGGTCCAAGGAATAAGTTTATGATTATTTTTTTTTCCTTTTAAAATTCCCTGTTTCTAAAATAATGTAATACTGTAGACTCTGATTATACCAACTGGGGGCTGGAAAAGAAATTAGGATGTTTAGTTTTTCTTTTGTCCTGTTATACAGAAGTGATGCTGAAATACATTGAGTTGGCTTTAAGCATTGGAAATAATCACACTTATTTACTTACTTGGCAGCTCTGTGAGAATAAAAGGCAGTATAATATATTTTTAGCTGAAACAATGTTTTGGCATTATTGGTACTGGGAAGATATTTAGGACAGGAACCATGAACCTTTTGGAATACTTCTGATCACTGTTATTAATTGAGGAAGGAGCTAGTATTGATTTCTGAGCTGTTTCACCTGCTAGGACAATAGGACCCTAACAAAAATTTTAGAGTACTAAAACTTTATTGGGATAAAATTAGAAACATTTTAAGCAGAAACTAATTTCTGGCATGTGAAAACTATATTTCAAAATATTTTATCCAATGTTAAAGTTTCCACTTATTTTCCACTTATTTTTAAAGTTTAAACAATGCTCTGTTTACTCACAGAATGAAGTGACAAATGGTTAGAATTTAGGGAAGAGATTTTATTCCAGGAAGCTCATAATTTTCAATGTTTTTTAAAAATTTCCTTAATGTGATAGTATGTGTATTGACAATTCTAAACAGTTACGATGTCTGATATCATTAAGTTAAGCAATTTTTGTTTACCAATGATAAACAAAATATTTTCAAAACAAAATTAATGATGATTTCCTTTGCCAAATGACTCATGGTAGGGTTCCCTGAAAAGCAAACTACCCTGGAGTTTTATAAATATAACTTAATTTATATGACACCATCCAAGAATATACTTGTAATTTAAAAATGTCTAAATGTAGATTCCCTTTGCAAATACTTACATATACCCCATGACTTACATACCTTCCAAACATAGAGCAGGTTAGTAACTCTGACTTTTGGGAGAACAATGTCAGCAGTTCTGCTGCCCTGAATGTCATAAGTAAGACTAAATACTTCTCATGCACAGGCAAAGCCATATTAAGCAGCAACAGACAAAGAGACATGAATTCAGCATAAACCTATC